>NC_083704.1:7500000-8750000 GCF_033118175.1 Dama dama | reverse complement strand
CTGAAGCTGATATATGAAGAGACACTGCTATTTCAACTTACAGGTTCTGACATCTTAATTCCATTCTGCTAACACTGAAGAGCCACACATAGACAGCAGTCACAGAACACAGGGCAGAGACACAGTAAACATGATCCCTAGGATGGTATGATTTTAATAATACAAAATTTAAATCACTAACCCAAAATATGCTTTATATATTTTCCTTAAAAGATACATTCTCTTTCCTCTAACAGTATCTACTCTTCACAGCTTAGAAGTATATACCTCCCATTAAAAAAGAAAACACAACAGCACTATTTTTTTTTACTGTTTTAACACACTGCCTAATTAAACAAAAGATCTGAAGCAGCTCTAAAGATGCAAGATTGTTTAAAAACGAGAGAAGCAGGCTGAGCCATAGTCAGGAGTTGTGCCAGGGACCGTATTCTTTGCTCAGATATGGCTCTGAAATCCATTCTACTCCAGGGCAAACGGAACCTCACTGAAGCTAGTCCTCACTCCGGGACTTTTCAAGGGCAACTCGTGATGGAGAACATCGGGACCTTGGCGAGATAACGGGAGGAGGTGGGAAAAGCTGGGGGAGACTCTCTTCGGATATCTGTTTTTATTTACCACAGCCTGTAAACAAGACCTTTGAAAAAGTGTCTTGTGTCAAGTGTTAAACTCAGTCCAAAATGGCCATTTTGTAACAAGTATATGTTTATAAACGTTTCGGAGGTAGCGTTTTCTAGGTATTCGATCCCTAAGTCATCAAGATTCCCTGCAGAAGGAAAGGGCGACCCGCTCGAATATTCTTGCCTGGAAAATTCCACGGACAGAGGAGTCTGGTGGGCTACCGTCCAAGGGGTTGCAAAGACTCGGACACGACTAAGCGACAGAGCACATATGTCCATGTTCTACAAACAACCCTAGCGCAGCAGGGTACACCCGAAGTTAACAGCTTCCTCACGGTTATTAGGACCCGCGTGCCCAACAATTAGGGTATCCAGAGCAACGCCCTGAAACCAGGCGGGGTGTTAACGGCTCAACAGGAGCGCACTGCCACAGGTTTCTCGTTCCCGGCCAGGGCGAGGCGAGCGCCCCAAACCCCAAAGAGCGTTTCCCTACGGAGCCAACACACTACACGACGCTCGGGGACCCCCAAGCGGCCACTCAAGGAAACACACGACGCAGAAGGCGGCCAGCGGCCCGACCGCGGTCGCCGCAGCTAGTCTTACCCCACAGCGCCTCCGCTTCCCGCGTCGCCGCGCCCCGCCCGCCCCGCCGCAGAGGCTCACGGGACGCGCGGCCCGCGGCGGCCCCGCCCACCTCGCCGCGGACGCTCACGGGACACGTAGAACACCGCCCCCTTCGACCCCGCCCCGGCACCGGCTTCGCGAACGCCCCTCGGTGCTCCCTCGGGCCTGACTTCCGGTTTGTCCGCTCGGCCCTGGCTCTGAGCTGCGGACAACCGGAGGCCGCGTTTCCGGCGCACGCCGCCCGCCCTCCCGCCGGCCCTTTTGCGGCGTTTCCCCTGCGCGGCGCGGCGCGCCGCCTGGGCGGGCGCTGAAGTAACCGGTCTTCTTCGGCAGCGGCTCGGCCCTCGGCCTCGGCGCGGCCCTCCTTCCAGAGCCTCCGGGGCCGCAGCCCACTAGCCGGCCGTGCCGGCCCCGGCACCGCCGAGGCAGGAGAAATGGGAGTCCCTCCGCGGCGTCCCCGGGGCAGCTGCGTTCGCCAGGGAAGCGGCTGTGTCTTCGAGGAAACCGGAAGCCCGCGGTGACCCCTGGCGACCCGGTTTGTTTTCGGTTCGTTTCCAAACACTGGGGAATCGAAACTCGGCGGCCCTGAGGGCGGCCCCGCGGAGCCTGTGTTCTGGGTGAGTGAGGCGCTTTGGTCCGGCAGAGGGTGCGGACGGTGGGACCAACTCTCTGCTGTCGGCGCCGGTGGAAAGAGACGCGTCGTTTCTCCGAACCTTGGCGGGGGTGCCCAGCCGCTAGGCTTCCCACCAGGGGTGCCCACCTGGCATCCCGAATCTCGTCCCCTCGCGTGAGTCGGGCCGGGCCCGCTTGGTTCTCGCCTCTGCCTAATGTTTGTCTTCTGCCCGTACTGTGGTATACAGGGGCCCCTTCAGTTTTATGTCATCCAGTGAGACCGCATTTAAATTGGAAACCAAAGAGGGGGACGTGTGACTTGGGTGGGCTTGCCTTGGGCGATGGACATTACATTACTCAGGACTAAAAGTCCATAGTCGTTGGTTCTCCAGTGTCTAACCTATGTACCCAGGGTGGTTTTCCATCATGTGAGTGACTGCCACATGCCAGATAGACTGAGTCCCTCATCCCTACCAACAGGGAACTCAGATACTCGGAAGTGAAAGAGAATACAGAAACTGAACTATAGATGAAAACAGATTGGTCCAGCATGTGTTAGAGATACGCTGAGATGACCACAGTCAGTGACCTACTAGGACTGAAATTGATCCATGCCTCTTAAACCTAAAAGACGTTTGCTTTTTTACGTTTTGGAGTTTTAAATTGGCTTGAACAAGATCTCAAGGGTTTACGTTCCAGTTCTCTAGAGTTGTCATATCTAATTCACCAACCTGGGGAGGAATGGTGCAGCTTTCCCAGGTTTGCTGTTTTAATGCGATGTTTGTAAATTAGGAAGTTCTAAACAAAGGTAAGGTTTTAATGTTGAAGAGACGTAGTGAAATGGGAAATGCACTGGATTAAGTGAGAACATTAACTCAAAATCTGAGTGCTGAATTTTCTACTTACTCACTTGACACTAGGTAAGAAACCAAAATCTCTCCACTTTCCCTATCTCTGAAATGGGAATAGTGCTTCCTCTCCAAGGCATCAAAGCAGTTTCCTGGAGTTTGCTGGCTGTAGAGTCAGCTAGCCATTTTTTCATTACTGGCTCCCACTGTTTAAATGGTTCTATCTGTTATATAAGGAAATTCTCACTCATCTGGTAGGTATTATGTAGATTTAATGAATTGTTATGGGAAGCAAGTGAGCTACTTCCCCTAAAAGTCAGAGCACACTGCCTGACATGCCAACACAGAGTGTTGTCATGATTATTAAATGATGTTTTGAAGTACTTCATAATCCTTGAAGTAATCAGTGTAATTTCATGTTTTTTCTTTCTTTTGGTACGTGTATTCTGGATTAAAATACAGTTGTCTTATCACCATGAGAGCATTATGCTCAGTTGCGTATTATACTTTATGAAAGGAAAGAAAAGTAGACTGCCTTTCACATCTATGCTAACCCAGAATCTTATGATTCCTTGGCCATACAAACTGATTTCTGAACTAAAGCAGTTGGTGAGATAACACTGAGGGTTGTAAAAATAATAATGGGGTTTTTCCTACTGTATATCTGATGTCGAGTACGTTTTTGGGCTCTCACTGGATTATAGGGTCTTTGAGTGGTGTACATAGATTAAGTGGTGGTGGTTGTTAAGTCGCTCAGTCCTCTCTGACTCTTTGTGACCCCATGGACTGCAGCTGCCAGGCTTCCCTGTCCTTCACCATCTCCCGGAACTTGCTCAAACTCATGTCCATTGAGTCAATGATGCCACCCAATCATCTCATTCTCTGAGATTGAGTGATAGTATCTTGAAAAAAGGCATTCGATGATCCCTTCTTTATAAGCTAGTTAGACCATTCCTTCCCTTAATTCTTTCATTAAAAATAGAGAAAGAAGTAAGTATTGGTTTTCCTCTGTAAGACTTAATCCTTGTTCTGTAGTATCTTGACTGATCTTATGAACTGATCTTATGAAGTAGGGATAGTGTGGCTTTTGAGGATTAGAAAGATGATGAGAATTGTAGATAAGATTCACGTAGGAGGCAATGCGAAGTTGAGGGAAGAGCCTCTTAAATAGGCCTTGACTCAAACCCTAGCTCAATTATACTGCCAGGTGATTATAGACACATTTACCTCACTTCTTTAAGCCTCTGTTTGCTCATTTGTGTGATAATACCTTCCCAGTCAAGTTTGGTGATGACATATTATGTGTAGTATATCTTTTACTTAATTCATAGTAAAACTGAATTCTGTTTTAGGTTGCCATACTGTGTTTGCATTAGCACTTTGTTTTCGCAATATAGAAAGGCAGCATCTGAGTGATGTTGTTCAACCCTGGCATTTTCCCACAACCAATGGGAAAACTTAGATCTGGATAGGTAAACTAATCAGTAATCAAGGTGTCAGATCTTAGAGTCTGGGCTTCTGAATCTCAGGCCAGTGTTTTTCCTACTTCTGAGTTCTGCCTTGTCCAGATTCTTATTGGGAAAATAAGAATCCATTTTGTGTTGCCTCTCAGAATGTGGTATTAAGAATACACATTTGAAAGATGGCTTATTTGGGTTCACATTTGACCTTTGCTGCTGATTCTTTATGTAGTTGTCAGTAAGGTATTTAATTTTTCTAAGATTTGTTTATATATATTAGAATGATAGTACCTACCTGAGAAGTAGGAAAATGCATATACAGAAGAAACAGTCCTCTGTCCTAATATTATTCGAGCCCACTGGGGATTGTGGTCCAAGAGACAGTCTTTCAGAAAGCTCTGTGAGGTCAAAGCATAGTTCTATAAGTTTTTGAGACGGAGGATTATACATCAAATGACATATTGACAGTTCACACAGTCCAGATCTAAATGTACAAAGTGAGTAAGTGGTCATGGGTCATTGTGGCCTTTTACAAGATTAAGAAGGAAGTTATTTCCTAAGGAGTTCTGGTTAATGCAAATGCACAATACACATTAAAGGAAGGGAGGAGGCTCAAAAGGGTAGAAAAAAATTTTATGTTTAAGTATTTCTTGTCTTGTCATAAAATATGAATGTTATTTCGTCACTTCCCCCCCTCTTTGATCATTCATTTTTTTTATAGCATTTGGTGACCAAATATTTGGTTCCCTGATGCTGGGGTGATTGCTTACATGCCCTAGGTCCATCATGTCCTTTGGCATTGGGTCTTAATAGCTCATTTTAGGGAGTTGTACCAGTAAGGTGTCTGGCAAGGACTAATGGTCAGTTCCAGTGTCTGATAGGACTTCTGCCATTTCTGCCTTGCAAGTGCATTGTGCATGTTCATTAATCTATAGAAAACTATGTGATCAAAACTGACAATAGGAGAACTTTCCTGGCAGTCCAGTGGTTAGTACACTAGTTTCCACTGCAGCATTTGATTCCTGACCAGAAAACCAGGATCCTGCCTACCATGCTACATGGCCAAAAAATGGGGGGAAAAGTTGACGATAGAAGTTAACAGTGTCAGTAGTAAATGTTTAAGCCAAGATCCTCCTAAAGTAAACCATTTTCCTAGTATGTTTTCTAAACTGGAAAGAGGAACATTCAGAGTGGAAATATGACTCTTTGAGTATAAGATGGGTTAACAAATATCTTGGCTAAATGGTCTTACTGTTGGAAAACTGATAGAAACCCCGCACATAAGCATTAAAGGCAAATTGGGAGGGTTTGTTTCCAAAGGCTATGCATAGATGACCTTCAGGCCAGAGGAAGCCAATTGTGCAGCTTTCTAACCAACCTGGAGAGATCTGGGGCCATAAACTTGTTCCGTAAGTCCATTAAGTTCATTAGGAGCTACCCAGTATTTAGCATGTAGTGAAAAAGAGTGTTTATGGCCGGGTTCAGAATAGGCGTCATTAATTAGACAGGTAAGAAGGTTCCACGTAGTGGCATTAGAAGTAATGGGTAGGTTGTATAGTATTAGAATTACTTCTAAATAAAATAAAGGCCATCCAGTTAGAGCCTTGGAAAGGAGAAATCCACCAAGGAAACCTAGGAATATTGGACATAGGTCCACGAACCTGTGGTTTGTTTCGCTTGATTTTTGAAACTTGCAAATAATTGAGCCCAAGGAAGAAATACATTGGGTTTATAAGCAGAAGTGTGAGCGATTGTCAAAGTAATAGTATGAAGGCCTGGTGTGGCTATTTGGGTCAGCTCTCTGCTTCAGGTGTCGTTTTTTTCATCCTGGTCTGGTGGTGCTGATCCTACTTAGTCAGTTGAGTGTCAGAAACAGGAGTTACAGTTCATTCAGGAGTGGAGGCCTGCTATGGGCCCTGTCCTCCATAGCTGTAAAGAGTCTTTTTTTGATGTCTTTTCCAGTGTGCATAATCCCTTGGTTGCAAGTCATGGTGAGATCTTCATTCAAAAATAGATTATTGTGATAGGCTTTAGAAACATAGAGTGTTGTTTTAATAATTCGATTCAATTTTACAGTAATATAACAAGAAGCCATCTAAGAAGTGAGTCTTAGGCAGTAAATATATATTTTAAAAAAACTCAATTAACAAAACTAGAATTGAATATCCTTTGATGCATAATCTTTTTCTCTGTGAAATTACCTTCATAACAACCAAATATAGCCAAATTAAGACTTACTTGTGAAGTAAGTATGGTTAATTGACCACATGCTCAGTTGCTCAGTGGTGTCTGACTCTTTGTAACCCTCTGGACTGTAGCCTGTCAGGCTCCTCTGTCCTTGGGATTTCCCAGGCAAGAATACTGGAGTGAATTGCCATTTCCTTTTCCAGGGAATTTCCTGACCCAGGGATCAAACCCACATCTCCTGCAATGGCAGGTGGATTCTTTACCAGCGAGCCACCTGGGGAGCCCGATTGACCACACAGCCTCTTATAAGTAGGCTGTATCGGAACTTTCGTAAGGAATCTTGGATTAAACCTTTTAAAGGCCTCTCAAGGCCAGATAAATTACACCAAGAGTTTGCCACAGATTCTTCCTACAGTATCTATAGATTTGGGTGAATTCCTCTCCTTGAGGTCCCCAGAATACCTGAGGTTCGTGCACCTCTTAGATGGTAGCCTTCTTTATTTACCTGATAAAGGTGCTGGAAACCTAAGAGTTTCCAATTCCTGGAGGGATCAGGTAGAGAGAAAAGATGTGGTTGCATGTGCGCTCAGTCGCATACATGTCTTAACTGTGTTGAATTTTATTTCTGACTTTGCAACTCAATGGACTGTAGCCCGCCAGGGTCCTCTGTCCATGGGATTCTCCAGGCAAGAATACTGGAGTGGTTTGCCATTCCCTTCTCCAGGGGCTCTTCCCCAACCCAGGGATCAAATCCAGGTCTCCAGCATCACAGGAAGATTCTTTACCATCTGAGCCACCCAGGTGGAACGCAGTTCAGACAGAGGATACCGCAGTGGGCACTCAAAGCAGGGTAGACGGGAGCAGTAGTCACATATGTGGGATCTTGGTTCCCCAATCAAGGATTGTCAGTTTTAAAGAGGTTTTTTTGTTGTATATTTTAGTTACCTTCTATAGCATGAATATTTAATTAGCCCTCTACAACAAATCTTTCAGTGAGGCTATTTTGGAATTTTGAAGCCTTTTAGGGCTTTTGCATATTAGTTAAAATCCATGGCTGATTCATGTCAATGTATGGCAAAAACCACTACAATATCGTAAAGTAATTAGCCTCCAACTAATAAAAATAAATGGAAAAAAAATATTGCCTACAAACTAAAAAAAAAAAATAGATAAAATAGTTTGAAATGGGAATGCTCCTGAATTTTAACAGTTTTCAAATCTTTTTAATTCAAAGGAACCAAGGAGCTCACCCTACAACTATTTTCTCCTTTTATAATTCAATTTTAGAAATGAGAAAAACTTTTATTTAAATTTTCTAGTTTTTAAATTGTGAAAGTATGATAACACATTTATAGGAGACTTGGAAAATACAAAACAAAGTTACATATAGTTCCACTTTATATTGCAATTATTTAAGTAGATAAACTTAAATTTTTAGTTGGAATTTCAATGTGAAACTCTCAAAAATTAATAGAGTGAGTAGACAGAAAAGTAGAAGGATATTGTAGACCTGAAAAGCCCTGTGAACCAATTCAACATAATTAATATTTATGCAGGTTTTATACAAATTCTGTTCAAGTTCCCAGGAGACACTGGAACATATCCAGGGATGTAAAACAAGGTACAAAAATGTCATGGTCTAAAGATATTGAAATATACAGAGTCTGTTCTCTTATCACTGTGGAATTATGTTAGAAATGAATATCAAAAGATACTTGAAAATAACTCACATGTTTTCAAGTACAATGTGACAGTTTTCCAAGAGAGATCTTTGACTTAGCCATTGAAAGCCTCAAGAAGGTTAAAAGACTAAAACACAGAGGGTGATTGCAGAGAATAAAGTATTTAAATGAGAAATTGATATGAAAGATACTTTAAAAACCTCATGTATTTGGAAATTAGATGTCCACTTTTAAATAATGGATGTATCTAAGAAGCCATAACAAGGAAAATTAGAAAATATTTGTAACAGAATAAAAATGAAAAGAGAATTTATCAGGATTTGTGGCATGCTGCTGAAGGTGCTCAATGCACCTGAATACAATGTGGAATCTTAAATAAGGTAGGAAAACCATAATGGACACTAGCATAAAATTTTGTGAGATTTGAATAAAATCTGTACTTTAGTTAATAATAGTTTTTTTTTTTTAATGATGTAGTATTTCTTGATATTCTCAGAATTGGATTAGAAGTTTCATGCCTCATTCAAATATTTTTTTAAAAATCACTAAAATAATAAGCTTTCTAGACTTTTAGCAATATTACTAGATGCCAGAATAAATGGAGTTTTGAATGAATATAATTCAAAATCTATTATTCTCTTCATACTTGGTCAAACAAATGGAATCATCATAAATTTTTAGCTAAGCAAAAATTCATGTTTTCTGAAGCATATATATTGTATTATACTATATGTATAGGTATGTATATATGTATGCAAAAGCTTTTCTGCCACACTTGATAAAGGCTTGAGAAAGAACAACAACAACAAAAAAGGAGAAATTGGAAAATATAAACTAAATGAAATGGGAGCACTGAATATGAAATAGAAAAAGTGAAACAAACTAGAAAGAACTCGAAGTAAAGATCATCATATAGTCCTGTTGTTTGTAAACATGGCTGCTCATTAGAATCATACCTAGAGCTTTGGAGGCAAAACAATACCTAGGCACCTGTATTTTTCAGAAAAATTCCAAGATAATGCTCATGTGCATCTGGATTTTGAAAAGTGATTATAGGTTTTTCTGTTAAATGGTAGCTTTAGTGATACAGAATTCTATTATTTTCTGTTGACCAATCATGATACAGTGGTAGGTATTGAAATGAATAATAGTTATATAATCACAATAGTAAAAGATGTTTATCAGTTTTCACAAAAAATAAAATTGCCAACCATAATGGAAACATGATTAACCTAACTGTATAAAATAATTACAACCTCAGGGGTTAAGTAGAGTGGAAGTGCATACATGCATATGTTTTCATCCACACAGCCCAGTGTGTGTCTTTGGTACATTTAATCCATTTACATTTAAGGTAATTATTGAACTATATGATCCTATTACCATTTTCTTAATTGTGTGGAGTTTATTCTTTGTAAGTCTTTTCCTTCTCTTGTGTTTTCTGCCTGGAGAAGTTCCTTTAGCATTTGTTGTAAAGGTTGTTTGGTGGTGCTGAATTCTCTTTTAACTTTTGCTTGTGTGGAAAGCTCTTGATTTCTCTGTCAAATCTGAACAAGAGTCTTGCTGGGTAGAGTATTCATGGTTGTAAGTTCTTCACTTTCATCACGTTAAATATATCATGCCATTCTCTTCTGGCTTGAAGAGTTTCTGTTGAGAAATCAGCTGAAAACCTTATGAGAGTCCCGTGGTATGCTGTTTGTTGTTTTTCCCTTGTTTCTCCTGAGATTTTATCTTCGTCTTTACTTCTGGCAGTTTGGTTACTCTGTGTCTGAGTGTGGTCCTCCCTGGGTTTGTCTTGCCTGGAACTCTCTGCACTTCCTGAGCTTGGTTGACTGTCTCCTTTCTCACATTAGGGAGGTTTCCAGCTATTATCTCTTCACATACTTTCTCAGGTCCTTTCTCTCTCTCTTCCCCTTCTGGGACCCCTGTAATGTGAATGTTGATGCATTTAATGTTGTCCCAGAGGAGTCGTAGGCTGTCTTCATTTTTTCCCCCCATTCTTTTTTCAATATTCTGTTTCACAGCAGTGTTTTCCACCATTCTGTCTTCCAGGTCACTCATCTGTTCTTCTGCCTCAGTTATTTTGCTATTGATTCCTTCTAATGTATTGTTCATCTCTGTTCTTTAGCTCCTCTAGGTCTTTGGTAAACATTTCTTGCATCTTCTCCATTCTTTTTCTGAGATCCTGGGTTGTCTTCACTATCGTTATTTGGAATTCGTTTTCTGGAGGGTTGTCTATCTCCATTCATTTAGTTCTTTTGTGGAGGTTTGTCTTGTTCTTTCTTCTGAGAGTTAATCCTCTGCCTTTTCATTTCGGTTAACTCCTGTGGTTGTAGTTTTCAGTCTGGAACCTGTGGAATTGCAGTCTTCTTGCTTCTTCTGTCTGCCCCCTGGTGGGTGAGGCTGATGGGAGGGACTGGCTGGGAAATCTGGGCAGGGTCCTGCCCAGTAAAACCTTAATCCAGTGTCTGCTGAGAGTGGGGCTGTGCTTCCTCCTTGCTGGTTGTTCAGCCTGAGGTGATGAACTCTATGGTATGCTCAGTGGTGACCTCCAAGAGGTCTCACTTGCCAAGGGGCACCTCTTAGGACTGCTTGTCAGTTCCCCTGTCCCTGTGTCGGCCACTGCTGACTCACACCTTCACAGGGAGGTCTGGTTCAGTCTCCTCCCGCCGAGTCCTGGTGCATGCAAGATTTTGCTCGTGCCTTCCAGGAGTGGAGTGTCTGTTTCCACCCGTCCTTTTAAGTCATGAAATCAAATCCCGCTGGCCTTCAAAGTCAGATTCCCTGAGATTGCTAGTCCCTGCTGACTAAAAAGATGCACACCCTGAGAGTTCTGAGGTAGGTTGTATTTGGGGCAAAATGAGGACTACGACCCAGGAGACAGCACCTCTGGTAGCTCTGAGAAAGTCAGAGGCCGTGGAGGAAAGTCAATATAAAAGGTTTTGGTGGAAGGGGAGTTCAGTGCAATCAAGCCCTTACTTTACGAAAGGTTTTTTGCTATTTACAAGGAGCTGATGTCACCACAAAGGGATTTAGTGCTTTTCTAGGTATGAAGAGATATAAGGATCTCTTGGGATCATGAAATAATTTCCTGAAAAATAAGTATCTAAAGACCAGTTTCCCTGGAGCACAGAGTGCCTCACTCTCCACCCCGAATTCAAGGGGTGTGGAAGGTCAGCAGCTGCAGCAGCACAGGCTTTAGTCTCTGCAGAGGCAGACGTCAGATGCCTTTGTTGTTGCTCATTCACTGGAAAGTGCTCTTGGCAAGTGCCAGTTTGTAGCGGACATTCCTTTGCTGGGTCCCCAGTCTGGGGAGCCTGACATAGGGCTCCAAATCTTTACAAGAGTGGGAGAACTTGTCTGGTATTATTGTTCTCCAGTTTGTAGGTCACCCATCTGGCAAGTGTGGAATTTGACTATTGGGATTGTGCCCCTCCTCCTGTCTCGTGGCTTCTCCTCTGTCTTTGGTTCTTTGGTGGGTTCCATTGTCGTTCTGTTGATGGTTGTTCAGCTGCTAGCTGTGATTTCGGTGCTCTTGGAGGAGGAGATGATCACACATCCTTCTACTCGACCATCTTAATTTGATCTCTCTAGAAATGAGAAAAGCTCTTATCACTCTTGTTTCTAGTAGACCTTGAAGGCAGGGTTCCAGGCAACAGACTGACAAGGTAAGAATTCACCTTCTCTGGCCTCTCTAACTGTGCGTGCAAAGATCAGGTTTGGACTGCCAAAAAAGAGCCCCATCTTGGCTGTTACAGGGCAGGATTCCTTTATTTCCTAATGAAGGAAGCACTTGTAAGCGTGTATAAACCCAGCTGGTATTCCCATAGATGGCAGTCTGTCTAGGAGCTGTTTGGTCTTTAAGGCAAAGTTTCCCATTATCAGTTTGGTAGTTTAGTGCAGATATGAGACATGCTCCGAACACCTCTATAAGGATGGGACTGTGGATGAGACGTGTGCTGTTTATCCTTGGATCAGTTCCACTCTTAACATTTCTCGGTTTTCCCCTCCTACAGTATGTCCTCTGAGAGTGCGCAGGATGAAACAGGTCTCTGTGGGGCTCCCGGGCAGGAAGGCTTTCTTGATTCCAGCGTCTGCTGTGAGTTCCAAAGGGCAGATTCTGAACTGTTGCTAGTGCAATGATCCTGGAAGGGAACAGGTTTAGAGACAGGGGATGGGCAACCAAGAAACGGCAGTGCAGCCTTGGAGCAGGGGCCTGGTTCCACCTCGGTGCGCGGTAACAGTGTCTTTAAGTTCTCTAAGATGCCAGCATTCTTCATACCAGAGGAAGCCCACCTGAGGCTACATTAAAGGGACTAGGGAGCTCACTGGCAAGATGACCTGAGACCAGATTAGTGGAATACAGGCCCTGCACACTCCCTAATCTCACCAGCACCTCCGCCCTTGAACCATTGCCCTGAAATGCCTCATTAAATCTTCCTCAGCTGGGAGACACAGTTTTCAGGGTAGGAGCCTCCTGTGTCCCTTTTCCCTGGCAAAGCAGTAAAGCTATTCTTCTCTTCTGTTGGGTTGGCCAAGAGGTTCATTTAGATTTTTCTGTAAGATGTTGTGGAAAAAACCCAAACTTACTTGTTGGCTAACCCCATTGTTCACCCAAAGCCCTGTCTCCCAAGATTTGATTTGGCACCAGTTCACAGAGGCCAAGTTTGTGGCGTCAGAGCGCAAGACGCTGGGCCTTTGCAGTGAGCGCCCTTGGAAGAGCTGTGCTTACTTCATGGTTGCAGGACTGCAGCACCGTGAGGGTCGGTCCTCAGACGCTTGCACTAGGTTCTTAGGAGCAGGTGCCTCAGCGGGATTAATTCAGCCTCTCATTTCACTAGCAAAAGTTTGGTTCAGGCCATGTATTGACTTGTTTTTAAAATTTAAATCTAACAAAAACCGTAGGTCCCCTGCCTAGGAAATTCACGGTCATCCTTCAGACTTAATAAGGTAAAACAGCTTGAATAAAATTTTTAAGATCATCACTAAAGTAATGAGACCCAGATATCAGGAGAGCTCGCCAGAACGCCTGAGCTGGTGGGGCGCGGTGAGCCCATGCTGGTTCTGAGCACTGGTTCAGGGTAGACTCCAGGTGACCTCTGGTGGGAAGATACGCATGTCCGTGAAAGGATGAGCAAGTCTATTTACGAAAGAAACGGAGAATGCTATTTGAGCCAGCCTGGAGTCTGTACCGGGAGACATTCTTGCAGAACGCTTTGAGGACTGCTCCACCTATTGGAGGTCAGAGCATGGTCATATTTTTGAAACAAAAGTTTGTACTTTAAGTGATGTATTATTAACCATTTATTTACAGTCTGAATCTGCAGTTGCAAAGTGAGTAGTAGGTCGTGGGTCATGGTGGCCCCTTAGAAGATTTAACAAGGATGTTCTGTCCTAAGGAGGTCTGGCTCACGCACATGCACAGGGAAGGGAGAAAGCCCAGGGGGACTGAAGAAACATTCATGTTTAAGTTTTTCTTGTCTTGCCTTAACACCTTGCAGGTTTCTCTGGCTGATCTAAGAATTAAATTGACACGAGGTAGTTTAGCAGGAGAAAATCAAACAAAAATTTAATAACAGGTGTATACACGGGAGAGACCCAGGAGAAATGAGTAACTGGACAGAGTAACCAAAGCCCTCACTGAGAGAGGAAGGGCGAAGAGGCAGGCAGCCTTACAGATGGAGATTTCCCGTATAAATGTAAATGTTTCTTACAAAAGGGTAACTACTACTTGGTTTTCATAGTTTTTCCCCCACCTCTGCAGTTTCTTAGGAAATGACCAAAGAGACATATTTTGGTGGCAAATTCTGCTTTCCTACTATGGGGAAGCACTTGTACGTGGCACATGGTTAGTGATCAATAAATAGTAAATACTAGGATGATTAAATATGACAGGATAATATTTTTTTCTGGAAAAAAGACTAATCTGGTGTCAGAAAATAATTCTATGTTTTCTAGTCTCTCACCTCATTATATATAGCATATCTCGACTGAGGATCCTCTTGGTGTTGACTGTAGCCAAGCCTGACATTCACGGTCTCCCAAAACAATCCTGATGAGTAATGCTTGGATTTTCCCCTTGCCGTCTCTCCTGTGGTCTTTAGAGACTGCTGATCTCTTTCTACCACCTCCTCTGGTGCGTTGTCTCCCTCTTTCTCCGTTCACACTGGCGATGTTGTGATGTGTAAGAAATGCACATATTCTCTCTCAGATGACCAGAGTATATTTCACATACACATGTGGTCTTCATCCATGGTTCCCTGACTCATGGGAGCATCTTTTGTCCTAATGTTTGGTCTCGTTACTCAGAGCAGACCTTCCACCTTGCCTTGATTTGTGTTAGTGAGGTGACTTTTGGAAAACACCTAAGGTTGGGGGCTGTCTGCCAGAGGATCTCCCCAGCTGAGTAGAAGGTTAGCACTTTAGTCCCACTGGGCCATCGAGGTGAGTGTCAGAGAGGTTGAGTCAGTTTCCAGTGATTTAATCAGTCGTGCTTATGTAATGAAACCTCTATTAAAAACCTAAAGATGAGAGGGTCAGAGAGCTCCCAGGTGAGTGAACCAGAACATTTTCAGTGCCTGGTGCTGGCTGCCAACCCCACAAGGGCAGAGGCTCCTTTGTTCAGCACCTCACCCTGTCTATCTCTACATCTGCTATTGGTTCATATCAAGTGGGTAAATGGGTTTGAGTAATCAATTATAAGAAGGTCATGAGAACCTCTGCTTTATAACCAGTTGGTCAGAAGCACAGGTAACCATCTGGACTTGGTGATTGGCATCCTGAGTTGGAGGGAACCATGGGAACCTCCATTTTGCAGCAGCCGGGCCCTCAGAAGTACAGGCAGCGAGCTGGGCTTGCCGCTGGCTTCTGCAGTGGAGGCGGGTGCCATGGGGCTGAGCCCCTGACCTGTGGCGTCTGCTGCCCTGTCCAGCAGACGGCATCTGAGCTGAGTGGAGGTCCCGGCGGGTGTCCAGAGCACTGGCCGTTGGTGGTGTGGGAATGCCACCGCCTCCGCATTGGAATTGGGTGACCAGAGCTTTTAATCATTCTTGGGAGTTTCATTGTTTAATACCACAGAGTATATTCCTTAAATTGGAATGGGACTTAAAACTACAAGGACTGATCGCTGACAATTCAGCTTAATGTTTTTCACTCCAACATTCTGATTTGCATAGATCTGTATTGGAGCCTAGCGATCAGTAATTTTGAAGAGAACCCCAAATGATTCTAAGGTAGTTGTCCATTCGTCACTTTGCAAACACTACTCTAGGTCAGCTCAGTTTTTTAGAATATTCTTATACAAGACAGTTTTTTTTTTTGGTTGATCATTCTTATCTTTGATAATGATGATTAAAATAAACACAGGTTTGTTATTTTAAGGTAATTTAAGTTATGGTAAATAAGGTTAAATTACAGCATACGGTAAAATTTGACAAATGTTAAAGCTGCCTTGGTCTAGTTTGTTAAGTTTATAATAGCCAGTTAGGCTTTTACCCTTTATCCAGAAAATCAGATTTCCCCAGGCTAATATTTTGGATATTTGTGAATATCACAGATACTTTTTACATGACAAAGTACATAAAACTGAATCTGACTTCACTGTGAGTAGACTGCTGAAGCTCCCTTTTACTTCTGTGTTGCAGTGAGGTCTAGGAAGGGTGCTTGCATAAGCAATAAAGCCAAAGGTCACACACGGCCCATTTTGTTACTTTGCACGCAGTTTTCCTTTCAGCATGGTGATAAATACACTGGGCTACCTGCCTTGTATTATTTGGTGTCTTTCTAAGACCTCATTTTTCCCTGGCCCTGCAGCTTTTACTGTCTAGAAATTGGGTGTGTATGGAGTCACACGAAAAGCATTAATGTTTCTGATACTTGCTTGATCTTATATTTATTTTTGCAAGGATAGAAATTAAGTCTTTCATTTTCATTTGTAATAAATTTGAATGGCAGTCCCTGGAACACTAAGCTTGCTTCGTGGCGCTGGTGAGTTTCCTCTGTGCTGTGCTTGGCTGTTTCTCATGCTTCTTAGGACAGATAACTAGTTCTTCAGGACAGCGGGTTCTAAGTCATGGTTAGAGTATATAGAATAATGATATAAAACTTGAAAATCATTTTTAGGCAAATAATATTGTCTTATATTTAGAGGGAGGCCATATGCAACCTTGGGTGATTTATAAAGAATAAATAGGCAACAGATGTAACTATATAAAATAAGCTATCTGACTACATATTTTGTCTTAAAAATGACCAGTTATCATACTTATCGAATGTGACGCTGTTAGGTCATTACACTCCATTCCATTTAAGGTACTTAAAAACCTTCCAAAGGGTTCATAGTTGTGTAGTTCTTGATGAATTTAGTGTATAAATGGTTCATTGGGGAAGGAAACGTACTAATATTTCAGGCTCTAAAATCCATATGTTTGTGCTGATCTTGGTTAAATTTTATAATCTTTGTGGGCCCCAGTTTTCCCAGATGTGAAATGGGTCCAACAAGATTTTCCTACCTCATAGTCATGAGGTAGGAAATTACTTTCTCATGAATCATGAGAATTAATTGGGATAGCGTTTGTGAACTACTTCATGCAGTACTCAGTAAGTTCATTTGATTGTGAATATGTTTTATAGTTGTTGTTGTATATGTGTTCTTCACATTCTTGACTCATATCCAGGTTTTTCTTAAATTCCACAGAATAAGGATCAAATCCTATGGTCTCTTTATTATAAAGGACCATCTTCATTGGTTTCAGTTCTGCTTTTCCAGTCTCATTTCCTATTATTCTCCTCCTCATCCCTTCTTCCCATACTCTCTCAAGCCTTTGACCTTGTTACCACTGCTGGCAGCAAACTGTTAAAAGTTTAGGTACTGTAAGTACAATAAACATAACCACCCTCTTCACCTAAGAATGCAGGGTCGTTTGATATTTCCTATTACCTTTGAAAAATCCTCCTCCCCCCCACCTTTCAGTCTCTATAGCATTCTATATTATTGCAAATATATTACTTCCCTTTATGGCGTAATAATTATTTTACTGCACAGCCATCTCCCACACTGGGTTTTCCTTGCTGAGTAAAGGATTATTTCGTGATAAAAATGAGTGAGTAGGAAATCACACCGCTGACCTAGTTAGAACTTCGTGCAAAGCACAGGCATACAGGCTCGGATCCTCAAGGTGCACAAACTGGGGGACACCATCTGTTTCAACTCTGTGGAGCAATTTGACTTTCTCCTTTAGTGGGGGAAAGCAAAATTATTCCAGTTGAATAAATCCTGTCTATTTGGTTGGCTATTAAGATATTATGTATATCAGATATCTAAGATGGGCACAGTTTTACCTCTCCTTATGCTAGACGGCATCCTGTCACTTACCTAGCCATTACTCTTACTCTGCTATTCCTCGTTTAAGACAAAATGTGTGTGTGACAGAGTCTTAGATGGAAATGTACATGCACGCTTGAGGTGTACAGTATCATATTTCCTTTTGGACAGGAAATAAGAGGATTTCAGCTACTAGCAGCGTGATTGGAATGATGTTTACTGTTATTTCAGAATAGAGTTAAATCCAGAGAGGAGAAAGTAAACCCTTCAGGGGAAGAAAACTTTACCTCTTCATCCATCATTAGGAGAAAGTGCAGTTTGCGCTAGAAACAGCAGGAGTTAATTATGGTCATGAGAATCTACCACTTCGGGGGAATATAGCAGGTCTTACCTCTTAACTTTTTTGATAAACTGAGAAAGAATCTAACTTAAGAATAGGATTTGCCCTACATGGTTAGAAGTTTTTAAATTGGTCTTGGTGAAGAGTGATTAAAATGGTAGCTTTCACCTACTCATAGTAAAACACATTTATTTTTGCCTAACTTTCCTATAATCCTTGGTATAAACAAATCACTGGACATGTCAAACTCTGACTTTACTTGGGAGCATTTGGAAGCTTTTGGTTATAAAATCAGAAAAGCAAATACACAATGAAAGAACAAATCCAGAAAAACACAAACAGACCCTTTCCTTAATTTTCATGTTGTCTGAAATAAAGCAAAACATACTTTACAGATTCAATCACTTTATTGTATACCTGAAACTAAGAACATGTGTAAATCAACTATACTTCAGTAAAAAAAAAAAAAAAAGTTTAATAAACTCTACAGTGGAGAAAAGACAGTGTTTTCAGTAAGTGGTGCTAAGAAAAGTGGACAATTCATGTAAAAGAGTGAAGTTAGAACATTCTTGAACATCATATCCAAAATAAGCTTAAAACAGATTAAAGACCTAAACATAAGACCTGAATCTATAAAAGAAGAAAACAGGCAGAATGCTCTTTGACATAGATCATAGCAAATTTTTTTTTTTTTGGATCTGTCTCCTAAAGCAAAGGAAACAAAAGCAAAAGTTAACAAGTGGGACTTTCATAGCAGAGGAAATCATTCGCAAAATGAAAAGACAGCCTACTGAATGGGAGAAAATATTTGCAAATGATAGAATCGATAATGATAACATCCACAATAGCAAAACTCAGCATCAAAAAAACAACCTTATTAAAAAATGGACAGAAGAGCTGAATAGACAGTTTTCCAAAGACGATATACAGACGGCCAGCAGACTTGGGGAAAGATGCTCAGCATCATTAATTAGAGAAATGCAAAGTCAAACTACAGTGGGATAGAATGAGACTACAATTCTGACATCTGTCAGAATGGCCATCATCAAAAAGACCACAAATAAATGTTGGCAAGAATGTGAAGAAAAGAGATCATCTGTACACCATTGGTGGGAATGTAAATTGGTGCCGCCACTGTGGAAAAGAGTATGACACTTTCTCAAAAAAGTAACAGTAGAGTTACTATATGAACCAGCAAGTCCACTCCTGAGTATATATCCCAAAAAGGTAAAAACACTAATGAAGAAGGATAACACACACCCCAGTGTTCATAGCAGTGCTATTTACAATAGTCAAGACATGGAAGTAACCTGTGTCCATTGACTGATCAATGGAGAGAAAAGATACGGTGCATATGGACAATGGGATACAACTCAGCCATAGAAAAGGAGATTTTGCCGTTTGCAACAACATGGATGAGCTTGGAGGGTATTACACTTAGTGAAATAAGTCAGAGAAAGACAGAATCTGTATGGTATCACTTATGTGGGGAGTCTAAGAAATAAACTAGTGAATATATAACAGGTAAGAAACAAGCTTACAGGTACAGAGGGAAAGCTATAGTGGTTACCAGGGAGCAGAGGGAACAGGGGATGGGCAAGACAGGGATAGGCGGCGATACAGACTACTATGTATAAAATAAATGATCTGAAAGGATATATTGTACAACACAGCAGATAGAGCCAATGTATTATAGCTATAAATGGAATATAACCTTTAACATCTGAAACTTACATATACATCAACTATTTCAGTAAGAAAAAAGAAATAGGAGTTTTTAAACATTTCAGCAGTATTCGTATGATTCTCGCAATATACTTTTTTCTTTGTACTTATTCAGTGAGACATTTCTGTTTTATGTTTTTATTTTTAAACAGCTGTCATGGATGCACTGGTGGAGGATGATATCTGTATTCTGAATCACGAAAAAGCCCACAGGAGAGACCCAGTGACTCCAGTCTCAATATATTCAGGAGATGAATCTGTTGCTTCACATTTTGCCCTTGTCACTGCATATGAAGACATCAAAAAACGACTTAAGGATTCAGAGAAAGAGAACTCTTTCTTAAAAAAAAGAATCAGAATTTTGGAAGAAAAGGTAATTTGTCTATCACCTTCATTGTGTTTACGACTTAATAATTCAAAGTATTTGAAATTTTAAATATTTCTCTGCTCTGTCTTCCATGAGTGCACCAGATTTCCAAAGATAAGTCACTGCTGATCTCAAAACCCTGGGCATTTTGCTTGCCTTTCTGTGTTTCACGTATCATAATGCTTGGTGGATGGGTGCAGAAGATGATTTAGCAACATGAAGGGATTCAAGTTCAAATGTTTTTCTTGCCTCTTTCGGATTGCCTTACCTTCCTAGCTGTGTGTATTTCATTCAGGATGTTTAAACCTATGCAAAAAATGATAATCAAGAAAGGAAGAAGTTCCTGGAACTTTGTTCCAATATGTTTAATAGTCTTTTCGTCTGGACTGAAATTTCACCAGGACTGACATCTTTACCTCAGCATTCTCTTTTGTTCTCAAACACACGTTAAATAAGAATGTGTTTAACTGATGAATTAATGTCCTCTGTTTATACCTTTCCCATGTATATCCTAAATGTTGCAAAATACATAAGCCAGGTAGCTGATTCAATTCTAAATCCTCAGATCTGCTTTGCTTATATATTGGGAAGTCTTCCTCACTCATCATTTACTTTTAAAGTTTAACTTAGTTCATGTTTCTTCAGATCATAGTTATGATCCTCAGCTCTTCAGTGTAGTGTGTTACAGACAGCAGCTTCCACAAAATGAGAAGGAATGATCTAACTGTAGAAACTTGAGGATGGAATTTGGTAGAGATTGACTCATTTGCAGGAAGTAAGAAAAGGAGGACTCAGTTGTAAAAATAATTGATTTCTTAGTATTGATGTTAATTTTCTTTAATGACTATTAAATAAATTTGTGACATACTGGGATAGAGTGAAAAAAGATAACATTTTGGAGTTTGTAGTTAGGTTTATTTTAAAAGTCAATAGAAAAATGTGGTAAGTAATATTGGAAATATTTCTGTACTTTGTGATCAACAATCCTAATAATTTGTTCTGCAATAATGTAGAACTTAATGAACTAACACTTCTATTCCTTAAAGTGTCAAGTACACACTAAACTGATACTCACTTTTCTGATGATGGAAATTAAATAGTGTGTTCCAGCTTGGAAAACAGAGAAGCGCCATAAAAGAATGATGTACTGTTTTAGTATGATGAATTATTATAAAAGATACAGCAAAGTATAAAATACTGATTAGGAAAAGCATAAAAGATTTTTAAAAATATCTGTTCTATGCTTTTTACTTTCTTAATCACTAAGCGTAATTGTGTAGAAGTAAAGTGTTCACTTAATTGTAGTTCAGACTTTATTCCCTGCATTAGTGTCATTAAAGTGAGATGTGGAGCCATCAGAAGACTGATTTATTCACTGATATCGAACATCCTCTTAAGCTTTGTCTTCTAATTTTATGCCTTTAGCTTATAGGAGCTCGAAAGGATGAAGAAACAAGCTCTGTGGGACGAGAACAAGTAAATAAAGCCTATCACGCGTACCGAGAGGTCTGCATTGATAGAGATAATCTGAAGAACAAACTGGATAAAATGGTAAGTTGGTCTGTAAAGAATGGTATCTATATTGCAAATGAGTTTTCTCCTTCAGGAGGTTTAAAATCATAAATGAAAGATATTTACATTTATTAGACAAAAAATTTGCCTGCTCAAGGCAAAAGCAGAAAAATTTTAGTAGGAATATTTGTTACTGCTATACAAAATGAGTAGTTGGTTTGTAATGATGTTTAGGTCTTAAGTACATCTAACACCACTAACTTATTTTGAAAAATTGTGACTCAGTAGAGTTTATCACTGTTTGTTTGTTTTTTTTTAAGCCAGTGAAAAAATGTCCTAAGTTAGAAAAAGAGATTGGTGAAAACTGCATTCTGTTGCCCAGCTTGCTTTTAAAAGGCTGGAATCTGTTTTGTCAAATCTGCCTGAAAAATGAATATATAATATAATACCAACCTTTAGATTTTATTGACTGTAATGTCTCATTTTCCCTACTTAACTAGAATAAAGACAACTCTGAATCTTTGAAAGTGTTGAATGAACAGCTACAGTCTAAAGAAGTAGAACTCCTCCAGCTGAGGACAGAGGTGGAGACTCAGCAGGGTAGGCCACTTACTTGTTACAGATATTCTACCACAGTCAATACAGTTTTCCACTCATGTGTGATATCCATGATCAGTTTTCTGTGTCTGTGTGCTAAGGACTTATTTTTTAATTTGGGGGCTTATGTTAATTTCTGTGTTCTGCTTTTACCAAATATCAGATCCTTCTTAACTTTCCTTAGGTGTAAATTGCACTTTTCCTAGAGAAAATTTGATGGTTGATTCAGGGCTGGTTTGTGATGAAGTAGATGAAGAAAGGAGTACAATTCCATCTTCTATAAAGCCTCTTGCCCACATCAGATACCCTGTCAATGGAGTAGTTACAGTTGCTTTTTTGTTTTAATCCAGTTTCTGAAGGTTGTTAAAATGTCCAGCTGAGATGCTATGCTGAGAAGTTAGGAGTTGGGGGTGGGTACTAGCCGCCCCCATGCAAGCAGGCTCTGATGAAACAGCTCAAGACTCGGCCTCTGAGAGACCTAATGGGAGGTTGAGGTGGGATCTCTCATGGCAGGTGAGTGGGCCTTTTTCTATGGACAGAGTCTAAGGAACTAAGTCCTGAGTTCCTTGATAAGGGTAAGGGTTCCTTATTAAGGGTATCCCTTAATACAGATAAGGGTTAGTCTGTATCCAGTGTTGTTGCATTTGTACAGTGGAATGTTTATGAATGAAATTGTTCAGAAGTCATGTTGTAGGCCTGATGGTCAAACTTTATCCTTTCCAGAAGGACTGGATGGAATGATTAGCTGAGTGAGCCTCAGCTTACTCATTTCATTTCATTCTGAATCACTGTCTTAACCTTCACATATATATGTGATTAATCTGTCATTTCAGCATATGCTTGATAATGTGCTATATATTTTAAAGTTTCAGGCTGACAAATTTGCTGTTTAAACAGAAAATCAGGAATGGGGTGATGAATACATTCTATTGTATTATATAAAATAAGATTGCTAATATCTTAGCATAGGCACTTGAAAGTACTTACTATCTTTCAAAAACTTACTGACTGTAGATGTTTTATATTGGTTTTTCTTTTACCTCCATTTTACTAACTGCAACCCATGTAGAAGTCAGAAATAACAATTTTAATGTCCATCCTTTTTGTAGTGATAAGAAATTTAAATCCTCCTTCATCAAACTGGGAGGTGGAAAAGTTAAGCTGCGACCTGAAGATCCATGGTTTGGAACAAGAACTGGAACTGATGAGGAAAGAATGTAGAGATCTCAAAGTAGAGCTGCAGAAAGCCAAACAAACGGTACTGCCGAATCACTGAATTGAGAAATCCAGCGGGCTGTGTGCATCCTATGTAGGATTTATAACTAGGTGTTAGATCACAGAGTCAACATAAATTGTAACTACTTAGAGAATTATATTCTGTGAAAATTCACCTTTATCTTCCCCTTTAATCATTTTTGCTAAAATTTGGTAACTGTATACTTTTATCATAATTCCAGAATTACATCCTTTTCTTGTTTAAAAGCTAATTTTTTAAAAACCTTATTAGTTAATTAAAGTTGTTCTTTCAGCTTCCTTTCCTTCAATCTCCTTAAATCATTTTTTTCTCTGTAAAGTTTAAAGAAAACTCAAGTTTTAAGTTTTCCATTTTATTTAACTTAATAATTTGATTAATTTAGACATAAAAGACACTTGATTTTTAGAATTATTAAAACAAAACTTTTGAGCATCCACTAATTCTCAGAAGCACTTTTGGAGCAACTTTAGTTCTCAGCAGATAGCTGAGAATTCAAGAATTAGGGGCAGGCAGGGAAAGCAAAACAGAAAACCCTGCTGAGCTGAGAAGGTGTGTTTAACCTGAAGTCATCCCCTGAAACAGAAGTTGCCTCGCAGATCATTCAGAGTTTGTCTGCTATTACAGCGACCACTGATAAAGGGGAAATACCCACTGTAAAAATTACTCTCAACTCCTGTTAGAACCAAAAGAATTTTTTTTCCTACTTGACATCTGAAATTGGTTTTCCTAGCTTTGCACCTGTGACCACATACACAATTCCTTCAGCAGCTCTGGCATCTTGTCCCACAAGCCCAGTCGCTACTTTTTTAAAAAAGATGTGCTTGGAAGGAAAGATCAGCACCGTGAAGCTCTGAATTACAATTGTCAGCATATACATTCTACTTGAGATAATTCAGTAGCTTTAATAAATAATGGATATCTCCTTATCAAGTAGAAAGCAGTACCGTAGAGTCATAAAAACTTGGTTCTTAATTGTTGTATTGCTTATTAATTGTGACATTAGCAAAGTCATTTAACTGTTGTAACTTGACACTAGCTACTTTTTATGAAACTTAAGTTAGGTAGTATGTGAAGCAGCATGGTGCCTAGCACATAGTTTATTCAGTAAGTAAATGTGTTTCAAAAAAATGTAGTCAGGTTAATCCAGAAAAGCAGAACTTCAGGAGATCTATCTGTGTAAGGGGTGTGTCTGTGTACCTGTGTTACACAGTTAAGTTCTTACTATTTAATGTTTTCCAGTAGGTGGCGCTAGGGGATTAAATTTGCTTTTAGGTTAATTCATCTTTCACAAATCACAGAAGGACTTTTAAAGATAGAAGAAACGTTAGAAATCACTTGTCTTACTGCTGATGAAATTGAATCTCAGAGACTAAGAAACTTTAAGAGTTGAAGGTGAGATAACGGAGGAATTTTTATTTGTTGAGAAAGGAATTTAAGATGTTGTCCTTCCTTCATAAGAATGGCTAGGGGAAGGGAAGCTTAAACATTAAAAAATGTTCACAGCCAAAGATGAACCGGGGAAAGATGGAGTGGAAATTTATCAAGGGTTCCAAGTTTAAATCTTGATATCGTGGGATGTGTACATTCAGTCATTTCAAAGGTGTTGCTGTCAGAGTCCTCTCGGAACGTGGGAGTCAAAGAGCAAGCCAAGGAGAGAAAATTATGTTCATATGAATAATCTTACTTAAATCTTCTGCAGCCATACTTAAAAATATTTTTAAGATGGTACTTCCTGTGAAACATTAACATCTGTGAAGTATGAAATAACATCCTACATGGAAAGAATAGTGGGGCTTTGGTGGGCTTACTTTTTTTAAAGTACTTTGTGAGCTCAGTAGATAGTGTTTGATATTAATGAGGTCAGGGTTTCAGGGTCAGTTCCACTATGGGCCTTTTTTACTTTTTCTATCCTCCAGTTTTCAAGCCATTTGTATTAAGAACAGTGGGACCTTTGAGAAAAAGACACTAGGACCAAAGCGTAGGGAACCCTGGTCGTATGGAGTTGGTATAGATGTCGGTGGCGGCTGGTACAAGCCCCGTTAGAGAGTCACTGTTTGCTGTGTGGATTGGAGGTTCTGAACAGTCCTGAAGTATAGGAACCTGGAGCAGTGTTTCCCGGGATTTTGTAGCTCTGAGCCCATTTATGCGAAGCTTCAAACATCGGATGGCAGGAGTTGAGAAACAGATCCATCACTGCTTTTAGAACATGGCAGCTAATAACTGGCCAGGACAGGGTCTTTGCATGTTAGAGACAGTTCCTTTGTGCTTTTTGTTACTTTGCATTAGACTTTTCCGAATTGTTAGGTGATAGCTGGAGAAATACTTTACCAACCCAAACTTCTTGGTGTTTGGTTTTTTTTTAATTGGTTTTAAAAAACAAGGTTTCCATTATGCATATATGTATAAGAGTCAGACACAACTTGGCAACTGAACAACAAGTATACTGTAATTTATACTGTATTAAAAATGTGTATTTTTAATTAATTATACAGAGAAACTAAAAGAGACTTGATCTGATTCATTTCCTGTGAGGAAAGGAAAAGGTCCAAGATTATGTCCTTTATTCATGGTCAGACTTCCTCTGACTCAGGGACCAGTTCTGTTTCCCCTTTCCATAGGGCTCCTTGAGATGCAGCTAAATCATTCGCAGTATTTAGTTGTTGTTTTCTGAACAGTCAGATCCAAAGACACTTTAACTTCTATAGTACATTTTGATGATTTACATTCCCAGATTTAGAGGACTCATGAATTCCTTTTGTGCTTTTTAGTGTTCCACTTTAAAAAATACCATTAAATGATACACAAAATGGTAAAATGAAGTTTTGTTCTCTTTGTTTATACTGGCCACTTCTGCTAATAGAATGGGTGTCTGTGCTAGTCATTTTTATTTGTTCTAGACCTCGAATTGCAATGCATTGCAAATAGCGTGTCATAGAATTATCTTAAATGTATTAAATTCACTTTTAGATACAGTTTACAGGTTCTTTTTGTCATCTGTAACCTGAATTACTAAAACTTGAAAGTATATAAGGACTCTATATAAAATCCTTTCCCTATCATTTTCTTATGGAAAGAGGACATTTATGCTGTTCTTTTAAACAGTAGCCTGTTAAACTTGAGTACTTTTTTTGTAATAATACCGAAAGTGAAATACCAACAAACTTCCATTTTCAGATGGAATTCACTCAGCTATACCTTGAAGAAACAGCAATTTGATAAATGTTACCATTTTTTGAGTATAGATTTCAGGTTAGTGTCTTCAGAAATATATTTTGTACAACTTAAAGTTCTTTTATGTGAAAGCAAGTGTATTTTTTTTTTAAAGAAAATTAAAGCATTAATGACTTAGAAATGGTTTAGAAATATCTGGCACAGATTTAGAGTTACTTTATTAACATTGAATATAAGACCTACTATGTTACAGGTGTTTGCTGTAAAAGCTGAAGCATGTGTAGAGTAGGAAAGTACTGAGAATAAATAGAAGGTAATGATTATACCTTTTAAACTGTTTTTTAAACAATGACAGGCTCCATCTCAGGAAGACAATCTGAACTGCAGAGATCTGCAAAGACTGAGCATTTCAAGGTAAGAACATTCTTCAGCATTCAGAAATAACACCTTGTTCTGTCGACCACTGTGTTAGGTACTTTTATGATTTAACCTGAAAAACAGATCAACACTGTTGGAGTACTGCATGAAATCTCTGATCACTGTGTATTTATAAAAATATTTAACTGTTCCTTAACAATGGGCTTGAACTTAACCAGTAGAAAGGTGCATATTATCATGATGCCTTAGATAAAATTTTGAACATTCAGTACTGTTTGAGATAGAATATTAGGGAGCTAGCTGTGTAGAAGTATTCTGTAATAAATTCTGAGTTTTACATGAAGATTATGCATTTCCATATGTGGCAGTATCACTTTGTTTTAGGGCCAGACTTGGACAGCCTTAGTCTTTATTGGACAGCCTTAGTCTTTAATGTGACATGACTTTTAAGAGAGCCGTCTTCTTGGAATAAGACTACAGGTAGCTGTCAGGGTGTATGTATGTTACTTTAGCCCTTTGTTTCTTAAGCACATATATCATTTTAATTTCGGTAACATAAGTGCATTGTTTTATCTGATGATTTTTTTGTGCTGTGTTAGCATCCCCTCTTTTCATGGACACTTCCACCCAATGAAACACACACATTTGACTTCATTGTTGGATCGTTTGGCTTCCAAAATTTACTGAATGATCCCATACCTATTCCTCCTGTCAAAAACTCAATGGAGAGAAACGCTCAGTTGGGAAAACAGCTGAATGAAAACCCGTGCAGCCCCTTTTCAGATGCAGGGCCGCCCCTCTGCAGGTATGGGGGGCCGGCAGTAAGTATGTAGGCGTCATAGGCCAGCATCTGCTCATCCCTGCCATGCCTCCACTTGATGCCTTCCACCTTTACCTACACTCACAGTAAGGAAATGTTTCCTTTTTAAAACATGCACCTAGTACACTGTCCTTGTGAATTCTTTTTCAAAGATGTCTTCTGTGTCAAACTTAACCATTTTTCCTGTCAACCTAGGTTTCCCTTTATTAATTTATTGTATTTGTCATTTTTATAAGCTTCCTTAAACCATTTTTTGGAAAGAGGCGTGTTAGAGTAGGTCAAATAAAAGGGCTTATGTAAATAGTTTCTTAGAAGTACATGGGATAGAATAGGCTCTGTATCCATTCATGGGCAGTGTTACATAACTGGGGTCACTTCTTTTGAGAAGAACGGGAAAAGCTGCCCCCCACCCACCACAAAGATGAGTGTATGAAGGCAGCATAGCACTGACAAGACAGAAGGCTCTCTGCAGGCTTTGGAAGAGGGAGGCAGCCCCAGGAGGCGAGTCTGACTTCTGAGGCTGTAGAACTCTCTAATTGTGGCTTCAAAGAACTATTCTGAGTTTTCTAAAGCTCAGTAGTAATTCAGGGGATATCAACTGAGAGAAACAGATTTTAGAATTAAGTTCAGTCCAAGAGTTTTTATATGTTAAAGAACTGTATGATTAAAGCGAGTCCTAACGGCTCCCCATGCTCAGGCATATTTGTGTTTTTTTGCAAGTCCATAGCAGTGTGGATTGCGGAACTGACCACTTTTTCGTCTTCCGGTTAAGCAAGTAGAAAATTAATAACCAGATTTGTGACTTAACTTTGGTAAACAATATCATGCATAAAATTTTATGTAGTCTCATTCCTAACTGTGTTTTATCTTGTTTTTTTCCTTCATTTATCATTTGTACCTATGTCCAGGTTATAGTCCAGTTTTATTAATCTTTGCCAGTTACATCATCCACTTTTAAATGGAATAATTCAGATGATAAATTAAGCCTACTATATTAGAGAAGTACATGGCTTGTTTCCATAAAACCATTAGCTACCAGTTTACGTATTTTTAAGGATTATTTTCCAGTTGTTTGGAAAACTTTTTTTGGAACACCTGTGGTTTTTTTTGCATTTCCTCCATCATGTTGGCAGGTGAACGAGGTGATACAGCATTGTTCTGAGTGAACCTTTGGATTACTGGGGGCCTTTTTATGGTCCTCGTCTGTACAGCATCATTCAACGATAATTGCCCTACCTGTCAGAAGCTTGGCCACTGCCCTGCCAGTGTGCTGGCTAGAGCTACCTGTAGGTTATTGCCCTCAATTCTTAAGCCAGATCTAGGTGTGGGGTCACTTCAAATGCACATTCTTGATTTCCAAAATAGGGGCTATGTTGGTGTTTTTCACACTGTGCTATGTTGCCTTAATGATGGTGAAATTTTGTGAGTTAAGCGTTTTAAAAATAAGGAATAAAACAGAATAGAGCGTACGGGAGTGTGGGTTGCAGGGTGCAGTGACTGCCTGCTGTGCCTTACAACTAAAAATATTTGAAAGAAGCTTGTTTGAGGAAATCACGGTCGTCAAAACACACTTCAAGTCCTGAGCTCTTGGCGTAGACTGTCCCGTACTTTCATTTTAATTCCTCTGGGGAGTGTGATAGCTTAGAAAATTTTCAAAAGCTAAAGAAAAATAGGACTGAAGTAAAAAGATTTTTCTTGTACAAGGCACATTCATTTCAGTATTAGAGAGTTGAATGGACAGTGTCAGTTAAGAAAATTGAGCTTTTACAGTTCTTACCATGTAAGCTGGACGCCTGCCCCCGCTTGAGATGTGGATAAGGCAGGCTTCACCATGGTGTGGAATTATATACTGGGACCAAGAAGGTTGTGTTGGCAGTCAGTGTGATGAAGCTGAGGATGGTGTGGAAAATGTGACCCTAAAAAGGTGGCCGTCACGGGACTGGATCACTTAGAGGCCCTTTGCACAGCAGCTTGTCGGAGTCGGGAAGTCCTCCTGCCCCCCGCTTCCTTGTGCCCAGCGGGAGAGCCCCCAGGCCGCCAGGCTGGGGTGAGGGCGGGTGAGCTGCCTGTCTGGCACGTGGGACCTGCCCAACCACCAACCACCTTACCCTCAGGTCGCACCTGCTTTGTTATTTACTCTTCTTGTTCAGGATACTCTGGTGTTCCATCTCACTGTTCGGGTTGTTTTTATGAGTTCTTTATAGACAACTCTATCATTGCGATTCTTGCAACACACTTTGAAGACTTTAGTATTAACTGTAAAGAGTAACTGCCATTACTTTGCTGTCCACAAGAGGGAGAGCTTACACTTAGTAATAATTAGATTTTTATATCTGTAGTTTTCAACTCAGGTGACATTCAAGGCAGAAGAAAAAGATTAGTAGATGTATGCTAAACTTGGTGACCTAGTTTCAAGTTTAACCCAATTTATAAGCAGTCTTTACTAAATTGAATTGGAAAATGTACTAGAGCTGCCCTAACAGCTCTGTTACTTTTGTTTCTCTTTTACTTTATTCAAGTAGCTATGTTGAATGATGAGGTGTTTGGTACTCCAGTATCCACACATTGTCTTGAGTACTGTATTTGCTTTTCTCCAAGTCAGGTACTGATTCACCATTGCAAGTCAGTAATAAATGCTGTTTTTAAGCTGTATGATTCATGTCATGACGGCATGTATCAGCACATGTACGGTGTTTGCACACACTTAGCTGCTGTGTGACGTGAGTAGCTGGTGCCCAGCATTGCAGCCGGGCACCCACGACTCTTCACACTTAAGGCAGTGCCTGCGTGAGACACGCAGAGTGGCACACAGCTCAGCGCTGACTGCCGAAGCAGGGGCGGTTCGCTGATTCTTGTGATTCTGTCACACCTGTCAAAAACCTGCAAAAATACCTGTGTCTTTTAATAGACTAGTGGTTAACAAATGATGTTTACAACAGATTAAAACAAGTAGATTATTCTCAAAAGCAATGTAAAGTTTATTCTCCCGCTTCTATTGAAAGAATTATAGTCTGAATGGAATGGGAATGTTTTGACCAAAAAGGTATGTAGCCTTACATAATTAAAATAACTCTTTTTTATTATATCTGTTGTTTTCATAGCTAGGATATTAAATTTAGATATCAAGAGTATTATTCTTGAAGTTTGCTCAAAGGTTTTTGTTTATAGCTAGACAAAAATTGAACCTGAAGTGACATGTTTGATTTGATTACTAAAATCACACAAATATTTTTAAGAGACAATAGTGCTTGTTTGAACAATATGAGATCAGTAGTTCTCACAGTTAATATTTTATGTATTCTTGTGCAGCAAAGCAAGAATATGCATTGAGGATTTCAGTTTATTTAGTTGGCAGCTAAGAACCTAAAAAAAATCATGACTATCCAAGTAAGAATGCTTGGTGGAAGATGAAACTCAATAAAATTAGATTTAAAATAACTGATTTATGACTTGGCACGTGACTGAAGAAGATACTCTCAGTTACGGGAATGAGGGGCTTTGTGAAGTCCTTGTTGTTGTGACCCTCTGCAGCTCCTTCTCTCTGACCAGGAAGTCGGCAGCCCTTCATGTCTTGTGCCATCACGTCACGTTGGTTTAGAGCCAGCAGTCTGAGACAGCCCAGTCAGACATGAGAGAAGGGAATGCATGAAACCTCGATTTTATTTTAATGTGGGCTTGGGTATACACAGCAATTGGTAACAGCATTCACAACATCAAAACAATAAATAAAAGATAAATATATTAATAAATTTAAAATCTGTACATGAATGAACATCACTGAATTCTTGATCAGACTTGCAAGTGAAGAACAGTCCTTACTATTAAAGAAATTAACACCACTGTACCTTGTAGGCTATCATAAAATCTGAATACTGAAAATTATGAAACTCGGTTAAAAATACTTTTTATATTACCATTCTGTTAACACAGTTCAGTTAATTGATAAAAATTAGGTCATTATTATTGTGAATAAGATTTTTTCATTTGTTATATAATGCTGTAATATTTCAACTAATATTTAATGGGGAAGTTTTATTTTGTTATTCAAAACTAATTTGAGCAGAAATGCAGGTAAGTTCATGTCTATGTTAAAGTGTTTCCCTTCTGTCCATATAGAACAACAACCATTAAAAAATAAAACCCTGTATTTCAGTGACAACATGCAAAGTGCATACTGGGAACTGAAGAGAGAAATGTCTAACTTGCATCTGGTGACTCAAGTACAAGCCGAGCTACTGAGAAAGCTGAAAACCCCAACTGCAATCAAGAAAGGCAAGTCAGTGTTTGCCGGAAATCCCTGATTCCAGCCAGACTGCCCGAAGAGCAGCTCTCAATCGTATCTTATCGAAATCTTATCAAATGAGTCTGAGAAGCCCAAGTATGTGTAGTCTGTGCACAGCCACCCATTCTCTGCTCTGGCTTCAGCCTCGTACCGGTCAGCTTCACACATAAAGGTGTTGCTGATGTGTGTTTCTTCAGTACTGTATTCTTTTCCCCTTGTGGCTTTTTTCTCAGCCAAGTGTTGCTTATGTGTTCAAGGCTGAGGTGTTAAGTTTGCTCTAGTTGACCTTTTACCACAGCTCCTTCATATATTTAAAAAAAACAAAAAAAAAGACAGCAAGACACCAAAAGCTATTTTCATTCCAGTGCTTCAGAATACACCAAAGAACTAGCTCTTTACACTGTTTTCAGAAAGATAACTCTAATTGGTTATTTGGTTATTTCCATTTTTGTAAACTTAATTTTTCTCTCCATAAAAGATAGTTTCAAATGGAGACTAGATGCTATTCATTTAGCCTTTCTAACCAAACAAAAATTTTCATTGCTTTTTCATATTTAACTGCTTAGCTGACTAAATCTTTTGAGTTTTGTGTTAACTAGTAGTGAGTACTTTGCCAAAGCTACGTTTTATACCTCAGAGAAGAATCAGTGCATCTGTGCCTCTCATTACATAATAGTTGTACTTCTGTGACATTGTGTACTGTAAATTTGAATGTCCTAAACTTTAAAGGCATGAGAGTAACTTTTTATTTTTTAAAAAATCATTAATTTAAAATTATTATTTGCACCTCAGATTGTTCCTAAAGAGGGCACAAGAGAATTATTTTATAAATCCTTCTCCGGACTGTTCACTGTGGGGACAGTGGGACACAGCGGGACAGAAAAGAAATTGAGAATTCCTTTCCTTTTCTAAAGTTAGTTACTTACGGATCAGCAAAATAATAAGGTGCTTTGGCAGGCCCCAACTTAATTTATGATTCATTCTGTTTCCAGATTTTCCAGCAGCCAGGGTTACATAGGAGACAACTTTAAGTTGATGGTAGAAGTAGCACTTCTCTTGAGAGAGTCTCACAGAGTAATTTTTCAGTGAGTTTTCCTGTAACTCTTCTAAGTAGAACTTCCAAATAGTAATAAAGAAGGGCTGTCTCCTCGTTTGGAAACGGCTCACTGTCGTGTCCCTTCTGAGCTGAACTGTTAAGTTTCTAGCACGTTTCCAACAACAGTGCCAGGCCCGGGGCCGCCACTCTCCACCACGGAACTCCGTGTTCTGCAGAGTGGGCCGAGGTGAGCTGAAGTCGCCTTTCCTCCAGAGCCACGTGGCACCACAGTCCAGAAGCTGAGCTCTGTCACCTCCCGTGAGAAAGGGCAGCAGTGAGCTCACCGTGTTACGTGGTTCGGTTTCTTTCTTCTTTAAAACTGGAGTCAGGCATTGACTGCACGTGGTGTCTCTCGGGCTCAGGGTGAGAGCTTTACTTCCCCGGGCAGGAGAAGGCAGAGGGAGCAGGCCCTCGCTGCCCCTGTGCTGTGTGTGGTCTGCATTCTAAGCCATGACATGTTACTAAATACATTTTTTTTTCCCTTTTTTTTAACTCGAACTATATTGTGACCATAGCAGAATTTACATTTACCATTTACAAGAAAAAAGATTATTTTATAGCTTTTAAACTATTATATTCATTAATGCCTTTATATATATATATATAAACTTCATTTAGGTCTCAACAATTCACAATATAATCATTCCTGGAAAAATTTACTTTTGGACCACCTTCCAGCTTTTTAAAATAGTAATATTTTCAACTTCACTGTGATACGGGCAGGGCAAGATTACAGTGTCCATTTTGCAGATGAGAGATCAGCTATTTACCAAGAGGTAAATTTGAACTGAGAGCATCTATCATCCCTCAAGTCCCAGGGCCACAGTGATTGCACTGACTTGGCAATGTCCATTTCCAGTTCTAGAATCAACCAGATTAACCAGATGTTTACTATTTTATGATTGTAACTGCTAGACAGCTGATGCTTAGCCTGTGTTTTCTTTTCAGCTTGCACCCCAGCAGGATGCATGGAAGACCTGGGTAAAGACAGCACAAAACTGCACTTGTCGAATTTTACTGCAACTTACAAAAGACATGCCCCCCTCTCACCAAATGGCAAAACTCTCTGCCATGCCACGCCTTCCCCCTTACAAGGAGACGCAAAGGTTTTATCAGAGAAGGCGGCTCTCCAGTCGTGGACAGATCACGAGCGATCCATTCCTCATGATGGCACAAACTTTCAGGACAACAACTCTTACAGCAGAAATTCCCTGGAAGATAATTCCTGGGTATTCCCAAGCCCTCCTAAATCAAGTGAGACGACATTTGGGGAAATGAAAAGTAAACCTTTGCCTTTACCCAACCTGCCACCACTGCATTACTTGGATCAACATAATCAAAACTGCCATTATAAACATTAATTCTGAAGAGATTCATGGTGTTCTCATCAGTGGTTTTCTGGGAAAATCATTAGCAAACAAAGCAGATTTTGATTAAACTTTTGGAGAGTTTTTCAGTATTTACATTTGCACATAATGTACCATATTATCTAGTTGATTTTTCAGTATGGAAGAACACTCTCCAGCTCCGTATTCTGGCTAATAATCAAATATGTGTTAGTACTTAATAAATTAATAAACTTATGGTATTTGAAAATCACAATTCTACCTTTGATAATTGTAAGTTTCTGCCTCTACCATTGAGAATGGAACTGAAAGTTTTCAGACATGGTTTTACAAAGTGTATGAAATGCCTAACATAAAAATAAAAAAGGAAACCATTGTATCAGAGAAGAGTCATATTAAGTTGAATAAAGGAGTAAGTGGAAATGTGAATAGATTACATTCCTGCTGACCTTTTAATGTGTACAGATAAGAAAACTGTTAGAGTGGAACAATAGTATCTAGTTTACTCCATCTATATGTGTTATTGTGTCTGAAAGGATAAGATTAAAATAATTTTTTAATCACAATATTGATAAAATTTGAAGCTGCCGTCTGGATTTTAAGACTTGAAATTACCTCATTGCAGCCAACTCTGTCCTGGTATTAATACATCCCTCAATTCTTAACTGAAAAAAATGATGAAATAGTTGAAAAGCTGTATGTGGTATAAATTCAACTTGGTCACGTACATTATCCAGGTAGAAGTGGGAACAGCATCACAAAGGCTTCTGTCTGATCATCATACAGTGAAAACGCCATGGGGTATATAACTGTAAGGTCCTTTGCTCCAAAGGGTCTACACCTGCTATTAACATAGAGCAGCTTATTCATCGGTTAGACTTTATTTTGAAGTGTTAATGATTTACTTATTGAGAAAGTGGTTTTTAACTAATGAGGAATTTAAATTCTAGAAACCCAGTTCTGTGCTGTGTTGATGTTATGATGGCACGTCCCTGGTGATGAGGGCAGAAGGGGGTGACAAGAGGATGAGCAGGTTGATAAGACAACCTCACCGACTCGGTGGACGCGAGTCTGAGCAAAGTCCCCTGTGGGAAGACGGACGTGGCTGCAGTTCACAGGGTCATGAGGAGTTGGACATGACTTAGCGGCTGAACCGCCAGCCCCACCCAGGCGGCTCGGTGGTCAAGAATCCACCTGCCCACACAGGCAGGATCCACAGGAGACGGGGGTTCGATCCCTAATGCTAAGGATGACTTCATCTGGAAATTCCTCTGTATTTCAGGGTGACAGTATTAAGAATATTAGTAATAACTGTCTCAGTTCCTACATCTTTTGCCTGAGATAAAGCATTTGATGTTAGAAGGTTTTTATCCTTTTTGACAGTTTCAAACACCTTGGACTTAAAAAGAATATTTCAGATCTCTTATACATTAACTGAATAGCATCGATATGTAAACAGTGTTCACCATTCACCAGATATTTCTATTATCTTCCTCACTTATTCAGGCTTGTCTGTGATTAATGGAGTTGGTGTCAGATGCTGGAATTTATTCTGACCAATGAACACAGCTGACTCAGGGGAGTATGATTTCCTGCCAAGTAATAGAACAAAACCCAATATGCATAAAACAAATACGAGGCTTCAGCTGAGGGAAGCAACTACCTGTGTAATAACAAAGCAGCAAAAACTCTTTCTCATGTGGCTGCGTAGGCTGTGCATTGTATATAATCTCAGGGTAGCTTATTGGTTTGCCTTTTTCAAAAACAAGATTGGAAATTTTTCTTAAAATGAGTCATATGACATAATGGCTTGATTAATGTTTTGAACAATGCCAAGACATTGTTTACTTAAGCTATTTTTGTTTGAAGTGGATGTGAAATACTGTCCTTGCCTAAATATTTCAGGGCCAGGTGCTAATTATTAGTTAACAAGACATCTTGTTAAATCAACTTTCGAAGAGACAGTGCTTTTGCATCTGAACACTAAGGTAGCTATTAAACAGGTATGCTAGAAAATCAGTGGTTGATTTTCCTGACAGTTCAAAGTGCTAAACAAATGATGTAAAACTGTAGGAAACATTAACCCCCCAACATTTCCCCAAATGTACCCTTTATGATCATTTCTGTTAATGGTAAGATTCAAAGAGAAATGAGAGAATGGCCCATCTGTAGCTTATTTGAAATGGAAAATTTTGTTGACTTATGTCCCACTAGCTGGAACTGACTCCAAAGCAGTGGTCCCCAATATTTTTGGCACCAGGGACTGGTTTCATAGAAGCCAATTTTTCCATGAACAGGGTTGGGGGACAGTCAGGATGATTCAAGTGCATCACGTTTATTGTGCATTTTATTTATTTATGCTATTACATCAGCTCCACCTCAGACCATCAGGCATTAGATCCCAGAGGTTGGGGACCCCTGCTCCAAAAGACTCACTTGGGAATTTCTTTCATCTCCAGGTGTTTTTCTTCTTCCCATTTTTAAAGTCTAATTTGTTAACAATATCATTTGTTTTATGTCTTGGTTTTTTCGGCCTCGAAGCATATTGGATCCCAGCTCCTGCACTGGAAGGCAGTCTTAACCTCTGCACCACCAGGGAAGTCCTTAGTCTCCGGGTTTTTATAAGGATAACCCAGTTGAGCACTTCCATAACTCAAGAGTGAAAAGAACACTGATAACCAAAAAAAGGCTCTTGATCCCCTCATTACCTAAAACAGAAGTTACATCTTCTCTAAAAGGAAACTGAAGTTCTGCTAGAAAGGAACCTAATTTGTAAGTAAGCAAAGCAGGAATGTGACTCCCTGCAAACCAAGAACCGGAGCAGAGGGGGAGAGTTCAGACCTCAACCACTGAAGGACTGAGTCCTGGGGAACCGAGCAGAGGCGTAGTCTGCAGAAGGCAGCTCGCACAGGGCAGAAGACGCGGCCTGCGGCTGCACAAGCCAAGGCGGGGGGCCAGCGGGAGGCGCCAGTGGACGGGAGCGGGTTTCCCACCGGGAACGTGTTTACACTCTGTAAGCTATTCTGTCCAGTAGCTGCGAGGAAGTGACATCTGCACAGATGAACTGTCCACCTAAGAATGAAGCTGGACCCTCTGATTCTAATTAAAATTACGAAATAGCCACAGGTTGTGTGTAGCTTTTCAAAGTATTTTCCCCTTTCTCATTTAAGTCAGCAGACTGCACAACAGCAAAAGGGCCCCAGGGGAGCGTGGGCTTGCTTACCCCACACTGGGCTGTCTGCTGCCGCGGTCTCCCGCCTTTTGATCTGTACACAAGTGCTGCAATACCTACCCGTGTGGGTGAGCTCCTCTCTTTCTGAGGTCCCCAAAATACTTGAGAGACTCCTGTACCTTACCTGATAAAGGTGCTGGTGCGGGGCACCGAAGAGTTTACAATTTCTAGAGGGACCAGGTAGAAAAGGAAAATGTCTCAATTCTACTTAACAAAAGTGGAATTTACCAAGTTGCTGTAAGTCATAATTAGCTTGAGGGAAAAAGTTTCCTTATATCCGGAAAATACAGATTATAAACCAGATATTTTAGCCAAAAACCAAAAAGATTATAATCTTGTCTATCAGTTCATTCTGTTTCATAGGACTGGGGCCTAAGTTAAATCTTGTCCTAGTAGGCAGGAATTTCTATTTATGATTTTAATAAAAACATCTATTTCTACTTCACTGACTATGCCAAAGCCTTTGACTGTGGGGATCACAATAAACTGGAAAATTCTGAAAGAGATAGGAATACCAGATCACCTGACCCACCTCTTGAGAAACCTGTGTGCAGGTCAGGAAGCAACAGTTAGAACTGGACATGGAACAACAGACTGGTTCCAAACAGGAAAAGGAGTACGTCAAGGCTGTATATTGTCACCCTGCTTATTTAACTTATATGCAGAGTACATCATGAGAAACGCTGGGCTGGATGAAGCACAAGCTGGAATCAAGATTGCCGGGAGAAATATCAATAACCTCAGATACTCAGATGACACCACCCTTATGGCAGAAGGTGAAGAGGAACTAAGAAGCCTCTTGATGAAAGTGAAAAAGGAGAGTGAAAAAGTTGGCTTAAAGCTCAACATTCAGAAAACTAAGATCATGGCATCTGGTCCCATCACTTCATGGGAAAAAGATGGGAAACACTGGAAGCAGTGTCAGACTTTATTTTTGGGGGCTCCAAAATCACTGCAGATGGTGACTGCAGCCATGAAATTAAAAGACGCTTACTCCTTGGAAGGAAAGTTATGACCAACTTAGATAGCATATTAAAAAGCAGAGACATTACTTTGCCAACAAAGGTCCGTCTGGTCAAGGCTATGGTTTTTCCAGTGGTCATGTATGGATGTGAGAGTTGGACTGTGAAGAGAGCTGAGCACCAAAGAATTGATGCTTTTGAACTGTGTTGTTGGAGAAGACTCTTGAGAGTCCCTTGGACTGCAAGGAGATCCAACCAGTCCATCCTGAAGGAGATCAGTCCTGGGTGTTCATTGGAAGGACTGATGCTGAAGCTGAAAGTCCAATACTTTGGCCACCTCATGCAAAGAGTTGACTCATTGGAAAAGACCCTGATGCTGGGAGGGATTGGGGGCAGGAGGAGAAGGGGACGACAGAGGATGAGACGGCTGAATGGCATCACCGACTCGATGGACATGAGTTTGAGCAAATTCCGGGAGCTGGTGATGGACAGGGAGGCCTGGGGTGCTGCGATTCAGGGGGTCGCAAAGAGTCAGGTACGACTGAGCGACTGAACTGAACTGAACTGATGTAAATACATATATATACATATATGTAAATACATATAAAGTACCTGGAAACTAGTTGCAGTGGCTGTGGTGAAGAGTTAACAGTCTGTATGAAAAAAAGAGCAACTTTTAATATAAAAGTTCAGCCTGCAACCAAATTACTGCATTGGGACAGAAAATTTTTACACTTATTACTATGTTACAAAATGGTCATTCATACTTATAAAGAAGACTTTTAAAAATATTAAAATATTTCCAGTGGCAGAATTAACAGGTCATGGAGTGTTAATACACTTTAGGAAACTTCCTGTTAAAGATGTAAGCAGGGACTTCCCTGCTGGCCCACTGGTTAGAACCCGCCCTGCCCGGGACAGGGGTATGACCCCTGCTCAGGGTCCTGGGATCCCACACGGCACAGGGCAGCTCGGCCTGAGTGCTGCGGCTGCTGAGCCCAGGCCCCACTACCACAGAGCGTGCACCACAGGGAAAGGGCCCACACTGCAACTGAGACCTGATGCAGCCAAGTAAATTAAAATAAAAAGATGTAAGTAAAACTAACTGATGTATGAGCACTTACCTATGTTTCCAAATAAGCCTTCCCTCCCAACAGTCATTGAAGTGCACTTACCTCGTCCAAGACACGGTCCTGCGTGTTCTACTGACTGCAGCACACAGTTAGTCCTCACATCCGCAGTCTCTGTAACTCTACGGAGACTACTTACATCCACAGCTGCCTAGTTATTAATAAAATGGTCAAGCCAGGCTCGTGACCACCCTGCTACACTGCCCAGTTACTAACTCCTCTGCAGACTGTCCACTCCTGCTCCCCTTTAGTCACTTCTGGCTCCACGGTTAGTCCACATATTGACAAGTAATATTCGTGTGGCAACCTAAAATTCTGTGTCACTGTTAGAGAACTACAGTTGTGAGACCATCTATTTAAAATCCATTATGACCAGGCAAACCATGTCCCAGTTCCCTGCTTACTCTTATCAGTCAATAACCTGGAGGTTAAAAAAAATCTTTATTTCAGATAAAGTTATTTCCATAATTAAGGATAAAGGAAACGCACTTCCCTGAGTCCATTATTTCAGGTGACTGATTTCCATGAGCATCATCTTGAATATTTGCCTACATACTTGTGGGAAGCTTCTGTAGCCTTTTCTTGGTAGGAATTCCAGTTCTTCTGAATTCCTCCCTTTCCTTCAGGTATTCCATTTTGCATTCTTCATAAAAGGCTGGATCTTTATAGCTGCGAGAAGGAAAAGAAAAATCTTTTAAAGCAAATCATTTTGCAAGCATGTAATAAAAGCCTGCTTTAATAATAAATTCAGACACCCAGTTCATCAAGCACAATCTTTTCAAGTAGGTTTTTTAGTAATAGTCATAAATTCATTGTAAAGATGAGGCTACCAAATGAAAGGAAAAAACAAAAAACCCTAACAGTTCTTTCTTGAATAGCAATGTCCCAGGATAGGGCAGTGGGAGCAGGGCCGCGTCCTCAGGGGCTGGTGTGAGCAGACGTCACAATGACATGCACACAGCACGCCGTGCAGCCCAGGGCACCAGGGAGAGACAGGGTGAAGAGGAGAATGGCGAGCTGGCGGGGAGACGTGTGAGCTGCATTTTGGAGGACCAACAAATCCCCATAGAAGGCCCACGAGGAAGAACCCACAGATGAGGGAAACAGATATGTGGAGAACTACATGTAGCTGGTACCACGACAGCAGGTCATGGGCTGGAGAAAGGGCCTGAGATGCAGCTGGAAAGGCCAGGGCCACACCATGGCATCCATTCCTGCCCCACGAGAGGCCCAATCTGCCCTAGACGGGCACTGTTAACAGAGCGGCTGGGAGATCAGCTCGGGGCCTTGGATGAATCTCACCGTGTGGAGTGTGTGTGGCCTGTGGAGCACACACAGGCCAAGGGGGGCCAGGGGACAGCGAGGTTAGAGGCCGAATGCCCAATAAATAAACTACTACAATAATCCAGGCAGGAAATGACAAGGCCTTATGATCTAAAGGAGTCAACTTTCTGGTGAAAAGGATGCAGTGCATCTGGGAGACACTGGGGAAATGCAATCAGGAAGATCCTGGATCCTAGACGATCAGAATTGACAAGGAGCTGAGTTCAGTATGGGACCTGCAGGAGGAAGCAGAGAAATGCCATGACCCCCAGGAAGCACTGAATTCCACGGGTCAGACTGAGCTTTCTCAGATCGAAGATGGAGAGGAGAACCCGGGCAAGTAGCTTTCAGGAAGAGGTTAAGGAGGAAAAGGTGGAGAAGAAGTAGGCAGAGACACTGGGGAGACAGGGTGAAAGGGGGTCTAGTAACAGAAAGAATGTAAAAGACACATGCTGGAACCTTTGGAAACACAGTGCCGGGGGTGAGCGGGACGAGTGAGATCAGGCAGGGAGAAATAACAGAACAGAAAGCATCAGTGCCCCCACGTCACCAGGCAGAGATGCACGAGGGTAGTGGTTCCACCCACAAAATGCCCACAGTAGAGACAACAAAGGCGCCTCTTGTGCAAAGATGAAGAAACAGTCTTTCTTCAAGTATGTTGAGACTTGTAGTGCTAGTGCGAAGTCATTGTAATCGTATCCGACTCTCTGTGACCCTATGGACCACAGCCTTCCAGGCTCCTCTGTCCAAGGGATTCTCCAGGCAAGAACACTGGAGTGGACTGCCATTTCCTCCTCCAGGGTATCTTTCTGACCCAGGGGGCAGACCCGCATCTCACTGGCAGGTTGAGATCTGCATTGGCAGACGGGTTCTTTGCCACTGAGCCACCTGGTGGAGGCCGGCGCTCAAGCGGAATTCTTCCTCAGCAGCTCGCACCCCCTTCCCACAGTATCCGTTCCTCTTCCTGGTCTCCCTGCGGCTCCTCTCTTCTAAGCAGCGGCAGCCTCCCCCGAACCCCCAGCCCCCCGGAGGGTCTAGGACCTCTCTTCCCCTCTCAAGGGCGAGAGATGGCGGGATACTCCAATGGTTAATGTCCACATGACAGAAGCTGAAAATAACACAGACGAACTTTAACAAGAGCCAGCATCTACCGAGTACCTGGTATCAGTACCCTGTACATGCCCAGCGCTGGAGAGATGTGTTCCCACGTGAGGAATAGTCACCCTGCTGGACAGCGAGGGCCTGCCCAGGGCCCGGGAGAGCTAAACCCGGGGGGCCCGGGGGACCAGCCTGCCGCCCTGCCCCCAGTCCTGCTCCCAGCTTCAGGGCTGCGCTGTCCCAACTAAGAGTAACAGGCACAATGCAGACGGAAACTTAGGTGTCAAAAGCCACTAATCAGGCGCACAGGGAATTCAACAAATTCAGTCACACAGAGGCAAGAGGTCCACATTCATCCAGCATCTCCTGGGAGCTCCAGGGACCAGAACTCTTATTTCTCTAGTTACATGCTCAGGGCAGGTCTGGGCTCACAAGAAAGAGCAGCTGTTAGAATTGCTTTTATTTACTATTAATTTGAGAAAAGACGTGGACTTGTAGTGTGTTTCCTTATCTACAAATGCAGACAATCAGTATTCTAAAAGAAGGTGTAAATCCATGTGTCCGTTATTTGTTATCAAAAAAGGAAACACTTTAAGATCCCGATAATCACCACTTTCTTTTTATGTAATCATCTAAGAAGCAGCTGACATAGATGCTGGCAGGCCAGGCGAGCGGAGTACAGAAGGTACTGATCTGATCTGACCTCACAGCTGTCTGGTGTCACAGACAACTGCCAGCTACCTGCTCACGAAAGCACCGCACCCGCCACGCTGCCTGTCAGTGACGTGGGCGATGATGAGGTCTGGCGAGATGAGCAGAGAGCCCCTGCATTCAAAGAACTCCACACATTTTTACTTTAAGACTCAACAAACTACAAGAAGTATCAGTGAACACATTTAAGAACTATTTTTTAAAGTAATTTAACTTCAGAAATCTAAATATACCTTTGTTTCCTTCATTTAATTTATTACAACTCTCCTAGAAGATAAATTATGTTCATCCAAAAGATCCTAAGGCTGGTAAAATTACCTTTTCATTAAAGGATGAACATAAGCATAATATATTTGATAGATCAACCGGTTCATGAAAAGGCATTTATTAAATCCTATGAAAAATCATGTATTTTTGTGGCTGACCTAATATTTTAATCACATAAAATGCTGACAAACACACGTAACTTGAAAAGACCCTTCATAAATATGTTGTATCACTTGTCTTAGAAGCATTAAAATTTTAAATTTTAAAATTAAAATTTTAGACTCAGCCAACAATATGATGAATCTGGTGGGGGAGAAATACAGAATATATGACATGTAGTGAGTTAAATAACACACTCTTACCTCCAACACATTACACACACATACACGCAGGAACACAAAAAGCACGGTAACTACTTACTAAGAGGTGAGACAGTCTTTCAGTGCGGAGTTTTCCTTCCGGCATTTCACCACCATAAGGACTCCAGAGTCCTTGCAACACTTAGTGAAATCTGAAATAAAAAATTTGGAAGAGAAAAGATGATCTGTAATTACATCTCTAAAATTTTAAACAGCTCTAAAATCTTCGTTCATGTAACATCTATGGCCTAGACTGTGCTTGTCCACAAAGACGTGAACGTGAATAAAAGGTGGCAGATCTGAAAGGAGGGAGGGGACCCCTGAGGTAAAGAAGGAGTTGGCTTCACAGTGACACGCGGACGAAGCAGGATTTTTAACTCAGACATAACTTCATTTTACTGCTTTGCAGACACGGCATTTTTCACAAGTGGAAGGTGTGTGGCACCCACCACCAAGCAAGTCTACCAGCATCATTTTTCCAGCAGCATTTGTTCACTTCATGTCTCTGCATCACATGCTGGCAATTCTTGCAATATTTTAAACTCCTTCAGTATTATACTTGTCATGGTGGCCTGTGATCAGTGACCTCTGATGCTACTACTGTAACTGCAGATGCAGAGAAAACAGCAGGAGAGCTAGAGTTAGAAATGGAGCTGAAAGATGGGATGGACTGCTCCGTCTCCGGATCACACATGACCCGAGAAGTTGCTTCTTAAGAATGAACAAAGACTGCGGTGTCCTGAAATGGAGTCTATTCCTGGTGAGGATGCTATCAACCCTGCTGAAATGACAACAGAGCGTTTAGAATACTACATAAACTTAGTTGATAAAGCAGCAGCAGCAGGGTTTGAGAGGACTGACTCCAATTTTGAAAGTTCTCCACCAAATCAAATGCCACCAACTGGCACACTGCAGGCAGAAGAGAAATCGTTCCTAAAAGGAGGAGTCCTATGCAGCAAACTTTATTATTGCTGTCTTATTCTAAGAAATCCACCTCAACCTTCAGCAACCCCACCCTGATCAGTCAGCAGCCACCAATGTCAAGGCAAGACCCTCTTTCTGCAAAAAGATTACAACTCGCTCAAGGATCAGGGCTCAGAGAAGAATTAGCATTTTTCAGCAATAAAGTATCCTTACTGAAGGCACGTACAGTGTTTTTTTAGACGTAACGCTGTTGCACACTTCGTAGACTACAATGCAGTGTGGATGTAACTTTTATATGCGCCAGGAATCCAAAGACGGCATGACTTGCTCTGCTGTGATACTGAGTGTTTGCACTGGTCTGGAAACAAACCCACAGCATGTCCAAGGTCTGTCTACAGAGAGGAAGCATGTACTCCATGGATGGACAAGGTCCCGCTGCACAACACAGGCAGCTATGGTCAATGTCCTGTGACAGACCATCATGAAAAAGAGTATTTTAAAAGGATACACGCACATACACACACACACACACACACACACACACACACGTGTGTGTGTGTCTGTGTGCTCAGTCACTTTAGTCATGTCTGACTCGTTGCAACCCCATGGACTGCAGCCCGCCAGGCTCCTCTGTCCATGGGATTCTCCAGGCAAGAATACTGGAGTGGGTTGCCATGACCTCCTCCAGGGGATCTTCCTGACCGAGGGATCGAACCCACATCTCCTGTGTCTCTTGCATTGTAGGCAGGTTCTTTACCACTGAGCCAACAGGGAAACTCATAAACATACACACACACACACACACATATATATACACCCATTAACTTATATATACATAAAACGGAGTCACTTCATTGTACAACAGAAATTAACACACTATAAATCAACTATACTCCCAATTTTTTTTTTTAAATAAAGGAGTATATTGCAGAAGAAATGAGTAGGAAGACTAAAGGGGTTGTATCAGACACAAGCTCTCCTGGGGTTGAGTGTTTATGACTTCTGATGGCATCCTTCAACCCCTTCAGACAACCTGCCATGGTCCTTTACTTTGATCCCAGGGCTCCCATCGCATTCCTGAGTCAACTCTGAAGTGCCCCAGAATCCAAATGGCTTTCTATCACAGTTCCATTCTGGTAGTTTGCTCTTCAAATCATACTGGCCCCCTCGGGAGCCTGCCTTCTCAGGAACCCCAACCCAGAGAGCCCTGGTGCTGGAGTCCAGCCACAGCGGGCCTGCTGCTCAAGCAGGTCTGCGCTGGGTGGGACCAGCTTGCCCCCCAGCCCCTCCTGGGGACGGGGCGCAGGGCGCCCCTGCTCTAGCAGCGACTCTCCCCAGCTGTCTCCGTCCTTCCCCTCCCGGGTGGTCTCTAGTCCCAGCCTCGGCCACCTCCCACCTGTGACCAGCCACGTCCAGGTCAGACTTTAAAGTACGATACTAAGAAGCTTGTATCATCATTTAGTATCAAATTATCAGGATTCTCTTCCTCCCCTCCCAGCTACTAAGGAATATGATTTACAATCATCTTAAAACAAGCAGGTAACTTCAGGAGTCCCCATGAAGACATGTAACGTGTAACCAAAGTGGCTTTAAACCACAGGCAAACTGAAAACGACTGAGATTTGTAAATGCACGAGAACTTCAAGGGGCTCCGCGGGACCCTAGGGCCTAGGGCGCGGACGTCTGTCTGTCTGCAGCATCAGCGCAGTCTGCGGGGTGCGGCGGGCGGAAACCAGGCCTACAGGTGCGGGAGGGGCCTTCAGGGCATGTCTAGTCACAGCCGCGGGGCAGGGATGCTCCAGTGCAGGTCACGGGCTCCGGGAACTAGCTCACCAGGCTCAGGACTGCCGCCGTCCGCTCTGCGTCCTGAACTGAACCAGGCGTCCTTCACACTCACCGACACACGCTCTTGTGGTCTCTGCGCCGACGAGCTGGGCATGTGGCCGAATCAGGGTTAAGGGGCCTTCCTGTGTCCTCTGCAACGCAACAAGGCAAAGCGGGGCCTTCCTGGTGACTCGGGGGGAAAGAAACCGGCCTGCCAGCGCAGGAGACACGACTTCGATGCTTGAGCCGGGAGGATCTCACAGGCACAACTCAGCCTGTGCAACACGACTCCCGGGCCTGTGCTCTGGAGCCTGGGAGCCGCCGCTACTGAAGCCCCTGCGCCCTAGAGCCCGTGCTCCGCAACAAGAGGGGCCGCCGCAGTGAGAAGCCGCACACCGCGACCAGAGAGGAGCCCCGCTCTCCATGGCAACAGAGGCCCAGCACAGCCAAAAAGAAATTAGCAAAACTGTTTTTCTTTTTTTTAAAAAGGGAAAAAAAACATTTTTTTCTTAAAAAAAAAAAGGCAAAGCAAATGCAGGGTCAGTTCATTCTCATTGGAGGTCCTGAAGGGAGGCCGCAAGCCCATGACAAGTCTGCTAACCTGCACTCTGGAAGTCATGAGCATCCATTAACTGTTCTCCACACAGCCTGATGGTAAGACCTGCCTTTCCAGAGGCAAGGGTTACGATCCTAAGCAAGAATTAAAGCATGAGCTACCCTCAAAAGGAGTGTGAACACAAAGTTGGTCCAGAGGTGACGAATGTTCAGCGGTGGTGACAGGCCGTGGGGCCGGCTCCTCGCAGCCCACTGTCACTCGGGACCTGGGCTCACTTGGACGATGGCGTCCACAGTCCCTCGTAAACGTGTGCGAGTTGGCCAAACCCCAGTCCCTTTCCAGAAAACATGAATGCAAGGGCTCCTACCAACAGTATACTTTCTGAATTTAACACTCAGTACTCTGACACTTGATAAATCCACAACCAAATGCTCAGGCACTGACTTATGTTGAGATCGGTTTTCCCTAACGTGACTTAAAATGTCCTCAAGTAGGGAAGTGGCTCCAGATAGCATGTGTGTGTTCTGACGGCCATAAAGGCACAGTCTCTGCATTTTCACACTTGTCCAGATCTCTTCAGGAGTAACTGTGACTGGCCCGAAGCCTCAAGCTGTTTGTAAGGTTTCTGTCACTTGTTTAGCAACAAGATTTTAATGAGGATCCTTCTTTCAAACCACATTAGCAAACATTCATATAATGGTGATGTCGCCAGCTGATTTCTACAATGGTATTCTGAAACAAGCCCAATTTAAATCACTTCTGTCTCTCAATATTAAGTGTTAAAGAGTTTGTACACCTGTAAATAAATATTCACCTTTAACCACTACAAAAATGAACTGTCATTCACTTACATATACCTTAATGTAATGCAAATAAGTATCAGTAACGAGTGACAGTAGAGAGATGATTAAAAGTTATTCCAAAGAAGTTTAGGCTTAAAGACAGCATTCAAGACTTTTTTTCTTTAAAATGTCAAGAACATGAAATTCTTTCTTTTGTAAACCCTCCTTTTTCTGAAAGAAACCACTGAATATCATATAAAATAAACTATAGGTAAACATATTGTGTGAGCATGATAAAATCTGCATCAAGTGAAGCTAGGGAAAACAGAGATAAAGTCTTTCCCCAACTTTAGTCTAAGATAATGGGCAAAATAATCATACTGTAATTAAGTACAAGAACACATAATTTCCAGTTTATATAAGAAAAAACTTAGGGAAACTCCAGATAAAAGCAGTAAGAGAAAGTAATGGTCTGGAATTCATTGCTTTTCACTCATTTAATTTATGAACTTTGGAATGTATCTTAATATTGAAATAACCACCATAATTAAGTTTCCTAATTAAGCCGAAGATGAGCAACAAAGTGTGCATGGGAGCAGAAAGACTGACCTTCCACACTTCATCAGTTTCAAGCAACATACAATTTTGCAGACACAGTCATCCAGATAGGACTATAGCATTCAATGAAAGATAGCAATTTAAAAACATAGCAGATTAAAAGAAGTAATTCCAATGTTTCACATTTCTGACCAGAACCACTCCTTTTTTAATTCCAACAATTTATATTTTCTAAACAATCCTGAGCTTATGAATTTTTACACAGCTATCTTTAGACATAGCACTTATTTCTAACTTTCTAGTACTTTTATTTCCTCAATCAGGGAAGTACTTAATAAAGTACCTATTTTGTTTCCAGCATTATAAAAAGTAGAGCTGTATTTAGGTACCAACGTAATTTAGAATTTTTAACATGTAAGTTCTGTGTAATATTTCTGTGACTAAACCACCATCTTGATAGTCTCACTTTTAAATCTGGAACTTCAATTTAATTGAAAAGGAAACATTTAGGAGGTCTTGCTTACTGAAGAACTGCAGCAAGCAGATTTTAAATCACCCTCAATTCAAAACATTTCATCAACTGCGTAACAGGAAACCTTAAGCATAAAACTGCTTCCTTATAGAGAATTTGATAAAAATAAAAACAGAAATGTACTTGAAATGACGGATAAATGATCTGCCAGCAAACATTCTGACAACAACAAAATTTCAGAGACAATTTTTCAAGAGATCCGTAAAATTAATCACTCAATGGAAAACATAACACGCAGAAGCCACCTCATCTTTCACAAGGCTCAGTCACCAAAAGTGACTTCTTAACTGCATTCACGCCTTCAAAATGTTTCCATTTCCAAAGGTGAGTTGAAAACACTGCAGACGGGGAAATCACCAAATCATGCCATCACGTCAATGTTTAGGAGAGGATCCAGCTGCAAATACTTCATTTATGTGTCTCTTGTTTAGTTTTTTACTTTATACTGGCGCTCGGTTGATGAATAGCGTTGTCAGTTTCATGTGTGTGGCCAAGTGAGTCAGCCATCCGCATGCTCGACCCACTCACTCTCTTTTTCAGATTCTTTTCCCACACAGGTCCGGCTCTGTGCGACCCCATAGACGGCAGCCCACTAGGCTTCGCCATCGCTGAGATTCTCCAGGCAAGAATACTGGAGTGGGTTGCCATTTCCTTCTCCAGGAGATCTTCCCGACCCAAGGATCTAACTCGGGTCTTCTGCATTGCAGGCAGATGCTTTAACCTCTGAGCCACCAGGGAAGCCCAGAATCAGCTAGAAGAATGATGCAACAGTGAAATAAACCACTATTTTATCAGTTTTCTTACTGGATCATCTGGCATATTACATCATCATTTATCAATATAGAAAAGGAATCTTTTTGATGTTTGCTTTCCTTGAACACAGTTAAGATCTGAGATTTTTTTTTTCACTTCCTGATTATGTTAGGCAGAATAATAGACCCCAAAGATTTCCAAATCCTACTCCCGGAACTCCATGAATGTGTCAGTTTATATGGCTAAGGGCAATTACGGTTACTAATCAGCTGACCTTCAAATAAGAAGAATATCTTGGATTATCCGGCGGGGCCCAAAGGAATCACCAGGGTCCTGAGAAAGGGAAAAGGGAGGCACAGATGGAGAGAGAGATGTGATGATGAGAGAGGGGAGAGAGAGGTCACCTTGGCGACTTAACAATGGAAAAGAGGACACTAGACAATGAAAACAAATAGGGTGCCTTATAATGGGGTATCTGTATCCCCACAAAATCCACGTGTTGAAACCCCACTGCCCCCGCCCCCACCACTAACCTGCCTTGTGATGATATTAGGAGGTGGGGACTTGGGAGGAATTAGGGTGAGGTAAGGTCAGGAGGGTGGATCCTCACAAATGGGGCAACACCTTGGTAAGAGTCAGGAGAGAGTAGCGTGCTCTCTGCTCCCCACCAGTGAGGTCTGCAGCCCGGAAGAGGAACCAACCAAGCTAGCAGCCTGAGCTAGGGCTTCTAGTGTCAAAACCTGTGAGAATGAAGTTTTGTTGCTTATGAATCATCAGTTTATGTTACTTTTGTTAAGCAGCTCATGCTAAGATAGGTTTCTAGAAAGCAAAAAAGGCGAAGAAATGCTCTCTCACTGAGCTTCCAGAAGGGAATGCAGCTCTGCCAACATGTGGATATTAACCCAGCAAGCCCTGTGTCACACCTCTGAGTTACAGACTGTAACGTCACACATCTGTGTTGTTTTATGGCACTAAATGTGTGTAATCTGTGGACAGCAGCCATGATGAACTAACTACACTGCCTGTAGCAGAAGAAGGAAAACTGACAAAAAGATGATTCTCATTTATTAGATGAATCAGAAAATGCATGCTAAGACCCGAAAGCAGAGCTCCAGATTCTGCCGAAGACAAAATTAGCTACTATGAACACAACCACCAACTAGTATCTTCAGATGACAGTATCCCAGATGAACTTCTCAAAATTCAGGAACTAATGAGCAAATAACAAACTCTGCAGGACAAAAAGGAAATAAGGCCTCCTCATCCCATCAGTCCTCTGACAAGAGGTACCTGGTCTCCTGTAACAGGAACCGGCACATCCCACATGGTGGGGACCCAAGGTGGCGTTCTCCCATCTTCCATGCTGATGTGTATGTGACCCAAATACTTACGCCTGGCTTATAAACAAAGACAATCACAAGGAAACAGTCTTTATGGGATGGGATGTATAAGTCAAAAAACTAAAATTCCTAAAAATTAAGAAGCAAAAAAGATGACTATCTTCTCTTAAAAAAAATATTAGTACCCAGCAATGTATTAAAAGCACTGTATTTTATGAAAGCAAGCACAAGAAGAACCAGGACCGCTGGTGCGGGGGCCGACTGGAGGTGTGCTGGGACCTGGTGCAGTGCTGACGAGACAGGTGTGCTCGGGTTCACAAGGAACACTTAGTTTCGTTCAGGCAACACTGCCCATTTCAAGTGTAAAGCTGTCATAACAGGGAAATACAGGACAAAAACTGGTAGAGCTATATTTAATTATTATTAAAATTTTAAGGTCACTCTTCCTTTGTTCCTTCAAAAATTTTTTGAATATGATTTTTAAATAGAAAAATTAATAAATAAAAGGTATCCACAGATGACTACCTTTTCTAGGACAGTATGAACTAAAGAAGGCATGGTCATGATTGTCAAATGCTAAGATGAGAAGAGAAAGTCACCTGTTAGTTTTTATGTTAAGACTCTGTGACATTCTGCTGTCTAGGAATATCTTTGATTCACATAAGGTTAGGGAGAGGATTAGAACAAACAAAAATCCTTGCTCCTTATCACAGATGCATTAAACATAGCTTTTATTTCCAGGACACTTATTTCTTTAATCAAGTATTCATTAAATACAAAATACGGTTCCTAACTTCAATGGGCTTATAATATAGTGGCAGATGCACGAAGGAATTCAATAATACCAAGCAATTATCTTCATTTGGTCAGCTTGGGTTCGTAGCCCTCTAAACCCTACACACAAGGCTACCAAGCAAGGTCTGAAACGTGCGCAGTCTGAATCTCCGTGGACTGTGAGTATAAAAGGCACACTGGAGGGATTCCCCTGGTGGTACAACATGAAGCTGGTTTGGGGAGCTAAGATGCCACATGCCTTGTGGCCAGACCAAAACATAAAACAGAAGCAATATTGTAACAAATTCAACAGAGACTTCAAAAACATATTTAAAAAAAAAAAAAAAGACAACACTGAATTGTGGGATCTTAGGATGAGAAATGTAACAAACTATCTTTTTCACCGTTTTTATACTGATTGCATGCTAATAAGATAGATGTGCTGTGCTTAGTCGCTGGTGTCTGACTCTGCGACCCCAGGGACTGCAGCCCGCCAGGCTCCTCTGTCCATGGGATCCTCCAAGAAAGAATACTGGACTTGGTTTCCACACCCTCCTCCAGGGGATCTTCCCAGCCCAGGGCTTGAACCCAGGTTTCCCGCATTGCAGGCGGATTCTTTATTGTCTGAGCCACCAGGGAAGCCCTAATAAGATAGATACTACTTATTTAATACATAAATTAAATAAATATAACATTAAAATTAAGCTTACCTTTCAAAACTAATGTCACATTTAAAAATATGTGGCTACTATAGTTTAAGGAGGAGGAAAAGGCTACCCACTCCAGTATTCTGGCCTGGAGAATTCCATGGGTTATATAGTCCATGGGGTCGCAAAGAGTCAGACACGACTGAGTGACTTTTACTTTACTACAGTTTAACATTAGAAATATAGCTCATGCCACTTTCTATGGTCCAGTGAAACTTTCTGCAATGATAGAGGTGTTCTCTGCACTTTCCCATAGTGCCACCATGAGCCATGAATGAGCATGAGCACTCGGAATGTGGCTGAATGCAACTGAGGAACTGAACGTGTCTTTGTAATTAATTAGGTTAAACAGTGACGTGTCTGCAGCGGCTGCCATACTGAAAGAGGCAGCCCTGAGCGCGTTTAGTTCCCTGCACTTCAGGTCAGACGTAGACAGGTGGCTGCTGATGAGAACCTCAGACTGCTCATCTCCATGCACTGGAATGAAGTTCAGTGGGCACCAACTGTGATTCTGACCAGGAGCCCTTAGCATGTAGCTCTTGGAACAGAGATGATTTCTAACAAAGGCTAATAATACATTAACTGCTCAGCAGGATCTATATCTCCATTAGAATAAATTACCTTATTTCAGGTGGAGTTTTTGTTTTCCCATTTTCCTATGTGATTTCATAATTTTTTCTTGCAAGGTATTTAAAGATGTTAATAATAACAGCAACAAAATCTAATAATGGCCACGGACATATACTCGGTATTTACTATGTACCAGACACAATGACTTTGTCAACAAAGGTCCATCTAGTCAAGGCTATGGTTTTTCCAGGGGTCATGTACGGATGTGAGAGTTGGACTATAAAGAAAGCTGAGCACCGAAGAATTGATGCTTTTGAACTGTGGTGTTAGAGAAGACTCTTGAGAGTCCCTTGGACTGCAAGGAGATCCAACCAGTCCATCCTAAAGGAGATCAGTCCTGGGTGTTCATTGGAAGGACTGATGCTGAAGCTGAAAGTCCAATCCTTTGGCCACCTCATGCGAAGAGCTGACTCACTGGAAAAGACCCTGATGCTGGGAGGGATTGGGGGCAGGAGGAGAAGGGGACGACAGAGGATGAGATGGCTGGATGGCATCACCGACTCAATGGACATGGGTTTGGGTGGACTACGGGAGCTGGTGATGGACAGGGAGGGCTGGCGTGCTGCAGTTCATCGGGTCACAAAGAGTCGGACACGACTGAACTGAACTGAGACACAATGAGCACTTCATTAGCTGACTTGAATTTTACAAAAACCTAACAGATAAACGCTAGCATCATCTTCATTTGCCAGACAAGGACTTGAGCTTTCAGTAGGTGACATCATGTATTTCCAAGACGGACAGTGTGGCAAGGACTAGCCTGGAACCAGGCCTTTCAGTTCCTGAAGAAATCCGTAACTCCTATGGAATCCTGTGGAATCCCACCGACTCCTCTTCACAGTGAGAACACGGGAGACTCTCCACACGGGGCAGAAGTCCTCGTGGTCACAGTGGAGCCGTGAGCGCCGCCCGTCACCACACACAAGGTCACCGCTGGGCCCAGGAAGCTGGTGGGACGGCTCAGTCCTTCTGGTCCCCACCTCCGGGGGAAAAAGCTACAGCTTAGAGCTCTGATGCTCTGCTCCTGAGCAATCATCTAAAATAAAATGATGCCAGATACCTTGCCCTCTGGCTCCACACCTCCTTTTCCAGAATGCCTACAAAATACATTTAAGTATTTAAAATAAGGATTTTACACATTAGAAAGTGACTTTTCCAAGCAGTTTACAAGAAACTGCTAAGTTCTGTGCTTGGGGTCCTAAGAGCCCTCAGAATGGGAAAGGGAGACGTCAGCATAGCCGAGCTGTGGCCATCTCCCAGTGAGACGCACACGAGAGAGGCTGCCAGCCTCCCCAAGCAGGAGAGACCGTGAGAATCACTAGCAGTGAGAGGGGAGGACTTGGAGAGTGACAAAGCCAGAGAAACGCTAAGTGCGTCAGTCTGGTTCACGCCGCACATTTTGGCTGCATGCTCCCCCGTTGGCCCCCCACCCCCGCCCGAGCCTCTAAAGTTAAAAGGTCTATTCATGAACACACACCCATCAGAGCAACCAACAAAGGCACCATGTTTCTGAACATCCCCTGGTAAGAAGCAGGATCAACACTGTAAATAACACCAGTAACGCAAGCAACAAACCAGCCTGCTGGACTTTCCCATCCTTGCAGGCGGCTTCACAGTCTATTCTGTGGACAAGGGTGGGCCAGTGGTGACCATTCACCACCATTCACGGCAGGGCCAGCAAAGGACCTTGTTCTCAACCCCTCGGGTGGAAACGGCCAGAGAAGGAAGGACTTGGACGTCACTAACCCAAACCCTAGACCCTTCCTCAATTTAGAAAGTCCTAATTCACCTCACTGGGCAAACCTTGTAGGAACAGAAAACACCTTACCAAACAAGGGAGCCAGTTCCATTGTGGGGGAGGGGGTGATGTGAGGTGGGGGGATGTTTGCACATGTAGGTGTGTGTGTGCGGGCGTGCTGAGGGGCATGGGGGAGGTTTAAGACTGGAAGAAACCAGAGTTAAGGCTCCTGCCACCTCCCATCAAACCCCACTGGCAGTAACAGTCCTACTGTGCCTCCTCCTGGTGAGAACCAGCATGAACATGGCTCCCTCCTCCATGCCGGATGTGGTTTCCAGGCTGTGGACAAAACCTGCTCACCCTCTTTCTAATCTGCTGGTCTGTCAACTTTTCTTGTGTATCGGACACCTTGCTTTGCTCCAGAAGAGAAGTTGACACAGCTTGGCATGTCCCTTCAAGAGACAGCATTCGAAAAGACAGTTATGTTCTTCATATCCAAACACAGGGGGACAATTCAAACACACAAATAACTATGACTACACCTTTCTTATAACAAAAGTCATTTGTAGAGAATCATTAAGAGAATGGTATATCACGAGCCATTCCTCATCCTGTCTTCTCTTAGCTGACGCAGAGAATATCTTTATGTGAGTAAAAAATAGCCTTGGCACCGTTCAAAGCCACTTACCAGCTTTCTTTTAACCTAACAAAGTCACACCAAGAGCCTGAGTAGAAATACTAAACCACAAAGCTCTATCCGGCCACTAAAGAAAGTGCACAATTGGGGACGATCTCCAAGACTCAAAGTGAAAACAGCAAGGACACACACACACACACACACGTCTATACAGACAACACAGAAGGGCTGGGGGCCGGGAAGGGACGGGTGACAGGCATGGTCTCAGGAGAAAACCTGGGGTCTGGGGGGGAACGGAAGCAGCAGGTTTCTATTGTATGTGGCAGTCTGTCCCTGTGCCAACCTTACAAAATCCAATTTTAAAAAAGGAAAGTCAATAAAGTAATATCTTTGTGTGGAGGAGGCGGAGAGAGGAGGTCTGGCTTTGATGCAGAGTGAGAGGTCATCTCTCCCGATTTTTTTTTTTTAAACAATCCTCTTCCATTTCCTCAGAGCTGCCCAAATGTGACAATGGGGCGGGGACCTGTCTTTCTTGCAACAGAACACCCCACTCTTCACATTCAATGACACTTCTGCCTGGATGGCTTCATTTCATTAAATGCCGACTGTCCTCAAATAAAAATGTGGGCATTCCTTTCACAAATTACAGAGCTGCAGAGATCCTACGATTCCCACCCCACCAATGCCACGTGGAGCCCTAACCCAAGGTAAAAAGACACCATCAAAAGCCACACTCCTGGCTTTCTTTTAATTTAACACGGTCACACCAACTGCCAAAATGGAAGAAACCCAACACTGATAACGCGTGCTCCCTTGCTCAGAAACTGGTCCCAATTCTCGGTTTTAAAGAGGAAAAAAAAAAAAGAGAACAGAAGACATGTGATGCTAAATTTAATTAGACATTTAATAAGTGTAGTGTCCCTAGTTAACAAGGCAAATCCATCCTTTCCGTTCAGGCTGCAGGTTATTTAAAGACTTTACAATTTTACTACTTAAGGGCGAGTCCTATGGAGGTGTTATCTCACCATTTATATTTTCACAACACTTATGATATTGCTATCACACTCTTAAAATAAATAAAAAGCCCATGCCGTGTGGTGGACCAATATAATGCTACATACTCTATTTCTGGAAATAAACATTAAAATCATTCTGTATTGTTCACTTGATTCTTGCAGTGTTGAATATTAGAAAAAAAGTAAAACTAATTTTTTTAAGTCCCAGGTATGCTTGAAAAACAGAGGTTTTATCACTTGGTTTTTAAAATTAGGTACTAGAAAATATATCACTAGAAAATTCTGACCACAATAGCATTTTATGACAAAATTATTACACTTTTAATTTTCTATTAAATTGTGGTTTATTAGCTTGCTGCTTTAAAGATTAGACTGGGTACGGAATGAATTTAGTGGTGCATTTAATGAGACAAGAAAGATGAACATGAAAAGATGATTTTACATGGTGGCGCATAGGCTATTTGATAATTCTAACATAGTACAAAAGAAAGCTTCTCTCTAGATTGACCATGGTTCACTTAACATCACTGAATATCTAATACCTCCAACTCAATTAATTCTCACCTGATTAAGATCAGACTGATATTCAAACTAAATCATCTCTCCAGTCAAGTAGAAATCAATATTTCTGATTTTACTTTTAAATTACAATAGAAAATAAAATGCACACGTCTTCAATATGCCAAGAGTAGCTTTTCCATTCTAGTCTACCATGGCGGGGATGACACAGTTGATTAAAGAATTATTCTAATTTGAACACCAATATGTAGTCAGAATCTGATTAATTTGAACACGGAGATGGAATAAAGTAATTAAATATATCTTATACAAGGCAAATAGAAAATCGACATAAAACAAACCTGACTTTTTAAAAACAAACTTCACTATTTATCAGCTCAAGTAGTTAGGAATGTGCTCTTATTACAGACTGACTGCTCTTGGAGGGGTCTTGTTTCAGGCACGGACATTTACAAGGAAGCCAAAGAAAAGAAACAGTTCTGTTCAGGTCATCCTCCTTCCATGATCACCACTCCAAAAGGCATGCACACACCTAGAAACAACCAAATCACTGTTAGACTCTTCCAAAAAAAGCTGGACGTATGGAGCAGGATAAAAACTAGTGACTCCTGAAGTGACAAAATGCTTACACACTTGTAACCGACACTTCTAAAGAGAACCTGAGACACATCTCCCTCCCTTTCACTCCTGAGCACCCTGCAAATCCAAGACGGAGAAGAGGAAAGTCAAATTATTCATTGGGTCGACTGAACAGAAGTACTGTTTGTCTTGTTAGCAAACCCAACTAACTCACATGAAAATGACAGAAAAATTTCAAATTTTAAACAATACATTTAAGAAAGCAAAATCACTGTTAAATGTACTAATTGTTAGAACTGAAAATAATAATACAATTTAGAGTATTTATTGCATGCCAAATATTGCTCATTATATATATTATGCATCATATATAATATGTAAAATATTCTATTGTAAAGATATATTTTACATAAAATATATGAAGCATTTATTTACTATCTATTATTTTTAAACCTCACAATAGAGGTTATTCCTATATACTGAATCATTCACAGGTGTTACTTACCTTAGGTGCACCTTTTCTCATGTCTTACCTATCATGCCCCAGAAAAGAATTTGAAGAACCAAAAAATTAAGTAAATTAACCTAGAAATGTAGATTTCCAAAATTCATATCCGATGAGAAACAGCCAAAGAAGTAACTGAGAGACCCAAACTAGGGGCATGAAGCCAGAATTTGTTAAGCTATGCCATTCTCCACAAACCTGCAGAATCTGAAGCTACCTATGTGACGTGAAGTTGGGCTACTTGCATGTCAGACTCAAAGAGTATTCTTGACTTTCATGGAAGACTCTTTCCAATTGTTCTTGAACCATCTGTTTGATTTTCTTATAACTGAAATGTATTTTCAGAGAAATAGCTGTCTAAGCATTATATACATATTATATAATATACATGTATAGACTAGTATATTTATAATATAAAATATTTCACATGTATGTAAGAATCACAGTGCAAGCCCGGAGACTACTGAGCCAGTGCACGTGCCCCATGTTTAAAGGTGGGGCTGCTGCTTTATCCCAGATACCGTCTGCCTTGCAGGGATGAAAAGAACGTTGCCAGACCCAAGGATTGACGCTTCTTTCTAAGCTGGAATTTTTGTTTTATGTAAAATCTCACAATTTTAAGTAGCTCAGTTAGCTCTGTTTCTAAGACACCATGCAGAGGAAACACGAAATACAAAACACCCAGGCCTGCACAGTGGCTTCTGGCTGCAGGCCGACGGTCTGTGTCACCTCTCCTGGACAGGTCGGAGTAAGCACGCACATGTGGCAATCCCCTCAAGTCCTACCAGCACTCACTGGACAACCACTAAAGCCTCCTACAGATGCCGAATTAGCACTGCCGCCCTAGAAGCAGAGGAATGCAATGGAGGTGTTCCCTTCTCTAACTCCTCAACCTCCTACTCCACAGGCCTCAGCCTTTCTACAGTCCTACAAGGCTGAGAGGGATGGAGAATACTCCTTCTGGGAATCAACGACAGGGCATCAAAACACACTCTTCACTGAGCGTACGTTTCCTTCAAGTCTTCACTGGGTGGATACCGTGTGGGTTGCTGGACCTCCCTGACTGTGCGCTCCAAGACGCACCCAAGCGAAGAGGGGTGCTTCACTTAGAGGGATGCTACTTCACAACGTAAGTAAGGAAATTCTGTTCCTCCTTTATGACACTGTGTGTGTGCTCAGCTGCTCAGTCGTGTCCAACTCTGCAACCCCATGGGCTGTAGCCCACCAGGCTCTCTGTCCAGGGGATTTCCCAATCAAGAATACTAGAGTGGGTGGCCATTTCCTATTCCAGGGGATCGTCCTGACCCAGCGATCGAATTCATGTCTCCTGCATCTCCTGCCTTGACAGGTAGATTCTTTACCATTGCACCACTTCATCGCACCCTCTATGACATTATCAGACATTTAGTGACCTAAAAAGTAGTGTGTCTGCTGCCCTCCTGAAGTTTCCAATGCAGCAGCAGAGCAATGACACATGAAACTAAACAGCAATTACGGAAAAACACAACAAACATCCCAAGGAGGCAATGCCACCCAGGGGGGCAAGTGTACAGCCTGTAAGGTGCAGGGGTTCACCATGGCCGGAGAGGAAGCAGGACATCGAAAGGACTGTCCCCACGTTCGCAAAGACAGACGGAAGAGCCCCAAGAAATGCAAAACTACACTCTTTACCTTTCTTCTACTAAATTGTCTATTAGTCGATCTGTGAGCACAACTGCTGAAGCGAATAATTATCTAAAACACTTCCAATAACTTTACATTTTCAGAATCCGGCATAACACTGTTTGTTATACTCATGCACTGTGGTGAAATTTAACAAGTCAAACACACCAGGCTTGGTCTTAAGAAGCCACTTTACAGAAGACAATGCTAAGGAAGAATTTTACTTCTGACCTGTACCTTATTAGGAACTTTCATTAAAATAATAAAAATAAACAATAAAAATTAAGTTAAAATATAAAATATTCTAAGTATAAAAATGAAAAAAGGATTTGGAAATTTTATGTCATAGGAAACAGAAGAAGGTAGAGAAAGTAGCTGTCACAGAGTCATGTTGTTAGATTCCACAAAGAATATTTTTAATTTTAAAACAGAATGTCAACAGGGTTGATTGAAATAAAGAGAAATAAATTAATGCTAAGTAATTACTAAGGAAGTTTTGTTTATGGAAATGAATAATTCAGTGTTTTACAAAGTAAATTCAAACAGCAGCTGTTTTGCTAACATTAAGCTAAAAAAGAGCTTTCTCAAAAGGTACAAACTTTAAAACTAGAGAATCATCATATTTTTAAATGTCAGAGTTATTTCCTGGGTCTTCTGGTTCTAGTGTAAAATATTACATGGTTTCAAGGTAATCGATCAACCATTTAAAGGATTCTCCACATGACATTTTTCATGGGGCATATCTGTCACATTCTAGCTAACTGAATATATGCATAATTCCTGGCCTGTTAAATCCTAGAACAGCTGGGGGAGATAGGAATTCAGATTTCTAACAATCTGTTCCCAATCCACTTGGTCGTGAGTGATTCAGATCTCAAAATTAATCAATGGCTGCCTTTCACTACACTGCAGTTTCATTTCTGTCTCCCAACTACTGGCTTTCTTCCTCCTTCAAAAAGAAATGAATCCAAATTTAAAAAACACACTTGAGAGGAACTGCACAAATTACAAATTAAGTACATTTTTACTAAATAATGTATCCATAGTTTTTGTAAGAATCAGTTTCTCAAAACAGCAGCTAATACAGAAACCTGAAAAATACTCTCAAAGATCAATTTGAAATGAAAACAAAACATTTCCAAACAGTCACATAAGACAAAGGGAAAACTGGGTACTACTTACATAAAAATGTTTCTTGGTTTATCTACTGCCCAATGCAAATTGAAGTCTGAACCCCTTTAACGGATCATGAAAATTTAGCAGATGGCAAATAACACTTGTTTTCAAAAATGAAAGAGAAGAGGAAACAGCAGGTATCATGCATTTCATCTATATAAACACATACATACATACAAAAGTGAATACTGATTTATGTAGACACTGAGTTGTATTTTAAAGTATATTTCTTACATTCAGCCTGGTGAAAAAAAATTTTGAAAGCCACTGGCCTAGTGCATGCTAATTCTTATCCTCCACAACAGTAGGAAAACAACTGAAGCAACATATTCCAACTTCATTCTTCTGTTATATACCTAACCTACTCTAGGCACTTGGAATAAGTGAGTAAACCAAACCAGGCTCCCTGTCCTCAAAAGAAGCTTACCCAAAAGAACCAGACAGACAAGAAATACAACATTGTAAGGCAGGTCAGAATGTGGCCACAATTATAGGCAAAACGCAGAGAGAGGTAAGGGGATTACGGGAGGGTAGAGGCAGTGGGTGCTATTTCTTGCAGGGTCGCTGAGGTTGGACCTGCTGAGAATTTGGAGGGAAAACTTGAAGTAAGGAATCAATAATATCATTTGTATACACAATGGTAGCATAATACAAATACTTTAGTTTCTTTTTCTTTTTTAATGTAATTTTTACTCTTTGATGGGAATACCAGACTACCTGACCCGCCTCCTGAGAAACCTGTATGCAGGTCAAGAAGCAAGAGTTAGAACTGGACATGGAACAACAGACTGGTTCCAAATCGGGAAAGGAGTATGTCAAGGCTATATGTTGTCACCTTGCTTATTTAACTTATATGCAGAGTACATCATGAGAAATGCTGGACTGGATGAAGCACAAGCTGGAATCAAGATTGCAGGGAGAAATATCAATAACCTCAGATATGCAGATGACACCACCCTTATGGCAGAAAGCAAAGAAAAACTGAAGAGCCTCTTGATGAAAGTGAAAGAGGAGAGTGAAAAAGTTGGCTTAAAACTCAACATTTAGAAAACTAAGATCATGGCATCTGATCCCATCGCTTCATGGCAAATAGATGGGAAAACAATGGAAACAGTGACAGACTTTATTTTTTTGGGCTCCAAAATCACTGCAGATGGTGATTGCAGCCATGAAATTAAAAGAAGCTTGCTGCTTGGAAGAAAAGTTATGACCAACCTAGACAGCTTATTAAAAAGGAGAGCCGTTACTTTGCTGACAAAGGTTCATTTAGTCAAAGCTATGGTTTTTCCAGTAGTCATGTATGGATGTGAGAGTTGGACTATAAAGAAAGCTGAGTGCAGAAGAATTGATGCTTTTGAACTATGGTGGTGGAGAAAACTCTTCAGAGTCCCTTGGACAGCAAGGAGATCAAACCAGTCCATCCTAAAGGAAATCAGTCCTGAATATTCATTGGAAGGACTGATGCTGAAGCTGAAAACTCCAATACTTTGGCCACCTGATGCAAAGAACCGACTCATGTGTAAACACCCTGATGCTGGGAAAGACTGAAGGCAGAGGATAAGGGGACGACAAAGGATGAAATGATTGGATGGCATCAGTGACTCGATGGACATGAGTTTGAGTAAGCTCCAGGAGTTGATGATGGACAGGGAAGCCTGGTGTGCTGCAGTCCATGGGGTCGCAAAGAGTCGGACACAACTGAGCAACTGAATTGAACTGAACTTATTTTTTGTCCACACCTCAAGGCACGTGGGATCTTAGCTCCCCAAACAGGGATCGAACCCACACCCCCAGGAGTGGAAGTGCAAAGTCTTAATCCCTGGGCTACCAGGGAAGTTCCCAAACATTTTAGTTTGTAATTCTGCACCTGAGAGATCCAAAATTTGTAAGGAAAATGGGACATGAGGAAAGAGTGACTGTAGATAAGACTAAATTTCCACAATGGATTCCTAAACACGAAACAGCTGGCCCCTTCACCAGCTCCCAGAGAGAAGGCATGGCTACTGATGCCAGTACATGACTCTTGTGGAAGTCAGAGTTTAAGATGCCACTAAAATGAAAGCAAAGATTCAGGAAAAAAGAAATACATAACAACTGATTTAAAATCTTAAGCTGAGCTCAGATTTAAATAAATCTATTGAAAAAACATTCACTAACAGTATTTCTAGGGTAGAAAAGTGTGAAAACAGCATTCTCTACTCCTTCCAGAGTTACAGATTCTTTTTCTTTGGTTTTCTAAAAGCCCAATGACACAAACATGTCTGCAATTTCTACCACAGTAACAAAAGAATGAAGAAATAAATTTGGCTAATTAACCCAAGCCTGATTTCTAATAAAATAAGTATCCTGAGTAATAGCAACTTCCGTGTTGGTTGATGTCTGGAATGATAAATATAGACGTAACCCTACGAGCATCCACGAAGAGCCAAAGTCCTCTATGTTGTATAAATCAGTGAACACAAACAGATTTCCTCAAGATGGGAAAAATAAGACAAAGTATGTCAGGTTAAAATGAGTTTTTAACTTGTAAATACTGAGTTCTCTTTCTTCTTATTTATGAAATACAAGGGGGTTAATAGTTAACTTCTGGTATTCCGTACTGGCCATGCGGCCATACAAGTTATCTTTTACTCACTTTGTAAAAGCCTATGAAATATTCTCCTAAATCCATCTGACATCTGAAATGGTTAATGAAAGTTTACTTATCCTATACTATAGAAGGAAGAAATTTATTTCATGTCAGAAAAGGAAAATACTATCCTCCAATTCTATTTGTTCCCTTACTGCAATGCTAGAAAGCTATCTGGTAAGAAAATAAAGCAATTACAGAAATTTTGGTATATCAGTGAGAAACAAGCATGTCTTTTTGTAACTATAACACTTGATATTGCTTGCTCCTTGGAAGAAAAGCTATAACCAACTTAGAAAGCATATTAAAAAGTAGAGACATTACTTTGCTGACAAAGGTCCGTCTAGTCAAAGCTACGATTTTTCCAGTAGTCACGTACGGATGTGAGAGTTGGACTATAAAGAAAGCTGAGCACTGAAGAACTGATGCTTTTGAACTGTGGTGTTGGAGAAGACTCGTGAGACTCCCTTGGACTGCAAGGAGATCAAACCAATCAATTCTAAAGGAAATCAATCCTGAATATTCATTGGAAGGAATGATGCTGAAGCTGAAAAATCCAATACTCGGGCCACCTGATGAAAAAAACTGACTCCTTCGAAAAGACCCTGATGCTGGGAAAGATTGAAGGTGGGAGGAGAAGGGGACGGCAGAGGATGAGATGATTGGATGGCATCACCGACTCGATGGACATGAGTTTGAGTAAGCTCTAGGAGTTGGTTAATAGGGAAGACTGGAGTCCATGCAGTTGCAAAGAGTCTGACACAACTGAGCGACTAAACTGGAACTGGAATACTTGATAAGGCTCTGAAAAGTGTAGTGCCAGTGCTGTAACTTTTTTGATGGAATTCATTTATGTTACGACCCCACAGACAGGAACCACTCACAGGCACACATCATGTTATGGTGAACACAGGGCCCCAGAGCAGCCCTTTCTACATCACTGTGCATGATTATCATGAAGGTTTAAAAAAAAATCACTAACCTTACATTTTAACCCATTTTGTAAAAAGATGTTGGCAACAGTATTTTATTTCATTTCATAAAAATTAGAATTATTTTGTTATTTTAGATGTAACAGCATGTATTTAGTCTACTTATATAGATATATGGGCATATGTCTGTATGGACACTTAGATTGTCACTATCTTCGCTATTAAAAACAATGTGGCAATAAGTACTTTTGTACACACATACTTTAACCTCTTATTAAAATAAGTTCTTGAAAAAAAATTATCCTCTTGCCTTATTTGAAATTCATACAGTTCAAATTTAATCACACAGCAAAATATCTTAGGAAGGTCTTAGAAGAAAATGAACACGGACTTTACAGGACTCAAAACAAGATTTTGAGTTAAATAAAAATATTTTGGGGACTTCCCCGGCGGTCCCATGGTTAAGACTCCACCTTCCAATTTAGAGGGTATGGGTTTGCTTCCCGGTCAGCTAAGATCCCACGTTGTCTCGTGGTCAAAAAAAAAACAAAATATAAACAACAGAAGAAATATTGTAACAAATTCAATAAAGACTTTAAAAATGGTCCACATTAAAAAAAATCTAAAAATATATATTAAAAAAATAAGAATACTTTGAAAACATGCATGTTTTGTTGTAATGTAATCAGAAACCTAAGACTGAAAAGTATTCTGCTGAACGCTGGGTATCTTCCTGGTTCTCTCACAACCTGAGACCTAAGGAATTCAGGTTCACTGCTTCTGGCAAACCATCTGAAACCAAACTTTCCCTGGCATCATCAGGCTTCTCCTCAGTGATCACCAAGCCCTGCGAAGGTCTCCTTTGATTAAAGGTGAAATTTCTCAGGAATAAATACAAATTTCTGCATTTATTACACTTGAAAAACAAACTTTAGAAGAGAATGACTATAAAGCCAATGTGCTCCGACAATATAAAAAACGACAGGAGGTCAGTGTCACAGTCGCAGTGGCAGCTCATGGTCTCTCTGCTCTTGTCTGAGACGGCTCTGGACAAAGCACGGCATTCCTAGAGAAGGGAGCAGGAGGCTGGGCGGTCAGAACGCACAAAGGGTGCACATGCTACGTCATGGACTAGCTACATCTTGGAAACCCACCTGGGGTATGCATGCTCAGTCGTCTCAGGCGTGTCTGACTCTTTGCAACCCTTTGGACGTAGCCCACCAGGCTCCTCTGTCCATGGGATTCTCCAGGCCAGAGTCCTGGAATGGATTGCCATGCCCTTCTCCAGGGGATCTTCCAGACACAGAGATCGAACCCACATCTCCTGCATCTCCTGCACTGCAGACGGATTCTTCACCACTGAGCCACTGGGGAAACCAATGGGAAACTGAAAATATTTCAACTTAACCAGAGCTGAAGCTCAAGAAAGAGACCGTGACTAGCAAGGCAGACTAAACTGACATCTTGTGTGTGTGTGTTAAGTCACTTCAGTCATGCCTGACTCTGCGACCCCATGGACTGCAGCCTGCCAGGCTCTTCAATCCATGGGATACTCCAGGCAAGAATACTGGACTGGGTTGCATTTCCTCCTCCAGGAGATCTTCCCAACTCAGGGATCAGACCCACACCTCTTACATCTCCTGCACTGGCAAGCGGGTTCCTTACCACAAGAGACACCTGGGAAGTTTCGAGGGACATCCTGGAAGATGTTAAACGTAAGAGTGTAGCCTGGACCCTGGAGGCAGAGGGGAATGACAAGGACCAGACTGTGCACCTCAGCAAGCTCTACCAGGCAGGCACACTCAGGGTGAAGTTAGGAAAGGGGAAGGGAAGGAAGTCTTCAGACAGGGAAAGCCAGTCTGCACACTAAGAAAACAAGCGGCAGACACTGAGGACAGTCCTGGGTAAAAACGGCAGGTTATTTCAAGCTCACGTGAAGTCTCTAAATCTACCTCTTGAATCTACAGGAAGGAGAAAGGTGCAGAGAGAACTCACTCAAGAGCCCACAGAGCTGGTCTGTAGCAACACCTGTTCCCTGGGCGAGTGTGTTCTGCCACTGCCTTCCAGGAGTTCTGAACCAGGACGAGTATGAACTCCTGCTCTGCTTGTTCAGAAAAATAAACGAAAAGGAGTTTAAGAAAAAGAAACATTGCCTAGCTCTCACAATACAAGAAAAAAGATGTATCTCTAGTCTGACACTCTAAGCTTCACAAAGGAGCAGTAAGGAAAGAAAGAAAAGATTCTGGCAAAGCTCAGCTCAGACCCCATTGTTGCTCCATCCCTAGAGCCCTGGAGTCACAGAGAAAGAGCTGAGAAAGTCCTGGAATCTCCACTGCCAGCCCTGTAACCTCGAGAGAAGCAGATGAGGCACACACAGAAATCCTAAAGAAAAAGCAAACTAAAATATCTAGAACAAAAGCCTCCGGCCCCTGCAGAAGATCCTGCAGGGGAAGAAGACCGCCCCCCCCCCCCCCCGCCCCGGGCTGCTGCTCCCCACCCAAGCTCCAAACCTAACAGAGAAGGGCACCCAAAGGCCACCCCACGGGAAAGAGGATGCAGCCCTGAGAGCTACTTAGAGAAACAAGGCCCTGCCCGGCCTCCCTCCAGGCTCCCACAAGGGACGAGAGACATCAGAGAAAGGTGGCGAGAGTGTTAGAGAGGATTAACCCACAACTTCTCAGAGAGGCAGCAGGGCAACTCTGCAAACACGCCCGAAGGAAAAGAAGATTCATCTCAGATGACAAACTACAGAACTTCACAAAAACCTAAGTTCAAGAAAGCCAGACTTCAAGGAGTGGCTGATAAAACAGAGCGAGATGAAAGACGAGATAAAAATACAAACTGAAGACCAAGACAAATCCATTACAGTGCTAATTAATAATAGAGTGAAAGTGAAAGTGAAGTCGCTCAGTCGTGTCCGACTCTTTGCGACCCCATGGACTGTAGACCACCAGGCTCCTCTGTCCATGGGATTCTCCAGGCAAGAATACTGGAGTGGGTTGCCATTTCCTTCTCCAGGGGATCTTCCCGACCCAGGGATCGAACCCAGGACTCCCGCATTGCAGGCAGACACTTTAACCTCTGAGCCACCAGGGAAGCCCAATGATAATAGAGTAAACACAGCTAAAATTCAAGTGGGAGATGTTAATAGAAACGACTTGGGAAAATCATGGTACGTTCAGAGAAAAATAAAAAAGGTCACACAGAGGTAGGAGAAGGCCAAGGTGTGGCAGGCAGTTACTGCAGGAGGCAGGTTCTAAGGAGGCTGGACAGATGCCAGCCCCCTGGGGCCCAGGCCGCGGCCTGAGAAAGGGTCAGGACTGCTCCCCTGTGCGCACACACTCGCAGCCGCCTTCCCAGCTCACGCGCTTGGAGGAAAACTGCCCGTGGGAGCGGCTCCCGCAACCAGGAAGGAGGCGAGCAGCTGGGGCGCTGCTGGCAGACCCCCCGGGGGAGGCCGCAGGTGAGCCGACAGCGCTGCCGTCTGTGAGAGGCTGAGGTGGGTGCAGCGCTGACCCGCAGACACCGTGAGATGACCAGTGCGCACTGCTGGGCCACCGAGGCTGGGGTGATTTGTGACGCAGCCAAAAGGACACCAAGAGTTAATCCCATGTCCAAGTTCCGAGCATGACTGGCATCTTTGAGCAGAGAATTTAAAAAAGGCAAAGAGAAAAGACACTGTCAATGACAATTTAGGGAACGTTTTCTGAGAGGAAGAGTTGAATGAACAAATTAAATGGACACAGCATATCCCAGAAAGAACTGACACGGAGTAATCAACACCCAAGAGGCCAAATGCAGGGAAAAAGTAAGAATGTTTCTACTATTAAAGCAGAAAAATCGGATCATCTGCGGCAAGGTGGGTGCAAGGTGAGGAGGGGATGAAAGTCAGGCTGGCCTCTGCCTTCCCAGAGCAACATCCAGGGTCACAAATCATGAATGTGACACATGCCAAGTTCTGAGGAAAAGAACACCATAATTTTATACCCACCCTCTACATCATACACGTGCAAGGCAACAAGCGGTCGTTTCCAAATATGACAGACAGTAAGGATTCCAGGGTCCAAAGAGTCTTCTTAAATAAACTACGTGCCAATGAAATCTAGCCCATGAAGCAATGAACAGAAACAAAAAAAATGGAATGAGGCGATGTGGTGAGCACTGAATTTTTCAGTTATAGAAAAGAAGTATTATACACTGTGACCATGTAAAAATACAACTGGCAAAAACTGGGACCCTAAGAGACAGGATGTGGGGGGAGTATACTATTTTCAACACTGTGCCAAACTAGATCATGAAATTAAAAAAAACCCAATGACTCAAGTTTATTAATGGCTTTTATATAATCTTAAGATCTGAGGCAAACTTAGAAGTAATACACTTTTTAATAAAAAAGTTTTATCTGAACATCAGCAAATCTTTCAGTTTAGTTTGGTGCTGGTTTGCTAAATTCAGTTTTAAAATATCATGTATTTTAAGCAATACCTTAATCACAGAAAGATACCTGTATGTTTGAATGGTGCCATTCAGGGTAATTTTGTGGAAGGGATTTCATATTTTCTATATTTCTTATATAAATTTATATAACTCATATAATTTTATATAATTATATGAATTTTATAGTTTTATATAGTATTTATAATTTTTATTTCAAGAATGGTGTTTTCTAAAAAACAATCAGATATAGGAGGGCGTAAATAATAAAAGTCTGAATTGGGGCAGAGATATCAAAAATGGAAGGTCTCATTTATAGTTGGAAAGATTCCTGAACTGGGACCAGTAACCTCAAAACACCCATCTAATGCAAATTTCTAAGATCCCAGAATTTCCCTAAATAAAGCTTAGCTGCAGGAAAATCCCTGTTTTCTATTATATTAGGTCTAGGCTTTTTTTGCTAAGCTTTCAAGGAGCACCAAAACAGGGTCCTAAACTAGTCTTACAATTAGGCTTATTTTTAGGCTGACTTCTATTCACTGTCCCACAGAGAACTTGCATTATATTCAGCTTTCATGTTCTAACTCCTATTCAGAATATCTTCTAAATAGGTAATTGAAATGTTGCCGATTTTTAGGCTATTTCTTCCCTAATAATTAATAATATAAATGGATTTTTTAAAAGTTAATCTAAATCTAACCTAGCTAAAAAGTCTATCTGCTGCATAAAATTCTTCCTAAGCTCTTGGAATTTAACTAAAATATTCTTTCAGAATTCCCACAGCATTCATAGACTTTTCCATATAAAAACTAAACTCTGAATTAATGCTATTTTGTAAATTATATTAGTCAACTAAAAAAAAACAAAACTTGCCAAGCTAAAAGAATATAAAAACCAAAATATTAAATACAATCTGTTAAAAATCGTTAAGAAAGTTTTAAAAAATTATTGTAATTAAAAAAATTTTAAACAAATCTGATTCTAATAAATCTGATTTGAAGTATGTTCTTAAATCTTTGATATTTCATATTAGAATTTAAGAAGATAATTTTATGTATTTATGCAGAATGCTATAGTTTACAAATTATTTTAATGCACATTTTAAAATTTACTTCCAAAAATAATTTTACAATGATAATTATCTTCAAAAAGGCTGAGTACATTCAAAACCTAGAAACTATAAAAAATAAAAATTATTTACCAAAAAAACTGTGTCAGCAAGAGACAATTTATGAAACTTCATAGATTTATCACAGAAACATATTTACCACAGTCCTCTTTAACGACAGCAAACTGTATCTCCAAGTAAGAATCTAAAACTGTCGTAGGTGTTTATCTCTCAACCATGACTAAAACGTTTTTATTCCTTGTTTTAATATTCCAACATACTCAAATGGCTTGTAGTTCTATTTTTCCCCCTTTATAGTAATTATAAAACCTAAAGTTATTTTTAGTTGGCTCCTGACATAAGACCTAAAATTTTGAAGAAAAAAAAAAAAAAAAAAACACCTAAAATTTTGTTAATAAACACTTCATTTACAGTAATGGGAAAGAGCAGAGAAAGTCAATGTTAAGATGAATACAGTTTAACAACATTCTTAAGAACAGGATTTACATGTATTTCCACCACAAGATGGAGATAAAGGAGATATATTTACATATTTCAAAAAGACATAATTTTTACTATAACAGTTTATATCATTTACCTTGTAATCAGAAATACAGGCTGATCTTTAAATATATAGATATGCAAAACTGTTTCATATGTGATGAGTTTCAATTACAGTTATTTCCAAAATATTCTTTTGCTAAAAGAGAAGAAAATACAAAAGCACATAATGCTTACATATTTCAATTCATTTTACACAGGAAACTACCAGTATCAAGATGTTTTTAAAAAGACACTGACAAGGATGCTTCGTATGTCTGCAGTGGTAGAGATGACTAGTGCCTGGATTATCCAGTGTGGCAGCCACAGGCCACATGCAGCCAGTGAGCACTGGAAGTCTGGGTACCGCCACCAAGAAACACGAAGTCGCTTCTGTGACGAGTGACTACCACACCAGACAGCACAAATCTATACCACATATAGCAAAATCCAATGAGTTTCAGGTATGAAAGCAATTAAATAAAACCTGAACTTTAAAAGCACAAACTAATGATAAAAAACAGGTTCTGACAATTAATAATCAAGGTTTTTCCATAACCATGAGAAAAAGAATGGGAAAGCTGAATACAACTAGGGAAGTGAAAATATATATTAAAAGGGGTAAAGTTTTATAGCACCCCTCAGAGGGACAAAAAGCATTATTAAAACATATGAAAAAAATGCACACACATACATACATACTAATCTTTTAAAAATATGTCAATAACCTTGTGAATTTTTATATTTGATATAGAAATGTGCTTAAACACACAAAACATTTAAATATCTGCACATGAACTCCATATTTGCCATTTAATCAAGTCCTGGTAGCTCAGCTGGTAAAGAATCCTCTTGCAATGCAAGAGATGCCAGTTTGACTTCTGGGTCAGAAAGATCTGCTGCAGAAGGGACAGGCTACCCACTCCAGCATTCCTGGGCTTCCCTGGTGACTCACGATGGAGAATCCACCTGCGATGCAGGAGACCCAGGTTTGATACCTGAGTTGGGAAGATCTCGTGGAAAAGGGAACAGCTACACACTCCAATATTTTGGCCTGGAGAATCCCATGGACAGAGGAGCCCGGCAGGCTACAGTCCATGGAGTCACAAAGAGTTGGACACAACTGAGCGACTTTCACTTTCAAGTCCAAGTTTAGTTAACATTTTCAATAATGGGAAAAAAATTGCTCCCTCTTACTAAACAGTAAGGGACTTCCCTGGTAGCTCGGCAGTAAGAATCCGCCTGCAACACAGGAGACGTGCAGGAGATGTGGGTTTGGCCCTGGATCAGGAAGATCCCCCAGAGAAGGAAATGGCAACCCACTGCAGTACACTTGCGTGGAGAATACCATCGACAGAGGAGCCTGGTGGGCTACAGTCTGCGGGGTCACAAAGAGCTGGACATGACTTAGTGCCTGAACAGTGAAGAGCCTAATTCTGTAATTACGAAGCAGAGCGCTCTGTCAGAGACAGAGTCTGAAGAGAGCAACTGGACCTTAAGTGGTGCCAAGCTGGCCTCCATTCAGGCCAGGAGACCCAGCCCACAAAGATGTCACGAGAACGCCACCGGCGCAGCCTGAGTGCACCAAGATTCATGAGGAACCCCCGGCGCTGCGGTTTCTGCTGGGTTTGAGCAGAAGAGGGCAGGCCGCGGACTGGCGAGTGCTCGTGAGGCGACATGAGGTGACAAAGCAGCTCTGTCTCTGACAGAGCGCTCTGCTTCGTAATTACAGAATTAGGCTCTTCACTGTTCAGGCACTAAGTCATGTCCAGCTCTTTGTGAGGCGACATGAGGTGACAAAGCAGCGTCAGAGAAGAGTTCATGGGCCGAATTCTTGAAGACACATTGATGGCTGGGTCAGCCAGGCACACATGCTCTAACTTTAAAACCAACCAAGAAATCCCAAAAGGATGTTCAATCAAACTGCCTGTAGGTTACAAAGTTGGGGTGTTCTCATTTTTAATTACAAAGTCAGCTTGCTTTGACTGGTCACACGCCACAGGAAATGAAGAGCTTCCCTGTTTGGCAGACCCCTCCCAAGATCTCATTACCTTGTTTCCACATGTGCTGTGTTAAAACTGAACCCCTAGAGGGCAACTCAGCTTCATTTTTTATTTCATAATACACTTCAGTTCCTGACCAGTTTATAGATGCCATGACCTATTTCCTTAAACCGTGGAACTTTTCCTTTAAAACAAAAAGGAAACAGAAGAAAATGGAGATATCCCACCCACTGCTGAAAAATATCATTATGGAAGATATTGTTGAGCAGTGATAATTCGAAGATGAAGAATATGGTATATTCTTATTAGGCGTATTCCTGAATAGCTCACATCATAGATGCATATTTGAATATTAACACTCTCAGCAGGAACCATGCAGCAGATAGGAAAGACACACTTAACAAGTCTATTTAATATAAATGCTCTGCATAACTTTACATTCATTAAATGGTATGTTAAAAGGTATAGGGAAAAAAGGTAAAGAATCCAATCCAATGACAAATAACCCTAAAAAGGTCCCAGTATAACCCACTACAGAAAACCAATGTTCCTTCAAGGTCAAAAACATGAAGGGGTTTCCTGACTGCCCATCTAAGCTGACTCTGCATCAGTGAGGCAGAAGTCTTGATATTCAAATAGGCCCACTCAAAATACTGGCATGGAAAAAAAGAGTTATTGTATACCAATGCGAAAAGTATATTAGCTATTAAGGACACTAACCTATAGACTTAACGGTGGTATCTTTGACTCAGCCTTTTCTTTTAGTGAAACTCAAAAATGGGGCATATGTGAGTCTAATATACATATATGATGACAGTAACATAACAAAAATGAGCTGAGAATTTCCCTGGATGATATGCAGGATTAGAGTAATAACTCGATTAAGTCATGTATGTGTGTGTTCTTTAATCCAAATGAAGATTTTTAAAGGACCAATTCTCATGCTTGTACATATACTCTGTAACACATACTTGCTAACTAGAACAACGTTTTCACTCCATCTGTAGGCAGTTTTTGAGTGTAAACGTGTCGCAACGCAGGGCCTTCCTCTCCAGCAGGGCACCGCGGGTGTGTCCTCACCTCTGAGCACGGGGAGCACCACTGGGTAAGGACCACAGCTTCATGTCAGAGCAATTGTCTTCCCTAAAACTGTAAGCTAATCACTCACATGGCATCCTGTGAACTCAGGGATCTAAGACGACCACAAATCAATCTCTGCTCATGGAGATTAGAGTCAAGATTTGAAATCTGACAAATCAAAGATCGTGCTGATGGAATACAGGAAAGACCACCACAGAAAAGGAAGCTTGTGTGCCACGAGGGGAGTGATCTTCCTAACAGGAAAGAGGGAAAGAGGGAAAAAATTACAATTGTGTAATTTACAGGATAAAGGGGGGTTGAGAACGAAGACTGCAAAAGTATACTTGGATTTATCATTTCCTAAGAGGAGTTTACTAAGAATCTTTTGGCCTCTGGAAAAGAAGAGGAAGGCTTGCCTACGTAATTGGGGGTTGAGCCTCCATGATGGAAGCAAAGGAAATTAAGATTCAGAAAATGTGACACATGAAAACTAAGGACAGCTACAACCACAGAGCAACCAGAACATACACAGTTAATACAAAAAACAGGAAAAGATGTCTAATACCATATATTCAGAGTTAAATTGGTGCTGTGTTTTTTGAGTCTGGTCATCACTAAAACCAGTTATAAGGTTATGATGTAGAATCAAGAGGATAAAAAAAACTCAATATAAACAGATCATGCATTTATGCATTTTGAAAGTAAGGACCTGTATATGATATTCCAAAGCACAACAAAACTATGGATGTTGATTACACACACACAAAAAAAGGCAGACTGGCAATGTGGCAATATGAACTTTCAGATTTTATGTAAGTAGAAGTCAATTGCTGTTCAATAAAAGGATAAACTGTTTAGCTATTTAGCCATTCTTAGGCCACAGAAGGTTGTTCTTTAGCTCTGGGGACTTAAAAACGTTAGATGCTAAAATCTGATAAATGTGATGACTCGATTTCTCTAGAAAAGAGAACGAATAATACAAGTCTAAGGACACCTGTAAGGAGGAAGAGACTGTGCAGAAGCTGGTGCCACAAATGCAAAAGCTGGTGCAAAAGAATGAAGAAAGTCAAGCTTCAGAAACTTGTCAACTTGTCTTGCATTCTGTTGCAGAATGTAGTCCTCTACTTTTCTTTGGATAAAGTCTCCTAGGAAGGGAGCGAGAAAGACAATGGAAGAGGGGAGGAGCCACTTTGGATGCTTCCGATTTCTAACTAGAACCCAAGTCTACACTTCTGCCTGAGGTGTTGAAGGTGCTACAAAGCCAGACTCAGCTCGACTCCCAGTTTTGATCTACCAGCAGCCTCCCCAGGGCACCCTGCTCTCCCAAGGCCAGTGTCCTTACTGCTTCAGGGACACTCCAGGCCCTTCTCAGCTCCCTGCCTCAGTCCTGAGTCTGGGGCCTGAGGAGCCTTTCCAGCCGACCTGCAGCACCCAAGTCCGGAGCTGTGATTCCAGGCCCAGTGGCAGCCCCCCGACCCTGTCTACAGCAGGACTCGTGGGCTTTTCCAAACGAATCCATGCTATTTCACTGTAAACTGTAATTGCAGGATTCTATTACATGTGTGCCTGGGCCGCCTCTCAGTCAGGCTAGAGGTCCTTCACACAACTCTCACTCCACTCTCTTCAGCACTTCTCACTATGCCGCCCAAGTGACAGGCACTCGACAAGTATTTAATAAGATTGCTGTCAAAGTTCTTCAAATTAGGAGCAATATTTTCTTGAAGTTTAAAACATTTCTGAGGCAGTGAACGTCTGGTTATCGACTCAATCTTCTTTATCTCCCTCCAGAGAAAAATAATTGACAAATGTAACAGAAACCTAGAAAACTCCGAAAAAGGACAAACTTTAAAAATCACCAATATTCCCAACATTTAGAAACTTCTGTTAACAAGTCTTCACAGCTGTCTCTATACCAATAGTCATAATTTCGGTTTAAGCATTTATTTTCTAACTACCACCACCCATACTTAACCTCTGTAAGGATAAAGACCAACCTGGTCTCACTCACACTTAGGTACACAGTGTTGTGCACATGGTAAGGGCACAGAGTTTGAATGCAGAGTTCCAAAGAATAGCCAGGAGAGATAAGAAAGCCTTCCTCTTTGAGGAAAACATGAGGAAAACAACAGAATGGGGAAGACTAGAGATTTCTTCAAGAAAATTAGAGATACCAAGGGAATATTTTATGCAAAGATGAGTTCGATCAAGGACAGAAATGGTATGGACCTAACAGAAACAGAAGATATTAAGAAGAGGTGGCAAGAATACACAGAAGAACTGTACAAAAAAGATCTTCACAACCCAGATAATCACAATGGTGTGATCACTCACCTAGAACCAGACATCCTGGAATGTGAAGTCAAGTGGGCCTTAGAAAGCATCACTATGAACAAAGCTAGTGGAGGTGATGGAATTCCAGTTGAGCTATTTCAAATCCTGAAAGATGATGTTGTGAAAGTGCTTCACTCAATATGCCAGAAAATTTGGAAAGTTCAACAGTGGCCACAGGACTGGAAAAGGTCAGTTTTCATTCCAATGCCAAAGAAAGGCAATCCCAAAGAATGCTCAAACTACCGCACAATTGCACTCATCTCACACACTAGTAAAGGAATGCTCAAAATTCTCCAAGCCAGGCTTCAGCAATATGTGAACTATGAACTTTCAGATGTTCAAGTTGGTTTTGGAAAAGGCAGAGGAACCAGAGATCAAATTGCCAACATCCGCTGGATCATCAAAAAAGCAAGAGAGTTCCAAAAAAACATCTATTTCTGCTTTATTGACTATGCCAAAGCCTTTGACTGTGTGGATCACAATAAACTGTGGAAAATTCTGAAAGACATGGGAATACCAGACCACCTGACCCACCTCTTGAGAAAACTATATGCAGGTCAGGAAGCAACAGTTACAACTGGACATGGAACAACAGACTGGTTCCAAATCGGGAAAGGAGTACGTCAAGGCTGTATATTGTCACTCTGCTTGTTTAACTTATATGCAGAGTACATCATAAGAAATGCTGGGCTGGAGGAAGCACAAGCTGGAATCAAGATTGCCGGGAGAAATATCAATAACCTCAGATATGCAGATGACACCACCCTTATGGCAGAAAGTGAAGAGGAACTAAAGAGCCTCTTGATGAAAGTGAAAGAGGAGAGTGAAAAAGTTGGCTTAAAACTCAACATTCAGAAAACTAAGATCATGGCATCTGGTCCCATCACTTCATGGCAAATAGATGGGGAAACAGTGGAAACAGTGTCAGACTTTATTTTGGGGGGCTCCAAAATCACTGCAGATGGTGACTGCAGCCATGAAATTAAAAGACGCTTACTCCTTGGAAGGAAAGTTATGACCAACCTAGATAGCATATTAAAAAGCAGAGACATTACTTTGCCAACAAAGGTCCGTCTGGTCAAGGCTATGGTCTGTCCAATGGTCATGTATGGATGTGAGAGTTGGACTGTGAAAAAAGCTGAGTGCTGAAAAATTGATCCTTTTGAACTCTGGTGTTGGAGAAGACTCTTGAGAGTCCCTTGGACCACAAGGAGATCCAACCAGTCCATCCTAAAGGAGATCAGTCCCGGGTGTTCATTGGAAGGACTGATGCTGAAGCTGAAAACTCCAGCACTTTGGCCACCTCATGCAAAGAGTTGACTCATTGGAAAAGACCCTGATGCTGGGAGGGATGGGGGGCAGGAGGAGAAGGGGGGACGACAGAGGATGAGACGGCTGAATGGCATCACCGACTCGATGGACATGAGTTTGAGTAAACTCCGGGAGTTTGTGATGGACAGGGAGGCCTGGCGTGCTGCGATTCACGGGGTCGCAAAGAGTCGGACACGACTGAGCCACTGAACTGAACTGAACTGAACTGAAGGGCACAGAAGAATTTATGGAATTAGTTACTTTTGGCAAGGCCTTCCATAGTTTTAAAATTTTTATCTAATTAAACCAGGGATTGTACTTCCCAGGTGACACAGAGGTAAAGAATCCACCTGTCAGTGCAGGAGATGCAGGTTCAATCCCTGGGTTGGGAAGATTCCCCTGGAGCAGGATATGGCAACCCACTCCACTGTTCTTGCCCAGGATGATCCCACGGACAGAGAAGCCTAGTGGGCTATATCCATGGGGTCAAAGAGAGTTGGACACAATCACATGCATGCAGACAAACAAGGGATTAGGAAATTTTTTCAGCAAAGAAGTTCATGGTAAATTTTTCAGGCTTTGTGAGCTGTATTGTCTCTGCTGCAACTACTTCGATCTACTCCAGCAGCCTGAGGGGGGCCACAGGTAATACCTAAGAAAATGGGCATGGCTGTGCTCCAGCGAGAGAGACAGGCAGAGGGCAGGAGCTGACCACTGCAGACCAGAGACCCTTGATGAGAATCACTTAGTATGCCACTCTGTCATATTGAAAATGAATCATTATGATCGCAGAATCACAATGTGTATATCATCACTTCTGATAACATAATCTCTATAACCAGTAAACTCTTGACGTCAAACTTTTTGACAGAATTTTATATCACACCCAACACTATGGCACATCTCTGATCATTGCCTTCACACAAACGGAGAAGCCATATTTAGGGATCTCTGTTAATTTTTTAAAATATTTACCAACTCTTTTGCTGACATCATGCTGATCTATATTCTAAGCCAGCAGTGTAGAAATTGCTTCTCCAGAGCCTCACTAACGTTATACCCCATATACATTTTCTTACCACTTACTTCATGATGGGCATGATCACAGTTCCATATTTTTCTTAGTCGATGACATGTATACATAGTGAAATAAATCTTAAATACAGTACTCAACAAAAGCGTACACCTGTACAATGCAAATCAAAGCACAAAACATTAAAATCACTCCAGAATGTTGCTTTAATGTTCCTTTCTAATCAGAACCTGTCCCCTAGCAGTTAAGTCTGTCTTATGAATTTGGAAGTCATATCAAGTTTATTAGTTACATACTGGGTGTGGTTTGCAATTAACCCACTCAAAGTGAGAGCATATTTAATATTATGGTTAACAATATGTACTTTATTGAGCCCATCTTTGCATGAAATTTTCCCTTGGTATCTCTAATTTTCTTGAAGAGATCTCTAGTCGTTAGCATTCCATTGTTTTCCTCTATTTCTTTGCATTGATCACTGCATTGATCATTGAAGACTTTCTTATCCCTCTCCTCTTGTAATTCTTTGGAACTCTGCATTCAAATGGGTATATCTTTTGCTATCTCCTTTGCCTTTAGCGTCTCTTGTTTACTCAGCTATTAGTATAAAGGACAGAATAAAGGACAGAAATTGTATAGACCTAACAGAAGCAGAAGATATGAAGAAAAGGTGGCAAAAATACACAGAAGAACTATACAAAAAAGATCTTCACGACCCAGATAATCACGATGGTGTGATCACTCACCTAGAGCCAGACATCCTGGAAAGCAAAGTCAAGTGGGCCTTAGGAAGCATCACTACAAACAAAGCTAGTGGAATTCCAGTTGAGCTATTTCAAATCCTAAAAGATGATGCTGTGAAAGTGTTGCACTCAAAATGCCAGCAAATTTGGAAAATTCAACAGTGGCCACAGGACTGGAAAAGGTCAGTTTTCATTCCAATCCCAAAGAATGCTCAAACTACCGCACAATTGCACTCATCTCACATGCTAGCAAAGTAATGCTCAAAATTCTCCAAGCAAGGCTTCAACAGTATGTGAACCATGAACTTCCAGATGTTCAAGCTGGATTTCGAAAAGGCAGAGGAACCAGAGATCAAATTGCTAACATCCACTGGATCATCAAAAAAGCAAGAGAGTTCCAGAAAAACATCTACTTCTGCTTTATTGACTACACCAAAGCCTTTGACTGTGTGGATCACAACAAACTGTGGAAAATTCTCCAAGAGACGGGAATACCAAACCACCTTACCTGCCCCCTGAGAAATCTGTATGCAGGCCAAGAAGCAACAGTTAGAACCGGACATGGAACAACAGAATGGTTCCTAATTGGGAAATGAGTACATCAAGGCTGTATACTGTCACCCTGCTTATTTAACTTATATGCAGGGTACATCATGCTAAATGCTGGGCTGGATGAAGCACAAGCTGGATTCAAGATTGCCGGGAGAAATATCAATAATCTCAAATATATGCAGATGACACCACCCTTATGGCAGAAAGCAAACAAGAACTAAAGAGCCTCTTGATGAAAGTGAAAGAGGAGAGTGAAAAAGTTGGCTTAAAACTCAACATTCAAAAAATGAAGATCATGGCATCTGGTCCCATCACTTCATGGCAAGTAGATGGGGCAACAGTGGAAACAGTGTCAGGATTTATTTTGGGGGGCTCCAAAATCACTGCAGATGGTGATTGCAGCCATGAAATTAAAAGACGCTTACTCCTTGGAAGAAAAGCTATGACCAAAATAGAGAGCATATTAAAAAGTAAAGACATTACTTAGTTAACAAAGGTCCATCTAGTCAAAGGTACAGTTTTTCCTGTAGTCATGTATGGATGTGAGAGTTGGACTATTAAGACAGCTGAGTGCCAAAGAATTGATGCTTTTGAACTGTGGTGCTGGAGAAGATTCTTGAGAGTCCCTTGGACTGCAAGGAGATCCAACCAGTCCATCCTAAAGCATATCAGTCCTGGGTGTTCATTGGAAGGACTGATGTTGAAGCTGAAACTCCAATACTTTGGCCACGTGATGCAAAGAACTGACTCACTGGAAAAGACCCTGATGCTGGGAAAGACTGAAAGTTGGAGGAGAAGGGGCCGACAGAGGATGAGATGGTTGGATGGCATCACTGACTCAATGGACATGAGTTTGAATAAGTTCCGGGAGTTGGTAATGGACAGGGAGGCCTGGCGCGCTGCAGTCCATGGGGTCGCAAAGAGTCAGACACAACTGAGAGACTGAAGTGAATATGCACTCGGAAATTTATATGTGATTTATCGGAAAGAAATTTTGTGTCCTTTGCTCATTTCTTAAACTGGCTATTCAACCATCATTTAGATTAGTGGGACTTGTTCCAGAACACTGTCCAAACATTGCCTGTTCTAGAACACAGTATTTTTAAAGAGTGTGTACTCTCATACTTACATTCCATTCAGAATGACAGTTTGAGATTCATCTATGCTACTGTGCGTAACACCAGTATGCTCCATTTTACTGTTGAACAGTACCCATAAGTACTCCAGAGCCTACCCTTTCTCCTTCTGAGAGATACCTGGGTTTTTTCAGTTTGGGGCTATCTGAATGAGCTACTGTATGTATTAACTGTATGGGGAGGAAACATGTTTCATTTCTTCTGGGTAGCATCGCTGGGTCAGGGGCAGGTCTATGTTTATTGAATGCTGTCAGTGTTTTCAGTGTAGCCATTCTGGTAAGTAGGCAGTTCCTATTACTTAAAGGTTATCATTCTTATGTTCCTACAGGTCCCTGAGATTCTGCTCATCATTTTTAATCTTTTCTCTCTGTTCTTAAGATTGAATATATCTACTGGTCTATCGCTATATTCATCACTCCTTCTGCCATTTTTATTCTACGGTTTTCTATACCAGATATTTCAGTTCTATAATTTTGATTTGGGTCTTTTTTGCTTCAGATTCTGTTAAGATTTCCTTTTTATTCATTGCAACCATACTCTCCGTCACATACTTAAACAATTACAACAGCTGAGGTAATATCCCTGTCTGCCAATTCCAACATTTTAGCAATCCTAAAGTTAGCCTCTGCTGATTTCTTTTAAGAACCCGTCATATTTTCCTGTCTCTGTGTACACTGAATAATTTCACATTGATCATGAATGCTATAAATGATATCATGTAAAAAGTTTGGATCCTTGTTCTGTCTGTCTCAAGATTCTTTTTTTCCTTTTTCCTTTAAACAGTCAATTTTCTTCACAGAACTCAAACTGCAGAAGCCTATCTCCCCACCAATGTACAGTGAGCAGAGTCTGAATGTTGGTTCAGATCCTTCCGCCTTCGCTGAGCTGCTTGGAATGTGCCCCACATGAAGCTCAGGACTGAGCGGAGCTCGTGCACACAGCGTGAGGCTGCTCTTCTCCGGCTCGATCCTTGGGGTTTATGCTCGCCCCTTCTCCCCCACGTACAAACACAAACTTCCCAGGGCTTGCAGTTATACCAAACTCTGTGTTTGGTTCTTCAAACCAGTAAGACCAACGTGTTTTTGTTTTGGTCTGTCTCAGCCTCCCCTCAGTCAAACATCAATGTTCCACTCCCCTTTGAATTCCATCTGTTCCTATTTACCCTCCAAGGCCTTCAGATGGTTCTCTTTAAATTTTGTTCATAGTTTATATTGTTTTCTACAGAAGGATGTGTGTGATAGAGCTTATTAGGCCAGGTCAGAAGCAGAAAGTCTCCATTAAGAATTTTTAAATCATATCAAGTTCACAGATTACATACTGGGTGTGGTTTTCAATTAACCCACTGAAAGTGAGAATATATTTACTAATATGTACTTTATCAGAAATTTATATTTATCAGAAAGAAACTTTGTGTCCTCTGCTCTTCTTGTTTTTTTTAAACTGGATATTCACTGATTCTTCATGGGTAGTACATCTTTATATACTAAGGATATCAAATATTTGTCACACATGTTAGAAATATTTTCCTAGTTTATGATCTTTCTATATGTTTATAGAACATATGGAAAAATTTACTCTTTATATATTTATAGCTTTACTGTATTATAAAATATACAGTGAGTTTTTATAGGTTTATTTTTTAAGCAATATATGTTCATTATGGAGAACAACCTATGAAAATTTAAAAATCACCCATAATCCACCCTCTTCCTCCCATACTCCTTCATGGGTTGTTTTTAAAAGTTGGGTGTATGTGTTTCCAGTTATTTGGAAGTCTATCATGCACATTATAGGGCCCAGAAATCCCATTACTAAGTATATAAATAATAGAAATACATGTACACAGGTACCAAAGAACATGAACAAAAATGTTTATAGGAGAATTATTTGCATAAAACCAAGAATGACCTAAATCTCTATCAGAGCAGAATGGAGGAACACCACATTCACATCATGGTACCACATGACATGAAAATGAAGGACTGTTACTACATGCAAGAACACGGGTGAATCTCACAAAGTTTAGTAAAAGAAGTGAGGCACAAAACAACACATACCATACGACTCCGTTTAAATTAAAACACATGCAAATTAATCTGTACAGTCCTCAGTCAAAACAGTGGCTCCCTTCTGGGAAGAGGAAAAGGACAGTGACTGGGAGGGAACACAGAGAAAGTGGCTTCTGGTCATTTCTGTCTCTTGACTTCAACAGTGGTGACAAGGCATGTTTGCTACATCGTAATTCATCAAGCTACACACTTACAATTTGCACATACAGGGCGTAAGTTTATTTCAAGAAAGTAATGTAAAAACATAACGCTTTGGAGAATATGAAAAAAAACTACACATAGGAAAAGAAATAACTTACGATCCACCTTCTTCCTTCCCACGTTTCCAGATACTTATTAAGCTTTGAATGTTTTTTTCTATATGCATCTATCATTTTGTTATAATTAGGCTTAAATTATGTACACAATTTTACATCATGTTTTTTTAAAGTTCACATGATAAATAAACATGTTCAGATTTGCTAACAATCCTTCCTAAAATCAACCATTAATTAGCACATAATATTTTGAGTGTATTTTCCATAAGATTACTAGGGTAATGAAAATCAGGAAGACTTTCAATTTTAGTCAAAACTAAACATCAAAAAAGGAGATACTATTAATTATAAGTTATAAAAATAAAACATTTAAGTTCAACACATAATCCAAATTACTATACCATGTGAGTATGACCGCATTTTTAACGAGTAAATAAATGGTCTACAGTTTACATATGTAGGGCTACACCCCCCAAAAAGAGTGCTACGGAAAACAGCATTGGAAGTGTACAAAATGAAGTGAATAATAAAAATTACTTGTGCTACTGGAAGAAAATAACTTTTCAATCTAGGTGAAGTCTGAGATAAATAGTATATGCATAGCGAACACGAACCAGAATTAAAAAGCAGTAACTACAAATAAACTTAGCATGTAGGCTGAAAGGACAAGTACTGGACAAAGTGTATCATCGCCTAAAAAACCCGCCACTCCTGGCAGACACCACACCACCATGCTGGGCACACTTACAAACTATTAGAGTCAGCACAGAGGCGCCATAATCGCCACCCTTGGCGACATGTCATGTGACACAAATGGCTAATTCGGCTTCTCCACTGGAGGGTGAGTCCAGGTACCCAGCACCAGTACCAAGGCCAGCAGCACTACCGAGGGTGCTGAGTAAACACAGCAGCGTAGCCACGGTTCACTCTGGAAGGAAAGTGCTCCAGGTGGCATCTCAGAACCAAGGAATAAAAGTGTCAGTTTTTATCACTAAGTCAACACCATGTGTCAAACTATACTAAAAGAACTTACACAAAAGCCTTAGAAACATACCAGACCCACCACAACTGGGTAAATATCCATTTCCCTTGAAAAGAGTGATGAATTTTCACCCCTGTCTAATGTAGTGGCTTCAAACTTAGATGTCTACCAGACACCTCAGAGTTCACGTGTCCAAACTCCCAGTCTGTCAATTGCCAGAAACGAAAATAAAATCATCAAACTTCTCGACATGCAGGTTTCCCACCTCCGTTAACCACAGGTCCATCCGTTACCTGTTCTCTCGCAACCCGTCTCCACACACACCCCAGGCCTGCTCACTGGCCCCACCCTCTGCTCCAGCACCTTGTCCGCGGGACCATCACACTCACATCCCTCACAGCCCCGCTTAGCGCCCGCCCTGACCCACCCACTCCGAATGCAGCAGGGAGGGCTGCGGCGCTTCGCACATCAGACCCATCTCCCCGCACTGCTCTAAGGCATCGCGGCCCCTCACTTGGCTCCTCAGTGCCCCAAGACCCTGATTCTGCGCTCGTCCCCCTCCTGAACTCTTACCTCCCACCCTAACCACAAGGACCTCTCTAGCGCCCCTCAACGTGCCAGCCACGCCTACGGAGTCTGCCTCTTCCCAGGTGCCACCCCTCTGTTCACACCGCTCCTCCCAGAGATGTCTGTGTGTTTCACCTTTTCACCTCCTACGAGAATTCTGTCCAAATGTCACCTTCTTGGTGCGACCTACACTGACCACCTACTAAAAACTGCAGCCCCGTCTAACATCGGCATCCTCACTGCTCTGACCCAACTTCATTACTCTCTAGATCACTTAGATTTTCACAATAACTTATGGTATTCACCACCTTCCTTCACTGAAATCTAAGAATTATAAGGGCAAATATTTTTGTCTGTTTTACTGACTGTTCATATAATGGTGAGGAACACGTCGGAAATACTCAGTAAATACTCTTGAATGACTATGTTCCATATAACCCCAAAGGTCCATGCAAGTGCTTAAGGGAATCTGAAAATTCTGTTTTGCTTTGTAAAAATATATCTTAGTCATGTAAAAATTAACAAACACTAAAATATATGCAAATAGTATATAACACTTTGGAGACAACCAATATATTAAAATATGATGCCAGATAAACTTGTTTCTGAGCCTCAGAACAAAACTTCTGTTGTATCTACTGAACAATTTGAGTAAATTATAAGAAATCATTTCTATTTAGAACTTCTTCTGTGACTTAGGATTTACTCTACACTTGCACCCCCCGAAAGAGTAAACCACAAAAATGAACTGGGAAAGACCCACTAGGCTACAACTGTGCTCCATAACACCTGAGTTCAGGTTTGCTTCATGGAAACACGACAACACTGTTTCCACATACTGACACCTTAAATGAAATCAATAACTTGTCATAAAACCAAAAAAATACTGTTTATCTCTCTTATATATTATCAGTTTAGTTCAGTTCAATCACTCAGTTGTGTCCAACTCTTTGCAACCCCATGGACTGTGCAGCATGCCAGGCTTCCCTGTCCATCACCAACTCCCAGAGCTTACTCAAACCCACATCCATTGAGTCGGTGACGCCATCCAACCATCTCATCCTCTGTCATCCCCTTCTCCTCTGCCTTCAATCTTTCCCAGCACCAGTGTCTTTTCAAATAAGCCAGTTCTGTGCATCAGGTGGCCAAAGGATTGGCGTTGCAGCTTCAGCATCAATCCTTCCAATGAATATTCAGGACTGATTTCTTTTAGGATGGGCTACAAATTCTAGACCATCCCCCAAAAAACTGTTTATGCTTTAAATAGTTCTACATCTATCAACTTAACATATTCCAGAGTTTGTACAAGCCAAATTTCCCCTTATTTATCTTTACACGGACATATAAGATTCTTATGAGAATGTATCTAGCCAAAATATAACTGGCTGTGAGTATTAGTCTGTGATTATCTGGAAAGAATCGCAATCACAACTCAAAATCATCAGGTAGCTTCAATGAAGTGTGATCTCATATTCAGATTTTATAAACAAGGCATGGAACTGTTTAAAGACCACAGTTAAGTTTGGATTAATTGCACATAAGATGTCAGGATTTAAGTCTATTATGGCAAAATATTTGAAAGTTGAACAGCTAAGAAATCTAGGAAAATAACACAAACTTGTTAATGAAGTACTGATAGAAATAGCTATAACTCATATTTTATATTATTTACTCATTTTAACAATATTTCTAAGTTCCAAGCAATGAAATTTTTTGGCTTTGTGTTCAAAATGTAGACTTCTCACTCTTAAGCCTTCGGAGATAAGTTGCACAAATCAGTTGTTGAAATACTAAATTCAGCACTTCCCTGGCGATCCAGTGATTAAGCATCTTCTCCCCTTCCACTGAGCAGGTGCAGGTGTGATCCCTGGTAGGGAAACTAATATCCTACACATTGCAGGGTGCAGCCAAAAGAAAAGGAAAAAAATACTAAATTCATCTGCCCTAACAATATTCCCTGCTAATTGAGTCATTTAAAGATTTAGCTTAACTCCTAAAACAAATACATTGCAGCTTTCTTTGTGAAATAAGAACTGCCATTTTATTCAAGAGTACTGATGTCCAAGTTTAAATAAAATAATTTCATTATAAAATTGCCGTTATTCAGAAACAAGACCATCTTAAGTCAAGACAATCATGAGTCCTACAACAGAAGTGTGAATCAATGAGTGTGACCAAGAACTGCTAAGTCAGCGAGTCACGACCATCAAACACTCTGCTCAGTTGTTTTAAAAATCATTCAGCTGGATTTGTGACTGACAGAGGTCTACTACCCAGGATTCCACTGGCATGACACCAAGCCCAATCGGCATACACAATAACTTTAATTAAACAAAATTATTTAAGTATTAGAAAGTTACTAAACACAGGGACTTCTCTGGTGGCCCAGTGGTTACGACTCTGCACTTCCACAGCAGGGGGTGCAGTTTCCATCCACGGTTGGGGAACCAAGATCCCGCCTGCCACGTGGCATGACCAAAAAATAACAATAATACAGTTATTAGACATCATGACTTTTGCTGTGTCCATGTGCAAGAAAGAGTTGCCATGACTGCACTCCTTAGAAAGAAGTGCTTCCAAGGCTGACCCTTCGCTGTGTCAGACCTGGATCTGGGGAGAACTCTCACTATTCCCTAACTGGCAGAGCCGCTCCCGGCACCTCAACCATCCGGGTAAACCATGTGGCTTGTGCTCCACACCTGCTTTCTTCTGGGAGTCTGACATTTCGGTACATGCTATGCGAAGCTGCCACATCACCAGCTCCCTGAGCTGCTGGTGAGTCTCCCCAGAGGCAGCATGTCACATGTCCCCACAGTTTGGCCACAGAAGAGTTAAGCTCAAGTTGACCGACTCTACTGAGTAAGAGCTTGAGGAAGCTCGTGCTTGGCTTCCTCTCACCTTCATCCCGGGAGCCTCTTCCCTGGGCTGGTTCTGCTCCGACAAATCTTAGCCATGAGCATGGCTGTACGCTCACGACAGTGAATCTTCGTCGGAAAGCACTAAGCCCAGGGTGGCCTCGGGAACTGACACCGTCCAGAGAAGGTCCAAAGAGAGGACTCGTGCCTTAGATCTCCTTATGCTTCTCAGACTACACAACACACTCTTATACGTAACAGATATTCATCAGATTGGATGATCTTATATCTCATCCTCCTAACAGACCCAAACCAGTCTAAAGATGCGTTGCATCTCCATTTCAGTGTGAGTTAACATTGGTACTAATTATATGGCAAAAACATTATGTGATAATACAGGTACAATTCAAACAACCAGTAGGAAATCTGGGGCAGGTTCAAGTAACAGAGTTGGAAAGAATGATTACTTTGACCATTTATAGTCTGTAGCCCTCTGATCAGTTTTAATGATGCCTTGATAGTTCTCTGCCTGCAAAGACCCTGAAGAATATCCTAGGCATTCTTAATTTGAAGTTCCCCTTTTGTTAATTCATCTACCTTTGGAATTCAGTAAAATGCAACATATTTCAGTTGTATGTGACTGATAAAGAGGACAGGCATTTTTATCAAGATTCTGTTATTTGACAACAGTTCTGTGATGTGTCAAATAAACAATCCATGCCCTTAAACTTCTTACAATTCCTTTAGAACCAATGCTACCTATTGGCCAAAGGATGAAAAAGACAGCCACAAAAACACTGATTCAAAGGAAACACTGCAATACCGTAAAAGGTGCAAGGGATGAAAAGAGTCAGAGAGTAGGAGAACATATCCAGGCTAAAGAAAGTTCCAGGCCACCGCTGATATCCAAGTCCTTTACTGGTCTTGATCTGTCACAGCAAAAACAAAAAACGGTTCTTGCTTTCTAGGTGGCGCTAGTGGTAAAGAACCCGCCTGCCAATGCAGGAGACTAAGAGACACAGGTTTGACCCCTGGGTCGGGAAGATTCCCTGGAGGAAGGCATGGCTACCCACTCCAGTATTCTTGCCTGGAGAATTCCATGGACAGAGGAGCCTGGCGGGCTACAGTCCACAAAATCATGAAGAGTCAGACAAAACTGAAGCAACTTAGCACACGCATGCACTATTTTTAAGGCAAACTTCTTTAGTCAACAGAGACATTATTATAAAACACTAATTATGCATTTCAAAAAAGCAAAGAAATACAATGAATTTTTACAAAACACAGCAATTCAGTGACTCTTCCTCTTATGAAGGATCTATTAAAAAACATATAATAGAATGCATACTTTACCAATATATATGACAAATAATATTCTTAAAAATATTACTAACATAGAAAATATAGATCATTAAATCAGTGAAGAGTCAAGCGTGTAGAAAAAGTCACACAGTGAAAAGTAACCCCCAGAGGTCATCAAACCATCCCCCTGAGACAGCACAAGCTGGTACGTCGCAGACTCAAGAAGCAGCAGTGACTCCACCACCGCACTTGGTAGAAGGGGATTGCTGTTTTGGCCTTTGGGAGGTGGGGACATAGTGGGGAGAAAGGCAGAGACCAGCCATTCAAGAGTTTTCCTTCTGTTCACCCCCAGTACACTCAGCCCTCATCATTACTTTGTTCATTTATTTTAGTGGTTCTATTCAGTGCTACTCACACCACTGGCAAAAGAAGAACATTATAAAGCTGAGTTTTCTATTTAAATGAACTGTGCAAATGCCGTTCTTTTGATGTATGCTCTACCAACAGAGTCTATCATCTTGTGAAAGTTTATGTAATAGTAAGACTGGGATTCTCAATTCTGTATTTAATCACCAAGCCAAGCCATCTTTACTCATCAAATCAAAACTAAGTTCTAAGGGAAAAGGTGATGTGCATTTGTTTTCTCTTCAAAAAGAAACAAAGAAGTATATCTATTTTACAAAGACAAAGATTCTCAGGTTGACCCCCGTTTAATACAAACACTGCTTAATTGTTACCATGAAGCTGAGATTTTCTTGTTTCAGGTTATAATTTTCATTATATGGCAATGGTGAAGTTACCATGACTTTATAAATAATGAACTGCAGAATTAGAATCATGTAATTATAGGTAAAAGTCAAATTTTAGAAGCAATAGGGGATGTAACCATGGAACATTCTAAACATTATCCACTACTTAAGACAAATTTTAATTGTGTTTAAACAGAAGGTGAAGTGTGCAACAACAACTGAAGCTGTGTAGAGTAAAACCCAGTTGTGCAGAGACAGATAATGACGGGATCGGGAAAGCTGGTTAAAACTTATAATGAAGAGAGAACTAGTAAGAATATAGCAACCTGGCTGAAATTGATATTCATTAGGGTGCTCTTCACATCAATAGGAGCATTTGGACCCTGTGGTCTTTATCAGTGTCCCAGCTGGTAATGGTTGAAGGTTAATGCCTTACCCCATTCTGTTCCATTTTCTATCCTAATTAGCCCTGCAAATCTATAGCTGTGAGCACCAAGTGTCTGTGTTCAAAAGAAACTAATTAATGCTGGCAAATTAGATCAAGTCCAAAGATCCAACAGCCAAACTCTTAGTTAAATGCTCCTTGTTAATAGGAAGTGTAGCTGTCAATAACTGCTGTTGCTGACTATAATGAGGCATCTCTTTTTTTTCATTGAAAGTGATTTCATTTCTCTTTGTCACTGGGAAAGCTGTTCCATTCCCTTCACAAACCTAAGTTGCTGGCAGCCTGACCCAATTCTTATGATCAGCCGGGTTGAAATGACATAGGGAAAAAAAAAAAAAAAAATCAAACAGAAAAGCTTTCTGACATAATCTGTTTTAGGCATTTAAAAGAAAGTCAGATCATTTATTAGAATTCCTATATCTTTATCTGAGAACTATACAATTAGGATGCATAATGCTTTTAAATAGAATCCTATAATTATGTAATAAAGCAAAGGCTATAAACAGTAAATAAACCACAATGGAAGTCTCCTGATTCTACATCATGCCTTTTTGTTCAGTTTAAATGGAGTTGTTCTACTCCTGCCTGAGCAATACCAGTGTACGTGCTCTCCTAACTCACCTGGTTAAACAGCAAGATCATTCTCTATAAAATAATCAATTTTAGATTCTAAAATACCGTTTTGGACCATATGGCCTAAAAGAAAAAAAAATCAATATATGATTATAAAAGTCCAAACACTCAAAGATCATTTGTTATAACATGTGCTATTGGGGATAAACGCATTGAAATAGCTCAAATGAACCTCAAATTTCAAGGTGCTTTCAGTCTTCAAAGGATTTTAAGTATATTAAATAAAAAAAGAAAGAAAACCTTAACATTAACACTGTAAGCATCTTAAGTTTTGATAAAGAAGCAAAATTAAATATTTTTTCTGTACCATTACAAAGTAGTAGGTGCCTAACACAAATAAACCTTTTCAAGTTATACTCTAGTTCTTTCATTTCAAAGGACAAAGACAAAGTTTCATTGTCCAAGAGCAAAGCAAAGGTAGTTCTAAAACCCAAACTCGACCATTTTGCACTTTCACCTGAATCATGAGAGTAAACAGTCTGTAACTGAGTTGGCTAGCTTTCATTCTAAGTATCAGAATAACATGTTACAAAAGAGAATAAAGTGAAAGTCACTCAGTTGTGTCTGATTGTTTGCAACCCCATAAAGTGGGACCTGCCAGGCTCCTCTGTCCACGGGATTCTCCAGGCAAGAATACTCCAGGGGATCTTCCTGACCCAGGGATCAAACCGGGGTCTCCTGTGTTGCAAGCAAATTCTTTCACCAGCTGAATACCAGGGCAGACCCACAAAATAGAGTAAGTACAACTAATGTTTATAATTTTGAACCAATACATCAGTAAAAAGTAAATAATCTTCCTGGTAGTGAAAAGTTAACCCTACAATTTTATTATCCATTTTTAAGTTTTCTCCTCCATCACCAGAATCAGGATCTGTGAGGCGGATAGAAGATTACTTCTTGAGACCATGAGCATGTTCCATGGTGTGTACTGAATCCCATGGCAGGTGCCAACGAAGCAACTTCTCCTGACATCTAGGGCGGGGGGAGGGAAGGTGCTCCAATCAGACAGCTAATTCATAATGAAAGCAAGACCATCAAATGATACTGATAAATTGCTGATAATTTATTAATAAGCTTGTTTACAGATGGATTTAACTCAAACCTAATTTATAGATAGATTTAAAATGGGAATAGCTCATAATGAGTCCTTTAAGAAAAAGAGATGATCATCACACAGTGTTGATTCTGAGGAATTACTCTTTTATTGTCTTTATCCATCAGTCCCAGAGGTTATTCTCTAAGGAGACAGCATGTGAGGGACAAGAATGTGCCTGACACCCAAATGCTCCTGACATAGTCCCAAAACTACAGCTGATACAACTGCTGAGAAACGTGGAGGGAACTGCAGTCGGTCAGCCCCTCCTGGCCTAACTACGGTCCCTCAGCAAAGGCCCAAGGAGAGGGAAAAGGAAAGCCGGGGGATGTCCATGTCTGCAAGACTTTGCCACTGCTTCTCTGACACGGCCATTCTAGGAGGTAGACTGTTACTGCAAGACATTTCTACAGTGATACTGCATGGCTTTTCTAATTACCCATATTAATCAACAATGTATCTCTAGATTTATAGCATACAGGAATACTTCATGTTAAAAAGTATTTTCCAAAGAACACAGGCACATGTGGGTGCCCAGTACATGCATTTACATCAATACCTTCCACTTAAAATTGTAAAGTATAGAAAAATTTTTAAAAATCAGACTCACTGTATTTACTACTGCAATTCCATTCATAATTCAATAATAGCAACGATGCCAAAGAAATCATCTTAGAATTGATTCCTATATTAATATGTTGACAGAGGAGAAATAGGTATACATTACATTTGACATTTCTTCTTTCCCTATCAAAATCACCAGAATAACTTGTTTCTCCAAAATACAGATGCAAGTTTTTTCTCTATAACTGTACATCTGGGGGAGAAAATGTTCTTTACTGAGAATTTGGGAGAATATTTTTAAATTGTAAATGAACACTGCTTGTAAGTTCTGAAAGCTGAAATACTGGTATCTTAGTGAAAGGGAGAGAACCAGTTCATACATATTAATTCACTGACTACTTCATTCTGAGGCTAAGGATTAAATTCAGATCATATTATAAAAAACATATTTGATCTTTATATGAATATTTGAATCTTACCTTGAACTTGTTCATAACATCTCTCTCGGGCCTTTTCTCTCATTATTTTAGGGATCAAAACATCTTTTTCGACGTGTCTGAGATGCTGCTCTGAAAAAAAAAAAAAATCTCATTTAATAAAGTCTCAAGTAAACCACCTGTTTAGGTGAAAAATAAGCACTCTGGTTTACTTAAAATAAAAGCCTATGCAAATATATTAAAAAGTTAACTCTTCTATAACCTCATGAAGCTGTTATTAAGTCACTGAAAATTATTGAACATTGTTTTAAATACAACAGAAAAAAACATGAGGGGTATAGGTAACACCTTCCCAAAACTTTCAGCAAACTATGTTTTAACACTTATTTGGTGACCTATTCCATGTAGTCTTGACAAAATTAAAGTCATAGACTAAAGCGTTATCATTTTTTAATTCATGTAATCCATAAGAAGAGAATTTTTATCAATACTGAGACCCAAGGGTAGATGAAGAGATCCAAGATTAAGAGACATACATAAGTAGTTTCTCCACCTAACAATGAGTAGCTTAAGAAAGAGCTGGCAGAAGAAAAAGTGGAACTACCTTTGCAAAGAAAAACGAAGCACATAAGGTCTGCGTGTCTCAAACACAACTACCATAGTCAGATGAACTCAGAGGCCTGGGCTCCTGCTCCAGACTCCCCCCAGCATGCTCCTCAAATTCCCAGAGAGTCCTGAAACCCAAAAGGATTCTCCCAGAATCCAAATGATCAGAAATTCCGAAAGGCAAAAGGTGGGTGGGATCAGATTAAAGGAGGCAATCTTATCCCCAGAGTTCTTTCCCAGGAAAAAACTGATGCCAAAAGCGGGAAGCATGCCCCACACTCTGAAGCAACAGAAACGGAGAGGAGACTTCCCTAGAGGAAGCCAAAGCATCAGTGGTCGAAATAACCACAGCAGGGGCCAAAGTAGGTCACTCTTCTGCTGCCTTCAGACCATGGGCAAAATAAGTAAATACAGGCACTTATCTCCAAAAGATGAGCAAGTTTCTCAGTATGTATCTAGTGACACTTAAGACCAGGAACTCCTAAACTTTTCCTGGTCCCCAACATCCTCTGGATGTAGCTATGAAGTGATACAGTATTTGCAGCTAGGGTAAGGGGGCATCGTCTCAAAAAGCAAATAAAATCAGCAATAACCAAACAGCCAAGAATCACCCAAATTTGATAAGGACAACACAGTGAAAGGGAGAAGCCCACTGCAATGAATCAAGAAGTAAACAACTCTTAAGACAGAAAATAAGGCTTTCAAATAAATATAATCAATGTACTGAGGCAAATAAAAAGATATGAGCCCCCAGACAGAAACAAATCATAGATCACCTAACTGATCAAAGTCTGAAGCTCAAAAATCCTAAAAGCTTCAAAAGGGAAAAAAACATCACCACACACACAGAGAAACAAGAACCAGATTTACATCACGTTTCACGGGCAAGATGTGGATGCAAGAAAATGATGGTGAAATAACTTCAAGGCTCTGAGAAGGAATTACTTTATACCCAAGAATTCCAGAGTCAGTCAAGAGTGAAATTAAAAATATTCTCAGTGACTTCCCTGGTGGTCCAGTGGTTAAGACTTTGCCTGCCAATGTGAAAGCTGAGAGTTCCATCCCTGGTTGGGGAGCTAAGATCCTACACGCTCTGTGACTCAAAAACCAAAACATGAAACAGAAGCAATGCTGTACAAATTCAATAAAGACTTTAAAAGTGGGAGGAAAATATATATTTTCAGATGTGTAGGAACTGAAAAGTTTCTCTCTTTTAACCTCACTGAAAAAGAAATGATCTTATAACAGTGAGACAAGCCAAGCTACTGATCCAATGTGAACACAGAACGAACACCCTTCTGCGTGCACATGGAACCCAGAGAGGAGCTCAGGCAGGTGGCGCAGACCTGACTCTTCTCTGCTTCTGCGTCTGGGAGACTCCAGCCTCAGACCTTGACTTCAAACCCACAGAAGCTGGGCCTGGAGGGTTTACTCCAAGACTTCTTTCTTCACATATATGTCTTGACATGTGGGCTGGGAAGACTGAGGGCAGGTTCAATGAGGAAGAGAAACCAAATCACCTCCACAGGGAGGTGATGAGCAGAAGCAAGCAGTCCAAGATAACCGATAACCAAGGGAAAGGAGAGCAGCCTTCTCTCTGAGCCTGTCGGGGGAGCCGTCAGCTGCATTTCTGCTACCTTCTGTGGACTTCAAGTCACTGGGCTCAGCTCAGCCCATACCCCAGTGGACAGAGGGCTACATCACACAGAGCTTGACAGATGGAAGATACTGTCGTAACCTTCTTGGTAAAACAAAATTTGCCCCAAGAAGTAATACAGAACATATTTTGATCAAAAGAAAAGAATCCGTGATGTACAAATGTGAAATATATAAAGCATATTAGAAAACACACATTTAAATTTACATATTAAAACTGTAACATCAACTAACTTGACCCAAGTAACATTTACAGAATACTCCACTCAATAACAGCTGAATATTTAGCAAGGTAAAATACAGAATGGGCTATGAAACAAATCTTAATAAGTGTAACAGAATTCAAATCACACAAAGTATGTGTCCTGACACCAGTGTAATTAAAGTAGAAATCAGTAACAGAAAGATCTCTTGAAAATCTCCAAGCATCTGGAAAGTAAGTAACACACTTCTAAATAATCCATGGGTCTAAGCAGAAATGAAAAGGGAAACTAGAAAGTTTTTGTAAATGAAAGAAAATGTAACACATCAAAATTCCTGTGATGCAGCTAAAACAGTACCGGTAGAGAAACTTGTAGCACTAAAAGTCTACACTGGAAACAAGGATGGTCTTTAAATCAATGACTTAAGCTCCCGCCTTCAGAAATCAGAAAAAGAATAGAAGAAACACAAGAAAAGAAATAATATAAATTGAAGTATAAATCAATGAAATGGAAAACAAAATGATCAAACAAGCAAAATGATGGAGGAAAGCAATGAAACCAAAGCTGGTTCTTTGAAAAGATTATTAAAATTGATAAACAACCTAGTCAGGAAGGTTGCTCAGAGGGTAACGCGTCTGCCTGCAATGCGGGAGACCCGGGCTCGATCGCTGGGCTGGGAAGATCCCCTGGAGAAGGAAATGGCAACCCACTCCAATATTCTTGCCTGGAGAATCCCATGGATGGAGGAGCCTGATGGGCTACAGTCCACTGGGTCGCAAGGAGTTGGACACGACTGAGTGACTTCACTTCACTTCTAGCCAGGAAAAGAGAAGTCACAAACATCAGAAATGATACACCTTTTATATAATAATAACGTATCTAATTTGTAAATGCAGGCCAATAAATTTGACAACAAAGATGAAGCAGACAAATTCCTTGAAAAACACAAATAACCAAACCTAACTCATTAGGACATATAATCAGTATAGCCCTATACCTATTAAAGAAATTGAATCTGTAATCAAAAGTTTTTTCACAAAAGAATTCCAGATTCAGAGAGCCCTTACTGGTGAATGTGATCAAACATTTAAGAAAGAAATAATATCAATTCCACATAAACTCCTTCAGAAAACTGCTCTGAAGCCAGCATTATCACGATACCAAAGTCAGACAAAGACATTACAAGAAACCTACAGTCCAATATACCATCATGAATACTAATGTAAAAATCTTAACAAAGATGAGCAAATTGAATCCAGCAATTAAAAAAAAGGATAATACTTCATGACCAGGTGGGGTTTATCCCAGGACTGTAAGAGTTATTTTTCAAATGAAGAAGTGTAATTCATCATATTAAAAAACATGGTTATCACAATAGACACAGAAAATATATTTGACAAAAATCCAATATCCATTCCTAATTTAAACTTCCATAAAGTAGGAACTGAAGGAAAGTTCCCCAACATGATAAATGGCATTTATAGAAAAAACCTACTGGTGACATCATATTTAATGCTGAAATACTGAATGTTTCCCCCTAAAACAGGGAATGAGCTAAAGAAGGCTGTTCTTACCACTTCTATCAAGCATTATACTGGGTATTCTAGCCAGTGTAATAAGGCAAGAAAAATAAAAGGCTTCTAGATTGAAAAGAAAGAAATAAAACCATAGTTAATTGAAGGTCATATGATCATCTACATAGAAAATCCAATGGAAGCTATAAAAAGTTACTATAACTAGTAAGTGAGTTTAGCAAGTTTCCAGACACAACATTAACATACAAAAATCTAATGGAAATGACATAAAAGTCAGAGGACTAGAAGATAATTCAATAATAATTTCCAAAGCTATAAAATAGAAAATGGCTTTTTAAAAAATGAACTGAAGCTCATGAATCTGGAAGACAAAAAAAAAACAAAACACAATTTAACATTGAATTTACCACAGTCTCAAAAAGAGGAAAGAAGAATTGCAAGGCTGAAAAAATATTTGAATAAACAATGACTGAAAGTTTTCCAAATTAGTGAAAAGACAGAACCCTGTCAATTCAATAAGGCAGTTGAAAACCCAAAGAAATACACATCCAGACAAACCATACTTCTGAAAATGAGAAAGAAAAGTCATCGAAATATCAGAAATATAGGGGAACAAAAATTCAAAAGACAAAAGGATTTCTCATCAGAAACCACAGAAGCCAGAAGGAAGTGGCATAGTATTTTCAAGTCCTAAAAGAAAAGCACTGTCAATCAAGAATTCGGTAACCAGTGAAAATATTCTTCAGGAAAGAAGATAAAGACAAATCACATGAAGAGAAGCTAATTTCCTGCCAGCAGACCTATTCTAAAAGAATGGCTAGAGGAAGCTATTCATACAGGAAGGAAATATTAACAAAAGGAAACTCAGAACAACAGGAATGAAGAAAGGGCAACAAAAAGGGTAAACACAGTAAACTATTTTTTTCTTCAGTTTTAAAATTTATTTTTGACAGAAGCAAAAAATATAGCATCCTCAATATACACAGAGGGAATATTAAAGATGACTTCATTGTAAAGGGGATAGGGTAAAGCAACTTTGGTAGTAAGACATCTATGTTCTATTTGAAAGATAAAATGTTGATTCAACTAGATTGTGATGAGCTATGTATGCATAAGGTAATCTTCCAAACAACCACTAAAAAAAGTCAAAGAAATACATTCAAAAACACTATAGATAAACCAAATGGAATGGAGTCAACCAGACAGTAATAACAGAAAGATAGCAGGAAAATCTCCTGACACCTGGAAATTAAAAAATACCCTGCTGCTAAATAATTCATAAGGCAGAAGAGGAATTAAAAGAAGACACTGACCTGAATGAAAATGAAAGCACAACATATCAAAATGTGTAAGACAAAGCTGAAGCAGTGCTTACAGGGAAATTTATACCATAAATGTTCATATCTAAAGTCTCAAACCCATACAGTTGACCCATGAACAACATGGGTTTGAACTGTGAAGCCCCACTTACAAGGAGGCTTTTCCAAACAGAGGTAATGTGGTATTACACAGTGGCAGTTGCTTGGACCCACTACATTTTATTAGGACAGCATTATTCAGATAGCAAAAGTAAAATCATTTTTTTTTAAGTATCCTTCAAGATACTGTTCATCTTTCATTAAATTCATTTCTATTGGTAAAGGTATCTTTTCATAAATAACCTAATTATTTATTGCTGGTACGTAGGTGTCCCAGGTGGGGCTGGTGGTAAAGAACCTGCCTGACAATACAATGCAGGAGAAGTAAGAGACACGGATTTGATCCCTGGGTTGGGAATATTCCCTAGAGAAGGAAATAGCAACCCGCTCCAGTATTCTTGCCTGGCAAATCCCAAAGACAGAGGAGCCTGCTGGGCTATAGTCCTTGGGGTCACAAAGACACAACTGAGCACACACACATACAATCTTGATTGAATTGATTGAATCAATACAACCTTGAGAGTGAAGCATTAGTGGCTCTGTCGTGTCTGACTCCTTGCCGCCCCATGGACTGTACCCCGCCAGGGTCCTCTGTCCATCGAATTCTCCAGGACAGAACTCTGGAGTGGATTGCCATTCCCTTCTCCAGGAGATCTTCCTGACTCAGAGATCAAACGCAGGTCTCCCACATTGTAGGCAGATTCTTTATCATCTAAGCCACCACGGAAGCCCCGTACAACTTTACTGAACTCTAACTCTACTCCTCTGCCAATAGATTCTCTTCCGATTTCCAGGCAGGCAAGCATAAGGATAGCTCTGCATTTTCCCTTTTAATCCTTCCTGTCCACACCTTTCAGAAGAACAGCAAGCAGCAGCCAGCAGCGCCTTCACCTTGGGTGCTCCAATTCTGTGTAGAATCTCCGCAGTTACCCTGACTTTGAGATCTGCGCATGACTTTCCTCTCTTATCTCAGTGTTGTTCTGGTATCAAAGTTACATGATTTAAACAATAAATTAGGGACTTTCCTTTGTATTCTCTGAAACACTGCACAAGATAAAGGCTATTACCAGTTCTGTGAAAGTCTGACAGAAACCACCTGTGATGGTCGGCTGTATGGGTCAATTTGGCTAGGTGCTAGTCCCCAGTGACTCAAACAAACACTAATCCTGCTCTTGCTGTGAAGGTATTTTGCAGATGTGATTGAAGGCTATAATCAGTTGACTTTAAGAAGAAAGAAAAGAAAGAAAGTGAAGTCGCTCAGTCATGTCGGACTCTTTGCAACCCCATGGACTGTAGCCTACCAGGCTCCTCCATCCATGGGATTTTCCAGGCAAGAGTACTGGAGTGGGTTGCCATTTCCTTTTCCAGGGAATCTTCCCAACCCAGGGATCGAACCCGGGTCTCCTGCATTGTAGGCAAACACTTTACCGTCTGAGCCACCAGGGAGTTAAATTTATCCTAAAAACTCTCGGTGGGCCTGATTCAATTATTTGAAAAGCCTTCAGAGCATGACTGAGATTTTTCTGAAGAATTCCACCTGCAGACCACAGCTTCAGCTCATGTCCAGGAGTTCCAGACCTGCCCTTCTCAACACTCTGCCCTGCACATTTCAGACTTCCCAACTAGCTCCCCGAGTCAATCACCTACCTATATCCTGCTATGTGCATACACGTCTATGTGTATGTGTGAGTGTATGTGAAAGATGAACTCCCCGGGTCTGTAGGTGCCCACTATGCTACTGGAGAAGAGTGGACAAATAACTCCAGAAACAATGAAGAGATGGAGCCAAAGCAAACACAATGCCCAGCTGTGGATGTGACTGGTGATAGAAGCAAAGCCTGATGCTGTAAAGAGCAATACTGCATAGGAACCTGGAATGTTAGGTCCATGAATCAAGGTAAATTGAGGGTGGTCAAACAGGATATGGCAAAAGTGAACATAAACATTTTAGGAATCAGTGAACTAAAATGGACTGGGATGGGCAAATTTAATTCACATGATCATTATACCTACGACTGTGGGAAAAAAATCCCTTAGAAAAAATGGAGTAGCCCTCATAGTCAACAAAGAAGTCCAAAATGCAGTACTTGGATGCAGTCTCAAAAATGACAGAATGATCTCTGTTCGTTTCCAAGGCAAACCATTCAATATCACAGTATTCCAAGTCTATGTCCCAACCACTAATGTCAAATAGGCTGAAGTTGAACAGTTCTGTGGTGACCTACAAGACCTTCTAGAACTAACAACCAAGCAAGATGTCTTTTCATCACAGGGGACGGGAATGCAAAAGTAGAAGTCAAGAGATACCTGGAGTAACAGACAAGTTTGGCCTTGGAGTACAAAATGAAGCAGGGCAAAGGTTAACAAAGTTTTGCCAAGAGAACACACTGGTCATACCAAACTCCCTCTTCCAACAACACAAGAGAAGACTCTACACATGGACATCACCAGATGGTCAATACCAAAATCAGATTGATTATATTCTTTGCAGCTGAACATGGAGAAACTCTATACAGTCAGCAAAACAAGACTGGGAGCTGACTGTGGCTCAGATCATGAACTCCTTATTGGAAAATTCAGGCTCAAATTGAAGAAAGTAAGGAAAACCACAAGACCATTCAGGTATGACCTAAATCAAATGCCTTATGATTTACAGTGGAAGTGACAAATAGATTCAAGGGATTAGATCTGATAGATACAGTGCCTGGAGAACTATGGACAGAGGTTCATGACATTGTACGAGAGGCAGTGATCAAGACCATCCCCAAGAAAAAGAAATGCAAAAAGCCAAAATGGTTGTCTGAGGAGACCTAACAAATAGCTGAGAAAAGAAGAGAAGTTAAAGGCAAAGAAGAAAAGGAAAGATATACCCACTTGAATGCAGAGTTCCAAAGAATAGCAAGGAGAGATAAGAAAGCCTTCCTCAGTGATCAATGCAAAGGAATAGAGGAAAACAAGGGAATGGGAAAGACCAGAGCTCTCTTCAAGAAAATTAGAGATACCAAAGGAACATTTCATGCAAAGATGGGCTCAATAAAGGACAGAAATGGTATGGAGCTAACAGAAACAGAAGATATTAAGAAGAGGTGGCAAGAATACACAGAAAACTATACAAAAACAATCTTCATGACCCAGATAACCAAGATGTGTGATCACTCACCTAGAGCCAGACATCCTGGTGTCCGAGGTCAAGAGGGCCTCAGGAAGCCTCACTATGAACAAAGCTATGGAGGTGATGGAATTCCAGTTGAGCTATTTCAAATCCTGAAAGAATCTGTGAAAGTGCTGCACTCAACATGCCAGCAAATTTGGAAAACTCAGCAGTGGCCACAGGACTGGAGAAGGTCAGTTTTCATTCCAGTCCCAAAGAAAGGCAATGCCAAAGAATGTTCAAACTATCGCACAATTGCACTCATCTTACATGCTAGCAAAGTAATGCTCAAAATTCTCCAAGCCAGGCTTCAACAGTACGTGAACAGTGAACTTACAGATATTCAAGCTGGATTTATAAAAGGCAGAGGAACCAGAGATCAAATTGCCAACATCCGTTGGATCACAGAAAAAGCAATAAAGTTCGAGAAAAACATCTACTTCTGCTTTATTGACTACATCAAGAGATGGGAATACCAGACCACCTGACCTGCCTCCTGAGAAATGTGTTTGCAGGTCAAGAAGCAACAGTTAGAACTAGACATGGAACAATAGACTGGTTCCAAATCGGGAAAGGAGTACATCAAGGCTGTATATTGTCACCCTGCTTATTTAACTTCTATGCAGAGTACATCATGTGAAATGCCACAATGGATGAAGCACAAGCTGGAATCAAGATTGCCTGGAGAAATATCAATAACCTCAGATATGCAGATGACATCACTCTTATGTCAGAAAGCGAAGAGGAATTGAAGAGCCTCTTGATGAAAGTGAAAGAGGAAAGTGAAAAATCTGGCTTAAAACTCATCATTCAAAAAATGAAGATCATAACATCCGTCCCATCACTTCATGGCGAATAGATGGGGAAACAATGGAAACAGTGATAGACTTTATGTTCTTGGGCTCCAAAATCACTGCAGATGGTGACTACAGCCTTGAAATTAAAGACGCTTGCTCCTTGGAAGAAAAGTCATGGCCAACCTAGACAGCATATTAAAAAGCAGAGACATTATTTTGCCAACAAAGGTCCGTCTACTGGTTTTTTCAGTAGTCATGTATGGATGTGAGAATTGGACTATAAAGAAAGCTAGGCGCCGAGGAATTGATGCTTTTGAACTGTGGTGTTGGAGAAGACTCTTGAGAGTCCCTTGGACTGCAAGGAGATCAAACCAGTTAATCCTAAAGGATATCAGTCCTGCCTAGTCATTGGAAGGACTGATGCTGAAGCTGAAGCTCCAATATTTCAGCCACCTGATGCGAAGAGCCAACTCATTGGTAAAGACCCTGATGCTGGGAAAGACTGAAGGCAGGAGGAGAAGGGACGACAGAGGATGAGATGGTTGGATGGCATCACTGACTGAAGGACATGAGTTTGAGCAAGCTCAGGGAGTTGGTGATGGACAGGGAGGCCTGGTGTGCTGCAGTCCATGGGCCGCAAAGAGTCGGACATGACTGAGGGACTGAACTGACCTGAGCTTATGTGTGTGCACCAGGTTTTCAGGCTTTGTGAGTATGTGTGCGTTGGAAAGGGTTAGTCGCTCAGTCGTGCCTGACTCTTTCCGACCTCATGGACCATAGGCCACCATGCTCCTCTCTGGGATTCTACAGGCAAGAATACTGGAGCATGTGGCCATTCACTTCTCCAGGGGATTTTCCTGACCTAGGGACTGAACCCAGATCTCCTGCATCGCAGGCAGATTATTTACCCTCTAAGCCACCAAGGAAAGCCCCGCGGTATTCATAGAAAGACTTTTCTCTATTGATCAAATTCTCTGAAGGTTTTTTATTCATTCTTGAGTCAACTGCAGTTTTCAGTAAGTTGGTATTTCTCATGGAAACTATCCATTTCATCTAAAAATTCAAAATCATGATATAGAAATGTTCACATGACTTTTTCTCTTTACTACCCTTATAACTGTATCCCAGTTTTTACTGCCTGCCAGGGGGTCAACAAACTTTCTGTTAAGAACCAGAGTGTAAATATCTCAAGCTTTGTAGGCTACAAACCATCTCTGTCACGTATGCTCCTTTTTTCTTTTTTTCCAAACAACCCTTTGAAAATATGACTAACCATGCACAGCCTACAAGCCTTACCAGATTCTGCCCAGGGCATAGATGGTTGGAGTCTGGCCTACACTATTGATCCATGCCTTCTCTTCCTTAGTTTCGCCACAGCTGCCGTAAGATGAGAAGAGGACACTGGCACACAGAAGGAACTGCCGAGTATGGGGAGCGAGGGGAGGACTGAGAGGGCGGCCCTGGAGGCCCCGTGGGGCTGTGGGGACAGGGCGGCCCGGAGGCGGCGAGGCGGGCGCCCAGGGTTTCGTGTCACGGCGACACGAGGTGACCACTCACCAAGGCAGGGAGACGAAAGAATTCCAGCGGGGAGGGCAATTCTGAGTGGGCAAACTGAATGGGAGGCTCCCACGAGACACCCTGTGAGTGGAAAGCTGGTACTACTTGGAAGAAAAATAAAACTGGGGTCATCTCCACACACTTTCTCCTCGTCTATAGTGCAAACCATAGTATAATGCGGGAGACATGGATTTACATGGAGGGTCCCCTGGAGGAGGAAAGAGCAACCTGCTCCAGTATTCTTGCCTGGAAAATTCCACGGACAGAGGAGTCTGGTGGGCTACAGTCCATGGGGTCACTAAAGAGTTGGACATGACTGAGCATGCACGCATGCACGCACAATTAACAGTATAACTACTGAAGAGATCAGAAGAAACACTGCGACATGCAGGTCTAGTTTATATAATCAGCTTCAGAATACGAGCTCTTCCCTTTACTGACACACCTATAATCTAGATGACCTATCTACAACGCGTCCTCAAGAATCCACTCTTTCTCTCCACCACTTGCAGTGTTCCTGAAACATTTTTTAAATGTGTTTTAAGAAGTCCTTCTGATCATTCGTCTAAAACCTCCTAAGGCAAAGAAAATTATAGAAACATATGAATGTTGATTTCGATTTTCCACACTCTTGGTGTTAAATCTCTGGCAGACCAGTGGTTAAGACTCTGCTTATATTGCAGGAGACACAGGTTCTATCTTTGGTTGGGGAACTATGATCCTACATGCTGAGCAGTCAAAGAAAAAAAAAAAAAGGCTAAAAAAAAAAAAAAAATATATATATATATATATAAATAAATTCTGCTAACACTTGGTAGCATACTAATCATTAAAAGTCAATTTTTAATTAATTATGATTCTGTACGTATTTCAAAGTTTCCTTTGATACTACAAATACAGATATGGTACTTTTTATTCACAAAATTACAGGGTGATTCCCTCAGTGTCAATACGCTACATAGATGTTATACATCTGCACCAAAGCTGGCAAAAAAAAAAAAATCAAATTATGAGAATTTGCTACTCTACAGTCACATGAATTTATATTGAAATGAAGAATCAGAGTAACACCACCAGGGCAAATTTTCAAAGCTCTACCTCCTTGACATTCTGTCACCACCTACAAGCCAGTTCTTACCTTTCTCACTTTGTCAGGGCAGACTCTGCGCGGGGGCTCACGTGATCCTGTGACACCGCCACCCGGGACCACACAAGACCACCAACAGCAGGACCAGCCCTGAGCCCACAAGACAACGGTGACAAAACCTCCCCCAGAAAGAGGTGACCTCAGGGGGCAAGGGATGCCGCTCAACACTGAAGATGTTCTAACACAGCGAACGTAATTGCTGTTTAGATAATGCCACTTTTTTTTTGTTTTTTGGAACCTCCTAGTTGCCTTTATTTGTTCTTGCAGACATTACTATGATGTTGTTTACTCTGTAGGAAAAATCAGAAAAACGCTTGTAGGAAATGTGCAAAGGTGTCCTTATTAGCAACGGTTTCTCCTTTAGGTCCGTCTTCTGTAATGAAGGGCCGCAGGGAGATGGCCCTGCACACCATTCAGCAGGACCGGGGCTGGCCAGACGCACCTTCACCCTATGCACGTCACACCAGAGCCCTCGAGGACTCTGGTCTCTGTGCTTGAGACTCTCCTGCCCCAACCAGACCTCCACGTCCCCTCCAGCTCACTCACACCCTCTGCTACAATGACAACCTAAGATGAGGAAGGCGTGGGGCAGGGGGACCAAGACCAGGAAGACAAAGACAGGGAAGATCTGCGTCTCATCCTCTTTCCTTTAAGCAACACTTGAATTGACAAAACAAAAAACAAACTACAGAGTAGGAAAGATTCTCCCCCCAACAGTCCAGCTGCCTCTGGTTATGAAACCTCAAGACAAAGGCCAGGAATGCCCTTCAGTCTTCTAAAAGCCCCTCAGGTTCAGTACCTGGATTCCATTTTGCATAGAAAAATGTGGAGACTCAAAAAGAGGGGAATAACCCAGGGGCAGGTTCCAAAGTTCTTCCAAGACCCAACCCCTCCCCTAGGGCAGTGGTCTATTTCAGGGGACTTCAGTAAACTATGTCCCAGAGCTTCCAAAGGCCTGGTGAAGGCTGCAGGAACTCTTGGACAAGAAGAACGTTGATTTCAGAAGCATCGTTTTGAACAAGCAAAATTCAGAACTTCACAGATTACATTTCTTGATCAGAAAGGAAGCTCAATGATTCCAACCAGGAAGAAAACTATTTTAGAAAAGGCAAAAGGACTGATTTATCAGCTGACTGAAAAGTACCTTCGCGGAGAGTAAACATCAAATATTAGGTCAGTCGGTAACCATAGAACTTTTTATAATCTCGAACTCACAAGACCCGGAAAGCACATCAATGAGGTAGAAGTGCCTATTTCTGCTCAGCTTCTGGGTCACACACGCCAACGTCCCACCATCGCTGTGCCACATCTGAGCTCCTCCGTGCTATCAGCTCCCACTGGTAGTAACCACCACGTTCACACCACATGTGCCCAGTTCCCAAAAGCACCTATTTCTTGGACCTCAGATTCTGCAGATTGTGAGGTGTGAAAACTTCCTCTTCCACCCACGTTGTTTTAACCAAGATGAGGCCAGAAAGGGACAACCCATCTCAAAGCATACCGAAGCAGGAAATCGGCTTATGCAAGAAGACCTGCCAAGTTTAGAAAAGCGCTGCGATCTCCGCTGTGGCCATAATGCCTTCAGTGAAGAGGTTTCACATTTACTTTATTTGGTAAAACTTCAAGACTGTCTTTTGCTATGGGCACAGTTTCCCACTGATAGCTAATAGGAAATCAGTCATGTTACTATAGGAGACATGTTCACGTTAAGTAGACATTTAAGAAAGGAACACACGACAGCACGCCTGGGCCTCCCAGCAACACACCCCTCACTCACGCACCTTCCCTCCGATGCCCGTCTGGGACACGGTGGGCTATCCCCACCCCGACGAGTGCTCCTCAATGGCTTCTGGCCATCCTAGCTCTCCTGGTCCTTCTCCTCCATCTCTCAACAGCTCGTAAAATGTAACAAAAAACATGGATCGTTTTGATAATAGAGCAGGGGAATTATTTTTATATTGAGAGCTTACTGACTTACTTCAAAGACTCAACGCTTGCTCAAACCAGTCATGTTTTTTTAAATCGGGATATAGGTGCTTTACGATGCTGTGTTAGTTTCTGCTGTACGGAGCGTGAATCCGGCACATGCATACAAACATCCCCTCCTTCTGGAACCTTCCTCCTAGCCCTCATCCTGCCCCTCCAGGCCATCGCAGAGCATCAGGCTGAGCCCCCTGTGCTATAGAGCAGCTTCCCACTAACTGTATATGTGCCAACGCTAATCTCCCAATTCTTCCCCACCCTTCACCTCCCTGTGACTTCCCACGTGGGGCAGTGGTAAAGAATATGCCTGCCAATGCAGGAGACGTGGGTTCGATCCCTGGGTTGGGAAGATCCCCTGAAGGAGGAAATAGCAACCCACTCCAGTATTCTTGCCTGGAGACCCCCACGGACAGAGAAGCCTGGCAGGATACAGTCTATGGGGTCGCAAAGAGTCAGATATGACTGAGCAACTGAGACACACACACACACACACACACACACACACACACACGGGGCCACACATCCATTCCTTAGGTCTGCGTCTCTATTCCTGCCCTGCAGATAGGTTCATCTGGGCCATTTTTCTAGATTCCACATACACATGTTAAGAAACGGTATTTGTTTTTCTCTCTCTGACTTCCTTCACTCTGTATGACAGTCTCTAGGTCCTTCACTATTTACAACAGCCAGGACACGGAAGCAACCGAGATGTCTACAAAAAGACAAATGGATAAAGAAGATATGGTACATACATACAAAGGAGTATTACTCAGACATAAAAAGGAATGAAATCGGTTCATTTCTAGAGACTCACAACATCTTTCTCAGGATGGCCTTTAGAGCCAGGCTGAGTTAAAACTACAATGCAACCTTCTTGGGGAGCAGTGTTCCTCAAGGAGGGTCATCTACTCCCTTCATCAGACTGCCTCTGGCTAACTATGGCCGAAATTCAAGTTCACGTTCAAAACAAAAATTTACCAAAATGAGAATATTAAGATAATAAGATATTAAGATAAATATTTAAGATATTAAGATAAATGTACTGTAGAGGCTGAAGGCAAATTCTAAAAGAGTCTTGAAAATATCCTGAACAATGGTGATACTAAAAACCGTATAAACACTCCCAAAGCAAGCTCTGCTCCGTTCCTGCCAGGCAATCCCACAAGGCTCTGTCTTTAAAATTGGTGCTTTTTATGCTGTGTTCCCAGTGCTGCTCTCTATCACCAAATCTACTTGATCCACATTTTCAAGAATCTGTTAGTAATTCCAAAGTCCCACCAGGATCAGAAGTTCAACTTAAAATTTCTATTGTTTAAATCCTTATTCTGCCATCCCAGTGGTTATATTATCCTCCTTGGCTAAAAAATCAATCAACCCATCAGACAATCGGCTCAGATTTTACTTACGGAACGAAGGGCAAAGTGGGGGTGAAGGGATCGTTTCACAAACACCGTCACAGGCAGGGGCGGGTGTTGTGAACCCAAGGCTCAGAAGGCACAGAGTGATCTTGCAGCACCATGCAGCGAGTAACTAGGCGAGTCAGACTCTGCCTCAGTCGTCTGCCTTTACTTTCCATCTCCCGCCTTTTATTTTCTGTATCAAGGCTTACTCAACACCATCCAAAGTGCTCCCTGACCCCAGCACCTGAAAGTGATTTCTCCTTCCACTAACCCCACGGTGTTTCACACATAAACACGACGGCTCTAATCACACATGCACTTAGCACTCAGAATAGCATACTTCCTACAAAAACTTTCTTCTCTTGATCAGTGCTTGCCAAGGACCAAACTGTGTTCCCACCACCGTAGAATTCACGGAAGCCCTAGACTCGAAATGACTCTAGTTGGAGAGGTGATTAAGGTTAAATGAGTTGACATGTACGTACATTATGTGTATGAAAGTGTGTTCGTCACTCAGTCGTGTCCAACCCTTTGTGATCCGATGGACTGTAGCCCACCAGGCTCCTCTCTCCATGGAATTCTCCAGGCAAGAATACTAGACTGGGTTGCCATTTTCTTCTCCAGGGGATCTTCCTGACCCAGGGACTGAACCTGGATCTCCTGTATTGCAGGCAGATTCTTTGCCATCTGAGTTATCAGGAGAGCTCACGTGGGTAGGGCCCTAATCAGATAGGTGGCCCTGCTAAGAACGGGAAAAACCAGCAGCTGAATCAGCCAGCACCTTGACCTCAGGCTGCCAGCCTTCCAAACTACAAGAAAATAAACGTTTATTGTTTAAGACACCCAGTCTATAGAATGTTATTATGGCAACCCAAGAGGATGGAGATAAGATTTAGTAATAGAAGTTGTCAATTCTGGCTGCATCTAACAACCACACCTGATGTCTGGGCCCCACTCCAGACCAGTTAAATCAGAGATGCTGTGTAACATCCAGGAACTGGTGTTTCTAAAAGCTTCCCAAATAATTATATTAGATTCCAGATTAAGAACCACTGCCTGAAATATAACTATAATGAGGTCTGAGACCACATCTCGTTAACCTCCATAATTCCCTCCTACTCCTAGTATAAGGTAAAAATTCAGTAAACTATGTAATAAGTGACACATGTGTAAAATTTCGATATTTGATAGTCATTATACTAACAAATAGTTGAAAAAACATATTTATTCATTTGATATTCATTCTGTTAGGAAACATTAGGTGCCATCCTCTACCAATTATCAGGCTGGGGATTGTTGATACACTGATGTGCCCTATTCTGCAATATAAACATCTAAAATTGTCTTTCAATTACTCATGCTTAGGGCTTCCCTGGTAGCTCAGATGGTAAAAAAGCCTGCAACGCAGGTGACCCAGGTTCAATCCCTAAGTCAGGAAGATCCCCTGGAGAAGGAAATGGCTACCCTTTTGCCTGGAGAATTATTCTTGCTTGGAGAATGCCATGGACAGAGGAGCCTGGTGGGCCACAGTCCATGGGGTCGCAAAGAGTTGGACGCAACTGAGTGACGAACACACAGTTAATTAAAATCTGGAAAACCTCCCGGTAACAGTTCTCCAGCAAAACACAACACAGGATTGTTCTTAAAAATGCTTTCCCTCAATCTCTCTACTTAAAAATGTAAAAGTGTACAAGGAGCTGGCTGATGCGGGCAGAAGGTTAACTTGGGAATCAGTGTTTTCATTTGGGCACATTCTGTGTGGCCCACTTATATCAAGCCTAGGAGATTTCTACAAATAAGGTAATAACACCCTTCAGTTCCGTTCAGTCGCTCAGTCGTGTCCAACTCTTTGCAACCCCATGGACTGCAGCACGCCAGGCCTCCCTGTCCATCACCAACTCCCAAAGCTTGCTCAAACACATGTGCATCGAGTTGGTGATGACATCCAACCATTTCATTCTCTGTCGCCCCCTTCTCCTCCTGCCTTCAGTCTTTTCCAGCATCAGGCTCTTTTCCAATGAGTCAGTTCTTCACATCAGGCGGCCAAAGTATTGGAACTTCAGCTTGAGCATCAGTAACACGCCTAGAGATAAATAACCACACTAATCCAGTCAATGAAACATGAGCTTTCTGTGCTGAGTCTGGAAGCCCTTGAGACCACCTGCAAGTATTTAAACACACACAAGTTTAAGGCTTGAAGCAGCCTTAGCTGCTACATCTTACTGATACACCTTAGCTGATACATCTTACTCTCCTTCCCCGTCATCCTCAAATCTCAGAATATGCCATTCAGAATTCCTTAAGGGCATGAGGTTACTGGCAAAGTCTGAAACACCTCAGTCCTACTCATTCCCAAATTTGATTCGGTGCTGTCTGCATAACAGTACAAAGCCTACCAGGGCCAGTGGAGAATCTCCTACTATCTAGGTGTAATTAACTGGTCTATCCTTTCCCTATGCTAATAAAGTTAAAGACAGAACCATATGAAAGATATTGTTCACCAAAGAAGTAAATATTCCTTCACATCTGATTTTTCTTCATCTCTCAAATTATTTGATACACGTAGCTTTCATTTTATTTCTCAAAGAAAAAATTATAGATTTAGAATGAAAGAAACTCCACACACTGGTTATTTGACAATTTGGTGGTTTTTAAAATTCCACATATTAATTTTTTGTTAAAATATTAAAATAAAATAAAGACTGGAGGCAGTGACATCAGGGAAGGCCTTCTATGAAACTGATTTCAAAAAAGAATAAGACAGATGTGAGGGTGGGAAAGAAAGGGAAACATTCCAAAGAGAAGGAACAGCATGTCAAAAGGCCTAGAGGCAAAAAGAAAAAAAAAAGAGAGTGCACAATTTGGCATCTGTTATCCTACGGATGGAGGATCCACATCCATGGGGTTGCAAGTCAGACACAACTTTGCAACTAAACAACAAAGTATTTCTAAGGCCAGTGGTACCTAAACTTTTTTACCACAATTCCATGATACTCTTGGACACAGTACACACGTGTATTTTCATATGTGCGCAGGGGTCCTCCTTCCTACCTGACTTGCCCACCTGATTCAAACTCTCACTGCGCATACTAAAGTTCCTAACAGTCTCAGATCAGTTATTTACAGTCTGGAACAACAGACTGGTTCCCAATCAGGAAAGGAGTACATCAAGGCTGTATATTAGTCACCCTGCTTATTTAACTTATATGCAAAGCACATCATGAGAGATGCTGGACTGGATAAAGCATAAGTTGGAATCAAGACTGCCGGGAGAAATATCAATAACCTCAGATATGCAGATGACACCACCCTTATGGCAGAAAGCAAAGAAGAACTAAAGAGCCTCTTGATGAAAGTGAAAGAGGAGAGTGAAAAAGTTGGCTTAAAACTCAACATTTAGAAAACTAAGATCATGGCATCCGGTCCCATCATTTCATGGCAAATAGATGAGGAAACAATGGAAACAGTGACAGACTATTTTTTTGGGCTCCATAATCACTGCAGATGGTGACTGCAGCCATGAAATTAAAAGACGTTTGCCCCTTGGAAGGAAAGTTATGACCAACCTAGATAGCATATTAAAAAGCAGAGACATTACTTTGCCAACAAAGGTCCATCTAGTCAAAGCTATGGTATTTCCAGTAGTCATGTATGGATGTGAGAGTTGGACTACAAAGAAAGCTGAGCGCCAAAGAATTGATGCTTTTGAACTGTGGTGTTGGAGAAGACTCATGAGAGTCCCTTGGACTGCAAGTAGATCCAACCAGTCCATCCTAAAGGAAATCAGTCCTGAATATTCACTGGAAGGACTGATGCTGAAGCTGAAACTCCAATACTTTGGCCACCTGATGCAAAGAGCTGACTCATTTGAAAAGACCCTGATGCTGGGAAAGATTCAAGGTGAGAGGAGAAGGGATAATAGAGGATGAGATGGTTGGATGGCATCACCGACTCGATGGACATGAGTTAGCGTAAGCGCCGGGAGTTGGTGATGGACAGGGAGGGCTGGGGTGCTGCGGTCCATGGGGTCAGAAAGAGTCGGACATGACTGAGCAACTGAACTGAACTGAACTGCTGGTGTCTCTCCCCGTAGCAGAGACGGAGGAAGGCGAGAGCCTGCAACCTCCCCAGCACCCCGCCTGGGCTGTGGGTGGTAGCACCTGGTAGTTTTCCTTCTCCAGGCCCCTCTCCCTCCTCCTGAAGCGGGCAAGGGCTGACAGGGGGTCACAGAGCCCAATTCCTTTTCTTCAGAAGCTAGACAAGCCCCGATACCACACCCTTACTCAGCCTCTTCCCTTCAGCTCCCTCCCTTCTCTCCCTGGAAGGTTTGCGCTCCAAGAATCAATCCCTGCGCATGAAAAACTCACGCGGTGCCCAGAGGCCCACATATTGTGCTCCAAGACCACCCAAATGAAGGAACCAGGGCTTGTCCAAAACATGAGTAATCCTGTGGCTGGGCCGGGAAAGTACCAGAGGGGCCAGGACTTTCTGTGTGACAAGTGAAGGAAACGCTCAAAAAAAAGATGGGAGCATGTCACAAGGACCCAGAAGCTGGTCTGAAGAAACTCTAGGTGGCCAAATCTGGGAAAATGTTGAGTACCAAAATATTTACAGTGACAAATGATACACCACTGAGAAAACAAATTCCTGAATCCATGCCAATAATCATGCCAATAATATCAATAAGAAACAAGTGTTTTCATGTTTACAGCAAAGTGTCAACAACTGTGTAACAGACAGATAACCATCTAAGTGGAAAGAATGTTGGAGATAGAAAATCATTTTGCAGCCATTACAGGAAAGACTGAATCTGGCAAAAATCATCAACAGAGGCTCCACCAAAAGGAGTTTTCTGATGAGGAATGGACATCCGCATAGCCTTCAGTGGCCTCCCCGCACCAGGCCATACTAAGTCACTTCAATCGTGTCTGTCTCTGCAACCCCATGGACTGTCGCCCACCAGGCTCCTCTGTCCATGAGGATTCTCCAGGCAAGAATACTGGAGTGGGTTGCCATTTCCTCCTCTGGGGGATCTTCCCAGCCCTGGGATTGAACCCATGTCTCCTGTGACTCCTGCACTGTAGGCAGATTCTTAACCACTGAGCCACCTGCGAAGCCCACAGAGTGCTTATTAATTACAGGAGAAGAAAAACAGCATAGAAACTGGGCAAGACGCTGGCTGGGTGGTCAGAGTTAGAACCACCCACAAGCAACAGACCTCTGTCCGGTGCCTCCAGGTCTGACACCTCGATGCAGAGGGTTCAGCTGACATCCCCATCTGATCAAAAGTCAGATCAATGCACAATGAAGAATTCTACTGTCACTCCCTTCCCTAAGCACTCGCAGTGTCTCCATGGTATTCCTGGATAAAATCCAAACCCCACAAACGGGTTTAAGAGCCATTTCGTGATCCACGGCCCAAACCCTGGGGCCTCCACGCGCCTCTGTGACCTCAAAGCTTCTCTCTCCCTTGTGCTCTCTGCTCGTGCCAGGGCTTTTCAATTTCGGAGAACAATTTAAGGTTGTTAAATTAATCAGATGAGGCAAACAAAAACAATGTATTTTCTAGTAGTGGCAAACATGCTTTGACCTTAAAAATTTATAAAAGGTGGAAGTCACTTTTACCTCTGAACCATGAGTATAATTTGTGTCTAACAGGAAACTAAAAACAGAGAAGCAGTTACAAACTAAAAAAATTTCTAATCAACTACATAATAGTATTTTTTTTCCTACATATTAATCACACAGTGCTCAGGAAAAAAACAGAAACAGATTCTCCCAGCCTGTTTAGCTGTCTAACTCAAAGAGTGGACTCTTCCAGTGACTAAGCGCTGGTATACCTACAGCCCATCTATCTCCATCTCCATGGGAACCACTGAAAGAACCCCTGCAACCTCTAAATATTCCCAGAGTTACCAAGATGCCATCCTCCCAGGATACACGCACTTGAAACCTCTACTCATGGGATGTCATGAAATTCCTGATCCCACTTTCTACCCTGAGCCTGCTCACTACCCACTCCTTCCCTGAGTAGGTTTCTGGAAGAAAACACCCACGGAGGGAGCCACAAATGGCCGCGTATGCGCTTAAAGAAACGTCTCTCCTGCTGCCCACTGCGGACTGGGCAATAGATGGGAAGGGAAACCCTCTACCCAGCTCAAAGGGGAAAGAGTAGAAGAAAAATGGGGCAGAAAGAACTCTCTTCTAGTTATTAGAAAAAGTAAGAAACTTCTCAGGCCCAGGTTCCTGTGAGTTGTCACCCGGGACTAATTATGTCAAATGATTTCTCTGAACTCTGGAAACAGCAAAGGCTTCACAGGTGTCCTTTCAAAACTGGGCTATTTTACAACTTGTTAGGGGCAGAGGTTAAGTTCTAGAACTCTGTCCAATCGAAACAGAAATAATTTCTAACCAGCGGAAAGATAACCCCCAAATGACAGTTCACAGCCCTATTTAAATTAATCAGCTTTTACCTAAGCCAACGATCTATGACATTTTCTATGTATCTACCATTTCAATGTTTTTAGAGTATTTTTTACATCTTACTGGTTCCCTCACTACTGAGTTGGAGAAAATCTTCAACAAATATCCACTTTGTATCACCATAAGTAAACATTTTACCTTTCTGGAAGTCCTACTTTAACAAGTACCACTTGAGCTACAGTCCATGGGGCTCCAAAGGGTCAGGCATGACTGAGCACACACATCCTTAGAAAACAGGTTGTGCTGTTCATGTGCATGGTTTGTAATCTACATAAATGGTGATGTGCTATAGATTTGATTTGGTGATTCCCTTTTATCTTTAAAAAAAAAAAAAACAGGTGTCACTTGTAACACTGTTTCTACACATGGTCAATAAACAACCTCTAAAATTTCAATCACCTCAGTTTGACTGGATTTTTTAAATATATATAGTACATACAATATACATACTGTATACTTAAACTGTTTAAGTCCTTTCATAGGAGAATGACCTATACTGTATATTTCTTGAATCATTACTGCACTATCAAAGGTCCCACTTAGGGCTAAAGATGCAAGGCAAACTTCCCTGGCTGCTAAGAAAACAGGAGCTGAAGGTCAAGTCAATAAACCTGGGAGAGTTCAGAGCCCTGGCAATACTCTGCAGGTTAGAACTCCCCGTAGACTATTTTAAATCACCAGAGGCTTGGGCAAAGTAAGTCTGAACATCTGCTAGTGCAAACAGCTACTAGTACTTTTTTTTAATTTCCCTCTCTCCTCAGTCGCCTTCTCTGAGTGTTTTGCACTCTCCGGCTTTTTCTCTCCGCATTCAAATAGTAAGAGAAAATAGTGGACAGAATTATGGCTGATAAGCTTCCAAAGAGTGTTTACCTCAACATTAACAAAAAGGGAAATTGCTTAAATAAAACTACATTTAACAGTAAGTATGCATCGTTGGGCTCAGAGTTTTTTGAGAAAAATGGACCGTACACAGTTAGTTTAAACGCTGGTGCCAAATGAAAATCAAACTTGTATAAAGATTTTTAAAAATCTAACATAAACCAATGGGAAAATAGATTTTGCTACATAAGCTTCATTTGGCATATCTACTCATTTAGTAAGAAACACACCACTGTGTACTGTAAGAAGCAAAACAAATATCAAAACATGACTCTATGCTTCAATCTATGAACCAAACACAAATTAACTTTAAAAGAGCGGACCTCAGTATATTTGTATTCTGGCATCTAAACAAAGACATTTTTCAAAACTAGTCCTAGTTGCTGAGTTCGCTAACTTTCCATTCCAATCTTGCTTCCGAGTCTGCTTTTGTCTGAGTTTCCAATGGTTATACTGTTGTTAGATTTGACCATCACCAGTCATCCAGGTGAAGAGCCTCCCTTCTGCTCACATTTTTCAATGAAACAGCGAGTTCTGTCAATTTCTCCTCCAAAACATCTTCTGAAGCTTTGTATTTCTCCCCATTTTTTTCCCTAATACTATCCCAGGCCAACACATACCAACACATTTGGCCTGAACCGCTACCACTGTGTCTTAACCTTCCGTTCATGGCCCCTCTCTCTACAAGGCCACCACCACTACTGGAGGGGTAAAGGTATAAATTGTATCACGTCACTGCCCTCTTTAAAAGCCTCCACGGGTTTTTGTTAACGTCAAGAAAAGTCCAAATGCGCACTTCTCAGGGCCTTCCCGCACTGCAACATGTAGCTTCTATCTACTTTGCCGGCATCTCTGCTTATACATCTCCTCCATACTCAGGACCTCGATCCAACCCAACAGTTGAAGCACTTGCACCGTGGAGCGCCTAGCACACTGGTTCCTTCCCTCTTTCCAGGGCAGCTTCCTCTGGTCCTGAAGATGCCAACTCACACGAACCTACCACCTAAATTGGTCCTCTCTTTACCATCTATACCTCTGACACGGCTTACCTTCCTCATAACGTTTACCACTATCTGTAAAAGTGTGTGTGGCGGGGGGCCGGGGATGTCTTTTCTTGCACCCCTAGAACACAAGATCTAGCCCGAGTGGGGGGCTTTCTGTCCAATAGACCAGTTTCCCAGGGCCTAGAAGAGACAGTGAGTTCGCAACAAGTATCTTTTTACTCCATGAGGCCTGCACGTAGGATTCTCTGAGCCCCAGCCGAGAGACTGTCTACTTCCTTCTCCTCGGGCCCTCAAAGAGGCTTCCCCCTTCTGGCTCTCTAAAGGTTGGAAGACAGTCCTCCTCCCAACGCCTTGAGTTTTCACACGTATAATATTGATACGAAGGGAATGTCCCAAAGCCCCTCAGCGCTCCCCGCAGTCCAGCGAGCATCCTGGCGCCGGGTACCGAGGGGAGCCCTGCGGCGGCGTCCCGTGGCGGCGGGCGCGCGGAAGTCACGGGGAGGGACCGGCTCTCTGGGGCCACTTTCCAGCGGAACGGCCTCGCCCTGGTCAGTGCGTTCGAGTCGGACCACAGATACGTAAAGGCGCCTGTGACCCCAAGGGCCTAAAAGAATGGCGGCGAGGCAGGTGAACACTCGCAAACCCCGTCAGCCCGCGGCCCCCACCCCAGCGCCGAGCGCCCGCGGGCCGGGACGCGGGAGGGCGGGGCGGCCTCGGCGTCGCACCTCCCAGCCCGCCCCGCCCCCTGCACGCCCCCCGGGCTCCGCGCCCCCGCCTCCCGCGCCTTACCTGCGGGGTCGAGCGCCATGTCCACGCGCAGGAGGCGGCAGCCGCGCGGCCGCCCGCGAGAGTGGCTGGGGCGGGGCCTGCACGGGAGGCGGGGCGGGGCGGCCCACGGAGCGAGAGGAGGAGCGCGGCGCCCTGCGCCAAGCGAGGCGGCCCCAGCGCCTCTTCCTGGTCGCGACTTCCGCCGCTCGCCGCGCCTGCGCACTCCCGACCCCGTCCCTAGCCGCGTGACCGGAGCGGAGGGGCTCGCCCGAGGGAAGCCCCGGGGGAGGGCGTGGCCGCCTGGAGCCCGCGGGCGCGCCGATCGCGAGGCTGGGAGCCGGGACGACTCCATTCAATCCCAGGCCTCTCCCAGCATTCCTGCCTTCGACCCTGAGAAGCCAGCCTGCCCCTTTGTCTGCGCTTCGTTAACGTTCGTTCATTCAGACGTGTCTTGTGCCGTTCCTGCCAGGTTCTGGCCTCGGTTCTGAATACTAGGGGGAAATGACTGGATAAAAATGACATCTCTAATTCCGAAAAAGCACAGTGTTGGTGAGGAAGCCGGTGAGAGCACTGCGCTGCTAACTGCGGTGAGCAGTTCTTCGAGGCGGTGCAGCACCTTTGTACTATATGCAGCATCTTGCTCCCGCCCCGACTCCTACCCCCACCCCCATTGGACGCCTGTGCCTCTCCTGGAGGTTACAAGTAGGAAGTGGGCGCAAGGGGTACCTCTGTCCTGTGAGATGATACCCTTGGATGATGCTACAAATCCCCACTCTCTCGATTGAAGCTGCTAAGTGTGTGAGAAAAATAAAGGAAGGTGATAGCCATCGTCGTCAAGAACCCCAACTGCCCCCTTCTCAGTAGAAACTTTCGGGGTAGCAGTGATGCCCATACCCATTCACCAAGCAGCCTTCAGAAAGGCCCCCTCGTTATGCCTACGTGTAGCTAGCTCCAGCCCCCGAAGGGTGAGGTGCGGAGGGGGACAGATGGGACAGATGTTGGAAAAACAAGGAGCAGCTGCTGCTTCCCTGTGAGGGATTTAAGGCTTTCAAAAAAACGGTCCCCTCCCCACCTACCTGCGGGCCCTCCTCCCCTGCTGCTGTTTCCGCCTGGTCAGTTGGCAGAGAAGCTGACGCGGTGGAGCAGGGCTGGGAAAGTGGGTCTCTGCTCAGCAGGTCTTCCGTTTAAGGGCCTATTTGGGCATAACGGCCCTTATCACAGCTGCAGGGTGAGGTGCCAAGCTGGAGAATTAATGTTTCACTCAGCCAGGCAGGAAATCGGGCCCTGTTCCCTGTATGTTTTATAAGTGTGTTTAAAAACACACTAAATTCATTCTGGAGGGGAAGGATTTAATTTAGGAAGGAAATATTTTTGAGGAGATGAGGTGGGGTAAAAAAAATATGAGTTGGTCACACATGTAAGTAGTTGAATGAAATCTTCCTTATACAAAAATAAAAGCATCCTGGTAAAGGGGGAACCTTGGAGAGCATAGTCAGAGACGTAAGTACCTCCACCTGAATCCTGTTTCACGACCTACTCGCTTTCTAGGTTGGCTAAGTCCCAGTGTTTCTCCAGACTTTTGTTTCTAATTTGCAGGGTTGTTGTGAGAAATAAATATACCATCTAACACTCTTTGAGTCATTCATGTACCACTTCCATAGTTTTTTCCATAACTGAGTATCACTTGAACCACTATTAATTTTTTATTTAAATAAACTGAATTTTAAAAAATACCTTAAATGGACACTCTCTACTTTAGCCTTATCCTAAGCAAGAATATTTGTAAAATCATGGTTTTTGTGTGCCCATAAAACAGTGTATGGTCAGGCCACACAAAATGACTGTTCCCTTACTCTCTACATCCCCAGCCCAAGCAGCTACTCACATGTCTGATCTTCCTATGTACTTGCTCCTGCCTCAGCTTGTGATGGTTCTAATCCAAGGAATGGTGAGGGGCGTGCCCCTCTGCTAGTTTCCATGGTAACCAAGAGCCAGCTTGACATCCATTATTTCTAGAACTGACAATATCCCCCTGTCCCTGGGGAGCGAAGACTGCCACCACATCCTGCCCACTGTCTGCTGCACGCAGTGGGACGTTGGTCCAGGGCCCTTCTTCAGACGTGTAAGATCCCCCTGTCCATTAAACCATTGATGTCTCTGTTGCCAACTCCAGGCTCTTTCTTAGGTCTTAAGCTGGACAATATAAGGCTTGTAGTTCTGCAACAGACAGACAGCTAGACCATTACACTATGAGAAGTACTGGCAAAAACAGCACCTCACTGCCTGGTACCAGATAGTATATTCCATCTCCTCCCTCACGTGCGACTAGGTTGTTTGGGGACAAAGTCTTTACAATCTGCCTAGGAAAGAGAAGTCATTTTTTTTTTTTTTTTGAGTTAAATCATAGAAATGTAATTGGCAATTCAAAACAGAAGAAATTTCCTAAGCAATCACACTATGAATAGACAATTAGGGGCTGAAAGCTCACTGCCACAGGAGCAGAAGAGGGAGGAGGGCCCATCGTCCTGGGAATGAGCTGCAACTGTCATCCCCCGGGGATCACTGGGGTTCAGACTCAGACCCTTTAGGGTTCAGACCCTAAAGGCCCCACGGTTGCTGTCACCAAGGACTGAGTGTCAGAGTGGTTAGGAAAGATGTCAAAGATGAGGACAAATTAAGGTTGACTTTGAAAGATGAGTAACAGGTAAGCAGAGAAGAAGGCTTGTCATGCTAAGAGATGAAGGAGCAGACACCTCTGGGATTTGAGATGTTCTTGAAGGACAGTGTGACGTGGAAAAGAGGGGGAAGGGAGGGACACACAGGAGCAGAAGTGCAGGGACACTCATGACTGCATTGTGGGCATGGGGGTGGGCAATGCCTGAAACCACCTGGATGAATGTGGGGAAGCAAGGATGGTTATAAATAAGACTGGGGAAAAAAACAAACAGGTTCCCAAAGCCTTAAGCATTAGACTGAGGAGGTGTTGAATGTGTTGCTATAAGCAGTTGAAGGCTAACAAGTACAATAGAAAATGGCATTGTGGTCAAAGTGATGTTTGTCAAAGATCTTCTGTAGGACAGATTTAGAGAGCCAAGAGGTGAGCAGAAGAGTCAGGACACTATTGCAACTATTGAGGCAGAATCAGATGATAACTGACACTGGAATATATGAAATGTACCCAAAAAGGGTGAGTCAGAGAATGATTAGAAAGGGAGGATCTAGACTTCCTATTGTGTTTAACAGAAAGGAGTCAAGAAGGATTTCTAGGTGTGTACAGACCAATGAGAAAGTCATGGTGATTTATGCTTCAGGTGATCTGCCCTTGACCCTCATTACTAGGGAGGAGTACTGCAACAGAGGGGAAGTTAGGAGGAAGCTGGAAGACCCCAGGGAGCAAAGACTGAGACTGACCCACGACAGAGCATGTGAGGTGTGTAGTGTGTAGATGGAATACGTGTGTAGGTGTGATATGCATACATTTATTGTGGGTTTTGTTTTTTTTTGGCTGTGTTGAGTCTTTGTTGCTGTACACAGGCTTTCTCTAGTTGCAGCGAGTGGGGACTACTCTTTTAGTTGTGGTGTGTGGGCTTCTCATTGCAGTGGCTTCTCTTGTTGCAGAGCGCAGGCTCTGTGGTGGGCAGGCTCAGTACTTGTGGCACAGGGGCTTGGTTGCTCCACAGTATGTGGAACCTCCCCATACCAGGGATCGAACCCATGTCCCCTGTGTTGGCAGGCAGATCCTTAACCACTGGACCACCAGGGAAGCCCCCATATACTTATTTTTTGGTCTAGTATCCAGAGAATGTGCAAATGTAAACAAATATTTTGTTTATCAATTCTGACTGGATCTGGCATTCCTTTTTGCTCAGAGTTGATAGCCCATTATTTTTTGAAATTGAAATGGTTAGTCAGCCCCAGCTTGCTTCTAACTCTGCCTAGCATTGAAATTAAAAACTCTATCTTTTTTGTGTGTGTGATTTATTTTTTATTGAAGTATAGTTGATTTACAATGTGGTATTAATTTCTGCTGTACAGTGAAGTGATTCAGTTATACATATATATAGATGTTTTCTTTATTTGCATTCTTTTCCATTATGGTTTGTCATAAGATATTGAATATAGTTCCCTGTGCTCAAATGGTAAAGAATCTGCCTGCAATGCAGTAGACCCAGGTTCAATCCCTGGGGCGGGAAGATCCCCTGGAAAAGGGAATGGCAACCTACTCCAGTATTCTTGCCTGGAGAATCCCATGGACGGATACAGTAGGACCTTGTTGTATATCCACCCTGTGTATAATAGTTTTCGTTTGCTAACCCCAGCCTCCCACTCTCCTCCCCCAACCCTCTCCCTCTTGGCAACCACAAGTCTGTTCTTTCTGTGGGTCTGTTCTTGTTTTGTAGATATGTCTGTTTGTGTCATATTTTAGACTCCACATATTAGTGATGTCATGTGACATTCTGCCTGACTTCACTTAATATGATAATCTATCTCTTGGTCCATCCATGTTGCTGCAAATGGCATTATTATTTTGTTTTGAATGGCTGAGTAATATTCCACTGTGTCCATGTACCACCTCTTCTTTTTCCATTCATCTGCTGATGGACATTTAGGGTGTTTCCATGAAAGACCATACCTTTAGTCCACCTGTGGCTCTGCTCTGCCCAGTCTTTGCACCAACAAGAATTAAATTCAGAGGAATGTTAACAGCCCCATCTCTACCAGTAGATGGACTTTGGGACCACTTCTTGGCTAGAAGCCCTGTCTGCTTTCTGAACTGTGATTACGGCTGTGCCTTAATTGTGATTTAAATGGTCTGAAGTCCAGGATGACACTTGTTTGCTAGGGTTGCCATTACAAAGTACCACATGCAGGGTGGCTTAAACCACAGACACTTGTATTCTTACAACAGGAGGCAAGAAGTCCGAGATCAACATCCAAGATTTTGGCAGGTCTTCCGGGCTTATCGTCCTAGCTTGTTGATGCTGTCTTCTCCCTGTCTCTCCACATGGTCTTCTTCACTGTGTGTCTGTGTCCACATTTCCTTTTCTTATCAGGAGACCAGTTGTACTGGACTAGGGCCTCCTACCCCAATGACCTTCTTTCAACTTAATTACCTTTTAAAAGACCCTATCTCCAAATAAAGTCACATTCTGAGGTCCTGGGGGTCAGGACTTCAACATATGAATTGGGGATATACCATTAAGCCCATGGCAACATTCTAGCTCTTCCCTGAACCCCCAATTACTTGCCTGGAGAGGACTGGACTTTGTCCCTGTTTCCCTGATGGTTACTTGTTATTGTTGCTCAGTCACTCAGTTGTGTCCAGCTCTTTGTGACCCCATGGACTACAGCATGCCAGGCTTCCCTGTCCTTCACCATCTCCCGAAACTTGTTCAAACTCATGTCCGTTGAGTCGGTGATGCCATCCAACCATCTTATACTATGTTGCCCCTCTCTCCTGCCTTCAGTCTTTCCCAGCATCAGGGTCTTTTCCAATGTGTTGGGTCTTCACATGAGGTGGCCAAAGTATTGGAGCTTCAGCTTCAGCAAAAGTCCTTTCAGTGAATATTCAGGTTGATTTCATTTAGAATTGACTGGTTTGATCTCCTTGCTATCCAAAGGACTCTCAAGAGTCTTCTCCAATACCACAGTTTGAAGGCATCAATTCTTCAGCCTTTTTTATTGTCCAACTCACACATCCATACATGACTACTGGAAAAATCATAGCTTTGACCATACAGACCTTTGTCAACCAAGTAATGTCTCTGCTTTTTAATACGCTGTCTAGGTTTGTCATACCTTTTCTTCCAAGGAGCAAGTGTCTTTTAATTTTATGGCTGCTGTCACCATCCACAGTTATTTTGGAGCCCCCCAAAATAAAGTCTGTCACTGTTTCCACTGTTTCCCCATCTATTTGCCATGCAGTGATGGAACTGGATGCCATGATCTTCATTTTTGAATGCTGAGTTTTAAGCCTAGTTTTTCATTCTCCTCTTTCACCTTCATCAAGAAGCTCTTTAGTTCCTCTTCACTTTCTGCCAGAAGGGTTCTGTCATCTACATATCTGAGGTTATTGATATTTCTCCCCGCAATCTTGATTTCAGCTTATGCTTCATCCAGCCCGGCATTTCACATGATGTACTCTGCATAGAAGTTAAATAAGCAGGGTGAAGATATACAGCATTGTATACTTCCTTCCCAATTTGGAACCAGTCTGTTGTTCCATGTCCAGTTCTAACTGTTGCTTCTTGATCTGCATACAGGTTTCATGGGAGGTAGTTAAGGTGGTCTGGTATTCTTATCTCTTTGAGAATTTTCCACAGTTTGTTGTGATCTACACAGTCAGTGAAGCATAGTCAATGAAGGAGAAGTAGATGTTTTACTGGAATTCTTTAGCTTGTTCTATGATCCAGCAAATATTGGCAATTTGATCTCTGGTTCCTTTGCCTTTTCAAAATCCAGCTTGAACATCTGGAAGTTCTCAGTTCACGTACTTTCTAATCGTCGCTTAAAGGATCTTGAGCATTACTTTGCTAGCATGTGAAATGAGTGCAATTGTGTGGTAGTTTGGACATTCTTTGGCTTTGCCTTTCTTTGGGATTGGAATTAAAATTGATCTTTTCCAGTCCTGTGGCCACTGCTGAGTTTTCCAAATTTGCTGGCATATTGGGTGGCATATTGCTGGCATATTTGCTGGCATATCACTTTCACAGCATCTTTTAGGATTTGAAATAGCTCAGCTGGAATTCCATCACCTCCTCTAGCTTTGTTCGTAGTGATGCTTTTTAAGGCCCACTTGACTTCACACTCCAGGATGTTTGGCTCTGGGTGAGTAGAGCCCCCTTTACTTGGAATTAGCCCACCAAGTCATATCAGAGCTCCTGTCTACCCCTCATCTTTGTGTTGTATGTTCTGTTCAGTTGCTTCGGTCATGACCGACTCTGCCACTCAAGGGACTGTAGCCCACCAGGCTCCGCTGTCCATGGAATTCTCCAGGAAAGAATCCTGGAGTGGGATGCCATGCGCTTCCTCCAGGGGTTGTTCCCAAGCCACGGATGCCACGGATGCCACCTATGTCTCCTGTGCCTCCTGCATTGCAGGAGGATTCTTTACCAGTGAGCCACTGGGAAACTATTGCCCATATCCAGTCGCTCACAAGGTCCACTCAATGGATGTTGTTTCTTCTAAACCACACCGTTGCCATTCTCAGTTCAATGACAGAGACGATGACAATAGCTTTCCATCCCACTCTCTGCTCCCTGACTTTTCCCGCACCCATCCATCCATCGTCTCTCATCCATCTCACCAACAATGGCAAATATGATCATAAAGCTTGTCATATCAAATACCTCAGTGGTTCCCCATATAAATAAAACACTTTCCTTGAACAAGGCTCACAAAACTCTTTATAAACCAGTCCTAGCTGCTGTATTATCCTATCATAACCACTCCTGTACTCTGCAATTTCTGTCACATAAGCTTATTTGCAATAGTTTATTAAAGTATCTGTGAGACTTTTCTGTGCAATATCCCAGAGTCTATGTTGAACATAAACTTTTGAAACATTGTGGAAATAATGTGCAGTGGAAAAAGAGAGCCTTTGGAACTAAACAGAGCTGAACTCTAATTCCTTTCCCCCTTCTTTTTTTAACTTTTTAATTGAGGTACAATTTATATATAGAAAAGGGCACACACATTTGGGCAGATGAATGACTTTTTAACATGTGTCCATGCTTTTGAAACACCATCCACATCAAGATATAAAACACTTGTAGTCATCTAGAGGGTTCCCTGATAACCCTTCATATCCAAACCCACCCCACAAAGGTAATTACTCTCATGACTTCTATGAGGATTTATTAGTTTTGCCTGCTTTTGAACTCTTTTGTTGTTTAGTGACTAAGTTGTGTCTGACTCTTTGTGATCCCATGGACTCCATGGACTATAGCCCACTAGGCTCCTGTGTCCTTGAGATTTCCCAGGCAAGAATACTGGAGTGGGTTGCCATTTCCTTCTTCAGGGGATCTTCCTGACCCTGGGATCAAACACACGTCTCCGGCATTACAGGCAGTTTCTTTACCAATTTGGCACCAGGGAAACCCTTTTGAATTTTAATAAATGAAATAATACAATGTGTAGTCTTTCATATCCAGCTCTTGTTCACCTCGAAAGCTGGGAGACTCATTCATTTGCTTAAAGGACCTACCTGTCTCCCCTCCTATGTCTAACCTCCATTTAATAAATAATTCTTCTCCTGAGCCTCAGTTTTCTCAACAGCACCATCCCCACATGACTGATGTGAGCGTTAGATGACCTGGATCAAGTGTCACTGATGCCTTCTGGCACAAAGTAGGCTGTTCCCAAATTCTAGCTGTTGTTACTATGAAGAGTAGTTTTTAAAAACTGTTCTTTTGAACTATTATTGCACTATATTCTGGTTTTTCTGGGTTTTGTTTTGTTTGTTCTTTTTTTTTTTTGATAGAGTAGCTCAGAGCTACTCTGCCTTCAGGACTGAAATCTAGGTAATGGTATGTTTAAATCAAGATTATGTGAAACACCCTTCAAAGGAGATTTAACAGTGTGCCCTATCACTTATCAGGTGAGAAAAAAAAGTGTGAAAAAATCACCTCTCACCTCTGCAGAAAGCTTTCTGTATTTTATGTTTTGTTTTTGCTCTGTACTGTTTTTTGGGTGGCCTCCTATGAGACAGACCACAATTTTCTCTGGGGTCAGAGGCTCTTCTTCCTAAAAGAAATGATGATAATAAAGATCATAATAAAGATAACACTACAACCTGACTTGCACTGGAAATCTCTTACCTCGATCTCCCACAGATGCTGTCATCCTCCACAGACATTTTTAGCGGAGCTGACAAACTCGACAAACAAAAAAGAGTAGAGCTTTTTGTTGTCCAGTGAGTCTGAAATATCAGTGACATCCTAGTTAGCTGCACTGGAAACATCTCTAGGATCCTTTGCTTATTTCCAAGGAATAAGCAGTGAGAACCTTAGTGACCTACACCAAATGTCTGTGCTTTGTTAGCCTTTCAGAGGACAAGCTTGCTGAATTCATTATCTGCTTCTCCCCCAAACTGGAGGACCCACAATGTGCCATGTACTGTGCTGGATCCTGGGAAAACAGAAAGAAGGTGAAGTCCCTACCCTCAAGGAACTCTGAAGTCCAGAGGGAGAGAGACAAACACATCAAAAAATTATTACAGTCCAACATGAGAGAAGACGATGTGGGAGCCTGGAGGAGGGAGAAATTAATTTGAATTTTGAGGACTTTTTATGGCCCAGGCCATGAAGAATCTGCCTGCAATGTGGGAGACCCAGGTTTGATCCCTGGGTTAGGAAGATCCCCTGGAGAAGAAAATGGCAACCCACTCCAGTACTCTTGCCTGGAGAATTCTATGGACAGAGGAGCCTGGTGGGCTACAGTCCGTGGGGTCGCAAAGAGTTGGACCTGACTGAGCGACTAACACTTTCACTTTCATGTCCTGACATGACTCCTTTCTTAAAGATGCCTGACCTTAAGTAGGTCAATGATGCTTTGCCCTGGGACATTTTAGATGTGGGTCTAATTCTATCAGTTTATTTTCTGAGGGTGAAATTGTAAGATGCCAAATGTAGAAATCATTAAAAGACAAGTTTTCTATCACGCAGAGAAAAAGTGATGTCTCTTCAGCCAGTGAGATACAGAGATTCGAGAGTGAGAAGGTCCAGGTGGACTGGATCTTCTGGTTAGTTTCACTGAGGTTCAGCTCTGTTCCTGCCTTGCTGGGTCCTCACTCTTCTTTGAGTGGCCAAAGCCTCAAGTATGGGGCATGTCTGGTAGCCCTCTGAGCTCTATCCCCTACATGTGCTTTGTAGGGGTGCTTTGTAGGTTTCAACCATCACCACGTAGGAGCAACCTAGCTGCCCCGGGTGTGTCTCACGTGCTCCTTTGGCACCTTGGAGGGGGTACCTGGGGCTCGCTCACCTGTCACACACACCACCAGGTGTGCTTGGCCAACTTGCTCGAGAGCGGTGGGATCTAGTGTGTGAATATGCCCTGCTTTCTATTTCCTGGGCAGACAGTTCTGAAGGCCCTGAGGGATCCAGCCCTGGGGACCTGTAGTGTGGGTCCATGTATTGTTCTTCCCAGCCCTATTCTTCCCTCTCACTCCTACTCCTAGGATTATACTCCGAGACAATCCACTTGCACACAACCTAGGCTACAAAAGGTTAATAGTTCAGTTGGTAAAGAATCCGCCTGCAATGCAGGAGACCCTGGTTTGATTCCTGGGTCAGGAAGATCCACTGGAGAAGGGATAGGCTACCCACTCCAGTAGTCTGGCCTAGAGAATTCCATGGACTCTGTAGTCCATGGGGTCACAAAGAGTTGGACACGACTGAACATCTTTCATTTTCACTTTTTCACTAGGCTACAAAAGCACTTGCTGATTGCTTCCTACTTTTTGCTTAAGCTAATTCAAGTTCATCGTCCTAATTAGTACAGAGACCAGCAATGGTTCCCTCACTGCCCACAGAATAAGATTGTAAAGCAGCAGAACTGAATGGGAACCCATGGAAATCTGACCCAGAGTTTACTAAATATTAAATATTCTTCTTTTAGAAAATATTCTTCACTAAATATTTACTTATTTGGCTGCAGCAGGTCTTAGTTGTGGTACAGGGGATCTTCATCATGTCATGTGGGGTCGGTCATGTGGCTCAGGGACGCTCTAGTCATCTCAGGTGGGCTTAGTTGTTCCAGGCATATGGGATCTTAGTTGCCCGACCAGGGATCAAACCCACATCCTCTGTGTTGCAAGGCAGATTCTTCACCACTGGACCACCAGGAAAGTCCCTGAGTTTACGTTCTTAACTTCTCTGCTGCTGTGTGACCGTCATCTGTCACCCTCTCCCCAAGCCGTCAAATTCTCCCTATCTGCAAAATGACACCAGAAATACATAAAAATCCAAGCAGAAAAACCAGACTACTGTCATCAGCCCACTCTTTGCCTGCTCTTTGCTGTTGTGACCTGAATATACGTGTGTGTGTGCATGCGCGTGTGCACGTGTGTGCACTCAGTTGTGTCCAACTCTTTGTGACCTCATGGACCATAGCCCACCAGGCTCCTCTGTCCGTGGGATTCTCCAGGCAAGAATACCAGAGTAGTTTGCCATTTCCCACTCTTGGGGATCTTCCCAACCCAGGGATAAAACCCAGTGTCTCTTGCATCTCCTGCATTGGCAGGTGAATTTTTTTTACCACTGCGTCACTTGAATGAGCATACCATACTTTACTTCACTGTTTATCTAGTGTCAAAGTTTTAGATTGTTTCTCATTTTTCTTTTAAAATTAACACGGAGATAAACACTCTAAAAATAAAGCTTTCATCTCTAGCTCTGTTTATTTCTGAAGGATAATTTCTAGAAAGAAGTGGAATTATTGTGCCAATTACTATGGATAAACTGTCAACAATAGGAATAGTCATTTTAAATATATTTGCTAAATTGATACAAACAGGTATATTGTTACAACTTATTGACTCATTAATAATGATAAATACATGCATGCTTAATAGCCTTTTTACTGTCTATGAATTATCCATATTCTTTCACATTTAAAAGTTGGCTGTTACTATTTTTTCTATAGATTTTATTATCTTCTATATAAAGACTTGTTCTGTTTGGTTTTTGGCACTTGTTTATTGTAATTGTTGTTTTTCTTTTACTCCTCTATATTTCTTCTGTTTTCTGTTTGTTAAAAAATAGGTATCTATTTTATATCTATTTCTTTTCTCCCTCTTTATTTCATCTTATTACCATAGGAATTGAGTATCCAAGTTGGCTTCGTTTTCCAAATAACTAACCCATTTCCCCAGAACCTCCTTTTCAGCTCTTTCTAACCTAGAATCTATTTCTAGGCTATTTATCCTGGCCATCTCTCTGTCTATTTCTGTGACTGTCATAGTCTTCTTATTTTCAACAGACTCAAGCTCTGGATCAGTAACTTGAAAGGGGAAATGATGTTTTCATCTCTTCCAATTTCAGGCCATGTCTCAGCACATTTGAACACTGGACTTATTGAAGGCTCAAGACAAGATCTGTGACTGGTCCGTGTCAGGACAGTGAGCAGGGTCCTGGTTCTACACCCACTGTCTCCTTGTGTCTGAGCAGGCAGATGAGCGGTGGAGCTCGTAGCCCCATTCCCGGTTCAGCTAAAGAATCCTGGCCTACCATCCCTGCTTTCAGAGCATGTTTACGTTTATCTCATACAACCTGCTCCTATGGGTGGGGTCCCTGAGAAGCAATTTCTGAGGTGAAGATTAGCACACAGGAGTGCTCCGGTGGTCATTACTTTGGGAACAAAAGAGAAAGAAACAGATTTAGGCAGAGGGGGAAACTGAGCTGAGGTGTAGCCATAACAAGGACTTAGCCAACTCCATGAGGTCTGAGCTGAGATGGCCCTTCTGGATTGTCCTGAATTGGAGGGACAGGCTCCTTTTGCATGGACCAAACTTTGCTAGTTTGGTCATCAGCCAGCAATGCAGGAGACACGGGTTCGATCCCTGGGTCAGGAAGACCTCCTGGAGAAGGGAAAGGCAACCAACTCCAGTATTCTGGCCTGGAGAATTCCATGGACACAGGAGCCTGGCAGGCTACAGTCCACGGGATTGCAAAGAGTCAGACATGACTGAGTGACTAACACTTTCACACACTTTTCACTTCCCTGGGACAGGGCATGGTGGGGTGAAGCATCTCTCTCTAGGGAAAAGCAGAAGCACTCATCCTAATTACAAATTAACACAAATATGTGCCGTTCATTCATTATTGCCCACCCCTGTCTACATCATAAGGTCCAAAGGTAAAGGACCATATCTGTTTTTAATATCTATTACAGCCTCTGAGCACAGCGATTTTTTGTTTAGTACCTGGCATGTGCAATGTTCTCAGTTAATAATTGCTGAATAAATAAATGATGAGGGGGTGGTTCTCATTACTTGCATTTTAAAATGAAGGTTACAGGACTTTCCTGGTGGTCCAGGGGTCGGGGGCCTGTCTGCCAATGCAGAAGACATGTGTTCGATCCCTAGTCAGGGAAGATTCCACCTGCTATGGGGCAACTTAACCTGTGTGCCACAACCACTGAGCCTGCTCTTCAGAGGTCGTGCTCCACAAGAGAAGCCACTGCAACTAGTGAGTAGCCCTTGCTCACTGCAGTCAGAAAACGCCTGCTTGCAGCAAGGAAGACCCAGAGCAGCCAAAAAAAAATTTTTTTTTTAAGTAAAATGAAAGTCGTGCTTGTGGCTGGGGCTCCCTCCAGCAGTCTCTCTGGCTCACACACTGCCCTCTTGAAGTTCAGACTAGGTTCTTCAGCTGTCTCCTTACTTGCCTCTACTTGCTGCCAGAAGAGCTCACACACTCTCCTTAATCTGGTTTTTGGCTCCTTGAACCCAGCTACAGTCCTAGACAAAAGGCCCTTCCAACTGTGGCAGCTATAATCCTGATTGATCTCCCTCTCCTACTACCCTTTCCCCTAGTGCTCACAAGTCAACGCTTTGCACTGATCTTCAGTCATTATTTAACCATTTCGCAACTCATTCTTCTATTCATACTTTAACTCAAGAGTTTGCTTGGGACAAAGGCTATGACATCATCTACTGTAGTTGTGCTTTAAACTAGTTCTTATTACACTCAGAAATCACAAAAGGGGAAAAAATCTGGGCTGAAAAATAAAAATAAAATAGTCAATCACAAGCTACCTAAGAAACATTGCTAATGACAGTCTCTTCAATTTACCATTAAGAGGGCAACATAAGTTAGATTTTCAGAAGATGTGAATGACCCAACTCTTCATTAATTATACTGGAAGCACATAGAACCCCAATTATAGGAAATATTAATTAAGAAAAGTGCATACCCTGTTTACTTTCAGGATCAAAAACAACTTCGTGAATTTGTAGATTCATTTTGTTTTAAGTATAAATTATAGCATATTTCTCCCAGAAGCTAAATAGGTTTAAAACAGGAAACTGAACTTTTGTAAACTAGATGCAAGAGATGACAGCTAAGCCACTATGTCAAATTTCAAATTAAAAGTTTTAACTGGGACAACGGAATTAACAGCAAAAAACATTCCTTACTCTCAGAAATTACGGTACTACATGAGGAGGTCAGTTTCTATTGCAACGAGATGAAATTTCGTATAATTTGTAGTTTCAAATAATTATTGGTAACAAACAAGAACAATGGGTGATATATGGCCTGATTAGCATTATTCTCTAGTGTTGATGCTTTTTTGACTTTCATTCTTTGATCTCTTGATCCAAAAGTAGACTATTTTCTCAGCTTCAAAGGTATGGAGATATTGCCTTCCATTTCAAGGAGTATAAAACAACCTTGGAAGGCTACTCCGAAAAATGAGGAACAATAATTCCCAACAATGTCCAACGTGCAGTATTGTCAATATTACATAAAGAAACCATTATTGAAATGCTAGCCAATGCATGGCATTTAATTGGTGGTCAATAAATTTTAGATGTTCTACAATAGAGATTAGAGATCTCTTCAAGAAAATTAGAGATTCCAAGGGCACTTTTCATGCAAAGATGGGCACAATAAAGGACAGAAATGGCAGGGATCTAACAGAAGCAGAAGATATTAAGAAGAGGTGGAAAGAATACACAGAAGAACTGTACAAAAAAGATCTTCATGACCCAGATAATCACAATGGTGTGATCACTCACCTAGAGCCAGACATCCTGGAATGTGAAGTCGAGTGGGCCTTAGGAAGCATCACTATGAACAAAGCTAGTGGAGGTGATGGAATTCCAGTTGAGCTATTTCAAATCCTGAAAGATGATGCTGTGAAAGTGCTGCACTCAATATGCCAGAAAATTTGGAAAACTCAGCAGTGGCTACAGGACTGGAAAAGGTCAGTTTTCATTCCAGTCCCAAAGAAAGGCAGTGCCAAAGAATGCTCAAACTACTGCACAATTGCACTCATCTCACACTCTAGTAAAGTAATGCTCAAAATTCTCCAAGCCAGGCTTCAGCAATACGTGAACCATGCCGTGAACTTCCAGATGTTCAAGCTGGATTTCGAAAAGGCAGAGGAACCAGAGATCAAATTGCCAACAACCACTGGCTCATCAAAAAAGCAAGAGAGTTCCAGAAAAACATCTACTTCTGCTTTGTGACTACACCAAAGCCTTTGACTGTGTGGATCACAACAAACTGTGGAAAATTCTTCAAGAGATGGGAATACCAGACCACCTGACCTGCCTCCTGAGAAATCTGTATGCAGGTCAAGAAGCAACAGTTAGAACCAGACATGGAACAACAGACTGGTTCCAAATTGGGAAAGAAGTATGTTAAGGCTGTATATTGTCACCCTACTTATTTATCTTATATGCAGAGTACATCATGAGAAACACTGGACTGGATGAAGCAAAAGTTGGAATCAAGATTGCCAGGAGAAATATCAATAACCTCAGAAATGCAGATGACACCACCTTTATGGCAGAAAACGAAGAACTAAAGAGTCACTTGATAAAAGTGAAAGAGGAGAGTGAAAAAGTTGGCTTAAAACTCAATATCGAGAAAACTGAGATCATGACATTTGGTCCCATCACTTCATGGCAAATAGATGGGGAAACAATGGAAATAGAGCCTGACTTTATTTTTGGGGGCTCCAAAATCACTGCAGATGGTGATTGCAGCCATGAAATTAAAAGATGCTTACTCCTTGGAAGGAAAGTTATGACCAACTTAGACAGCTTATTAAAAAGCAGAGACATTACTTTGCCAACAGAAGTCTGTCTAGTCAATTCTATGGTTTTTCCAGTAGTCATGTATGGATGTGAGAGTTGGACTATAAAGAAAGCTGAGCGTCTAAGAATTTATGCTTCTGAACTGTGGTATTGGAGAAGACACTTGAGAGTCCCTTGGAATGCAAGGAGATCCAACCTTTAGGAGTCCATCCTAAAGGAAATCAATCCTGAGTGTTTATTGGAAGGACTGATGCTGAAGCTAAAACTCCAATACTTTGGCCACCTGATGCGAAGAACTGACTCATTTGAAAAGATCCTGATGCTGGGAAAGATTGAAGGTAAGTTGAAAAGGGGACAATAGAGGATGAGATGGTTGGATGGCATCACTGACTTGATGGACATGAGTTTGAGTAAACTCCAGGAGTTGGTGACGGACAGAAAGGCCTGGCGTGGCACAGTCCATGGGGTCGCAAAGAGTCGGACACGACTGAGCGACTGAACTGAACTGAAGCATTCTACAATAGTACTTTAACACTCTCTGAATCCCAGAAACATCTTGGGCATTAAAGAGTTTACTCTTAGGAAACAGAAATGGCCATAAGTCATCATACTTTCTGGGCAATGATAGCTTACCTTGAACGGTGTCTGATTCATGTTCTCCAAAGAAGATTTAGCTTTGGGACCAGGGACCAGACTTGATCACTCAAGAGCTTTTGTGTAGTAGAGTTGTTTTTTTTTTAAGTATTTAAAGGGACAGAGAAAGCTTCTGACATAGACTTCAGAAGGGGGACAGACAGTGCCCCCACTCACTAGTCTAATCAAGGCCTTATATACTTTTATCAGACCCACTCCCACAACATACATTTCAAATTAACAAGATTAGAACTAACAACAGAAAGGTCTTACCAGACCTTCTCCCACAACATGTGTCTTAAGATAACAAGATTAGTCAGAAGGAGAAACATGTCCAGGAGCAAGATACACTGTTATACTGACTAAGACAAAGCATTGTAGTAAAAGCATTTGTCCTTCTCTCCTTAAGAGCGCCCAACCCCTTTCTCTTTCTTGAGGGCTCTGGACCCCTTTCTCCTCCTCAGAGACCCTGAACTTCTTATCAACCTACCTAGGTATCGACTCTCAGCAAGAGAGTGAGCTGCTCTTGTAGTGGTCCAGAGAAGAATGTCAAATTCATAAGTACCCAATTAGCCACACCAGGTGTTCTAGAAAGGCTATTCCAGGGGAGCAGGGGGAGTTCTGACCCTGGAGGGAGGTGCATTTTCCACCATGCAGAATAGAATCATGTTCCCTAAGAGGGGGTTTACCGTCAAGGAATGAGACATAGGAAATGATTAAAGTTTTGCTTCCACAAAAATGTGTGGGAGCAATTTCAACCTCTCTGAAGCATCCAACACTATTGCCCACACTCCAACACCCATCTGTTCTTTTAGAAACCTTTTCTCAGAGTAAGACTGATACTATCCTCACCTACTTCTCCCATGAATTCTGCTCTTTTTTGGTTAACTAATCCCCTACCATTTTTAAATCTTTGGCTTTCCCATTATTTTCAATCTGAGAGCTCTAGCCTTCACTGTGGCCTTCCTCTTAGAAAACTGATCCATTCTCAGGGATGCAACTGGTGCATTTTTTTGTGGAGGGTTCCCAAATATTACTTGAGTTCTAATTTCTCAAGTTTCAGGTTTGAATCCTCAGCTCTACAGAACAGTCTTGATGTCTTATAAATACCTCTAACTCAGCACCTTAGAAAAGACTTACCTTCTGTCATTCCTATGTCAACTAATTTTCTCCGAACTCAGCCTGTACTTTTGAATCAGTGTTCTGCATTTCACTCCCTAAATCCAAATTACATTGTGTAACTGTCCGTAAAGCCGTGAGTCTTTCTTTCTTCACAGTCAATGTCTTTGTGCAGATCCATACCCCTTCCTACCCACACTGATTCTGTAGCCTGCCAACTACTTCATACCTGCAGGCTTTCTTCTCAATCGTTCTGTGCACCTCAACCACACTATACCTTGTAAAACCATCTTCTCTTGTAAAACCATCTTCTCTGTCATCACGTCACTGCTTCCTGCAACCTGTTTAATGACCCTAGATTTCCCACAGGCTGATTTCCAAATCACTAGGCCTACTTCCGGCCTGATCTGAGTCTATAATCCCACTCCTTCCCACTTAACTCTGTCCCTCTGGGGCCCCAGATTATTTTATTTATAGGGGATTTCAGAAAAGCAGTTGCTCTTTAAAGAAAGGGTGAAACATTCTTAGATAATTTGTTTTCTGTCTTAAACCATTCTGAGATACTTTGTTTTCTGTGTAAGACACTTTCTTATGATTAAAACCCCCTTCTTTAGAGACCCAGTTTGACTCCAGAAATTCAAAGTACCACTAGTGTTCTAGAGGTCACCCCTGATGAACACTTTTTGCCACTTCCTCTGTAATCTGAACATTGAGAACTGGCAATTTTCCCAAGTTTTTTCTTCATTCATACAAAGATCATAAAAAAAAAAAAAATCCTTCAATGTTTGTATGTTTATCACTTTACATTTATTTTTATTATAAAATGTTATAAGTAGAAAATACAATATGTAACCCCTTTATCATCACCAGATTTAATAAATTCAATTCAGTTGCTCAGTTGTGGCTGACTCTTTGTGACCCCATGGACTGCAGCACACCAGGCCTCCCTGTCCATCACCAACTCCCGGAGCTTACTCCATTTCATGTCCATCGATTTGGTGATGCCATCCCACCACCTCATCCTCTGTCGTCCCCTTCTTCTCCTGCCTTCAATCTTTCCCAGCATCAGGGTCTTTTCCAGTGAGTCAGTTCTTCACATTAGGTGGCCAAAGTATTGGAGTTTCAGCTTCAGCATCAGTCCTTCCAATGAATATTCAGGACTGATTTCCTTTAGGATTGACTGGTTTGATCTCCTTGCAGTCCAAGGGACTCTCAAGAGTCTTCTCCAACAGCACAGTTTGGAAGCATCAATTCTTCAGTGCTCAGCTTTCTTTATATTATATTTAATAAATGGAAAAGGTCAAAAGACATTTATTAAAGGTCAGTTTAGAAAATGGTTTTTACTGTGATACATTCTACTAGTGAATGCTTGCTCATTGATATCTATTAATGATTGGATATTATAAGTTTAATCTGTTGATTAAGAAGAAAATAAACTTGCATTTATTTCTATTTATTTCTATTGTCTCAGGGTCATAAGATTTAATGAGTCCTGTGACCCAAACTCCCCTGTTCACCTGAAGCTCTGTAAATTAACACTGTGGCAATGACTCAGAAGATACAAAGTATATTGAGACTTGTATAATATTTTTGTTAAATTTTGTCTATGGCTTAGTCCTAATGGAAAAACAGTCTGTTTAGGAAATAACAAGTCTGTAGGTATTCTTTTATGAGACCAGAGTTAAATTACCTGGTGAATTCCCCATCATGTCTTATCTGCCAGGAAACTTGCTGTATTTTAATGGCTAAGTCTGAAAAATTAACTCATTCCCAGGTCCCTGATACATCTGTTATTCTCCTCTCTTTTAACAGCTTTTTGTGCTTTTAATTCTTCATCATCTTATTTACATGTTTTTAAAAAATGAATTTAATCATTTATTGAACATGTGGGGATTTAAAAAAAAAACACTTCAACATACTAATGTGACATATTGATGACAGTCATCAGAGAATTCTAAGACACAATTTTTCATCACAGATTTAATCACATTTCTTATAGATATGACATTGGTAGTTATTTGTTTTAAAAGAGGATAACAAAGACTAATTTTCATGAAATCCACAGTGATCTGAAAGCTTCAGTTTCATTTTACCGTCTACCTTCTCTTCAGCACCAAACTTTTTACCCAATCCACTAAAAAACAAGTAAAAAACTGATGGAGATCTATCAAATTTTCTCATCATTTTGCTAAGATAGTCAAGGACTCAAATTCAAAAGATTAAAAAAAAAGGAAAGGGAAAGAACTTCACTGAATTATTTACAAATGGAGAACTGCCCATTGTACAAATGAGGTGTCTCGGTCTCTGTTCATGGCCCGTAGATGAGTCTGGCTCCTGGAGTCATTAGGGCAAAGCAGTGGGAAGAAATGCAGGACCTCAGAGAGGGGTTGGTAGATCTTACATGACTGCCCAATGGAGAAAAGTCTAGCCTAGAACCCTCCATTTATGACGGGCATTCCTGGTTCGTGTAGCAACAGTGTAAGCTGATCGTTGGCTAAAGAAATCATGTGAAAGGTCAGGATTTATTTGAAAGTGTAAATTCTCTCATTTCTGTTGAGTCTCTCATTAATACCCTGGGCATTGACACAGGTGTTGATGATCCAGGGTGAATAAAACATTGCTTGTAGCTTTCAAGATGCTTATGTCTGCAAGTGAGTTTTTAATGATCGCGATGCTTTCGAGAGGTGGTGGGGCCTTAAGGGGGACCGGGTTGTACGTGCACAGGAGGGCTGCCTGATCCAGCCCTGCTTGGAGTGAGGCTGGAGGTGGGCAGCCCAGAAAAGTTTCTGAGAGAAATTGACATTTAAAATGTGAGATGAAGGTGCAGGAGGGAAGGACTGGGTATTTGTGATTAGCAGACACAAACTATTAAATATAGGATGGATAAATAACAAGGTCCTACTCTACAGCACAGGGAACTATATTCACTATTTTCTCATAATGGGAAAGAATATGGAACAGAATACATGTATTCTGAGTTACTTTGCTGCACAGCAGAAATTAACACAAAACTGTAAGTCAACTGTACTTCAATAAGATAAAATGAAAGATATGAAGTGTTTCTATGAAAATGAAACTTTTATAACAACTTTTGTCTCATCATTTACTGTTTAGCATTGATTCTGTAGAAAAGGATGTCTACTTATCATTCAGCACTTGGCTAATTTGGGTGGGGTCATGCAGCCAGATTTCAAGGCATTTCAGGAGGGTTAATGTGTCTTTCAAACACCACACTATGAATCAGTAAGTGTTATGTGCCCCAAATACGCACTTTGGCTTTAAATGTAAATACAGATAAATAATTTTTATCTAGAGGCTTTTACTATGATGAACATGAAATGCTGGTTTTAAAGCTTCTATTATTAGATCCATATTCCTCCTAAAGTGTTACAGCCTTTTCCCAATTATCATTTCTTAAAGAGAATACACAGATACACTTAGAAAATTACCAAAACAATGAAGTCATGAAACCTATCTCTCAATTTGGATTTCTATTCATCTGACTATCAAAAAAGAAATTGCTGAGGTAGATTGGATGTTGAATTGCTTATTCAGATTAATCTGTATTTTAAATAGAAATGACCTAGTCCACAGGAAAAAAATAACTGACTATTCACTCAAATGTGCTTCCCCTTTCTTGGCTCTTCCCTGCTTACGACCCTGAGCCACAGCTAATCTTCTTAATCTCTTGTATTTTAAAATGCTTATGGTAGCTCTGCTTTTGATTTTTTCAAGATCCTCCATGCTGTTTTCCATGTTGGCTGTATCAATTTTACATTCCCACCAACAGCGTGCGAGGTTTTCTCCACGTTCACACCAGCATTTGTTACCACTTGTATTTTTGATGATGGCCATTCTTACAGGCATAAGGAAATATCTCACTGTGGCTTTAACTTGCTTTTTTTCTAATGACTAGTGACGTTAAACATCTTTTCATGTACTGCCTGATGACCTTCTGTGTATCTTCTTTGGAGAAACGTCTATTCAGGTTCTTTGTCCATTTTCTAAACTGGGTCATTTGGGTTTTTTGCTGTTGAGTCGTATGTTCTTTATATATTAATATTTTGCATATTAACACTTTATCAGATATATGCTTTGCAGATATTTTTTTCCCATTCTATAGACTGTCTTTTTACTTTGTCAATGGTTTCTTTTGCTATACAGAAGCCTTTTACTTTGGCGTAGTTGCACATGTTTATTTTTTATCCTGTTGCTTGTTCTTCAGGTGTCAAATCCAAAAATTCATAACCAAAACCCATGTCAAGGGGCTTTATCTTTGTTTTCTTCTAAGAGTTTTGTGGTTTCAGGTCTTACACTCGTCTTTAATGCATTTCAAGCTAATTTTTGTGAGTGCTGTAAAGTTTAATCTGTTAAAATAAAATCTTCATTTTACTATTTTACATGTGATTATTCAATTATCCCCAGTGCCATTTGCTGAAAAGACTATCTTTTCTCCACTGAATATTCTTGGGTCCCTTGTCAAGTGTGAGTTGTCTGTATATACTTGGGTTGATTTCTGTCCCAGTGGTCTATTTGTCTGTTTTTATGCCAGTACTGTACTGCTTCAAACACTATTATCTTCATAGTACAGCTTGAAATGAGGAAATGTGATGCCTCTGCTTTGCTCTTCTTTCTCAGGATTTCTTTAGTTATTTGAGGTCTTTTGTGGGTCCAGGTAAATCTTAAGAGTGTTTTTTCTACTTCTTTTAAAAAATTACCTTTGGAATCTTGATATGGGTTAGATTGAATCTATAGATGGCTTTTGGTAGTGTTGACATTTTAATAATATTAATTCTACCAGTTCATGAACACAGGCTACCTTTCCATCTATTTGTGTCTTCTTCAATTTCTCTTATCAATGTCTCATAGTTTTCAGAGTAGAGATTTTTCACTTGCTTGGATGAGTTTATTCCCAAGCTTTTTATTGTTCCTGACGCTGTTGTAAATGGGGTTGCTTTCTTTATTTTCACTTTCAGAAAATGTGTTGTTAGTGTATAGAAATACTACTGATTGTCGTGGGTTAATTTTGTATACACCAAATTAATTGAGTTCATTGATTTGATCTAACAGTTTTTTGGTTGTTTTCAGAATTTCTGTATATAAAATCATGTCATCTGCAGTTAAAGACAACTTTGCTTCTTCCTTTCCAATTGATGCTTTTTATTTCTCTCTCTTTCTTGATTGATCTAGCTAGGACTTCTACTGCTATGTTGACTGTGAGTTATGAGAATGAGCACACTTGCCTTGTTCCCAATCTTAGAGGAAGAGCTTACAACTTTTCACCACTGAGTATGATTCCAGCTGTGGGCCTGTCATACATGCCCTTATGATGTTGAGATATGTTCCTTCTATGACTAATTACTTAACAATTTTTATCATGAGTAGATGTTGAATTTTATCTAATATTTTTCCTGCTTCTAATGAAATGATTGTATGATTCTTTTCTTTCATTCTATTAATGTGGTGTATCACAGTGATTGATTTGTGTATGTTGAATAATCCTTGCATTGCAAGGATAAATCCCACATGATCATGGTGAATGATTTTTTAACGTGCTTGTGGTTTTCATAGGTGGAGGGTGAGAGGAGAGAAAATTGGATAAATGTGGTCAAACCTGCAAACCTCCAGTTACAAGATAAGTAAGTACTAGGGACGTAATATACGACATGATGACTAAGCTACACTGCTGTATGACATATAGGAAAACTGTTTAGAGTAAATCCTAAGAATTCACATCCCAAGGAGAATTTTTTTTCCCTATCTTTTCTTTTATTGTATCTATATGAGAAGATGGATGTTAGCTGAGCCTACTGTGGTCATTACAATGTATGTAAATCAATATATGTAAACCATCCTGCTGTACGCCTTAAGCTCATCCAGTAGTAATAGTGGCAGTGTTCGTCACTCAGTCGTGTCTGACTTCTTGAGACCCCACAGACTGCAGCCCGCCAGGCTCCTCTGTCCCTGGGCTTCTCCAGGCAAGAATACGGGAGTGGGTTGCCATTCCCTTCTCCAGGGAATCTTCCTGACCCAGGGATCAAACCTAGCTCTCCTCTATTGCAGGCAGAATCTTTACTGTCTGAGCTACAGGGAAATCCCAAACTTATACAGTGATATATATCATTTCTCTGTAAAACTGGAAAAATGCTTAATTAGGGAAGAATCTGCAACTTTCTTCCTTCTTTTCTGAGGAGTCATGCAATTAAAAAGTTGAGAATCTGCTTAGATGTTTGAGGAGCACAGATTATACTGCACAATCCACCCTTCAAAATGAAATAGAAGGTTGTAATCATAAATAGCTCTGGCTTGCAGTCATTGCTGCAATTCTGTCTAACATTCATATTGTCATTTGATTAGTTAATCATCCATTTTCAAAGGTGTGAATGTGTTTTCACACTTCTGCTAAGACAGTGTTAACTATGAAACTATAGATAGCAATAGAGATTAATTATCTATTGCACAAGTTCCCACACCTTGTGCTTACCAGATAGAGGAAGAGAGTGCATGTCTTGAAACAGGTGTGATTTCAAAAAACGGAAAAAAATACTTGGTCAAATGAGTTCAAGGCATACTTTCAATTGACATATCTTTAAAATGTTAACCGCATTTACACTTTTAGTTTTGTTTCATAAAACAACTGATCTTGTGTGTAACAAGATTTGTTTCCTGAGTGGACTGATGCATCTATTTCTTTACAAATGAGTGAATGGAGTAGAGGCTTTTTACACATGAATTAGTCTTTCACGGAGTTAGAAAAGGGAAGAGAACTGTTTATCAGATTTTATCGACGGTTGTAATTTCATTAAGACAAAACTGGAAATTTTAGATGTGTCCTCTGAAATTGAGCCTTCTGAGCCCTCTGGTTCAGTTCAGTTCAGTTCAGTTGCTCAGTCGTGTCTGACTCTAGCGACCCCATGGAGCGCAGCATGCCAGTCCTCCCTGTCCATCACCAACTTCAGGAGCTTACTCAATCTCATGTCCATTGAGTTGGTGATGCCATCTAACCATCTCATCCTCTGTCATCCCCTTCTCCTCCTGCCTTCAATCTTTCCCAGCGTCAGGATCTTTTCAAATGAGTCAGCTCTTCACATCAGGTGGCCAAAGTATTGGAGTTTCAGCTTCAGCATCAGTCCTTCCAATAAACACTCAGGACTGACTTCCTTTAGGATAGACTGGTTGGATCCCCTTGCTGTCCAAGGGACTCTCAAGAGTCTTCTCCAACACCACAGTTCAAAAGCATCAATTTTTTGGCACTCAGCTTTCTTTAGAGTCCAACTCTCACATCCATACATGACTACTGGAAAAAACCATAGCCTTGACTAGATGGACTTTTGTTGGCGAAGTAATGTCTCTGCTTTTTAATATGCTGTCTAGGTTGGTCATAACTTTCCTTCCAAGGAGTAAGCGTCTTTTAATTTCATGGTTTCAGTCACCATCTGCAGTGATTTTGGAGCCCCCAAAAATAAAGTCAGCTACTGTTCCCACTGTTTCCCCATCTATTTGCCATGAAGTGATGGGACCAGAAGCCATAATCTTAGTTTCTGAATGTTGAGTTTTAAGCCAACTTTTTCACTCTCCTCTTTCACTTTCAGCAAGAGGCTCTTTAGTTTTTCTTCACTCTCTGCCATAAGGGTGGTGTCATCTGCATATTTGAGGTTATTGATATTTCTCCCAGCAATCTTGATTCCAGCTTGTGCTTCATCTAGCCCAGCATTTCTCATGATGTACTCTGCAGAGAAGTTAAATAAGCAGGGTGACAATATATAGCCTTGACTTTTCCTATTTAGAAGCAGTCTGTTGTTCCATGTCCAGTTCTAACTGTTGCTTCCTGACCTGCATACAGGTTTCTCAAGAGGCAGGTCAGGTGGTCTAGTATTCCCATCTCTTTCAGAATTTTCCACAGTTTATTGTGATCCACACAGTCAAAGGCTTTGGCATAGTGAGTAAGGCAGAAATAGATGTTTTCCTGGAACTCTCTTGCTTTTTCAATGATCCAGCAAATGTTGGCGATTTGATCTCTGGTTCCTCTGCCTTTTCTATAAAACCAGCTTGAACATATGGGAGTTCACGGTTCACATATTGTTGAGCCTTGCTAGGAGAATTTTGAGCATTACTTTACTAGCGTGTGAGATGAGTGCAATTGGGCAGTAGTCTGAGCATTCTTTGGGATTGCCTTTCTTGGGGATTGGAATTGGAATAGCTTAAACTAATGACAATAACCATGATTATAATTATCATGGTTGATTTTACTGCTGCTTTCTGACCCTAGGGATGAGATCTGTTAACTTAGAGTCTGGCTCCCCGTCTCCTTGGGGTCTTAATTTCTCTCTGCTAGTGAGTTGTTAGCTTTGACGTGTGGCATCACGGCTGGCCCAGGGGCCGACCCTGTGTCCTCTGCACTGGCAGGTAGATTCTTAACCACTGAACTACCAGAGACATTCAACCTCATTCTTCATGAAGTACATGTATGTTCAAATTTTAACCCATCATGAGAGCTGATGCGCTTCAGCCCTAGAGCAGTCTTAGCTTTAGCCCCTACGCTAAAATGGTACAATTGATAATTAATAACCTAAAAACCTTATAAAAACCCAAGTGCTAAAAATGAACACAAATTTACTTTCCTCATTCAGAAGCTGTCTCTTCCATCTCCTATGCTTTCTTCTTTCTTCCAAAGAGTGGGTGAAACCATCTCCCAGACCTGTTCTGTGTGGACACTCAGATGAGCCTGCAGACCACAGAGCGGCAACCTTATTCTTTAAGTGTCTGCAGGCTTCTCTGGTAGCTCAGTTGGTAAAGAATCTGCCTGCAATGCAGGAGACCTTCGTTTGAGTCCTGGGTCTGGAAGATCCGCTGGAGAAGGGATAGGCTACCTACTCCAGTATTCCGGGGCTTCCCTGGTGGCTCAGCTGGGAAAGAATCTGCCTGCAATGCAGGAGACCTAGGTTTAATCCCTGAGTTGGGAAGATCCCCTGGAGAAGGGAAAGGCTACCAACTCCAGTATTCTGGCCTAGAGAATTCCATGGACTGTATAGTCCATGGGGTCTCAAAGAGTTGGACATGACTGAGTGACTTTCACTTTTGCAGTAAATACACAGCTCCAATTACTTCTTTCTTGGCTTATTTATGATACCATGCAAACAAATGTCAAGCCATGAGGGTTTGGGGTAGCAGGAAAATGAGTTAAAAACCAAATAACATTGGTTGGCTTTGGATGAAGTAGCATTATTCCAATATTTCTAACCAGCCTACTAGTAGCATACCATGTTGCATCACTACAAGTGAAATGGTTAATTTTATATTTAGTTCTTCTTCCCTAATCTAAGTTCCCAACCCCACACCAATGCATTTGCCATTATGTAAATCAGAATGGCCATCATTTATCACCATGGCCCCACTTAGATACAGGACACTTTTGTTCTCAAACTGACTTTGACCTTCTGGGAGGCCTGAGTTAACCAGGCAACATCTGACTTCAGCTCCGGCAGCATCGTGGACAATTTGGCAACCTTCCAACAGCAATATTTGGGAGAAAATCAGTTGAAAAGAAGAAAGTGAGATGTGACCAAGGCCAGAAACTTGTTCTTGTAAATGAGATTCCAGCAAAGTCAGCATCATCTTCGTTGGGCCTGCCTTCCGAAGAGGGAGAGTGCTGGGCCCTCGGGGGCTTATATCAACCCTGCTGCCGCCCGTCTGCAGGCCTAATGGAGAGAAAACACAAGCGGGTTGAAAGCAGGGGGAGTTTGGGGTATGGGAAACCTCCCTTCACATTTAAGATTCTGAATGTTTTCACCAACTCCAAATGTGTTCACTAGAGCCATACATTTGCCAGCCTTAATGTCTATAGGCTCTCTAATTTGGGGAAAAAATATAATAACTCTGGTTTCTCTTAAACTCAGAGTTGGTTCTGAGACAGAATGATGCTCTGGGATATGAAACAGGTGACTTCTCCCATTCTTTGGAGCAGTCTAAGCAAGAGAGTTTCCTGTGGAAGACAATACGCGCCTCATCACTCCTAGCTTTGGGGACACGCTCCAGAATCACCTTAAGATATAACAGAGCCATCTAGACATTTAGGAGTAGAAGTCAGTATTGTCATGTGTCAATGCTCTTCCAGTTTTCTGCTTGGCGTTTAAAAATTGGATTCATAAGGAATTCCCTGGCACTCCAGTTGTCAGGACAGGGTGTTTTCACTGCTGAGGGCCTGGATTCAATCCCTAGTCAGGAAACTAAGATCCTGCAAGCTGTGTGGCATGGAAGAGAAAGGATTTATAGATATCCAAGGTTCAACAATAAAATGAAATCATCTTGGCTAATAGATCATTAGTTTGTGTGTGTGTGTGTGTGTGTGTGTGTGTTTGCTTACTATTTGTTATAAATAATTCCTTTGCAGTAGGATTCTTGTAAGAACAGAGACTATTAACATCAAATATTTATATTATTATGCCTAATATTTACTATGTGCTAGACACTCAGCTAAGTACTTTATGGTGGTTTAGTCGCCAAGTCGTGTCTGATTCTTGCAACCCCATGGACTGTAGCCCGCCAGACTCCTCTGTCTATGGATTCTCCAGGCAAGAATACTGAAGTGGGCTGCCGTTTCCTTCTCCAGGCAATCTTCTTGACCCAGGGACTGAACCTGCATCGCCTGCATTGAGATGGATTCTTTTACCACTGAGCCACCAGAGAGAAGCCCCAAGCACTTTATAATCTCAATTAAATCATCACAATAATTTATGAAGTACAACAAATATGACAAATAAAATACAGAAATGTTAAATAATGACTTAAGACTACAAATACAGAGAAGACACATAATAGCTAAAAAATAGAACATGCTTATTTGCTAGTTGAATAAGGAACAGTGACATTATGATGATTCTCCTTAGTCTTCAAGCAACATCCTACTTCTGTTTCATATACGATACCAAGTCTCCAAAGATGATCCCACAGTGAACCATAACTCTTGTTTACCTCCCAGGTCCTATCACTTACTCAGAGCTGTTACATGTGGCAGAAATGGCACATTGTGCAGCTTCAAGGTCAGGTCAGAAGAAGCTTAGTATCTTATGGGACACTCTCTCTGGGAATGCTGATGTGCTGTCTCAGAAGTTTGATGTCCTGAGATCATGCTGGAGAAATCATGTGTGGGCCCTGCAGTTAAGCCCAGACTTCCAGCCCTCCCACTAGAATGCTTCAGACACCCAGCAAGCTTGTCTTGGACCCTCCAAACCAACCCACTTGCCACAACTGAATACCACTGAGTGACCTCAGCCAGTGTCACAGGGAGCAGAAGAATCATTCTGGAGAGCCCGCCCAATGCCTGACCAACAAAATGAATGTACTTACTGACTATTGTTTGAAGCCATTTCATTTTGGTGCAAATGGTATCTGGAAAGGGGGTGCTCCATAACCCAGATCTTAAATATGTGACATTGGTTTTGGGATGGGCAGTGGCTGGACGCTGGTAGTGTTTCAAGAATATTATAAATGTGGACTTCTCCGTGGTCCAGTGGTTAAGAATCCTCCTTGTAATGCAGGGGACACGGGTTTGATTCCAGGTTGGGGAACTAAGATCCCACATGTTGCAGAGCAACTAAGCCTGAACGCCACAACTCCTGAAGCCTGTGTGCTCTGGAGCCCTCTCGACACAACTAGAGTTTCTCACAACACAACAAAGACCCAATGCCGCCAAATAAGTAAATAAATATTCAAAAAAAGAATATTATAAATGTAAATTCAAACTCTTCAAGAGGCCACTGCTGAGGACTCCTATGATTGTGAAGAAAGTGCTATTTGAATATGGGGAAGAAGGGATCCTTTTGTGTATTGGCTCACAGTTGGGCAATGCTGTTGCCTATGGAGACTTGAAAACTAGAAAGGGTACTTGAAATAGTCATGGGCTTGACTATGGAGATTTCTAGGCAGAATGCAGAAAGTGCTACCTGGCACCTTCTCCTGATTATGTAACTACATACTGTATCATTCCATCTATATATATATTAAGTTCACGCCAAGTCGCTTCAGTTGTGTCCAACTCTTTGTGACCCTATGGACTGTAGCCCACCAGTTTCCTCTGTCCATGAGATTCTCCAGGCAAGAATACTGGAGTGGGTTGCCATGCTCTCCTCCAGGGGATCTTCCTGATCTAGGGATTGAACCTGCATCTTCTACGTCTACCTACATTGGCGGGTGGGTTCTTTACCACCAGTGCCACCTGGGAAGCCCGTATTAAGTTCAAGAACATGCAAATTAAGCTATGATGATAGGAGTTGTAGGAGAGGCTGGCTTCCTCCAGGGAAAGAGGAATTGACTGGAAAAGGTCATAAGAAAATCTTCTAAGGTGATGGAATATTGTAAAGCTTGATCTCGGTAATGGCTGGATACAAATGTAAAAATTGTGCTGGATATAATTTGTATCCATGGCTGGATACAAATGTAAAAATTGTGCTGTACAACTAAGGTTTGTGTGTTTTTATTGTGGCAATTATATTACAATTAAAGCTAAGTAAATTGGTTCTGTCCTGGGAGATCTGGGCTTTCCTGGTGGCCCAGATGGTAAAGAATCTGCTTGCAATGAGGGAGACCTGGGTTTGATCCCGGGGTCAGGAAGATCCCCTGGAGGAGGAAATGGCAACCCACTCCAGTATTCTTGCCAGGTAATTCCATGGACAGTGGAGCCTGGTGGGCTACAGTCCATGGGGTCTCAAAGATGTGGACACGCTTGAGTGACTAGGCATACCTGGGAGATCCAGGGGCAGTAGACACACAGGCAATGAGAGAGTTCTTTTTGCAGTGCACCGCTCTCTGGGTCAGTCATCAGTAGGGTTTAATAGGGCATCTGTTTATTCCTTTCCTTCAAGTATCAGTGAAGAAGGAACTTCATTTTAGTATCAGTGAATCTTTTTTCCTATCACGATTTAATCAGCGCTACTGTACTTCTTGTTTTCTGTTAGAGTATTATTTCATTTTTCATCTGTCTCTGGAGGTTCTTACATTAACTTTGCTCTTGGCATTTCACTTTTGACTTATCCTGATTTTAGAATCCGTCACTTTTCATCATCATTTTTATTTTATAGCCTTTCAGTGTCAGTCGTTCCCAAGTCCATCTTCAAATCACAGTCTAACAATTCATATGCCACCAGAGCCATATTGCTTATGGTTCTCATCGTCATTGTGTAAATTACCTCCCCTTTTAGCATAATAGCTTTTATCATTAGGAGAAGCTATGTTGCCTTGTATATGAAATCATATTTTGTTTTCTGATGTGTAGTCTGGCTTCATTCTTCCCTTTTTTCCTCCTTAGCTTGAGATAAATTCACTGCGTATTGTGTGTTCCAAATTTAAACCTGACACCTAGAAAGATAAGTGACAAACAGGAAGTGATTGAAGGAAGAAGCTCTTCCTACCATGTCTGTTGGTACCATCAAAGCAGACACTTTTTGTAAAATCTTTTTCTTTTTGTGCACAAAGGTGTGGGGTGGTAACAGCATCCATTTATACACTTATTCTTCTATTAATAAAAAAAATGTCATTGAACAGTGAGTACAGTCTCTTCCAGTTGTCATACATAATTTGGTTTGAATCAACAAACTCTTGCCTAAGATTTGGTCCAGATTATTTAGTTCAACACCCTGTGCCCAAAGAGCCACAAACCAATGATGATAATAAAACACAATGTGTCCCTTTTGGGACATTTTCCTTAACCCAGACAAGAATAATTGCATGAAAGGAGACTGTCCTCTGTTGACTTAATGTGTGAACTTTAAGCCAATCTCCTAGATACAAATGTTTCCACCTTCTAAACAAAAGTGAGATTGGAAATAGGCCATGGTTAAGGTGTGAAATGTAGGATGTTTCATAATCATATAGGCCAACCCTGATTAACTTTATAAATTAGATTTTCAGTTGTAAGAAGAATGCACACTCATTACAAACACTGAAACTGTGCAGAAACATGTTTCTCCCCTTCCTCACAAAGTAATCACAATCAGTTTGCAGGGATCTTTCCCTTTCCATGTATTTTCCACTCAAATACCCCGTGTATATACACAACACGTTTTCTTTCTCTCTTTACCCAAATGAAGTTGTACTGGACATGACCTAGAATTTATCTTGTTCACTTAAAAGTATAATGTGGGTATCTCATCTTGTTAATAATGGTAATTTATCCTTTTTTTTTTTTTTTTAAAAAGTCTTTATTGAATTTGTTACAACATTGCTTCTGTTTTATCTTCTGGTTTTTGACCCCTAGACATGTGGTGGGATCTTAGCTTCCCAGCCAGGGATAGAACCCACACCCCCTGCATTGGAAGGTGAAGTCTTAACCAATGGATCACCAAGGAAGTCCCACTCGTAATTTATCTCTTCAAAAATGTTGAAATAAAAAATTTTGTGGTTTATTTTAAAAATTGTTTTTACTCTTTACAAAAATGTATTTTCATGATCAAAATTAAAATGCTACAAATGGGACTGCAGCTCTTTCTATCATGCTTTGATTTCTGTCCTGCCCTCAACACTCTCTGGGTTGCCCCTGTGAGCAGCTCTGAAAATGTGCTTCCAGACCTTATTCTTCGCGTTTACGTGCCATTACCTACAAATTCATAACTATTTATACTACTGTTTTGTATATTCATTTAACTTAGTCTTCCATGCAGGTAATGTTCTGCCTTGTTCTTTTTCACTCTGCAACTTTATCTGGAGACCTGTTCATGGGAATACACACAAATCTTTTAATAATGTAAAGAACCTGCCTGCCAATGCAGGAGACATAATAGATGCGGGTTCGATCCCTGGATCAGGAAGATCCCCTGGAGGTGGCCACGGTAACCCACTAGAGTTCTTGCCTGGAGAATCCCACAGACAGAGGAGCCTGACAGGCTACAGTCCATGGGGTTGCAAAGAGTTGGAACTGTCTGAAGTGACTTTAGCACACAGGCATGCACATTTTGCTTAGCATCTCCATTATTAATGGAGTTGTTTTGGCTGTTTCTATTTTTTCATGCTTATCAATAATAACTCTTGTAAATTTAAATGTAGTTCCTTATATAATAATTGCACAAAACATAAATTTATTAATGCATTAAAAGCAATAACTGCCTACCAAAAATTTTAGGTTATGACTGGAATTTAACTGGTAAAATTTTATTTAATAATAAATTGTATTTAACTGATGATAAATTTTATTTGTGATAGTATTTAATTTTATTTAACTGATAAAAGATGTGGGAAAATAGGTGACTTTGTCAATAATTTTGATGATATCAAAATAATTCCTTTTGGTTTATGAGAGTACTTTTTGTTCCACATTCTTTCCAACCACTGGTATTATTAAATTTTGGGTCAGTTTTATTTCTGGCTTTCTGTTCGGTAAGTAGGGTTATCTTCTTGTGGTTTTAATGTTTATTTTCCAATATCTTTAAAGTATCTTTTCATATGCTTATGGATTATTTGTTTATCTTTATTTGTGAAATGCTGTTCAGCTGTCTTCTGCATATTTTTATTGGGTTACCTTTCTTTTTCTTAATGATTTGAAAGATTTACTTATATATTGTGGATGCAATCTTTGTCGATTACATGAGTTACAAAATACTCTTTCACTAAGTGAAAAAAAAATGCTTCCTTTTGCACGGGAACAAAGGAGGTTAATGAGAAATGGAATTACTGGGTCACAGAGGTACATATTTTTTTTTTGTTTTATTATATTCTGCTGAATTGGCCTCAGAACTGTAGGGATTTCAGTTCCCCTCATTCACAATATCACTAACAATTGATATTGTCAGGTTTTACAATTTTATCAATCTGATAGGTGAAGAATACTCTTTAATTGATTGTAATTTGAAATTCTCTGCTTACTAACGAGCTTTAGCATCTTTTCAAATAAGGATAAACAAATAAGCCATAAGCATTTGGAAAAATACTTTAAAGATATTGGAAAATAAACATTAAAACCACAAGAAGATAACCCTACTTCCCCAATAGGACTTCCCTGATGGCTCAGGTGGTAAACTGCCTACAATGCGGGAGATCTGGGTTCGATCCCTGGGTCATGGCAACCCACTCCAGTACTCTTGCCTGGAGAATCCCATGGACAGAGGAACCTGGTAGGCTATAGTCCATGGAGTCACCAAGAGTCTGACACGACTGAGCAACTTCACTTTTTCACTTAGCATCTTTTTTTAGTCATTTGTGTTTTCATTTCTGAAAACACAAAAGACTTGTTTACATTCCTTTTCTATTATCTTCTCTTGTGGTTTATCTTTGTTTATTGATTTGTCGAAATGCTTTGTATAATTTGGATATTGATCCATGTTGTACTTACATATGTGTCTATATATGTTTTCTCCAAATCTGTCACTTCTCTCTGAACTTTGTTCATGGTATTTTGTAATAGAGATTTATTTAAAGTTTGATATTGTCAATTTTATTAGCAAGGTCATGGGCATAGTCTTTTAAATTTTTTTTACTATCACTTAAATAAAGTATCAAATTTACTAGCTTTGGTGGTTAATTTTCTGTCATGGTGACTGGACCCATTAAATGCCCAGATAGCCCAGACAGCTGGTTAAACACTGTTTCTGGGTGTGTCTGTGAGAGTATTTTTGGAAGACATTAGCAGTTGATGGTGATCTAAGTAAAGCAGAAAACCCTCCCCAATGTAAGATGGCATCATCCAGTCAATTGTGAGCCTGAATAGCACAGAAATGTGGAAGAAGATTGAGTTAATTGGGCTGGATTGCTTGCGCTGCAACACTGATCTCTTGCCCTTGATTTCAGACGTTCAGGCCCAGATTGAAGTCTACACCACCAGCTCTCAGACTCTCAAGTCTTTGAACTACATCAACAGCTTTCCTGGACCTCCAGCTTGTAGATGGCAAATAGTGGGACTTCTCAGCATCCATAATTGCATGAGCCAATATCTTATAATAAATCTCTCTCTCTTTATATAGATATGTATATATATATACACACACACACACATTATATATGTTACACATATATAATAGTATATATAAATATAATGTATATGTAAATTGTATGTATATATAAATATCTTTGAAGATTGATCAGGGAAGAGATTCTTTATTTGAAGAACAAATGAAAAGGTTTACATATACAAATTATTTTGTAGAGAGGCAACAGTTTTTAACATATTGATAAAAGTAACATATTTTGGTATAACTATTGTATATCAAGACTGTGCTGAATGTTGCAAGGTTTACATAGGGGCAAGGCATAATGTCATGAGAATTTAAGAGAGATTTGATCTCTCTGCTGTTGATGGTGGGAGTGATGTATTTGAAGGAGACCAAAGTTATAGAGGGTCTAGTGGTATTTAAGATATTTCTTGATTTTTATGGAAGATTATAAGTAGCCACAAATTTTTGACACTGTTCCCACTGGATGTGGATGGGACTGTGACTGCTTTGATAAGCAGAGGTTGCTACTAGTGACACCCCGCCAGTTGTGGACCTTTCAGGGGACTGGCTTTGGTTTCTGAACATCCTGGGTCGCCATGACGACCTTGATGCAGAGCAAGAGAGGAGCCAAGGTGAGCCCAGCCTTTCCGCTGCTCCTAAGGCACCAAGATAAGTGAAGCCATCTTGAAGCTTCTGGGTAAGCTTAGCAACCTTGAACGGTACCCAGCAATACTCCTGATCCCATGTGCCTGAATTCCTGACCCAGGAAATTGTGATGCAGAGTAAACCAGCTTATGTTTTCAGTTACTGAGTTTTACAGTGATTTACCTGCTGGAGGAGGGCATGGCAACCCACTCCAGTATTCTTGCCTGGAGAATCCCCATGGACAGAGGAGCCTGTTTGGACCACAGTGCATGGGGTCACGAAGAGTCGGACACGACGGAAGCGACTTACCACAGCGCAGCACGTGCAGCAACGAATGACTGGAACAAAAGCCATATAAGAGTACTAGGTCTAGACTTAGTACTAAAGTACTAGAGTACTAAAGTACTAGATCTGGAAAGAGTAAATTGTGCACTTGTAGTTTAAGTCTCAACATAGAGCTTGCAATGTGAATTCCTTGCAATGTAAGTTTTTTGCTTATTTGATAGTGACAGAGCACCATTCTTTCATACATATGCTTATTTATTTAAATGGAAGCATAGTTGCTTTACAGCACTTTGCTAGTTTCTGTTACACAGCAAAGTGAATCAGCTACCTGTTTACACATAGCTCCTCTGTTTTGGATTTTCTTTCCATTGAGGCCTCCACAGAGCATTGAATAGAGTTCCCTGTGCTATACGGCAGGTTCTCATCAGTTTTTTAAAACTCTTCATCTTTTTAGTTGTGTGTTTATGTTTGACTGCGCTGGGTCTTCGCTGCTGTGGGCAGGCTTACCCTGGTTGTGCAGAGTGTGGGCTTTTTCTTGCGCTGGCTTCCACTGTTGCGGAGCATTGGCTCCAGGATAAGCACAGGCTGAAGTACTTGCAGCGCATGGGCTTAGTAGTGCAGTGTGCAGGCTTAGTTGCCCCGAAGCATGCAGGATCTTTCCAGGCCAGGGATAGAATCGGTGTCCCCTGCACTGGTAGACAGATTCTTTACCAATGGACCACCAGGGTAGTCTGTCATTAGTTACCTTTTTTATACACAGTAGAGTATATATGTCAATCCCAATCTCCCAGTTCATCTCACCCCCCCCCCCCCACTTTTCTGTTCGTGTTTATTCTCTATGTCTGGGTCTCTGTTTCTGCCTTGAGAACAGGTTCATCTGTACCATTTTTCTAGATTCCATATATATGCATTAATATACAACATTTGTTTTTCTCTTTCAGACTTACTTCACTCTGTATGACAGACTCGAGGTCCATCCACATCTCTACAAGTGGCTCAATTTCTTTCCTTTTCATGACTGAGTAATATTCTATCATATATATGTACCACATCTTATTTATCCATTCCTTATTTGATAGACATTTAGCTTGCTTCCATGACCTGGCTATTGTAAATAGTGCTGCAATGAACATTGGGGTACATGTGTTTTTTTAACTTTTTGTTTTCTCAGTATATGTCAAGTAGTGGGATTGCTGGGTCATATGGTAGACTTATTCCTAGTTTTCTAAGGAATCACCATACTGCTCTCTGGGCTTCCCCAGTGGTAAAGAATCTATGTGCAATGCAGGAGCAGCACGAGATGGGGGTTCAAGTCCTGGGTTAGGAAGATCCCCTGGAGGAGGGCATGGCAAGTGACTACAGTATTCTTGCCGGAAGAATCCCATGGACAGAGGAGCCTGGCAGACTGGAAGTCCACGGGGTCGCAAAGAGTTGGACATGACTGAAGCAACTTAGCAGGCACGCATACTGCGCTCATAGTGGCTGTATTAGTTTACATTCCCACCAACAGGACAAGAGGGTTCCTTTTTCTCCACACCCTCTCTAGCGTTTATTGTTTGTAGATTTTTTGATGGTGGCCATTCTGACCAGTGTTAGGTGATACCTCATGGTAGCTTTGATTTGCATTTCTCTAATAATTAGTGATGTTGAGCTTCTTCTTATGTGCCTCTTGGCCATTAATATGTCTTCTTTGGAGAAACACCTATTTAGATCTTCCACCCATTTTTTGATTGGGTTTTTTCTTTTTTTTTAACATTGAGCTGCATGAGCTGTTTGTGTATTTTGGAAATGTATCATTTTTTTGCAACTATTTTCTCCCATTCTGAGGGTTGTCTTTTTGTCTTGTTTATGGTTTCCTTTGCTGTGCAAAAGCTTTTAAGTTTCATTAAGTCTCATTTGTTTATTTTTATTTCCATTATTCTAAGGGATGGGTCAAAAAAGATCTTGCTGTGATTTATGTGAAAGAGTGCTCTTGCTATGCTTTTCTGCAAGAGTTTTATACTGTCCAGTCTTACATTTAGGTCTTTAGTCCATTCTGAGTTCATTTTTGTGTAACTGAGAGAGACTGAGGGACTTGACTAAGGACCAATCAGGGATTAGTGGCAAAACCTGGGACAGACCTTTGGTTTCCTGACTCACTGGAGTCTTTTGCAATCACTTGTACTGTATCTTCAGCCCTGAGCATGTGTATGGGGGTTTTGCACAGACCCACTGGGCTAAAAAGATGACTTGGCTATAAAATTACATAACTCATTAATTTTAAAACTATGTTACAATCTGATTTCTAGGACCAAACAATCATTTTAATTGCCAGTGTGTACAGTGGTGCACTGGTAAATGTGTAACAACTGCTTCTTTGAAAACAAAAGTGTCCTAAGTTGTAGCATTTGCTAACTGCTATGGTATGGATGAACCCACTGTGGTCAAATTCAAGCTCCCTTTATTTTTTTGTGATGTCACTGGGTGTTAACTTGGGAGCTGGGTAGAAAAGCATGGGGGCAAGATGGCCCAGCACACCTAGGAGGACACCCCCTCAGGAAAAGCCAACATAACCATGCCTGCCTTCGTTTGAAAGAGACCCATTTGCAGTAATTATTCACAAAAACTCTTTATAAAATGAGTCACTGTGTTGCTTGCTTCATTGCAGGGCTGAAACTTTTAAGTACAGTTAAATATGATTTGGGGATCAATATTTTAATTTACTTATAGTGTATAAATAATGAACCTTTGCCAAAAACATTGATAGCCCTTGTGGATAAAACACCAAATATTCCCCTTGCCCCTTACATCTCCCAGACTCCTTTGCTGCTGGGTCAGGCCCACATGACAAGTTCAGATCAGTGGCTTATGAATGGAAGTGATGTGTGCCACCTGTGGGCCAAGGTAGCGCAGAATTGTGAGTTCTCCCTGCTTTGTTCTGCACAAAGCTCGGAGGTCCAGGCAGAAGCAGTGGCATCACATGATGAAGGGAGCCTAAATTCTTGAATCACTAAATGGAAGATGACTTTGCAAGAATGAGAAATAATTTTATCTATGTTGAAAGCCATTGAAATTCAGGGGTTTGCCCCTACACCACAGTGAGGATTATCTTGACTAATACAGTTATAAAAGCAACTTGAGAGCCAATCCTTTTCAAGATAGTTTTCACATATCTCAACTGGTGGAAATAAGAAAAAGACATTACTTAGAAGTAAAAGGATGAAAATGAGAAAAAAATGAGCCTCCAGGTTTTTATTAACCAGTAACTGTTTCTGATGCTTTTTAATATGAGAATAAAACTCTTAGAGTATTAGGTTGCCTTATAAATATATAGCATTGATTTTTTTATATGGAGGTCTAACAAGTTCATAATAATACTTACATGCCTCTTTCAGAGCTATCAAATCATTTCATGTCCCATATGAATTAGTTCCTTCATTTATTTATTCATTAAACAATTATTTTTTTGAGTGTTGGTAGTATTCTGGTGTGAGATGCTGGGAACATTAAGGTGAGAATAAAACAGCATAGGCTCTGCCTCCACGGAAGTTGGAATCTAGGGGGTTACACAGCTGTTAATCCAATAACCTAAGAGGGCCGAGGGTTATGAAGGAAAAGCATGGGATACTGTGAAAATGCAACAGAGGCATTTCTTTGATGAGTTTGTGGTTGAAGTGGTAATGCAAATGACATTCCGTTTCCTGAGGAAGAGACGTGTGAATGAAAATCTGAAGGATCACCAAGACTTAAATAGATGAGTATGTGGGAAGACAGTATTAGTGTCTTCTTGCTGCTGTAACAAATCACCACAAACAGTGGCATAAATGAACACTGTTCATTATCTTACAGCTCTGGGGTTCAGAAGCCTAAAATAGGTCAGCAAGGCTTCATTCATGCTGGAGGCTCTGGGACAGAACCTGTTTAAGGGCAGGGTGGCATCTTCCAGATTCTAGCCCCCACCACAGGCCTTGGCTCCTGGACTTCTCCAGGCAGTGGCATTAATGACATTGCTCTGAGCTCTGCTTCTGTGGTCAGCTCTCTCTCCCTCCGGCTTGGAACCCCCTGCGTTCCTGTTACAAAGACACTTGGGATCACATTGGACCACCCAGATAATCCAGATATGCTTCCCATCTCAGCATCCTTAGTCACACTTAGCAAAGTCCCTTTGTCCTCTCAAGTAACATATGGACAGGCTTTGGGGATTATGACATGGACATCTTTGGGGGCCACCATTTTGTCTACCACGGAGTGTGAGACAGAGAGAGCAGAATTTATGGAAACCCAGACATAGAGGGAGCTTGTCTCGTGGCAGAAACAGAATGAAGTGCTGTGACCACAGTGCCACAGTTGGGGGGCGGGGACCCTGCTTTGAGATTGGACTGGAGACACAGGCCACACTGGGTCCTGCAGATACCTGTCCCCTTAGCCAGCTCAGGATGCTTGTACCAAAATACCATAGACTGGGTGGCTTGAACCTATTTCTCAGAGTCCGGGAGGCTGGGGAGGCAAGGTCAAGGTGTCAGACAGTCTGGCTCCTGGGAGGCCTCTCCCTGGCTTTCAGATGATCATCTTCTTGCTGTGTCCTCACGTGGTGAAGGCAGAACAAGACGAGTTCTCTGGTCTCTTCCCATAGGACCTCATGTCTCACCCAAACCTAATCACCTCCAAACACCATCACCCCCACAGATTAGGGCTTCAACATATGAATTCTGGGGGTGGGGAGCAGCATCTCTTCACAGCATCTGTAAACTACTTCACAGGTATGGGTCTATGATTATCCTGGAACTCTTGGAAACATCTCTATTTGCCAAGAAGAGATCACCTAAATGAACTTTCAAGGTTGTTTCTAGCCCTCAAGTACTGTGGAATTCAAATAAAGCAACTAAAATGCTTAATAATTTAATCTGGTAAATGGAGATAATATTAGTATCTGCAACACAGAGTTGATGGAAAGAAAGAAAAAGCTCCTTATATAGAGCATTTATAACAATTTTGGGCACATAAGAAGCAATATGTAAATATTAGCAGTTATTCTTTATCTATGAAATACAACCTTATGGATCTGTAAGGATTTATACTTTAGTAACTTGTTTCTCTGGGATTTTTAAAAATCGTTATTGGAGTGTGGTTGCTTTACACTGTTGTGTTACTTTCCGCTGAGCAGCACACTGAGTCAGCTATATGTGTACATACATCCCCATTTTCTGGATTTCCCCCCCACGCAGGCCACCGCAGAGCACGGAGTGGAGTCCCCTGAGCTGAGGAGGAGGTTCTCACTGTGGCGGCTTAGTCACTCAGTCATGTCTGACTCTTGCGACCCCGTGGGCTTCGGCCTGCCAGGCTCTGTCCATGGGATTTTCCAGGCAAGAATACTGGAGTGGGTTGTCATTTCCTTCCCTAGGGATCTTCCCGACCCAGGGACTGAACCCCGGCCCCCTGCACTGCAGGCAGATTCTTTATGGACTGAGCCGCCAGGGAAGCTGCGCTATACAGTTGGTTCTCATTAGTTATCTGTTTTATATATAATAGTATATATGTGTCAACCCCAATTTCCCCATTCTTTCCCGCCCCATCTTCCCCTCTTGGTGTCCATATGTTTGTTCTCTATTTCTGCTTTGCAATTAAGATACTCCATAACATTTTGCTATATTCCACATATATGTGTAAATATACAGTATCGGTTTTTCTCTTTCTAATTTACTGCACTCTGTGGGATTTTTACATGAAAGAATAGTTTGAGTTGGGGTGGGTGGGGGATGAGGAAGCACCAGAAGCAACAAAAAAGCAAACAAAGTGGCTATCTGATCATGTCCCTGGTGAATCTAGTTCAAAGGGACAAGACAGGCTGAGTACATCACAGAACAAATGAAGCACAATTTGAAAATCTCTGGGAATTCTGAGACATCCTAGGCTTCCCTTGATGAAGCTGAAAACTGTGGTGAGCAGAATGCTGGACCCATAGAGTATTGTCAAAGGACAGGGCCACTTACCCAAGCTAGACATCCAGTGCTGTCACACCGATGTGACAGACAGCGGCACTCAAGCACGGACACGGGCCATTTGAGTCAAGATAAACACTCCTCTGGGCTGTAGGATTCTCTCAGTTGAAATCTGCTAAGGCCCAGAGACATTGTTTGAAGTTACTTCAGGATGACAACTTTTCTATACAGCTTGTAAGAAGCACCGTACTACTGACTAGTAAGTGGGGCTTCTTGTTTTCTGGTTGCCAAGTCAGGTCCGACTCTTTGCGACCTCATGGACTGCAGCACACCAGGCTTCCCAGTCCTTCACTATCCCCTGGAATTCGCTCAGACTCATGTCCACTGAGTCAGTGGTGCCACCCAACCATCTCATCCTGTTGCGCCCTTCTCTTCCTGCCCTCAGTCTTTCCCACCACCAGGTGTTTAACGCTGATCGAATTTACACTGTTCTGGGTTGAGTTTCCCCAGAATGGACACTGGAACAAGGGTTTGGGTGTAAGTAGCTTCTCTGGGACGGAGAAGGCAATGGCACCCCACTCCAGTACTCTTGCCTGGAAAATCCCATGGACGGAGGAGCCTGGTAGGCTGTAGTCCATGGGGTCACGAAGAGTCGGACATGACTGAGCAACTTCACTTTCACTTTTCACTTTTATGCGTTGGAGAAGGAAATGGCAACCCACTCCAGTGTTCTTGCCTGGAGAATCCCAGGGATGGGGTCACACAGAGTCGGGCACGACTGAAGTGACTTAGCAGTTAGCCGCAGCTTCTCTGGGAAGTGAGTCCAGGAAGTGAAATGAGACGGGGAGAGCAATCAGTTTAGCAGGAGGTAAAGAACAGACTTCTGCTGGGGGGACTGGGGCCAGCCCCCCTGGAGCTCTTGGATGGCACAGAACCTCCCTAGGGCTGTCTCTCCCAGAGGGAGAAGGATCCAGGATAGGACATTCTAGTTCCCATCCGTTGTTGCCTGAGGGTGCTTGAGGGAGGGAAGACCAACATTTGGAGGGGGGCGAATCTTCTCTTCTGGTCAGAGGAAGGCCTCCTGCTTTGAGGAAGAAGCTGTAAGCACCCACTGGACAGAAAGTACCCAGAGAATATGGCCCCTGCTGTGTGAATGGCAAACCTAACACTCTCAGTGTCTATGAAATACACTGAAACACAAAGCATGACTCAGACCTCTCTCACCTACCCAAAGGTATCACTAACAATTTTCTCCTCTCTCCTCTGCGTCATCAGAGTTTCCCTCTGAATTTGCTATGTTTTTTCATCACTGTAAAACATGCCCTGCCCTTTTCCCATCATGATGCCACTTCTCCCTCCAGTTGATGCCTGATTCTGCTCTGTCCATCTACAGAAAGCTCATTGAAAAACAAGTGTACTCTATGTATATACTTATTTTCCTTTACTTCCCGGATCAATCAGAAACATGTTTGCTCCAATCAAATAGATATGTCAAAAGATCACACATGAAAATCAACAAAAAGTAAATAGCCTTATGTTTGGTTTGTTTAGTTTTAGTTGTTTTAACAGAGAAAGGAATGGTACTGGTAATAGACAGAAGACAAGTCTCTTGTTGTTAAGTTAGTAATGTATTTAGCAGCTTACAGATAGATAATGTCAAGGTCACCAGTACTTTTCATGACAGCAAATCAAATGATCAAGTCTCAATCCTATTTTAGTAGGTCTGTTGGATTCAGTTGTATATTCTGTCTTTTTTAATTTTATTTTTTTAATTGGAGGATAATTGCTTTACACTGTTGTGTTGGTCTCTGTGCATATTACAGAATGTGACTCAGTCACAAGTGTACATGTGTCCCCTTCCTCGAGAACCTCCCTCCCACGCCCCCTTCCCTCGAGGTCATCACAGAGCACCAAGCTGAGCTTCCTCTGCTACACAGCAGCTTCCCACTAGCTACCTGTGTTACACATGGGAGTGAATGTATGTCAATCCCAATCTCCCAGCTCAACCACTCTCCTCTTCCCCCCACCCAGGTCCACATGTCTGTTTTCTACATCTGTGTCTGTATTCCTGCCCCGCAAAAAGGTCCGTTAGTACCATTTTTCTAGATTCCATATACATGTGTTAGTATACAATATTTGTTTTTCTCTGACTTACTTCACTCTGTATAACAGGCTCTAGATTTGTCCACCTCAGTTCAACTGACTCAGATTCATTCCTTTTTATGGCTGAATAATATTCCATTATATCACAACTTCTTTATCCATTCATCTTTTGATAGACATCTGGGTTGCTTCTATGTCCTGGCTATTGTAAACAGCGCTGCAATGAACATTGGAATACATGTGTCTTTGAATTCTCTCTTTTTTGATAAATGTTTTCCCACTTGGACATCACATTCTCTTGGTTCCTCACACCTGACTTACTTGTTTCTTTTACTGAATCTTTTCTGGTTCCTCCTTATCTCTCTGACTGGTGCATCTCTACCCCCAACCATAGCCATTGGACATCTTCTCTCTACATCTACACTTTGGTGGTATCTATTGGTTCAGTGACTTTAAATACCATTTTAATGCTAACGACTCCCAAATTTACCAGCTCAGTGTTGTCTTCATAACCCATTTCCACTTTGGTGGTTCTCACCTCAGGATATTTGTGCCCCTCACCCCACCTGGAGGACACTTAGGAATGACTACAGAATGTTTTGGTTGTCACCACTGGGAGGGCGGGCCCAGGTGCTACTAGCATTGAGTGGATAGAGGCCAGGGATGCTGCTAAACTAATGATGCACAGGGTGCTCCACGGCAAAGGGTAACCCAGCCTCGGACGCCCACAGCGCTGACGGGGAGGGCCTGCCCCATTCTTACATGACAGCCGCTCGATGTATCCACGGGATGCCGGACCAACACCTCAAACTCAACAGCTCTGAGACTCAGCTCTGACCAGCGCAGCCTCCCCCAGTTCCATTAAGGACATCTCTACCCTTAGAACTGCTCAAGCAGTAAATGTTGGAGCCATCCTTGGCAACTCCCCCAGCACACAGTCGGTCCATCAGCAAGCACTATGGCTCAGTCTTGAAATCTCCTTAACTTTATGCTGCTATTCAGGTTCAGACCAAAACCATCTGCTACCTGAATTGTTGTCCCCACTTCCAAAGAGTCCCACCACCCCATTCTTGGTCGCCTGTAGTCTATCTGCACCCTGAAAGCCAGTAGTCCACTTAAAATACAGATGAGGTCAGGTCACACTTTTGCTCAACACCTTCCACTGACCTCTATTATCACTTAGAGAAAAAGTCAATGTCCTCCCAAAATAATTAAAGGTACGTTAAACTCATCAACAAAATATGGAGCAAGAAGAAGCCTTGCACACAGCTTGTAAGAGCATCTAGTGGCAGAACCACTCTGGAGAATCATGAGGAATTATCTGGTGAAGGTGCAAATTAACACATCCTGCAATCCAGCAATTTCATTCCTAACTATACACCTGGAGTTGAGAAATTCCTGCTACTGTGTATAGCGAATTGTTCACTATAATTGTTTATCTTCACAAAAACTGAAGACAAGTTAAATATACATAGAAGAGTGGATAACCAAGTTTAGGTACAGTAAAACATGAATGAATTACAGCTACACCTGCAACATGGATAAATCTCAAAATAATATTGAGAAACAAAAGCAAGTTGCAGATGAATAGTGGAGTGGGTTGCCATGCCCTCCTCCAGGGGATCTTCCCAACCCAGGGATTGAATCCATATCTCCTGAGTCTCCTGCATTCCTCTTTACCACTGAGCCACCGAGGAAGCCATACATATGTATACTTATGTGTACATATGAATGTATGTATGTGTTGTCCCCATTTCCAAAGATCTCCCCCCCTCCCTTGTCCCACGTAGTCTATCTGCAACCTGAAAGCAGGTAGTCCTCTTAAAATACGGGTAGAGTCAGGTCACACTTCTGCTCAACACCTTCCAATGACCTCTGGTGTCACTTAGAGTAAAAGTCAATGTCCTCTCAAAATGGTTAAGTAATGTGTACATATACACATACATGTATTCATATATACATGTAAGTATATATGTATGGAACATGTAAGAACTGACTCATTTGAAAAGACCCTGATGCTGGGAAAGATTGAAGGTGGGAGGAGAAGGGGACAACAGAGGATGAGATGGTTGGATGGCATCACTGACTCAACGGACATGAGTTTGGGTAAACTCCGGGAGTTGGTAATGGACAGGGAGACCTGGTGTGCTGCAGTCCATGGGGTCACAAAGAGTTGGACATGACTGAATGACTGAACTGACTGACTGACTAAGTATGGCTTCCTCAGTGGCTCAAAAGTGAAGAGTCTGCCTGCAATGCAGGAGACTCAGGAGAAATGGGTTCAATCTCTGGGTTGGGAAGGCCCAATCCCTGGGCCTATAGAAGGGCATGGCAACCCACTCCAGTATTCTTGCCTGAAGAATCCCACAGACAGAGGAGCCTGGCAGGCTATCATCTGTCAAAGAGTTGCAAAGAGCTGGGCACTAACTGAAGTGACTGAGCTCACACACATGCACTTATATGTATGAGTGATGCACAAAGGCATTTAAAAAATGATATATATCAACATATATAGTTCATAACTGTCAACAAAAGGTAAGAGTGATCAGTACAAAATACTGGATACTGGTTACTTGGTTGGGGAGGCAAGAAAATATGCTTTTAGATGAACACCCAGACTGTTAACATCAAAGGTTTTTGTAATACAAGTTTTCTGACCTGGGTGGTGGGTCATATATGATACTGTAATTTTTTAAACCATATGTACACTGTATATTGTGCCATATGCAACTATTTTGTGTACACTGTACTAATATAAATTTCTATGGAATTAAAAGCATGAGTCTTGCATGTATAAACCTTACACTACATCCTACTGACCCAGAGAAAAGTCAACTGGTGCTGAGTTTTAAAAAACAAAACCCACAAGTGTACACTATACTCTTCTGCACATATTAGTTGTTACTTCCCTTGTAGCTGTCATGTGACATGAAAATGAATACCAGGAAGGCTGCTAAAAATTGGACAGCGGTGATAAAAAACTTTTCAGTTAGTGTGTAGATGGTTTATGAGCCAGGGATTTGGGAGGAAAATGGCACTGTTTTATTAGTTACCTATTACTGTGTAACAAATTACCAAACACTGGCAGCTTAAGACAACATGCCTGTGTTATTTCAGTTTCTGTGGATCAGGAATCTTGCCAAACCTTAGATCCTCTGCTTAGGGTCTCACAGGACTGGAATCAAGGTGTGGCCTGGGCTGTGCTTTCATCTGGGAGCTCAAACGGGGGAGAATCCCTTTGAAGCTTAGAGTTCATTTCCCCATGGCGGTAGGGTGGGGTTTAGCTCTTACTGGCTATTAGTGGAGGCTATGTGCACACGCAGAGGCTGCCTGTAGTCCTAGTTACATGATCACTTTTCCTACGTGACCACTTCCTCCATCAAGGAGAGACTCTAGGATACACTTGTCAGCAAGAAGTGTCTTGCATAACATCATGCACCCATGGGAGTGATGTCCCAACACTTTTGCCACATTGTTAAGGGGAGGGCATTGCACACAGGCACAAATGCCAGGAAGGGGAGTTGTGGGGGCCACTTTAGAATCTGCCCACCATGTGCACACATGAGAAAAAAGACGACTGATTAGAGTTCAATGAAAGGTCTGTTTACAAAGAAAAGTATGGGCAAGATTAAGAGTCGCCAAGAGGGCATGTGAAGCACCAACACCAAGGAGGCTCCATCACTCCCAGACTCAGGGAAGGGCTGAGGGGAAAAACAATGGGTGCAGAGGGCTGGCTACCCAACGGGAGGTGCAACCAGGCGGCACAGCCACTGCCAACTTGCCGTCTAGAAGGGAGAGAGTCAGGAGCATAAATAGTTCAGCCAGCAGTTTCCAAAGCGGTGTGGGGACTCTCTGGTATCCTAAGAACTTTCACAGCTACTTGTGTTGTTCTAATTTTGTCTTGAGTATACAGTGATACTTTCAGGGACTGCACGATGTGATGTGATAACAGATTGAACAGAGAAGCAGATATGACAATCCAGCTGTCCTCTGTTAGGCCAGATATTAAGGAGATTTGCAAAAATGTAAACCTTGTAAGTTTTATCACTAATTATTATTTGTTTGGGCTTCCCAGGTGGTGCTAATGGTAGAGGATCTGCCTGCAATGCAGGAGATGTGGGTTGGATCCCTGGGTTGGGAAGATCCCCTGGAGGAGGGCATGGCAACTCACTCCAGTATTCTTGCCTGGAGAATCCCCATGGACAGAGGAGCCTGGTGGGCTACAGTTCATGGGGTCACAATGAGTCAGACACAACTGAGTGACTGAGCAGAGATTGTTTGTTTGGAAAAATATATGTTTTGTAAAGCACTGTAATTATTTTACTGTATTTTGGAATTATTATCTTCAACTACATCAGTAAGTTAATGTAAAAATTCCCAATAGATGTAATTTTCTCTGTATCATTGTCTATATCAATATCAATCTATTTTATCATGTATCTATGTCAATAGATATAATTTCTTCAGTTTTAACTTCTAATATGGTAAAATCAATGGGCACAACTTTTGTGTTAATTTTTTATATCAATAGACATCATAATTTTTAAAGAGTATAAATGAGTCCTTAGACCAAAATATTTGAGGTCTGTTGCCAAAATCCCATCTTTCTTCCAGTTTCTGCTGTCCTAGGGGTGGTTCCCACCAGTGAAATAGAAGTGGGAGCCAGGGGAGAATCCATCAGCCTGGTGGATATAGCCCCAAAGTCAGACTTCCTTTGACTATTTTGGTCTTGTCTTCATCTTTGCTTCAAGGATCCTTGACTCAGCTCTGGGTCAGCTCTGATCCACTCCAGGGCTTGTCTGAGTCAGAACTGTAGATCCTGAAAAAGACATTCAGACCCCACAGCTCTATATGCCTGGCATGAACACTTGGATAACATGGAATATAGTCAGAACTCCAGGCTTTACCCCTGCCTGTATTACAAACCTTTCAAGACTCTTCTACTTTGGTTATTTTAAAAACTGAACTATGGTGGATTTACAATGTTAATTTCTGCTGTACATCAAAGTGATTCAGTTATACACATAAATATATTCCTTCTTAATATTCTTTTCTGTTATGCTTTATCAAAGGATACTGAATATAGTACTTGGTTATTTTTAGTCCATGGTCTTCAAGAAAACTCCTGATGTCTTTTAGAAGTTTCTTGAGACTGGGAAAGGTTACAGGGCTTTTGACCACATGTAAATATTGACCTACTGATACATGCTGTTATCTCCACTTAGATAGTAGATTTAAATCAGTGTACCAGGCCTGACTGGTTCTGAGAAAAATAGTGAGACTGAGTTTCTGAATCTATACCAGTGATCAGAGTTTGTTCTGTGGGTCCCAGGGCTCTCAGCATGCACCTGCCAACCTCCCCATTCTCCTGTGAAGATTTGCACACGCATGGGGGCTTATCTTAGTTCATCCCTTGCTGTCTTATTTCTCTCTTTTTTATAACTTGATGGGTTCGGTGACATGATGTTCTGTTCTCTGCATCTTAGCAGAGAAGGGTGTTCATGTTGACTGCTTTGTCATGAAGCAAAGAGAAGGGTGTTCAGGTTGACTGCTTTGTCATGAAGCAAAGCCACATGCTGTGTTAGGATGAATCCAAGCCATGTCTCTTATGGTACAGTATTGGACTTCTGCTTTCAGAATTAGGGGGCAACTGGAACCCTGTGGGGGGACATAAAGCAGAGATTGTAGAGGGATTGGCTCTCTGTGATGAGGTGATGGAAGCTCAGGTGGTGGAAAATAGTGCTTGGTAGATCTCGTAGGGCTGACTGGGATGAGGCTCAAGCCTGTCAACACAGCTCTCTGCCAGTGAGAACCGGCTGGCCAACCGAGCACTGACTAGACAGTGCTTTCCTTGTTATGTGTCAGCGTCTGTGGTTCCCAGTCTCAGATTTCCTCGCAGTCTTCACGCTCTCTCTCGGTCTTTATCTTATATATTCCATTCTATGAATTCTGCATCTGAATCTGACCTTGCTCTTCCTCTTCTATTTGTTGACATTTTTTTTTGTCATCTTGTATTTATTTGTTATTTAGATCTTGGTATTAATAACTGGGTGCAATTAATCAAGCTTGGGCAAACATCAGGAGACAGTGAGGGGCAGAGAGGCCTGGTGTGCTGCTGTCCATGGGGTCACAAAGCGTCAGACATGACTGGGCAACTGAACAATAACAATTAACAACTCAGTTAACTGGCTCCAAATAATGCAACAGAAGAGCAGTTTCTACAAACTTGTAATGACATACATAGCTTCTAGCTCAGGATTCTAGCATCTAGCCTGTCATAGGCATTCCACAAATATTTTTTGAATGAATGAATAAATAAATGAATCAAAAATAGTCTTTAAGCTTCCATAATATGCACAAAACCACATATTTTTAGCAATAATCACACATTTTTATAACATAATTACCAGTCATATTACCTTGAAAAGAGAGTATAAATGTGTGGATATTTTTGATATGTTTGAAAGCAAAGCAGAGCATATACAAAGCAGGATAGTAGTAGGTAACTCAGACATCTGTAGGTCAGTGCCAAAAAAAGGGTGCTACAGGTTAAATGTATAAATGATAAACATGTTAAGTAAATCTCAATGGCTCAAAAATAATAAAGCATAATGTACTTTACATAAAGCAAACTGTGTAAGTAAAATTGCAGTTCACATTTAAAAGACGTTTGGATCAATTTATAAGACTGACACTCAGAAATGAGTGATTCCTTCAGGATTCTGTTTTTCTGGCACAAATGCCAGGAGAAACAAGTATGGTTTTACACTTTGTCTCTGTTCTCCTTTAGTTATAAAATAATTTCTTCCTGAGGTATAGAGAGATGTCAAGACTTCCCGCTTCCAAGTTTTCCTGACACTGCTGCTGCTGCTAAGTCGCTTCAGCCACTAGGCTATAGCACATGGGTATCTGGCTAACATCCTTCCCATGCCTGGGAAAATACCACAATACTTTTTCCCCAAATGAGCACAGACTTATCAATACAGACTTCCAGGTAACTCTTTTGCTGATCTTACCTGACATCTTCAACTTAGGTTGTTTCTTACTTGAGGAAAAATGTCACTTGCCTAACACCAGTCTCCATCTCACTGGCGTTTTTTTTTTTTTTTTTTTTTAATAATAGTGATTTTTCTCTTCTAAAGGGCCATTTTACCAAACATTGCCCAGTTCACAGGGTTCCAGTGAGGATTTGGAGGAGTTTTCTTTCTTTGGGGGACACTTAGCTACTGATACTGCCTGAGGCCTAGAGTCAATCTCAGCTCCTTGGAAGCCCAGAGTTGAGATGTCCATGTTTTGGGGAAGAGATCAGCAGAAAGAGCATCCAATTGCCTCCACGGAGTTTGAGTCAGGCCCTACATGGGTCCACCTTCTTCTTGCTCCAAAATGCACTGCTGGACTTCAACTTGTTAGTGATTCTCTTGGTGGAACGTCCCAAGTCCTGCTCACTACTGAGAGCTCAGCTCCTAGAAATGCCTGGAATAGAGTGTGTGCTAACAGATGATGGAAGGAAAGAAGGAAGAAAGCAGGGAAGGGAAAAAAGGAGGGAGGGAGGGAAGGAGGAAGGAAGATAAGCTTATTATCCATTCTCACTGCCCTGCTTCTCAGGCCTGCACGTTCTGGCACTGTTTGCCACTCTTATTCAGTGAACTTGACTCCATCCCCTGTACCCTTCCCCTGAATCATTTGTCTTGATGTCTGTCTGTCCTCTTTGGCTCTTGATTACTGTTCTAGTCAGTCAGTTCAGTTGCTCAGTCATGTCTGACTCTTTGTGACCCCATGGACTGCAGATTGCCAGGCTTCCCTGTCCATCACCAACTCCTGTATCTTGCTTAAATTCATGTACATCAAGTCGGTGGTGCCATCCAACCATCTCACCCTCTGTCCTGCCTTCAATCTTTCCAAGCATCAGGGTCTTTTCAAATGAGTCAGTTCTTCGCATCATGTGGCCACAGTATTGGAGCTTCAGCTTCAGCATCAGTCCTTCCAATGAACACCCAGGACTGATTTCCTTTAGGAAGGACTGGTTGGATCTCCTTGCAGTCCAAGGGACTTGCAAGAGTCTTCTCCAACACCACAGTTCAAAAGCATCATTCTTTGTCATTCAGCTTTCTTTATAGTCCAACTCTCACAACCATACATGACTACTGGAAAAACCATAGCTTTGACTAGATGGACCTTTGTTGGCAAAGTACTGTCTTTGCTTTTTAGCATGCTGTCTAGGTTGGTCATAGCTTTTCTTCCAAGCAGCAGGTGTCTTTTAATTTCATGGCTGAAGCCCCCATCTGCAGTGATTTTGGAGCCCCAGAACATAAAGTCTGTCACTGTTTCCATTGTTTCCCCATCTATTTGCCATGAAATGATGGAACTGGATGCCATGATCTTAGTTTTCTGAGTGTTGAGTTTCAAGCCAACTTTTTCACTCTCCTCTTTCACTTTCATCAAGAGGCTCTTTAGTTCTTCACTTTCTGCCATAAGGGTGGTGTCATCCGCATAACTGAGGTTATTGCTATTTCTCCCAGCAATCTTGATTCCAGTTTGTGCTTCATCCAGTCCAGCATTTCACATGATGTACTCTGCATATAAGTTAAATAAGCAGGGTGACAATATACAACCTTGATGTACTCCTTTCCCAAATTGGAACCAGTCTGTTGTTCCATGTCTGGTTCTAACTACTGCTTCTTGACTGCACACAGATTTCTCAGGAAGCAGGTAAGGTGGTCTGGTATTCTCATCTCTTGAAGAATTTTCCACACAGTCTGTGATCCACAGTCAAAGACTTTGGCATAGTCAATAAAACAGAAGTAGATGTTTTTCTGGAACTCTCTTGCTTTTTCGATGATCCAGAGGATGTTGGCAATTTGATCTCTGGTTCCTCTCTCTTTTCTAATCCATCTTGAACATCTGGAAATTCATGGTTCACATACTGTTGAAGCCTGGCTTGGAGAATTTTGAGCATTACTTTGCTAGCATGTGAGATGAGTGCAATTGTGTGGTAGTTTGAACATTCTTTGGCACTGCCTTTCTTTGGGATTGGAATGAAAACTGACCTTTTCCAGCCCTGTGGCCACTGCTGAGTTTTCCAAATTTTCTGGCATATTCAGTGCAGCACTTTCACAGCATCATCTTTTAGGATTTGAAATAGCTCAGCTGAAATTCCATCACCTCCATAGCTTTGTTCCTAGTGAGGTTTCCTAAGCACCACTTGACTTCGCATTCCAGGATGTCTGGCTCTAGGTGAGTGATCACACCATTGTGATTATCTGGGTCATGAAGATCTTTTTTGTACAGTTCTTCTGTGTATTCTTGCCACCTCTTCTTAGTATCTTCTGCTTCTGTTAGGTCCATACCATTTCTGTCCTTTATCGAGCCCATCTTTGCATGAAATGTTCCTTTGGTATCTCTAATTTTCTTGAAGAGATCTCTAGTCTTCCCCATTCCCTTGTTTTCCTCTATTTCTTTGCACTGATCACTGAGGAAGACTTTCTTATCTCTCCTGGCTATTCTTTGGAACTCTGCATTCAAATGGGTATATCTTTCCTTTTCTCCTTTGCCTTTAACTTCTCTTCTTTTCTCAGCTGTTTGTAAGGGCTCCTCACACAGCTGTTTTGGTTTTTTGCATTTCTTTTTCTTGGGGGTGGTCTTGATCCCTGCCTCTTGTACACCGTCATGAACCTCTATCTATAGGTCTTCAGGTACTCTATCAGATCTAATCCCTTAAATCTATTTCTCACTTCCACTGTATAATCTTGTACACTGTCATGAACCTCTGTCTATAGGTCTTCAGGTACTCTATCAGATCTAATCCCTTAAATCTATTTCTCACTTCCACTGTATAATCGTAAGGGATTTGATTTAGGTCATATCTGCATGGTCTAGTGGTTATCCCTACTCTCTTCAGTTTAAGTCTGAATTTGGCAATAAGGAGTTCATGATCTGAGCCACAGTCAGCTCCTGGCCTTGTTTTTGCTGACTGTATAGAGCTTCTCCATCTTTGGCTGCAAAGAATATAATCAATCTGATTTTGGAATTGACCATCTGGTGGTGTCCATGTGTAGAGTCTTCTCTTGTGTTGTTGTAAGAGGATGTCTGCTATGACCAGTGCATTCTCTTGGCAAAACTCTGTTAACCTTTGCCCTGTTTTGTTTTGTACTCCAAGGTCAAATCTGCCTGTTACTCCAGGTGTTTCTTGACTTCCTACTTTTGTATTCCAGTCCCCTATAATGAAAAGACATGTTTTTCAGGTGTTAGTTCTGGAAGGTTTTGTAGATCTTCATAGAACAGTTCAACTTCAGCTTCTTTGGCATTAGTGGTTGGGGCATAGACTTGGATTATCGTGATACTGAATGGTTTGCCTTGGAAACGAACAGAGATCATTCTGTCATTTTTGAGACTGCACCCAAGTACTGCATTTCGGACTCTCTTGTTGATTATAATGGCTACTCCATTTCTTCTAAGGGATTCTTGCCCACAGTAGTAGATATAATGGTCATCTGAGTTAAACTCGCCCATTCCAGTCCATTTTAGTCCACTGATTCCTAAAAGGTCGATGTTCACCCTTGCCATCTCCTGTTTGACCCCTTCGAATTTACCTTCATTCATGGAGCTAACATTCCAGGTTCCTATGCAATATTTTTCCTTACTTCCGTCTCCAGTCACATCCACAGTTGGATATCGTTTTTGCTTTGGCTCCGTCTCTTCATTGTTTCTGGAGTTTTTTGTCCACTCTTCTCCAGTAGCATATTGGGCACCTACTGACCTGGGGAGTTCATCTTTCAGTGTCATATCTTTTTGCCTTTTCATGTTCTAGCGGCCACATCTAATTTCTTGACGCTCTAAGGGTTGTGGTTTTTGTATTCCCTAGTCACTAAAATGTACTAAGTAGCTTGCTTTTTGCCCAGAGTAACAATAAACCCTGACTCAATTGCTTTAAACAGCAGGAATTATCAGTATTTCCCAGAATAAGAATTCCAGAGGCAGAGCAGCTCTGGGTGTGATCTGATAAGGGCTCTGCCTCCTCTGTGTTGGCTCTTCCCCGTGATCTCCCCCGACAACCCCAGCGTCTTCACTGAACCACCCGTTTATGTAGGAGAACCAGGGCCCTGCACTGGGTCTACACCAACCAGAGTCCCTTCCTTGGGGCTTGGGAGAGACAGACTCCCTTGAAGTCTTTGAACTTGAACTTAAAGCTGGGAACTCCAGGAAAACTGACCTCTCATTAGCAAGGAAAAAGGGAGTAAGTGTTAGGAAAACAATGGTCTTAGTTAAGTTATCCCAGAAGCAGATTCTAAAGCACTGTATAATTTAGGAGAAGGAACCAGGAAACACTGGGGAAGAAGGGAAGTGAGCGAAAGAAGGGGAGGTCGTTATTAAAGGGCACATTGTAGGTCAAGTTACAAGAATGGGCGGTGACGTTCACCAGGCTAGGGATGCTGGGGTGGTTTTGGTTACTTCTCAGAGTTACCCCACCAGGTTGTGCTGGGGGTTCCTCCCAGGGGTGCTCACCACCCCAACCCCTCCACTTGCAGCCTATGCCGGGGGAGGCCTAAGGAAAGCCCTCTGGCTGGGAGTTGCGGATGCTTCCGGTAGAACCGGTGCCCACCAGATGTGGGAAGGGTGCTGACAGCATCTGCTCCAGTGCAGGGCAGGCTGTGCCAACAACACTAGCTGTTTAAATTTGCAATTTCATTCTTAGACTTTTGGAACCACAGGACCAGACCCCAGTCTAATCTAAAATAAATGTAATCTTCATCAAACCATGTGCCTTATAAACAGGAACAGTTGTTCCTACTGAGCCACAGAGATTTTTGGAAGGAATTCCGTGTTCCTGATTACCCCTGAGACTCAGATGTCAACTTGGAGAACAAGCGGTGGCAGGGGTGGGCCTGTGGGGAGGCCTGCATCAGATGCCTTTCCATTTTTAATTCTTTTGTATAATGCTGTATATTTTTTTTTAACAAGGCATAATGTTTTCAAAGGAAATATCTTTTTAAACAGGAATGACAAGTAGCTATAAGAACTTTTTCAAGGACTCAGTTTTTAAAAATTAAGAGGATACTTTTAGAGCAGTTTAAGGTTCACAGCAAATTTTAGGGGAAGGTAGAGATTTCCTGTATACCTCTGACCCCACACAAACACAGCCTCCCCCATTATCAAGTTACACCCCCCCTCCACAACCCTACCACCTTGGGGTGAAGGGGGGTGGTACATTATAGTCACCCCAAGTTCATAGTTTACCTTACCACTCACTTTTCGTGTTATACATTCTATGGGTTTGGACCGTGATGTATTCATTATGGTACCCAAAGAATTTTTACTACTCTGTTCATCTCTTTATTCTTAACCAATCTCTGGCAACCACCAATCTTTTCACTGTTTCCATAGTTTTGTCTTTTCCAGAACACTATACAGTTGAAATCATGCAATATATACCCTTTTCAAATCTCTTTCACTTAGTAATATGCATTTATGGTTTCCTCTATGGCCTTTCATGGTTTGATAGCTTATTTCTTATTATTCCTGAATAATGTTCCATTGTACGGATGAACCACAGTTTATTTATCCATTCACCTCCCGAAGGACATCTTGATTATTTCCAGTTTTTAACAATTATGCATTAAGCTACTGTAAATATCCATGTGCAGGTTTTAATTTCAACTCCTTTGGGTAAATACTAAGGTGCATAAATACTTGTTTCAGAGTATACTTTTGCTTGTAAGAAACTGTACAAATGTCTTCAAGAATGGCTCTTCCAGTTTTCATCCCTCCAGCTATGAATGAGAGCTCCTGTTGCTCCATATCCTCACCAGCATTTGGTGTTATCAGTATTCTGGATTTTGCTATTTTAATAGCTGTATAGTGGTAGCTCATAGTTTTAACTTGTATTTCCATGATAATATATGATATGGAACATCTTTTCATATGCTAACTTGTCATCTATATATCTTCTTTGGTGAGGAGTCTGTTAAGGTCTATGGGTCCAGTTTTAAAATCAGGTTGTTTGCTTCTTACTGTTGAGGCTTAAGAGGTGTTTGTATATTTTGGGTAACAGTTGGCTTTTGCAAGTATTTTCTCCCAGTCTGTAGCTTATGTTTCTGTTCTCTTGACAACATCTTTCACAGAGCAAATCTTTTAATTGTAATGAAGTTTAAGTGAAGTCGCTCAGTCGTGTCCGACTCTTTTTTTTTTTTCGTGTCTGACTCTTTGAGACCCCATGGACTGTAGCCTACCAGGATCCTCTGTCCATGGGATTTCCCAGGCAAGAATACTGGAGTGGGTTGCCACTTCCTTCTCCAGGGGATCTTCCCGACCCAGGGATCGAACCTAGGTCTCCCGCATTGTAGGCAGATGCTTTACCATCTGAGCTACCAGGGAAGCCTAACTTACCAATTATTTCTTTGCTGCTATCTGAAAAGTCATCTAGATTTTCTCTTATATAATCTTCTAGAAGTTTTACAGCTTTATATTTCACATTTAGGTCTATGATCTGATTTGAATTAATTTTTGTGAAGGGATAAGGTGTCTAATTTCACTTTTTTGTGTTTATTTTTCACATGTGGAAGTCCAGTTGTTCCACCACTATTTGTTGAAAGAGTATCTTTACTGTATATTGCCTTTGCTCTCCTGTCAAAGATTCAGTCCAGTTGCTGTCGTGTCCAACTCTTTGCAACCCCATGGACTGCAGCACACCAGGTTTTCCTGCCCATTACCAACCCCCGGAGCCTACTCAAACACATGTCCATCAAGCTGGTGATGCCATCCAGCCATCTCATTCTCTGTCGTCCCCTTCTCCTTCTGCCTTCAATCTTTCCCAGCATCAGGGACTTTTCCAATGAGTCAGTTCTTTGCATCAGGTGGTCAGAGTGTTGGAGTTTCAGCTTCATCATCAGTCCTTCCAATGAATATTCAGGACTGATTTCCTTTAGGATGGACTGGTTGGATCTCCTTGCAGTCCAAGGGACTTGCAAGAGTCTTCTCCAACACCACAGTTCAAAAGCATCAATTCTTCAGTGCTCAGCTTTCTTTATAGTCCAACTCACATCCATACATGACTACTGGAAAAACCATAGCTTTGACTAGATGGACTTTTGTTGGCAAAGGAAAGTCTTTTGCTTTTCAGCATGCCGTCTAGGTTGGTCATAGCTTTTCTTCCAAGCAGCAACTGTCTTTTAATTTCATGGCTGCAGTCACCATCTGCAGTGATTTTGGAGCCCCAAAAAATAAAGTCTGTCACTGTTCCCATTGTTTCCCCATCTATTGTGCTGAAGTATCAAAGACTACTTGACTATATATTTATATGGGTCTATTTCTGAGGTCTCTATTCTGTTTCATTGATCTAGTTACCTATTCTTTCATCAATACCACACTGTCTTGATCACTGTAGCTTTAAATTAAGACTTGAAGATGGGTGGGTTTGATACTCCAACTTTTTTGTCTTTCCTTCTTATTTTCCTTTGGGTTATGATTCACCTTTTTTATTTTCTCCTTTCCACAATATTTTGTCTTTCAATATTATATTGGTTATTCTGAATGTTTTGCCTCTCCATATACATTTTGTAACCAATTTGCCAATATTCACAAAATAACAAGCTGGGATTTTGACTAGGATTGCACTGATTATATAGATGGAGTTGGAAAGAACTGATATCTTAATAATATTATTAAGCCTTCTTATTCACAAACTTGAAATACCTTTCCATTTATTCAGTTTTCCTTTGATTTTGTTAATCAGAGTTTTATAGTTTTTCTCATATATCTCATGTACATATTTTGTTAGATTTATACCAAAGTATTTCATCTTGGGGGGTGTTAATGTAATGACGCTGTTTTTAATTTACAATTCCACCTGTTTATTGCTGGTATATAGGAAAGTGATTGGTTTTTCATATTAACATTGTATTCTTCAACCTGATTATTATCACTTATTGATTCCTATAGGTTTTTGTTGACTCTTTGGATTTTTTACAGTCAGTCGTATCATCGTTAAACAAAAAAATTTTATTTTTCATTCTCTCTATATATGTGTATGTATTATACATATGTATCCTTTATATATAATACATATATACCCTTGTATGTCTTACTGCATTGGTTAGAATTTTCAGTATAATGTTGAAAAGGAGTAGTAAGAGGGAACATCCCTATCTTGTACCTGATCTTAATGGGAAAACTTAAGAGTTTTTCCACCATGAAGTATATTTTTGAACAGGCTATTAGGTATAGATTTTTTAATAGATATTCTTTATCAAGTTGAGGAAGTTACTCTTTCACATTTTTCTAAACTAGAAAAGTTCAAATGGAATCTCTTTCTGGAGAGGGCATAAAAAACTGTGAGATAAGAAGATTCATTTCAGTGTTGTGATGGGTTGAACCGTGTCACCCCCATGTTTATATGCTGGTGTCCTGTCCTAACCCCAGCACCTCAGAGTGTAACCTTATTTGGAAAGAGGGTTGTTGCAGTGTGACTTGTTAGGGCAAATGAGGTCATCCCGGAGTGGGTGAGCCCCTACTCCAATAGAACTGGTGTTCTTATAAAAATAAGTCGTGAAGGGACAGACCCACAGCAAGAAGGCCACGTAAACGTGAAGGCAAAGGTGCGGGAGACAAGCCTGCATCTAGAAGCCAAGCAACGCCAAAGAGCTGCCAGCAGCCAGGAGACAGGCCGGGAGCAAGTTCTCCCTCAGAAGGAACCACCCCTACTCCGACCTTGATCCTGAACTTCCAGCCTCCAGAACTGTGACAGCATGCACTTCTGTTATTTACAGCACTTGGTTGTGGCAGCCCTAGAAAACTAACACAATGTCTGTGGAAAATGTCATTTAGAGCTAGTGTAATTGCTACTCAAGATTTTTGAGCAAGGTTGTCCTGTCAGATGTGGCCAAGTGTTGGGGTTCCTGGTCACTTTCGGGGGAGGGGCAGGGCACGTGGCTGGTGGGATCTCAGTTTCTCAACCAGGGATGTGGGCCCAGTCTCTTGGTTCCAGCAATTAATCAAAAAGATTTGGGTCACCTCACCCTAGTTGCAGGTGTGAAGGAGACTGTGTGAATACATATTTCAGGAGTAGTCAGACCTGTGCAGATTTTTCAGGACTAAAATCATTACAGGAAAAACATTTCTGTAGTGATTGCTGGAAACTCTCAATAATTTTCTTCAGTAGTTTTCTTTTGTGAAGCTGCGTAACCCCTCCCTTGCTGTGACTGACGACCACTTATGACCTGTTTGTTTAGTGAGGCTGGTTAGACCAGTGTTAGAGAAGGCGTGTGAGCCTCAGAGAGGGGATTAGGTCACCTTGCTAGGAAAGTTGGGATACTGGGGCTGGGGGTGGAGGTTGGGGAGAAGATGAATTACAGTTCTGTGATTCAGCTCAATTTCTGTTTTAAAAGGAATCTTTGGGACTTCCCTGGTGGTCCACTGGTTAAGAATCTATTTTCCATGACAAAACCCACCGAAATGTTGTGAAGTAATTAGCCTCCAACTAATAAAAAAATTAAAAAAAAATGAAATAAAATAAATAAAAAGAATCTATTTTCCAACATAGGGAACTAGGCTTTTATCCCTGGTGAGGGACTAAGACCCCCACATGCCATTGAGCAACTAAACCCAGTACGCTCTGGAGCCCGAGTCCCCAACTAGAGAGCCTGAAAGCCTCAACTAAGACCTGACACAATCAAATAATATTTAAAAGAAGTGACTTTTAAAAAAAGGAATCCTTCAATGGCTTCTCAAAAATTATTCAGCGCCCCCATTCAATAAATGTTTATGCAAAACTTCATGTGCATATCAAGTGTGCTACCCTGGGGGGAGAATGTATTGTTTTCAGTAGAGGTTCAATGCAAAGCAGAAAAAGTAATGTTGACAATAATTTGAAAATCTCTTTGTCAGGTAGTATTGGTTTTTTGAAATGCTGTTAGAGAAACTCTATTGAGGCTTCCCAGGTGGCGCTAGTGGTAAACAACCTATCTGCCAATGCAGGAGATGTGTGAGATGTGGGTTCAATCCCCGGGTCGGGAAGATCCCCTGGAGGAAGGCATGGCAACCCACTTCAGTATTCTTGCCTGGAGAATCCCATGGACAGAGGAGCCTGGAGAGCTACAGTCCATAGGGTCACAAAGAGTTGGACACGACTGAGCAACTTAGCACGCACACATTGTTTATGATATTGAAATACTCTGCACCCATTGTTTATGATATTGAAATACTCTGCACCGAGCAATGCTTTGCATTTCTTGCTCTTAATGCTTTAAAGGCACCCAGGTGGTTATTATTGTTTCTACTTTGCAGATGATAAATCAAGGGCTTAGAGAGGCTAAGTAATTTACCTGAGGTCACGAAGCACATAAAGGGTCAGGACTCATATCTGCCTCTGTCTTGCTCTGAAGTCTGTGTTCTTCTTATTTTCAGTCTCCTGCCTCCTTTATTTGATAGTGGTCTTTTTTTTTTCCTGACTGCACCCTGCAGCATGTGGGATCTTTGTTCCCCCACCAGGGATTGAACCCTCATCCCCTGCACTAGAAGTGCAGAGTCTTAAGCCCGGCCAGGGAAGTTCCTTGATAGTAGTCTTTTGTTTGAGTTTCATTAAAGCCAGCTCTAAGTGCCAACTACGGTAGAAGGCATTTTTACATGTAAGGGACTATAAACAAAGTCATCTGAATGGCAAATCTCACCTCCTTGCCCTACTCCATAAGCATTAGAGAGGGAGGGAGGGTGTTACACTGTTACAGTGGGCTCCAGAGTGGTAATTGGGTTTACTTGGGGCCAACCTGGATATCTGGTCCTCTTCCTTCAAGTTTCCCCTGGTCTTCCTCACCTCTCCCACATCATCTCCCTTAAACCTCCCTCCAGGCTCCCTCTTGGCCACATGGGCCCCATTTCTGGGTGGTGAGCACATGCCTGCTGGTTTCTGTCTCAAGGAGTTGGCTCTCCTTCTGCTTGGAATGCTTCTCCCGACCTTCACAGGCCTCCCTTCTCACTGCTGAGTGTGTGTGTGTGCTCAGTCACGTCTGACTCTTTGTGGTCCCATGGACTGTAGCCCACCAGGCACCTCTGTCCATGGGATTCCCCAGGACAATACTGGGAGAATACTGGAGTGGGTTGTCATTTCCTACTCCAGGGGATCTTCCCAACCCAGGGATTGACCCTGCGTTTCTTACATCTCCTGCATTAGCAGTTGGGTTCTTTACCACTAGTGCCTCCTGGGAAGCCTGCCACTGCTGAGACTTCAATTCAAATATTGCCTCCACAAGAGCCACCATGGTGGATGTCCAGGGGTCTGCATCCCCACCCTTCACTCACCCACTTCCATCACAGCCTCCTTCATCTCCTCCCCAGCAGTTGGCATGTTTCTTCTTCTGTGGGTCCACTGTCTGAGTTCCTCCACCAATGACAAGCTTCTGGGGAAGGGGGTACTTTATCTTATTCACTGCATGACTGGTAGCAGTTTCTCAAAACACACATGTGGCTTAGCTGGCTGCCTTTTAGAAATGGCAGCTATGCAAATAACTCTGCTGCCTGGAAGAACAGAGATGCTTTTGTATGGAGCATAAGGATCTGGGCCCGTCTGCCTCTCCATCCTCACTAACCATCCGGCTCCTGCCAGCTCTAGTCTTTCTTATAGTCCCTCCTGGTGGGACTTCCCTTCCTCTTTCATTATCACACCTTTCCTTCTTCTTGTCCTGGGCTGGCACCTCCACTGCAATTTTTTCATTTCTCTAAGCCACACCCTCATTGTGTCCTGCATTTCTACGATGCCAGCACCCACCACATTTTGTAATCTTTATCTGGCTAATTGTACCTAGATACTACCCGGGGCATTGCATTTGCTCAGTGAATGAATGAATACACAAGCATGCAGATCTCTCAACATATCTGCTTCACTCCTCACTCTCTTGGATTTTTACATCTTTGCCTTTATCCTAAAAATATAACAGTTCTACACACCAGGCATCAGTGCCAGATTTATCACCACCTCCTGATTCATCTTCAGTTTCTAGATGTTAGGAGATCCTGCTGCCCACAGCATTAGTGCTAAGCTAAAAATCTGCAGCCTCTTATTAGCTCTCAACATCTAATGAGTCACCACATGCGGTACTTGTTTAAAACTGTCTTGCTTTTTTTCCAGTGCCTGGTGCCAGGTATCTGCTCTCTTGTCCCTTTAACAGAAAGTCTCATTGCCGTCATTATGGTCAAAATTGGTGACTACACCTGCTGTCGGATTTTAGTGGTTCTCATGGAGTGCAATCAGCTGTTGCTTGAGCTGTCTCATTTCGGTGTTAGAATATTGGTAGATCACATCCTGCCTGGCACAGGGCAGCAGATACACTGTCCCAGAAGCAAGCTAGATGTCCTGACTATCTCTGAATTAGTCTGATGCTGAAGTCAAGATTATGGGCATACATGTAGCCCTGACCTCTGCCAGCTGTACACCAGATGATTGTGGAGGATGGGTGTGAAATAGTGGAAACTTTAACTTCTCACTTTCTTATTTGTAGTCAGGGAGGGCATCTAATTCTTTAAGGATGTTTGTATATACAGAGTCCATTCATTATCGTTCCTGTGGAGAAGCCGTGTATTAGAAACCCTGGACCAGGACTGTATGAGTCAGATCTCAGCCCCTACATGCTTGTTATCAGGGCTTCCCTGATAGCTCAGTTGCTAAGAATCTGCCTGTACTTCAGGAGACCCCAGTTTGAGTCCTGGGTCGGGAAGATGCACTGGAGAAGGGATAGGCTACGCACTCCAGTATTCTGGGGCTTCCCTTGTGGCTCAGCTAGTAAAGAAACTGCCTGCAATGCGGGAGACCTGGGTTCGATCCCTGGATTGGGGGAAATCCCCTGGAGAAGGGAAGGGCTACCATTCCAGTATTCTGGCCTACACAATTCCATGGAATCAGAGAGTCAGACAAGACTGAGTGACTTTCACTTTCACACGCTTGTTACCTGACCCAGGGTAAGGGTGAGTTTCCTTGCTTGCAAAGTACAAATTTTAGAAGTAGATAATTTGGAGGGCTCCTGAACAGGTGATGTGTTACCCATGTATGATGGAATATATCCTCCTCTTCCTGCTCATCACTTCATTCTGGTTATTACTCAGGCAACAAAAGCAGAGAAACATCCATCTGGTAGAGTGTGTGTGTGTGTGTGTGTGTGTGTGTGTGTGTGAAAACAGATTAAATTTTAATTACTACCAACATCACGCTTGCATTTGGCCTAGGACAAATCACATTCGGTGGTTGTGAAAGTATCTCATCACATTTTAAAGCTATTTAAAAAGTCATTACAATAAATTGCCCTTCCACAATTCATATCCCTGTTCTATTTCTGCTTACCTGTCCCCCTTCCTCAGCACGCTGTTTTGGCAGATCGCAGTCAACAGGTGGTTTATTGCAGCTGCTCACAGGTCTGTACGGTGAACTAAAGGAAATTTCTGAATACTTTTTCTTTTTAAGAAAACTACACAAGTAACACATGCTAGCTGTAACAAATTTAAAGAATACAAAACAGAAAATAAAAATTGTAGCCCAAACCAAGCAATTAAAAATAAACCTCTTCCATTCCAATCCCATGCTTGCATGTTAAGTCATTTCGGTTGTGTCTGACTCTTTGTGACCCCATGTATTGTAGCCCACCAGGCTCCTCTGTCCATGGGATTCTCCAGGCAGGAATACTGGAGTGGGTTGCCATGCTCTTCTCCAGGGGATCTTCCTGACCCAGGGATTGAACCTGAGTCTCTTTATGTCTCCTGCATTGGCAGGCAGGTTCTTTACCAATAGTGCCACCTGGGAAGCTCAATTCCAATCCCAACTCCTAGGAATTACCATGGATAACATTTGGAAGTGTACAGTATATCCTTTTATATGTCTCTGTTTGTCTATGTGCTCATCCCTAAAAACCAACAAGTCCCATTTTATTTGTGACTCAGGGCCCAATTCAAATGGCATCTTAATTTCCTTGATTGTTTAGATAATTACTTCTGTAAGTAAACCTGGGTTCCCTGAAGTCTTTATCTTTTAAAAATATTATTTCTAACTTTACATTTAGTGTTTTATTTACACACTGATCTTCCCTGTTACACAAAAACTTCTTGAGGATAATGTATGGGTCAAGACTCATCCTGCTGTAAGAGATACAACCACAGCTTAAGCAAAACGAGACAAGTATTATCTCAGGACTCCAAGTCCAGCAGGCTTCAGGCATGGTGGTTCAGGGCCTCCACCTCCTTCTCTCCTAAGATCTGCTTTTCTCAGCAGGGTCTCTTGCTTCTCATAAACTTTTGTTCACATCCTTTTCACTGAAAAATTCCTTTAGAAAGAACATATCTTTCTTAATAAACCTGGCAAAACAGTCGCAAACAAGACTCTCACTGGTCTATCTTCAGTAGCTGATCTGTCCTGAGCTTGTTACTACAAGAATGTGTTGATAGAAGGCCTGGGTCATGGTTACCAACTTGTGCCTGAGTACGTGCTGGAGAAGAAAGCAGAAGTGGATGCCAGGGATCCAGAGACGCACTGGTGATGGGTCCTCATCTGACTTTGGGTCATCTATGGTTCTCAGGTGGTATCCTGTTGTGCACTTGCTTAGTACTCGATAAATATTTACTGAGTGAAATGACCACCTGCCGGGGTCCAGCCTCAGCAGGATCCAGGGGTACCCTCAGGATGAACGGTGTCGGCGAGAGAAAAAGAGAGAGAGAGAGAGAGAGAGTGACCAGACTGGGGGTGCAGCAGAGTCTGGCAAATCTTTATTTTTTTTACTGTAGCTTTTATATTCGAAGTTAGTACATTTTTAAGGGGAAGATAGTTTAATATTACATCAGCTTATCCTTCACGAAACCAGGGTGTTTTCTCCATACTTCTTTGTGAGAGTCTTGTACATTATCTTCTGGCCTTGGGGCCTATTGACATTTTATGACCTAAGTGAATGCAAAGCTGTTTTCCGTAACCTATTCTTTAATGAACACAAAGGTCAGCCCTTTTGCAGAAGTTATCAGTTAAATTTATCTAAAAGGCTTACCGCACAAAGACTCTGCAGCTCCAGTGAGACAGCGCCTGTTTAGCATTCCTGGTTAAAATTAACAATTCTAAACTCTTATTTTTCTAAACCTTTAACTATAACCGCTTTTAGAATAATATTTTTGTGTTCTCTAATAGGGCTTCCTCACCCCCAAAGGGCTCTGTGCCTATTAGGGCCTTTATGTGATCAGGTCCTTTATGCTGTTTATGATTAAGGTGTTGTGAGCAGTCATGTGCATTAGTAGGCATTTGCCAAGCAGGCTAGAATGCCAGCAAAGGGGTCTAAATTGAAACACTGCTTTCATCCTGGATAATCTTATAGGATACCACCGTCCAGCGGACATATTAATTAAAGTTCTAAGTTGATTCTGTTTGGAAAGAGATGGGGAAGGCCTTCGACCTGTGTCACAGAAATTAGGGAGTAGTCTAATATAGCAAGCATCAGAAAGACAGAGATCATCTTTAAGGTGAGTGCCAGGGCAGCTTTTCGAAATCCCTGAAGTCCTGATCTGCCTTGCTTGTCAGGTCTTTTCCTCATGACCTTGCCATGGGTGGGATCTCGTGTGCTGGCTCCCGGCAACCACCTTCATTAACTACTTTCTACTCAGCAGCAGGTGGAGAAGGTGCAGTGATCTTTCTTCAGGTATTGTGAGCTCTCTGAAGGTCTATTAACAGAATTAAGAGGACAAAGTTTGCTGTTTGGAATTGTTTCTTTAAAAGAGTTCCATGAAGGACTTCTCTGGCAGTCCAGTGATTAAGACCTTGCTTTCCAATGCAAGGAGTGCTGGTTCAATCCCTGGTTGGGGCGCTAAGATCCCACATGCCTCGCAGGCAAAAAACCAAAAGACAAAACAGAAGCAATAGTGTAACAAATTCAATAAAGACTTATAAAAACTGGTTCACATTTAAAAAAAAAAAAAAAGCATTCCATGTAACTGATTTCTTGTAAGAGGAAAAGAAAGTTCAAGGGGAAGGGATGCCTATCTCTCGTAGCCAAAAGTGGAGAGAGAAAGGTACTTATCTGAGATCGCGTCCCTGTGCCCTCCCGCCTCACTGTGCCCTGGCCCTGCACCAAGATGGCACCGACAGCTTCCTCCCCACTCTGGTTTCCCACTGGCGTAGCTTATGGGCAGCCCCTGCGGAAAATCAGGGACAGGAAGTGGGCAGGGTAGGGTGTGGGCTCCTCTCACCTCTGCATTGCCAGGTCATTCTGGGCTGGCTGCAAGGCTCTTCAAAAAGCCAGAGTGTTTCATAGGTTTGGATAATGGTTCTTTCTGTTTGCTGTTTCAGTCCCGAGGATGACAGTGGTTACCAATACTGCGTGTGGATGATTTTCCTAAAACCCTCTCACACCTTTATAAACACAGCTGATCCTTGAGTAACACAATTTGAGCTGCATGGGCCCACTTACATACAGATTGTTTTCAGTACTAAATACTACAATCTATATGGTCCTCAGTGGGTTGACTCCAAGGATACCAGGGAACCAAGGATAGTAAGTTACACTCAGGTTTTGACTATATGGAGGGTTGGCACCCCAACTCCTGTGATAGGGGGTCAACTGTACTCTACTCCCCTAATGCTCCTTAAATTTTCAGGTAGATTCCATATATATGCATTTATTTATTTTTTTTTCATATATATGCATTTAATATATGATATTTTGTTTTCCTCTTTCTGACTTATTTCAACCTGTATGACATGGTCTAGATTCAAGTACATCATTACAATGGACTCAATTTCATCCCTTTTTATGCCCAAGTAATATTCCATTGTATATACGTACCACTTCTTCATCCATTCATCTACTGATGGACATCTAAGTTGTTTCCCTGTTCTGGGCTACTGCAAACAGTGCTGATATGAACATCAGGGTACACGTGGAATCTAGAAAATGGTAGTGATGAACCTATTTGTGGGGCAGGGATAGAGCTGCAGGCCACAGAGAACGGGCTTGTGGACACAGGGTGGGAAGGAGAGGGTGGGATGAGCCGAGAGAGTAGCAGTGACATTCACACACTATCATTGTACGATAGCTAGCTAGTGGGAAGCTGCTAGACAGCACAGACAGCTCAGCTCAGTGCTCGGGGATGGCATAGGTGGGTGGGGTGAAAGGGTGGGAGGGAGTGCAAGACAGAGGGGAACATACATATACCTATGGCTGATCCATGCTGCTGTACAACAGAAACTAACATTGTACGGCAATTACATTCCAATAAAAAAACTGCCAGATAGAGTGTTCCCTGCATTCCTGTTGGTACTTGCCCAATGAAAATGGAAAACAACAAAAAAAAAATCAAAGCTTATATTCTGATAAATTTAAGATGTTCATTTTAGAGGGTGGAGTGGGGAGGAAGACAAGTTAGTTTCTTGAGAGCTGCATCTTTGGAACCCTGAGTCTTCATACACGGTAACATTTGCCTCATTAAAACTGCCTTTGATGGTCTTTTTTTCTGAAATCTATTGGTACAAAAAACTTTTTAAGAAATAACATTATTCCAGGCCCAATAGCCAGTGGCATTTATGAATTTTAATATTTTGAAAGCTAGAGTTTTACTTCCAGAGACAAAGAAAGCATAAATCCATTGGTCCTCTTAACTAATGATATAAGAAAAGAGGAGGCAGGAAAAACGTTTCATTGATCACCACTGCATTGAAACTGTTTTTATGAACCTATTTTAAAGGAACTAGCGAACAAGTCCATTTTCATGGGGCTCGAATGAGAAAAGATGCCAGGAGTTTTAAAAAAGAAAAGTGTTTCTTTCCTTTCAAGTAAAGAAAATTAATATTAAGGGATTTCAAATGACTGTCTGTAAAGCATTGTGACCAGGTACGTAATTTCATCATGTTCTTTGGTTTTAAAGTGAGTCACTTCTGCAGTGAAGGTAAGGATGTATTATTCTCCTTCACCGTGACATTTACTCCCAGGCTGTTTATGCCAATGTGGCTGCTGAGAAAGTCAGTGCTTTTTCTTGTTCTTTCTTTTTTCATTCTCTTTCCATTTTAAAGGCATACATGTGAGTCATCTGACCCAGGTTGCACACGAACTATACAGCATATGGTTGGGGTAAAGAACGTCGTCTTTTGTTCAACAGTTTTTTTTTTTTATTTCTTTCCAGTCTTTTGCTTCTCTGGTCCTCAAATAAGGCTAATTACAAAGGGAAAAAAAAAAGGTGGGACTGTTGGAGAGGGAGGCTTTAAAACCATTCCTTTTGCAGCAAGGAACAAAAGAGAGTACCAAGGGCATGGCTAGGCCTCAACAAAAAAGAAAAGAGAAAAATCACCTAATGAGGATGTCGAGATAAGTGCTTGTGAAGAAAACTGGCAAAAAAGAGCTTTTAGTCTAAAATCCATAAATAAGTGTGCATCAGATTGGTACTAGAACATTTTTAACAAGACAGGCCATGAAAACTCTATCCCTCTATGCAAGAGCTGCACGCCTGACAAAAATCTCCTTTCTTTACAAGACATTTTTTCTTTCAAATATTAATTTAAAAAGAAATACTTGAAAATTAAGATGTTTTATTCATGTCTCTGAATCCATTATAGAGTGGGTACCACATAAAGAATTGTTTTTGAGATATAATTATCAATGCTGCTGGCTTCTTAGAGGTCAAAGGTTTTGCATGAATATATGAAGTTGCTCATGAAGAAAAGCTGAACAGAGGATATGTTGACCTTGGAGACTTTTGTAGCATTCTCACTGTTCAAATGGAAGAAGCAGTAGATATAGTTGAAGTTGTTAACTCTATACCGCTCTTCTTTCTGTCTTTTCTGGTATGTTTGAGCCTTGCTTCCTCTCCTGAAATTGGGAGACTGGTTTTGCTGTATTGGAAGCAATGATGATTTAGACATACAGAATATGACCTGCCTGCCTTTGGTTGTTCCCTCAGCGAGTACAGGAATCTTTTCTAAATCAGTGGTTTACCTGGGCAGGTAAGCACCCCGGCTCTCAGGTCAAGCAGATTCGAATTCAAATGATGCTGTTACTGTCCTCCCTCTGTATCTGCAGGACCCCTGTGGATACCCAAATTAGTGGATGTTCAGGTCCCTCATATAAAATGGCTTAGTGAACTCTGCCTTCTGCACCCATAGATTCTACACCCCCCAGGTTGGGGGTGCATCTGCATTTGCAGGTATGGAGTGCCAACTACATTTACTAATGGTATTGGCTAAATTACTTAACTTTTGTAGGCTCACTTATCTCATTTGTAAAACTGGGGATAAAAAATTTGCCTATCTGAAATACTTATTGTGAAAATCAAATGAAAAGATATTTGCAAAGCGATAAGCATACTGCTTTAGTGCATGGAAAACAGCCCAGTAAATGGTCGCTCAGTGGTATCCGACTCTTTGTGACCCCACGGACTATACAGTCCATGGAATTCTCCAGGCCAGAATACTGGAGTGGGCAGCTATTCCCTTCTCTAGGATATCTTCCCAACCCAAGGATTGAACCCAGGTCTCCCACATACATTGCAGGCAGATTCTTTCCCAGCTGAGCCATGAGGGAAGCCCAAGAATACTGGAGTGGGTAGCCTATCCCTTCTCTAGGGGATCTTCCCAACCCAGGAATCGAACTGGAGTCTCCTGCACTGCAGGTGATTCTTTATCAACTGAGCAATCAGGGAAGCCCTAATAAATGGTAACTATCATTATAATTATAATCTCATTGCAATCCTGAGAACCTGCACTGTCCTAAATAGTGGTTCACAACCCTCCCAGACTCAGTGCCACAAAGATGAATATCAGGCTCCTGATACTCATAGGTTACAGAAAAAAAAAAAAAAACAAAAAACCCAAAAACCAAGAAACCCCATCTATAAATAAAGGAGAGAGAAAAAGAAAGTAGTTTATAATGAAAGAGCCACATGTTTACTTAAATTAGAATCCACACTAGATTGAGAGCTACAAAACTGACTGTCTGGGATTGAAACACCAGAACCAACTTTGCAGTTAGAAGCACGATATTTCAAAATGGAAAACATGTCTTTGTAAAACTATGAACAAAACAAAGGGCCATCTCCCATGGATTTACATGATAGAAATGTATCTGGAAAGGTCAGTGAACCTAAAAGTTATGCTAAATGTACTTTGTGTTAATATGAAAAGCAAAGTTAGGTTTTCATCATTTTAGCTTTCATCATTAAGGCTGACAAGTGACATAACTGAGTGGAATGCAAACCAAGAGGGGACATCCAAGAAATAACTACATACTCGTGTTACTGAAAGTGGGTCTGGCTGCTCACCACTCAAAAGTCAACAAAGAGGCAAGGATGGTGGAAAGGAAAGTTAGATTTATTTCAGAGGCTGGCAACTGGGGGTGGGTGGACTTCTGTCTAAAGGCTGAATCCTCAACCACTGATGATCAGTGAGCAAGAGCTTTTATAGGCAGAGGGAGGGGGCTACATACAGAAAATGGTCAGCTCTGAAATGTGTTTTAAGCCATAAACATAAAGCCAGCAGTGATACACATTATAAGTAGTTATACTTTGACAACTTCACTAGACAATTTCTTTATCCTGAACATGGGAGTCAAAAGTAAAACAAAAAAATCTTTTCATTAGAGTTAAAAAATTTTTTTTTACTGATATTTTTTTCTGAGATGACTCAGGGGCCCTCTGGAAAACTATAAGTTAGCTAGAGAAACAAACTTACAGTCTTATCAAAAGCAGCTCAATATTCCAGGAGAACTTTTGTTCTCTTAACAGAGAGAGAAAACAAAATTGTCTTGGATCATTTCTCTGTTAATGACACAATTCATTTACTTATCTAATTAAATTCAATCTAATCTTAATTTTGACAGTGTACAGAATTTTTTCTCAAAGTTCCTTTTTCACAAATATTTTATCACTTTTTGGATCCATATTAATTTATCTCTTATTTTCCTATACATAAGCAGCCAGCCCCAGGACAAAATTATCCTTTTTTTTTTTTCCTCAACAAAAATATGTCCAGTCTTTATAATTTCTCTTGCTGGCAGCACATATCCTACTTCCTTTACACAGTGAAATGCTTCCCTTGTCATTTTTACATATTACAATCTTTAACCCTTGGAAACCTTAACAAAATCAAGAAACAAGTAATTGAATGGTTATACCAGAACTTTCTGGCTGGCAAACTTAAGAACATATTTCATAAACTCTAAGATATATAGTTTTTTCATAACACAATGTCTCTTTTATGGTACAAGATGTGTGTTTAATAAACCTAGCCCTCTTTCCTCTTTTGTTTTCTTGGCTTGTAGTTTAACTTATTACCCCAAAGCTAAAGTCTCCACAAAGTGGGTTGTTTGCATTTAAGGACATGCTAAGAGTTAACTTTAAGCTTTCTCTTAGTCATATTTCTGTTCTCTCAGGGTTAGAATTCTGAAAGCAATATTGTATCAACCTAACTTTCTTTAATTGTGTATGCAGAGAGAACCAGTTTTGGAGTGTTGAAAGTTTCATCTTAGCCAATTTTCTCCAGAGCCTAAATAATATATGGGTAAAAAGTCATCTTTCTTTTTTTAGTCATGGTTTCATAGCTTAATTTTTTCTGAGTTGAACCTGAATTCCTCATTTTACAAAAGGCAGCAAGAATACCAATCCCACAAATGGAATACACGCTCACACACCAGAACTGTCACAAACCCTCCAGAGGAGGACCCATAAGGAGTCGCAGACAAACACTTGTCAACACAAATGGGCCTTGATGGCAGCCACACGTCAGAACCAACGGGCAAAAATGCGCACACAGCACATTTGGTGCTCAAAGGAGAAGTTAGCCGCGTGCACACGGTGGACTTACTGTCCGCTCGTCCAGAGGCGTCTTTCCACTCCACCAAGGAAAGCATACCTTGGCCGTCAGTGCTGAGCAGGGGAGAAACAGGGAGGATCCCAGAAACAAAGCATTGGCAGCTGCTAGGGATAGTCCTCAAGTCCACTCCTGCGGCCAGTAAGCCAGGAGCAGGAGCAGTAGGCTTCTCACTGGCTTCTCAGGTGTCATCATGGCGGGGGCTCCACTTGGGAAAACCTCGGGAGCGAGCAGCTTCAGATCCCGCGAGAAACGCAGCTTCAGATCCCGCGAGAAACGCAGCTTCAGATCCCACGAGAAACGCAGCTTCATGTTGGCGCCAAAATCTGTTACTGAAGGTGGGTCCAGGTGCTCACAGCTCAAAAGCCAACAAAGAGACGAGGATGGTGGAAAGGAAAGTTTGCTTGTTTTCAAAGGTTGGTAACCAAGGGCTGGGGGAGGAGGATACCTGTTCAAAGGCCCGCTCTTTCCTCCCCATGCTGACAAGCGGTGGGCAAGAGCTTCTATAGGTGGAGGGAAGGGCTCTATGCAGACACAGCACAGTCAGCTCGACAGCCATCGTGAAACTGGTCATCAGTTATCTGACCAGTGTCATTCTGATTATTTTAGGTGCAGTTCATTTTCAGTTCCAGGGCCAGTCTGTTCCCATGTCTCTGAGGCCAATTCTCAGAATTGCGGGAGCTTATGTAATGGCTACAGTCTGATCATCATGTAGTTAATTTCTTCCACCTGGTGAAGGTTTTGGTCTCTCTAAGACAGCTCACAGGATATGGCTCAGAATATTATCTGTAGCCTTTGAAAAAGAACTAAATGTCCTTCACTATGCTTAATGACTAAACTATTACTATTTAGTCTTATTGGGACTGTTTTTCTTTGCTTCTGCATTTTCTCACCTCTCTGACTAAATTTATTCCTTGGCCAAAGTTTTTCTACAGACAAAAGACTGGTGAAGGACATGGAAGGGAAGGATCATAGAGTCCTGCTCTGTATGAGTTTCTCTGCTGGGTATATATCTGGGAAAGATGAAAAGTTCTAACCTGCACAGATACATGTACCCCATCGTTCACAGCCGCACTATTCACAGTAGCCAAGACATGGAACAACATACATGCCCATCAACAAACAACGGGCTTAAGAAGATGTGGTGTGTGTGTGTATATACACACATCTTCTTAAGTGTATATATATATACACACTCAATGGAATACTTACTCCTTGGAAGGAAAGCTATGACCAACCTAGATAGCATACGAAAAAGGAGAGACATTACTTTGCTAACAAACGTCCGTCTAGTCAAGGCTATGGTTTTTCCAGTGGTGATGTGTGGATGTGAGACTTGGACTGTGAAGAAAGCTGAGCGCCGAAAAATTGATGCTTTTGAACTGTGGTGTTGGAGAAGACTCTTGAGAGTCCCTTGGACTGCAAGGAGATCCAACCAGTCCATCCTAAAGGAGATCAGTCCTGGGTGTTCATTGAATGGAACTGAACTGAATGGAATACTATTCAGGCATAAAAGAATGAAATAATGCCATTTGCAGCAGCATAGATGAGCCTAAGCATATCATACTGAGTGAAGTAAGTCAGACCCAGAAAGACAAATATCATATGATATAACCTGTATGTGGAATCTAAAAAAAAATTACCAATGAATCTATGTATAAAATAGAAACAGACTCACAGACATAGAAAACAAACTTATGGTTACCAAAGAGGAAAGGGAGGAGGGGAGGATAAATTAGGAATTTAAGATTAACAGATACACACTAGTATACATACTGTAGATAATTAATAAGGATTTACTGTAGAGCATAGGAACTATATTCAGTATCTTGTAATAGCCTATATGGAAAATAATTTGAAATATATATCAGTTCAGTTCAGTCGCTCAGTCGTGTCCGACTCTTTGCGACCCCATGAATCGCAGCACGCCAGGCCTCCCTGTCCATCACCAACTCCTGGAGTTTACTCAAACCCATGTCCATCGAGTTGGTGATGCCATCCGGCCATCTCATCCTCTGTCGTCCCCATCTCCTCCTGCCCCCAATCCCTCCCAGCATCAGGGTCTTTTCCAATGAGTCAACTCTTCAAATGAGGTGGCCAAAGTATTGGAGTTTCAGCTTCAGCATCAGTCCTTCCAGTGAACACCCAGGACTGATCTCCTTCAGGATGGACTGGTTGGATCTCCTTGCAGTCCAAGGGACTCTCAAGAGTCTTCTCCAACACCACAGTTCAAAATCATCAATTTTTCGGCGCTCAACTTTCTTCACAGTCCAACTCTCACATCCATACATGACCACTGAAAAAACCATAACCTTGACTAGACAGACCTTTGTTGGCAAAGTAATGTCTCTGCTTTTTAATATGCTATCTAGGTTGGTCATAACTTTCCTTCCAAGGAGTAAGTGTCTTTTAATTTCATGGCTGCAGTCACCATCTGCAGTGATTTTGGAGCCCCCCAAAAATAAAGTCTGACACTGTTTCCACTGTTTCCCCATCTATTTCCCATGAGGTGATGGGACCAGATGCCATGATCTTAGTTTTCTGAATGTTGAGCTTTAAGCCAACTTCTTCACTCTCCTCTTTCACTTTCATCAAGAAGGTTTTTAGTCCCTCTTCACTTTCTGCCATAAGGGTGGTGTCATCTGCATATCTGAGGTTATTGATATTTCTCCCGGCAATCTTAATTCCAGCTTGTGCTTCTTCCATCCCAGCGTTTCTCATGATGTACTCTGCATATAAGTTAAACAAGCAGAGTGACAATATACAGCCTTGACATACTCCTTTTCTTATTTGGAACCAGTCTGTTTTTCCATGTCCAGTTCTAACTGTTGCTTCCTGACCTGCATACAGGTTTCTCAAGAGGCAGGTCAGGTGGTCTGGTATTCCCATCTCCTTCAGAATTTTCCACAGTTTATTGTGATCCACACAGTCAAAGGCTTTGGCATAGTCAATAAAGCAGAAATAGATGTTTTTTTGGAACTCTCTTGCTTTTTCAATGATCCACTGGATATTGGCAATTTGATCTCTGGTTCCTCTGCCTTTTCTAAAACCAGCTTGAACATCTGGAAGTACTCGGTTCACGTATTGCTGAAGCCTGGCTTGGAGAATTTTGAGCATTACTTTGCTAGTGTGTGAGATGAGTGCAACTGTGCGGTAGTTTGAGCATTCTTTGGGATTGCCTTTCTTAGGGATTGGAATGAAAACGGACCTTTTCCAGTCCTGTGGCCACTGCTGAGTTTTCCAAATTTGCTGGCATATTGAGTGCAGCACTTTCACAGCATCATCTTTTAGGATTTGAAATAGCTCCACTGGAATTCCATCACCTCCACTAGCTTTGTTCGTAGTAATGCTTTCTAAGGCCCACTTGACTTCACATTCCAGGATGTCTGGCTCTAGGTGAGTGATCACACCATTGTGATTATCTGGGTCATGAAGATCTTTTTTGTACAGTTCTTCAGTGTATTCTTGCCACCTCTTCTTAATATCTTCTGCTTCTGTTAGGTCCATACCATTTCTGTCCTTTATTGAGCCCATTTTTGCATGAAATGTTCCCTTGGTATCTCTCATTTTCTTGAAGAGATCTCTAGTCTTTCCCATTCTGTTGTTTTCCTCTATTTCTTTGCACTGATCGCTGAGGAAGGCTTTTTTATCTCTCCTGGCTGTTCTTTGGAACTCTGCATTCAAATGGGTATATCTTTCCTTTTCTCCTTTGCTTTTCGCTTCTCTTCTTTTCACAGCTATTTGTAAGGCCTCCTCAGACAACCATTTTGCCTTTTTGCATTTCTTTTCCATGGGGATGGTCTTGATTCCTGTCTCCTGTACAATGTCATGAACTTCCGTCCATAGTTCATCAGGCACTCTGTCTATCAGATCTAGTCCCTTAAATCTATTTTTCACTTCCAGTGTATATTCATAAGGGATTTGATTTAGGTCATACCTGAATGGTCTAGTGGTCATCCCTACTCTCTTCAGTTTAAGTCTGAATTTGGCAATAAGGAGTTCATGATCTGAGCCACAGTCAGCCCCTGGTCTTGTTTTTGCTGACTGTATAGAGCTTCTCCATCTTTGGCTCCAAAGAACATAATCAATCTGATTTTGGTGTTGGCCATCTGGTGATGTCCATGTGTAGAGCCTTCTCTTGTGTTGTTGGAAGACGGTGTTTGCTATGACCAGTGCATTCTCTTGGCAAAACTCTATTAGCCTTTGCCCTGCTTCATTCCGTACTCCAAGGCCAAATTTTCCTGTTATTCCAGGTGTTTCTTGACTTTATAGGTATATACATAACTGAATCACTATGTTGTACACCTGAAACTAGCACAATATTGAATATTTGTGTTTACAACTATACTCCAATTTTTAAAAGTTATATTGCTGAAAATCAAAACCAAAAAACCTGAATCTGGTGACTTTTAACAGCAGAGGTATATTCCTTGCCCACCCTTGTCATCACAGTTCAGCCAGGTTCTCTGCTTCTAACCTGGTTTGATACCCATCATTCCAAAAACTGCTGGGCTCACAGCAGAGGGACCGGAGCTCTGGAGGCCTTGCACAGTAGTTTAACGCTCTAGCCTAGAAGTGACAGAAGTTACTTTCACTCATTGGTGACACCCCTGCCCAACCAGAGGAAGTCAAGTCATTGTGCAGAAGACTACAGATTGAAATGATTGGATGAATAGCAGCAAAGACTACTGAGGTAGGCTGAATAATGGCCCCAAAGATATAAGGTCCTAATACTTAGAACCTGTGAAAGTCACCTTATTGGAAAGGAACCTTTGCAAATGGGATTAAGCTGAAGATCCTGAGGTAGATCCTAAATGACACAAAATGTATTCAAATAAAATGGAGAGGTTGTCATATTGTAATTTATTATAGGAAATATGTATTTTATCTCAATCCTGTTCCTGGCACAGAGCTCCCAAAGCTCTTGGAATTTCCTGTGATGAGAGCTATCAAGGTGTCTTCTGTTGTGTTAATGAGTGACTTAATAAGCCTCTGGGCTCCTCCCCACAGACCTGACCGGTGTGTCTCTTCCCTCTGTTTGTTCCTGAGCGCTATCTTTCCACAGTGAATGGGTGATCCAGTAGGCATAGTGTTTCTTTGAATTTGGTGAGCTGCTCTAGCAGGTTAATCAGACCCAAGGAGGGGGTTCATCAGAAGCGCCGGTGGCAACTTGGACTTGCAGTTAGCACGACTTTGGGGGAGGGGGAGAATGGCCATCCTGCAGGACGGGGCCCTTGACCTGTAGTATCTAACACACCTCCCAGATAGATGGTGCCAGGGTTGAGTTCAGTTCCAGGACACCCTGGTAACAGAGAGGTGCTTGGCGGTGTGGAATAAGAACAGACATTGGAATCAGTGTGGAAATCTTAGAGACGGAGGGAGATTTGACACGCAGAAGAGCAGGAGGCAGCGTGACCTTGGAGGCAGAGTGCAGGGATGTTGCCACAAGCCAAGGGACCTAGTGTTCCCTGGAGGCAATTCTCCCCTGAGCCTCCAGAGGGAGCACTGCCCCAACAGCACCTTGGTTTCTGCCCCGGGACACTGTTTTGGATTTCTGGCCTTCAGAACCTGAGGGAATAAATTCCTGTCGCTCTGCACCACCAGGTTTGCAGTAATCGCTTACCGCTGCTGTGGAAAACAAATAGAACGAAAGCATGGGGTGCTGTAAATGTGTTTTAGACCCACTTTGGGACAGCTAAACCGGTCTCTTGAGTAGTCACATGACCATGACCACATTAAAAGCAAGCCAAGATGCTAAGCTGCTAAACACAGAGGCAAAATAAATAAAGAAATAAATAAACACAGAGGCATCAGGAGAGATACACGGACTCAGGGACTCACAGGACTGAAAGAATCACAGTGTCATTCTGCAACAGTTTGCACTGCACTATCCTCAAGACCTTAGAAAATTCTCATTACAAGTTATAGTGTTATGTTTGGAAACAACCAAAACTTTCAATGACAGATAAATGGATAAAGAAGATGTGGTACATATTAATATATACAATGGACTATTACTCAGCCATAAAAGGAACAAAACTGGGTCATTTGTAGAGATGTGGGTGGGCCTAGAGTCTGTCATACAGAATGAAGTTAAGTCAGAAAGAGAAAAATAAATATATATTAACAAATATATGTGGAATCTAGAAAAATGGTGCCGATGAACCTGTTTATAGGACAGGACTAGAGACGCAGACATAGAGAATGGACGTGTGGATCTGAGGTGGGGGAGGGGGAAGAGGAGGGTGGGACGAGTTAGGAGCTTGAGATTGACATATATTCGCTACCATATGTAAAATAGGTAGTGGGAAGCTGTTTTATAGCACAGGGATCTCAGCTTGGTGCTCTGTGATGGCCTAGAGGGGTGGGATGCAGCAGAGGTGGTCCAAGAGGGAGGGACTATATGTATATATATATATATATAGCCTATTCACATTTTGTGCAGCAGACACTAACATATTGTAAAGCAATTGTGTGTGTGTGTGTGTGTGTGTGTGAGTCACTCAGTCATGTCCGACTCTGTGACCTCATGGACTGTAGCCGGGCAGGCTCCTCTGTCCATGGAATTCTCCAGGCAAGAATGCTGGAGTGGGTTGCCATTCCCTTCTCCAGGATACCTTCCTACCCAGGGGTTGAAACTGGGTCTCCTGAACTGCAGGCAGATTCTTTATCTTCTAAGCCACCAGGGAAGCCCTGTAAAGCAGTTATACTCCAATAATTTTTTTAAAAAAAAGAAAGAAAGAGGTTTATCTGTGGATAGCCTTTCAAAAAATAATAATAATACTGTAGTCCAGGGGAGTGCAGATGTGTGCAAGAAACTGGCCCAAAACTGGCAAGAAGAGGACAGCAGTAGATGAGTCTCTGGTCTGCGGTCTGGGAGAAAGTCAACTGGCTGAACTGGCAAATGACAACCAGGGAAGATCTCTGGGGGGTCTGGGTGCTTCTCAGGTGTTCCTGGGGGAAGGAAATCTAGTCGGCACCTGGATTCCTGAGATCAAACTGATGGAGACACAAACCACCGTGACTTGGCATTTAAAGGAAATGTGACAAGAAAACAAATTTTAAAATCACAGTCCTTACAAAGCTTGGAAAAACATACAACACTATGATCTCATTATACTAACAAAGAGAGTCAGCTCACAGGAGTCAGAGTCTCAGCTTCTCTGTCTTTAAAGTCAGGAAGGTAGACAAGATCATATTAATGTTCTGCTTGGTGGAGGGATTGGCTGGGAATGGGTGAGCGGGGTGGACAGTGACCCAAGTGTTTACTGCAAATTTTGCTGAGTGTAGACAGTCATTCAATACCTGTTTCTTCTTCTTTTTTTTTTAATCCAGGCTTCTAGGGTTTTGTTTTGTTTGTTTTGTTTTTTAAAGTCTTTATTGGATTTATTACAATATTGTTTCATCTTGGTTTTTTGGCTGCAAAGCATGTGAGATCTTGGCTCCCCAGTGAGGGGTTGAACCACTGGACCACCAGGGATGTCCCCAATACCTGCTTTCCTATAAAACTTTAAGGTTGAGAATTACCGCCTTGTTGCTAAAATGTACTATTTATTGCTGAGGCTTTTGTTGCCTGTTGTTTCTGCCTTCTGACAAACCTGCTTTGGAAATTGGTCAAGAAATGCTAGCTTGCTCCTGGGCCAAGCAAGGGCATGTCACTTTCTCACCTGGAAAGAACCCCTCCAGAAAAGGCCATTTCTCCTTGTATTACCTACTGGTCTACCACCAACCTCTAGGCCACAGCTGTGAATATATATTTTCTGTCAGCCTCCTGTGTGTCTGCTCCAGGACCAAGCCTGAGCCTGAAACTTCCTTTGTGCTGGGGTAACTTCCAGACCGGCCCCCGACTCCCCACTTAGCTTCTCCGTGGGCAATGAAGCAGCAATTTCTGGTACCAGTGTCCAAGTAGCAAATAAGAAGTGATGGTTTGCGTGGAAAGTACTGTCTGGGAGACAAGAGACAGAGGCAGCGCTTGTGACAGAGCTGTTCACACTTTTCCCACAGCTGGGAGACATTAGCTGATCTCTCCAGACTGGTCTGCTTTCTGGCACCGGTGAGTTAAAACCCCCCAGAGCCTCCAAGGTAAGCTGGACTTCTATCATATGCATTTAGCAGCTAAATCAGCAAAAGTCATTTTCAAATATTCATGCAAAGCTGAATCTCTACCCAAGGTCATGAGTTCAGTAGAAGTGAGCACACACACACGCACACATACACACAAAGGATTTGCGGGCAGAAGGCAAGAATAGAAACAGAAAATATGGATAGATTATCTCAGTTCAAAATCCGCTTTTTCTTGGAGGGGGTTTGTGCTCTGGAAAGTAGATAAAAAATAGTTCTGCAATAAATAGTGCGGAATATATAGTATGATAGAAGGATGGATATAGATAACATTTCTATATATGTCAAATTCCACATCTGACACTATTGAGTGGATGAAAAACAGGTTAAGCATTTGAAATTTAGTAAATAACCCCCATTTTAGAATGCTTTTTTTGCTACATGTATATCGAGCAGTCTGGTCTACCTCTATCGAAGGCTGTCAACTGATTTTATACAAAAGTAATATTAAAAATATGTTTAAAATGAAATTATTTAGTAGCAAAATGTGGGGGGCTCAGTCGCCTCAGTCATGTCCTACTCTTTGTGACCCCAAGGACTGTAGCCCACCAGGCTCCTCTGCCCATGGGGGTTCTCCAGGCAAGAATACTGGAGTGGGTTGCCCTGCCCTCCCCCAGGGGATCTTCCTGACCTAGCGATCAAACTGGTGTCTCCTGCAATGTAGGTTGATTCTTTACCCACTTTACCTGGGAAGCCCCAGTAGCAAAATATGCAGTCTCTATTGCTTTTGTTGACATATCTTAAATCAGATACCAGAAATGTTTTTTATGAACACCTTTAAGATCTTGTGTTATTTGCATAGTGGAAGGGAAAAATACAAAACAGAGCCTCAAAATAGAAAAGGCTGGATTCCAGCCCTACCTCATGATCAGTTAACAGTGAGATTTTCAGAGTGTCATGTGACTATGAAGCTCAGTGTCCTGCTTCCTTCACTATAATGGGAACTTAATTATGAAAAATTCTACTTTTCTCAGTATCAAGTGATCTATTAACAGCTTTTGATTCCATAGTCAGATGCTATCTCTGTAATTTTTGTTTCAGTTCAGTTCAGTCGCTCAGTCATGTCCAACTCTTTGTGACCCTATGGGCTGCAGCATGCCAGGCTTCCCTGTCCATCACCAACTCCCAGAGTTTACTCAAACTCATGTCAATTGAGTCAGTGATGCCATCCAACTATCTCATCCTCTGTCGTCCCCTTCTTCTCTGCCTTCAATCTTTCCCAGCATCAGGGACTTTTCCAGTGAGTCAGTTCTTTGCATCAGCTGGCCAAAGTATTGGAATTTCAGCTTCAGCATCAGCCCTTCCAATGAATATTCAGGGACTGGTTGGATATCTTGCAGTCCAAGGGACTCTCAAGAGTCTTCTCCAACACCACAGTTCAAAAACATTAATTCTTCGGTGCTCAGCTTTCTTTGTAGTCCAACTCTCACATCCATACATGACTACTGGAAAAACCGTAGCTTTGACTAGATGGACCTTTGTTGGCAAAGGTCCTTTTGTTTATACCCACCTTATTCCAGAAGAAATTCCAAGTTTCTGTATGGGCATCTTATAGGATTTTGAGGTAGCCTTTAGATTTTGAGTGGTTTTATTAATCTAAATGGCAACATCAGAATGGATATTGAAAGTTATCGGTTCTACCTTAAAATGGCTTGCAACAGGGTTGAACCTGGAAATTTTCATTTATAACTTGCACCTAAATAGTTTCATCTTGCTCACTTAAATGATCTATGTATTCCCTTCTGCCCCAAAATAGATAAAAATTTTAAAAAGACAAACATCTTTCCATTTGTTAATGATATAATCTTAATATTACAATATAAGAATGGCCTCAAGAACTAATGGGGGCTTCCCAAGTGGCTCAGATGATAAAGAATCTGCCAGCAATGCAGGAGACCCATGTTCCATCCCTGGGTCAGGAAGATCCCCTGAAGAAGGGAATGGCAACCCACTCCAGTGTTCTTGCCTGGAGAATCCCATGGACAGAGGAGCCTGGTGGACCACAGTCCATGGGTCACAAAGCGTGGGACATGACAGAACAACTAACACACACAAGGAGTAATGGCACCTGCTGGCAAATTGCTAATTTAAACAAAAAGAGAAATGAATTGTACTCAAAAGGACCATACTTTTGGCGTTTATTTAATAGATCTGTGGTTTCTCTCTTTTCTAGAGCCAGGAGCTCATCAGGGCAGAGCTAGAGAGACTGAGAGACAAATAGAAACAGCTCTGGCCTTGCCCACCCTCAAAGAGGAGCATTTTCATTGGTGATAGTTTTATTAATTGGACTTGTACATAAAATTCATTTAAAGAGAAGGATTTCTTTTTTAATGTTTATTTTATATTGGAGTAAAGTTGACTTACAATGTTGTGTTAGTTTCCGATATATAGCAAAGTAATTCGGTTATATATATATACATATATCTCTTCTTTCTCAAATTCTCTCTCCTTTTTTTTTTTTTTGGCCTTACCACCCCATGTGGCATGTGGAATCCTAGTTCCCTTACCAGGGATTGGGAGTACAAAGTCTTAACCACTGGACCACCAGGGAAGTCTCTCAAATTCTTTTCCCATTTCTCTGTTTTTAATGTTACAAAAGCTTTTTATTTTATTTTATTATTTTTTATTGACATATAGTTGATTTACAAGGTTGTGTCAATCTCAGTTGTGAAGCAAAAGTGACTCCGTTTTACACATACATACATTTGTTTTTCAAAACATCCTTTTCCATTATGGTTTATCCCAGGAGATAGGATATAGCTACCAGTGCTATACAGTGGGCTTCCAGGTGACTCAGTGCTAAAGAATCCTCTTGACAAGCAGGAGACACGGGTTCGATCCTTGGGTTGAGAAGATCTCCTGGAGAAGAAAATGGCAACCCACTACCGTATTCTTGCCTGGAAAGTCCCATGGACAGAGGAGCCTGGCGGGCCACAGTCTATGGGGAGCAAAGAGTTGGACAGGACTGATCAAGTAAACAGCAGTAGCACCAGCAGCTGTACAGTAGGACCTTGTTATCCGTTCTGAATGCAATAGTTTGCATCTACCAACCGCAAATTCCCATCTTTTCCCACTCCTTGACAAAGCAAAACAAAAAACCAGAACAAGAGTAAAAAAGCAAACAAAAAACCTGATTTAGTTGAAAAGAGGCAAACCAGGAGCAAGGAGAGCGAATGTTGATCGTATTTTTTGGCCCATGGTTAAATTTTTAAAACTGTGTTGCCAGTATTTAAAGACAGGTCATTTTACACAAAAATCTGGATTTCTGGGTCTCTTGACAACTGGGGAGAACTGAAAACACTGGGATCTCATTCCCATAGATAACCCAAGCTGAGTGCTGGCTGCCCCTTTAGAAAGTCAGAACTCATTAGGTCACCAGTCCCCGCACATCTGTGGCCAGAGTTGAGGTGTTCTGTAAGGAGAGAACTCAGAGATACAGAGAAAGAAGCAACAGAGGGTTAGTCCTGACAACACCCAGCTCACTACATTCTGGCATGTCGCCCGAGAGGCACGCCTGCTCCAACTCCAGCTTTGTGCTTTAGACAAATTGAACTTGAAGGAACGGAACTCAGCAGCTTCCACCAGGGCATGGTGCAGCTTCAGACAGATGGGGGTTCAGCCACCTGATCTCCTTGGTAGCATTTTATGAAGAGAGGCTGGTGCTAGCAGGGTTAACTTCAGGATGTTAACCAGGTAGAACCAGGATGGCATCAGTTTCCTATCACGTATCTAAGGATGGTTGATTCAGCTCTGGTTTTATCTGGAGCTTCCCTGCTGGCTCAGTGGTAAAGAAAGAATTCGCTTCCAATGCAGGAGCTGCAGGAGACATGGGTTCGATCCCTGGCTTGGAAAGATCCCCTAGAGAAGGAAATGGCAGACCACTCCAGTATTCTTGCCTGGAGAATCCCATGGACGGAGGAGCCTGGCAGGCTACAGTCTGTAGGGTTGCAGGGTCAGATATGACTGAAGCAACTTAGCATGCACTGCTTTTATCCAACAGCCCGGCATCTTCCTCCTTCTCCACCTTACAGTGATCTCAGAATCACAGCTGAGATGAGTGAGTTCTGGAGGGTTGTGTAAAGAAGAGCTTTTCAAACCTGTGTGTATCATGACCTGCAGTATGGATTGTGTTGGGCCCTGTATACAGACAAACTCATACGCACACAAGGTGTGTGTTCTGGCACTTGCCCTTGCTAAGTACAACTATCCCATCTTCTATTCAGATCTAGTGTTTCATTTTAAAAGTGTTGTTTTTCATCTACTATGCTGATTTCACAACTCCTACTAGGTCATGATCTGAAGTTTGAAAAACATGATTTAAGAGACATGTTTATTTATCTCCTAGGTTTTTAAAGTTCTCTCTCTACACTAGTGATCATAAGAAAGTAAGGTCTATCTGTTATTATCTTAGGTCCTTTTAGATGTGCTATAATTATGTGACTTATGTGAAACAATTATGTTTCACTTTGCTTTTATTTTTAGGGATTTAAAAGAAACCTGATGTATTAGTCAGGGTTCTCCAGAGAAACGGAACCATGAGAATATCTATTGATATATAAGAGGAGATTTACTGGGCTTCCCTGGTGGCTCAGATGGTAAAGAATCTGCCTGCAATGTGGGATTTGTAGGTTTGATTCCCTGGGTCAGGAATATCCCCTGGAGAAGGGAATGGCTACCCACTTCAGTATTCTTGCCTGGAGAATTCCATGGACAGAGGAGTCTGGGGGCCTACAGTCCACAGGGTCACAAAGAGTCAGACATGACTGAGCGACTAACTCTTTCTTTTTCAAGAAGAGATTTATTATAGGAATTGGCTCCATGATTAGGGAGGCTGAGCAGTCTCATGATATGCCATCTGCAAGCTGGAGACCAGGAAAGCTGAGGTGTCGTTCATTCTCAGTCCAAAGTCCTGAAGAGACAGATGGTAGAAGTTCCATCTGAGTCTGAAGACCTGTGAACCAGGATCACTGCTGGGGACAGAAGACAGTGGATGCTCAGTTCAGACTGAGAGTAAATTCACCCTTCCTCCACCTCTTGTTCTCTGGCCCTCAGTGGACTGCCTGACACCCACCTGCACAAAGGAGGTAAAGAATCTGGTTCAGACCAGTCACCAACTCAAATGCTAGTCTCATCCACAAACACCCTCACAGACACACCTGGAAGGGATGTTCAACCATCCATCTGGGAATCCCTTAGCCCAGTAAAATGAGCACACAAAATTGACGATCACTTTTGGGCTAATTTGGTTTTCTTTTAACATAAGACATTTACATGAACTCAAAGACAAAACTATGAAACTTATTGCACTCAGATAAGTGGGGATTCCATCTCTTTCGTTTTCACATTGTGCCTTCCTTCCCTTTATACATAACTATCTATTTTTATTTTTGGTCTATTGTTCCATTTAAAAGATCCCATGTACTTTTATACACCTTATCTTTTAGAAAGGTAGCATAGTATAAACACTGTTCTAAAGAGGATCATGCTTAGAAGGCTACAGGAGAACGTTCTCCAGGTCTTCAGTTGCAACTCCTATAAAAATAGTTATTTTTATTATTAAAATTCAGTACATTTGGTATAAAATCACAACTGTTAGGCTAGAACTCTGGTAAAGTGAGGAGAAACATTTTGTTCAGTCAATGATTATATTTTCAGCATTCGTTATATGCCAGGTACCGTTTTATTAATCCTCATGCTATCATCATTAGCTACCTATTTTATGTGCACTTGTTCTAAGTCACGTCAGTTGTATCTGACTCTTTGTGACTCTGTAGACTGTAGCTCGCCAGGCTCCTCTGTCCCTGGGATTCTTCAGGCAAGAATACTTGAGTGGGTTGCCATGCCCTGCTTCAGGGGATCTTCCTGACCCAGGGATCAAACCCATGTCTCCTGCATTGCAGGTAGATTCTCTACTGATGAGCCATCGGGGAAGTCCCGATCTATTTTACACATAGTGTCGATAGTATATATGTGTCCATCCCAATTCATCCAGCACAGGCAGCTCTACTCAATGCTCTGTGGTGACCTAAAGGGAAAGGAAATCCAAAAAAGAGGATGTATATGGAAGCAAAGTGAATGTCTGATTCACTTTGCTGTACACAGAAGCTAACCCAATGTTGTAAAGCAACTCTACTCCAATAAAAATTAATCAAAAACATCATAATCCTCATGACTACCCTATGAGGTAAGTGTCATTGTAAACTTCATTTTGGAAATGGAGAAACTAAGGCAAGATGGCTTGAGGAACTTGGATTCTGAAATCCCAGCTGCTGAACGGCAGAGCTGGGCTCTGCCCTGACACCCTGGGCTCTGAGCTCAGGCTCTTGGCTGGTACCTGTCCTCCAAGGCCAAACCTTTACCCGTGTCCTCTTGTTTCCTGTTGTTGGCAGCTTTGCAGTGAGCACCCCGAACATTAGTTTTAGTTCTCACCGATTAGTATTTTCTTGTAGGACCATTTCTCTAAATGAATTTTTGAGTTGAGAGGTAAGCATATTTTAAATTAAGTATTTTGTAATTTTTTTAAAAATTATCTTTAGCTCAAGAAAGTAAGAAAAACTCCTTTTGAGTGTACTGACAATGTGTCCCCATGAGGTTTTTTTTTTTTTTTCATTTATCTTTATTAGTTGGAGGCTAATTACTTTACAATATTGTAGTGGGTTTTGTCATACATTGACATGAATCAGTCATGGATTTACATGTATTTCCCATCCCGATCCCCCCTCCCACCTCCCTCTCCACCTGATTCCTCTGGGTCTTCCCAGTGCACCAGCCCCAAGCACTTGTCTCACGCATCCAACCTGGGCTGGTGATCTGTTTCACCCTAGATAATATACATGTTTCGATGCTATTCTCTCAGAACATCCCACCCTTGCCTTCTCCCACAGAGTCCAAAAGTCTGTTCTGTACATCTGTATCTCTTTTTCTGTTTTGCATATAGGGTTATCGTTACCATCTTTCTAAATTCCATATATATATGTGTGTTAGTATGCTGTAATGTTCTTTATCTTTCTGGCTTACTTCCCTCTGTATAATGGGCTCCAGTTTCATCCATCTCATTAGAACTGATTCAAATGAATTCTTTTTAACGGCTGAGTAATATTCCATGGTGTATATGTACCACAGCTTCCTTATCCATTCGTCTGCTGATGGGCATCTAGGTTGCTTCCATGTCCTGGCTATTATAAACAGTGCTGTGATGAACATTGGGGTGCATGTGTCTCTTTCAGATCTAGTTTCCTCGGTGTGTATGCCCAGGAGTGGGATTGCTGGGTCATATGGCAGTTCTATTTCCAGTTTTTAAAGGAATCCACACTGTTCTCCATAGCGGCTGTACTAGTTTGCATTCCCACCAACAGTGTAAGAGGGTTCCCTTTTCCATGAGGTTTTTTTTAATTCAACATACAGTAAAAAGTATCCAATTTAATTATATGGTTCAGTGTTTTGACAAATGTATACACCTGTAAACCCATGTAACCACAACCATAATCAAGAAATAGAACATTTCCAGCAACCCCAGAAGTTTCCCTGTGCCCACTTGCACATCCTGCAAGTTTTGAGAACTGATTCCTTTTACTTGAAGTGCTCTGTTTAGAGAGATAGACTCTTTGGAAACAGGCCATCTCATTCCCAAATGAACTATCTCCAGGTAGAAATTAATTTTTGTAATTGTCTGCCTTCTTTTCTGCTAGAATCCATGTCAGAAAGCATGGACTTGAAGCTGTCAATATTAAAACTGCTTTCACTAAGTGAGCTGAAGGCATACATCCACTGCGCTCTTGACACCAAGCCTAAATTTCTCCTGTTTCATGGCCACGCCCACCACAAGCCCTGACTTTTTGCATGTGTATATTTGACTTTCATTTTTATATAGAAACACTTAAATAGCTATAATGCCTGTTTCCCTGTAGGAGTGTTGTATATCAGTCCTAAAGATGGGAAATTTCAATTGTTGAATGATCAGGAAAAGTCACTTTTAATCCAAGTATAAAAATAAATTCTATAGACATGACCAACTAAACTCATGTGTAATTATGGAATATTATAACTTTAAATGGTCATCTATGTACAAGAAAACTAAAAGCCAAAATTAAGTGAAATGGCTGGTACAAGGTCCTGCTATTTAAGGAACAGTTGGGATACTGCTGGGGATATATCCAGAAGAAAAACTGTAATTCAGAAAGATACGTGCATCCCAAATGTTCATTGCAGCACTACTTACAATGGAAGCAACCTAGGTACCCATCGACAGATGGATGGGTAAAGAAGATGTGGTAATGTATACAAAGGAATACTACTCAGCAATAAAAAGAGAGTAAAATAATGCCAAATGCAGCAACCTGGATGGTCCTAGAGATGATCACACTAAGTGAAGTTAGACAGAAAGACAAATATTGTATGATGCCAATCATATGTGGAATCTAATTTTGAAAATGATATAAATGAACTTATTTACAAAACGGAAACAGATTTCAAAAACAAACTTCTGGTTATGAAAAGGGAACTGTCAGGGGAAGGGAAAAAGTAGGAGCTTGGGATAAACACACACTCACTACTATTTATAAAATAATTAACAAGGAACTACTGTATAGCACAGGGAATTCTACTCAATATTCTGTAATGACCTATATGGGTAAAGAATCTAAAAAAGAATGAAGATATGCATATGTATTAATATAACTGAATTACTTTGCTGTATGCCCAAACTAACACAACAATGTAAATCAACTATACTTGAGTAAAATAACAGGAAAAAAGAGAAGTTGGGGTAAAAAGCTTTTCTAATGGGATAAACTGCCTCTTCTCACACCCCAGCCTGCCAGCCCCATCTCATATTCTTTTCATCAGTATTATGCTGCCGTTCCATATTGGCATTCCTCAGGTATGACAGTTCCCAGACAAAAATGACAAGTATTGTGTTCACCACACTATGAGGAAGTTCTCCTGGCCCTCATTCTGCACTGTCGCTCAGATATCACTCACATCAGTCTTATTGGACCCATTGTCACACTGATTCAGTATAACACACATCTCCTCAGGGCTTCCCTTGTGGCTCAGCTGGTAAGGAATCCGATAGCAATGCGGGAGACCTGGGTTACAACATGGGTCAGAACTGCGGAAAACATGTAGGACACTTCTCTGCAAAACTGAACTCTTGCTGCCAATCGCCACAGAACGGTTCCACCTAGTTACCAGTTAGAAAGAAAGCGACTGCATGCTTTCTGGAACATTTCCTTCTGATCATGTGGGGAGTCCCACAAAACAGTGTGAGCTCTATAACCTTGAAAACTAGTGACTTTTTAATTGAAAAACAAAGCATGTGTTTTTGAAAATAATAATAAAATATTAAATAAATACAATGAAAATTGTCCCCAATATTTAAAGATTGACTCTATTAATATTTTGATGTATACTTCCCCAAACTTTTTGAAAATAATAAGAATAAAATATTAAAATTTTTTAATTTTTATTTTTTTTTATTTTTTTTTCAGGTTTTTTTTTTATTATTATTATTTTTTTCCAGTGGGTTTTGTCATACATTGATATGAATCAGCCATGGATTTACATGTATTCCCAATCCCGATCCCCCCTCCCACCTCCCTCTCCACCCGATTCCTCTGGGTCTTCCCAGTGCACCAGGCCGGAGCACTTGTCTCATGCATCCCACCTGGGCTGGTGATCTGTTTCACCATAGATAGTATACATGCTGTTCTTTTGAAATATCCCACCCTCACATTCTCCCACAAAGTTCAAAAGTCTGTTCTGTATTTCTGTGTCTCTTTTTCTGTTCTGCATATAGGGTTATCGTTGTCACCTTTCTAAATTCCATATACATGTGTCAGTATGCTGTAATGTTCTTTATCTTTCTGGCTTACTTCACTCTGTATAAGGGGCTCCAGCTTCATCCATCTCATTAGGACTGGTTCAAATGAATTCTTTTTAATGGCTGAGTAATATTCCATGGTGTATATGTACCACAGCTTCCTTATCCATTCATCTGCTGATGGGCATCTAGGTTGCTTCCATGTCCTGGCTATTATAAACAGTGCTGCGATGAACATTGGGGTGCACGTGTCTCTTTCAGATCTGGTTTCCTCAGTGTGTATGCCCAGAAGTGGGATTGCTGGGTCATATGGCAGTTCTATTTCCAGTTACAATGAAAATTGTCCCCGATATTTAAAGATTGACTCTTACTATTAATATTTTGATGTATACTTCCCCTTTTTGAAAATAATAATAAAATATTAAATAAATACAATGAAAATTGTCCCCAGTATATAAAGATTGACTCTCACTATTAATATTTTGATGTATATGTCCCCAAACTTTTTGAAAATAATAATAATAAACTATTAAAGATTTTTAATTTTTAAATTTAAAAATAATAAGCTATTGAATAAATACAATGAAAATTGTCCCCAATATTTAAAGATTGACTCACGCTATTAATATTTTGATGTATACTTCCCCAAACTTAAAATTTCAAGTATTTACTAGTTTAGTTTTCATAGCACAATCAATACATGAGCACCATTTCTTCCTATTAGACATAGTATGGTATATTGATCAATGGCACAGACCCAAGATTACCTGGTTACCAATTAGGATCTGCCAGTTACTAGTTGTGTGACCGTGAGTAAGTTAATCTTCCTGTGCTTCAGCTTCCTCTTCTGTAATGTAGTGATAATTTTAGTGCTTGCGTCCTAGGGTTGTGGCCAGAAGGAGACGAATTAATATCTGTAAAGCATTTCGTAGCAAATGACATACTATCACTACAATATCATCATAACTGAATTTATTCCTAGGGCAGGAATAGAGACACAGACATGGAGAGTGAACTTGTGGACGAGGGCTGGGGAGGGAGGGTGGGATGAACTGAGACGGTAGCACTGACATATGTACCCTGCCTGTGTATAATAGAGAGCTAGTGGAAAACTGCTGCATAGTTCAGTGCTCTGTGACGACCTAGAGCGGTGGAATGGGACGGGTGGGAGGGAGGCTGGAAGGGAGGGGTCGTATGTATACTTACGGCTGATTGTTGTATGGCAGAAACCAGCACAACATTGTAAAGCAATTATCCTTCAGTTAGAAAATTTGTAAGGAACCAATATCATCATGACTATAAAACCAATGTAGATTCACTGAACATCCCCCTTGCTCACCATCTCCCCAGTTCCAACCCCCTCTGCAGGGATCACCCAGATTAGACTCATAGCAAAGAACCCAACCTTCCCAGTGGTGTGATCTCTAAGGATAAATTTATGAGCGAGTTCTGGCTCCCACTAGAATTAAGAGGATTAAGAGCAGGAAACACTTTGAGCATCTTAAGGTGCTTTGTGAATGGAGTGGAAGTAGAGAGGGGTAGGAATTGTTGGGCCGAAGCAAAATGGTTTCTCAAATGGAGAAGGTGACTGACTGTAAAACCGCCCTGCTTCTTCTGCAGGTTTAGGTTGGAAAAAGCAAATGATCTCAGTGTTCCCTGGCCAGTCTTGACTGTTGCTGCCAAGGCTGGGTACCATGGTCTTTACACACTCCAACAACGACTTGTCACAGTTTGTACTTTTATCTGCATAATTAGGGACAGTAAAGTCAGACTGTCCTCTCTTTCATCTCAGAGATTTTTGTCCTCCGAGACAGCCTCAAACATCTTCCTCCTTGTTTCTCGCTTCATGTTGTAGGATTTGTCATCCTCCCTGACTGTGGGCTACTTTCCTCCCGGTGGCTGGAGACATCACTTCTTGACAGTTCACAGTTTCTCACCTTGCGCTTCTCATCATGCTTGGAGAAGGAAGATCTCTTTTTGCTTAGTTCAAATTCTGGGCAAGATGGGTCTGCATTGGGTCAGCTGCGAGGCCCCTGAAATCATCAGCTAAGGATGCTGGGGCTGGTGGGAGAGCGCGTCCCCCAACAGGGGTTGGAGCCGGTGGGACTGTGCTCCCTCAGTGATGGTGGGGGCTGAGCACCTCCGCCACGACCCTTCCTTAATTTCCTTCTGCTCCCTGCCCTGCGTCCCCTCAGTTTCATTACTCAGTGCATGCTGTGGGTGTGACTTCTGCTCTTGTCTGCCTTTGGCGCCATCTGCTCTTGCCTCTCTCCTTTGATGTCATGATACAGATGGCAAGACCACACTGGGAAGTGGCACTTAGTTCAATATGGCAGCTCTGGCTCCGGCCCGCCCGCCCCTGCCTCAGTGCTGTTGGTGAGTAATCCAGCTCATGTGAAAGTCTAATAATGGAATCACCCTTACATTTAGGTTTAGCCTCTGAAATCCCATTATAAATGACTGGAACTAGATGCACTCCTTCCAAAATATGCATCTTCTACAATAGGAGCGGATATCTAGGATTGTTTAAAGGGTAATCCAATCGATTTTTTAAGGAATCATGACGACTTGCTATTAACCCAGGAAAGTTCAGGAATATTGTTCCTGTTACAAACAATAGAAAATATCTTACAAATATGCTTGCTAATTTGACCATGTAGGTGTCAGAGCTAATCAGTCAACAGCTACAGCTAATGCAGGGAAGAAGAAAAATTAATATTCATTAGACTCTTGTTTACACTTCTGTTGTCAAGGTTAATCAGTTTGCTTTAAGCACAACATTTCACTCTTATTAAAGTCATTAGTACCCTTCAGTACATAAAGAACACTTGGGTTCACTAGTGTTTGATTTATACATCACACACATTGCAAAGGGAGCCATCCTTAGGCCATATTTTTCTGGGATGTAGACATAAATCTTTTTTAGATCAATCAATTATTATTCTTCACATAGAATAATAGTTTAAAAAGATGGAACTAAAATTTAGGTATTTGGTCATATTCTCAGTTGCAAAACTAACAACAATTCCACTTTTCAGCTTTAACACATGCGCTACATAGACTCAAATCAAAGCAATCTCTACCAGCACTGGCAATGCAAAAAGGAAAATTTGGCATTTTGTTTACCCTTGTGTCAGAAATGATCACTGTAAACAACTGTGATTACAGTTTTTTTTTTTTCTTTTTTTTTTTACTAAAGAATAGTAAACATAGCTTGTATTCCATGGTTGTAATCTTATCAGGGGCTTCCCTGGTGACCCAGTGGTAAAGAATCCACCTGCAATTCAGGAGATGCAGGTTTAATCCCTGGGCTGGGAAGGTTCCTGGAGAAAGAAATGATGACCCACTCCAGTATTCCTGCCTGGAAAATCCCATGGGCAGAGAAGCCTGGCAGGCTACAGTCCATGGGTTCAAAGAGGAGTCACACATGACTTAGCAACTAAACAACAACAAATCTTATCAGAGGATTCACTTTTCCTATTTCAAATAGGAAACGGCTCTTTTTAGTAATGTTTCACACCCCTCCAAGTGTGGAGCTCGTAATCTGATGGATTTCCCAGCCGGACATCATTCTGGTTTACTTCTCAACAGCAGTTTGCACAGGAGAAGTGAACCTGGGAAAAATTCTCTCTGCTCTTAATCCCATGGAGAAAGCTGATAGACGTCATGTAATGTGGATTTCAGCTTTCATCTGTGCTTCCTTAGTGCTTAGCTCAAGAAACAGGAATTATGATGGTTTACTCAGCAAAGACTCATCCTGACACCCAGGTACTTCGAACTCTGAAGCCTGCTCAGGATGCATCAGCATAAGGCTCAGACTCCATGGACACAGTCTGTTCTTTAAGCTGGCGATGGAGCTGTGTTTTTTTCCTTTTTTTTCATCCTGTGTCCCAGTGACTAGGATGCTCTGGAGGAAATGCCCCTTAGCAATAAGAAGTAGAACAAACAATACTTCTTCTGTATCCAAGTTTACACGTTTTCATCACAGTGAATATGGAGGGGCCTCAGAGTACAAAGATTTGTTTCAGTAACTGCTGTAAGAGGACTGAATATTAATTATTCTCAAACTAAAAAGTTATTTTTAGCATATTGCTTCTAAGACTTAATATATTTCTACAGTAGGAGAGTTCATTCATTCTTTGGTGGGGCCATTTGCCATCCATTCTGGTAGTTTGTTTTTTTTTTTCCTGAAAAACTAAATAAGATGAAAACTTAAGTTCCTCAGCCATATTTAAGTATTTAGTATCCACAGGGGCTGGTGGCCACTCTATTGAATGGTACCAGAAGATAATGCTCCTGTCATCTCAAAAACCTTTATTGGACAATGTTAATATAAAACTTAGGTAGTCCTCATCAATCACAAAAATGATCTATTCTTCAATCATTTCAGAGATTTTCATTTGTTTTGATGAACAAAAATCTTTTGTATGTACTATATGATAAAAAATAAATTTAAAGCAAAATAAAACCCGGTCCAAGAAAATAACTGCAAATTATTTAATATCCAATTTTTTAAAAAATCAAACTCCCTGTTGAAAGAATAAGAAAGCAAACAAATAACAAACTTTTGGATTCAAATCGGGAAGAGTATCAGTTATATACTTTCAAAGTGTAAGTTGTATGAAGTGAATAAGCTAATAAATTAGTATATGGACCCTCTTTTTTTGTGAGGATTTGAAGATATAAAATACACAGACATCATTGATGCAACACAACAGTGCCTTGTTAAAAGCAACTATAGCCACGTTTCTAGTCTTACCCTCAGAATTCACAATAAGGACTCCTGAAATCATTAGTGAGCACAGAAAATAGCCTAATTGACTGACAAGGAATCCTCTTTCAGGTTAAGTTTGTCAAAAATGCACCAATACTAGTTAGCCTAACATCTTGACCACATTTATTGTGTCAAATTATATAAAAATCCTTAGAGTACTCTTTTTCAGGAGATTGAGATTGCCTAAGAAGGAATACAAAAACCCAAATAATCATGAAACATTATCATGAACCCCTGGAACTCCTGCTTCACACCAGGTCACCCTTTGGAACACTGGTGATGCCTCCAGACTTTAATGGCACAGAAGTTGTTGGGATTTTAATGAGCACAGATTTAAAAAGGAAGCCTAGTGACTTCTCTGCTGGCCCAGTGGTTAAGGCTCCACACTTTCAATGGAGGGGAGGTGGGTCTGATCCCTGATTGGGGAACTAAGATCCCACCTGCTACAGGGTGACTAAGCCCGTGTGCCTCAACTACTGAGCTCACAAGCTCTGGGTCCCTGAGCTACAACTAGAGAGAAGCCTGCATGCCCCAGTGAAGATACTCCACACACCACAGCTATGGCCAGATGCAGAAAATAAACAAATATGTTTTAAACGTAAATGGATTCACACTTACAGTTTCTTCTGAAATTCGATGTAAAGAATTGAGTCCATGGCTAATCTCAGGGTGATTAGGTCTTCATGGAGATCTAGTGAAATTCCTTAAGGTTAGATTTTAGAAGTAATGGGTTATGGGAAACAGAAAATCCAGACCTTAGAGACTAATTTTGATTCTTATGTAAACAGTGGGAAGCAGGAGAACATTTGGGTGTTCGGAAAACACCCAAAAGGTTTAACTAGAAATAAATCCTTCTATTCTCCCCTCCTGGAAAGGAGCTAAGACTGACTGATCAGAGGGAATCTGTAACTACAATAGATCTTTCTTTTTCTCTTCTTTTTCTTCCACCTGGTCACTGGCTCCAACACAGCTCTCAGTTCTAATCACGGTATTTATTCCTATGTCATATGTGTTCTGGGCACATTAGCAGTTATAATGTCCAAAAATAACTGGTTAGACTGAGTGTTGTGGTAAATGGTTTGATATGCACTTAAGGTATTTTCAATGTACTATTGGTTGATCAGGACATAACCCCATTATAAGTCGAGGAAGATACTTATATTCATACACACAAAAAAAGGCATCCATGTTGCCTTTTGTGACAACATGGATGAGCCTTGAGGGCACTGTGGTAAGTGAAAAACTCAGGGAGAGAAAAACAAATATTAAATGCTCTCATTTATATGTGGAAAATAAAAAACCTGAATCATTCAGGGAACTGTGTGCTATATTCTGTAATAACTTCTATGGCAAAAGAATCTGAAAAAGAATGGATACATGTATATGTATAATGAATCAATTTGCTGCACATCTGAAACTAACACAATTGTACATCAACTATGCGTGCTAAGTCACTTCAGTTTTGATGCCTCACCCCACCACGCCCTGTTCCAGGGCAGTGAAAAGTGTGTGAAAGTATTGGTTGCTCTGTCGTGTCCAACTCTTTGCAACCCCATGGACTGTAGCCTGCCAGGCTCCTTGGTCCAACGGATTCTCCAGGCAAGAGCACTGGAATGGGTTGTTCCCTTCTCCAGGGGATCTCTCCAACCTAAGGATCGAACCCATGTCTCCTGTGGCTCCTGCATTGCAAGCAGATTTTTTTACCCCTAAGCCACCAGGGAAGCCCCATATGCAAGTATAAAATCAAAATTACATTAAAATTTTTTTTTCTAAAAAGCTGAATCATAGAAATAAAGAGCAGAATGATGGCTGTCAAGGGTATGAGAGAGAAATGAGGATGTGAGAGAAATGAGAGATGTTGCTCAGGGTGGATACTTTCAGTTATGAGATGAATGGGCTCCGGGCACCTAATGTACTGCCTAATGGTTATAGTTCACACAGTATCATATACTTCAAAGTTGCTCAGAGGCGTTCTTAAATGTTCTCACTACCAAAAAGAAACAGTAATTGTGTGACAAGATGGGGGAATTAATGACCCTTATTGCTGTAATCAATTTGCAATATATACATGTGTGTATTAAACCTATACGGTGTTACATGTTAACTGTATCTTAATAAAGCTGGAAAAAGAAGAATTCTACATTATCCCACATGTGCATATGATAGCAAATGATGAAAGGAGATACTTCTTCCATGACTCTTTTAATTGTCTAATTGACTAATTATCTAAAATTAGTCATTATCTAGATATTGGAAGATCAGAGGGAAGTTGGAGAAGTAATAAATCTTAACACGAGTCAACATGAGAGCAAGTAGAAGCTCCAGCCTGCATTCATGGATCTGTTCCAAATGTGATGACTGATGTCCACACTAGTCATACTATGGAGGGGCTGTACTTGCTCCAAGATCCCAAAAAGACAAAGATTTTTTTTTTTTTTTCCGGTGGTGCCATGCAGCATGTGGGATCTTAGTTCTCCAACCAGGAATCAAACAGGAACACTTGCAGTGGAAGTTCAGAGTCCTAATCACTGGATCACCGGGTAAGTCCCAAGAATCTCAAAGGAGAGAAACAGAGAACAAGCTGACAGTCTCTCTGTTTAGCACAAGGCGGAACCTGAAAATTTTGATTCAGGGAACTGGAGGAGAAGTTTTTGTTCTGTATCATTCTGTATCATTCTGAGTCAGGGTTCTGCCCTCTGCTCTCTGGGATACCTCTCAGGATATTCATCTTCCTGTCTGTTTGTGAAATTTGAGGCTAATAAACCCTGTGCACTCATCAGTAAGGATGACCGTGCCTTCAGGTGACTGAAGAGCCAGCTAACCTGGGCTTAGTCCATAAAGGCATCGCCTGTTCATGCAGGAAAAAAAGCCTGCCAGTGAAGGTGAGTGATTCTTGGGCTACCCCAGCAGTTTCCTCCCATCCAAGTACTAATCAGGCCCGACCCTGTTTAGCTCCCAAGATCAGTCAAGATTGGCCACGTTCGTGGTGGTACGGCTGTAGACCCCAGGAGCTTCCTTACGGGAGGGATGCAGGTCCTCTGGCCCTCCTTGACTTCCCCACCTCTGTTGAAGCAGCAACAGTGGTCCCAGATGCCTCATTCTCACACTTTGTAGTTCAACTTTCAAGCTGGGAGCAGTGCGAGCAGGTGGGGAAATGAGGGAAAGAAAATCCCCCAAACTGCCCATCTCCCTTCAAGAAGGAGAAAATGTCTTCCAAGGCCCCCCTGGGCAGATTTTCCTGTGTCTCCTTGGCCAAAACAATTCTCTCGCTGCAAGAGAGGGCCGGAAAAAAGCATCTGGTTTGCCATCCTCTGGGGCAGGAGAGATGGAGGCAGGCAGAGCTGGCCACCTCAGACCAGAGCCATGAATATTAAATGGGATAAAACATGTAAAACAATGTTCACAGGCACAAGTTGTGAATATTCAACAAGAAAACAACACTTAGTTGCTATTGTTATTTGCCTTGAAGAGAGAGCATTTTAATGGAGAGACTTATTTTTGCTTCCTTGACATGTTTGAGTGTTGTGATATCTGGGATGAGAACAGGATTGAAATCATAGTAAGTTTCTGTTAGATCTGTTTCAAAGTGGTGTTGGCTTTGATGGTCAGTGCACCATCAACACAGCTTTCAAGCAGGATGAAAATGATCTCTGTTCTTTAGGTGGGAATGTGAAGTCTGGGATTCCTTCTAGTGTAAGCTTCTACAATTCTACACTGCAACCACTAGAGGCTCAAGACACGTGTTTCTCTTAGCTTAAAATGGACTTAATTTATGCTTCCTTAGTGGCTCAAATGGTAAAAAGTCTGCAGGAGACCCGGGTTTGATCCCTGGGTTGGGAAGATCCCCTGGAGAAGGAAATGGCAACCCACTCTGGTATTCTTGCCTGTAGAATTCCGTGGACAGAGGAGCCAGGCAGGCTATAGTCCATGGGGTCGCATAGAGTCAGATATGACTAAGTGACTAACACACACACTTTATGCTTGGGGTTAAATTGCAGTGTTCTGGCTGGGTCCAGAATTCCTAATATGAGGACATAAGCGATGATTAAAAGTCCACAACTGTGGTGAGAGATGCAGTTCTTTCATGATTATCAGGAGAACCTTTGCCTAGATACTGACGACTACAAAGTAATTTTTTTTTTTTTTTTTATGTTGAGAGGTACAGACCTCATTTTAGTTCTAGATCTTGAAATTCCAAACACTGTTATCTCTTCCAATTAAAAATGAGCACAGGATCAGTTGCTTTCCCACACTTTTTAAATTGGATCATCTACATTTTTTTAAGGTAAGAAATGGATTTATTTAGAGAGAAACACATTCCACAGACAAGAGCATGGGCCATCTCAGAAGCTGAGAACAGCCTGGAAGTACGGTGTGGTTAGTTTTTATGGGTTGAGTAATTTCATAGGCTGATGAATGGGAGGAGTATGCCAACCGTTTGGGGAAGAGGCAGGAATTTCCAGGAATTGGGCCACCGCCCACTTTTTGGTCCTTGGTGGCCAGGTTTGGAACTGTCATGCTGCCTGAGGGTGTGTCATGTAGCCTGCTGATGGATTACAGTGATCATCAATTCTTAAAATGATGATATATTTCCCATTTTATGAGTTTCTGTGTCCCATGTGCATTATCCATCCCTTTGTTAGGATTTTGTGAGTGCACTATAAACGTGTTAGGATGGTGTAAATGATATTTGCTGTGTATGATTTGTTCCCCTGCCTCAAGCCTGCCAGGAGAAGGCAGGTATTATATCTCGAGAGACTCTCTTACCAAGCCCAAGTTTTAAATCAATTAAACTTGTACAGATGCCAACATACCATCTTGCTATAACCCTGGGCCGTGAAGTACATGGATGAGCAGAATGACGGTGATGTTGGAAAACTATCTCTGACAAGAGTAGCTGGTTGAAAAAACACCAGCAGTGACCCAACCAGGGAAAAGGGTGACTTTTTCAAATGGAAAGAGGTGCTGAAAGTAATATAAACTCTCCCTGCGCTATTTCATGCTTCTCTAAGCTATCCGAGGAGCTCACAGCAGATGTGCAGAGTTACTTACTGAGAAGCTCAGGTACTTGCTTCATCCATCATCAACATCTTCTTCTCCTCACATGTTCTCTTCAAACTCTTTCCGTCTGGTTTCCATGCTGCCGCTCACCAAATCTGTTCTGTTCGAGGCACCAAGGACCCACACTTGGTGACATTCTACGGTTGTTTTTCTATCTTCACCTTCCTTGTCCTCTGAGCATCATTCAATGAGGGTGACGATGCCTTCTTCCTGTGTGGCTCTGGTGATGTCACATTCTTCCTGTGCTGTTTCTTCCAGTCCAGCTGTTTCTCCTCAAGATGTTTTCCTTGGCTGTTGTTGTTGTTCCGTTGCTAAGTCATGTATGACTCTTTGCGATCCCATGGACTATAGCACTGTAGGTCTTCCTGTCCTTCACTGTCTCCCAGAGTTTGCTCAGATTCATGTCCATTGAGTCAGTGATGCTGTCCAACCATCTCATCCTCTGTGGCCACCTTCTCCTCTGGCCTTCAATCTTACCCAGCATCAAGGTTTTTTCCAATGAACTGGTTCTTCGCATCAGGTGACCAAAGTATTAGAGCTTCAGCTTCAGCATCAGTCCTTCCAATGAATATTCAGGGTTGATTTCCTTTAGGATTGACTGGTGTGATCTCCTTGCAGTCCAAGGTACTCCCAAGAGTCTTCTTCAACACCACAGTTCAAAAGCATCAATTCTTCAGCGCTCAGCCATCTCTATGGTCCAACTCTCACATCCATACACGACTACTAGAAAAACAATAGCTTTGACTATACAGACCTTTGCTGGCAAAGTGATGTCTCTGCTTTTTAATACACTGTCTGTGTGCTAAGTCGCCTCAGTCATGTCCAATTCTTTGTAACCCTATGCACAATAACCCACCAGGCTCCTCTGTCCATGGGATTCTCCTTGCAAGAATACTGGAGTAGGTTGCCATGCCCTCCTCCAGGGGATTTTCCCAACCCAGGGATCGAACCAGCATCTCTTATGTCTTCTGCATTGGCAGGCAGGTTCTTTACCACTAGCGCCACCTGGGAAGCAACACATTGTTTAGGTTTGTCATAACTTTCCTTCCAAGAAGAAAACATCTTTTAATTTTATGGCTGCAGTCACCATCCACAGTGATTTTGGAGCCCACGAAAACGGGCTCTTTTCTTGACCCTTCCTGCTTTACTCCAGCTCATATTATTGCAGGCTACTGATCTTCAGCTGTGTTCCTCCTCCTCTTTTCTGTCCACACTCTCACTAAGTCTTGACATTTCATCTTTAGCCAAGGCTGACCTGTCTCCAGGTAGGAACTTCTCTGAATCCCACCGCCATGAGTGACCAGTGGATTTCACACCAGACAATTGCAGAATGAGTCAGGCTCTCCCTTCTTCCACTACCACCATGTGACTTAATTCGTGTCCCACCCCGCCACCCCCGCCTTTCCTGGAAAATGGTACCATCACCCACTCAGTTAATAGCTCCTTAAACCTGGGAATCATCCTTGAATACTCCTTCTCTAGTGCCTTCACTACCAGCCAAGCAGCAATTCCTGTTAGTTCATCCTCCAAACTTGTATCACGTTCATCCACTCACTTTCTCCACCTCCACCACTGCACCTGGTCTAACTACCAGCATCCCTCACCTTGTGTGATGCAGCAGCCTCCTAGCAATGCTCTCAGCTTCTTTCCTTGGCTCCCCAGTAACTTATTCTCAGCCAGTGGTCAAAGATAGGATCATATACCCCTACTCAAAACTCTGAAAGGGTTCTTACCACCCATTAAATAAAATCCAGACTCCTTACTGTGGTCTAGAGGTGCTTTACATTCCAAACCTTGGCAATGTTTTCAACATCACAGTCATTCTTGCTCTTTCTGACTGAGCTTCCGTCACGCTGACCTAACGCGTCAGCCTCTTCTTTGCCGCAGGCCCTTTGTACTTGCTGTTTCTTCTCTCAGAGTAGACTTTGGAGCTTTGTCTAGCTCACTCCTCCAGCTTCAAGTCTCAAGTTGAATGCCATCTGATCAGGAATGCTATGCTGTGCTTAGTTACTTGGTCTGGTCCAACTCTCTGCCACCCCATGGACTATTGCCCACCAGGCTCCTTTGTCCATGGGCAAGAATACTGGAGTGGGTTGCCATGCCCTCCTTCAGGAGATCTTCCCGATCCAGGGATCAAACCCAGGTCTTCCTCTTTGCAGGTGGATTCTTTACCAGCTGAGCCACCAGGGAAGCCCAAGAATACTGGAGTGGGTAGCCATTCCCGTTGCCAGGGTTTCTTCCCAACCCAGGAATCAAACTGGGGTCTCCTGCATTGCAGGTGGATTCCTTATTAGCTGAGATACCAGAGAAGCCCACGTAAGGACTATCACCCTGCAAAGAACACTGCACATGCATATGATTGTGTCTTATCTCAGCCTTTGATGAAAGACAAGGGTAAAATATTAATTCATATTGTTAGTAATAATCATGATTATTTTGAAACTATATATTGTTAGAATCAGGCAAAGAGATAATTTTATTAATTGAATAACATTAGAAACCAAAATTCACAGTATGTGAGAAAGTAGATATAACTATAAAAGCAAATAAGTTAAATAAAAAATCATAAATTTATTATAATATTAGTTCATACTCATGAAACATTTTTTTCTTAAAAAAAAAAATCCTAGTTCTGTCCTTTGAAAGGCCTATGGCAATAAGCACCTTTATGCTTAGACTGTGGTTTCTAAATACCATTTCCCACTAAAAGGAAACAGGGTTGTTGGAGTAAATGGCTGAATCCAGATTCAAGTAAATACCAAAAAAGTCTCTTCTGCCAAAAATCAAGGAAGCTATCAAAAAAAAAAAAAACACTAGAGGAAAGTGAAAAAAGAGGAAGATATTTTGAGGCATCTCACTTTGAGAAAGGTGCGATAATTTATCCATTCAAAATATATGATTTCTATGTATTGAAACACATCAAATTGTTTTTTTTAATCCATGAGTTCCTAATAACAGGCATTTTTAAAACCATCAAACATTTGTTCTATTTTTATTTTATGTACTTTTGCTTTGAGGTAACCAGTGGAGAACTTTATAATAGTTGGATCAGGTTGAAAACCCATTAACCCATTTATTTCTCTTAATATCACCAAAAGAAGAGACAAGACATTAAAGCCTACTGATGTGATATGAAAAAATTCAGTACCACTCATGAAATACTCTTGCAAAAATAGTAAAACCAATTCTGATCAAGCCTCTGGGTCTAATTATCAGTTTATTGGAAAACCAGGCACTAAAGTAAATGATACAGATCACTAGTCAGTAAATCTATAAGGTGGGAAACTATACATGACAAATGACCTTGTTTGTTCAATAAATAAATAGGAAACAAAAAAGTGGAGAACCTATAAATTAAATGAGACAAGAGCTATATTGACCTCTGCCACATGTGTCTCGTTGCATCTTCATTTGAATAAGAAAGAAAATATATAAATATGATAAGAAAACTGGAGAAATTTAAACCATGACTACATATTTAATGATAAAGAAGAATAATTGTTATTTTTATTTTAGGCATTGTAATGGTTTTGTGCCTGCATTAAAATAAAAATTTCTCTTTAAAAGATACATTTTGAAGTTTCTATAGGTGAAATAAAAGGATGCTGACGATTTGCTTTAAAATAATCCAGGTTGGGGATGAATGGTAAAAGTAGGTGGGATTATAAATGAAGGAAGTTACACAATGTGGTGATAATTGTAGAAAGTGAGTGATGCATTCAGGGGTTTATTATACTAGTCTCTCTACTTTGGTATATGGTTGAAATGTTCCATTCTAAAAAGGTACCACCTGATTCCTAGTGTAGTTTTTGGATTCTTTGTTCTTTTTAAACTGTTACTGTTTTACGGTGGATGTCTGTAATTAAATTATGGGCTAAGGCTTCTTACAGTTGAATCAAAACAAGATACGGGAGTGGGTGGTAGGTAGGGAGCCACCGGCACATTAAACCTAGAAAGCTCCTGGTTTTTAGGTAATAATCTATTACTGTATAACTGCATGTGTCCTCACTTTCGTTTGACTTCCAGTGAAGTGGCATTTCTTCATTTTGCTGCCGCTGGGTAACAGTGTGGGATGAATGTCAAGCATAATTAAAACATAGCGGAGCGCAAGGAAAGACACTGTCAGCAGCTGGTGAATACAGTGCTGTTTTTCATCTAGTCGAAAACGGGGCCACAGGCAGCTGAGCAGACGCCGCATTTAACTCTGAGGAGTTTGCAGAGAAGGGAAGCAGTTTCACAGTGCAATGTAGCCCTGTTCATCCCCTCTCCCAGCCCTTCATTACCTGGACCATTCATGGAGTCTCTTATCCACGGAGTCTCTTACCTGTTTTCCCTGCCTCGAGGCTATTCCTCTCTAATTCTTAGTTTCCTGAAACTTGTCGGCTCAGATCCTGCTCGGGCTACTCAGGACCCGCCGTTGTTCCTGACCATATTGCCTCTGATCCAGGCGTTCAAAGCCTCCTGCCATCCGGCTCCAACCTGAGTTTCTGGCCCTGGATCCACTCAGTCACTCTGTCCTGCATCCCGCGCCCCAGATGAGGTGATTCCTTATGGATCTTTTGGATACTTGTTAGTGAGTTCACACAGTCCTCCGACAGAACATTCCTGTTGTTATCGCTGTTTCTCTAGTAACAGACGACTTTCCTTCAGGCTTTTATCTTGACCTTGTGACCTTACACCTTCTTATTTGGAGGGTCCCTAGACATCGACACAAGTTCATCGTGCAGCTCAAACTGCATTACCTAGAGAGGTCTTTCCTCTTCTAAACACAACCAAACTCCTCATTTAAAATTGCTACCTCGTTACAGCTACCTTCCACCCTTTGCTGCTCTCCACCCTCCGTCCATCCATTCCCCACCTCACCCTCTTAATTAATCTGACAGGTCATTAAAATTTTTAAAAATATTCTTAGAAACCTCCCAATCTTTCGACTGTCATTCCCTATCTCAAGATCTGCCACTGGCCTTTCAAAGTTACGTCCATTTGTTTTCAGTGGTCTTCTCCAGACTCCAAAGCCATCTGTCGGTTTCCTCCCACCGCCATCACTTTCCAGTGTCTTTTCACTCTCACAATCCCTTCTTCCTAGTTAGGCTCTGGTTTTTACCGTGTAAACCCCCAGGTGCCTACATTCTTCACCCTTTGTAGTAATTACTTGTTAAATGTGTATCTCCCCAATTAAACCATCATTTCTGAAATGGCATCACGTTTGTCTTTTTCACATTATAATCCCTAGGTCTGGAGTAAAGAGACAAAAACAAATATTTTCAGTGGATGAATAAATGTAGCAAGTGTCTTCACTTTATTGCCTATTAATAATATGGGAATAATAAAATAATAATATGGGAAGGATTTGAGTTCTGGTTGATTGAGAGGAAAGGCAATGACTTCCCCACAAGACAAAGGAATTGTGCTTACATGGCACTTTTCTTTGTTAATTTTGTTTTCTCCTTATGTTAGTGCATCCTCCACTCCATGTCAGGAATCATTTTTTTCTTCCTTTCCTTCTTAGAAAATATTTCCTAAATCCAAAGTTCCCTTACCCCATTTCTTTTCTGCATACGCCTAAACTCCAACAGTCATAAAATATTCCAATAGAGTATCTACTTGTCCTTATATGTCCATATTAAGGCTCCAAAACAGGAAAATTGAAGAATAGATCAATGTTTGGGGAAAAGTTCAATCTAGTCATAGAAAATGATGAATGTATAAGATCAGGCTTGGTACACTGCAGCCCATGAACCAAATCCTGCCTACAGACTATATTTGAAAATGATGTCTTATTGGAACCCAGCCACACTTATTCGTTTAAGACTGTTTATGGCCGGGACAGAGTTGAATAGTCGGGACAGAGATTGTGTGGCCCACACAGCCTGAACTATTTACTATCTGCCCTTCACAGAAAAAAGTTTGAGGACACCTGGTATAAAAGATTTTTTTTTTAAAGGGAATAATATGGGAAGGATTTGAGTTCTGGTTGATTGAGAGGAAAGGCAATGACTTCCCCACAAGACAAAGGAATTGTGCTTACATGGCACTTTTCTTTGTCCTTCTAGAGGGTCTCCCAGGTGCCAGATGTTCTTCTCGGACCTCAATGTATAATAGTGAACCTTAGTATTTCTTAAGGGAATACTTGCTGCTGTAATGAATAAACTCCAAACCTCAATGGGTTAAGCCAACAAACATGTATTTCTGGTTTCTGTAAAGTCCATGATGCAGGAAAGGGAGGGGGTTCTGTGCTCCACAGAGTGATTCAGAGACTAGGATGATGGAGGATCTGCTATCTTCTGGCCATGGTTTCCAAAAGGTCCTAAGTTAGCAGATGAGGGGTCAGAGAGCATGGAGGATGAGCCAAGTCTGGAAGGGATACACCTGTCTTCCATGCACCTTCCATTGGTCAGAAGTCGGTGGTGTGACCCTGTCTAGATGCAGGATGCACTGAGCAATGATATCAATGGCTAGAAATCCCTTCTTTGCAATAATTCTGTGCTGTTAAAGAGATGCATGAACTTTTGCCAGCTGACCAAGCTGCCTCCCTTTCCTATATAGATGAGACACCATTAACAATGACATGTATAAATATTTGAGTGGGAGCCCAGTTCTGAAAAAGCACCTTGCTAAGAGGGCAATAGAAGCTCACATCTTCTGCCAGAAAAGGGAAATTTTAGTAAGCTGTATCAGACCTTCTGGATGCAAGTTAGGGTGGTTTCATACCAAAAGTAGAAAAAGACAGATACATACAAAACAAAAATTAATGCAGAGGTTTTGTATTTTTCATTGTAACTTTATTTTATCACTTTAATTAGATTATTCCACTGTTTTCTCAAAAGTTTTTCTTCTTGAATTTGCTACTATAATCTCAGAGGATGCATCAATCAATCAGTCAATCTTTGTTGGAAATTCACTTGATGAGTATCAGTCATAGTACTTAATTATATGTTAACAGCAACCATAAAAATGCATTAATAACATTTGCAATCCTGAACTGATTATCATGAAATTGTGTGGCTCGTGTCGTATTATGGTTTTTGCCAGAGAAAAAATTCAGAAGTTTTCGACTATCACAGAACTCTAGGTTTTAATTAGGCAATCAGATTCCACAAAGTGTGTATTAATGTATGATCACATGCCTGGGGGGCATTAAAAAGCTGAAATCTGTTATCTGAAAGTCAATTACAATTTGTAGTGTCACAGTATCACTGTAAAATGTCCTAAATTGTAACTGAAAGTACCTCCAGAGTTGGGAAGAGAAAGCTTCAATCCTTCTGTGGATCACTTAGTCTGAAAGGCATCTACTTCTAGGTCTGTGCATAACTCTACTGTGCAAGAGTTTTTACCTGACTAACATAAGGCTATGGTTTTTCCAGTGGTCATGTATGGATGTGAGAGTTGGACTGTGAAGAAAGCTGAGCGCTGAAAAATTGATGATTTTGAACTGTGGTGTTGGAGAAGACTCTTGAGAGTCCCGTGGACTGCACGGAGATCCAACCAGTCCATCCTCAAGGAGCTCAGTCCTGGGTGTTCATTGGGAGGACTGATGCTGAAGCTGAAACTCCAACACTTTGACCACCTCATGCGAAGAGCTGACTCATTGGAAAAGACCCTGATGCTGGGAGGGATTGGCGGCAGGAGGAGAAGGGGACGACAGAGGATGAGACGGCTGGATGGCATCACCGACTCGATGGACGTGGGTTTGAGTAAGCTCCGGGAGTTGGTGATGGACAGGGAGGCCTGGCGGGCTGCGATTCACGGGGCCGCAGAGTCGGACGCGCCTGAGCTGAGCTGAGCTGAGCTGAACTTACAGGTAAAATGGAGCAGGACCCTGTGATCCTTACTTGCCATGCTCTCAGCTTGCCCTTGTCTGTGGAAAAACTTTAGCCAAACAGTGTGTTTAGTTAGCGAAACAAAGGAAATTGGTCAAACTAGACCAAACAGTAATAGTTGTGTCATTAAACAAAATCAAGGATCTTTACTTTCTTCTCAAGGGCTATCAATAATCCTCTGAGCTATATGCTGGGAGCTGTCTTCTAGATACAGAAACTCCCATCAGGTGGAAGAAGTTAACTACGTGATGACCAGTCATGACATAAGCCACCACATCCCAAGAACTTGCCTCAAAAAAATGGAACAAACGGACTCGGGAACTGATGATTAAGTATTCTTGAAACAATCAAGATAACGCTGATCAGACCACTGCACGACCAATTTCAACATGACCATCAGAGCTGACTGTGCTGTTTCTGCATGGACCCCTTCCTTGCCTCCATCTAAAAAATCTCTTAAAAAAAAAAAATCTCTTGCCCACTGAATGTCAGTGGGGAGGGGTGTCAGCCTTTGGACAGGAGTCCATCTTACCCATTCCACTCCCGCTCTCCAGTTGCCAGTCTCCAAAATAAAGCGAACTTGCCTTTCCACCAACCTCCCCTCTTTACTGACTTGAACTGTGAGCTGAGGATCTCACTTTTGTTAACAGATTTTGGCACCAACGTGAGGCTGCACTCTCGCGATATCTGGCTTACGGAGTTTTCTGAGCGGAGCTGCCGCCATGGCGTTGCGTCCGGATGGTTGCAATCGGCCGCTGCTTGTGGCTTGCTGGCACTGGAGGGGTTTGGGAGGGTGTTCCTAGCAGCTCCTAAAACCGTTCGTTTGGGGATCCTCCCTGTTTCTCCCCTGCTTGGCACTGGTGGCCAAGATACACTTTTCCTTGGTGGAACGGAAAGATGCCTTTGGACGAGCTCATGAGCGCCAAGATCCAGTAAGTCCACGGGTGTGCACCCAGCTACCTTCTCTTTTGATCTCGAAGTGCTATTTGGGCATTTTTGCCAGTTGGTTCTGACGTGTGTCTGAGGTTGAGGCCCACTTGTATTGGGAAGTGTTTGTGTGGGTCCTGTATTATTCACCTTTTGGAGAGTTTGTAACAGTTCTGCCCGCTAGTATGTGAGTGTGCATTTGTGTGATTGGTATTCTTGTTGCCTTTTGTAAAATGGGAAATTCAGGTTCAATTCATTAGAAAAATCTCAGCCTCCCAAATGATTAAAAAAGGGAAATTCCATTGTTCATTTCTCCCGGGGAAAATTGTATCTCCAAAATTCACATCAGAATTCAATAACTGATCACCAGTACATGTCCCCAAATATGGATTCTTTCATATTTTTATTAATAACAGCTTTCTTAAGATACAGTTGAATGTAATTCACATACCTTAACATTCAGTGTTTTAGCATATATAATTTAGTGCTTTTTAGTATATTGGCCTCTGGCTTCCCATCTGGTGTTAGTGGTAAAGAACCGGCCTGCCAGTGCAGGTTAGATGTAATACACACCGGTTCGATCCCTGGCTTGGGAAGATCCCCTGGAGAAGGGAATGGCAACCCACTCCAGTATTCTTGCCTGGAGAATCCCCAGGACAGAGGAGCCTGGAGGGCTACAGTTCACAGGGTTGCACAGAGTCGGACATGACTGAAGCAACTTAGCACACACACATAGAGTATATTCCCAGAGTTGTGCAACCATTGGTACTGTCTAATTTTAGAACATTATTACTGTCCTGCAACGGAATCATGTTCCCATTAGCAGTTGTTCCCTTCTTCTGCCCTCTGCTCTCAGCTTCTGCTAACAACTAATCTACTTTCTGCCTCTGTGGAGTGTCTATTTTCGACATTTCATATGAATGGGACTCCAACCTATGGGGCCTCTTGTGACTGACCTTTTAACATAATGTCTTTGGGTTCATCCATGTAATAGCAGGTATCAGTACTTCCTTTTTTTTGTGGATGAATAGTATTCTATTGTATAGATGTACCACACTTTATTCATTAAACAAAATGGATAATGGACATTTAGGCTGTTACCACTCTTCAGTTATCAAGAATGATGCTGCTGTGAACATCTGTGCACCAGTTTTTGTATAGACATATGTTTTCTATCTCGGATCATTCAATCTTAGAATTATTAATACATGTGGACATGTATTAAACAGTCTTGTCCCTTTTTAAAATCTTTATCCTAGTTTGAGATGGTGAAGCTACATGTCCGTAGTAATTCCCTGTAACTGGTATAATAAATTGCCACACTTTGTTTTAAAACAATACAAATTTATAGAAAGTTCTAGAGTTCAGAAGTTTAAAATGGATCCTGAGGCCAAACTTAAGGTGTTGGCAGGTTTCTTTTCTGACTTCTACAAGTTGTTTGCAGGCCTTCCTTGGTGACTCAGATGGTAAAGAATCTGCCTGCAATGCAGGAGACCTGGGTTCAGTCCCTGGGTTGGGAAGATCCCCTGGAGGAGGGCATGGCAACCCACTCCAGTATTCTTGCCTGGAGAATCCCATGGACAGAGGGGCCTGACAGGCTGCAGTCCACGGGGTCACAGAGGGTCGGACAGGACTGAGCGACTAAGCGCAGCACTGCACGAGGTGTTTGCATTCCTTGTCTCCTCTCGTTACATCTCAGTGATTCTTCTGCCTCTTTCCTCGTTTAAAGGACTCCTGTGGTTATGCTGGGCCTGCCTGGAGAGTTTAGGATGATCTTCTTGTTTTAAAGTCAGCTGATTAGCAACTTTAATTCCTCACCACGTAACATAGCATATTCATAGATATTGGCAGAGAAATCATTGTGGCGGGGGGGGGGTTATTCTGCCTGCCACAATACCTCTTCAGCTGGCTTAGTCTCTGCTCCTAATCCTTTGAAACAGCTGTTTGAAAACACACACACACAAATGAAAAGCAATGAACTATAGATATAAGATGGTCTAAATTGATATCTAAGAAAATCTATCTTGTGGGAATGCAAAATATACAGCCACCTTGGAAGATAGTGTAACAATTTCTTACAAAGCTAAGCATACGCTTACCATATGCTTCAGAAATCATGCTCCTTGATAGTTAATCAAATGGATTGAAAATTTGTGACCACACACAAACTTGCAATTTTATTCTGAACTGCCAAAACTTGGAAGCAACTGAGATATCTTTCAGTAGGTGAATACACCAACTGTGGAACATGCAGAAGATAGAATATGATTCAATGATAAAAAATGGGCTGTGAAGAAAATGAAAGATATAGAGGAAATTTAAATGGATATTTCCAAGTAAAAGAAGCCAATCTGAAAAAGCTACATAGTGTATGATACCAACTATAAGACAGTCTGGAAAAGGCAAAAATATGGAGATGGTAAAAAGATCAGTGGTTCCTGAAAGGTTGAAGGGAAGGACTGAGGGATAAAGAGGACTCGGGATATTTAGGGCAGTGAAACTTATATCTTTGACACTGTGACCATAGAAACATGTCATCATACATTTGTCAAAACCCTTACCATGTAAAATGGGAAGAGTGAACCTAATGTAAATTGTGAACTTCAATTAATAATCTACCAACATTTGCTCATCATTTGTAACAAATGTGCACACTAAAGTGAGATGTTAATAATAGGGGAAACTGTGTACTGGGGGAGTGAGTGGGTATAAGGGAACTTTGTACCTCCTCTCAATTTTCTATGAACCTAAAACTGCCCTAAAAATAAATTTCATTAATTATTTAAAAATTTAAACTATAGAGATGTACTCTTACCACTATAAAGGTCAGGTTTCACATTATTTCTCAGAACAGTGTAGGTCCTTGGATCTACCCTTCTCAAATGTCTAGATTTCAGAAATCTTTTTCTCACATGTATGGTTAAAAGCCCACTGGTATGGGTTACCCCAAACAAGAGGTCTGCTGGCTTCAAAAATAAATTGGACCCCTTAGCTCATAAAACACAAAACTTCTAAATATCTGGCTTGTTATAGTCCATGCAGTCACAAACAGTTGGATACAACTGAGCGTCTAAATAATATTTTTTTAAAAAAACAAACTCAGCTCATTAATGTTTCAGACCCTCATAGGGCCCACTCAGTCCCCATCATCTTGTTATACCTATAACATGATTCAGAAACCCAAGAGTGGTTTTCGGTGCTCAGTAGCTATTTGTATTAGCTGCAGTTCGGAGGAATTTCATCTCAGACAACAGCTACTGTACATTTAATCTCAAAGTAAGCTATTTTTGCACCTTTTAAGTCATTGTCAGACCCTCTGGGATTTGCTTCTTTACAAAAGGAAAAAGTCTCTCCCAGTTGAGTCCTAAAATAGACATCTGAGCACTGCCACCATCTCCTGTTTTCTGTGAGGATTTCTAGCAGGTCAAGTTCACTCATCATTAACACTTCTCTTCAAAAATTATGAAAATGCAAGTCAGTCACCAAGAGAGTGAGTTCATTTAAATCTTAGGCATGATTCTGGGCTAAGAATGGGGATACAATCTTCGAGGAGATTAAAAAAAATTACAATTAGTTTAATTCAAAACCGCTCAATTTAGTTGTTCTTTTGTATTAAGCACATCACAGTTAGAAATCTCTGTGACTTTTTATTAAGCACTGTGAAGTGGGACTTCCCTGGAGGTCCAGTGGTTAGGACTTTGCTTTTCAATGCAGGCGTGCAGGTTTGGTTCCTGGACAGGGAGCTAAGATTCCACATGCCTTTGGGGCCAAAAAAATCAAAACATTAAAAAAAACAGACAATATTATAACAAATTCAGTAAGGACTTAAAAATGGTCCATATCAAAAAATATCTTTTAGAATGGATAAAGAAGCTGTGGTGCATATATACAATGGAATACTACTCAGCCATAAAAAGGAATGCATTTGAGTCAGTTTGGCCACCTGATGTGAAGAAGTGACTCACTGGAAAAGACCCTGATGCTGGGAAAGATTGAGGGCAGGAGGAGAAGGGGACAACAGAGGATGAGATGGTTGGATGGCATCACTGACTCAATGGACATGAGTTTGAGTAAACTCTGGGGGTTGGCAATGGACAGGGAGGCCTGGTGTGCTGCAGCCCATGGGGTCACAAAGAGTCAGACATTACTGAGCAACTGAACTGAACTGAATGAGGTGGACGAACCTCGATTATTATACAGAGTGAAGTAAGTCAGAAAGAGAAAGATAAATATCGTGTACTAATGCATATAAATGGAATCTAGAAAGGCGGTACTGATGAATTTATTTTCAGGACAGCAGTGGAGAAACAGCCATAGAGAACAGACTTATGGACCCAGTGGGAGGGGAGGAGAGAGAGGGTGAGATGTATGGAGGGAGTAACAAGGAAACTTACACTACCGTATGTAAAATAGATAGCCAATGGGAATTTGCTCTATGACCCAGGGAACTCAAACAGGGGCTCTGTGTCAACCTAGAGGGATGGGGTGGGGCGGGAGATGGGAGGGAGGTTTAAGAGGGAGGGGACATGTGTATCCCTATGGGTGATTCTTGCTGATGTTTGACAGAAAACAACAAAATTCTGTAAAGCAATTATCCTTCGATTAAAAAATAAATAAAGTTTTAAAATGTCTTTAAAATTAAAAGAAACTCTGAGGTGTCTGGGATTTTATTCCGCTTATATGCTAAAGAAACCGTCACAAGTTGATGGTTCAGGTGGAAAGCTGGAGACTCCAGGATCAGAGGAGGATTATTCAGCTGTTATTCAGCTCAGCAAGCACAGGGCGTGAACATGTACGCGTCAGTCTCCTTGTGCCTGAACCCCGCAGGAAAACACAGGAGGAAAGCAGAGTGGAGGAGACCCGTCGCAGTAGATAGACCTTAATTCAGCTTAGGGAACAGATCAGCACTGTCCTCTGAGGAAGACGAGCTTCAAGGCTGCAAGCACATCTCTTTCTCTGGAGGGAGGCATTGCTTCTGTCTTCCAAGGATTTTCACTGTAGACACTTCTTTAAAAGAATATTCTGGGCAAAGGGCTTGTAAGACATGCAGCAGCGTATGACCCAAGGAGAACCGTCTCCTCACCTTTCCTTTGATTTCCTGATCTATGTGTGCTCCCCTAATAAGATAATCTTACTGACCTGGCAAATCCACACCCATGTGTTTATTTTAAATTTTATTTTTATTGCATATTGGAGTATAGTAGATTTACAGTGTTGTGTTAATTTCAGGTGCAATCCACTTGTAATTAATTGTTTTGAGTGTTCCTTCCTATCAGAAGCAGTTATTTGCCCAGCAAGGTCTAAATTTTCACCTAGTGCCCCTTGTAATTGAAGTCTGGTTCATGATGGTGTTGGTGGTCAGACATGAATCCAAGCTCATGGATGGATGGGCACTAAACCAACAGTTTGAATCTGAGCTAGAAAGCATCTGTTAGATTCAGCCAGACACAGGGAGCAACTGTGACTGCCACCTAACCCTAACCCTGCCATCTAACCCTAAATCTGCCACCTAACTCTAACCTAATCCTGTCACCTAACCCAAACCCAAACTCTAACGTGTATCCAGTCAATCACCAACCCCACTGACACACGTGGATGTGTGTCCAGCCCCCTCCTGCAGGGGTTCATGTCCTCACCCGGCCTTGTTAGACCTGTCATATTTTCTCCTCACTGGCTCCTTTCTCTGCCAGCTGCCTCCTCTCTTTCCAGTCTTATCCACCTCCCCTTCACCACTCACATGGCTGCCAGAATAAACTTCTAGAATGCAACTCTCAACATGACACTTCTGAAAAATCTCTAATACCTCACAGACTGCAGGGTAAATTTCATCTTCTTAGCATGAAACATGGATCTTCCTTTAGTTTGGCTTCTGATTAAAACTTTACATACAACACTCATTTTATCCTGCCTTCTGCCTCTAGCACTTTTACCTGCAAAATAGATGATAATAGTATCTGCCACCTGGGTTGCTATGAGAATTATAGGTGTTAATACATGTTAATTGATTAGGACAATGCCTCATAATAATTGCTTGAGAAAAGTCAGGAGAAAAGTAATTCACAAAAAAGCCACATCAAACTGCTATGAATGTGTCCAATAGGCTAGATGACCCATTACCAACACCCTGTGGACTTTTGGGATACTCTATCATTTTGGACACTACTTTTTCTCATTACAGAACCTATAATCAAATATTGCCTTAAAAATGCCCCTAGTCTACTCTCCGCATTGTAGAGTAAAATCCAGGAGACAGGTTTATATTCTACTGGTATTTGGATTCCTAAGGCCATTCCATTGTCTGACACATAAAAGGCACTTAATTTGTTGAACAGTGGTATGCTGTTTCTGTTTTTATGGAATACTACCAGGAGATCTTTCCATGTACTTTTCAACTCTAGATTTTGTAACTGTAGCCTTTACTTACAGGTCTTCTGGATGCCTTTGTTCTACTTTTTTTTAGTTTTAATAGTTTTTATTGAAGTATAGTTGACTTACAGTGTTGTGTTAATGTGTGTCTAATGTACAGCAAAGTGATTCAGTTACATATGTGTGTGTGTGTGTATATATATATATATACACATTTTAAATGTTCTTTTCCATTATGGTTTATCATAGGATATTAAATATAGTTCTCTGTGCTATACAGTAGGACCTTGTTTATCCATTCCATATATAGAAGCTTGTACCTGCTAACCCCATCCTCCTACTCCATTCTTCTCCCATCCCCCTCCCCCCTGGCAACCACAAGTCTCTTCTCTGTCTGCAATTCTGTTTCTGTTGCATTGATATGTTCATTTGTGTCATATTTTAGTTTCCACATATAAATGATATACGGTATTTGTCTTTCTTTTTCTGACATCATTTAGTGTGATCATCTCTGGTTGTATCCATGTTGCTGCAACGGCATTTTTTCATGTTTTAATGGCTGAATAGTATTCCATTGTCACGCTGCGTATTTAACTGCTATGCAGAGTACAACATGTGAAATGCCCTGCTAGATGAATCACAAGCTGGAATCAAGATTGCCAGGAGAAATATCAACAACCTCAGATACGCAGATGATACCACTCTAATGGCAGAAAGTGAAGAGGAACTAAAGAGCCTCTTGATGAGGGTGAAAGAGGAAGAGTGAAAAAGCTGGCTTAAAACTCAACATTCAAAGAACTAAGATCATGGCATCCAATCTCATCACTTCATGGCAAATAGAAGTGGAAATATTAGAAGCAGTGACAGATTTTATTTTCTTGTGCTCCAAAATCACTGCAGATGGTGACTACAGCCATGAAATTAAAAGATGCTTGCTCCTTGGAAGAAAAGCTATGACTAACCTAGACAGCATATTAAAAAGCAGACTTTACTTTGCCCACAAAGGTCTGTCTCATCAAAGCTATGGTTTTTCCAGTAGTCATGTATGGATGTGAGGGTTGGACCATAAAGAAGACTGAGTGCTAAAGAATTGATGCTTTTGAACTGTGGTGCTGGAGAAGACTCTTGAGAGACCCTTGGACTGCAAGGAGATCAAATCAGTCAGTACTAAAGGAAATCAATCCTGAATATTCACTGGAAGGACTGATGCTGAAGCTGAAGCTCCAGTACTTTGGCCACCTGATGAAAAGAGCCGACTCATTGGAAAAGCCCTTGATGCTGAGAAAGATTGAAGGCAAAAGGAGAAGGGAGTGGCAGAGACTGAGATGGTTAGATAGATACCATCACTGACTCAATGGATATGAATTTGAGCAAGCTCTGGGAGAGTGAAGGACAGAGGAGCCTAGCCTCCTGCAGTGCATGGGCTCACAGAGTTGGACATGACTTAGTAACTGAGCAGCAACAAGTATCCCATGGAATATGTGTACCACGCCTTTTTAATCTATTCACGTGTAGAAGGACATTTAGGTTGTTTCTATTACTTGGCTACTGTGAATAGTGCTGCTCTGAACACAGGGGTGTATGTATTTTTGAATTGCAGTTTTGTCTGAATATATGCCTAGGAGTGGGATTGCTGGATCATAGAATAATTCAATTTTCAGTTCTCTTTAAATCTTTTTCTCAGAAACCTAATAGTTTCTGATTGTCTCATCTTATCCGCAAACCCCCCTCCCCATACCTCCTCTGTGTCTAGAATTATTATTATATGTGAATAATTCAGGAGTCATATTCACATTCTTTCTTGTTGATAAATCTGTCAGGCAGGATTTTGGGTACTGATTTTTTTAGTTAGTCCAGAAACTCAACATAGAAATATCTCACCTTATAAGATCCATTTACTTAGGATTTAAGTGAAAGGAAAGTGTTATTTCTTTGCTGCTATATTTTGTCTCACTACACCTTGTTACTTTTCATTTTTGTATGTAGTTTTGTATGTAGGTGATAGAAAATAAAACAAGAAACATTTCAAGGAATCTCCTATGTACTCAATTATCTTTAAGAATACATGATTTTGATCACTTCGTTAAGATGGTATCCATCAGCTTTCTCATTGCAAAGCTGCAATTTATCCTTTTGTAATTAATCAGTATTCTCATGGAGATGCTTGGAGACTATATAAATATTCTGTTTCTCATCAGACTTTTTTAAAAAACCTTTTTATTTTGTGCTGGGGTATATAGCCAATTAACAAAAGGTTGTGATAGTTTCATGTGAAAAGCAAAGGGATTTAGCCAAACATATACATGTATCCATTCTTCCCCTAAGTTCCCTCCCATCCAAGCTGCCACATAACATTGAGCAGAGTTCCATGTGCTATACAGTAGGTCCTTGTTGGTTATCCTTTTTAAATAAAGCAGTGTGTACAGGCAATCATAAATTCATCCTCTAAGTCTGTGAGTCTCTTTCTGTTTTGTAAATAAGTTCATTTGTATCATTTCTTTTTAGATTCCATGTATAAGGGATGTCATACAATATTTCTCCCTCTCTGCCTGACTTACTTCACTCAGTATGACACTCTCTAGGTCCATCCATGTTGCTGCAAATGGCCTTACTTCATTTTTTAAATGACTGAATAATATTCCATTGTATAAATGTTCCACATCTTCTTTATCCACTCCTCTGTCAATGGACATTTAGGTTGCTTACATATCTTGGCTATTGTAAACAGTGCTGCAGTGAACACTGGGGTGCATGTACCCTTTTGAATCATGTCTATCTCCAGATATGTGACCAGAAGTGGGATTGCAGGGTCATATGGTAGCTATAGTTTTAGTTTTTTAAGGAACTTCCATACTGTTCTCCATAGTGGCTGTACCAATTTACATTTCCACCAACAGTGTAGGAGGGTTCCTTTCTCTCCACACCCTCTCCAGCATTTATTGTTTGTGGATTTCTTTTGATGATAGCCATTCTGGCTGGTATGAGGTGACATCTCATTGTAATTTTGATTTGCAGTTCTCTAATAATTAGTGATGTGGTACATCTTGTCATGTGCCTCTTGGCGATCTGCATGTCTTCTTTGGAGAAATGTCTATGTAAGTCTTCTGCCCATTTGTTGCTTGAGTTGTTTGTTTTGATGTTGTTAAGCATCACGAGCTGTTTGTAAATTTGGGGGAGTAATCCCTTTTTAGCCATATCAGTTGCAAATATTTTCTCCCAATCTGTGTGTTGTCTTTTCCTTTTGTTTATTGTTTCCTTTGCTTGAAAAAGCTTTTGAGTTTAAGTAGGTCCCATTTGTTTATTTTTGTCTTTATTTCCACTATTCTGGAAGGTGGGTCAAAAAAGATGTTGTGATTTATGTCAGAGAGTGTTCTGCCTATGTTTTACTCTAGAATTTTTAGAGTGTCCAGCCTCACAGTTAGATCTTTAATCAAGTTTGAGGTTATTTTTGCGTGTGGTGTTAAAGAAGGACCTAATTTCATTTTTTTTCCTGTAACTGTCCAGTTTTCCCAGCACCATTTGTTGAAGAAACTGTCTTTCTAACATTGTGTAGTCTTGCCTCCTTTGTCATAGATTAATTGACCATATTAGTTTCAGTTGATAATTGTTGCCTGGATCACTTATTACTATGAAGAGTTCCAAAAGTTCAGGTGTCCCTTCTGTAATGTGTTAATAATGATAATACATCACATAAGTGGTTGTTCCTACCCAAAATGTGTAACTTCAGTCTGATTTGAAAAAATATCAGACAAGTCCAAACGGAGTATATTCTACAAAAGAAATGGCATGTAATCTTAAAAATGTCCATGTTGTGGAAGAAAAAGAAAGGCCAAAGAAATATTACAGATTAAAGGAACACTAAGAAACAGCATTTAAATGCAATATGTAATTTTGGATAATGTACAAAATCAGAAAAATTCACTATAAAGGGCATTAGTTGGGACAACTGGTGAGACTGGGATGTTGACTGTGGATTAGACAATCATATTGCATCAGTTTTAAATTTCACAAATATGATAACTTGCATTGCGGTCATGTGAGGAGGATATCATTATTTAATAAACATATACTTGGTACTAATGAGCAATGCAGGATGATGTAGGCAACCTACTCTCATGGTTCAGAACAGTTTACATATATATTCAGTTATGAGAACGATAGGAGCATAAGAGCAGTGTGGCAAAATGTTAAGAATGGGTGAGTCCAGATAAAAGGCTCGTGTACTACTCTTGCAATTTTTCTTTTAAGTTTGAAATTATTTTTAAAACAATTCAACTCTTGTTCTGCATAGAAAAGAATATATGATTTTATGATCTTGGACATGTATTACTATTTTTGAATGTGACAAAGCTTTTTAAAATACTCAATAAGAAGTCTGTCCTTCCTTTAGTTTATACTTCTTAACTGCGAGAAACTTGTATATGTATTCCTCAGTTGCAGAGAAACCCCTATTTAACAAGACAAAATAGGTGAGACTCTATAAAATCAGTAAAGGATACTAGAAATATTGACACAATTAGGCCTTTGAAAGCCTGGAACATCAATCATGGTAATGAATGATTCAAAAGCATCTATGGAAAGCCAGCTCTCTTTACTTCCCCTTAGCAGCTGGTAGCCACTGGTCTCTTACCTAAAGTATATGTTATTGCTATTCTCAGAAGTTGGCTTTCTTTTTTTTTGTATCACTGATCTCTTCTACTATATCTGTTTCTCCTTGTGTGTCTTGCCTTCAAAATTTTTCAGAGGGAGGTTTGGTTGGTCATTTAGTCACCCTCTAATATTGAGCCTTGCCATTGGGCAGGGGCCTTTCTCCAGAGCATCTCAAAGGCTCAAAGGACTCCCTTTGTCACGCTCAGGATCCCAGTTCAACGTGCATCCATATCAACCATATACAAATTCATATGTAAATTCATAGCAGAGAGAGTATTCTATGTTTTAGCATGAATTCAGGTTGTGGTCAGTGGATCGTAGAACACAAAGAAAAGAAGCGTATGAGAATAGGACCACTCATGTCACTTTCTTCAAAGGGGACATTCCCTGCCCTCTCACTCAGACCTGTCAGGGGAAATGACGACTGGCTGGTGCCTATCTGAATAAATCTACTTATCCCTCATGGAAAAACCAGATGTACTTTATCTGTGCTGTAGGGCAGGTGTAAGAAAGCATGGTCATTTGTGCCATGAAGCACATAAGAGTTTGAAGTCAAAGAAACTGGCCCTAGGTCCCACCCCCATCACTTGTTGGCTACATGACTTTGGAGCATTAACTTGTCTAGATTTTGAATTCCTCATTGACAGAACAAAGATGACAACAATAGTCCCTTGGAGGACTAACTGACCCTGTGAGAGGAATGCTGTGGAGATTAAATAAGATGATATACACAACGCATTTACATAGTGTTTGGCACATAATAGGAGGTCAGTATAATAGTTGTTATTAGTACTATAAAAATTTGCTTTAGGGCTTGTGTGCAGCTAAGGGCAGTAGAGAAAGCTTTTTTCAGTATCTAAACCTGTGTTAATTAATCTACGATGAGGATCTGCCCTGAATTTTCAGTTCCTTTTCTTTCTGATTCCTTTTTAAAAAAGATTTATTTATTAAATTTATTTAATTTTTATAAATAAATAATTGCTTTAATTATGATAATTGCTTACAGAATTTTACTGTTTGCTGTCAAACCTGAACATGAATCAGCCATAGGTATACACATATCCCCTCCCTTTTGAACCTCCCTCCCATCTTCCTCCCCATCCTATCCCTCTAGGTTGATGCAGAGCTCCTATTTGAGTTTCCTGGGCCATACAGCAAATTCCCATTGGCTATCTATTTTACATATGGTAATGTAAGTTTCCATATTAATCTTTACATACATCTCACCCTCTCCTCCCCCTCCTCATGTCCATATGTATATTCCCTATCTCTGTTTCTCCATTGTTGCCTTGTAAATAAATTTTTCGGTACCGTTTTTCTAGATTTTGTATATATGCATTAGAATACAGTATCTTTTTCTTTCTGACTCACTTCACTCTGTATAATAGATTCTAGGTCCATCCACCTCATTAGAACGTACTCAAATGCATTCCTTTTTTTGCTGAGTAATATTCCATTGTGTACATGTACCACAACTTCTTTATCTATTCATCTGTTGATGAACATCTAGGTTGCTTCCATGTTCTACCTATTGTAAATAGTGCTGAAATGAACAATGGGATACATGTGTCTCTTTTAACTTTGGTTTCCTCAGGGTATATGCCTAGGAGTGGGATTGATAGGTCATATGGTGGTTTTATTCCTAGTTTTTCTCCATTCCGTCTTCCATAGTGGCTGTATCAATTTACATTCCCACCAACAGTGCAAGAGCATTCCCTTTTCTCCACACCCTCTCCAGCATTTATTGTTTGTAGACTTTTTGATGAGGGCCATTCTGACCAGTGTGAGGTGATATCTCATTGTAGTTTTGATTTGAATTTCTCTTAATAATGAGCCATGTGGAGCATCTTTTCATGTGTTTGTTAGCCATCTGTATGTCTTCTTTAGAGAAATGTCTCTTTAGGTTTTTCCCACTTTTTGATTTGGGTTGTTTGTTTTTCTGGTATTGAGTTGTATGAGCTGCTTGTATATTTTGGAAATTAATCCCTTGTCAGTTGTTTCATTTGCTATTATTTTCTCCCGTTCTGAGGGTTGTCTTTTCACCTTGCTTATAGTTTCCCTTGCTGTGCAAAAACCTTTAAGTTTAATCAGGTCCCACTTGTTTATTTTTGTTTTTATTTCCATTACTCTAGGAGGTGGGTCATAGACGATCTTGCTTTGATTTATGTCATCAAGTGTTCTGCCTATGTTTTCCTCTAAGAGTTTTATAGTTTCTGGTCTTACATTTAGGTCTTTAATCTATTTTGAGTTTATCTTTGTGTATGGTGTTAGGAATTGTTCTAATGTCATTCTTTTACATGTAGCTGTCCAGTTTTGCCAGCACTATTTATTGAAGAGGCTGTCTTTGCCCCATTGTATCTTCTTGTCTCCTTTGTCAAAAATAAGGTGCATGGGTTTATTTGTGGGCTTTCTATCTTGTTCCATTGGTGTATATTTCTGTTTTTGTGCTAGTACCATACAGTCTTGATGACTGTAGCTGTGTAGTATAATCTGAAATCAGGAAGGTGATTCTTCCAGCTCCATTCTTCTTTCTCAAGACTGCTTTGGCTATTTGGGGTATTTTGTGTTTCCATATGAATTATAAAATTTTTTGTTCTAGTTCTGTGAAAAATGTCATTGGTAATTTGATAGGGATCGCATTAAATCTGTAGATTGAGTTTGATAATATAGTTATTTTCACAATATTGATTCTTCCTACCCAGGAACATGGACTATCTCTCCATCTGTTTATGTTGTCTTTGATTTCTTTCATTAGTGTAATTTTCTGTGTACAGTTCTTTTGTCTCCTTAGGTAGGTTTATTCCTGGATATTTAATTCTTTTTGCTGCAGTGATGAATGGGATTGATTCCTTAATTTCCCTTTGTGATTTTTCATTGTTAGTATATAGAAATGCAGGTGATTTCTGTGTATTGATTTTGTATCCTGCAACTTTGTTAAATTCACTGATTAGCTCTAGTAATTTTCTGATACTGTCTTTAGGGTTTTCTATGTATGGTATCATGTCATCTGCAAACAGTGAGAGCTTTACTTCTTTTCCAATCTATATTCCTTTTATTTCTTTTTCTTCTCTGATTGCTGTAGCTAGGACTTCCAGAACTATATTGAATAATAGTGGTGAAAGTGGACACCCTAGTCTTATTCCTGGTCTTAGGGGGAATGCTTTCAGTTTTTCACCATTGAGAATAATATTTCCTGTCAGCTTATCATATATGGCCTTTACTGTGTTGAGGTAGGTTCCTTCTATGCCCATTTTTGAGGAGTTTTAATCATAAATGGGTACTGAATTTTGTCAAAGGCTTTTTCTGCATCTATTGAGATTATCATATGGTTTTTATCTTTCAGTTTGTTAATATGGTGTATTACATTGATTGGTTTACATATAGTGAAGAATCCTTGCATCCCTGGAATAAACCAAACTTGATCCTGGTGTATGAGCTTTTTGATGTGTTGCTGAATTCTGTTAGCTAAAATTTTGTTGAGGATTTTTGCATCTATGTTCATCAGTGATATTGACCTGTAGTTTTCTTTTTTTGTGTTGTCTTTGTCTGATTTTGGTATCAGGGTGATTGTGACCTCAGAATAAGTTTGGAAGTGTTCCTTCCTCTGCAATTCTTTGAAAGAGTTTTAGAAGGATAGGCATTAGGTCTTCTCTAAATGTTTGATAGAATTCTCCTATGAAGCCATCTGGTCCTGGGCTTTTGTTTTTGGGGATATTTTAATCACAGCTTCAGTTTCAGTGTCTGTAATTGGCTGTTCATAATTTCTATTTCTTCCTGGTTCAGTCTTGGAAGACTGAACTTTTCTAAGAATCTATTTCTTCCAGGTTATCTATTTTATTGCCATATGGTTGTTCTTAGTAGTCTCCTATAATCCTTTGTATTTCTGCATTGTCTGTTATAACCTCTCCTTTTTCATTTCTAGTTTTGTTGATTTGATTCTTCTCTTTTTTTCTTGATGAGTCTGGCTAAAGGTTTGTCAATTTTGTTTATTTCCTCAAAGAACCAACTTTTAGTTTTATTAATCTTTACTATTGTTTCTTTCATTTATTTCTGCTCAGATCTTCATGATTTCTTTCCTTCTACTAATTTTGGGGTTTTTTTGTTCTTCTTTTTCCAGTTGTTTTAGGTGTAAAGTTAGGTTGTCTACTTGATGTTTTTCTTGTTTCTTGAAGTAGGATTGTATTGCTATAAACTTCCCGCTTAGAACTCCTTTTGCTGCATCCCATAAGTTTTGAGTTGCCATGTTTTCATTGTCATTTGATTCTAGAAATTTTTTGATTTCTTCAGTAACCTGCTGGTTATTTAGAAATGTGTTGGTTAATCTCCATGTGTTTGTGTTTCTTACACTTTTTTTCTTGTATTTGATATCTAGTCTCATAGCACTGTGGTCAGAGAAGACACTTGATATGATTGCAATTTTCTTAAATTTACTGAGGTTTGTTTTGTGACCCAAGATGTGGTCTATCCTGGAGAATATTTCATATGCACTTGAGAAGAAGGTGTATTCCTCTGCATTTGGATGGAATGTCCTGAAGATATCAATGAGATCCATTTCAACTAATGTATCATTTAAGACTTGTGTTTCCTTATTAATTTTCTGTTTTGATGATCTGTCCATGTGTGATTGGGGTGTTAAAGTCTCCTACTATTATTGTGTTTCTGTCAATTTCTCCTTTTATGTCTGTTAGTGTTTGTCTTATGTATTGAGGTGCTCCTGTGTCGGCTGCATAGATATTTACAATTGTCAGGTCTTCCTCTTGGACTGATCCCTTGATCATTGTATAGTGTCCTTCTTTATCTCTTATAATCTTTATTTTAAGGTCTATTTTGTCTGATATGAGGATTGCTACTCCAGCTTTCTTTCACTTCCCATTTGCATGGAATATATTTTTCCATCCTCTCACTTTCAGTCTATATGTGTCTTTATGTCTGAAGTGGGTTTCTTATAGACAGCATCTATATGGGTCTTATTTTATTATCCATTCAGCCAGTCTGTGCCTTTTGGTTGGAGCATTTAATCCATTTACATTTAAAGTAATTATTGATATATATGTTCTTACTGCCATTTTCTCAATTATTTGGGGTTGATTTTGTAGATCTTTTTTCTTCTCTTGTATTTCTTGACTATATGAGTCCCTTTAACATTTGTTGTAAAGCTGGTTTGGTGGTACTGAATTCTCTTAACTTTTGCTTGTCTGAAAAGCTTTTTATTTCTCCATCAATTTTGAATGAGATCCTTGCTGGGTACAGTTATCTTGATTGTAGATTTTCCCCTTTCAGTTCTTTAAATATATCCTGCCATTCCCTTCTGGCCTGCAGAATTTCTGCTGAAAGATCAGCTGTTAAGCATATGGGGTTTCCCTTGTATGTTACTTGTTGCTTCTCCCTTGCTGCTTTTAATATTCTTTATTTGTGTTTAGTCTTTATTTGTTTGATTAGTATGTGTCTTGGCATGTTTCTCCTTGGGTTTATCCTGTATGAGACTCTTTGTGTCTCTTGGACTTATTGTCTATTTCCTTTTCCATGTTGGGGAAATTTTCATCTATAATCTCTTCAAAATTTTTCTCATACCCTTTCTTATTGTGTTCTTCTTCTGGGACTCCTTTAATTCAAATGTTGGTGCTTTTGATATGGTCCCAGAGGCCTCTGAGACTGTCCTCAGCTCTTCTCATTCTTTTTTACTTTATTCTGCTCTTCAGAAGTTATTTCCACCATTTTGTCTTCCAGCTCAATGATTCGTTCTTCTGCTTCAGATATTCTATTGATTCCTTCTAGAGTATTTTTAATTTCAGTAATTGTGTTTGTTTCTGTATGTTTATTCTTTAATTCTTCTAGGTTTTTGTTAATTGATTCTTGCATTTTCTCCATTTTGTTTTCAACGTGTTTGATCATCTTTACTATCATTATTCTGAATTCTTTTTCACATAGTTTGCTTATTTCTTATTCATTTATTTGGACTTCTGTGTTTCTAGTTTGTTCTTTCATTGGTGCAATATTTCTCTGTCTTTTCATTATTATTTTTTAAGTTATTGTGTTTGAGGTCTCCTTTTCCAGGCTTCAAGGAAAGTTGAATTCGTTCCTTGAAGAAGGTTGAATTCATTCCTCCTTTGGTTTCTGCCCTCCTAAGGTTGGTCCAGTGGTTTGTGTGAGCTTCGTATAGGGTGAGACTTGTGCTGAGTTTTTGTTTGTTTGCTTCTCCTCTGATGGGCACGGCTGAGTGAGGCGGTGACCCTGTCTGCTGAAGCCTGGGTCTGTATTTTTGTTGTCGCTGTTGTCTGGACGAGGCGTCCTGCACAGGACGCCACTGGTGGCTGAGTGATGCTGGGTCTTGTGTTACAGTGGTTTCTTTTGTGTGAGTTCTCACTGTTTGATACACCCTAGGGTTAGTTCTCTGGTAGTCTAGGGTCTTTGAGTCAGTGCTCCCACTCCAAAGGCTCAGGGCTTGGTCTCTGCTCAGGAATGAAGATTCCACAAGTGGTTTGTTATCACACTAAGCGAGATTAAAACAACTATTAAAAAATGAGAACCCAAATATGAACCCCAGACAAATGGGAATTACAAAGTCAGGCAAATAATAATTAAAATAATGGAATATACACATATACCCATAAGCAAAATCAAAACAGTCCAACAAAAATAAAGTACAATAGACTGACCCTTTGTTCAAAGGAAACCAAAAATTATATCTACCAGTTAAGAACAAAACTAATTAAAGCACAAATCTGGAAAACAAAACTAAAGCAAGGTGCCAATTGAGGAATAAGGCAATGAAAATAAAACTAACAAACACATTGAGAGGAAAGAAAAAGAATAGATATGCAAAGTTAAATAGAGGTAGATAAAGAAGATTTATATACATTAAAGATTAACTGCAAGGGGAAAAGGACTGCGGCAAAGGCAAACAAAGGAATAAATGTAGAAAAAATAATTATAGGTTTAAAAAATTAAAATTAAAGAGAAAAGAAAAAAAAGAGTAAAGCTCCACAGAACTGCAAAAAGCCCAATGTAGAGGCAGAGGTTTATGACAACAAGAAAAAATGTGACTGAGGGGGGGAAAAAAAGCTTAAGAGCTTAATTGGATTTCTTAGTGTCAGTAAAATCAACAACTATAGTGGGGGGAAAAAGGAAAAGAAAAAAATCCAAAAGAATTGCAGAACAAGTGAAAAAATAAGAATAAATGTTTTTCTTGAGTCACTGCTCTCGGAGTCCTTTCCCTCGCTCACCTCCCTTAGGATGCCCTCCGACACTGTGCTGGTCTCTGGACCTGCTGTGGGGGCAGCTCAGATTCGAATCTGGTCCTGCTCCTGTGTCTTGCCTCCAGTGTCCACAGCTATCAAAGCTAGTGCGTTTTCTTTTGTGGGAGCTCTCAATGGCCTTTTCTACATTCCATAGACACGGGGTCTGCTTAGTTGATCGTGTGGATTTAATCTGCAGCTTGTGCAGCTGGTGAGAAGGTTTTGGGTCTTCTTCCTTAGCCACACTGCCCCTGGGTTTCAATTGTGGTTTTATTTCCACCTCTGCATGAGAGTCGACCACTGGGATTTGCTCCTGAGGCTGCCCTGGAGGACTAGGGTTTGCCCCTGTGTGGGCCAGGCGTGGAGGTGGTGCAGCTGCTTGGGTTGCAGGGGTTTTGGCAGCACCAGGTACTCAGGAGGGTTGGCAGCTAGGGCGGCAGGAAATGTAGTCTCTAGAAGGGTATGGCAACCAGAATTGGCCAATATGCTCCAGTGTGCTTGCCTGGAGAACCTGCCTCCCTGACAGAGAAGCCTGGCAGGCCACAGTCTACAGGGTCGCAAAGAGTCGGATGCGACCGAAGTGATCCTACGTGCATAGACACGAGACTTTCTTTGCCTATGGCAGCTCTGCCCCCGGGAGAGTTGAGCGTGAAGGTGGCGCAGCTGCTGGGTTTGGGGACCCTGGTGGCGCCAAGTGTGCAGGGACACGGACTGCCTCCGCCGCAGGAGTCATGGCCCTGTCTGTCTTTCTTTCGAGCCTCTTGTAGCTGGCGATCAGAAGGCCCCTTTGGCCAGTCTGTCTCCATAGCTCCGCCCATTCAGGCACTTAGAGGACTCCCTTGCCTGGGGTCCTTCTCTGTTGTCTGGCGTGTTGGCCACATAGAGGGCCCCCCCTGGCTGGGGTCCTGCTCTGTAGATTGGCACGTCAGGCACTTAAAGGGGCACTCTGGGTGGGGTCCTGCTCTGTAGTCAGGCATTTGATGGCCCAGCCTCTCTACTGTTCAGCTGTCCGATGCTGCCCTGTGGGGAGAGAGAGGATATGGTGATGACTCCACCCCCTACATGTGACTCAGCAGTATTGCCTTGCTTCTGTGGCTGCCTGGCTTTCCTCCACCAGCATTTCCCACCACGATCTCCTTCCTCATACCCCCTCGATCCATCTCTCCACACTCAACAGCAGCCCTCGCCCTGGGATTGTTCCACAATCCCTAAACTCCAGTTCCCAGCTGCTGCACCTTCCAGGTGACCATCGTTCCTGTCCGGGGTATGTATGGCTGCAGCAAGGACTGTCTGATTCTCATTGCATTTAGGCTGCCACAGATCAGCTGTTTCCCTCTCAGCCTTAAATGTTTCTCCTCTGACTCAGACAGTTGCCCCGCTGTGGGGATCGGACCCCTGCTTCAGTTCCCCCACCTGCTGAGGGCAGGTCCAGTCCTACTAACACTTCTGTTTTTCCCCCTAGTTCCTTCGTCCTACCGAGTTTTGTGTGGTTCTATATATTCTTTTCCACTGGTCAGGTCCTCCTGTCCACTCTCCGCTGGTGTTCTACATGCACTTCTGTGTCTGAAGGTGTGTTCCTGATGTATCCGTGGAGAGAGATGTACTCCACGTCCACCTACTCCTCCTCCATCTTGTTCTCCAACCTCTGATTCCTTTTTGAAAAGAATATTGCTCTTTTCTTTTTGAAAGTCTTTGGACTCACAAGAATTTGCACAATTAGTTTCAAGGTATCCTTTAGGCTGCTTCACCCAAAGATAACATCTTATATCAACACTGTATTTCCTAAACCAGGAAGTTGACATTGGAACAATGAACTCAATTTTAGAACTCATTTGAGTTCACTGGTTGATTTCTTTTCTTTCAGTTTTCTTCTACCCCAGTCCATTTCTTTCTCTTATTCCTGATGTGTTTCTAGAGTACAGATGACACATTTCAAACTTAGAATGAACAAAAACGAAGCGTCCTGCAGAGTTTCACAGGGTGCTTGTGAGTCCTCCATCGTCATAGTCATCGTGCTCCCGGAAAGGTGAACCGTGACCTCTCTGTGAAACGCTGGTCTTTCTCTTTCTGAGCATGACCTGAAGACTAACAGAATGGCTCTACCAGTGGCTCTTCTCCTTAATAAGAAAGAACTACACAGTGTCTGGTTGGAGGGGAGGAGAAGCCATCTAGTGGATTCAAGCCCCATATTTGACACCCCAGCCCTGGGGTGAACATTGTAACCCAAAGTTCATAGCACCATTATGCACAATAGCCAAGATAAGAAAGCAGAATAAATATCCATCAACAGATAAATGGATAAAGAAGATGTGGTACATATATAAAATGGAGTACCACTCTGCCATAAAATGGAACAAAATTCTGCTATTTGCAGCAACGTAAATAGAGTTGGAGGGTATTATGCTTAGTAAAATAAGTCATACAGAGAAACACACATACCTATGTTTTCACTTCTATGTGAAATATAAAAAATAAAACAGAAACATATTCACAGATATAGAGAATAAACTAGTGGTTACCTGTAAGGAGAGGGGTCAGGGGGAGGGGCAAAACAGGTGAAGGGGATTAAGATGCAAACTGCTAGTATTTAACAAATATAGGACAGGGAATATAGGCAATATGTTATAATAACTTTGGAGTGTAATCTCTAAACATATCAAATATCATATACATTAAAATAATATTACAAGTCAACTATTCAATAAAACTAAAGGAAGCTCCTACTTGTTGGGATTAGGGTAGTCCTTGACTTATATCTGTTAACGAAATAAATATATTCTATCTGGGATAGAAGAATTAAGTATTAAGTTTTCTTAATTTAAGAAAACTTAAGATTTTTATTTTATACCACTTTTACTTAATGACCTAAAGAAGTGGGGAAATTTTTACCTTTGAAGAGTAGATAAGTGCGTGTGTGGTCAGTCACTTCAGTCATGTTTAACTCTGCGACCCCATGGGCTGTAGCTCACAAGGCTTCTCTGTACATGGGGATTCTCCAGGCAAGAATGCTGGAGTGGCTTGCCACATCATCCTCCAGGGGATCTTCCCAACCCAGGGATCAAACCCACATCTCTTACATCTAACTGCATTGGCAGGTGGATTCTCTACCACTTTTCTCTAAAGGAAAGAACTGTCTTTGGAAAAACATATTGGGAAATGCTGGGGCAGAATGTGAATCCTCAAAAAATGAATATAAGTTGATGCCAGAAGTCCTGAAGAAGGGAAAACTCCTCTTCCTAAAACAAGAGCAGAAATTGGTTGTTTTCATTTCAAAGAGGAATCTCTTGAGAAGGTGGATGCTTGTGGTTCCTCTTAAGATAATTTATATTGCTGTAGTTTGAGCCCCTCTTTATCTTAGCCCAAAACTCTTCAGTGAAAAAAACATGTTCATTCATGGTTTTCATATGTTCATTCAACAGTCTTTGACTGATCAACTTTTATGTCCTCAGTATATTCTGAACATTGTCTGAGTCCAGTGATCTCCTGGAGCTTATACGCTAGTTGGGTGACAAACAGATGAATAAATATATATCAACAACTCTCAGACATGGTGAAAAATATTAAAGCAGGATATTGAGGTAGAGACTTGAGATGGGGGGGGGGTGTTATTTTAGGTAGGGCCTGGGGGAGGTGACATCCCAGCAGTGCCTTGCATGATGCGAGGGTGCAATCTGGAAGAACAGCATTCCAGACAGGGGGACCAGCAGGTGTAAAGGTCTTTGAGGAAGAAGAAGTCAGATCAGTGTGTTTAGCAGAAAGTAGCCTCATGTGCCTTGAGAGCTGTGAAAAATGGGACGAGTTTTAGGATGTGATGTGCGTGATTGCTATGGACAATAGGAAACATCTGCATTCTCTGCAGTGAAATGAGTGGGACAGAAGAAACTTCCAGGACTGAGGGGCCTGAAAGTTGTACCAGCTTTGAGAGTATAAGCCATCATCTTCTTACACCATCCCAGAAAACTGAGGGGCTAATTGGGACTTCTGAAGAAAAGGAACCATTGAGCGCTGAAGCCACTGTGGTCTCATTATGCAGGGGCAAGGAGACACTAAATAATGTATGTTTTCCTCTGATGTAGCCCTTTAGGAACACTTGAACCTTATCAAAATTTTAATTTTAGGTCATCACAGTTTTCAAGAAGCTATTGCGTCACTACCATTTAATAAGACACATTAAATTCTGGTAATAAAATCATGCAACAGCATCTTACTTCTGTACTTCTCAGCTCCTACAGAAATGCCTGGCACATATCAGGAGCTCAATACATTTGCTAAAGGAATGAAAGTAGCAAAAAACTCATTCAAGTTTGAAGTCCAAACAGTATGCATACTCCTCTTTAAAACAGTAAATTTGTTTATTTATTTAAAGCTTTGCTGTTATGGATAATTATGTGTTGGTGATTTTTCTCTAGCCCAAGGGTAAATAGCACACAGCCCATGACTTCATCTTGACTTCTAAGAAAAATATTTTTATGAAAAAATATAATTTGATAATCTGTAATAAAGCTGCCAATATTTTCAAATAATAAATGCTCTTAATTTAGATAGCCAGTGTTCTCATCCAGATTTTATGACATATCAGTTTGAATAGTGTCAATCTAAATTGAAAATATGCCAGGTTTGTTAACACCATCATTAACAGACTTTTTAATTAAGTTGCTGATTCTGTCAATAATACTGTTTACTGTTGTTTCTGAAAAGAGTTGTATAAGCATTTTTTAAATAACTCTTGTTCAGTAACTTTCATTGCATACAGGTGTGGAATGGGGTGAAATTTCAACAAAAGTGCAAGAATCCAAACAAAATTTCATGGTGTTTTTTTATTGCTGTAAAAATAAAGGTGTTTGAGCTCCTCCAAACAGAAGTCTTGCTTATCAGAAATTTAAATGCACTAATGAATTAATTGGAGTTTGTTTCTTTAGACTTACAGATTGCATCTATGGAATTTTGGTTCTTGGATCCGTGGTTGATGGAATCGTCAACATGTGTTTATTTTATAGCTTTCAGTGTGCTAGAAGTGAAAAGTGCATTTCTCATACATTTTCATACTTATAAGGATTTCTACCTCCACTGTCTCATGCCATAATAAATGTTCTTTGTCTGTGTCAAACATACGGTACAAAAAAGATCAACATTCTTAAAACCTGGATAAGATGTAATATTCAATTCATGTGTGTGTGCTTAGCCATTCAGTCGCATCTGACTCTCTATGACCCGGGACTGCAGCACACCAGGCTCCTCTGTCCATGGGGATTCTCCAGGCAAGAATACTAGAGTGGGTTGTCATGCCCTCCTCCAGGGGATCTTCCCAACCCAGGGATCAAACCCAGGTCTCCCACTTTACAGATGGATTCTTTACCATCTGAGCCACCAGGGAAGCCCAAGAATATTGGAGTGAGTAGCCTGTCTCTTCTCCAGGGGCTCTTCCTGACCCGGGAATTGAATCGAGATCTCCTGTATAGCAGGCGGATTCTTTACCAGCTAAGCTACCAGGGAAGCCCTATATAATTCATATACCCTATCAAAAAAGCAGAAACTTCATTTTCTTCACTGGAAGGAACAGTATTTGAAAGATTCCTACTCTTTGAACATTGGAGCCATGTAGTCCAAATGAAAATATTTTCCCTAGATATACTGCCATTAACAGTCATTAATTTTCCTGTCAATATTTTTGGACTTCCCTGGTGGTCTAGTGACTAAAGCTTTGTGCTCCCAATGAAGGGGGCCATGATTTGATCCCTGGTGAGGGAACTAGATCCCACATGTTGCAACTAAAGATCCTGTATGTTGTAACTGACACCCAACACAGCTAAGTAAATAAATAAATAAAAATAAATACAAAGAATACTCCACCAAACCAAGTGGAGTATTAGAAAAGTTATCTTTCTGTGTGAACTAATTTGGTTCAGATCTTTTAGTGTGAAGTTAGATTTGTTTCAGCTCATGGAACCTTGGCAATTTTTGTTATATTTCTTTCATCAATTATCATTCCATGTGTCAACTTGGTCTTTTGTATGCAACTCTCATTTGAAGGTATGTGTCCAGGTTGGAAAAGAATTTCCACACACAGTATTTCAGAAGCAAGTGCATTTATTAAGAACAAAGAGCAGAGATAATGTGGGCACTCCAAGCAGAGCAGGCTGACCTCCTAACAGGCCAGGCAGAGTTGACACATTTCGTGGGTTAGTAGCCAATTTTTACAGCCTCAAGATAAAGAAAATTCCTGCTGATTGATTAGGGCACTATAAGGTGCTTACCGGGGTGGGGATTTCCCCCTAATTTGGTGTCAGGAAGCCTTTTGGTGATGATCAGGGGGCTTTTGAAAATGGTTGCAAAGGGACTCAGTCACCTTAGGTGGTGACTTGGTTCTAGGCTCCACTTCTGTGGCCCTGGGACAGGACTCCATAGTATGGATTTCTGTAAAGAGAAAAACACATGTGGCTTTTAAAGGGGATACTGTTTCTTCTAAGAAAGTATGGTTCAGTTCAATTGCTCATTCGTGTCCGACTCTTTGCGACCCCATGGACTGCAGCACGCCAGGCCTCCCTGTCCATCACCTACTCCTGGGGCTTACTCAAACTCATGTCCATATCATTGGTGCTGCCATCCAAGCATCTCATCCTCTGTCGTCCCCTTCTCTTCCCACCTTCAACCTTTCCCAGCATCAGGGTCTTTTCCAATGAGTCAGTTCTTCGCATCGGGTGTCCGAAGTATTGGAGTTTCAGCTTCAGCACCAGTCCTTCCATGAAAATTTAGGACTGATCTCATTTAGGATGGACTGGTTGGATCTCCTTGCTGTCCAAGGGACTCTCAAGAGTCTTCTCCAACACCACAGTTCATTTCATCCATTTAAATTTCTAATCCAACCCTGCCAAGCGTCTGCCAAGGGGTCTATTTAGCTCTTGTGGTGGATTGATTGAAAAAATGTTTCAAAATTCTCCACTTCTCGCTCTGTAGCTGCTCCTCTCTTCAAGAGGTGGATTCTGTTTCCCTTTGAGATCAGGTGAACCCAAGCAGAACACCAGACAGAACCTGCCTGAGATTAGTGAGCAAAACAAACGTTTTCCCTGATAGGCCTCTGAGGTTTGCTGGCTGCTTGTTTCACAGCATTATTGCAGCAACAGATAAGTAACACAGCTCTTAATATTGTTTCCGTCTGATTGGCTGCAAAGAATCTTGCAGGGTGGTGTGACTCAAGCCCCTAGTGTTGAGTTCTGTGTGCCTAATATGTATGGTGTAAAGTGGCTCAGACGGTTAAGCGTCTGTCTACAAAGTGGGAGACCTGGGTTTGATCCTTAGGTTGGGAAGATTCCCTGGAGAAGGAAATGGCAACCCACTCCAGTACTCTTGTCTAGAAAATCACATGGACAGAGGAGCCTGGTGTTCATGGGGTCGCAGAGAGTCGGACACAACTGAGTGACTTCACTCACTTCACAAAGCAACATAAACATGATTTCTAACCCATAGTAAGGGCTCACAATTAATTGTTTACTGAATTTACAAATGTCAATTAATATACTGAGCATGCTCTTTACTGGCGTTGTGCGAGAGACATTTCTTTGGCTTAAGAAGGTTATATTTCCACACATATTAGAAATTAGGAGAAATTCTCCCTACGAATGACCCTGGAAGGCATCCTGTCAGTTTCCAGAAAGGAGATGGAGTTATGCCCCTACTCTCCGTTTCCTCAGAGCCTAAGCGGGGTTGGTGTGGGTGCCGCTGGAACTGTGACTGCTCTGATTCATCCTACTCCTTGTCCCTGTGGTTCCCAGGAGTATCAGGCCACCCGCACCCCGTTCCTGGCGTCTGCTCACTGCCTCCTCTGCATCCTCACACCTCTCATTGGGCCTGAGTTTTAAAGCCTGGCTCTGGATCACGGGCAACTTGTTCCATCCTTCCTGGGGTCTTGCTAACTCAGGTCTATTTCTTGATGTCCCCCCACCCCGCCCCCGACTCAGGCTTTTATCCTCAGTGTCTCACGTTATCCTCAAAGCAACTCTCCAAAGGAGATATTTTCTTACCTGAAAACACAGGTTCAGAGAGGTCCTGTCACTTGTCCTGCGTCACACAGGAAGTAAATAATGGAGAGTCACAGCTAGTCTGGGGCTTCCCTCATAGCTCAGCTGGTAAAGAAACCACCTGCAATGCAGGAGATCCCGGTTCAATTCCTGGGTCAGGAAGAGCCCCTGGAGAAGGGATAGGCTACCCACTCCAGTATTCTTGAGCTTCCCTTGTGGTTCAGCTGCAATGCAGGAGACCTGGGTTCGATCCCTGGGTTGGGAAGATCTCCTGGAGAAGGGAAAGGCTACTCACTCCAGTATTCTGGCCTGGAGAATTCCATGGACTGTATAGTCCAAGGGGTCACAAAGAGTTGGACACGACTGAGCGACTTTCACTTCACTTCACAGCTAGTCTGACCCCATAGCCTGTACCCGAGATCCCCGTGCACTCAGCTACATGCTGCTGCTCCCTTATTTGTACCAACAGGCAGTGCTCACCAGTGGTGAGCAAGTTTAACTATCCTGGGTCTCCCTTTCTTCATTAAAAAAAAATAATTATTTGGCTGCACTGGGTTTTGGTGTCTGCACACAGGATATTTTTTTTAGTTGTGGCATGTGGAATCTGGTTCCCTGACCAGGGATTGAACCTGGGGTCCCTGCACTGAGAGCTCAGAGTCTTAGCCACTGGACGACCAGGGAGGTCCCCCTTTCCACACTTAATATGAAGGCATGGGTTTACAATGGTCCGTGATGATCCATCTCATTTCCATGATGATTGTTCTTTGTGTCACGAGTTACTTAGATACGTGTTTTTATTTTGCAGATATTAATGTATTGCCTATTTAGATTCAAAAGTGAACTTTCAATTTTTACCTCTTTTGCCTTGTGGTTAGAGAACGTGTTGTGTGTCAGACTTGGTATCCAAAAAGGTTGAGATTTGCTTTTTTGAGCAGCACGTGATAATCTTTTATGAACATTTTAATCCTTGGGTTTAGGAGTCTGTATATGCTTATTAGCTCAGTCAAGCACCAGCTGTAAGTACAGCCATTGTGTTGGATGGGGCATCTTTACTACAGCAGATTTAATAGGATCTGAGAAGCATGATTATTGGTCATTGATCTGGGCCATCTTGTCTACCCCAATAAAGACAGGAGACCAGAAACAGTTACGGTCAGACAGCACAGTCAAGTAGTGTCTAACAGTCAGGTTTGCCTCTGGCTGGCAGCTGCTGGAGGGTGGGCTTCAGCTGCAGAGAGCTGCCCTGACTGAGGTCACACCCTCTGGGGTCACCTGTACCCAGGGACTGAGCCAGGCAAGGCTGTGTGGGCCCAGCATCCCCTGACCCTGGGCGGTACAGCACAGCCCCTGCTTTCCAGGTTTGCCATCTCTCTGCCCAACCCTGCTGCTCCCCCTTCCTTTGGTACATGTTGACTGTGACTCTCATAGATACCTTGTACCCCACAATCTGCCTTAGCATCTGCTGTTCTAGAGAATCCCAACTGTGACCCCCCTTCCCCCCACAAATTCAGATGTGACACAAGCCCATGAACTTTCAAAGGTTCAGCTGTGCAGACTGACTGTCACCACGTTATTAACATTCCTGTGATTCAGCCGTATGTTTGAGCCCATTGAATGTTTAGGGCTCTATTTATAGCGTCGTGGTAGATTTTTTTGTTTTGTTGTGTTGTATTTTATTGTAGAGTATTAATCCATACTTAAATCTTCCTCTGAACTGTCATCAAAACAAGAGTTCTCCCTGTTCCTTCACCCTCTCCAGGGCAATGGCAGATAGGCCGGCTCTCTTTAAGGAGGGTCTGTTTCTCTGCTTCCTTCTCCACTGGGCTCGTGGAGCCTCAGCCTCCTCCAGGACCGAGGCCCGGAAAGGGCTGTCCCAGGGCACACACTGCCTTTTGCTCCAGTAGTTGGAACAATTCAGGCACCTCCTGGACACTCACAGGGTATTGGACATTTACCACATCTGAGCACTCCAGCTGAATCTTTAATTTGGAATCCTATGTGCTAGAGCTGTTTTCACTTTCTTCTGCTTAGTATTTGTGTGGTCTATCTTTTATATTCTTTCATTTTCGGTTTTTCTGCTTGTTTATCCCCTAGAGATATCTCTTGTGAAAAGCACGTAGGTGGATATTTTTGCATTCAGTCTGTCAGTGTAGGTAGCGGCATTGGCCAGCTTTCCAGACAATGCTGTGGCTGGCATATGTGAGTAGTAGGGGCTCACTGCCTTTCCAGGAGCAGTCATGGGGCTTTCAGAGGTTGCTTGTGGAGGCCTTAGCCTCATCTTTCTCTGTTATCTTCATAGATCTCAGCTTGTCCAGCTAATCAGCCCGTGGCCTCAGCCTCTTTATTGCCTTTCCCCAAGCATCAAGGGATGATCTGATGGTTCATCCACAGGCAGACACCAAACAAATGTTCACTTTCTCACAGGAAAACTGCATTCTAGCGGATAAGAGAACTCCTGTTTGATTTAAAGCTAGAGGAGAAAACACTTAAATATTGACTGGAGAAAGTTTTGTAGAGGTCTCACAGAGGCCAGAAGAGAGATATTATCCCAAATATCTGACTAGGCAAGAAAAGCTAACCTTTGATATGTTTCCCTATGAAGGACTTCTACAAGGAATAGACAGAGTTTTGATGTATACCAAACACAAAGATGTAACATGAGTAAAATGTTAAAGTGGAAGGAATGAAATTGTGATGTTTTATTCTTTATGTTGGGAAAACAAGACTAATATATGAATTAGAAAGCTTGTAGCTGCAAGTAAAAGATGCCCCAGCTAACAGTGACTTAAGTACTATGACAGTTATTTCACATAGCAAGGAATATAGAGGTTCCAGTTTTAGGGCAGCAGTTCAAAAAATGTCTTTACAGCTCCAAATTCTTTTCCATCCTTCTGTTTTTATTATTCTCAGAATTATTACTATTGGGTCTTGGTTCTTGTGCCTCATGGTCACAAGATAGCTGCTGTGGCTCCAGTCATCATGGCTACATTTAATGGAAAGAAATAATAAGTAAGGTGGCCAGAGAAGCAAAACAAACAAAAAAACTCGTTGCAGGGTTTATTTCTCCTTTTATTAGAGAAGAGAAAATATTTTAAGAACCTCCTTAGCAGACTTGCCCTTAGATCTCATTATAGAAAACAGAATTAACTTTTTAAAGCAATAAAATTCTGTTTTTAATAAATAACTTTTTATAGGGAGTCATTAATGTTCACAGTTAGAAGGTACATGGCACTTGAGGTTCACCTGCCTCAAGAAACTTGCCTCTGAGCTGAGCATGTGGGCAGACCTGAGTAGGACATGGGTACAAATTATAGGACCAAAAGCTGGGTCAGAATCAGCTGCTAGGTTTAGGAGGCCACTCAGGGATCTATAATATAAAAGTTTTGCCAGCTTTTAAGGACAGTTTGAAACTCAGTAAAGTTAGTTACTTTTCCTCTTCAAAGTTCATTCTTTCCTTGTAAATCATCCGGAGGCATTATCAGTTTATGGTGAAGCGACCACAGAATTCTGACATAGCCTTGATATTACTCCCCGAACATTTGTTGTTGTTGAGCTGCTCAATCATGTACAACTCTTTGAGACCCCATGGACTGCAGCACGCCAGGCTTCTCTGTTCTTCGCTATCTCCCAGAGTTTGTTCAAACTCATATCCATTGAATTGGTGATGCCATTCAACCATCTCATCATCTGTCGCCCCCTTTTCTCCTGTCCTCAATTTTTCCCAGCATCATGGTCTTTTCCAATGAACTGGCTCTTTGCATTGAATGGCCAAAGTATTGGCGCTTCAGTTTCAGCATCAGTCTTTCCAGTGAATATTCAGAGTTGAGTTCCTTTAGGATTGACTGGTTTGATCTCCTTGCAGTCCAAGGGACTCTCAAGAGCCTTCTCCAACATCACAATTTGAAAGCATCAGTTCTTTCTCAGCCTTCTTTATGGTCCAGCTCTCATATCCATACATGAATACTTAGAACAAGGATATTGTTCAAAGTCTGACTAAGATCACCTCTCTGCTTGATTACCTGGATGCTGCCTTGGAATGTTTCTCAACATGGTGATTTAGGCAGCAATTTCCAAGAGATAAGAGTTGGTACTCAGGATAAAATGACACCTGACTTTTTGTCCTAATGGTAGTTTTATAGCTTTAAACAGGGATAACTGTGATAAACAATGCACACCTATTGAAAGCAAACCCATCTCTTACCAAGTCCCAGGTACTTTATTAAGGCCCAGGTATATTATGTAAATTAAGCATAGAAGAAAGGAACGAAGATGAAAATTAAATCTTCAGCTCCACACCACTCCCAGATTCAGTAGGCATGAAATAACAAGTCCTAGATGTGAAGTTTTATTTGCTAGTCTCTTGACTCAGCTTAGGAAGGTAATGCTGGGCTGCCATTTTTCAGTGAAGCCCTTTTATAAAGAACCTGGAGACAAACAAGGCATCCTGGAGCATTCAAGTGTCTCCTCTGTTGCTTTTAAAACAGAGCAAACCAAACACAACGCAACACACCAGGAGTTCAGCCTGCAGAAGAACATGGGCACCCAGGAGCCTCCCCAAACGACAAACCCAGGTTCTCAGGGGGGCCCATCTGTGTCTTAACGGTGAAGCGGTTGGGATGTCAGTTTCCCATCCATGGTTGAGGCGATAGCAGAGGTGTGGGGACGGTGTGCTCTGAAGAAGTGGGTCTGCTTTTTCCACTGTGTTCGAGCTGCTGCCATCGCAGTGCAGTTTGACAGTTGCAGGAAAACGCTCGCAGACCTGACCCCTCGGCAGCGGCTCTGTAACCGTGGGGCTCACGCAGGCAGATTGGCATCTGCAGGCACATCTTTAGCGAGTTGGCAGCCTCCGTGCCCTTCGCAGGTTGCAATCAAACCTGCCTTCTACAGCGGCCTCTTTCTGGTTGATTAACTTTAATGTAATTTTAATTAAAAACCACAGTGTCAAAGGGTTTAGCTACTCGAGAAATGAGCACAGACTGTGGCCCAGTGGCAGCAGTCACTTGGAAAATGGAAATGTGTCTTGACAACGTTGTGCGGGGGCCAGATAAACAGGGTCGCTGCGGTGCTTTGCAGGCAAGGCAGCATCAAAACTAGAGGCGGCGTGGACATCAAGCGCTCTAACTATGAATTTCAGGGGCCGTCGACAGATTTCAGAACACGTCCAGTCCTGGCACAACACGCACTGCACAGTGGCTGGCTGAGTCCATTCTGTTCGCCTCTAAAACCAACACATGAATCTGAGTTGAATATGAACCAAATTTCAGACGAGAAAAAATAGCCAAGCATCACTATAGTCTTTAAGTACAGAGCCTCTCTCTTTTTTATTATATATCTTTTCTAGGAGATCGGGGCTTTTAAATATTAAAGATAGACTTTCCTTTCAAGGAAATGGTTCCTTTGGGTTATGATTCCCTGCCTTCTTTACAAACAGTGCCAAGGAACGGAATCAGAATGGTGTCTTCCACAAAGGCTTGCCGCACTGCTTGAATTGGACAAATGGGAGGGGATAACCTTGCAAATATGTTTGCTCACACCATGTTTATTAGGAAAACAGATTTTATCCACTGGATCTTCTTATGCATTAAAATATAAACCCTGTGCCCTTTCTAGTTAGCCTGAAGATCTTTTTCTGTTCCTGTTTTTCTGGCAGTGCTTCTAATGGTGAAAGGCGTGCTGAGTGGCAGAAGCATTTTCTCCATGCCAGCGTGGTGAGCCCGTGTACTCCACGCTGCAGTGCCCTTTATTCTTCCTCAATGTAGCTACATTTTCAGGACACAACTCTCAGGAGAACACCTAGTGACGTCAATTCTTCGGAGGAGAATTTCCTCCACCAGGTTCACGAGATGCTGGGGCTGCTCTGCTGACAGATGGGGCTGGTACAGGTGGGCCCCGAGCCATCCCAACAGAAGGGGCCCCGGCTCCTGACAGAGAGGATAGACAGAGCGGTGGGGGAGAGTTTAGGGCAGTGGACAGGGAGGGGCGAGAGGAGGCCTGGAGGATTTTACCCCCACGTCCAGCAGAGAGGAAGAAAAGCGAAAACAAGCAGATGGGTGGACAGGGAGAGGTGATTTCAATTGTATAACTTGCTTAAGAGACTAATAAAAAAAAGCCATCTCAGGGGATAGAACTTCACTGCAGGCAATCTTGGAAAATTAGAAATTTATCTGAGATTGCCAAAGCAGAGACAAACGCCAGGAAAATCAACATGAAACAAAGGTAGCACAATGAATTGTGTGTCAGCTTGTGGGGTGAGTCCTTCACAGGCCCCACGCGGTCACTCTGTGGCTCTTCGGAGGGTAAAGAGCCACTGTTGCCTCTCATCTGGGTTGCTTTCTCTATTAAAGGATAAAACAGAATTTTGGTTGTCAGTTCAGCACATGATGTAATTGATCAGAATGAACTTAGGAAAATGCTATACCTTTACAAAGTTACTATGATGACAATCAACAAAACCAAACAGCTACCTGAGTAGGATCTGAATGAGTTAAATCAGAGCATTCCAAAGATATCTTCCCTGGAATATTGTTCTTTCAGTGTATTTATACATATTTTGGAGAAATGGTCTTATGGTAAATGAATGAGGGAAGACCTGAGTTAAACACCAAATAGATTTTTTATTTTAACTGCAGGACTTCTCAGGACCATTGTGTGCTCACTAATGTATGAAGCTTTTCTATAGTTTTTTTTTTTTTTTTTTTTTTCCAGGGAGTCTCTCTTTTTTTAATGTATTTCTTGGGGGTACTTTGCAGAGTACATACATCAGGAAACAGAGTGAGACTCTTAGATCAGGCAGCAGAGTCTGGGGCTTTGTCCCTGCCAAGGAGGTTTTCTGTGTGGGTGCGTCTACAGTGGACATGGGTCTGCATCTGGGCTGAAGCTTGTGGTCAGCAATGGCTGACACTGACCAATCAGCTTACGTCTAATAATCAAAATCAAAATACTAAAAAACTCTCTTTTCAGGTGACTACAGGAGTGGCATTGTTTCTTTTTTTAGCTCCTTTCCAGTAAATATTAATATTTTGAATTAAAGAGTCTGTATTTGAGGACTTACCTATCATCGGTCCAGTGATCCTTGCAATGCAGTGGACGTGAGTTTGATCCCTGGTTGGGGAACTAAGATCCCACGTGCTGAGGGGCAACCAGGCCCGAGCAATGCAATTACTGAACCTGAGCACTGCAACAGAAATCCCTCATGATGCACCTGAGAACTGATGCAGCCAAATAAATAAATACATAAATACTAAAAAAGAGAAAGAGTCTGTATTTGGTTAGAAGTGATAATAAAAAGTCATTTCTAAAAGTTTTGGCTGAAAAACTGACCAGAATGGATTCTGGCTATATACACTGTTGGACCTGAGCGTGCCCACAGAATGCCAAACCTCTGTTTTTTGGTGTTCATTTATAATTTACAATGTCCTCATTTACGATTAATAGCAACCAGCCCTTAAGCACTATGAGAACAGAACATGGATGTCTTTGCTTACTCTTGTGTCTCCAACACTGATGCCATCTCAACTCAAAAATATGATCAGAACCAATGAATTATCCCTCTGGATAATGTTGGCTAGTAGTTAGGAAAGACTGGAAAGCCCAGGAAGCTTTGGTTTTTAACCAAACAATGTTGGGAATAAACAGCTAAAATGAAGTTTTCTTTCTCTTTGTTAAGAGTAATATTGAGTATAAGTTCAATGTAAGTCACTCAGCAATGTACCCTGGGAGATGAAAAGGTGAAGGCCACAGGAGAGGGGCTCTTTAGGGAGCAGATAATTTGGTGGGGTGAAACTTTAACATGGGAAGGATTACACCCAATTTTGGGGGGAGGTTGGAGGGGCTTGGGGTTGGGGAGTGTGGGGTGAATGTGGGACTAGCCATGCCCAAGCTTCCCAGTGGGGAAAATGCATGGCATTTAGCCTCCATTCATCTAATAATCAATGTTGGGGTTACCTTGGTTGTGAGAACAGCCAGGGCTCTTGGCCTCTTTAATCAATAGAAATTGATCAGAGGCCAGACAAGGAATTCAGGCAAAGCTTTACTGGGGCCCCTGCTGCAGCAGGGGGAGCGAGAACAGACGACAGGTTCCCTGGCTTGGCCACGTACGGGGAGGCTGTGAGCCGGATCCTTCTATGGGGCGAGGTTAGGGGTTTGTCCAGGGTCAGGCTAGAGGGGGCGCTTAGGTGGTCTGCCCACCCCTTAGATGGCGCTGAGTGCACGTGGCATGTACAGTACCCTGCTTTTGCTTCAGAAATGGTAGTAGGAGGTTTTATTTTATTTTTTTGAGGGGCTGGTCATTTTGTATCTTGTGGTCCCTTAATTTGCCCCAACTTGCACATGCACGCAGTTATTTTTAGTCCCTTTTAGTTTCTTTGTATTTTGTTGCTTGGAGGAGGCATTTGTCCAGATTCAAGCTCTGTAGCAAAGGTCCCCGGTCCCAGCCTGTCTCAGCTGGGGAGAGCAGGACAAGCCAGAGGTCAGAAGGGACAGCACCTTTGATGAGGCAACACCTTTCTTCCCCATGAGCAGGCAGAGTCCAGGTCTTAGGAGATGGCCCAGTGGGTGTGAAACGGTCTCAGCATTTCTCCTCCCAGAAGACAACAATAATCCTCATATTTGCATAACAGATTTTTCACTGCTTTAAAATCCATTATTGCACTTAATCCTGAGGACAGCTCTGAGTGGAAAGTAATTTTTATTCTAATTTTACAGACAAAAAGGAAACAGGCTCCGAGCAGTGGAAGTCTTAAAGGTGCTACAACCAGTAAGCTTACTGTTGACAGGAGCAGCATTTAAATCCCATTGGCCGGTGTCTGAGTCCTTCATCCTGAGGACTGCACTTTCATTAGCACAACCGCCTTAAAGGCAGGCAGTTGTATCTTTGCCCTGAGGCCCCACTGAATGCAGATCTAGAGGAATCTTGCTTCTCTTTTGCCTGGGGCCATGTTTGGTGGTATTCCACCTGGCCTGAGCACCCAGCAGGGCTGACACTGGGTTCCTCCACACATGCTTTGTGCATTATTTGCCTGGCTATCCACTGAGGACTCTTAAAACCTTTTGAGACCTCAATGAAAGTAAAAGTCATACTTTCAAATGCTTATACCTTACAAGCATTATTTAGGACTGGAAAGACAGTACCATGCAAACATAATTTGATCTCTATCCTTGAGGAAAATTTCAGTTTTGTAATTCCAGAGTAAACTGATCCCCAGTCACTGTTGTAATATAAGCTTCATAAAGCTAGAGCAAGATTTGTCTTTGCTATTCCTTGTCTCGAGCATCTTTCCTGCCCTGGAACACATGCTGCTGTTGTTGTTTCGTTGCCGAATAGTGTCCAACTCTTTGCAACCCATGGACTCTAGCCTGCCAGGCTCCTCTGTCCATAGGACTTCCCAGGCAAGAATACTGGAGTGGGTTGCCATTCTCTTCTCCAGGGTATCTTCCCAACCCAGGGATTGAACCTGCAACTCTTAACGTCTCCTGCACTGGCAGGCAAGTTTTTTACTACTGAGTCAGCTGGGAAGCCCTGGAACACAGTATTGATACTCAAAAATTGTTCACTACATGATGATTAACATTGTATTTTTTCCTTTCAGGGGAGATAAGATTTTGACAAGTGCTGGAGGTAGAATATGGTAGTGACTGCTCGTGGTGAAGCTGTTTTCCCTGGTACATTTGACTGCCAACCTGATATGTGCTAATGTTGAACAAAATCCATCCTAGAACTTCCTTGGTAGCCAATGAATCTGGAAAGCAGAAATGAGGCATTAGATTGTAATTGCTATTCATTATCAGCCAGTAAAGCAGATTTGGGAAGAAAATGGTTATTGCTGTGAAGCTTGGGATTCCACGTTCTGATGTCTTATTACATATTCCTTTAACCTCCTGTGTCCTGAGGAAGTTTAGATAAGGGGCACTAAGGATAAACTCCTGCTGACTGAGCCACAGATTCTATGCTGGATACTTTCAGTTTCCATGATTTTATTTAATTGGTGTGACTCATCAGGGAAGATCCCCTGGAGGAGGAAATGGCAACTCACTCCAGTGTTCTTGCCTGGAGAATCCCATGGACAGAGGATTCTGGCCTGCTACAGTCATAGGGTCACAAAGAGTCAGACACAACTTAGGACTGAGAACAAGTATAACTCATCAGAATGGGTATCATTGGTTCCAACCTAGAAATGGGGAAGTTAAGGCTCAGAGAGACAACTAACTAAAATAAGTCATAAGTACCACCTAGTCAGTGGGAAAATACACTCAGCAATGCCCTCACTGACAGAGTTAGCTTTCTTTTCTCTCCGCAGTTCTCTGCCATGTGTGAATAATGATTCTAACATGCCATATGTTCCACCTTATTTGAGTCATTGTGTACATGCTTACCTTCCCTGACAGACCATTACTGTTTCCTGAGGACTCAAGTCAGGCTCAGGGTGCGTTCCTGAGCTTCTATCACGATTCCTCTTCATGGAGTAAATCAGTGACTCTGACTTGAGCAGTCATTAGAATCAGTGGCAGGGCATATTAAAATTCAGAATCAATAATGAAAATTTGGGCTTCATTAGGTCTGGGATGAAGCCCATGATTCTGAATTTCTAACCATTTCCAGGTACTGTTTCTGCCATGGTCTAGGGATGGCACTTTGGTTGAAAGCACTTGATAAATACTTATTTGTTTAAATGTATGCTGGCTGGGGCAAAAGTAAGCCTCAGACATTTACCAGTTCCTTCTAGGTGTTAACAATCTCCTTGGTTATGATAGCTTATCAACCATAGTTAGTGAAAACGGCATTTATGAAATTAAAGACCTCAAAGTAAAAGTGAAAGTATTAGTTGCTCAGTTGTGTCTGACTCTTTGCGACCACATGGACTGTAGCATGCTAGGCTCCTCTGTCCATGGAATTCTCCAGGCAAGAATACTGGAGTGGGTTGCCATTCCCTTCTCCAGGGGATCTTCCTGACGCAGGGACTGAGCCCCACGTCTCCTGCATTGCCGCCAGATTCTTTACTGTCTGAGCCAAAACATTGCATTGCCTTTTGCCTCTTCCCATTCTCAAGGCCCTCAAGGAAACACATCCCAAACAGAGTCTTTAGTTTGCTGCCTGGGACCTCGGATGTGTCGCGAAAGGGTGAGAATAAGAAAGCTGCGTCCACTTGCATCAGATGAGGACGGTGATTGGAGTGGTGGGTGGGGGAAGCAGAGATGGTGAGGGCCAGGGAGGCTGCAGGGAGACAGTAAGAGGAGGAAGAAGAAAGGGAACCACCGCCGCTGGCAATGGGGATGGAAGACTGTCAAGAACAGGAAAGATTTTCAAGAGTCTTTTAAGAAAAATGTGTCGTGTTATATGTGATACATCTCCTTCCTCTTTCTTTCCACCAAACTGTAGGTAAAAATGCCCACTGTCATTCCACTTCTGAAACTGCAGTGTGGGGACCTCTGCGGGCTCCTTCCTCAGAGAAACAGATGTGGCAAATGTGTTTTAAAAAGGAGCAGCAATTTACTGCTGAACTTGTATGGAGATCTTTCAGCAAATGAGGCAACATTTACTCAAGAAAATCCACTAAGTCAGGACAGTACATGTCCGTGGCACTTGAGCAAAGGGTGGTGAGGAGATTGGTTTTGATAATGAATGTGACAGAGCCCGGCCTTCTGCTCTGCCCTCAATCCAGTCATTTTCATGCATAACTCTTCCCAGTGGCAGAATGATTTTTTTTTTTTTTTTGAAAATTAGACCGGGAAAAGAACAATGAATGGAAGCATAGTCGTCTCAGTAGTGATGTATTTGTATTCTGTTTTAGATGTGAAAGGGGAAAATAAATGAATATTCCCTCTCATATCTGAGATACAGATAGATGATAGATTGGTAGATAGGTATAAATAGATAGATGATTTATCTATACTTATATAGATATATTTGATATATATACAGGGCTTCCCTGCTGGCTCAGACAGTAAAGAATCTGCCTGCAATGCCAGAGACCCAGGTTTAAGCAGATCCCCTAGACAAGGGAATGGCTACCCACTCTAGTATTCCTGCCATGGACAGAGGAGCCATAGAGAGAGAGATGATAAATGATAGAAAAGAGATGGAGATATAGCTATATATGATAAATATATACATAGGGAAAGAGATGCTATATATTAATATATACGTAGGGGCTTCCTTGGTGACTCAGCAGTAAAGAATCTGCCTGCAATGCAGAAGTCACAGGAGACGCAGTTTCTATTCCTGGGTCAGGAAGATCCCCTGGAGGAGGGCATGGTAACCCACTCCAGTATTCTTGCCAGAGAATCCTGTGGACAGAGGAGCCTGGTGGGCTACACTCCATAGTGTCACAAAGAGTTGGACACGACTGATGTGACTTAGCATACTGCTACTGCTGCTGCTAAGTCGCTTCAGTCGTGTCCAACTCTGTGTGACCCCATAGACGGCAGCCCACCAGGCTCTGTTGTCCCTGGGATTCTCCGGCAAGAATACTGGAGTGGGTTGCCATTTCCTTCTCCAGTGCATGAAAGCGAAAAGTGAAAGTGAAGTCGCTCAGTCATGTCCGACTCTTAGCGACCCCACGGACTGCAGCCTACCAGGCTCCTCCATCCATGGGATTTTCCAGGCAAGAGGACTGGAGTGGGGTGCCATTGCCTTCTCTGGCGACTTAGCATAAATGCACACATAGATAAATAAATGGATAGATACTCTATGTGAGTGATAACAGAAGAAATCTGAGCCCAAGCAAGAGTGACCAGATGTCCCACAGTCCAGACAGGCAAAAGAAGTGATGAAGTTAAGCATCCCACCTGGCCTGATTCCAGGTCTGGTTCTCACTGTGCTAAGACGGGTCAGACCCCTGGTGCAAGCTCCTCTACATTGGTTGGAATCTGCTGACCCTAAGGACATCACAGCAGTGATAGCAGCCAGCCAGCTCCAACCATTCCACAGCTGGAGCCCTTGGGGCCCAAGCCTGGAGGGGAATCCCTCTATGGAATACCAGTAGGCATCTTACTGCTGTATGCTAAGTTGCTTTAGTTGTGTCCAAATATTTGCGACCCTATGGGCTATAGCCCACCAGGCTCCTCTGTCCATGGGATTCTCCGGCAAGAATACTGGAGTGGGGTGCCATTTTCTTCTCTAGGAGATCTTTCAGACCAAGAGATCAAACTCACATCTCTTACGTCTCCTGCATACCAGGCGGGTTCTTTACCACTACTGCCACTTGAGAAGCCTCTCTTATTGCTAGATAAGAACTCAAAGGTCAATCTTGACCCCTCAGCCTCACCTTGAGTCTTTCGACTAGGTCTTGTTTAATATTGTTTCACCTTGATGAGTTTTTACTTGTCAAGGAATACTGTGCAATAGTTCTGTAGGCAGAAGTGGTGCAGACAAGTTGCTTAACAAGGATTTACTGAGCATCAGTGACCAAAACAAAGATGGTGTCCTTTTAACCTTCAAATCACCAGATCTCTTGATCATTCCTTCCTGCTCGCCCCTCCTTTGCTTCTCTTTTAACCAAACTCTAGTTGATTTACAATGTTATGTTAGTTCCACGTGTATAGCATAGTGATTCAGTATTTTTGAGGATTTTATTCTAAGTTATTACAAGAGAATGGCTACAATTCCTTGTGCTAAAAAGCAAATCCTGGTTGCTTATCTATTTTGCGTACAGAGGTTTATATCTGTTAATACCACATCCCTAATTTGTCTCTCCCTGCTTCCTCTTCCCTTTGGTAACCGTAAGTTTATTTTCTCTATGTCTGTGAGTCTGTTTCTGTTTTGCTTATACATTGACTTGTATTATTTTTAGATTTCACATATAAGTGGCAGCATACAGTGCTTGACTTTCTCTGACTTATTTCACTAAACATAATATTCTCTAGGTCCCTCTGTGTTGGTGCATATGGCAGTATTTCCTTCTTTTTTACGACCAAGTAATATTTCATTGTTGACTGTACACCACATCTTCTTTCTCCGTTCATCCATTGATGGACACTTATGTTGCTTCCATGTCTTGGCTCTTGTAAATAGGGCCGTGGTGAACCTTCATTGCCTCCTCACCTTTGACACTTTAGTGGACTCTTCATGGCAAGCTTTCTCATTCCCCTTCACCATTATTTAGCAAGTATAAGGAATTGAATCTGTCCCCAGTAGGGCATGACTAGCGTAAGTTAGAACTATGGCTGGAGCCCAGGTCTGTATGAAATCAAAGATCAAGAGGCAAGCACATCTTGGTGATTTTATTCATGGGGAGGCGGCCCAGATGGCCCAGCACACAATACATGCTTCTAAATCAGAGAACATTTCCCCCAAGGACATTGTTAGGATACTGTCCAGCTAGAAGATATTCAGAGAAAATTCACTCCTTTACCTGCCCTAGGGAAATGGGAAAATTCAATGCCTGAACAATTTACCCTAGAGAATAATCCATGCTGGAAATTTTGCTTAAAGTATTCTTTTAAAAGGCCCTTCTGTCTTTATTATGACTGTACGGCTGCTGAGTCTGCCTGAGCATATGAGATTGCAAAGAGTATTTCTTTTGATTCAGACCTTGCATTCTCTATAAAATGAAAAGATTCTTGGCACATAGCTGGCAATTACTATCTAGGTTTTCTGCATAACATAGGTTTTTTTCACTGAGCTTTTAACTCAATAGACATTAGGCTCCAGTGAAAATACATGTGGACTAACACGAGCAGAAATAAACACGATTCTAATCAATTTAGTTGTTGACAAAAGCATGTGGTTTCATTGCTTGGGGCCAACGTCTTACGAGTGGACTCTGATTTCTTGCAGGCACACCCCTTATTTATGTGTGCAAATAGGGTAATTAAGTGTCCAATTACCAGAGTTGCATTGGCAAATGGGCGCTTTGTGTGAGTAAAATTCTCCGTGGTTTGGGACCAGCTGAAACTTAGGTCTTTTATTTTTGAATCCATCCCCCACAGTCACGCAGGCACGATGAAGTTCCCATCTTGTCTCCATCTGAAGCCATGATTCAGGACTTCCCTATATAGTGTGGTGATTCGGTGAGGCCAACAGCCAACGTCGGGAACTGGAGATTTTTCTTTCATACTCTCTATGCTGAAAAATAACAAGATATTTCAAGTGCTTTCAGATTTTCCTTTTTTCCTGCCAGCTTTGTAGAATGGATGACCAACGGTGAAATACCTATAAATATTCTTCATGAAGATTTAAGCGTAGGTAACTGCAAGATTGAAAGACCACTGATTAAAAAAAAAAAAAAAAAAGCTTTCTTTTCTTCCTTAACCTTTGGGTGAAATCTGATAAGTCCTAGGACTTTTTTCAGACTTCAGGTAAGACATTTTCAGGACGCTTTTCAGTCACTAAGCTGGTCTCTTCACGGTGATTAAAACATTCTTCCTTAATCTCTTTCCAGTCCAGTGAGAGTCCATATACTCCATCCTGTCTCAGTGAATGCAGTGGGACATCCTGGATGTTAAACTCCCTGAGGAGCCTGAACGGTAAACAGTGGCCGGCAGATAGGGGAGGAAGCCAGGATTCAAGCACCGCTGAGCCCGAGCTGGCTGCAGCTGTGGTTCCCACCAGTCAGCTCCCGCTTCAGACCCAGAGGCTGCAGGAAACCCAGAACCATGCACCGGGGCTTGCAGAAAGAGCTCCAGGAAAACCTCTTTACTTTTGGTCTGCAGAAGGAGAAGGGGGCCCTGGCGTCTGAGAGGGAGGAAAGCCCTGCCCCTGTTTTTATTCTTCTTTTCCGTTCCTTTTGCCCCAGCTCCCAGGAAGCCCTGTGGCAGTGCTGGCTCGTCAGGGACCCCAAGCTCCAAAGAAGAGACCTCTTACCTGACAAGGTGAGAGAAGAATTCACATGCTTCCCTTCTCCGTCTTCTCGCTGCTTGACCTTGGAAGTAAAAGAACTGGCCCTTCACTCTTTGTCTCGTAGCCTTTAATTTGCAGACAGCCTGTATGCTTCTGGAACATTCCTTTGTTACACTGACCCCCAAATGTGTGCCTGTATTTCATGTCCAGAATAAAGCTCCCTCAACTGAAAGAGTCTCCTTTTCAGAGGCAGCTTCACCTAGCCCTGTTATAAGACGTTGTTACGATGCTCTTATAGCTGTGTGTGGCTCACAGGCTGCCATCTTCCTCCGTGACATCATCCCCACCTTCCAGTGCTGGGGTGGAGTGCTTTTGATAAGTCTTTAAATAAATCATCACATCAGTTGCCCTCTAAATGAAATATCCCCAGAAGTATGAAAAGATATGCATTAGGATATCCGTTAAACATTGAAAGTCCTTAAACAGAAATGAATGTGTATGAACATTTTATTATAGATGAGACTGTGATACAATTTGTCGCCCAAACTGGGAAATCTTTGAGATTGAAAGGGGGAAGAGGCACAGAAATAAAGGACAGTATTTCATCTACAACAGGTGAAAACTGGAACAAACTAGAACTCTCGTCATAGACTGTGTAGCAAATGCCACTCCATCTCTTGTTAGAATTTTTCTCCATCCACAGTTCTGGACACGTATATATACAGGTTAAAACCTCCACAGAGGGGACTTCCCTGGTGGTCTAGTGGTTAAGATTTCACCTTCCACTGCAGGGACTGTGGGTTCGATCACTGGTCAGGAAGCTAGAATCCCACATGTCTTGAGGCCAAAAAACCAGACCATAAACAGCAGAAGCAATACTGTAACAAATTCAATAAAGACATTAAAAATGGTCCACATCAAGAAAAAATATTTTTAAAAAAAACATAGAAATGTACATTCTAACCTCATAGATTAGACTAAGCCAGCTAAGGAAGAAAAAGATGTGGAAACTTTGATACTGCTTATAAAGTAACCATGCAGCTTCTATCTTTCTTTCTATCTTTTTCTCTTACTTTTTCCTAAACATGATTTTTCCCAACCAGAAGAAGACAGCTCCCTGACATCTAGCTCTGTTGTGGTGTTTGTGGTCAAGCATCCTGACTTTTAGAATCATTCTCATGGGTGAATGAATATCTATGTTGCTATGTACCATCTATGTAACCTCAGTTTGCTCATCTGTAAAGTGAATATAATTCTGGTAGACTCTCTGAGGGATGCTATGCAGATTTAAAGAAATAATTTGCATTGAAGTTCTGAGCAGAGTGCTTAGCTGATGTCAGTGGTCAATTAGGGTCACCTTTCGTTTGAGTGACCATATAATTCATATAAACTTGTTTGCAACCTGACACTGCACACATAATTTTGTTGGGATAGTAGGCATATCCTGGGGGCCCAGGCTTGAAAGGGGTTATCCCAGTTAAATCAGAACTGCTTTGTAAATGACCCTCTAGGGAAGCACCCTGATCACCAGTTTAATAGAATGCCATGGAAGGGGAGTTGTTGCATGCTCTACACAAGCCCAGCATCCTAACAGAGGTTTAAACCTAAGAGATTTTCTTAGAGATATTTCATATCTTCTAAAACAAAATCCAACTCTCAGGCTGAAATGTGCAAATCCAGTTTGCCCAGGATTGAACTGGGAGATGCTCCTTTCTAGTTCATTCAGTTCAGTTCAGTCGCTTAGTCGTGTTTGACTCTTTGTGACCCCACTGGCTGCAGCACGCCAGGCTTCCCTGTCCATCACCAATTCCCAGAGCTTGCTCAAACTCATGACCTTAGAATCAGTGATGCCATCCAACCATCTCATCCTCTGTTGTCCCTTTCTCCTCCTGCCTTCAATCTTTCTCAGCATCAGGGTCTTTTCCAGTGAGTCAGTTCTTTGCATCAGGTGGCCAAAGTATTGGAGCTTCAACTTCAGCATCAGCCCTTCCAATGAATAGTCAGGACTGATATCCTTTAGGATTGACTGGTTTGATCTCCTTGCAGTCCAAGGGACTCTCAAGAGTCTTCTCCAATGCCACAGTTCAAAAGCATCAATTCCTCGGCGCTCAGCTTTCTTTATAGTCCCACTCTCACATCCATACATGACCACTGGAAAAACCATAGCTTTGACTAGATGGACCTTTGTTGACAAAGTAATGTCTCTGCTTTTTAGTATGCTGTCTAGGTTGGTCATAGCTTTTCTTTCAAGGAGCAAGCTTCTTTTAATTTCATGGCTGCAGTCACCGTCTGCAGTGATTTTAGAGCCCAAGAAAATAGTCTCTGTTTCCATTGTTTCCCCATCTACTTGCCATGAAGTGGTGGGACCAGATGCCATGATCTCAGTTTTTTGAGTGCTGAGTTTTAAGCCAACTTTTTCACTCTCCTCTTTCACTTCCATCAAGAGGCTCTTTAGTTCTTCTTCACTTTCTGCCATAAGGGTGGTATCATCTGCATATCTGAAGTTATTGATATTTCTCCCCACAATCTTGATTCCAGCTTGTGCTTCATCCAGCCTGGCATTTTGCATGATGTACTCTGCATAGAAGTTAAATAAGCAGGGTGACAGTATTTAGCCTCAATGTACTTCTTTCCCAATTTGGAACCAGTCTGTTGTTCTGTGTCCTTTTCTACCTGTTGCTTCTTGATCTGCATACAGATTTCTCAGGAGGCAGGCCAAGTGGTCTGGTATTCCCATCTCTTGAAGAATTTTTCAGTTTCTTGTGATCCACACAGTCAAAGGCTTTGGAGTAGTCAATAAAGCAGAAGTAGATGTTTTTCTGGAACTCTCTTGCTTTTTCAATAATCCAGCGAATGTTGGCAATTTATCTCTGGTTCCTCTGCCTTTTCTAAATCCAGTTTAAACATCCAGAAGTTTACAGTTCACGTACTGTTGAAACCTGGCTTGGAGAATTTTGAGGATTACTTTGCTAGACTGTGAGATGAGTGCAGTTGTGTGGTAGTGTGAGCATTCTTTGGCATTGCCTTTCTTTGGGATTAGCAAGTATCATTTAAACAGCTATTGCATTGGAGGAAGGATCCTTTTAAGATGGAGGAGGAGGAAGGAGCTGGCAAAGAACTTAATAACCAAATCTTAAGCCAAACCCCAAAGAAAGCCAACATCACCGTCATGACCACAGCAGCAAAACAGCAACCAGATTGCTGAATTCCTGAGCAAAACAAAATTTCTTTTTCAAATTCAGAATATTTCCCCAGAGTACACTCTAATAGTCATTGCTCACCAAGCCTAAACCTATGTGTTCTAAAATTATCAAACCAGATCAAAGTTAGAGGACTATCTGCCTTAGACCAAGCTAGTATTTAAATGTACTTGATTTGCTACAGAAGTGTATTTTTTAAGTTAAAAAAATTTTAAATTGGAAGATGATTGCTTTACAAAGTTGTGTTACTTTCTGCCATACAGTAACATGAAATGGTCATATATGTCCGTATATCTCTTCCCTCTTGAGTCTCCCTTCCCACCCCATCCCACAGCGAGGTTGGCATAGAGCCCCAGGCTGGGCTTTCTGTGAGCAGCTTCCCACTAGTTATCTAGTTTACAGACTGTACATATGTCAGCGCTGCTCTCTCAATTCATCCCTTTCGCTCCTTCTCCCACTGTGTCCCCAAGACCATCATCTATGTCTGTGTCTATATTCCTGCCATGCAAATAGGTTCATCAGTATCATTTTTCTTGATTCCATATATATGCGTTAATGTATGTACTTGTTTTTCCTCTTACTTCATTTTGTATAACAGGCTCTAGATTCATCTGCCTCATTTCAGCTGATTCACATTTATTCCTTTTTATTACGTATATGTACCACAACTTTTTGCCTGTTCATCTGTAGATGAACATATAGGTTCCTCCCATGTCCAGGCTGCTGTAAATAGTGCTGCAATGAACAGTGGGGTACCTGTTTCTTTTTGAATTATGGTTTTCTCAGGGCATATGCCAATAGTGGAATTGCTGGGTCATATAGTAGTTTTATTCCTATTTTTTTGAGAAATTTTAAGAAACATATTTTTATGTGAGTACATTCTTATTTGAAAACAGGTGGTGAAGGCAAGTGGTTTAGAACTTGTTAAGGGACCTACCACAGCATCCCAGGCTGGGCTGAGTTTCATCTGGGGCTAATTGCTATAGCTTCTGTTTATCTGAGGGAAGGATGCCTGAAATGACCAGGGAAGCTGATGTTCTTTGCCTATTCACTGAGGACTCAGCAATCACAATCCTGAAATGCTCTTACATTACTTCATAGATCAAAAGGCTAAGAGCCTTTTTAGTAAAATGTTATGGGTATTATTTTGGTTATCTGTGTTTCCATTGTCTCCTGACTGGCTTTCCTATTTTCTGAATTCCTCCAGAAACTAGAGAGGGTTCTGGTTTCAGTTCAGCTGCTCAAGGCATCACATGTTCTTTCTTTAATGAAAAAAAAAAAAAAAAAACTCATCTTAGATGTAACAAGTATTAAAAAGTAATTGTGGGTAACCTGATTTATTTGAGGAATATCACACTCTGGTTGATTACATATTCTATTAGCTTGCAGGTTAACAGAGCATCTTTCTGCTGCTTCCTCTTAATAACACTGCCTCTAAAACTTCTGGCCAGGACTTCACTTTTGTATCTGAAAATATTACCTAAGTATGTGTGTATCACTTTTGTGCAGTTTTATTCTATTTTTTTCCCCCAAAACTCTTTGGCCTTTGTAAGTAAGCTTATCCCATTTTACTCTTAAATAGTAAATTTCTTACAGTCTTGTAATGTAGGGGTTGGAAAATACAGCCCCTGGGCCAAATCCACCTATTTTTACAAATAAAGTTTTAGTAGAACACAAGTACAACCATTTGCTTACTCATGGTGTATGACTATTTCTTACACTGTAACATAAGGGTTAAACAGTTCCTGCAGAGACTTCATAGCATGTGAAGCCAAAAGTATTTATTATCTGGTCCTTTACTGAGAACATCTGCTGACCCCTTCTCTAGTACGATCATTCTAAACACTGATGGTCACTGGACAGATTTATAGAAGTAAAGTGCGCTGTATTCTGCTGAGTATGTTCTAAACCTAGAACATACCTTAGGATCGAGAGAATTTATTCCTAACATCAACTTTTATTTTTCCTTGCTCGCTGAGTTCCCATTAATCAAGATTTCTCCCTTCTTTCCTTTCTTTAACTGACATATAGTTGGTTACAATGTTGTATTATTTTTAGGTTTACAACGTAGTGATTCAATATTGTTATAGATTATACTCCATTTAAAGTTATTACAAAATATAGGGTATATTCGCTGTGTTATATAATATATTTTTGTTGCTTATTTATTTTATAAACAGTTGTTTGTACCTTTTAATCTTCTGTCTTTATCTTTTCTCTCTCTCCACTAGTAACTACTAGTTTGTTCTGTCTGTGGGCCTTTTTCTGTTTTGTTATATACATTTGTTTTATTTGTTAGATTCCATATATAACATAGAATATTTGTCTGTCTGACTTATATCACTAAGCATAATACCCTCTAGGTTCATCCATATTGTTGCAAATGGCAGAATTTCATCCTTATCATGACTGAGTAATATTCCATTATATCTATATCTATATCTATCTCACCTTCTTTCTCAGTTCACTTATGTTTGGACACTTAATGTTGCTTCCTTAATGTGCTTCCATATCTTAACTATTGTAAGCAGCACTGCTATGAACATTGGGGTGCATGTATCTTTTAAAATTAGTGTTTTTGTTTTCTTTGAATATTTACCCAGGTGTAGAGTTTCTGGATCATGTGGTAGGTCTATTTTTAGAGTTTTGAAGCACCTCCATCCTATTTTCCGCAGTACCTGGAACAGTTTACTTTCCCACCAGTGGTGTGCAGGACTCCCTTTTCTCCACATTCTCTCCAGCATTCATTATTTGTATTCATTATTTGTTGATGGCCATTCTGACTGGTGTGAGGTGATAACTGATTGTGGTTTTGATTTCTATTTCCCTGATTATTAACAATGTTGAGCATCATTTCATGTACCTGTTGGTCATTTGCATGTCTCTTTTGGAAAAATAGAACAGATCTTCTGCCAATTTTTTAATTGGGTTATTTTTTGATGTTGTTGATATTGAGTTGTATGAGCTGTTTATATATTTTGGATATTGACCCTTTATAGTCATATCATTTGCAAATATTTTCTCCCATTCTCTCATTTTGTTGATGATTTTCTTTGCTGTGTGAAAGCTTTTGAGTCTAGTTAGATCCCATTTATTTATTCTTGCTGTTGTTTCTTTTCCTTAGGAGACAGATCTAAAAAAATATTCTTATGATTTATGTGAAAGTCTTCTGTATATGTTCTCTTCTAGGAGTTTTATGGTTTCAGGTCTTACATTTAGATCTTTAATCCATTTTGAGTTAATTTTTGTATATGGTGTTAGAAAACATTTTAATTTCATTGTTTTACATGTAGCTGTCCACCATTTATTGAAGAGACTGTCTTTTCTCCATTGTATGTTCCTTCCTCCTTTGTCAAAGATTAATTGACCACAGGAGTGAGGATGAGTTTATTACTGGGCTTTCTATTTGGTTCCATTGATCTATGTTCCTGTTTTTGCACCAGAATCATATTGTTTTGACTACTGTAGCTTTGTAGTCAAAGTTTGATACCCCCAGCTTTGTTCTTTTTTTCCTCGAGATTGTTTTGTCCCATTAATCAAGATCTCTCATATAAGATACATCAAATTCCCAGCAAAGCATAGTTCATGATTACACAGATTCAGTTGTTCCTCATGGAAAATCTTGTCTCTAAGTTACATAAAAACTTGAGGCTATTCAATGAAATTTACCTGTACTGAATATATCCTTTGTGTTCTTTAATATGCTACATATTTGGATGGGAAGTGGAATAGAAAGCTTTAAATATGTTCTGTTTATAGTCTTAATGTGGAAATATAATCCTAATAATGCCATCAACGATTGAAATATACAAAGGAAAAAATGTACACAGAGAAGCCAGAATTTGACCTCTCTTTTATTATCAATAATATACACACATTTGTGCCACACCTACTCCAGCCTAAGCCCTTTGGTTGGTTGGCCTGAGGTCTAATGTAAAATAGAATAAGTTTGGCTCCTGATCTCAGGAAGCACAAAGCTAGAGAGAGCATTCATTACCAGAACAGAATAAAGTTAGTCTTTAAGAGAGTTATAAGCCAGGTCTTCCAACGGCTGCTTTAAAGTGTTTGTCTTATGCATCAATGTCTTGTTTTCCAACTAGTCAAAGAACTGAATCTGAGGGGAAAAGAGAGGTCATATTTTTATATTTCATTTTAGATCTATGGTTCCTGAAAATGGCTGCTAACTGAAATCTTCAAGTGACACCAGTGTGCAGCTAGACTTGTGATTCTTCGGTTTAGAGCAGTTCTTCTCAAACTTTAATGTGCCTATAAATGACTTGGAGTTCCTGTTAAAATATAGCACAGGGAACTGTATTCAATATCCTACAGGAAACCATAATGGAAAAGAATTTTTAAAAAGAATGTATATAAATGTATAAATGAATCACTCTGTAATTTCTGTACAGCAGAAATTAACAAAAAATTGTAAATCAACTAAAGGAATGAAATTGGATCATTTGCAGAGATGTGAATAGATCTAGAGACTGTCATACTGAGTGAAATAGGTCAGAGAGAGAAAAAGAAAAATCATATATTAATGCATATATGTGGAACCTGAAGAAATTGATATAGATGATCTTATTTACAAAGCAGAAATAGAGACAGATGTAGAGAACAAACATGTGGATATCAAGGAGGAAAGGGAGGGGCATGGGTGAATTGGAAGATTGGGATTGATATATATACACTATTGATACTATGCATAATGTAGATAACTAATGAAAACCTACTGTAGCATAGGGAACTACTCAATGCTCTGTGGTGGCCTAAATGGGAAGGGAATTAAAAAATACACACACACACACACGCACACATGGCTGACCCACTTTACTGTATAGTAGAGACTAACACAACAGTGTAAACCAACTATGCCCCAATAAAATTTTTTTAAAAAGCTAAATTCAATTTAAAAAAAGGGGGGGCGGGGTGCAGACTCTTAAACAGTAGGTACGGAACTGGGGCCAGACAATGCTGCTGTTTCCGGTCCATGGAACTCATTTTGAGTAGGAGGAGGTGTGGTCTGGAGTGGGTGTGTTCATGTGTGTTAGTCGCTCCGACTCTTTGTGACCCCATGGACTGTAGCCTGTCACGCTCCTCTGTCCATGGAGTTCTCCCGGCAAGAATTCTGGAGTGGATTGCCATTCCCTCCTCCAGGGGATCTTCCTAACCCAGGGATCGAGCTTGGGTCTCCTACAGTGCAGGAAGGTTCTTTACCATCTAAGCCATCAGGGAAGACCTGAGTGCATTTGTGTACCTGAGTGCATTTGTGTATGTGCATATTCCTAACATAGATGTTACCGTTCCCTCTGAAAACCAGACTTGTCTTCTTCTTGGGTTTCGACACGGCATGGCTGGGGGAGATTTTCCTCTTGTTTGTGGAGGATTCCTGATGAAGCACCTACACAAGGATGCTGCCCCGTGACTCATGCACTCCTCGGGCCATCAGGACGTTTCTTTTTGCAGCTAGCTCAGGCTTCTGCTCAGACGTGTTTGTGCTGCTTGCTCTGAAGGGGCTCTGCTGATAATGGATGAGGGCATTCAATTAGCACGTCCTGGTCTCTCTGCTTGTAGATACCTCCTAATTTCTTCACTAATGCAGTTGGATCTTTTCTTTTTCCAAATCATTAGGCATCTCTTCCATTTTACTTTTCACTTTTCAGCCTGTAGTGGATAAAGATTCTATTTTAATACTATTTCAACACATTTGCGTGTTAGGGTAATTTGGGAAGAAGCCAGGTGCTAACATTTTTTTTAAAGGAAAGTTTTCTGTTTCTGAATCCCACTGGGACATCGATCCTGCTTCCTGTCTTCGTTGAAAGCCAAGTAGGAAGCCTTGGCCTTGATCGTCAGAGCAGGAAGTTTGCGTCTGTAGATGAGACTGAATCTGGGGAGACAGGTGGGCAGAGAGCTCAGACTCCTCAGGGTCAGGCCTACAGAGTGGGAGGTAAGGACCGCCCCCCTCTTTGGGGAAAGGACAGAGGTGGTACATTCCTCAGTTTGTCCTGAATCTTAGCATCTTAGGAAGGAGACTCTCGAGTGGGGTCAAGATGAGACCTGAGGGTGCTCCCTCTGATGTGAATCAGGTGGGAGGCACCATGTTTTAGGGTTTCTCATGCTTTAATATGCACACAGATCTTCTGCAGATGGTATTACAGACATAGGTGTTTCTTGGTTGGGGCAGGGTGGGGCCTGAGTGTGCGTTTCTGACAAGCAACTGATGCTGACGCTAAGGACCACACTTCCAGAGGCAAAGGCTTGGGGGCAAAGTCTTCAGCCTTGGCTTCTCAGAATCATCTGGAAAGCTTTAAAAATCCCAATAGCCAGGCCTTACTCTAGTTGTTCAGTCACTCGGTCGTGTCTGACTCTCTGTGACCCCATGGACTATAGCACACCAGGCTTCCCTGTCCTTCACCATCTCCTGGAGTTTGCTGAAATTCGTGTCCATTAAATCGATGATGCCATCCAACCATCTCATCCTCTGTCATCCCCTTCTCCTTCTGCCCTCAATCTTTTCCAACATCAGGGTCTTTTCCGATGAGTCAGCTCTTTGCATCAAGTGGTCAAGGTATTGGAGATTCAGCATCAGTCCTTCCAAGAAGTATTCAGGGTTGATTTCCCTTAAGATTGCCAGATTTGATCTCCTTGCCATCCAAGGGACTCTCAAGAATCTTCTCCAGCTCCACATTTCTAGACATATTTGTAAATCAGAAGCCATGGTGGTGAGCCCAGGAGTCAGGAGTTTTGGAAACTGCTTGTATGATCCAAGCGTGCAGTGGCCTGGGCTGGGGAGGAATGAAAGGGAAGAGGGAGTCAGTTCTCCCAGTGCAGTCCCAGGACCAGCCTCACCCAGGAAGTTGTTAGAGACGCACGTTCTTGGACTGTACCCTACAACAGCTGAATGGGAAACTAGTTCGGCGCAGCAGTCCGTGTGGCAGAGAGCCATCCACATGGTCACCCTGTGCACCAATACGTGAGAGCCTCTGCTTTCTATACTTAGCATCTCAGAGCGGCATGGTGGTGGGAGTAGATACCCTGCAGATAGTAACATGTTTCCCAGCAGAACCCACCTACCAGTTATTGAGTGCTTACTGTTTCCTAGGTAGAAATGTCAAACAATCAACTCACAAAATTTCACTTATTGGCATAACATCCTTGATGGGTAAATACTAACGTTTCCATAGTGCAAATGAGAAAATGGAAGATTTCAGAGATTAGGCAATTTTCAAAAAGTCACAGAGCTGGTAAATCAAGATTCCATCTTTCTGATCCACGTGTTATCTCCTAATCTAGGCTAGGCTTCACAGGGAATAAACGGACGTGCCATCCACTCATTCCACAGCCATTGTGAGCGTGTAAGGTAGGCTAGGTGTCCAGCTACGGCCATCCAGAAGTGGTGTTTGTTGGGAGAGTAGCCCTGAGGTACACACACCACCATGTGTAAAGCAGAGAGCTCGTGGGACGCTGCCGTGCAGCCCAGGGGCTCAGCTCAGGGCCCTGTGATGGCCTCGAGGGGTGGGACCAGGGGCTGGAGGGAGGCTCAAGGGGGAGGGGACGTGTGTATACATATAGCTGATTCACGCTGTTGTATAGCAGAAAATAACACAGCATTGTAAAGCAATTTTACTCCCGTTAAATAAAAAAAGAAGTCAAGAAGTCCTTGTCTTCATGAGCTAGTGGGATTGAGAGAAGAAGCTGGCATCTATTACACAGATGGATGCCTTCTGTGGTAGGATGCCTCCTTTGAGCTGCGAGCTTGAATACCTTCTTGGGAATTGACATGTGGGGTACCAGAATGGGAAAAACAATCCCTGGAAGAAATTACACATAAACTGACCCCTGAAAGATGACTCCGAAGAATAGGATGCTGGGGGGTGGGGTGGGCTAGCAGAATGTTCCAGAGAGAGAGAGGGGCTTGTGTATTCAAAAGCCCAGAGACAAAATGGAGTGTGACCCCGAGGTGGCTAGAATGTTACTTTGATTTATAACCAATAGAAACACTTTTAAATTCCTTTTGCAACTGCTTCAGTTTAATCAAACGTATTAATTGGATTTTTGTTTAAAAGCTATTCCTGTTCTTCCAAAATAATGAATTCCCTGTGATATTAACACCCTACCAGATGACTCTCTGTTTGCATGCGTGGCTTTCACTGAACGAGCGTGATCACTGAAATGACATCTGTACATTTGTTTGTTTTTCAGTCAAGGGGTAGAAGGTGGAAGGTCACGAAGTCCATGGAATAATTTTTCGGAAAATTACAAGTCTCCAAAATGTCAGGATTTAACTGTTAATGTCATTTAGAATTTGATCAGCCCCTGCTAGGATCCAGTGGCTTTGCTTGAAGCAACAGCAAGTATGTGATGTTCCATCATACTTCAGTTGGGAAAACAAATGCTTTTCTTTGGAATGAATGCAGAACAAATGTCCTAATTATTCAGCATCTGGGCAGGATCAGTGGAAGGAGAAATTTAATATCTGTGCCCTCATCAGTCTTTGAAATAAACCTAACCACTCCTTCCCTAGAAGTTGACAAAAACTTAGCTTACAAACTACCCAGTTCATTGTTGCTATGTGCGACATATACAGTGAAGCTAGTAGCTTGATGGCGGTCCCTGGTCCCTATCTCCTCCTCCTTCCTCCTTCATGTGCCCCCTCCCCATTCACCTTGGAGGATGCTTTCCAGATAAGGGACTACTCGGTGGTCTACAGCTGGTCTTGGACATTTGTGTTAGTGCTTTGTGATCAGAACCTCAACTTTGGGACCAAATAGAAAGTGAAAGTGTTATTCACTCAGTTGTGTCTGACTCTTTACAACCCCGTGGACTGTAGACCACCAGGAGCACATAGACCTGGATGCAACTCACAGATTCAGCAGCTACCAACAGACGGGAGTCATTCAACCACTGTTCCATGGGCTCCTTGTCTATCAAATGAGGATAGCAAGTGTCTACCTGGCCGGATTTGTGAATGCAGCAGAGAGAGTGATTGTCTCCCCTTTCAATCATGCTTTTTTGTGATCTTTTGGTTTTCAAGGTTGTTTTGGGAGACTGATCTCATCAGAGGAAAGGGTAAGTCCTGCCTGGATCTGACAACTTACTGTTCACCTTCTAATCTCAAAGCTAACTTCCTTCCCCCCTTCTGTCTTTCCTTCCTCACTCCCTCCCTCCTTCCCTTCTTACTTCTTTCCCATTTATATATAAAACTCACATATAGTAATTTTTTAAAGTGTGTACAGTTCTATGAAAAATTTTAAGTAGATTTTATTTTTTTTAAAGCAGTTTTAGGTTCACAGGAAAATTAAAGGGAAAATATAGACATTTACCGTATACCCCTGTCCTCACACAAGCACAGCCTCCCCTACTGTTAACATCCTCTACCAGTGTGATACCTTTGCTATAGTTGAGGAACATATATTGACACATCATTATCATTCAAAGTTCATAGCTTACATGAGAGGTCGCTGTTAGCATTAAATCCTATGGGATTTGACATTATATGCTATATAATGACATGTATGCATCCCACCTGATTGGACTGGCTATTGTTGTCATAAGAACCTGTAGTAGCTGGATCAGTAGTAGGGGGAGCAGAAAAAAATCACAAGTCTTAATTCTATTGTTGTCCTTTCAGAAATACTGAGTTTTTTAGTTAGATGGAGACAAGATTGGGTCCACAGCAGTGACTGATTGAAGGCATGAGGCAAGTTGATTCCGAGTCCTAGAGCTGGATTTGATTCACTTGTGTTGAATAGTTTGTGTTAGAACTCACTTATATTGGAAAGATGATATTCAGATTAACTCAGAGACCATTTATTTGCCTCTTAATTCTCCCACTGGTTTTAAATTCAGCATCATGAGAGGCATCAAAAAACAGCAAAGACCACAATATGCAGCTGAAAGATTTCTCCAGTTTCTTGCCTTCTGCTTCCCACTGAAGGCAGATTAGAAAGGCATCATTTTCTTTGACACATGCAGCGTGCAGTCATTTTGCCTGTTAGACTGAGGGAGGGGTGAGCTTCAGGGGGAATTTGCATATGCATTTACATCAGAATTCAAGACACTGAAATCTGCTTCCCCCTTGATGGCAGAATCGTGAATGCACCACTACAGAACCAGGCCGAGCCCGTGTCACTGCCGCCTTTGGCAGGTTCAAGTCTTGCTCTGGGTGTAATATTTTGTGACTCATTTTTCCTCAAGCATAGAGTAATAGGCTTTAACTTCGCTAAGCTTTTTTGCCAGCACTTCGTCCCCTGCTGTTCCATTATATTGAACTTGTAAGCGGGACGCTAGGCCAGCCTCACCCAGATTACTGCAGCAAGGCGCCCCCCGCCGAGGGGCTGGTGTCAGGATAAGTGATGGGGAGGGAGGTCTCCATCTTGGCATGCTGTTCTCAGCTTATTAAATTCAGCTTTGTGGAAGCGGGGAGTCTGCCTCTCAGTCACACTGGCTCCAGCCTGATCCAACTGCTACTGTCAGACAATATGAAAAGAGGAACCACCACAGCTCATGGCAGGTGTGCTTCACGGCTGAAGAAATAAAAAAAAGGGAAGAAGAAGAAGGAGTCCAGGGTTAGGGGTAGGGTGATTGCCATTAGGATTTCATGAGCCTGTGTGAGCATGCTTTATTTTCCTCCTCCAGACGCTTCACTGGATTGAAGGCCTGATTCAGAGAGCCTCAGGTTTTTGAGAAAATGCACAGGTTTCTGAGCTCTGGGGCATGGAGACAGATATGTGGGATTGGAAGGCTGCTTTTATCTCCATTCTTTGCTGTAGGTTCCAAGGAAGCTTCCATTTAGATGAAAAACAACAACAACAGACAAACACTCTTTACATCCCCAGGTATCACGAAGGACTAAAATCCTTCCCCATAAAATCCTTTAAGTATCTTAGTGTAACAAGATGACAGAGGCTCTGCTCAGAGACATCCACTGAACAAAACAGAGAACCCAGCCCTGGAAAGAAGTCTCTGGGTGAGTCCTCATCTTTACCCCCCATGTCTGCCTCACCCTGTGTTCCAGTTACACGTAAACCACTCCAGCATTTAGTGGCTTACACTGACAGGCATCTTCTTATTCTTTGTGCTCTAGGAGCTGGCACCCCAAAGACGGGACCCCTAAATGACCGGAGCCACCTGCAGCCTGTCCAGCCCCGACCTGACATGTGGGGCTATTTCTCGTGTTAAAGGGGCCTTGTCAGATGCTCTTCTGCTGGCCTCACTGGGCTCTGCTTGACGCTGCACCAGGCCTGGATGGGGCTGGGCGTCCAGGGTCCTTCCCTCCAGGTCAAAGCTGGGCTCAGCAGTCAGGGGCTGAGGGGAGGGCTCACTTTCCCTTCTCTGCTGGCATCGGCCTTTGCACGAGGTGTGTGCAGAGCAGCCTCTGACTCAGGCTGCCGTGCCTTGGTGCTGTCCTGCGTTACCTCCTGCATCCCACCAGCTGGAGGGGGTCACGGGCCCAGCCCAGTCCAGCCTCTAAGCAGACTATGCAGCAGCAGGGAGACTAGTGCGTGGGGCTCACTGGGAATGGGCTTTGACAGGAGAGCAAGTGTGTTCTGGACTTTGGTCTTCAGCCTCCAGCCGGAATCTAGTGATGTCATTGGGCCTGTAGGACAGACCTTCCTGCGCTATTTATTTACTTTAATTTTTATTTTCTATTGCAGTGTATGGGTTGGGAAGATCCCCTGGAGAGGGGAATGGCTACCCACTCCAGGATTCTTAGGGCTTCCCTGTGGCTCAGACAGACAAGAATCTGCCTGCAGTGCAGGCGACCCAGGTTCGCAGGAAGATCCTCTGGAGGAGGGAATGGCAACCCACTCCAGTATTTTTGTCTAGAGAGTTCCACAGACCATGGGGTCTTAAAGAGTTGGACACGTCTGAGCAACTAACACTTTTTTCACTTTCATAGTTGATTTATCATGTTGTGTTAGTTTCAGGTGTATAGAAAAGTGATTCAATTATACATATATGAATTATATATCCATTCTTTTTCAGATTCTTTTCCCATATTGGTTATTACAGAATATTGAGTAAGTCCTTGTTGATTATCTATTTTATATACAGTAGTATGTATATGTTAATCCCAAACTCCTAATTTAGTCCTCCTCGTTACCTTTCCCCTTGGTTAACCGTAAGTTTCTCTTTGAAGTCTGTGAGTCTCTTTTATGAATAAGTTCATTTGTATCATCTTTTTAGATTTCCCGTATAAGTTATATGCTATTTGTCTTTCTCTGACTTACTTCACTCAGTATGATGATCTCTAGGTCGGTCATGTTGCTGCAAATGGCATAATTTCATTCTTTTTTATGGTTGAGTGGTATTCCATTCTATATATATACCACATTTTCTTTATCTAATCATCTGTTGATGGACATTTTGGTTGCTTTCATGTCGTGGCTATTGTAAGTAGTTCTGCTATGAACATTGGGGTGCATATATCTTTTCAAATTCTGATTTTCTCCAGATATATGCCCAAGAATAGGATTGCTGGATCATATGGTAACTCTATTTTTAGTTGTTTTTTTAAAATTTTTATTTATTTGGCTCCATCGGGTCTTAGTTTTGTCATGCATGATCTTTCATTTAGGCATAGTCAGTTCAGTTCAGTTGTTCAGTCGTGTCCAACTCTTTGCGACCCCATGAACCGCAGCACGCCAGGCCTCCCTGTCCATCACCAGCTCCCAGAGTTCACCCAAACCCATGTCCATTGAGTCAGTGATGCCATCCAACCATCTCACCCTCTGTCGTGCCCTTCTCCTCCTGCCTTCAATCTTTCCCAGCATCAGGGTCTTTTCAAATGAGTCAGTTCTTCGCATCAGGTGGCCAAAGTATTGGAGCTTCAGCTTCAACATCAGTCCTTCCAATGAACACCCAGGACTGATCTCCTTTAGGATGGACTGGTTGGATCTCCTTGCAGTCCAAGGGACTCTCAAGAGTCTTCTCCAATACCACAGTTCAAAAGCATCAATTCTTCAGCACTCAGCTTTCTTCGCCATCCAACTCTCACATCCATACATACACTGGAAAAACCATAGCCTTGACCAGACGGGACCTTTGTTGGCAAAGTAATGTCTCTGCTTTTTAATATGCTATCTAGGTTGGTCATAACTTTCCTTCCAAGGAGTAAGTGTCTTTTAATTTCATGGCTGCAATCACCATCTGCAGTGATTTTGGAGCCCAGAAAGATAAAGTCTGTCGCTGTTTCCACTGTTTCCCCATCTATTTGCCATGAAGTGATGGGACCAGATGCCATGATCTTAGTTTTCTGAATGTTGAGCTTTAAGCCAACTTCTTCACTCTCCTCTTTCACTTTCATCAAGAGCCTCTTTAATTCTTCTTCACTTTCTGCCATAGGGGTCGTGTCATCTGCATATCTGAGGTTATTGATATTTCTCCTGGCAATCTTGATTCCAGCTTGTGCTTCCTCCAGTCCAGCGTTTCTCATGATGTACTCTGCATATAAGTTAAATAAGCAGAGTGACAATATACAGCCTTGATGTACTCCTTTTCTTATTTGGAACCAGTCTGTTGTTCCATGTCCAGTTCTAACTGTTGCATCCTGACCTGCATACAGGTTTAAGGACTCTTTAACTGTGGTCAGGGATTGTGGGACCCTAGTTCCCTGACCAGAGATTGAACCTTGTCCCCTGCATTGCATGGCAGTTTCTTAACCACTGGACCACCAGGGAAGTCCTTACTTTCAGTTTTTTAAGGAACCTCCATGCTGTTTTCCATAGTGGCTATACCAATTTACATTTACACCAACAGTATAAGAGGATTCCCTTTTCTCCACACCCTCTCCAGCATTTATTGTTTGTTCAGTTTTGATGAAGGTCATTCTGACTGGTGTGAGGTAATAAGCTTATTGTAGTTTGGATTTGCATTTCTCTAATAATTAGCAATATTGAAATCTTTTCATGCTACGAGGATAATTTAGTCAATTATTCTATAACTATTTCAACTGAAGGCAAGTTTAAGCCTCTGCTTAGCTGTCTATAAAATGGAACACTCATTGCCATATGAGGTTCCCTTTGAGGTAATTGAGACTCCATATAATCAAAGAGTGTGGATAGACGGAGAATGAGACTGGGGGGATGTAGAAGGCAGGTTGCTAAGTTCTTGAGTCAGGATGAAGCCATAGGTACACAGTCCCTCAGCATCCAGGGCTGAGGTGGGTTGATTTCAGGACCCATGTGGACACCACAATTCGTGGATGCTCAGGTCCCTTATATAAAAAGTGACATATTTGCATGTAACTTGTGTATATCCTTCTGTATGCTTTAAATCATCTCTGGATTACTTATAATACCTAATATAGTGTAAGTGACTTCCCTGGTGGCTCAGACGGTAAAGCATCTGCCTACAATGTGGGAGACCGGGTTCGATCCCTGGGTCGGGAAGATCCTCTGGAGAAGGAAATGGCAACCCACTCCAGTACTCTTGCCTGGAAAATCCCATGGACAGAGGAGCGTGGTGGGCTACAGTCCATGGGGTTGCAAAGAGTCAGACATGACTGAGCAACTTCACTATGCACTATGCACTGTGCCATGTAAATAGCTGTAAATGCAATGTAAATGCTATTGAAATAGTTGCTTGATTGTGGCAAACTCAAGTTTTACTTTTTAGAACTTTCTGGAATTATTTTTTCAAAATTTTAAAGTCTCAACTGGTTGAATTTGAAGTTGCGTTTTTAAAATTGCCTTTTTAATTTTAGTCATTCCAGTGGCTCTAAAATGAAAACCCATGGTGGTGTAATGTGAAGGATGTCATTTTACAAAGCCTTATCTCTGGGTTAAACCCAGTATTTGTTTTTTAAAAGGCAAATGCCAGAGAGAAAGTGTCATAGAACCATCAATCCTGTTTTTTGTCTTTGCTCGGAATTACTTATCAGGTTATCATCATGAAGACAAATAATGAGGATAAAGGAAATTAAGTGATTGCCAAGGTGTGAGATGTTGACCACTGATAATATATGTACTAGGAAATATGGTATCTGCATCTTGTTATTGTTCAATTGCTAAGTTATGTCTGACTCTTTGCGACCTCATGGACTATAGCACACCAGTCTCCTCTATCCTTCACTGTTTCCCAGAGTTTGCTCAAATTCATGTCCACTGAGTCAGTAATGTTATCTAACCATCTTATCCATTGCCATCCCCTTCTCCTTTTGCCCTGAGTTTTTCCTAGCATCAAGGTCTTTTCTAATGAATTGACTGCATCAGGTGCCTGAAGTATTGGAGCTTCAGCTTTAGCAACAGTCTTTCCAGTGAAAATTCAGGGTTGATTTCCTTTAGGATCAACTGGTTTGATCTCCTTGCAGTCCAAGGGACCCTCAAGAGTCTTCTCTAACACCACAACTCAAAAGCATCAATTCTTTGGTGCTCAGCCTTCTTTATGGTCCAACACTCACAACCATACATGACTACTGGAAGAACTATAGCTTTGACTGTATGAGTCTTTGTTGGCAAAGTGATGTCTCTGCTTTTTAATACACTGTCTAGGTTTGTCATAGCTTTCCTTCCAAGGAGTAAGCATCTTTTAATTTTGTGGCTGCAGTCACCATCTGCAGTGCTTTTGGAGCCCAAGAAAATACAATCTGTCACTGTTTCCACTTTTTCCCCTTCTATGGATGTGAGAGTTGGACTGTGAAGAAATCTGAGCACTGAAGAATTGATGCTTTTCAACTATGGTGTTGGTGAAGACTCTTGAGAGTCCCTTGGACAGCAAAGAGATCCAACCAGTCCATCCTAAAGGAGATCAGTCCTGAATATCCATTGGATGGACTGATGCTGAAGCTGAAACTCCAATACTTTGGCCACCTCATGCGAAGAACTGACTCATTTGAAAAGACCCTGATGCTGGGAAAGATTGAAGGCAGGAGGAGAAGGGGATGACAGAGGGTGAGATGGTTGGATGGCATCACCAACTCGATGCACATGAGTTTGAGCAAGCTACGGGAGTTGGTGATGGACAAGGAAGCCTGGTGTACTGCAGTCCATGGGGTCGCAAAGGGTCAGACATGACTGAGCTGAACTGAACTGAATTTGCCACGAAGTGATGGATGCCATGAACTGGATGCTATGATCTTAGTTTTTTGTATATTGAGTTTCAAGCCAGCTTTTTCACTCTCCTCTTTCATCCTCATCAAGAGGCCCCTCAGTTCCTCTTCAATTTCTGCCATTAGAGTGGTATCATCTGCATATTGTTGATATTTCTGCCAGAAATCTTGATTCCAGCTTGTGATTCATCCAGCTTGTCATTTCTCATGATGCACTCTGCATATAAATTAAATGAGCTAGATGACTATATACAACCTTTCCCAATTTTGAACAAGTCAATTGTTTCATATCCAGTTCTAACTGTTGATTTTTGACTTGCATACAGGTTTCTCAGGAGGCAGGAAAGATGGCCTTGTACCCCCAACTCTTTGAGAATTTTCCAGTTTGTTGTGATCCAGACAGTCAAAGGCTTTAATATAGTCAATGAAACAGAAGTTTTTCTGTAACTCCCTTACTTTCTCCATGATCCAACGAGTGTTGGCAATTTGATCTCTGGTTCCTCTGTCTCTTCCATATCCAGCTTGTACATCTGAAAGTTCTCAGTTCAGATACTGCTGAAACCTAGCTTGAAAGATTTTGAGCATAACCTTGCTAGCATGTGAAATGAGCACAATTGTGCAGAGTTTGGACATTCTTGGCATTGCCTTTCTTTGGGATTGGAATGAAAACTGACCTTTTCCACAAGGTCCGTGAACCCATGTAGTTTGGACATGGTCAAGCAGGAGATGGGAAGATTGAACACCTCACAGCAAACAAGAGTCCAAAATGCAGTACTTGGTTGCAATCTCAAAAACAACAGAATCATTTTGGTTTGCTTCCAAGGCAAGCCATTCAACATTATGGTAGTCCAAGTCTATGCCACATCCTGCATCTTAGTTCACAGAGAATATTGCTTTGGCTGAGACTATGATTTTTTGTTGTTGTTTTAAAGTAAGGTTGATTTCCAATGTTGCATTAATTACTGCTGTATAGCAAAGTGATCCAGTTACACATTTATATATATATACAGACATTCTTTTATAAAAATATTCTTTCCATTATGGTTTATCATAGGATATTGGAGCCTAAGTTTTAATGAGTGGATGTTTTGAACAATAACTAGCATGCCAGTATGGGAAGAGACATGGGAGAGGGGCCCATAGGACTCAAGTCTGGGGACCAGTGGTGCAGTGCAGCGGTACTAGACTGGGGTTTCAGTGTTGTGGGATGGAATCCCTGTCACTCTAGAAGGATTTTAACCTCTCTGAATCTGCTTGTCATCATAAATATGTCGATGGTAAGACCTCATTTCAAAGTGGGTGAGACGATTCCACAAGATTAAAATATTTTACTTATTTTAATAAGAATGAAATGGTGGCAGAGAGCAATTTCTCAATTAGTCTCATATCTAAATCAAGTTAACATTTCCTTTCCCTGCCCACAGGGGTCTGGAGATTGAACGATTTTAGGCCCTGGGGTGTCAGTCCATGGTGGCACTGGTGGTTTCAGGCTAGTGTTGGGGGAGAGTTAAGCTTTCTGAAGGCAGGAGCAGCCAAGTAGCTCTTGCCCAGACCCCTTCATTCATCCCCTAGGAAGAGATTTAGACCACATTTCTCGCATTTCCCATTACTGTTACCTGTGACCGAGCGACTGGGCTCTGACTGTAGAACAGAGCCCAGTGACATGTGTTCCTTAAATGCTTGGCTCCTGGAGCCCTGCTCACGGGGTCCTTGGCTCCTTTCCCTCCAACTGCTGGTCTGATGTACAACGGAGGCCCTGAAACCCTGAGTATGATGGAGCAGTAAGGAGGAAGAACCTGTGAGCTAATTTCTACACCAAAAATGTACACAGGTGAGAAGCAGCTCTTGATCGTGTTCATTCAGGGAGACACTGGCCGTGTTTGTTGCAGCGTCTCTCCCACCCTGACTGATACAGAAGGCACTACTCACAGCTTTCCTGCACAACTGCCAGGGATGCAAAACATGTGCTTCTCAGGTGTCCAGAAAGTGCTTACTGAATTAATGGTCAAGGAGCAAACTGATAATTGACATGGAAAAATAAAAGGTATGAATTGAGGAGTGGAGGAAGGAAAAAATATTTTGCTTTCCCTATCAGATTGCTCAGGATTGACCCATGGTAGAGGAAATGATTTTAATTTCCTTGCTCCCTGGGTTTTAAATTTTTCTGTTCTCTTGTGGGCCTATTAAGAGTTGGGAAAGCTTGAGAAGGTGACATCCAAGGCTGTTTATTAGCAGCCGTTTTGTTTTTTCTCTACTAGAGTCCAGTGCCTCTCTTTTAAAATATTTCACTGCCGTAGGAGTGGCATCTAGTATAGAAAAATCAAAACCAAACAAGATAATAACCACATTTTAAACAATGATTTCCCGGGCTTATTTGAATCAGGAAGGAACGTCTCCAGCAGTCAAAGCATCAGCAACAGGATGAGATTTGAAAAGCGCTGTGCCGCCTAACCCCACTTGTTTACTGCTTCTCACCTCCTTAATAATCCGCAAACTCAATACTTCTCACAGAAAACCCAGCAGTCTCACCCCACTTTTCCACCAAGATTTCATAGCCAAGAGCTGTAATAAGGTCTCCGACTAGTGTAACTCACATCCTGTTTACCAAACATGTTATGGTATCTTTACTGAAAGAGCCTTGTCAACAGTATGTGTCTCTCTGGGCACAGTTTACAGGGTGATTCTGTAAACGTGCATCATTTTTTTTTTTCCAATTAATCCTCCCTCCCAAGAAATGTGCTAATCTGTACTGGGTCTCCTTGTCATTGGTGTGAATTATCTGATTTTTACTATTTTCAAAGGCATTTTGCATATTCATAAAATGTTATCATTCAAACATACCATATTAACCCAGAGTACATTTTAAGCCAAAGAAAATTAATTCTGTTTTGGATAAATCAATTAGAGTTTGAGTAGAGACTACTATTCTGGTTTTGTTTTATTGCTTCTAGAGAAGTATGTGCAGTACAGTGAACTGAGAACCCTGTCACAGCCTTTGTGAAATCAAACATTTTCTGAATCGACTGGCAGTAAGTTAATCATGGTAGATAGGGTAAGGGTAAGTCTAATTGTAAGAAAATTCAATATAAAAAGTCAAGCTTATGATGGATTTAAATTATGGGGCAATTATTTGCATTACAAGTTAATTATTTGCCTCACAGGGGTTTTGTAATTTATTAGTAATTTGACCAAAGAGGCTATGAGGTTAACTGAAGGCATGAGTTTTCTTTTAAAAAAATGGAAATATTTTAGGTTTTTATGTTACTTATGTTCTCTATCACAATATTCAGCTCTGCCTTGATGAAGTATGTGTAAAATAAAATCAGCAGTGAATAATAAATGAATACATACACATGTGTTTCAATAAAACTTCATTTGTGGCTGCTAAATTTGAATTTCATATGATTTTATTATGTTTCACAGTAGTCTTATGGTTTTTTAGCTTTGGGGCTATATGAAACCCAAGGGATGGCTAGATTTGGCACAGGAATTCTAATTTGCCAACCTTTGATTTAAAGTATGATGAGCAATCAGAGAGGGATGAAGCTAAGATGCCTGCTAGTACAGTGCGCCTGGAGAGGGGGCTTCCACACAGAAGTGCAGCTTGGAATTGAACATTCATCACTGGAAAGGCTCTGGGCTCTGATCCTTCCTCAGTGATCAGTGCAAAGAAATAGAAGAAAAGAATAGAATGGGAAAGACTAGAGATCTTTTCAAGAAAATTAGAGATACCAAGGGAACATTTCCTGCAAAGATGGGCACAATAAAGGACAGAAATGGTATGGGCCTAACAGAAGCAGAAGATATTAAGAAAAGGTGGCAAGAACACACAGAAGAATTATAATCACTCACCTAGAGCCAAACATCCTGGAATGTGAAGTCAAGTGGGCCTCAGGAAGCATCACTACGAACAAAGCTAGTGGAGGTGATGGAATTTCAGTTGAGCTATTTCAAATCCTAAAAGATGATGCTGTGAAAGTGCTGCACTAAATACGCCAGCAAACTTGGAAAACTCAGCAGTGGCCACAGGACTGAAAAAGGTCAGTTTTCATTCCAATTCCAAAGAAAGGCAATGCCAAAGATTGCACAAACCACCACACAATTGCACTCATCCCACACACTAGCAAAGTAATGCTCAAAATTCTCCAAGCCAGGCTTCAACAGTACATGAACCATGAAATTTCAGATGTTCAAGCTGGATTTAGAAAAGATGTTCAAGCTGGATTTAGAAAAGGCTGAGGAACCAGAGATAAAAATTGTCAACATCTGTTGGATTATTGAAAAAGCAAGAGAGTTCCAGAAAAACATCTATTTCTGCCTTATTGACTACTCCAAAGCCTTTGACTGTGTGGATCACAACAAACTGTGGAATAGTCTTCAAGAGATGGAAATACCAGACCACCTTATCTGCCTCCTGAGAAATCCATATGCAGGTCAAGAAGCAACAGTTAGAACCGGACATGGAACAACAGACTGGTTCCAAATTGGGAAAGGAGTACGTCGAGACTGTATATTGTCACCCTGCTTATTTGACTTATATGCAGAGTACATCATGAGAAACGCTGGGCTGGATGAAGCACAAGCTGGAATCATGGCTGCAGGGAGAAATTTCAATAACCTCAGATATGCAGATGACACCACCCTTATGGCAGAAAGTGAAGAAGAACTAAAGAGCCTCTTCTTGAAAGTGAAAGAGGAGAGTGAAAAAGTTGGCTTTAAAAAACTGAGATCATGGCATCTGGTCCCATCACTTAATGGCAAATAGATGGGGAAACAATGGAAACAGAGACTATTTTCTTGGGCTCCAAAATCACTGCAGATGGTGACTGTAGCCATGAAATTAAAAGACGCTTGCTCCTTGGAAGAAAAGCTATGACCAACAAAGAGAGAAATTAGAAAGCAGGGACATTACTTTGGTGACAAAAGTCCGTCTAGTCAAGGCTATGATTTTTCCAGTAGTCATGTATGGATGTGAGAGTAGGACTATAAAGAAAGCTGAGTGCTGAAGAATTGATCCTTTTGAACTGTGGTGTTGGAGAAGACTCTTGAGTCCCTTGGACTGCCAGGAGATCAAACCAGTCAATCCTAAAGAAAATCAGTCCTGAATATTCATTGGAATGACTGATGCTGAAGCTGAAGCTTCAATATGTTGGCCACCTGATGTGAAGGACTGACTCATTGGAAAAGTCCCTGATTCTGGGAAAGACTGAAGGCAGATGGAGAAGGGGATGACAGAGGATGAGATGGTTGGATGGCATCACCAACTTGATAGACATGAGTTTGAGCAAGCTCTGGGAGATAGTGATGGACAGGGAAGCCTGGCATACTGCAGTCCATGAGGTCGCAAAGAGTCAGACATGACTGAGCAACTGAACTGAACTGAGAGTTCTGGCAGCTAGGCACAGAATAATTTTGGGCACAGGGACACACCGTAGCTCAGCCTGAATAGTTTCAGCTTCATTTTCCAACTTACTTCTCTGCTATATAACTTTTTTGTCTTGGGTGACTCAGAATAGTAAGGCAGAGTTCTCAGATGCTGACTAAGAAGTTGTAGAAGAGGGTCTTGAAATCTACATGTTCAACAAGCCAGCCAGGGTGGACTGATGGGGTTTCTACAGCTGGTGGGCAGAACACTGAGTACTCTCTTCTCTACCCTGGCTTTTGTCTTCTTCCACTGTCTTCCATCTGTTGCTCCTTCTCATGCCTTGGCCTAAAGACTCAACTGCGGCTTAGGGGTGACTTCTTTTGGGGGTACAGCTTATAGAACAGAAGGTCAGTGCATGTTAACGTCTATTGCAGCCAAAGTGATCTTTTCAAAATGTCACACTGTAATCTACAATACAATACAAAGCAGTAAGTCCATGAAGCAGAAACAGACTCGTAGACATCGAGAACAGGCCCGAGGTGGCCAAGTGGAGGTGAGTGGGAAGGACTGGGAGTTTGGGGTTAGCAGATGTTGTCATATATAGGGTGGATGGACAGCAAGCTCCTGGCTATAGAGTACAGGGACCTGTATTCAGTAGCCTGTGACAGACCATCATGAATAAGAATGTGAGAAAGAATATATTCATGTGTAATCGAGTCACTTTGCTGTACAAAAGAAATTCACACAATGTTGCAAACCAACTGTACTTCAATAAAAAAAAAAAAAAAAGCACAGCAAACCAACAAACACCACCCTGTCCACGTCAGTATTTGCTAAGTCCTTCATTGATTTCCTCTGCATTTGGCGTAGAGGTAAACTCACCAAGGCTTGCCCAGTGTGGTTCCTCATCCCAGCCATGTTTGAACCTGACGTTACCCTGGCTGCCTTTCTTCCCGTTTCCTCTCTCTGCCTCTCCCTGCCACGGGGCTTTTGCACTTGCAGGCCCCTCTGCCTGCTGCCCTTTGCCTCCTCTTTCTCCTCTCAGCTGATGTTTCTATAGGTTTCACATTTCACTCAAGTGACCTTTCATTGGGAAAGCTCTTTCTGACCTCAGCTTTACAAAGTATCCACGTACCAGGTGGTATATGTCACAGGGGCAGTCTTGACACTTGTTACTGGGTAAGACCTGTCTCTCGCACTAGACTCTGGGCTCCACAAGGATGGGGGTTAAGCTGATGTTCAGCTCACAGTTGTGTTTTCCATGCCCAGCATAGTGCCCGGACCACAGCCATCTGTAGAGTGAAGGAACAACAGAAAGAATGAGTGAAGTAGTGAGAAAAGACTGCGTTTTGTGTTGCTGCAGGCAATTAGAAAGGCCGAGAAGGTGTCCTGTGACCACAAGGAGCACCACGCTAACCACATGGAACTGAACAAGCACCAGGCCACTCGCCGCTGCAGCGGCAGCCGTGCGGAGAGTGGAGGAGAGAGGGCAGTGGGCCCGCCAGAGCTGACAGGTGCAGGAGGAGGGTAGAGGAGGAACTGCTTGAGATGAGGGTTGTAATAAAATTACCTATGTGGGTACCAAATGCCGAAGAGAAGAAAGAGAAGGAGGCTGCTCAGAATTCACAAGACAGGAAGTATTCATTGGTACGTACACTTTTTGGCAAAAGTTGAGTATAAGGGCACGGTACAAGGGTAGATCTGATCTTACCAAGTTTCACTGGGGAAAATCAAATGATGGCCTGACATCTGCTTAAATGCCTGATTCTAGGTTTTCAGCTGTTTACAAGTAGGTATTATTGAGAGAGTGATACTTAATCAGGTTGATAGGGAGTCCAGGGACCCCCAAGAAGAAGGAGGAGGTAAACACTTCTCTCCATACATTCTTTTACCTTATTCAAGTAGGACATGTTTCTTTCTTGAACGCTGTGTTGCTATGGCAACAATCTAGTTCACCTGGAGCTAGCCTTCTTTAATCCTGGAGCTGATAATTACATAGCAAGACAATATATATTACTCATAAAAATGATTTTCTTAGGCTCTATGTTAATGATTACTATTGAAACAATATATTTTGTTTGGGAATCTGTTTTCTCCAAAACTTACATCCTGCTGAAAGTGGCAGGATTTTTCTCACCCAGAGATGTCCTGACCAGATCCCGTGCTCCCTGACCAATCTTGTGTCAATGTTATCTCAGGATATATGTTGTGGAAGAAAGGCCTGGTAAAACTTCATAGCACTGAGGTATTCTTTTCTCTGTTCTCAGCAGCTAACAGAGTATATGGTGCCTTGCCTGAACTGGGGGGAGGGGTACTCTCCTACCCACTTCCAGGGCCTTTCGCTGGAAGCTTCCTCTCTCCCTTTCACTTTAATAAAACTTCACTGCACGAGGCTCTCAGTGACTTAGACTGCGTCTTTGATCCTGGAGTGAAACTTTCTCCTTTGGAGACCATGAATCCAGCACCATTCACCATAATCTATCATTATTACACTTAATAATACATAAATGACTTGTATATGCTATTAAAACATGTTTATAATATTTTTTTTAGTAATGTTATCTTCAAGCTGACTTGATTACTATGGAAATGTAATCTATTAACTTCAAAAAAACTTGATTTTGAATATCATCTAGTAAACAAAAGGTGGGCAAATTTCCACTTGTCACAATTTTTGGTTTTGCTGGGAAAGAAATAATTTCATTCTCTTAGCACCAAGCACATAATAGGTGCACAGTAAGGTTTCTTGAATGATGAAAAGATTATGCTGTTTACTCATGAACAGAAAATAATCCTTTAGCTGGAGCTTAAAGCTCCATCTAACATTCACAGAAAAATGTGTGTGGAACAAAATCTCTGAAGAATCCCATTTCATTCTTTTATCCCATATAGGATTTTTTCTAAGTAGTTCCCAATGGGAAGTATCTATACTGTCTTCTGGGATTTTTAAAGGCAGAGGTGCTATGGTCTCTCAGGGCCAATCAGCTTCATGTGCAGCAAACCACCCCAAGCCCAGCAGTTGGAAATGACAATATTGATTTTAGAAAATGTTTCTATGTGTATGCAATTTGGCCTGGGCTCAACTGGGTTATTTTTCAGGACTCAGGTGCCAGTGAGGGAACTGGCTGCCCCAGGGTGATGGGGACACCCTCTCCCCCACCCTCCAATGGGCTAGCTTTGCCCAGCTGGGCAGCTCTCCAAGAGCAAGGGCAGAAGTTGTAGTGTCCCATGGCTTGGACTCAGAGATGGTACACTGTCACTTCCATCAGTTACCCCTTTATAATCAGGTTCACTTTCTGAAGTTTCCGTTACCCACTTTGGTCCAAAAGTATTTCATGAAAAATTCCAGAAATAGAGAAAAACAATAGAATGGGAAAGATTAGAGATCTATTCAAGAAAATTAGAGATACCAAGGGAACATTTCATGCAAAGGTGGGCACAATAAAGGACAGAAATGGCATGGATCTAACAGAAGCAGAAGGTATTAAGAAGAGTTGGCAAGAATACACAGAAGAACTATACAAGAAAGATCTTAATGACCCAGATAATCACAATGGTGTGATCACTCACCTATAGCCAGACATCCTGGAATATGAAGTCAAGTGGGCCTTAGGAAGTATCACTATGAACAAAGCTAGTGGAGGTGATAGAATTCCAGTTGAGCTAAAAGATGATGCTGTGAAAGTGCTGCACTCAATATACCAGAAAATTTGGAAAACTCAGCAGTGGCCACAGGACTGGAAAAGGTCAGTTTTCATTCCAATCCCAAAGAAAGGCAATGCCAAAGAATGCTCAAACTACCACATGATTGCACTCATCTCACATGCTAGTAAAGTAATGCTCAAAATTCTCCAAGCCAGGCTTCAATATATGTGAACCGTGAACTTCCAGAAGTTCAAGCTGGTTTTAGAAAAGGCAGAGGAACCAGAGATCAAATTGCCAACATCTGTTGGATTATCGAAAAAGCAAGAGAATTTCAGAAAAACATCTATTTCTGCTTTATTGACTATGCCAAGGCCTTGGGCTGTGTGGATCACAACAAACTGTGGAAAATTCTTCAAGAGATGGGAATACCAGACCACCTGACTTGCCTCTTGAGAAATCTGTATACAGGTCAGGAAGCAACAGTTAGAACTGGACATGGAACAACAGACTGTTCCAAATAGGAAAAGGAGTACGTCAAGGCTGTATATTGTCACCCTGCTTATTTAACTTACGTGCGAGTACATCATGAGAAGTGCTGGGCTGGATGAAGCACAAGCTGGAATCAAGATTGCCAGGAGAAATATCAATAACCTCAGATATGCAGGTGACACCACCCTTATGGCAGAAAGTGAAGAAGAACTAAAGAACTTCTTGATGAAAGTGAAAGAAGAGAGTGAAAAAGTTGGCTTAAAACTCAACATTCAGAAACTTAAGATCATGGCATCTGGTCCCATCACTTCATGGGAAATAGATGGGGAAACAGTGACAGACTTTATTTTTCTGGGCTCCAAAATCACTGCAGGTGGTGATTGCAGCCATGAAATTAAAAGACACTTGCTCCTTGGAAGAAAAGTTAAGACCAACCTAGACAGCATATTAAAAAGCAGAGACATTACTTTGCCAACAAAGGTCCATCTCGTCAGGGCTGTGGTTTTTCCAGTAGTCATGTATGAATCTGAGAGTTGGACTATAAAGAAAGCTGAGCACTGAAGAACTGATGCTTTTGAACTGTGGTGTTGGAGAAGACTCTTGAGAGTCCCTTGGACTGCAAGGAGATCCAACCAGTCCATCCTAAAGGAAATCAATCCTGAATATTCATTGGAAGGACTGATGCTGAAGCTGAAGCTCCAATATTTTGGCCACCTGATGCAAAGAACTAACTCATTTGAAAAGACCTTGATGCTGGGAAAGATTGAGGTGGGAGGAGAAGGAGACAACAGAGGATGAGATGGTTGGATGTCATCACTGACTCAATGGAGATGAACTTGAGTAAACTCAAGAGAGTTGGTGATGGACAGGGAGGCCTGGTGTGCTGCAGTCCATGGGATCACAAAGAGTCAGACACAACTGAGCGACTGAACCAAACTGAAAGTTTATTTCTTTGTTTTTTTTACAGATATAACACACCACTTTCTCTGATACATATATATTAGAGAAGGCAATGGCACCCCACTCCAGTACTCTTGCCTGGAAAATCCCATGGACGGAGGAGCCTGGTAGGCGGCAGTCCATGTGGTCACGAAGAGTCAGACATGACTGAGCGACTTCACTTTCACTTTTCACTTTTATGCATAGGAGAAGGAAATGGCAACCCACTCCAGTGTTCTTGCCTGGAGAATCCCAGGGATGGGGTCGCATAGAGTCAGATACGACTGAAGTGACTTAGCAGCAGCATACATACATACATACATACATATATATATATATACATATATATATATATATATATATATATATATATATATATAATTTTTAAACTTTGGCTCAATGGTAAAGAATCCACCTGCCCAGGTAGGAGACGTGAGTTTGATCCCTGGGTCAGGAAGATCCCCTTGCAAAGGAAATAGCAACCTACTCCTTTATTTTTGCCTTGAAAATCCCATGGACAGAGGAACCTGCTGGGCTATAATCCATGGGGTAGCGGAGAGTCAGACACAACATAGCGACTAAACAGTAACAATAGTTGATTAACTATTTGATTATTCAAATAGTTGATTAACAATGTTGTGATTGTTTCAGGTGGACAGTAAAGAGACTCAACCATACATATGCATGTAACTATTTTCCCCCAAACTCCCTTCCCATCCTGGCTGCCACATAGCATTGAGCAGAGTTACCTGTGTTATACATAGATCCTTGTTGGTTATCCATTTAAAATATAGCCACAGTTCATAAGTTTAAATCACACACCATTATGAGTAACATGATGAAACCTTGCCCTGTCCCACTCCATTCTGCCAGGGACCCCCATGGCCCTGTGATCCAGGAGCAGCCAAAGCAGATGGTCGAACTTCTGATGTACCTTCAGAAGGTCCACAGTAGCCCAGTGCTAGATCACAATGCCTACCTCATCCACCTCCTCCATCTCATCACAAGGGCTTTTTATCATCTCACATCATCAGGAGAAGGATGGGTGCAGTGCAGTGAGATATCTTGGGAGAGAAGCCACACTCAGATAACTTTTATTACACAATGTTATAATTGTTCTCTTATTATTAGCTACTGTTGCTAGTCTCTTCTAGTACCTAGATTGTAAGATAAACTTTGCCATAGGTGGGTACGTACAGGAAAAACACAGTGTCTGTAGGGCTCAGTAGTACCTGTGGTTTCAGGCTCCATGTGGGTCTAGGAGTGTATTCCCAGAGAATAAAGGTGGGAGGCGGGGGGGCATGACTGTACATTTTGTTGTAACACAGCAAACCCCAAGGCCATCCTAGAGTCACTAGATGGGAAGTAGGCTCCGTTTCTCAATAGCAGGAGTTGCAAAGTTACCACGCAAGGGCCACTGATATCAGGAAATGTGCTGGCTTGTGGTGAGTTCTGTGATCTGCCTTAAGAACCCCTTCTCTCTAGTATGAAGACTGTTTCTCTAAGTCAAATCAAAATCACACTTCAGCTTACTACCAGCTTGCTATATTCTTCTTTGATGATGGCAAATATTCACTGTCTCCTTACCATAGCTTTTCCTCAAGTTAATAGCTTTAATTTTCCCTTCAGCTCTCTTTTATCCTCAAAAATATAGTTGATATATTGTATATACAAAGCAACCTGAGAAATTGACCCTTGAGAAGGAAAGATAGTTACGTTAACTAGATACTTTTGAATCTTTTGAAATTTTATTATCTGAGAATAAATGCTAGCTTGATCATTCATTTATGCTAAATAATAATAACAACCACTAATCCTTCCATAGCACCATTTGTAATCAGGCACTTTTCTAAGTGCATTACTTTAATCCTCACAAACCCCTCTGTGACAGGTACACCATAATCGCCGTCCCCTTCAGTACATGGGGAGCTGGAACACGGAACTAGTGGTGATGGCGTGTCTTCCCACATACAGATGTGGAGACGCAAGCAGTCTGTGTGCCTGCAAATCACTGTAAAATGTGAGACGTGATTTTACTTGTATCATGAACCTGACCTGGTCATGTTCTTCACTAAGCCTGTGAGAAGTCCGAAGAACACACAAATTGTTACATGGTTCTCCGGTGCTACTTAAACAAAGGAACTGATGGTGTCTGTTTAAATGCAAATCAGTCTACAGTGTTAATGAAGTTGCTATCAGTGTGATTTCAGGTTAACTATTTTCGTGTGAGATCTTATTTTCCCACCAAATGTCCTTCCTCTAGTCTTTATTTGCGGATGAAGTCAACACTGGTAGTGAAATTCAAGGGAGGAATAAGAATGCAAGTTACCCTTCAAGTCTGTTGCACCCACTTCCCGTTTTTGCTGGACATTGTACTCACGTGTATTTGTCCCCAACAAATATTTTCTAACTGATATGTCTTCATCATCATGAACCCAATTTACAGCAGCAGGCATGCAGTGTGTTATTTTTGGAGCGGTGCTATATACACTGCAAAGAATTTGCACATGAGGGCAAAATGGAACAGACAACTGCTTTTGGGGACTGCACAGATTAGTACATCATTGCATACTAACAAAGTGCTAATTGCTCCTTTGACCACGGGCCCAGTTTACAGAGCTTTTGCACAAATGTGCTCTGTGCACTAAATTACAAAACTAACACTGCATTATTTCTCAGTACAGCTTGCAAATTCTTGTAGGGCAGTATGAATTAGCATTAATTAAACCAGAGAAAGAGGCAGAGAAAGAGAGGAAGAGACAGGACTAGCTAGAGAGAGTGAGATACATTTTATAAAGAACAGAGCAGATGCTAATTACTTAGGTTACAAATGTTGCACTTGTTCTGAAATGATACTAGTATAAGCAAACAGCATCTCTTCTCAAGGCTTGCATTTTGAGAAACAACAGTTTCAAGCCTGAAGTGAATATGAACATTGGTGATTAATAGCTGAAATAAGAGTGATTGGCCTTAGCTGTTATGTGTTTTGTCAGATACACGTGACTAATTCTTGAGGGGATTCTTTGCGTTCAAGATTCCAAATACACTTTTTTCAGAACAGCTAAGAGAATTGGCCACGTGGTGGATGAATAAGGTTTCATCTTTGGAAAGTATGCAAGGTTCACGTGTAATTTCTCTCACCCTTCTCTCCTTTCATTTAGTGTAGTGTTTGCATCCTTCCATTTATTCAGCATAAATGTAGATTTACCAAACTCTGCATATGCTAAGTATTTGAAAGTACCTCAGAGTGGACAATTTTCTTATTTAATAAATATTTGTTGAGTATCTAATATGTGCTAAGCACAGGAAGCACAAACAGTCATTATCATCAAGTGGCTCAGAGTCTTTTTGGATAAATAGGTCCATAAGTGACTCATAGTACCATAAGAAGGCAAATGCCTCCCTCAGAGACTGAAGAGAAGTCTGCTATCAGGAATGGAAGGCAGACAGCCATTTCACCTAGAAGGATGGAGGAGCAGAGACTTTTTCCTGTTGCACCTGGAATGATACATTCAGACGGGAGACATGGCTAGTGTTTCCAGCAGTGGGTTGGGGATGGAGATCCAGGAGTGTCCAGGGGTGGAGATGGTAAGACTCTGAACTTGGTCCCTGGCAAGGCAATGGAGAACGAAGAACAGATCTGACAACCTTTGCAGAGGGGGACCTGAGAGCAAGGGATACGCACTTGGTCTCGACACGTGAGGGAAATTGACGTCAGAGCTCTGCGCACGGTGGATGATGAATACTCTGGGACCAAAGGAAGGGCGGGGTGAGGAAGCAGGACGAGGCTGCTGGCTGTCTGGAGGCTGAGGCTGGCATGGCTAGGTCTCTGCCCATGACTCCCTGGGACTTCTTTACCAGCCCTGGTGGATTTTCACACTCAGCCAACACTCGGGAGCAGCTGGAACCTGTGCGTCTTTGCCAACAGTCAATCTCGGCTACTGAAACGCATTCACCTGCATTCACAGAGAAAGAAAACTGCTGGGAATTTATTAAGAGGATTGAGGAGACTAAGACCAGCCCTTACTTGGGTTAGTACCTCAGGGAACACAGGTATTTCTCCATCCTTGCGCCTCACTGGGACAACTTTGATGTGTGACCTACACCTGTGTTTCTCGAAGTTTGGTTTGCTCATGAGTCACTTGAGAGATCATGTGACATTCAGACACATTCAGTAGGGCTGGTGTGCGTGTGTGCTAAGTAGCTTCAGGCATGTCCAACTCTTTGCCACCGTATGGACTGTAGCTCACCAGGATCCTCTTGTCCATGGGAGTCTCCACGCATGAATACTGGAGTGGATTGTCATGCCTTCCTCCAGGGGATCTTCCCAACCCGGGGATCGAACCCCCATCTCTTGTGGCTCCTGCACTGCAGGTGAATTCTTTACCACTGAGCCACCAGGGAAACCCAATAGGGCTGCTGTGAGGATCTGAATTTCCGCAGCTCTAACAGCTCCTGGTGATGGGTGCTGCTGGCCCATGGGCCACGCTCTGCATCGCAAGGAGGTACCATAGTCTACAGAGTGCCCCAAGGGACTGAACCAAAATGATCCATTCTCTTTCTTGACATTGCTTCCTTGCTTAACTTCCCTCTCTTCCTGGTCCAAATTCTCCTCTCTCGCACTAGGTTTTTCTGGGAGCCCTTCTCAATAAGTCATGCCCACAGGAATGCTCATCTCAGGGTCTACAACTGGGGACTGCAACTTAAGACAGAGCCCTTAAGTTTGGTTTTGAACATGACATATGAGGTGTGGATGAAACATACAGGATGTAATAGCCAATGGGTAGTAGGTGGTATTCATCCCTTCCTTCTCTGAGTTCCCCTTCTTAGCGTCCTGAGAACGCAGACCATGAGGCAGAACTTGGTTGTTTCCAGTTTGTCCCTAATAGTTTAAAAGAGCAAGTTTATCTTGTTAGATTCTAGGTTGAAATCTTTGAAAAGATGTGGTATGTATGACAAGTCCCACTGACCAAAATATTCTGTTAGTTGAGCGCTTCTCAAACAAAAGTTCATGTAAGAGTCAACCATTGATCTTGCTGAAATACAGCTTGCGATTGTGTAAGTCTGGGGAGGGGCCTGAGAACCTGTATTTTTAACAGGCTCCCTGCGGATACTTCTGTGGTCTCAGATCACAGGGGCCACATTTTGAGAAGCAAGGATCGGAAACACTTGATGTATTCTGAAGTGTAATTTTCAAGGAAATGCTCTGAGTTTGAATGAAACGCTGATAGCAGCAGCAGTAATAGAAGTACTAGAAGCAGTAATAGCGGTAGTAGTAAGCAGAAACTAACGTTTTGACATTTGACATGAAGCCATCCTGACAACCAGGAGTGAACACACCCGTCGTGACCTGATGTTCCCTCTTGCCCCCTGTTGCCCCCCGCCCCCAACAGGCCACCACAGGACTGCTTCCTGTTACTCTAGGTGAGACTGTGTTCTCTAGAATTTCATAACATGGAATCAAGCCTTGCGTCCTCTTTACTGTCTGATTTCTTTCATTCAACATCAGTAAGTCGAGATCCATCTCCACTGTTGTATGTGTCAATACTGCATTCGTTTATGTTGCTGACAGGTGTCCCATTGTATGGATATGCCCCAGTTTGTCCATTCCCCTGTTGATGGACATTTGGATTTCTTCCAGTTTTGAATGCTACAAATAAAGCTATTATGGACAATCATGGAAAAAAGTAGTAGCAGCATGACAGCTGACATTTATTACTTACACTGGCTGAGTAGGAGCACTTCCTCTGTGCTTGGCCCTTTTCAAATTGTGATGTGTATACTAACCCACTTACTTCTCACAATGACTCCAAGATATCTAAGAATAAAGAGCGATCAGTCTTTTGATTGGAGAAGGAAATGGCAACCCACTCCAGTATTCTTGCCTGGAGAATCCCACGGACAGAGAAGCCTGGCAGGCTACAGTCCATAAGGTCACAAAGAGTTGGACAGGACTGAGTTACTAACAACAGCAATCTTTTAATAGGCTGGTTACTGTTCTATACAAATCTTCCTCAACTTATGATGGGTTATTCTAAGTAGAAAATGCATTTAATGCTCACAACCATCATGGTTTAGCCCTGCCTGCCTTTAATGTGCTCAGAGCACACACATTAGCCTACAGTTGGGCAAGATCATTTATCACAAAGCCTATTTATAATAAAGTGTTGACTATCTCATGTAATTTATTGATTCCTGCACTGAGAGTGAAAAACAGAGTAGGTGTCTGGGTACAGAATAGTCATAAGTGTATTGACTGTTTGCCCTTACAGTCACTTGGCTGCCTGGAGGCTGAGGCCACCCAGCATCATAGGAGTATGTATCTCATCTCTCTAGCCTGAGAAAAGATCACGATTCAGATTCAAAGTACAGTTTCTGCTAGATGAGTAGCACTCTCGTATCTTTGTAAAGTTGAAAAATCTTAAACCAAACCATCATAAGTCAGGGATCTCTGGTACTGAGGACTTCGGAATATTTGGGTCTTAAGCTAGACAAGTCCAAATATTTGGATTTGTTTTGCTCGTCACCACACGATCTCTAAGTGCTGTGCTTAGTCACTCTGTCATGTCCAACTCTTTGCAACCCCATGGATTGTAGCCTGCCAGGCTCCTCTGTCCATACCCTCCTCCGGGGGATCTTCCCAACCCAGGGATCAAACCCAGGTTTTCCTCATTGCAGATAGATTGTTTAACAATCTGCGCAACCAGGGAAGCCCAAGAATACTGGAGTGCATAGCCTATCCCTTCTCCAGAGGATATTCCTGACTCAGGAATTTAACCAGGGTCTCCTGCATTGCAGGCTGATTCTTTACCAGCTGAGCCACCAGGGAAACCCCATGATCTCTAAGAGGAGAGGACATTTGTGGGAAATGAACAGAGCCTAACTTATTTTTATCTGGGGAGCCCTGGGAAGGCACCAGAACAGATGTATGAGGTGACAATGAATGAAGGAGCTTCTGTGGTGATGTCACAGGTTGATGGATTGATTTTAAAACTCAACTTAACCCCCAGTTTACCCCACCCTTTTGAGTCAGCTTTGGACAGTTGGGTCTGAAAATGACAAGGATGACTCAAGCTTTGAAATCTCTGTGAAAATAAGAGACACCTCTTCCCACCCTTTGGCAATCTTTGTTTTCTTCCAAATGCCAAGTACCCACACTTTAAGGAAAAAAAAAAAAAAAAAGACAAACTATGTACAAAATCTTCTGACTTAATCAAAACAAATATTTCTCCAAATCTTCTTTATGTGTACTTATGAAACCTGAAATAAAGTTTAGCAATGGAAAGAAATTGAATATCACTGTATTTCCTTGTTTTCAGAAATCAAATGTTTAGGATATAATCAGGCAGGTTTATAATTGTGAAAAGAACCTGCTTTCCTTTTGTATCAGGTTTTAATTGTGAACAAGAAGACCTGCATGGCTTGAAAGAAAATATGGACGTATCTATTTCTCTCTTATTAAATATCGGGAATCAGTCATGAAGTATGTGTTATAGCGTCTCTCTAACACACAGGTTTAAGAATTGTAGCTGATTAAAGTGGAGCAGAAGGAAGCGAGCTGACTCTGGCTGGGGGTGAGGGGCGGGGAGGGAGCATCGATAGCATCACATCCTGGGCTATGACTGAACGTGGAGGAATGTGAGAGGGCCCTCTTCCTGGTGTTATATGTGTGAAATCATCATAAGTGTAATGAATCCACTTCTGAAAGTCCTCTCTTATGTAAAGAGAGGAATCATTTTTAGCACCTGAGGAGTTACAGATGATGGTAAACTCAGGCAAGAGGAACTGGACTCAGGCTGTGTGAATGATGCCTGTTTGGCAAATGAGCTCAGAGAGGAGGTAGGATTCTGAACTAGAGAATGGGAAACACAGTGTTGAATTTTGCAAACAAGAAGTAGTCTCTCCGGTTACTGGGAAGGGAAATTAATTTATGATGTTGACAGAAATTCCCCAACTGTATTGTATGGAACAACATTGCATTAAAAGGGTTCTTTTGTCAAGTAAGTTTAGAAAACCATGCACGCCATTTTTGCTTGTGAAGAGTCTCAAAATGCACAAATATACAAGTGGTTCTGACGGACCTGCTTCTGCTCTAAGTTTGCTAAAAAAAAAGGCTTCTCAGAAAAGAGTGTTATGTGAAACTCAGTTCAGGAAATGGAGGAGAATTTTTGGAAGAGTACTTGATTGCACAGAGGTATGTCATGACTTAACCAGTAGGTTGAGTTGCTTACGATAAAGAAGTAAGCTTTATTGAAAGTATAGCAGTAATACTTGGCCAGATAAAGTACTCAAGCAGAATGGAAGAGACAAAAAGAAAAACTTTGGGCAAGTTAATGGAAGTTGATTAGCCTACGAAGCAGGCTAATCAATTCCTTGACTTTAGCTCCTTAAGAAATCAGTCATCTGTGCTCTGTGAGGTCATGTCTTTTATGCCTTTGGATGACTGCATGGGAGGTGCTGCTGTGAGGGGGGCAGTTTCCTTGTAAATTAAGTGTTCATTCTTGTTTTGCCAGAATCCTAAAAGAGTCTGTTTTTACCTAATCCTTGTAGGTAAAGGATTATTATTATTATTATTATTTTTGAGCAGAAAATGACCAAATCTGACTATTTGAACTCAAAAGTGCCCAGGTTGAATTTTTGATCCGCATGATGAAGGAGGCCAAGGTACCCTGAAGCCCAGGCATAGCAGTGCCACACACAGGGCCACAGCCCATGTCAGAGGGAGACTGGGTAAGACCTGCAGAAAGAGGAAATCCAGGCTAGGTGAGCAGGAAGTGGGGATGGTTGCCCTCCCACCTGGCATCCCATAATGATCTCCTTTGGCTTGAATTGTCTGTCCTGACACTTTGGAGATTCTCAGCTCCCCTGGAAGGGAGCAGGGGGTTTCTGCCTCCCCACTCCCCCTGTTTCTTCTTGTCTTTGTTCAGTTTGTGGCCTCAGTACTATCCTGAGGTTGAGCTGTCACTTTGGGCTTGTTAGTCAAATTACGGTGATTAATGCAAACAGCCAACATGAACTTTGGGCTGCTCAGATGTTAGATAACCCATGAGCTGGCAGGGAGCCATCCTTCTGCGTCTCCTAAGTGACTCAGACATCTTTCAACACCAAAGAGAGTCTTCCTCAAGCACAAAATTCTGTGATTCTTAAGTGACTCAGACACCCTTCAAAACCAAAAGACAGCCTCTTGGTATTTGATATAAATGTGATGGCCACATTCTTTTCAGAAGATAAAAATAATGAGACTGTTCATAAACAAATGGCTTCTGTGAGAAAGGGTTGACTCCTAGAGTGATACTTCTCTTTACAAGAGGGTTTTCAATAAAATCCAAGCCTCTGTCATCTCTTCTTCTAAATGGGGTTGTTTTCTCTAATTAGGTTTGAGAAAAAATTGAGAACCCACCTTGTTACTGGTTTAACTTTTACATGTGATAAATGGTGATGTATTCCTCCCCCCCCCCCCAATTTGAAGCAGGTAGTTTAGAGATTAATGAGAAAAATAAATATAAGATATGTAGAGCTTTGAAATAAGCCTACTTATAGACATTAGAGAGGTTATTGTTTTTTTTTTTTTTCCAGTGGGTTTTGTCATACATTGATATGAATCAGCCATGGATTTACACGTCTTCCCTATCCCAATCCCCGCTCCCACCTCCCTCTCCACCCGATTCCTCTGGGTCTTCCCAGTGCACCAGGCCGGAGCACTTGTCTCATGCATCCCACCTGGGCTGGTGATCTGTTTCACCATAGATAGTATACATGCTGTTCTTTTGAAATATCCCACCCTCACATTCTCCCACAGAGTTCAAAAGTCTGTTCTGTATTTCTGTGTCTCTTTTTCTGTTTTGCATATAGGGTTATCGTTACCATCTTTCTAAATTCCATATATATGTGTTAGTATGCTGTAATGTTCTTTATCTTTCTGGCTTACTTCACTCTGTATAAGGGGCTCCAGCTTCATCCATCTCATTAGGACTGGTTCAAATGAATTCTTTTTAATGGCTGAGTAATATTCCATGGTGTATATGTACCACAGCTTCCTTATCCATTCATCTGCTGATGGGCATCTAGGTTGCTTCCATGTCCTGGCTATTATAAACAGTGCTGCGATGAACATTGGGGTACACGTGTCTCTTTCAGATCTGGTTTCCTCAGTGTGTATGCCCAGAAGTGGGATTGCTGGGTCATATGGCAGTTCTATTTCCAGTTTTTAAAGAAATCTCCACACTGTTTTCCATAGCGGCTGTACTAGTTTGCATTCCCACCAACAGTGTAAGAGGGTTCCCTTTTCTCCACACCCTCTCCAGCATTTATTGCTTGTAGACTTTTGGATAGCAGCCATCCTGACTGGCGTGTAATGGTACCTCATTGTGGTTTTGATTTACATTTCTCTAATAATGAGTGATGTTGAGCATCTTTTCATGTGTTTGTTAGCCATCTGTATGTCTTCTTTGGAGAAATGTCTGTTTAGTTCTTTGGCCCATTTTTTGATTGGGTCATTTATTTTTCTGGAATTGAGCTGCAGGAGTTGCTTGTATATTTTTGAGATTAATCCTTTGTCTGTTTCTTCATTTGCTATTATTTTCTCCCAATCTGAGGGCTGTCTTTTCACCTTACTTATAGTTCCCTTTGTAGTGCAAAAGCTTTTAAGTTTCATTAGGTCCCATTTGTTTAGTTTTGCTTTTATTTCCAATATTCTGGGAGGTGGGTCATAGAGGATCTTGCTATGATTTATCTCGGAGAGTGTTTTGCCTATGTTCTCCTCTAGGAGTTTTATAGTTTCTGGTCTTACATTTAGATCTTTAATCCATTTTGAGTTTATTTTTGTGTATGGTGTTAGAAAGTGTTCTAGTTTCATTCTTTTACAAGTGGTTGACCAGTTTTCCCAGCACCACTTGTTAAAGAGGTTGTCTTTTTTCCATTGTATATCCTTGCCTCCTTTGTCAAAGATAAGGTGTCCATAGGTTCGTGCATTTATCTCTGGGCTTTCTATTCTGTTCCATTGATCTATATTTCTGTCTTTGTGCCAGTACCATACTGTCTTGATGACTGTGGCTTTGTAGTAGAGTCTGAAGTCAGGCAGGTTGATTCCTCCAGTTCCATTCTTCTTTCTCAAGATTACTTTGGCTCTTCGAGGTTTTTTTGTATTTCCATACAAATTGTGAAATTCTTTGGTCTAGTTCTGTGAAAAATACTGTTGGTAGCTTGATAGGGATTGCATTGAATCTATAGAATGCTTTGGGTAGAATAGCCATTTTGACAATATTGATTCTTCCAATCCATGAACACGGTATGTTTCTCCATCTGTTTGTGTCCTCTTTGATTTCTTTCATCCGTGTTTTATAGTTTTCTATGTATAGGTCTTTTGTTTCTTTAGGTAGATATACTCCTAAGTATTTTATTCTTTTTGTTGCAATGGTGAATGGTATTGTTTCCTTAATTTCTCTTTCTGTTTTTTCATTGTTAGTATATAGGAATGCAAGGGATTTCTGTGTGTTAATTTTATATCCTGCAACTTTACTATATTCATTGATTAGCTCTAGTAATTTTCTGGTAGAGTCTTTAGGGTTTTCTATGTAGAGGATCATGTCATCTGCAAACAGCGAGAGTTTCACTTCTTCTTTTCCTATCTGGATTCCTTTTACTTCTTTTTCTGCTCTGATTGCTGTGGCCAGAACTTCCAACACTATGTTGAATAGTGGTGGTGAGAGTGGGCACCCTTGTCTTGTTCCTGATTTAAGAGGAAATGCTTTCAATTTTTCACCATTGAGGGTGATACTTGCTGTGGGTTTGTCATATATAGCTTTTATTATGTTGAGGTATGTTCCTTCTATTCCTGCTTTTTGGAGAGTTTTAATCATAAATGAGTGTTGAATTTTGTCAAAGGCTTTCTCTGCATCTATTGAGATAATCATATGGTTTTTATCTTTCAATTTGTTAATGTGGTGTATTACATTGATTGATTTACGGATATTAAAGAATCCTTGCATTCCTGGGATAAAGCCCACTTGGTCATGGTGTATGATTTTTTTAATATGTTGTTGGATTCTGTTTGCTAGAATTTTGTTAAGGATTTTTGCATCTATGTTCATCAGTGATATTGGCCTGTAGTTTTCTTTTTTTGTGGCATCTTTGTCTGGTTTTGGAATTAGGGTGATGGTGGCCTCATAGAATGAGTTTGGAAGCTTACCTTCATCTGCAATTTTCTGGAAGAGTTTGAGTAAGATAGGTGTTAGCTCTTCTCTAAATTTTTGGTAGAATTCAGCTGTGAAGCCATCTGGTCCTGGGCTTTTGTTTGCTGGAAGATTTTTGATTACAGTTTCGATTTCCTTGCTTGTGATGGGTCTGTTAAGATCTTCTATTTCTTCCTGGTTCAGTTTTGGAAAGTTATACTTTTCTAAGAATTTGTCCATTTCATCCAAGTTGTCCATTTTATTGGCATAGAGCTGCTGGTAGTAGTCTCTTATGATCCTTTGTATTTCAGTGTTGTCTGTGGTGATCTCTCCATTTTCATTTCTAATTTTGTTAATTTGGTTCTTCTCTCTTTGTTTCTTAATGAGTCTTGCTAATGGTTTGTCAATTTTGTTTATTTTTTCAAAAAACCAGCTTTTAGCTTTGTTGATTTTTGCTATGGTCTCTTTAGTTTCTTTTGCATTTATTTCTGCCCTGATTTTTAAGATTTCTTTCCTTCTGCTAACCCTGGGGTTCTTCATTTCTTCCTTCTCTAATTGCTTTAGGTGTAGAGTTAGGTTATTTATTTGGTTTTTTTCTTGTTTCTTGATGTAAGCCTGTAATGCTATGAACCTTCCCCTTAGCACTGCTTTTACAGTGTCCCATAGGTTTTGGGTTGTTGTGTTTTCATTTTCATTCATTTCTATACATATTTTGATTTCTTTTTTGATTTCTTCTATGATTTGTTGGTTATTCAGAAGCGTGTTATTTAGCCTCCATATGTTTGAAGTTTTAACAATTTTTTTCCTGTAATTGAGATCTAATCTTACTGCACTGTGGTCAGAAAAGATGACTGGAATGATTTCAATTTTTTTCAATTTTCCAAGACCAGATTTATGGCCCAGGATGTGATCTATTCTGGAGAAGGTTCCGTGTGCACTTGAGAAAAAGGTGAAGTTGATTGTTTTGGGGTGAAATGTCCTATAGATATCAATTAGGTCTAGCTGGTCCATTGTGTCATTTAAGGTTTGTGTTTCCTTGTTAATTTTCTGTTTAGTTGATCTATCCATAGTTGTGAGTGGGGTATTAAAGTCTCCCACTATTATTGTGTTACTATTAATTTCCTCTTTCATACTCGTTAGTGTTTGCCGTACATATTGCGGTGCTCCTATGTTGGGTGCATATATATTTATAATTGTTATATCTTCTTTGATTTATCCTTTGGTCATTATGTAGTGTCCTTCTTTGTCTCTTTTCACATCCTTTATTTGAAAGTCTATTTTATCTGATATGAGTATTGCGACTCCTGCTTTCTTTTGGTCTCCGTTTGCATGAAGTATTTTTTTTCCAGCCCTTCACTTTTAGTCTGTATGTGTCTCTTGTTTTGAGGTGGGTCTCTTGTAGACAGCATATATAGGGGTCTTGTTTTTGTATCCATTCAGCCAATCTTTGTCTTTTGGTTGGGGCATTCAACCCATTTACATTTAGGGTAATTATTGATAGGTGTGGTCCCATTGCCATTTACTTTGTTGTTTTGGGTTCATGTTTATACAACCTTTCTGCATTTCCTGTCTAGAGAAGATCCTTTAGCATTTGTTGAAGAGCTGGTTTGGTGGTGCTGAATTCTCTCAGCTTTTGCTTATCTGTGAAGCTTTTGAATTCTCCTTCATATATCCTTGCTGGATACAGTAATCTAGGTTGTAGGTTATTCTCTTTCATTACTTTCAGTACGTCCTGCCATTCCCTTCTGGCCTAGAGGGTTTCTATTGATAGATCAGCTGTTATCCTTATGGGAATCCCTTTGTGTGTTATTTGTTGTTTTTCCCTTGCTGCTTTTAATATTTGTTCTTTGTGTTTGATCTTTGTTAATTTGATTAATATGTGTCTTGGGGTGTTTCGCCTTGGGTTTATCCTGTTTGGGACTCTCTGGGTTTCTTGGACTTGGGTGGCTATTTCCTTCCCCATTTTAGGGAAGTTTTCAGCTATTATCTCCTCGAGTATTTTCTCATGGCCTTTCTTTTTGTCTTCTTCTTCTGGAACTCCTATGATTCGAATGTTGGGGCGTTTCACAGTGTCCCAGAGGTCCCTGAGGTTGTCCTCATTTCTTTTGATCCTTTTTTCTTTTTGCCTCTCTGCTTCATTTATTTCCACCAGTTTATCTTCTACCTAACTTATCCTATCTTCTGCCTCCATTATTCTACTCTTGGTTCCCTCCAAAGTGTTTTTGATCTCATTCATTGCATTATTCATTTTTAATTGACTCTTTTTTATTTCTTCTAGGTCTTTATTAAACATTTCTTGTATCTTTTCAATCTTTGTTTCCAGGCTATTTATCTGTAACTCCATTTTGTTTTCAAGATTTTGGATCATTTTTATTATCATTATTCTAAATTCTTTTTCAGGGAGATTCCCTATCTCCTCCTCTTTTGTTTGACTTGGTGGGCATTTTTCATGTTCCTTTACCTGTTGGGTATTTCTTTGCCTTTTCATCTTGTTTAGATTGCTGTGTCTGGAGTGGGCTTTCTGTATTCTGGAGGTCTGTGGTTCCTTTTTATTGTGGAGGATTAACCCAGTGGGTGGGGTTAGACGATTGGCTTGTCAAGGTTTCCTGGTTAGGGAAGCTTGCGTCAGTGTTCTGGTGCGTGGAACTTGATTCTTCTTTTGGAGAGCAATGGAGTGCCCAGTAATGAGTTTTGAGATGGGTCTATGTGTTAGGTGTGACCTTGGGCAGCCTGTATGTTGATGTTCAGGGCTATGTTCCTGCATTGCTGGAGAATTTGCATGGTATGTCTTGCTCTAAAACTTATTGGCTCTTGGGAGGTGGTTGGTTTCAGTGTAGGTATGGAGGCTTTTGGATGGTCACTTATTACTTAAAGTTCCATGTAGTCAGGAGTTTTCTGGTGTTCTCAGGTTTTGGGCTTAAGTCTCCTGCCTCTGGATTTCAGTTTTATTCTTCCGGTAGTCTCAGGACTTCTCCAACTATACAGCCCTGATAAGAAAACTTCTAGGTTAATGGCGAAAAGATTCTCCCCCGTTAGGGACACCCAGAGAGGTTCACAGAGTTACATGAAGAAGAGGAGTGTGAGGAGGGAGATAGAGATGAGCAGGAGGAGAAAAAGGGGGACTCAAGAGGAGAGAGACAGATCTACACAGCTGTCTGTTCCCAGAGTGTTCTCCGTAGCCCAGTCACCTACAAAGATTCACAGAATTGGATTGGGAAGAGAAGGGGAAAGGAGGAAATAGAGGTGTTCTGAGGTAGAAAACAGAGAGTCAAGATTGGGAGAGAATAATCTTCGGTTTAAAAATAGGGCTTCTCTTTTTTTTTTTTTTTGGTAAGGTTATAGTGTATTGAAAATGAAAATTAAGGAGTAGTAGAGGAGTACTAGAGGACTTTAAAAGAAATAAGAGAAAAAGAAAAATAGAAAATAGAAGAGAAAAAGGAAAGAAAAAAAAGAAGAAAAAAGAAAAAAAAAAAGAAAAAAAAATTTTTTTTCCCTAATTAAAAAAATCATAAAAATCTATGGAAATGAAAGTTAAGGAGTAATGGGGGAGTAATAGGGGATTTTAAAGGAAAATAAAAGAGAAAAAATAAAAAAAGAAAGAAAAAAAAAAGAAAAAAGTAAAATTATATCTAGGAGTTTCTCTGGAGCTGTTGCGGTCAGTGTGGGTTCGGCTCAGTTTCAGATAGCTCCTCGTTCCAGCTTACGCTTCTCGATATCTACAGGCTCCTCCGGTGTAGTCAATGTTTCCTAGAGGGATTTTAATCTGTTGCACGGGTCCCTTCTGAAGCGGTTCCCTTTGTTTATTTGGCTTCTGTTTGCCGGTCTCTTCAGAGCCTCATTTCCGCCCTGACACAGGCGGGCGGAGGTGGACTCTTATTCAGGTAGCTAGTTCCGTCGCGCTGCGGGGCGGGGCTTGCGCGGCGGGGAGGGGCTGGCGCTGCGGGGAGGGGCTGGCGCTGCCCTCTCCGCCTGCGCTGCTCAGGCTCCCGGCTGTTCTATATGGAGCGCGCCCCGCGCTGCGCGAGGTTCCAGCCCTCGGGTGTTCCACAAAAGCGCGGAAGGAAAAGCTGCGCCTGCTCTCAGTGCCTTCCCCGTCAGAGCGGTCCAGGCAGCGAGGGGCTTGGTGGGCGCACTCTCCCCAGGTGTGGCGCGCCCCCTCCCTTCCGCGGACCCAGTCTCAGTTTCCGCTGGCGCCAGTCGGGTGCGCGCGCCTTCTGCCCTCCGCGTCCCCAGCCCCAGTCCCCGCCCGCGCCGGTCGGGTGCCTGCGCCCTGTGTCTCGCCGCGACCTTCCCCTGCCCCCTGCCTCCTGCCTCCGGCGGGGCTGGGCCGGTGCGCAGCCTGCGAGCTCCTCTCTGGACCCTCTCGGTCTCTTTGTTCTGAGAACGGCCGGCAGTGTGTTCGGGCCGGTTAATTTACTTTCTCTCTTTTGGTCTCCCACAGTTCAAGTTGGCAACTCACAGAAGCTCCCTCCGATTGTCCTCAGGGCACTCAGGCCCGGACCCTACCCCAACCAATGCCGCCTAAGACTCCCTTCCGTCCTCAGCTCTTTTGTCTCACTTTTTATCTTTTATATTTTGTCCTACCTCCTTTCGAAGACAATGGGCTGCTTTTCTGGGCGCCTGATGACCTCAGCTAGTGATCAGAAGTTGTTTTGCGAAGTTTGCTCTGCGTTCAGTTATTCTTTTGATGAATTTGTAGGAGAGAAAGTGGTCTCCCCGTCCTACTCCTCCGCCATCTTGGCTCCTCTGAGGTTATTGTTTATTACATAATAAAGGAAGCCTCAGTTCTGAAATTCTCCAGAGAATAAGTCACCAAACTTTCTGACTTAATGTGAACTTAGAGCTCTTGCCACAGGGACTTCCTGCCTAGACTGGTGTGAAGAAACCAACTATGAGAAAAATGTTCCAAAAACATAAATTGAAGTTTTACTGCCAGGGGATACCCTATGAAGCCAGGCATTTCCATTAATGCACCATTATATGACTTTATAAAGAGTGCTCAGCAGGAGCAGCAAAGTTTTGATGCAGTTGGTTTTGTCCATCTTTTCTCTCATGGGGCCCATCATCTAAGACCAGATATTAAGACCCAGTGTCTCATTCACTCCAACTATTCACAGCTTGTTGATACTATATGTATATTTATTCTATCATGAAGACCGATCTGTCTCCACTTTGATCATAGGGAAGTGAGATCATTAAGTCTGGCGTTGTCTTGGGTCAATTTTTACATCTAACCCATTGGGTAACATAGGAGTATGGGATTCAGTTTGAAGATTAATTATTTAGAGATGATGGACTAACCTAGCACCATCACCAAGCTTTTCTTTTTAAAGTCAGGAATTATTTATATAGGGCTTCCCTGGTGGCTCTGCTGGTAAAGAATCTGCCTGCAATGCAGGAGACTGCCTGAAATCAGGAGGCCCCAGTTCAATCCCTGGGTCAGGAAGATCACCTGGAGGAGGAAATGGCAACCCAGAACCTCTTGATGAGGTTTAAAGAGAGTGAAAAAGTTGGCTTAATACTCAACATTGAAAAAACTAAGACTATGGCATCTTGTCCCATCACTTCATGGCATATAGAAGGGGAAAAATTGGAAGTAGTGACAGATTTTCTTTTCTTGGACTCCAAAATCACTGCAGATGGTGACTGCATCCATGAAATTAAAAGACCCTTGCTCCTTGGTTCTTGAACTTCTCTTATGGGTCAGCTGGTAAAGAATCTGCCTGCAATGCAAGAGACCTGGGTTCGATCCCTGGGTTAGGAAGATCCCCTGGAGAATGGAAAGGCTATCCACTCCAGTATTCTGGCCTGGAGAATTCCATGGCTGAATAGTCCATGGGGTTGCAAAGAGTCGGACATGACTGAGCAACTTTCACTTTCACTCGCTCCTTGAAAGAAAAGCTATGACCAACCTAGATAGCATATTAAAAAGTAGAGACATTACTTTGCCCACAAAGGTCCATCTTGTCAAGGCTATGGTTTTTCCAGTAGTCATGTATGGATGTGAGAGTTGGAACATAAGGAAGGCTGAGTGCTGAAGAATTGATGCTTTTGAAGTGTGGTGTTGGAGTAGACTCTTGAGAGTCCCTTGGACAGCAAGAAGATCAAATCAATCAATACTAAGGGAAATCAATCCTGAATATTCACTGCAAGGACTGAAGCTGAAGCTGAAGCTGTAATACTTTGGCCAACTGATGCAAAGAGGTGACTCATTGGAAAAGACCTTGATGCTGGGAAAGTTGGAAGGCAAAAGGAGAAGGGGACGACAGAGGATGAGATGGTTGGATGGCATCACTGACTCAATGGACATGAATCTGAGCAAACTCTGGGAGACAGTGGACAGGGCAGCCTGGCGTGCTACAGTCCATGGGGTCACAGAGAGTTAGACATGACTTAGTGACTGAACAACAACAATTATTTTTATAAAGTAAAATTTATCCTTTTAAATATAGATTTCTAGCAGTTTTGACAAACAGAATCATGTAACTGGATCACTGTCAAAATATAGAACATGTCCACCACCCCCAAATTCATCTCATGCCATATGTAGGCACTTTCTTATAAAGTAAAATGCACACATTGTAACTCAGTAACTCCCACAAACAGAAAAACATGTAAGCATATGTCTATAAGTGAGTTTTTCATTATTCACCCAACCTGTAACCAAGTCAAATACCACTCCCCCCACTCCCAGCCCTCAATTTTCTATCTCTGTAATTTTCTATCTCTGTATCTTATCTTTTCTCTTTCAGTATCATATAAATGGAATCATACAGACTATAGTCTGGGTTTATGAGTGAGGGTAGTGAACTGGCTTGGGGTTCTCTGATATCCTTGAATCTGTGGTTTCCACCTTTCATTATTTAAAAAAAAATTGTGTCTACTGTCTTTTCAACTTTTTCTTTTGTCGTTACTTGTATGTTAGAGTATTTGACAGTGTCTCAGAGTTCTTAAATGCATTGTTCTTTTTTCCTTGCTCTTTTCCTCTTTGTGTTTCAGTTTCGATAATTTCTATTGCTCTCTTTTCATGTTCATTATTTATTTTCTTGGCTCTATCATATTTGCTATTGAGCCTGTCAAAGACATTCTTCATCTCTCTTTTTGTGATTGTGTTTCTAGCATTTCCATTTGACGTACCCTCACAGTGTCTATTTCCCACTTATTCATGAATGTTGTGCCTCTTTCCCGCTGGAAATTTGAACATGTATACGATATGTGCTGTGTACCAAGTCGTTTCAGTTGTGTCTGACTCTTTGCAACCCTATGGACAATAGCCCGCCAGGCTCCTGCGTCCATGGGATTCTCCCCGCAAGAATACTGGAGTGGGTTGCCATCTCCCAGTACCGGAAGGTCCCAGGGGATCTTCCCCACCCAGGGATCGAACTCTGTCTCCTGCATCTCCTGCACTGGCAGGCGGGTTCTTTACCACTAGCTCCACCTGGGAAGCCCCATGAATATGATAGTTATTTTAAATTCCCAGCCTGATAGTTCCAATACCTGGGTCATGTCTAGGTCCACTTCTGCTAATTGCTTTGTGTTTATTTCTTCTTGTTTTTGTGTCTACCTCATCACTTTTTATTGTGTTACAGACATTGTGAGTAGGACAAAATATCCTGAGGTAATATTATTGATTCCTGCAAATAGGCCGTTTTGGGGTTCTCAGCCATTTACATGGGAGCTGATCTGAGTCTAGGTTTTGTCACTGCAATGGTCATCTTCCTAAATACTGGCTTCAAATTGCTCAAGCACTCTCCTATGCTTGGGGTGGTGGCTATGGGATTGGAAGGTTTTTCTTAATGTTTTGCTTCTCCCCTCAACTTTAAGCCTTCTTTGGGATCCTGACCCACAGCACGGTCTGTCTGGGACAGTCCCTCAGTGCCTGCCAGCTTGGGATGGGGGGTGGCGTGGTCCCCTACTCTTCTGCTCTAGCCTCGATCCCAGTGATCCCGGGTGCCCGAGCCTTGTATGGGAGGCATCCTCCGAGACCCCGCACCTTCTGTTCATGCCAATCGCACTGAATGGTGTCTTTGCCAGTCTTGTGCTGAAGAGTTTTGTACCCCCTCCAAAAAACAGAAGACCTTTGATGTTATTTGTACAGGAACTCAGACCCCAAATGGTTTCCTGCCCTTCGCCAAGGATGAAGTGTTTTCTTCTTCTTTACTTTCTTCCTGAGATGCAGTGGGTTGTCTCCTGTGCCATCAAGGTGACAGGCTTGCTGCTTCTCCCCTAACATCTCAAGGCTTACATTTTGTGGGTTAGAAGGATATACAGATAGGTCTCTTTTCTTCAGAAGCCACTGCCCCTCTTCTCCAGACTTTCACATGAGCACCTGGGAGAGCGGTCATGGAGAAACTCTTTGAGCGAGGGGAAATCCTCAAATGTCTGAGGATCCTACATAGTTGCCCTTAACCTTTAGCAATTTGTTAAGAACTGTAGCTGAATTCTTTACACCTGCATGTGTGATATCTGGTGTCTTCATTCATCCAGTGTCTGCAAGTGAACCAACGCTCTTCCCCAACATTTCCTTGGAGATGCCTCTCTTTCCTTGGATTTCAGGCTGCTTCTTTGCCCTGTGACCTCAGTAACCTGAAGAGTACAAGAAAGGTTATGATTTTGTAATGCATTCAGCTTTTGTTGTTGTTAGGTTGGAAGGGGGGACGTTCTCTCCAGTTTCTAAAGCCCAGGTCACAGTGGAATTCTGAATCAAGAAAAAAAGAAGTAGTGAACAGGTCAGGAGGAGATGGGAAAAGTAGTAAGGGCTTCCCTGGTGTAAAGAATCTACCCGCAATGCAGGAGACCTAGGTTCGATCCCTGGGTTAGGAAGATCCTCTGGAGAAGGGAATGTAGGGAACGGGTCAGGAAGGGATGGGAAGGTTTTAGTCATAGACATGTGTCTTGGAGAACTTTGGGGTCGTGGACCTGAACTTGAACTGACTTGTCAGAAAGGGAGGGGTTGTTCTCTTACTTCTAGATTAGTTTGAAGAAGCATGGGAACTGAGCGTGAGTCCAGTTTGGATCTAATTCCCAGTTATGCCCCTGCAGTTAATCCAACGTCTAGTGACAGGGAGTAAGCTTGTCCTCTTGTTCCTGACTTAGTGCATTTTCAAGCTGTTTCCCCCCAGTTGAAGCAGGACTGTTACTAGTCCAGTTCTTCCTGGTGCGTGTCTGTAAAGGCAACCTCGGCCATCTGGTCTCTCCCTCCTGGGTGGCCAAATGTTATCCTGCCCAGTGCTGTCATTTGCTAACCGGTGTGCTCATGAAATGGTGACTCTGCCTGAATGGAAGGGAAAGAATAACAGAGTATGAATGAGACAATAAGGCAAACCAACGCTCCTCTTTATCAAGCACTCGCCACTCACCAGGACTGCGTGCAGTGCTTCCCTGCACTGGCTCATCTGATTCTCACAACAAGTCTATGGGAAGCTGCTATTATTATCCCACTGTTAACACAAAGAAGTAATAAGTGAATTTAGTAAGTGGTGTTGGAAATACTGAACAGCCACATGCCAAAGAATGAAACTAGACTTCTATCTTATACCATACACAAAAATTCACTCAAAATGGGTTAGAGACCTGAATGTAAGACCTGGAACCACAAAACAGAAAAAAATAGAGGCAATAAGCTCCTTGACATTGGTTTGGTGATGACGCTTGTGTCTGACTCACCAAGCAAAGGCAACAAAAGCAAAAATAAGTCAGTCTACAGGAAAATAAAAAGCTTCTGCAGGGCAAAGGACATCATCAGCAAAATGAAAAGGCAGTCTGCTGAGTGGGAGAATATGTTTACAAATTATATACCTGTTCAGGGGTTAATATTCAAAATGTGCAAAGAATTCATACAACTCAATATCAAAACCCCAAACAATCCTACGAAAAAAATGAGCAGAGGACCTGAATTGACAGTTTCCAGAGGAGACATACAGATGGTCAACAGGTACATGAAAAGATGTTCAACATCACTTATCATCAGGAAAGTGCAAATCAAAACCACACCTGTTAGAATGGCTAACAGCAAAAGGACAGGAAATAACAGAGGTCAACAATGTGAAGAAATTGAAACTGTTGTGTAACATTGATGGGAATTCAAATTGGTGTAACCACTAACAAAATGAGTATGGAGGCTCCTAAAAAAAAAAAAAACAGAACTACTGAATGATCTAGCAATTCCATTTCTGTGTACTCATTCACAGAAACTGAAAATACTAATTTGAAAATATATATATGCACCCCACGTTCACTGCAGCATTATTCACTATAGCCTAGATATAGAAACAACTTATATGTCTACTGATAAATGGATGGATAAAGAAGATGTGATTTATCTATCTATCTATCTATACACACACACACACACACACACACACGCACACATATACACACACCCAGTCATAAAAAAGAATATAATTTTGCCATCTGAAACAACACAAATGGACTTGGAGGGCATTATACTTAGTGAAATAAGTCAGACAGATAGCATATGATCTCACTCACATATGGAACATAAGAAAAGGAGAACAAACAAAAAGTCAATAAGCACAAAGACAGAACAGATTGGTGGTTGCCAGAGGTAAGGGGTGCGTAAAATGGGTCATGGGGTCAAAAAGTAGAAGTTTTCAGTTTTATAACTGAAATAAGCCCTGGGGGCATAATACACAGCATGGGGATTATAATTAATAATACTTTATTGCATATTTGAAAGTTGCTAAGAGGAAAAAAAGAATCTGAGGCACAAAGAATTGAAGTAACTTATACAAGTTTGCAGACCTGGTAAGACATAGAGCCAGATCCAACCTATTATTTTGACTACTCCTAAAGTACGTTGACATCTGCCTGATAACATTTTTTAGAGGAAACTGTTTGGCTTCTAGAGTGATGGCACTCGTATAGAATGTCTCGGGTCAGTGGAAATTTTCTGTGGAAGTGCTGACTTTTGGGGATGCCATCAACGGTCTTAGAGCAAATGTTCCCTCAGAGAAGCCCTGTCATTCCTGGACAGTAGAAGTCTCTCTGTCCCGAGTGTCAGAAGCCTGCTCAGACATCACCCTCAACAGCAGCAGCAGCTGTGACAGTAAAAGGCAGACCGTGGAGGGTATAACCAAAACCCCAAGTCCCTGCCTCCCACTTCGGGGTTGACAAGCCCCACTGAGCCCCGTCCCTGGGTTTGGGACCCAGCTGCTAAAAGCACTTCCCTTGGTTTCTCCTAAGTGGGCTCAGAAGCCCAGTGATTGTGAAAGCTTTAGACAGGCACAGCTGTGGGGGAGCTGGGGAACTTCTTGCTGCCTTCCTATAAAGAAAACAAACCAAGCCCCGACCGTGTAATCTGGATCCACCCAAGGATGGGGAAGGTACTTCTTTTCAAGTTTCCTGTAACTTTTGAGGCAGAATAAAAACACTCAGGTGCAGGGAGCCACATTTTGCCTAGCGTTTTTTTTTTTTTTTTTTTTGGGCCATGGGCCATGCGGGGATCTTACTTCTCTGACTAAGGATTGAACCCATGCCCCCTGCAGTGGGAGCATGGAGTTTTAACCACTGGACCACCAGGCAAGTCCAGATTTTGTCTAATCTTATACCCGTTTTATTTTTTCTATGCTTCTTGTGGTTGCATGTCAATGCATTTAATTCTTATCGAAAAGATTGTGTCACACATTGTGAGGCTTTTTTATATTCTGCAAAACATTTTACACATACTAGTTCATTTCATCTTATGAGAACAGTAAGGTAGATGTAGACATCTAACAAAGAAATGTGCACAAGAGGACAAAATAAGGAAGGCTCAGAGATGGGTCTAGATTGGCACCCTTTGCGATGACACGACTGGTTGACTAAACTTGTCACCTGCGTACGTGTGGTCCAGGCTTTATCCTGGAGGTGAGTCAGGGGGACCATATATTCCTGTTCTCTCTCCATGTAACCCCCTCCATTTCTAGGAAAAATCGTTCCATCTGCAGTACTTGTTTGCCTGCATCCTCACCAGCACTAGCATTTCTCAATTGCTAAAAGTTTTGCCCATCTTACTACAGGTGGAAAATGGTGTCTCATGGGCATTTAAAGTCATTTTATTTTTATTAGAGGTTGAGTATCTTCTCGTATAGACTGTAGTTCTTCCTTATGAATTGCCTCCCCATCTCCTGCTTGATATATGTTCATAAATATTTTCAATCTTCAAATCAGCTTTAAAGTATTTCCCTTAGAAACCACATGAATGCAGCTTTTTTCTTTTAAAACCTAACCTGAAAGCTTTTCTCTTTCTATGGGGAAGTTCGAATCCTTTGCTTTTCCTGTGAAGACGCATGTTTAATCTGATTCTCATCTCTGCTGTGATCTTCTCACTCCTGTCACTACTAGATTGGTTGGACTTTCTTTGATCCTTTCCTGATTTTGTCTTGTGCATTGCCTCCAGTATTTTGGGAGCTGTACATCTTATTTCTGGTTATCTCATGTGTAGCCACATATTTTTAATGTATTGACAAGTATTTTCCTACTGCTCAGAATAAATAAATATTTATAACCTACACCCTTCAAGCACGTGTTTGACACCCTTTTATTTCCTCCTTCCTCCTTAGAATTATTTTGGTTCCAGAGGTGAAATTTTTTATTTATGATTTCTTTCTCTCAAAACTTTAGTGATTCCTGTTTGTCCGTTTAATTGGATAGATGGAAGGCTGGACTCATTAGCATAAGCACACTAGTATGAGTTTTTCTCAACATATATGAGGTTTTTAGGTCTGCGTGAGGCTCTGCTTTCTCTGGGAAGCTTCTCTTCAATAAACAGTGAATGACAGGATCCCAGCTTCTCCTGGAATGTGTAGGGAGAGCGTGGTCCCTTTGCTTATGGTGGCCAGATGTAGGAGTGTAATATTTCACACTTCAGCGGAAGAGATGCCTTTCTATTTTATATCAAAATTCATAGTTGCAGTGCCCATTGCCTTCCTGTCCCAATGCTTACTTTTCATGCTCAAAGCAGACCCCTGATTCATTTAGAGACTGTGTTTGTAGTTTTAACCTGACCTCAAATCATGACCATGTGTTGACTATAGGGGGACTGATGGGGGAAGATCAACTGGCATAACAACCGGCTGTCCTTCGGTTGATTACCTCTGAGTGCAGCACTGACGCAGCCCTTGTGGACTTTCCACTGAGAAGGCTTGACTGCCTTAGACACCTGCTCATTCACCACAAGACTTGACATTGTCAATGAACGCCTTGATGTTTCTATCAGTAAATCATTTGTGTTCCTGTTTTCCCAAACACCCGCAAACTTGTGATCCAGAAATGACACCTTTCCTCACTTAACACGTTTAACCAGAACTACTGATATTGCAGAGACCAGGAGCCTGAGAATTCAAGAGGGCAACCCTGAGAAGCAGGAGGTATCATCCAGGGGTACTGTGGGGCTCTCGCATTGACAAAGTGGGGGAGGGGAAGGCCATTCTGGGAGTCAGCGCGTCTTTTCCCATCAGTGGGCAGGGAGCTCCTTCACACTTTTAAAGCACCAATGGTACTCTCTTCAAAAGAAAAAAAGGTACTCTGTTGAAGAATGGCCCCAGGGCCTTGCCTGGTGATCCAGTGGTTAAGACTTCACTTTCCCATGCATGGGGTGCGGGTTTGGTCTCTGGTGGGGAACTAACATCCCACTTGCCTCCTGGCCCAAAAACCAAAACCAGAAAACAGGTGCAATATTGTAACAAGTTCAATAAAGACTTTTAAAAAATGGCCCGCGTTAAAAAAAAAAAAAAAATCTTAAAAAAGGGAAAGGTCCCATTCTTTAAGAAGATGCTGTTTGTGGTCTGATCTGGGTGAGTGAGACCTGCCATGGGCCAGCAGAGCAGACTGCCCTTGAGTGACTGGGGAAATGTGGTTGGAGCAGACGGAAATGCATGAGGAGCCCCTCTTCCATCACCCTTTTGTTAGTTTATTTAACCAAAATGTGCTGAGTGCCCACCCTTGACCGTGTATTCTGCTAATGCTGGGTTCATCGTGTACATAGAATAGGCAGGCTTTCTGCCCTGTGGAGCCTGTGGTCACATCTACCATCAGCCCTTGGCTTCTCCGTGTGTCTCTTTTATCTCAGTTGTCCTCATTCGGAGACCCTGCTAGTCAATGCGGTTGAGCAACTGCCTTAATAGAACTCTGAAGCTATCTTTATGTCCTGTGAGAACAGCATAGGATTTTACCAACATTGAATGTTGGCCAAGAGAGTCACACATTTTTTCAAATGGCTTTTGGTTTAGATCTCTTTAGAAAGACACTTCAGTGAAGAATGCTTATCCAGAGTTAATACGTTGATTCACGGGAAGCTTCTTTTTTAATTTTTAGTTTATCCTGGAGTATAGTTGATTAACAATGGTGTGTTAGTTTCCAGTATCTAGCAAAGTGATTCAGTGATACATACACAGGTATCTATTCCTTTTCAAATCCTTCTCCCATTGAGGTCGTTACAAAGTATTGAGCAGAGTTCCCTGTGCTATAGGGCAGGTCCTTGTTGGTCATCTGTCTCATATATATTAGTGTGTATATGTTAACCCCCGCCTCCTAATTTATCCTTTACCCTCTTTCCTTTTTGGTGACCATAAATTTGTTTTCTAAGCCTGTGAGTCTGTTTCTGTTTTGTAAAGAAGTTCATTTGTATCATTTGTTTTTTTAGATTCTACTTTTAAGTGATATCACATGATTTTTGTCTTTATGAACCACCTCTGCCCTGTTGGATGATGTATTGCTGTCTACATCAGTGGTGATCTATATACCATGTGGTCAAGGTGAGGGATTAAGTCAGACTCACAGTGGGATCAGGGCTTCAGGTCACATGTGGGGTTGGACGTATTCAGGGCTCATACCTGTGTTTTGAGAGAAGGGAGAACGGCACTGGGTGATGTCTGAGGTCGTCTAACAGGAATGTTTCCCGAGGTTATGTTAGTAAAAGTAAAATACAACAAGCTCTGTTTTCAGCTTTTTACTTCTGCCCACAGCAGACTTCGCTTGGGGTTAGTGGATGTTCCGTGCAGGAGGAACAAAGGCAAGAGACGGCCCTGGACCTATAAAGTGACGGTCACACAGGATGTGCTGCTCTTGCATGGCGCACCTCAAATCCCGTAACAAGGTACCAGGACGAGCCACCTTCTGAAACAGGGCTTGTGTCTGAACGACCAGACAGATGCCTTTGTTTCCTGTCTCTGCAGCCTCGGCGATGGGAGGTATCCATGTGGGGAGAAACATCAAAGTGGGATGGCTCTGTTCATTTTTATAAGACAGTGTGAGATGGAGAGATTTTCCCGGGTTTGGGATTTTGTCGCCCTTCCGTCCTCCCCCCTTCCTCGTCCCCCCGCTCAGAGTGGATCTGCAGAAAGTGAGCCTGGGGAGCTGAGAAGGTTAGGACTTACTTTTTACTGCAATTCACACCTTTCCCAAGCAAATTCCTTAGAAACTCCAGTAATTGGTGAATGATGTTTATTGAGTGGGTCTCCTCAAATTGTCACTGGGAAGGCGTGAGAAATTGTTATACATCCTGCCAGCAGCGTACTGTGGAGACTCTGGCTTCAAGGCCCCTTTAGACTGCCTGGAAGGTGGCCCATCGAACCTTGTGGCACGTCTCCTAAGATGCCTTTCTTCCCCTTCTCCTTCTTTTCATCATGGCACCTCCAACCCCTCCCACCAAAACCCATCTCTCTACATGCTGGACACAGACACACGCGCCCTGACACAAGTGTTTATAAGGGGCCTGTGGGGTGTGTTTGAGAACAGAAACTCAGGAGCCAGACGGCCCGGCTTCTCCATTTAGCAGCGGTGTGATCTCGGTCACTTCACTCTTTCGTGCCTCCGTTTCCTGTACATCGTACGGCTGTGATGAGGATGACCCGGCCTCATCCGTGTCCAGGGCTTATTGCCGGGCGTGTTGCCAGTGCCCTGTAAACACCAGGGCCTGTCCCCGAGAGGGACGGTTACCGCGCTTTCATTCTCTGGGCAGTGGATACCTTGGACCTTGAGATTTCAAGTACCGGGCTGTCAAAAGACCAGCCCAGACTGAGCTGCCTTTCCATGTGTGGGCAGCGGGGAGGGAGAAGGCTGTGTGGCTTACCCTTTGTTCTCAGATGAGTTCAAGTCCAGAAAAAGCTTAGGGACTGCGTGGTAGTGACCTCTAAGTGCCCTTTCAAAGGAGGCAGAGTTAAATGTCACTTGCCAGGTGCTGAAACTTACTTCTGAGGAGAGTGAGTGAAGGGGACCGGTCGTGCGCAGCAGAGCTGGGAGCCGGCCAGCAGCGGCCAGCCCACCCTGGCAGAGCCCCCAGGCTCTCCGGCGCATCTGCATCCCTGCCCTTAGGTCGGTGTCCTGGCAGCATCACTTTGGGAAGGAGGGAGGGAGGGAGGGAGGCAGGGAGGGACGGAGGGTGGGCGGGGACTTCTGATGTGATACTGACAAATTACGAGCAATGGGAAACTTGAGAGTTTCTGTCCGCGTGCGCTCCCTCTGTTTTCTCTTTTCTTCTTTTCTCAGTTGTGATGGGCTCCGGTTTCGTTCGAGTTTAGTTTTGAGTTTTAACCTTAAGTAAACCCTGGCTGCAAGGCCAGAGTGATTGCTTTGTTACACAACCTGTGGTCGCACACACAGGCTGCCCGACTGGGAAGGATTGGCCCTCCGTTCCCAAACTCGGCTTCCATCAGGCGAAACTAGAAACTAGTCCTTTGAAACCTCCTCTTCCAGTCCAAAAGTTGCCTAGAGGGACAGCAAATGGCAGAGTCTTAGCCGCTAGGCATCTTGCTTTTGTGGGAGGTGGGCCACAGATTTTCCATGGTGCCAAGAAAGGGAGAGAAATACTCATGTTGGTTGAAAACCCATGTGTCTTATACAGTTTAGGGAAGAGTAGAAACAAAAGCACCTTCCCACCTTTTCCCTTAATATGATCGATGGTTCTGGCTAGCTTGCATTGAACTTACTACACAACTTCCTATGGCATAAACACACAGGCCCCTAAAACAGACAGATTTCATAAGAAATCAGAAAAACGGAAAATAGGAGAAAACGCTCCATCACATGGAGTACACCAAGCTTTGTGGAACTGACTAAGGAGCTATCAAAAACTGGTAGCTGGAGGCTAGGATAATGAATTTATTAGGGACCTCAACACTGTTTGAGGAGGCGGTGCTAACCTTTCAGGAACAGAAGGTTATTTTTCATTTTTGTGAGGTTTGATGGCTAAAGGGAGACAAAGATTGTGGCAGGGAACTTGCCAGGATGATGTCTGGTGGGGCTGTTGGACGAAGGTGGAGGACAGTGCTCTGAGCCTGTATCCTGGATGCCTGCCAGCCAGCATGTGTGTGTGTGTGTGTGTGTGTGTGTGTGTGTGTGTGTGTGTGTGTGTGTGCACATTCAATCATTCATTCACCCACTGACTCATCTGTCTGTACTGATAGATAGTACCAGCTCAAAGTTAGAGCTGGGGCTGTCTGCTGGGGGGAAAAGGGGGAGTTATGATGATGGATAAGACATCCACGGTGACTTCCTTGGGGAGAAAAAAGTCATGGACCTAGAGACTCAGAGATCCCTAAATGCTCTTCTTTTGGGGAAAAAAAAATTAAACTTAGGGGAAAGCTGTGTTCTCGAAAGCTAGGAAGCTTTGCTTATGAGACTTACAAATTCCTGTGAGCTGTGGAGGTGATCAGGACTTTGACTGATGTTGGGAGGAGGGAAAGGCAAAGAGCTGCATGGGGAATCAGCTGCCTCTGTCTAAAGTCTCCCGGAAGGCAAGGGCGCCTTTCAAGGAAGCCATCCCAGGACTTCCCCGGGGAGGCGGGCAGCCCTTCTCCCCACTCGCCCTGCACCAGCAGGAAATCTTACACCCAGAAACATGCTCCCTTGCTGATCTGTGCCTTTGAAGTATGGGCTCACCCACAACCTGTGAGTCAAAGACACATCAAACAAGTGGCAACCCCCACAGACCAGGTCAGGCCACCACTTAGAGAGAGAAGCAGGCTTGGGAATCAGTCACAGTTCATGCGGTAACTTTTGCCTGCCTTTCTCACAGCTCATTTCAAAAGAAATCCCTTTCTTTTTCAAGACATTCTGAAAATTAAAAACAAACAAACAAACAAACTCTGGCCAATCTACATATGTGATTATATCAGGCTTCACGAGTTCTGCAGTGTGTCTCAGATTATGGCTGGAAATCTGTCTTATTCAGTCTGTTTTGTAATCTCTGCTTACTCCTGACAACATCTCTAAATACATGGCAGAAAGCCGAGGGCCTTCCATTTTTAACTGATCAGGTTTTAGCTTCCACAAATGAAACTATCATGGATTTGCGTATCTCCTTTAAAGGTGTTAATATCTGAACCAGAATAATAAAAACTAAAAAGTCAATCCTGTGTCTAAAATGTGTGAGCGATTTCCACAGAGGCCAACTAGACAATTTTTTGTTATTTTTAACAAAAATGAAAAACAATCTATCTCTAGGATGGTAGGTCCAAGTAGAACCACACAAAGGCTGCCTGACAGGTTTTTGTTTTTGTTTTTAATTGAAGTATAGTTGATTTACAAAGAAGTGCTGATTTCTGCTGTTCAGCAAAGTGACTCAATTCCACACATATAGACGTTCTTTTTTAAGTATTCTTCTCCACTATGGGCTATCCCAGGAGACTGAAGACAGTTGCCTGTGCTTACAGGAGGACTTTGTTGTTTATCCATCCTAAATGTGCTACTTTGCACTCAAAGCTACGTCTGTGAGACGTCAGACATCACCAGTTCAGTGTGAGAGGAGCAGGAATAAATTGGAACTAACAGGTCAGTGTGTGCCTTTAAAAAAAAACACACATTTGCTACTTTTGTAAAACGATTCTATTAAACTTATGATCATTGTGAAGTTCAGATTGGTTCTCCTTCTTCTCCTCTGAGCAATCCCCCTTCAGATACTTGCTCTCTTTTTTCACAGAATATTCCTTTTGGAATGGTGTTTTTCTCACTCAGTCAATAAACAAGCTATCACAAATATTCAATAGGAACCAAAGCTAAATAAAGCGTAGTTCATCCTTCTAAACCCTGTTTCATCTTCCTAGCCCAGCAGATGGGATGAGAGTGTCTGAGTACCACTCAGATACTTTGTCTTTCCTTTTCCGTGTGTTTCCACAGCACTTCGTGCCAGGCTTAGCACACTGATGTTTTAAGTGCTGCCCACTTGTGATTTTCTTCATCATCCATGGGTTTTTACATCATCTTTCCTTGCATCCTGGTTCCCCTGGCTGGCATACAAGTGTTTCAGTTGGCATGTATATGAGTATTTCAAACTTCATCCAAGAATCTTACCACTCCAATTTAAAATTTTTAGAAGCTAGATTTTTTCATTGGTATTATCCAGTGTATTGTTTGGCTAGCACAGCCATAATAAAATTGCACAGGCTGGGGGCCTTCAGTAACAGAAATTTCTTTCTGGGGGCTGGAAGTCTGAGATCAAGGGGCTGGCAGGGTGGGTTTCTCCTGAGGCCACTGTCTTTGACCGCAGACGTGTCCTCACATTGCTTTTTGTCTGCGAATGTGCCATCCTGGTGTCTCTTCCTCTTCTTATAAGAATCCCAGTTTTCTTTTAACTTGGATCACCTCCTTAAAAGGTGCATCCCTGAATACGGTCACATTGAGGGTTCAACATATGATCTGTGGAAGGACCCTTACTGTCTGTAACACCTGGTATGGTGGCTGAAGGCCAAGATGTCCCCTCCCCCTGGTGTGAAGATGAAGGATTTTACTCCTGGGACTGTGTGTGTGTCTGCTAAGCCGCTTCAGTTGTGTCTGACCCTCTGAGACCACATGGACTGTAGCCTGCCAGGCTCCTCTGTCCATGGGATTCTCCAGGCCAGAAAGCTGGAGTGGGTTGCCGCGCCCTCCTCCAGGGGACCTTCCTGAGCCGGGAATCCGAATCTGCGTCTCTTCTGTCTCCATTGGCTGGTGGGTTCTTTACCACTAGCGCCACCTGGGAAGCCCTCTGAGGGTCACACCTAGAGTACCAGTTACATACTTCAGAAATTGGTTTTATCCTTGGGGCTGTGGGAAGGCTGAGTCTATCGTCTCTTTGCTTTTTAGTAGTTTTGATTGGTCAAACTTCTCCATGGAGTTGGTACAGAATCTCTGATGTTACTAATGTCAGAAATTTGAGATTTGTAGTAATGATAGTTAACATTCATTGAAGATCTGCTATGTGCCATGCACTCTGTTTACAGTTTATTTAAATCGGATAACCTCCATGTAGGATAGATAGCATTGTCATCTCCATGTTGGAAACCAGACCTCGAGGAAGGTAAATAAGTTGCCCAAGATTACATGGCTTCTGGATTGGAGTCACGGTTCAGATCTAGAACTTCTTGATCCTTCTAATCATTAATCTCTACAGCCCTGCATGCCTAACAGATCTGAAAATAGAAAACAAAAGAAACCCACATGCCCACTCCTTGCTCAATCAGGGGAACATGCATTTTTCTTTGGTCCTCCTTTCTGATTCCAAAGACTTGCTTGAGAGGGACCCATGCCTATGATTTTGATCTGCAGTATGTTTGAGAAATTATTGCTGTTGACAAGTTTCTGTGAGATTTTTTGGTCATGCTGAGCTTGGAGACTCTTTGGCTGAGCACAGGCCTTTCTGAGGTTTCTGAAACGCAGAAACACACCAAAGCCTTAGTGTGTGTGTGTGTGTTGGCAGCGGGGGCGGGGTGGGGGGGGGTTGATCAGAGAGATAGAGAACAAAGCGTAATAGAAGGACATTCGGTGTCAGGGGTGGGACTGGCTGCAGGTTGTGGATGCTGTGCGGGGAAGCACCCCGAGGGTGTCAGGGCCTTAGCAGATAAGACAAACCATGAGAAGGTCCTTGCAGGGAAACGTCTCTGAAGAACAACTGGAGAACATTTGGATGGCAGCATACTGTTTCCTCCACTGAACTCTGGGTTCCTTTTCCTCCGTAACCCCCAAACTTCCGGTCTAAACCTGGAGAGGGCTCCATGCGGGATGGAAGGGATGGGCTGCCTGGTGAAGACGGTGTGCTGGCTTCCTCTCCAGCTCTGCTGATGCCAGCCTGGCAGCAGCACCCCACAAAGAAAGGCCAGCACCCCAGAGCTGCGGACAGTGAAACCAGCAGAGGCCCGGGCCCCTCTTCCCCCAGGACTGCAAACTGGACCCTGCCTTCACACCTCTGTGTGAGTGACTCAGCAGAAAGGCATCTCTACCGTAGGGCTTCTCAGCCTTGTTCTGTGGGAGTCTGGGCCTTGATCGTCCTGGCTGGTGGCGGGGGGTAGGGGCGCGGTCCTTTGCTTTGTGGGAAGTTTAGCAGCATCTCTGGCCTCTACTCACTGAATGCCCGTATCACCCTTCTCTCCCCAGCTGGGACGCCAAAATGTGTCTCAGTTCAGTTCAGTCGCTCAGTCGTGTCCGACTCTTTGCGACCCCACGAATCACAGCACGCCAGGCCTCCTTGTCCATCACCAACTCCCGGAGTTTACTCAAACTCATGTCCATCAAGTCGGTGATGCCATCCAGCCATCTCATCCTCTGTCGTCCCCTTCTCCTCCTGCCCCCAGTCCCTCCCAGCATCAGCATTTCCAAATATCCTCCATGGACAAAATCTCCCTGTTGAAGAACTGCTATGTGTGGTGTGTGTGAGTTGTTCAGTCGTGTCTGACTCTTTGCGAACCCACAGACTGTAGCCCGCCAGGCTCCTCTGTCCAAGGAATTCTCTGGGCAAGAATACTGGAGTGGGTTGCCATTCCCCTCTCCAGAGGATCTTCCCAACCCAGACTCTGAACCTGGGTCTGCTGCATTGAAGGCAGATTCTTCACTGTCTGAGCCTCCAGGGGAGCACTGCTACCCTACAAAAAACCCTGCAGAGAGCCCAGGAAAAGTTCAGACACTCACAAAAGCGTGGGGTGTTGCTTTACACGGTAGGACTAGAGAAATCCAGACTGGAGATCTCGGTTACAGTAACATAAGCAGACATGTAGGTTCATAAACTGTTTGGGAGCTAGGGGTGGTTGTGTCTCTGTGTCTAGGTGTTTATATTTAACTGGAATTGGTCTCTAAAGCACTTCCCCTCCCCCCAGGAAATAAAAGTTCTGAGGGTCTCTCACCATTAGCAGGCTATGCTGTTTGCCCATTTCAAGTATAACTTCCTCTTAAAAAAACAATTCTAAGTGTTTACCTGTGGCTGATTCATGTTGAGGTATGGCAAAAACCATCACGATATTGTAAAGTAATTATTCTCCAATTAAAATAAACTAATTAATTTTTTAAAAAATAAGAAAAAAATTCTAAGTATGTAATTGGAAGGGCCAAAAGGAAGGCCCCAAATGAGATTCTTCCATTTTGGTTACCAACAGGCAAAGACTATGACTTGGTTCAAGCTGCTCAGGAGCCGTCTGCCTGCCACAGGCTCTGCATTTATAGCACCCTTGATTCGATGTGACATTTCTCACTCTGACTCTTTTGCCCATATTTGAAGAGACCCACACAGGGGACCTTATTAAAATCTGCAGAAGCCTGTGACGACGTGAAGATGCACTTATGTGAACAGGAGGGAGAGAATGGATTTTTTATCTTCTGGGAATCTGGCAGCTTTATTTTATAGGAACTTAACAAAGGGACAAGATGCTGGTCTCATCTCAAAGAGACTGTCTGCCATGTGTCCTCTGCTGGAAAATCCAAGAGGCCAGGATCAAGCTTAAATCGTTTCCCTGGCCGACCAAAGCAAGAATTGCTTCTTCTGTTAAACTCCAGGTTCCTTGGTTAATTACAGTGCAGAGATGCTGCAACATCATAGAGCAACTGATCACACGTGGATGACCCCCTGTATGCTAGGTCCCGACTGCTCAAGGCTGTGCTTATGCTCAAAAAAAGACATGAATTCCACTCCCTCCCAGTCATGTTCCCAGGCCCCCCCCCCCCCCCCACCCCAGCTTGCTCTTTCAGTTAAGGACCTGGGCCCCAGTAGTGGATTGAGTGAAAGTTGTTCAGTGTCTGATTCTTTGCAACCCCATGGACTGTAGCCTGCCAGGCTCCTCTGTCCATGGGATTCTCCAGGCTAGAATACTGGAGTGGGTTGCCACCCCTCCTCCAGGGGATCTCCCCGACCCAGGAACTGAACAGCAGGTGAATTCTTTACTAGCTGAGCTACCAGGGAAGCCTAGTGTTGGAGACCAGGCTCCAAATGAAGATTGTGGAACAGGCCAACCTTGCCCCCGTGTCCCTTTTTCTGTCCCTTTTCTATCTTGGGAGAGCTTTCCCGTCCTTCAATATTCTCATGCTTTTCTGGATGTAAACAATGGTGACAGAGTGAGCACTGAGGCATGGGGTGTATGGGAGGCTACTTTGGGTTGCTGTGGTCAGGGAGGGTCTCTCTCAGGCAGTGAGATTTGAGCTGAGTCCTCAGCTACACAGAGGGATAAGCCTGGGAGTTTCTGGAGAAAGAACATTTCAGGAAGAGGCCTGACAAAGAAAGAAAGGAGGGCTGTGTGGGTGGGCCCAGGGGTAAGAAAGAGCGTCAGGGGTGAATAGGACAGGGAAGAAGGGGCAGGGCACCCAGACCTCAGCCGAACATGATGAGGAACCCAGGGTTTTATCCTGAGTATGATGGGAAAACATCGAAACATATTTTAAAAAACCCCTAAGAGTGAGTGGGGAAAAAACCAGCAATGGAAAGTTCATGAGTAGATTGCTTATAGAAAAAAAAAAAAAAAAGGAAAGAAATACAAATAGATTATACTTATAAAAAATGCCAAATTTTTTTGGCAATTGAAAATGCCAATTTCAATTTCTGATGACAAAGCAGTAGAGAAACAGACTGGTGGGAGCGCAAGCTGGTCCAGCCGCTGCGGGGGCCAGAACTTGCTGATGGGTTAGATACGGGAAGGACTAAGGTAAGAATCAGAGACAATGCCCAGGTGTTTAGCTTGGACAGTAGAGTCGGTTATGGTGTTGTTTACTGAGTTGGGGGAAGTGGAAGAGAACAGGGGGTGAAGGAGACCACACACAGTGCAGTCCTCCCCAGCTCAAGTTTGGGTGTGTTACACTGGAGGTCCTGACCACTCGATCAAGAGACGATGAGCATGGGATGGGCATGCTGGGAGCTCAAGGCAAGATGTGCATTCAGAACTTGGCCACTTACCTTTGCTGTCAAAAGCCAGTCTCAGTGGGTCCCTACATGCTTACCACCTACCTTCGTACTGTCCCCACCTGGAGCAGACTGTAGTAGTGCTCAGCTTTCAAAGTTCATGAGAATCACCTGGAGAGTTAAAAGCTCCCTCTTTCTAGATGTCATCCCTAGATATTCTGATTGTGCAGGCAAGCATTGGGTTGGGCCCAGGAAACTTCCCTGTTAATACACACCCTAGATCATTTGATGCTGGTTCTGTGAAGTTCACGCAATGAGAAACAGCCTTAGAAATCTGCAGAGCCTCATTCAGAAACCACAAGAAGACCTTTTAGATGATATAAACCACTAACATTTATACGTCGATGGATCTGGAATACGGGCTAAGTGTTTTATGTTCATCAAATCAATTCTTTTCTTTTTCTAATTCTTTATGTTTGAAAAGGTAACAAGTTTACATGGTGAAAGGTCAAAATAATATAAAAAGGGCAATGTCAGAAAGCATTGCTTCTGACCTTGCTATCACCTGTTATATTTCTAGCTTGCTTACCCATAAGGACTCCTGTTTCTTTTTGTTCATTTGTTTGTTAAAGATTTTTTTGATGTGGACCATTTTTAAAGTCTTAATTGAATTTGCTATAATATTTCTTCAGTTTTTTCTTTATGTTTTGTTTTTTTGGCTGCAAAGCACATGAGATCTCAGCTCCCTGACCAGAGATCTAACCTGCACCCCCTGCATTGGAAGGCAGGGTCTTAACCACTGGACTCCCAGGGAAGTCCGTCCCAGAACTTTAGTTTCTACTAGTTTCTTCTGGATGCTACAAATATTTATTTTTGAAAACTAAGCAAATATTAGTTCAAACAAATTAAGGAGGTCAAACAAAGAAAATAAATAATGCAGATGAAGTTAAAACTGACAGAAATTTTGAAAAGGAAAAGCAAATGTAAAGATATTTTCTTCCCCTTCCTTACCCATTTGTGTGCTGTATCTGATTGTTTTCGCGGAGACTTTTCCACATCACTACACAGAGAGCACCCTCCTCTGTTTTTTTTTTTTGTTTGTTTGTTTTTTTCACATTGAACACTATTTTTTTTTAAATGATTTTTTTTCATTTATTTTTATTAGTTGGAGGCTAATTACTTTACAATATTGTAGTGGTTTTTGTCATACATTGACATGAATCAGCCATGGATTTACATGTATTCCCCATCCCGATCCCCCCCTCCCACCTCCCTCTCCACCCGATTCCTCTGGGTCTTCCCAGTGCACCAGGCCCGAGCACTTGTCTCATGCATCCAGCCTGGGCTGGTGATCTGTTTCACCCTAGATAACATACATGTTTCGATGCTGTTCTCTTGAAACATCCCACCCTCGCCTTCTCCCACAGTGTCCAAAATTCTGTTCTGTTTTATAGCCACATAATATTCCATGGTACACATCCCCCCTGAGTTAATATCATCAATTTTCTGTAGATGGACTGACGGATCGTTTGTAATCTTTTGCTAGTAATGAATGCTGTATATCAATGTATATTAATTGCATAATATATTTGAGGTATAGCTGTAGGATAAATTCCCAGAAGTGGGATTTCTGGGTCAAAGGGTAAACGAATTTGTAATTTTGATGACAGTTGCCAAATTGTCCTCTGCAGGGGTTGCACCATTTTGCACTCCCACCAGCAACGTACGAGAGTGCTCATTTCTCCACCACCTTGCCAGCAGAGCGGCATTAAACTTTTGGATTTTTGCCAGTCTGATAGGTGAAGAAAGTTATTTCACTATATTTTCACTTTGTCTCTTATATGAGTGAAATTGAGCCTCTTTCCATGTATATGTGTCTATATAGATTTACATATATCTCTACCTATATGTATATGCATATATATGTGACAGCTGTTTGTAGTTCTCTTTTTTTCTATAAACAGTCTATTCTATAAACCGTTTGGCCATTTTCTTCTCACTTTCTAGGAGCTCTTTGTGTGTTAAAGAGATGAGTTTTTGTGATATTAGACACACATCATTTCCAGTTTTTCTTAGGATTTGATTTGCTTATTTTTAAATGTATTTAAGTGTATTCATTTTTTTATGGTCCCTGGATTTTGAGTGCTTACAGAAGGCCTTCCTCCACTCCAAGCTCATGAAAGAATTCACTTGCTGCAGTTACTGTTTCAACATTCCTCTGAGTCCTTGTCATTAGTCTTGCTTTATGGATGAGGATACTGAAATCCAAATCTGGACCTCCGGTACTGCTAATCTTTCTCAAAACACTATTCAAGGACTGAAAAAAAAAAAGAAAGATTCCTCTTCTCCGTGTCGCTTTGAATCCTTTTTGCTGGGAGATTTGTGAAGGTTATTCTTTGTTCTTGGTTCTGAGTCTCTGATTTTAATGCTAACACACCTGTGACCATTGCACTCAAACTTTTGCAAAATGTTATCTAGATTGTTAAAGAAAATGATCCTATCATTTCTGAGGCTTTAAATAAACACAAAAATTGCCCAGGTCCTGTAAGCATTCATGTTTGCCTTTAAACAAAAACAAAATATCTCCCAAATCTTATAAACATCGATGCTGGATGCCAGAACGTTGAAGCAGCCAGGACCACGCGCACCACCTTGGACGTCAGCAAATGTCCCTTTTAATTGAACGCTCAAAAGGATATCTGCGGGCAAGCAGAGCCGCCCTGCGGGGGCCAGGCTGGACCGCATTAAGGGCACCTGGACTCCGTGGCAGCCCTGCATCCCTGTCTCTCCCTTTCTCTCTGCCAGAGCCAGCAGGTAGGGAGATGCTGACGTGTCTATTGAGGACTAGGAAAAATACTCTGTGTGAGAGCCAGTCCTCTGAAGGTGGATGACCCAGTTGTAGACTTACATCTGAAGCCTTCTTTTTCACACTGAACCCCAGAGCCCTGAGAAGCAGTCGCCTGAGCTCTTCACCCACACGCTTGGTAGGATCACCCTCAGACCCTGAATCCCGATGTCTTTTCCCCCCTAAGATTGACTCCGATAAGCTGTTAAGCGTTGCCTCCGGCACTGGGTTGAGATGCATTTCAAGGCCATTTCTAGGCACTGAGCGCTATGGTGCTGAGATCGATTAGTGATGTCTGTCTCCTACACGGTAGGGGTAGAAGTTACAGGCATGAGGAGCACCTACCAATCCTGACTTACAGGGTTATAGTTGGTTAATAGAATCAAAGGAGGAAATGGAAACTTACTCCAGTGTTCTCGCCTGGAAAATCCCATGGACAGAGGAGCCTGCTGGGCTATAATCCATGGCGTTGCAAAAAGTAGGATGCAAATTAGCAACTGAGCAGGCACACAGGCATAGAACCAAAACCTAGTGGAGATGACGGAAATACACTTACCCACCCCAAAATGCTGATGCTTTAGAATGCTTGAGTCTAGAAAACTTGCTCTGGTTTATTTCTCAGAGGGCAATCTTTATTATCTAAGAGGCAGGTGTTGGTTTTCCCAAACCTGTACTCTGCTCACTCCCCCATGTTCTTCTCTGAGATCCAGTGCTTCAGGACCTGGCACAGGGCTTCCCAGTAGATGTTCAATGAATACAGAATTGAATCACATCACATCCAACAGATGGTTTCAAAAAGTACTTTGCACAAATATATGGACACCAAGGAAGAAAGAGAGTACTGGGAGGTTTGGGGATACTGGGATTGACATATACCACTAGTGCCTCCTGGGAAACCCCATACACTATTGATACTATGCATAAAATAGAAAACTAATAAAAATATGCTGTTTAGCACAAGGAAGTTATCTATTTGCATAGTACTAGTTAAATGTTGGTATTATAAGATTAAATGATTAGATAACTGAAGTCGCTCAGTCATGTCCGACTCTTTGCGACCCCATGGACTGTAGCCTATCAGGCTCCTCCATCCATGGGATTTTCCAGGCAAGAATGCTGGAGTGGGTTGCCATTTCCTTCTCCGAAATGATTAGATATGATTTCTAAAACGTAGGTTTCCCCCAAATGGATGTTTTACATTTTGATGAAGTACAATGTATTTTTTCATTCATGACTCACACTTTTTTGGTGTCATCTAACTATTCTTCTGGTGGCTCAGTGGTAAAGAATCTGCCTAGCAACACAGAAGATGTGGGAGATGGGAGTTCAATCCCAGGGTCTGGAAGATCCCCTGGAGGAGGAAATAGAAATGGCAACCCACTCCAGTATTCTTGCTTGGAAAACCCCATGGGCAGGGGAGCCTGGTGGGCTGCAGTCCTTGGGGTTGCAAAGAGTCAGATATGACTGAGCGACTGAGCACTCATGCAAATATTCTTTGCCTAGCCCTAAAACTTGAAGATTTTCTCATATTTCTTTTTTATAATTGTATACTTACATCAACTATTCACCTTGAATTAATTTTTAAGGTGTGAGGTTTAGGATGAAGTTCTTTTTATTTTTAAAAATATATTTGCTTATTTATCCAGTATCTATCTACCTACCTATCTGTCTTTCTATCTATGGCTATGGATGTCCAATTGTTCTGACACTGTTTGTCAGAAGGCCATCATTCCTCCAAATAGTTGTGTTTACACTTTGTTCAGAAGTCATTAGGACATATTTGTTTGAGTTTATTTCTGGGTTCTTTAGCCAGTTCCACTGATCTATGTGTCTATTCCCCTACCAGGGCCACACAGCCTTGATTATAAACTTGAATAGAATAAGTCTTAAAATTCCTTCCTCCCACTTTATTCTTCATTTTCAAAATTGTATTTAGCTATCCTAGTTTGCTTCCTTTTTCATAGAAATTTTAGAATAATCATGTATATATCTACAAAAGAAATCTTTCCAAGATACTGATAGGAATTTTAGTTTGAGGAGAACTGATATCTTTAGCTTGTTGACACTTCTAATCATGAATATAGTATATCTCTCTATTCATTCAAATTTTTAAAACTTTCTTTCATTAGTGTTGAACAGTTTTCAACATAGAAGTTCTGTACATGTTCTGTTAGACTTGCACCTAAGTATTTCATTTTTTGGACAATTTTAAGTAGTTACTTTTAGTTATAACGTCCATGTATTTATTTCTAATAATTAGAAATACAGTTGATTTTTTGTGTGTTTGTATTGTATCCTGTGACATTGATAAACTCGCTTAATAGTTCTAGGGTTTCTTGGTAGAGTCTTTGAAACTTCCTATATAGACAATCATGTCACCCACAAATAGGGACACTTATGTTTCTTCCTATCAGATCTGTCTCTGTTTTGTATGTATTGGGTTGGCTAAAAAATTCAGTTGGGATTTTTCAATACCATCTTATGGAAAAACCCAAACAAGCTTATGCTTTAATTTTTATTTATTGTTTTATTGCATCAGTTAGAAATTCCAGCACTTTGCTGAATATGAATGATGAGAGCAGATATTCTTGCCTTGTTCCTGATTTAAGGAGAAAAACATTTTATCACTAAGTTTAATGTTAGCTGTAGGATTTCTGTAGATATTCTTTGTTGAGAAAGTTCCTCTCTATTACTTTTCTTTCTTTCTTTTTTTTTTTTTTTTTTTTTTGCTTTTCTTAAAATAATCATGAGTGGATATTTGCTGTTGTCAAACTCTTTTTTTCTGCATTGATCAATACGGTTACATGATTTGTTTCTTTGATCCTGTTAACATAGTTGGTTACATTGATCAATTGTTAAATATGCAACCAGTTTTTGCTCCCTGCAATAAATTACTCTTGTTGATGATGTATAATTCTTTTTATTTATTGTTGACTTTCACATACCAACACTTAAGAGTATCATTTCCTTCTTTGTTCTGTCTTTTTCTGCTTTTTTTTTCTTTTTTTTCCTGCTTTTAATATATGAATAGAACTAGCTTCATAAAGTAAATTGGGAAGGGTTCCTTTCTCTTCAACTTTCTGGAAAAGATTGTATGGAATCACTGTTTATTTTTTAAATGTGTAATAGAATGTCCAATGAAGTCACTTGGCTGGAAGATTTCTTTTGGGGGTGTTTTAAAGTTATAAATTCAAATTCCTTAATGGGATTATTTGAAGAATCTATTTCATATTGGGTGAATTGTGGTATTGAATTGTTTGTATATTTTTTGGAACTGGTCCACTTTATCTAACTTGTCAAATATACATGTTTGGAGGTTTTCTTTTCAGGATTCCCTTTTGATATCTGAAGATTAGTTCATTATTGATGTCGGTTATTTGTGTTTGTCTCTTTAAAAAATTTTATTTATTTATTTGGCCACGCTGGGTCTTAGTTGCAGCATGCAGGACCATTAGTTGTGGCCTGTGAACTCTTGGTTGTGACATGTGGGGTCTAGTTCCCTGACCAGAGATGGAACCTGGGCCCCCTGTACTGGGAGCATGGAGTCGTAGCCACTGAACCACCAGGGAAGTCCCCGTGTTTCCCCTTTTTATTTTGTCAGTCTTGCTGAAGGCTTGTCAACTTTAGAATTTCAAAGAACCAGCTCTTTGTTGTGTTGATTTTTCTCTATTGTGTTTCTGTTGTCAATTTCATTGAGTTCTGCTCTTAACACTTTTTTCTTCATCCTGCTTGCCTTGGGTTTATTTTACTCTTCTTTTCATAGTTCTTGAGATGGAAATTGAACTTACTAATGTAAGACTTTAAGTATTTTCCAATGCATGTATTTGGTGACATAAATTTGCTTCTCACTTTGCAAACTTGCTTTAACTTTGTCACACAGACATGTTGTATTTTAATTTTCATTCAGTTCAATGCATTTTTTAAAATTACTCTTGAGAATTTGACCCATGGATTATTTAGAAGTATGCTGTTTAACTTCTAAGTATTGGAGATTTTCTTGTTATCTTTCAGTTATTGATTTCTAGTTTGATTTCATTGGGATTAGAGGACATAGTCTGTATTCTTTTAAACTTGTTAAAATTTATTTTATGGCCCAGAATATGGTCTATCTTGGTGTCTGTTTAATGGGCACTGAAAAAAATGTGTACTTAGCTGTTTTGGGGTGAAGCAATCTATAAATGTTGATTAGAATCTGTTAATGAAGGTATTGTTGAACTCTTTCTTGCTCATTTTCTGTTTAGAATTTTTTATCCACTAATGAAAGAAGAGTGTTGAAATTTCCTATTGTAATTGTGGACTTGTCTTTTTCTCTTTCAGTTTTGCAAGTTTTTGACTCATAAATTTTGGACTTTTGTTGTTTTGTGTCTTTTTGGTATATTAATCATTTTTCATTATATGATGTCCCTCTCTGCTTCTAGTAATTTTCTTTGTTCTGAGGTCTACATTTTTCACTTAATATAGCAATTCCTCCTTTCTTTTTATCAATATTTGCATTAAATCTCTTTTTCTTTTACTTTCAACCTGCCTGTATCATTATATTTGAAGTGAGCTTCTTATAGACAGCATACAATTAAAGTGTATTTTATTTTTATTCATTTAATTTTTTATTCTTTTTTAAATTGAAATATGATTGACATATTATGTTAGTTGCCACATAATGATTTTCATACATTATGAAATGATCACCATGATAAGCCCAGGAGCCATTTATTCTCATACAGTTATTGCAATATTATTGACAACACTCCTAATGCTGAACTTTACATGACAGTGACTTATTCATGACAGAACTGAAGATTTGTACTCTTAATCCCCTTCACCTACTCTCCTGCTTCCCAACCCCTCCTTTTTGGCAACCATCTGTCTATTTTCTGTATCTATGTCTGTTTTGTTGTGTTATGTTGGGTTTTTAATTTTTTTAGATTCCACATATAAGTGAAATAACACAGTATTTGTGTTTCTCTGTGTGACTTATTTCACTTAGCAGTCATTCTTGTAGCAAATGGTAAAATTCCTTTTTAAAAATAGCTGAGTAATATTCCATGATGTGTATATATATATTATATATATGTATGTGTATACACATATGTACATATGTATGTACATATGTACACATCTTCTTTATCCATTTGTCTACCTTTGGACACTTAGGTTGCTTCTGTTTTGTTTATCTCAAGTGAACACCCAGAAATATGATGACTGGATCACATGGTAGTTCTATATTTAATTATTTGAAGACCCTCCATACTGTTTTCCACTGTAGCTGCATCAATTTGCAATAAGGGTTCCTTTTTTCCACATTCTCACCAAGATTTGTTACTTGTGTTCTTTTTAACAATAGACATTTTGATAGATGGTTTTGATTTGAATTTCTCTGGTACCTTTTCATGTATCTGTTGGCTGTCTGTATGTCTTCTCTGGAAAATGTATTTTCATGTCCTGTGCACATTTTTAAATCAAGGTGTTTGTTGGGAGTTTCTAAAATTACTGATTCAGTTTCACTACTGACAATGAGTCTGTTCAATTTTTTTTTCCTATTTCTTCTGCTTTAGTCTAAGAAAAGTGTGTTTCCAGGTACATTCTTCTAGCTTATCCACTTTATTTGATGTATAATTAATTGTTCTTATTAGTCTCTCATGATCTTTTGTATTTCTGTAGCGTTTGTTGTAACTTCTTCTCTTTCATTTCTGGTTTTATTTATTTGAGCCCTCTTTTTTATTGTTGTGAGCCTGGCTAAGACTTATCAGTTGTATTTATTTCTTCAAAGAACTAGCTCTTCATGGTTCTCTTCTGTCTCTATTTCATTTATTTCTCCTCTTATCTTCATTATTTCTTTCTTTCTACTAACTTGGTGGGGGGGTTTCATTATTTTTTCTTCCATTTCCTTTAGGCATCCTTAGGCTTCCCCGGTGGCTGAGACAGTAAAGTATCCACTTGCAATGAAAGAGACCCGGCTTCAATCCCTGGGTTAGGAAGATCCCCTGGAGAAGGGAATGGCAACCCACTCCAGTATACTTGCCTGAAGAATTCCATGGGCAGAAGAGCCTGGCAGGCTATATATAGTCCAGGGAATTGCAAAGATTTGGACATGATTGAGAAACGAACACTAGATTACTTGTTTACAATTTCTCTTGTTTCCTGAAGTAAGCATGTATCTCTATATGCTTCTCTCTTAGAACTGCTTTTGCTGAGTCCCATAGATTTTGAATTTTCACTGTCATTTGTTTCCAGGTATTTTTAATTTACTCTTTGATACCTTCAGTGACTCATGGATTGCTTAGTAGCATATTGCTTAGCCTCCATATGTTTGTGTGAAGCATCACTTGGGTGCATATAACACCTGCTAAGGAAGGATTTGATTCAGCTTGAATTACAGGAAGTAATAGTGAATGTGGCAGCCAGGAAGCCTGTGCTCTCGTCTCTATCCACTACTGATTGTATGCTCTGGGTCCCAGTCTCAGACCGGGGTCTCGGTCTCCAGGCCTGTGAGGTGTGGGAGGCTGAACTCAAGGACCTCGGAGGTACTTTCCACCTCAGTTGTTGTGGTCTCCTGACAGTTGGTGTCCTCTGTGTGCATCAGGACAGCTATCTCTGGACGGGAGGGCTGTGGGGAGGACTTGTGGGCCACCTTGATGACAACAGATAGCTCACTTTGAGGAGAGATTACTATGTGTCAGATACGGTGCTAAACACTCTATGTGTGATGTTTCCTTTCCACTTACAGATGGAAAAACAGAGGCTTAAAACAGTCAAGCTCACAGGTCTAGCCAAGGCTAATCCTAATGATTCTGGCCTTGGTCCCTTTGTGATTCTGCTGTTCACTGGATACATTTATATAAAAATAAGAGTCTATCTTGTGCAAAAGAACATTTGCCAAGCATCTTATTGCCATTAACGTTGACTCTAAATCTACATCTGTATTTAAATTAAAGAGACCTCTCTGATCTCTGTCAAGTTTATACTCAACAAATATTTTTTTGTTGTGGATTTTTAAAGTCTGGTCAACTCGTTGTATATCCTGCCGAGGAAATATTTTTGTAACATAGCACATGGACTTTACTGGTACAGGTTGGAACCGTCAAAAGATGAGCAAATTCCAACATACAAAATACATTTAGAGACAAGGGGCAAGACAGGTGCTGGGTTGAAGTGAAAAGCAGAACAAAGTTGAAGTTTTTAGTGTTTATCAAATAGAAATAAGCTAATTATGATGTACAGAGCCTCTAAGTAAACACAAACATTTTTCAGGAAATTTGGGAGGATCAGTTTTTTCTTTTTTCTCTTTCTCCCTTTCCTGCTCCCTCTCTTCCTCCCCCTCTCTCCCCGTCATCCCATCCCACCTCATCAGTTGTTCGTCACTTTGAAAATTTATATAGAGTAATATTCATGAAAAATGCTCTTCAGGTGATGACTGAACATGAGTATGTATTTTCAAGGCTGATAAACTTCTACAGACTTAAAACTAAGGAAGCAAAGATCCTGGCCCAACAATTGCATTTTTCATGACATATCCTCTTTATTCAAGATATAAAAATGTAGAAGCAGATTGATACAGATTTCCAAGGTGACTACATAGTTAATGAGATCAACTGAAGACTCTTTTGAGCATATCTCAGGTGATTTGGTCACACAATGAGAAATAAGTATTGTCTCATCTATTCAGAAATAGAAATAATGGAGTGAGTATAAGTATCTTTTAAGGACATAAAGACAAAATCAAGACCATTTCACAAAGTCCTAGAAGTATGCTCCATACGGAGATAAACTATAGCTTTATTGTGCTCTTTGAGTCTTGTTTCTACAGCATCACTGCCATTTCATCTTTAAAGTACAGTGGATTTCAAGCTCTCCTGAGAAAAGTCACTATGATGAAATATCACTAGAATGGGTTAAATGAGACAGGACTTAGCTTGGTGGAAGAGAGAAACCTTGAGGAAGAAACAGTTTCGCAGACAGAGAAATAGAGCATCTGACCCTCAACTCAAGCAAATTTGCCTAATTTGCTTGCAGAGCCTCAATTTCATTGAAGCGAGGGGTGGCGGGGGGGCGGGGAGGGGGCGGTCTCTATATGCAGCTTGCCATGTCTTTAAAAATAAAATGTAGACATAAGTTCTTTAAATAAAAGACAGTATAGCCATAGCAAATAAGTGCACCAAACATTCAGTGATATAAAGACACAACAGAAGCAACACAGTGTAATGGAAGTGATCGTGTCTTGTGCATGCTCAGAATCCTCTCTAAGCTCCCCATTATACTCAGGACTTGGCCCTTGGTCCTACACGACGTGGCCCCTGGCTCCATCTCCATCTTCATTTCTTGTCACGTTTCCCCTTCAATTTCTACTTTTTAATCTTCCTTCATTTTCTTTTCTCTGGCTAAATGTTTTGGCCCTTGGTTGGTTTTCTGTCTTTCCCACCAGACGATTAACTTCTTGATGCAGAGATTTTTGTTTTTGTTGCTATATTCCAGTGTCAGGCCTATGACAGGTGTTTAAAAAGTATTTCTGAATGAAACAACAAACAATGAGAGCAACCAAATACTATGTATGTGCTGACTTGAAACTCAGTGTCTTTTAGTAGGTGACCTCAGGGATCTCTTGGTGCCTTAGTTCTCTCATCTCAAGACTAAGGAGTTTAAAGAAGACTTTAAGTCTTTTTATTTGCAAAACATTAATTTTCAAAAATAATGAAACTTAGTTTTCTAGGTTTGTGTGTGTCTAGTATCAGTGAACAGTATTTTTAAAGGTCCTGGTGTGTGTGTGTGTCTTATGGCCAAATTTCCTCTGTTTTCACTTTGAAATTTGTCTTGAAACAGTTGACATGTGTATATATCCATTTGTCTGTGTCTTTGTATTGTTGAAGTATGTTTCATTTTCTGCCACTGGAAATGAAGAAGATAGAAGCCCAGTTTTATAATTTTTGCCACCTATATTTTATGATATTTATGTAGTGACAGGAACTAGTTGGAGTAATGTGGGCTTCAAAGCAAGATTGAAATGAACTGAAAAAATTGAAACTAGATTAAACAGCCCCTATTGAAGTTGTTGGGAAAATCCATGCCCTTTAAGTGTTTTATGATTTTCAGTTTGACTGATACTTTGTTTCTTATGATTAACTCGGCTGCTTTAAAGAATACAAAACCGACACTGGCATGTAAAACCCAGTGATTTAAGAAAACATGCTAATATTAGATGAATAGATAAAATATAATGAAGGGTTTTGCTTTTCATAAGCTTATAGCTCTATATATTATATTCTAAGTTTGATCCAAAAGCTGGAACTTTTTTTTGAGGGCTAAAGGTCAAAATGATTTTATTATATGTTTGGTCCTCTCCCAGGGCATGTTTAGAAGTTTTGGAACAGTTTGAACTAGCCAAATATTCCCTTTCTTTTTTTTTTTTTCATTTATTTATATTAGTTGGAGGCTAATTACTTTACAGTATTGTAGTGGGTTTTGTCATACATTGACATGAATCAGCCATGGAGTTACATGTATTCCCCATCCCGATCCCCCCTCCCACCTCCCTCTCCACCCGATTCCTCTGGGTCTTCCCAGTGCACCAGGCCCGAGCACTTGTCTCATGCATCTCCCTTTCTTTTTTGTCTTGGACATTCTTGCAGTTGCCTTATATTTATGCTTTCTAATGCTGTTTCAAATTAACCAACCCTCTTCCTATAATTTAACCAATCAAATAAAGTGATAATGAGAATGTATAAATCAGAATTTTAATTTATAGATAAAGTGGTATTTAGAATGAATTGACATGAACTTGGCCTCTAACACTTCTGGAATCTACAGAGTCCCAATAAAACTGTACATTCTGCATCGATGTTTATGATAACATTGTATATTAGCTTTAGTGGTGAGCACCTTGACTAAATGTCACTTTGGCATAAACCAAGAGTTGGTTCTTGTCTTTATTCTTCAGGCAGAGACAGACGAGATTAAATAAGAACAAACGAGTCACGTGCTTTCTCCTTCTTTACATCAGCGTGCCCGCTGTACCATCCGCTGCACCCAGTGCTTAATCTCTGACTGTGTGAATATTGTCTTCTTCCTACCACCCCCCAGAGGAGCACAGTGGCCCTGACACCTGGGACTGGGACTTCATGTGTGTAGCCGTAAAAACAACAGAGTTTGAGTTTGTATTTGACATCTAAACTCCACATCTCTAAGTACCACCCTTGTATCTGTGCATCCTGATGTTTTAACTGTAAGCATTCTCTGCTGACTTTTTCTATAGAAGAAGAAGATTGAGTTTTCTTTCACCTCAACCCATTCATGAGCCCACCATCTTATCTCCTTATACTATTGGTTACATCACAGTCAATGTTGGCTTGACTGGCAATTCTCTTCACAGCTGAGCGTGGAGTATCTATACTTTTATTTCCCTGTACAACTTTTTATTTTTTCCTGCGGCTAGTAATACTGTTAATTTCAATTTCTTTTTTTTTTCATTTATTTTTATTAGTTGGAGGCTAATTACTTTACAGTATTGTAGTGGGTTTTGTCATACATTGACATGAATCAGCCATGGATTTACATGTATTCCCCATCCCGACACCGCCCCCCCCCCCCACCTCCCTCTCTACCCAATCCCTCTGGGTCTTCCCAGTGCACTAATTTCAATTTCTTGCTGCTTGATTAAACATGAAAAACACCAATCAGATTCCATTCTACTGTATTAATCTTTTAAATCTCCTCTTTAGATAATAAATATTTCTACACTGCTATATTTAAAATGGATAACCAACAAGGACCTACTATAGAGCACATGGGACTCTGTGCAACGTTCTGTGGCAGCCTGGAGGGGAAGGGGACTGGGGGAGAATGGATCCATGTACATGCATGGCTGAGTCCCTTCACTGTTCATCTGAGATTATCACAACGCTGTGAATCGACTGGACCCCAGTACAAAACAAAAAGTTTTAGAGAAAGATGTGAGGTGAGTCTCCCATGCTCAGTTCCTATTTAAATGTGGGACTAGAAGATCCTCCCGATGTGCTTCAGTGTGGATGCGCTGGCCTCAGGGCCAGTCTGGCTAACACTGGCATCTCCCTTCTCTTCTGAGCTGAAACCTCGATTTCCTGGGTCCTGTGCCTTTTTATTTCTTAGTTTACTCTCTTCTTTTGGTGGGGCATATAATCCAGTTGCTTCATAAGAAAAGAGAAGTAGCAGATAAAAATTTTGAGAACTTACATTTGAAAAAGCCTATTTTTGTGTCATAGTTGATTGATGATTTGGCTAAATATTGAGCTCTGGGTTAGAAATCATTTTCCTTAAAAATTTTTAAGGCAGTGCTCCAATTCCATTCAGCTTCTAGTGTTGCTCTTAAATATCCTAAACCCTCTCTGTCTTTTAATTTTTGTATGTAATATTTTTTTTTTTTTTTTCATTTTGAAAGCCTGTAGGGTTTGCTTTGGGGTCTTATGTCTAGCATTGTGAAATGCTGTGATTATATGTCTTGGTGTGGGTCTATTTTCCTTTTTCTTGTTGGGCACTTAATGTACTCTTTAGTCTGAAAACTGAGTTATTTCTGCCTTCCTTTTTTCCTAGGAGTTCTTCCTGTCTTCTTGGGAAGTGCAATTCTGGGAAACTATGCTGAATTATCTTCTCTAAACTGCCCCCCTTCACTTGTCTCTGGATGAGACAGTCTTTAAGATGATGCCATAGATTTTAAAGCAGAGGGATCACAAGAGAACATCAACACCGAGCCTCTAGGAGCTGAAGAGCTGCTAAGGATTATTGTTACCAAGTAACAGATAAGGACACCTGGTATCTAGAGCTTTTAAGAGACTTGTTCATAGTCACTCTGCTACTTAGTCTTAAAAGTATAACTAAATCCCAGTTCTCTGACCTATAGGCTTTCTACTACATAAGATTGCCTCCAAAGTAGAGAGTAAAATGACTCTCTTAAAGAGTTTATTAATTATTCAGCCATAAAAAGGAACAAAATTGGGTCATTTGTATGGACATGGATGGATGGAGAGACCGTCACACTGAGTGAAGTAAGTCAGAAAGAGAAAAACAAATATTGTATATTAATGCATATATATGGAATCTGGAAAAATTGGTATAGATGATCTTATATAAAAAGCAGAAATAGAGACACAGACGTAGAAAACAAACATATAGACACCAAGGGGGAGGGAGTGGATAGGATGAACTGGGAGACTGGGATAGACATATATACACTGAACTCTGCATAAAATAGATAAGTAACGAGGACCAGCCAGGGGACTCTACTCAGGGCTCTTTGGGACCTAAATGGGGAGGAAATCCAGAAACAAGGGATGTATGTACATAGGTAGCTGCTTCACTTTGTTCTCCAGTAGAAATTAAGACAACACTGTCAAGCAACTACACTCTAATAAAAAGTTTTTTAAAAAGAAGAAAACAATATCTCCATGTTTAAGAATATAAAATCTGTATACTTGAGCAAACTCTCCAAATGTTGGTTTGAGTCAGAATTATTGCTTCTGATAAAGCTCTCATTAATAAAAAAAAAAGGGGGGGGGAGGTGGTTGTTAAGTTCATTCCTGGCATTAATTGAAAGATGCTAAAAATTTTTTGGCAAAAAAAATGATTACCTTTTAGTCCCATTGGCATCCAGCCATCCAGCTGTTTCTATTGTAATGCTCCCAGCCCATGTGACCTCGTATTTATGAAATAAGAAGCCATTTGTTTACTTCATGTTCATCGTTCAGTTTAATTTAAAGGCTTACTTTGTGTAACTTTGGCATCTTCAGAATTTCTAGCACATGTCGTACACATACTATTTAAGTTCTTGTTTTAGTTAATTACTTTCTTCCTATTGCTTCTTAAATATTTATTCATTGAAAAACTGAGGGCTTGTTCCCTATACTCAACGACTCCAATACATAACAAAATGGTTTTTAGGGAAGAAAGGAATAAGTGAATTTTACCCCAATCATCCCTATGTAGCATTTAAAAAAACAATTTGAATCCCCTCATGTGTAATTGTGAGGTCCTTTCTAATTGTTTTTCTCTTGGAAGCTTAGTTAATTTTAAAGATTTGTATGAATTGCACACCTTGGAAGGATTGACTTTACTCTGAAATATTTGTCATATACATTTTGAGGTTTTTTTTGTTTGAATTTTTATATTTACCTTTCAATTCACTTAACCCAAAAAAGTTTAATCCTTTGCTATTTTCCACTTGGAAACTTTTTCTTCAACCAGCGATTTTAAAAATAGTTTCCCCACCCAATGATTTTCAACATAATCATTTGTTACTTTTTTATTCTTTTATTTGTATGTGTGGTGTGAGCAAAACATCTCATCAAGAGATTTTTCCCCTAGTAATATCCCAGAATTGTTGTATAATATTTTCATTGCCTGTTGGTTTGCCTTTATTATAGATTATATTTTCATTTATTCTCAGATTTAGTTCTGGATAATTTGTTTTATTTTATTGATCAAGATATTTTAAAATTAGTATCACACTGATTTAATTGTTGCAATTTCATATAGTTTTTTAAGAAAATAATATGGCTATCTTTATTACTGCAAAAATTTTTATAAGGCAAATTGGCACACATTTATTATAGCAACTGAATTGGAGAACAGTGACTCCCAATCCCAGAGTCAAATCCCCTAAGGAGGGCACATCAGACTTGAACTGCACCCATCTGCCTTTGCAGACATTAAACTGTGCCCATTTGGGAATCACCCTACGTAAGAAAAAACGTTGCTGTGGGGTTTCTCTAAATTTCTGTGAGTAGTGTGGAGGCAAGAGAGAGAGGCTGCAAAGATTTTATTTTTTAAGTTGAATTCTAAGTTAAATTCTATTCATATTTTGTTTAAAATGGAATTATTTTTATCCATTATTTTGAGGGGAAAATGTGAATTTTTTTCAATATTCAGCCTACTTACATAGAAACACAGTTTTCTTTCTACTTATGTATTTTCTTTTTTTCCTCTCATTTTGTGGCTTTAATTCATTGGGACCCCACACATTGGGTTCCCACATATTTCTTGCTGAGAGTGATACTTAATTTAGGTATTTTATAATTTATGTATGTGGACTGTTTTTTAATATCATGTCTATCTGAATCTTGTAATGTTAATGATTTTATATATTTAAATTTTTATTTTATATATTTATTTTGTTTATTATTTAATTTATTTTGAATATATTTATTTATATTTACTTGTCATGGTACCAAACTGCTTATTCTAGATCCTTAATCCATAACAAAATCTGGGGGACAGATGTATTTTTTAAAAATATTTATGGTGGCATTCTTTGTTTGTTGTTTTATTTCTATTTATTTATGTATTAGGCTGTGCCGTGCGGCTTGTGTGATCTTAGTTCCCCGACCAGGGACTGAACTCATGTCCCCTGCATTTGGAGCATGGCATAACCACTGGACCACCAAGGAAGTCCCCAAACAGATGTGTTTTGAAACTCTTAAAGTTTAGATTTTTGGAAAGGTAATTGTCTACACCATGTTGACCATGTCTACACACATGTTGTTTAATATCCACAGCAGGGTTGAAGGCAACAGCCCATAATCAGTGTGCTGATAAACTGATATTCTTACTTAGAAAGGATAAACAAAGACTACAAACATCCTGACATTCACTGAATTCAGAAAAAGAGTGAGGGCATCAAACTTATGCAAAGAAGTCTGACTTCAGAGCTGCCTGGATTTCTGAAATATACATGTTAGTGACCAGTAATTGTAATATTTCCTGGTTCACCCTCATATTATTCAAGAAAAGAGTCACATTTCCCCTTTTCAATTAATATTAAAATGTGCCTCTTTCATTTCTTACTGTATTTTATGAAACTTCCAAAACAATGTTTAAAGAAACAGTGGTGACCCTGTGCTATGCTGATCTTTAAAGTTGACTTTGTCCTGCTAAAACCATGTCCTCTCCAAGTCCTTAAAAAATTAACATTGAATGTGAAACTTTGTTGTCTTTTCTGGCTTCCCTGGTAGCTCAGCTGGTAAAGAATCCACCTGCAAAGCCAGAGACCCCAGTTCAATTCCTGGGTCGTCTTTTCCCCTTTATATTAGTTGCTGGTTGCTGCTGTGCTAAATTACCGCAAATTTGGTGGCTTAAGACAATTTATTTTCTAATTGTCTAGAGGTCTGAGTCTCAAATCAGTCTCACTAAGCCAGAGTCAAGGGGTTGTCAGGGCTTGCTTCTTCTAGAGGCTTCAGGGAGCATCCTTCTCTTTGTCTTTCCAGCTTCTGGCTGGAAATGAGGCTGCATTCCTCATTCTGTGGCCCTTTTTTCCTCTTCAAAAGACCTCACTCCAGTATCTGCCTCCACTGTTACATGACCTATGTCTGTGTCCACCACCTCCTCCTCCTCATAAGGCCATTGGGCCCACCTGAATTATTCAGGGTAATCTCCTCACCTCAAGATTCTGAACTTAACCACACCTGCAAAGTTGCTTTTACCATATAAAGTACATGCTCATAGTTTTTGAGGGGTCATCATTCAGCCTACCATTCCCTTCTATTAAGATTAACCATATATACTTTCTTATTTGAGTATTGATGTCATCTTGCAGGTTATGTTGACCATTTCTTTCTAATATTGACCCATCTTTGCATTCCTAAGATGTACCCTATTTGGTTGTAGTAGGTTAATCTTTTTATATATAATTTAATGCTTTTTTTCATGCTATTGCTTCAGTTCAGTCACTCATTCATGTCTGACTATTTGTTACCCCATGGACTGCAGCTTGCCAGGCTTCCCTGTCCATCACCAGCTCCCTGAACTTGCTCAAACTCTTGTCCATCAAATCGGTGATGCCATCCAATCATCTCATCCTCTGTCGTCCCTTCTCCTCCTGCCTTCAATCTTTCCCAGCATCAGCGTCTTTTCAAATGAGTCAGTTCTTCACATTAGGTGGCCAAAGTAATGGAACTTCAGCTTCACCATCAGTCCTTCCAATGAATGTTCAGGACTGATTTCCTTTAGGATGGACTGGTTTGATCTCCTTGCAGTCCAAGGGACTCTCAAGAGTGACGTTCAAAAGCATCAATTCTTTGGCACTCAGCTTTCTTTATAGTCCAACTCTCACATCCATACATGACCACTGGAAAAACCATAGCTTTGACTAGATGGACTTTTGTTGGCAAAGTAATGTCTCTGCTCTCTAAGTTTATCATTACTTTTCTTCCAAGGAGTAAGCCTCTTTTAATTTCATGGCTTCATTCACCATCTGCAGTGATTTTGGAGCCCAAGAATATAAAGTCTGTCACGGTTTCCATTGTTTCGCCATCTATTTGCATTAAGTAATGGTACTGGATGTCACGATATGCGTTTGAATGTTGTTGTTGTCGTTGTTGTTGTTTTTTGAATGTTGAGTTTTAAGCCAAATTTTTCACTCTCATCTTTCATTTTCGTCAAGAGACTGTTTAGTTTTTCTTTGTTTGCTGCCATAAGGGTGGTGTCATCTGCATATATGAGGTTATTGATATTTCCTTCAGCAATCTTGATTCCAGCTTGTGCTTCCTCCAGCCCATCGTTTCTCATGATGTACTCTGCATGTAAGTTAAATAAGCAGGGTGACAATATACAGTCTTGATGTACTCCTTTCCCAGTTTGGAACCAGTCTGTGGTTCCATGTCCAGTTCTAACTGTTGCTTCTTGACCTGCATACAGGTTTCTCAGCAGGAAGGTAAGGTGGTCTGGTATTCCCATGTCTTTAAGAATTTTCTTAGAAAATTTTCATTGTCTTAGTGATATTTCTAAGTATTGTTGATTCTATATTCATACTTACTATTGGCCTACAGTTGTGTGTGTGTGTTTTATTAAGTTTGGTAACTGAGTTAACCTGACATAGTGTCCAAATCTGATTGAGTGGGAGTTAAAAAACCTGGACAATTTCATGCAAACTTAGGTCTCTCTGTGGGCTCTGCTTAGGATGTGTCATTAGTCAGCTTCTCCCTCTGCCCACTCCTGGTTCTTTTCTCTTCCTTCCACAGACGCTGATTCCTAGGACACTCCTTAGTACACATCCTGTGTGTTGAACACGGAATTTCAGTCTGCTTCCTAGGGAACACAACCTTGGATTTCTGTTCAGTTCAGTCGCTCAGTCATGTCCGACTCTTTGCAACCCCATGAACTGCAGCACGCAAGGCCTCCCTGTCCATCACCACCTCCCCAAATTTACCCAAACTCATGTCCATTGAGTGGGTCATGCCATCCAACCATCTCATCCTCTGTTGTCCCCTTCTCGTTCTGCCCTCAATCTTTCCCAGCATCAGGGTCTTTTCGAATGAGTCAGCTCTTCGCATCAGGTGGCCAAAGTATTGGAATTTCAGCTTCAACATCAGTCCTTCCAATGAACACCCAGGACTGATCTCCTTTATACTTGGGGTGAAATAGTTTGCTGGAGAGGCTGAAAACTTAAAGCACTCTCATCGTTTCAGTGTCATTTGACACTGTTATGTTTAGGGTTTTTCCTACCTATTTATACGTAAGGCTTATCTACAGTATTCTTGGCAATAGTGGGAGCTGGGCGCGGTTCATATCCAGTTTTGTACTAGCGCTGGTGTCCTTAGGAGAAAAAAATGGGATGAGAGTTTCTTTCTTTTTTAACCGTGATATGCCATGAATTACTAAAAATAGAATATTTCCATATTTTAAACTTTAAGGACAAAGTGTTCCTGTAAAACTAACTGGGCCCAGAATCTTTTTTAAAGACCATTTTTTGATAAAGGAAGAAAACAATTGCCGTGTCATTGCCTAAGTTCAGTTCAGTGCTACATTTACGGTCTTGAGCTAAATAAAGGCAGGCAGACTTCCTTCACTGCCCCCACCCCTTCTGTTTTAACAGTTTCAGCCCACAGTTGCTGTTTTGCTTTAAAAGGTAAAACGTAAAAAAAAAAAAAAAAAGGTAAAACGTGGGTATCTCAGGATTTTTTTCTGTAATCAGCTCCATCAAAACTATAGTTAATTGAAATTCTCCCTTCATGGTAACATATAGCATTATCTCTTTTCACTTTAAAAGCTGTTTTAGTCTCTTTCTCTCCTTGAATTTTTATGTACACATTCAATGAAAATTGAGAGAGAGTTTATCAGGAAATTCTAACATTCCACCAAATTGGCACAGAAATCCTAATGTCTTTCTTTCCAAGGAGAAGAGCTCACACTAGCCTAAGCTGTCATCTCTCCTCTCTTCACTCAAAGAACAGCCCTTGCACAGTTCTGGGCAAACACACACACACACTGGAGTACTGAAGGTGTTCCCTTGATTGCATTAACTGTGGGTAACGATGCATAATATTAGCACTTCTACAGTGTTTGATAAATGTGATCAGTTTCAACTGAGGGCAACATGATACTGGGGAATTCTTAAGGCAGAATTTCCCTCTTGGATTCCACTGTTGCCTTAAAGAGTGGTGAAATGACAAGGTGCTTCTCCAAGGAAACTCCCTGATAAATCTTGTTTTCTGAAGAAAAGCAGAAGAGACGTGAGGAGAAGGGAGTTGAGGGGAGAACACATTTAAATCTGGGAGTCTCTACTTCCCTTCAATTGGAACACTGAACATTGAGAGTTCAATGATTCGGCTCTGAGAGTCCGCAGGCATTTCGTTTTTTTCAACAACTAGTGTAAACTGTGCTTTATAAATCTGGCAGTGTGATTATAGACCAAAGCAAATCATGATTTTCCTAAAGACAATTCATAGTCTTCATACTTAATAAAGAACTATGTTTGAAATATAGGGTATTTGATTTCAGTAATTGAAGTGGTAGGGTAGCCCAAAGGTCTGTAATGGGTTTCCCTGGTGGCTTACTGGTAAAAATTCCTCCTGCAATGCAGGAGACTTATGTTCAATCCCTGGGCCAGGAAGATCGCCTGGAGGGGAAAATGGCCACCCACTCCAGTATTCTTGCCTGGAGAATCCCATGGACAGAGGAGCCTGGCAGGCTACAGTCCATGGGGTCGCAAAAAGAGTCAAGAGTCAAGAATCGGACACAACAAAACAAAGGTTTGTAGTATAGACTTGTAGTACAGATTTGAGGTTTGCTGGGCTAAACTATTAATATTACTGGAATAATAGCTGTTTAGACAGAGGAGGGAGGCAGGTAATTGCAATCATTCCTTAGACTTAACAGAACCAGTGTGTTTCCTATGACTTCTCACGTGAGCTTGTAGAAGGTTTTGTTTTGACCCAAAATAATAATTACTGGTCCTGAACAAATAAAAACAAATGCCTACAATGTCATTCACTTTTGTTTGTCTGCTTGTTTTGTCCTGATTTACCTCTACAACTGCCATAGGTAGATGAAAATGTATTTATCTGTAAGATTTTTATTAAAACAAACATTTTGATCCCTGAAAGTGTCAAAGGCATTGTCTCTTTTCTAACAGTATGATCTGTAAGCAGATCTTCTCAAACATTAGCATGGACCCAGTTCACCAGGAGATCTTCTTAAGATGCAGATTCTGACGCTGTAAGTCTGGGATGGACCCTGAGGTTCATCATGAAGTGTAGTCCATGAACCACACTTAGACTCGATCAGGATAACCCAGCCCTTCTCATCCTGGGTTTGTCAACAAGTTGTTGTGGGTGATCTTGGGTATATTGCCAATCAGGTTGAGAACCTGGTTTTTCTTTTATTCAATGTAAGATTGTTTGCTGACCCATATATAAGGACTCTCTTAAAAAAAATCTAGCATGGGAATTCCAAGGTATCAAAGGATGAATCACAAGTCATCATCCTCATTTAAAAAAAAAAAATTTCTTTTTAAAGCTTAGAACTCACAAGGGAGATTTTTTATTACTATTTTTACTCATATATATTCATTTTTCCCCTTTTAAAAGAGAAAGGTTTGTTGCAAGTCTTTCTCTCTTTGGGCAAACCAAAATTAATGATGACCCTGTTCCTACCCAAATGCAGTTTTTAAACTGGGAGATTATTAGGAGCACTTAGTAAAATTTATTATCTAATATCTTAGGAAAGATCTTAAAGGATGAAAAGGGTGGTAGTCTAGTGGGATGTCTATGACAAGTCTCAGAAGCTTCTCATTTTGTTTGCCAGTCCATGGACCAAAGAGGGGTTTACTGCAGAAGCTGTGTGACCTGTGCTGAAAGCTTCGGGGCTCACCCGAGGATTGCTTGTGACTTTTTCACACAGCCTTGTCCACTTGTGTCTACAACTGCAGACAGAAAAACAAGCAGCCTTGAGAATGCTCGGGGAGCTGACTACCAGTCATGCCCCAGGGGTCCTGCCTTGTGTTTTGCTTCTGAAGGGTCTTGGGGTGGGGGCCGTGACTACAATTCTGCTCCTTGTTGATCTAAGGCCAATAAATCTGACCTGATAAATAAGGTAGAGAAAAGGTAAACATCACAAAAGAAAGATTGTTGTAGTGGTCAATGGAGATAACATTTTGGTGCAAAACCATCTATGACTCCATGAAGAAGGTGGTGTTTGAAATGGATCTGAAAGAAGGAAGAAGATTTAAACTGGAGTGCAGGGCAAAATAGGCATTTGGAATTGAGGCGGGGTTGGGGGGTGGCCACAGAGAAGCAAAGGCAAGTTCATCAGCTCCTCCAGTTTGGCCAGTAGAAGGCTTGCATTTAAGACTTTAGTAAGAGAGACTAAGGGTAGAGCCACCAGCAAGAACCAGACTATGAGAAGCTCTGGATGGGCAGCAAAGAGTCTAATTAATCTGCCACACGGTGGTGATTTGTTACAGGTTGCAAGCAGGTGAGTTTGAACGAGGGCATTAGGAAAATGAATCTGACTGCTGTGTAGAAGATATACTGGGAAGGAGGCCAGTGGCAAAAGGAAATCAAAGCAAGAGGCGATTTCAGATTCCTTCCAGTTGTAGATCTAAGAGACCTGAGAACCGCTTCCAAAATGAGAGCGATGAGCCGATCACAGCTCACAGACACGCTGGAGATGGGCGAGGACAGTTTCCATGGTCCGTGTTGGTGCCTCTGTGGATGGAAGACTATCAGAAAGTCTCTAAAGTAATAAGAAATAAACATTTAAAGTCCAATTTTTCTGAGTACCTTTAAGGGTTATTGGATACTTTTAAGGCTAAGTCCATTCCCCCAGGAACTGATCATTGAATAGGTGAAATATGAGTCAATTATCAAACACTGTTTATTTTCTCTCCACTAACTTAGGCCAGCTATGTTGATCTTTTTTTTTTTTTTTTTTAGAAAAAGTCTTACCAATTACTTTCTTTGGGGCTGTCATTCTATTTCAATTTTTCAATCATGGAATTTGGGAACTTGAAAGGAGCTATGGTGACTTCTATGGTGACTCATGAATATTATACAGGATATTTAGGTCCTGACAATAATAATTTGCCTATGGCCACGTAGCTGGTCTAATTGAGAGAAAATAATCCAACATAGCATTTTACTTAATTCTTTTAGATTTTTATTGGAGAATAGTTGATTTACAGAGTTGTGTTAGTTTCAGATGTACAGCAAAGTGAATCAATTACACACAGACATACATCCACTCCTTTTTAGATTCTTTTCCCATATAGGTCATCACAGAGTATTGGGTAGAGTTCCTTGTGCTACATGGTAGATCCTTATTAGTTATCTATTTTATATACAGCAGTGTATATAAGTCATTCCAATATCCCAATTTATCCCTCCCCCGCTTACCTCCTGGTAACCATAAGTTTGTTTTCTCCATCTGTAATTCTATTTCTGTTTTGCAACATAGCACTTTAAATGTAGCTCATATTAGCAGAATTTTGGATTTTGGATTGCTGGCCCAAATCACATTTATTATGACCAAGTAACTCTGAAGTCCCACACTTCCTCAATATGAAGGACCCTCAGGTCAATGACACTGGGTTTTCTTGGAAATCTGGCTGTTTTTATCCTTTTCACACAAAGCAGTTGGGCAGGGGACAGTGCAACAACCCTGCACCATGGCTCCAGGGTCCTAGGAAAAGTGTCACGAATCATTATCCCTCATCTGCTTTTATTACTTATTCTTATTTTACTTAGGCAAGAGGATGAAAACTCATGCCTAAAATGTCAATATCATTTTACCCAATACATTCAGAATCCACGCAGCCGTAAGAGCCATAATGTGCCGTTCGCCACCATGGAGCATGGCTTCGTCTTCCTCCCAAGCCTCACAGGTGGCCAACGGGTCAGATCATTCGACCAAGATGCTTGTCTTTGTGCCACACTTTTCTAAAAAATTCATTTTATGTTTAGTTGGTTAACGATGTTGTTAGCTATAGGTGTACAGCAGAGTGATTCAGTTATATGTATTCATGTGTCCGTTCTTTTCCAAATTCTCTTCCCATTTGGGTTTTTACAGAGCTCCCTGTGCTATACAGTAGGCCCTTATAGGTTGTCTAATTTATATATAGCAATGTGTACATGTCAAACCCAAACTCTCAGTCTATCCCTCCCCACTACCCTTCCCCTTGGTAACCATAAAGTCATTTTCTAAGTCTATGAAGTCTGTTTTGCGTATGAGCTCATTTGTATCATTTGTTCATATGCATCCCCCTATAAGCAATATCGTATTATTTGCCTTCCTCTGTCTGACTTTTTTCCCTTAGTACGATCATCTCCAGGTCTATCCATGTTTGCTGCAAGTGGCATTACTTCATTCTGTTTAATGACTTTTTGGTCCTTTCTGATGCTGTCTCCATCTATCAGTGCCTACCCCCCCAAATTCTCTGTCCAGTTTCTCATATGACATTCAAGCCGGTGATGGACAGTTTCAGCTGAAAGCACTTGCACCCGCACCCTCTTTCTCACAGTTGCCTTTGCCCCACTGTTCCTGCGTGCACAGAGGCACCGCAGCTTCGGGAGTCTGTTTCTGTGGCCCCACGCTTTCCAACGTGGTTCTGCTGGCTCTTTCTCTAGGAGAGCTGGCAACCTGACATTCTTCCCTCCTACCTACTTCAGCCATTGCCAGGAATTTATTTTATTTTTTTATCCCCCTATAAAAACAACAATGTGCCATCTCAGGTGCTTCTAAAAAGGGGCCCTTGGTTCTGGGACTCATTAACATAATTTCTCAGTTCGGCTTCATCCACTCATCTCTGCCATATTCTGACATTAGTCTCCTTTCAGTTTTAAGTCTGACCCAGTAAGACATCTCTTCCCAGCTTATCTTCTTTTTCTCTCAAGTGTGAATATAAGATTTCTCAGTTATTAAGCTGTTTATTTTTTTAAGGCATCTAGCTTTGTGTCGCTGTTGATGTCACTATTTGCAAACTGGCTTTGTCATTTCATGGATAGCGCTTGAGTGAAGAGCTCCCTGTTAATATATGCAAACTCACAGCTCCCAACAAGCTCCCCAGCCCTGTTAATGAGAGGATTAGCAAGAGCGCTGCACTGTATTTAACCTGCGGCACTAGCTCTGTTTCAATAAGACTTCAACAGCCTATTAAATGGAGTGGGGTCTCAATTAACCCACACAAAGGCCACTCTCCTGAACGTGGCGGGGAGGACCACATTTAGCATCTGCCTGAGCAGCTTGTTGGAAGCTGGAAATAAAGAGGGTGACATGTTCTTGCCTCGAGCTATGCCATCACTGAAATGGTGATTCTAGTTCATCTGGGCCTAGCTGAATAGGTGACAGCATTGAAACCTACTACTATCTCGCCATATGACAGTTTAAAAAAAATCAGAATGTACTCAGTGGCCATTCCACCCAGTCATGCCTTCTTCTAAGGGAGAGACGCATTGTTTCTGGGTTGGTAGGAGTGATGGATTAAGGTTGGGTGGGTGGAGGGTGTCAGGGTGTGAAAGTTTGTGGCTGGGGAGGAGGGAGGCTGGTGTCCACAGAGATACCCAGGAAATGCACGTGTTCACGCCAGCATCTCGTCACCTAATTAGAAGACAGAATTGAGTCCTCATCTCAGGAACATGCTTCACTGAACTGCCAGCCATTTCCTTCTGGGAACCAAGGGATGAGTCATGGCAAGTCACTGAGCTGGACTCTTAGAAACCTTCACTTGAATATTGTTAGAATTATTGGCTTATATGGCTTGTAGAGTCAACTCTCCATTGGGACATTCATAGTGCTTTGACTATTCCAACATTCAAGCCAAAAATGAAAGCTGATTAATTCAATAGAGCACTGTTTTTTCAGGATGACTTGAATCCAACGATGGTGACAAGCCAAAATCTCCTTTAATTTTCCACATGTGAATTTCTTCATGTCATAAAATCAAAGACTTATTTGGGGAAAAAAAAGGTTTCTTCTTATCAATTTTTTCCAATGGAAGTTTATTTTTTAAACTACATTTTCTCTTGAAACTCAACCATACATACACAAATATTGTTATGTATTGACCTATGTGTTTTGATTTTTTCCTCATTGTATTCCCAAGGACAAAAGTGTGAAGTATGTGCCTATCTAAATGTTAATTAACCCCCTAGCCTGTTTTACTCACCTCTCACTCTTGTCACCTTCTAACTTACTATATCATATACTTAGTAATTGCGTTCATTGTTAGAAAGTAAGCATAACGAAGGCGAGGACTTTGTTTTGTTTACAGATGTGGCTCAGGTATCTAGAATGATGTCCAGCATATGATAGACTTTCAGTAAATATCTGCGCAATGAATGAATCTAAAGAAGAAAGGCAAGTTATATTCTCATTATGGAGACATATACAGATGGTTCATTAGATGAGATTCCTGGATAAGAAAATAGTCACTGCCACCCTCAAAAAATAAAGAAGTCTCTACATTCTAGGTTGACAGGTGAGACAGTCACCAGAATGGCTGGATGGGGTACCATCCTTTTATACCCAAGTGGTGGAGGGCTGGTAGAGTGTGATTTCCAAAACTGGGCCAATGAGAAAGTAGGTTGAATGCTCACTAGATCTGCACCCTTTAAAGTTCTCATTCTGGGCTATGATCAAGGTTTAATTAGGGAGAATTAAGAAACACACTTTCCTTTTTTGTTAATTTATTTATTTTAATTGGAGGCTAATTACCTTACAATATTGTGGTGGTTTTTGCCATACATTGACATGAATCAGCCATGGGTGTACATGTGTCCCCGTCCTGAACCCCCCTCCCACCTCTCTCCCCACCCCATCCCTCTGGGTCGTCCCAGTGCACCAGCCCTGAGCACTTGTCTCATGCATCCAACCTGGACTGGCGATCTGTTTCACATATGGTAATATACATGTTTCGATGCTATTCTCTCAAATCATCCCACCCTCACTTTCTCCCACAGAGTCCAAAAGACTATTCCATACATCTGTGTCTCTTTTGCTGTCTCTCATATAGGGTCATCATTACCATCTTTCTAAATTCCATATATATGTGTTAATATACTGTATTAGCGTTTTTCTTTCTGACTTACTTCACTCTGCATAATAGGCTCTAGTTTCATCCACCTCATTAGAACCAATTCAAATGCATTCTTTATAATAGCTGAGTAATATTCCATAGTGTATATGCACCACAGCTTTCTTATCCATTTGTCTGCTGATGGGCATCTAGGTTGCTTCCATGTCCCAGCTATTGTAAAAAGTGCTGCGATGAACATTGGGGTACACATGTCTCTTTCAATTCTGGAAAAAACACACTTTCTGAGGCATTGCATCCCAGATTCACATGTAAAGGATTGGTAGACATGTTACATTCAATGCACCATGTCCATTGCAATTTTGCAACAAACACTGAGCTATGATTGCTGAAAATGGACCACATATTGAAAGTATCATGTGATGCTATAGCTTGTATCGTTTATTATAATGTGATACTAATAAGCCAATTATTATGTAAATTTTTTATTCACTTGAGCAAAACTGGATTTGAGTTATGGTTTGATCCCCTGTTAGCTTAGTGGAGTCTCAGTTATCTCATCTGTGAAGTGGAGATGTAAATGGTTACCTCACTGGCTCCTTGTGGTGACCAAACACTGAACACTAAGAACTAACACAGAATGCTTCTCCCCACGCCTGGCTTATCGTGAGCTCGTCATAAACAGCAGCTATTGATGCTACTGCTGCTGCTCTTGTTGTCACTATGTTCTGATAAACTCCAGATATTTCCCTTATGGTATGATAATATTTTCCCCTTATGGTTGTGTCCGATTGTGGGAAGCCTGTGACTCACTGTGGTTCACCTACTTACTCTTCTCAATTCCTCTCTTCCTCTTCTCTTTCATCCTCCCCATGGCTCTTCACTACACCTGGGCTCACGAGCATTTACCCTCACGGCCTGCCTTCCTTCATAAATCACTCTGCTTTCTGGGTAAAGGAGTGAAATTGATGGAAAGCCAAGGGGTTTGAGCATCTCTATGGAAAAAGATGAAATGATGTAGACAAGAGCTTTCAATTGATTCAGATACTTGAGGATATCACTAGTGAACTTTAGGGATGTCTAGGACACGACTGAGCGACTTTGCTTTCACTTTTCACTTTCATGAATTGGAGAAGGCAATGGCAACCCACTCCAGTGTTCTTGCCTAAAGAATCCCAGGGACCAGGGAGCCTGGTGGGTTGCTGTCTATGGGGTCACACAGAGTCGGACACGACTGAAGTGACTTAGCAGCAGCAGAAATGAATAGGAAAATTAACTGTACTCTTTGGAGAGTGAGGTGAGAAAATTTTCAGTGCTTATTAGGATGCTTAAAAGAAGGTTCTCACCTCACATTCTGTCCTCAAATATCTGTCTTTTCCACTTGACTGTGAATTCCTTGACATCAGGGGACATTTCTTTCCTCATTTCTTCCAATCCTATGTATCAAGAATGTTGATCAACTGAAATAGAGTTGCTGAATGATCCAGCAATCCCAGTCCTGGGGATATACCCAGATAAAACTGTAATTAAAAAAGATATACATTGAAAAAGACACATGTGCCCCAATGTTCATAGCAGCACTCTTTACAATAGCTAGGACATGGAAGCAACCTAGATGTCCACCAACAGATGAATGCATAAAGAAGTTGTGGTACATATATACAGTAGAATATAAGTTGGCCATAAAAAAGAACACATTGGAGTCAGTTCTAATGTGGTGGTTGAATGTAGAACCTATTACACAGAGTGAAGTAAGTCAGAAAGAGGAAAATAAACATTATATATTAACATGTATATATGGAATATAGAAAGATGGTACTGATGAACCTTTTTCCAAAGCAGCAGTGGAGATGCAGGCATAGAGAACAGACTTTTGGATACAATGGGGGAAGGAGTTGCTGCTGATACTAAGTTGCTTTAGTTGTGTCCGACTCTGTGCGACCTCATAGACCGCAGCCCATCAGGCTCCTCTGTCCGCGGGATTCTCCAGGCAAGAACACTGGAGTGGGTTGCCATTTCCTTCTCCAATGTGTGCATGCTTGCTAAGTCGCTTCAGTTGTGTCCGACTCTGTGTGACCCCATGGACAGCAGCCCACCAGGCTCCTCTGTCCACAGGATTCTCCAGGCAAGAACACTGGAGTGTGTTGCCATTTCCTTCTCCGGGAGAAGGAGAGGGGGTACAAATTGAGAATGTAGTATGGAAACATATATACATTACCATCTGTAAAATAGATAGCCAGTGGGAATTTGCTATATGATTCAGGGAACTCAAACTAGGGTTCTGTAACAACCTGGAGGGGTGGGATTGTTGGGGATATGGGAGGGAGGTTCAAGAGGTAGGGGACATATATATACCTATGGCTGATTCATGTTTATGTATGGCAGAAACCAACACAATATTGCCAAGTAATTAGCCTCCTATTAAAAATAATTTTTTTAAAAAGGATACATGTACTGCAGTGTTCATTGCAGCACTATTCACAATAGTCAAGATGTAGAAGCAACCTAAATGTCCATCAATGGATGAATGGATAAAGAAGATGTGGTACATACATGCAATGGAATATCACTCAGCTATGAAAAGAATGAAACAATGCCATTTGCAGCAACATGGATGGAGAATACTCAGTGAAGTAAGTCAGAAAGAGAAAGACAAATACCATTTGATATTTCTTATATGTGGAATCTAAAATATGATACAAATCAACATATCTACATAACAAAAACAGACTAACAGATACAGAGAATAAACATGTGATTGCCAAGGGGGAGTAGTGGGGAAGGTAAGGAAGGGATGGGAGTTTGGGATTAGCAGGGATAAACTATTATATGTAGGATGGATAAACAATGAAGTCCTACTGTATAGCACAGGAAACTATATTTAAGCCTCAATGGAAAAAATATGAAACTATATATATATACACATATATTTATGCATGTATGTTGTTGTTTAGTTGTAAGTTATGTCTGACTGTTTGTGACCCCATGGACTGTAGCCCTCCTGACTGCTCTGTCCATGAGCTTTCCCAGGCAAGAATACTAGAGTCAGTTACCATTTCCTTCTCCACAGGATCTTCCCAACCCAAGGACTGAACCTGCATCTCCTGCATTGGCAGGCAGATTCTTTACTGAGTCACCAAGGAAGCCATATACATGTATATAAATGTATAACTGAGTCACTTTGCTGTACATAAGAAATTAACTGAATATTGTGATAAAGTAGCTAATACTTCCACAAAATTTAAATGAATGAATAAATAAAAAGAAGGTACTGACATCAATAGTCTGGAAGCAGAAAGCCAGTATAAAGAGAGAGATGAGAAAAATCACGAGAGGAGAAGAATGAAGGAAGAGAACTTTGAAAACCAGAGATCATTCCAGAGTCAACCCAGCTTGAAGGTGTAAAAGATGAGTTTGGAACCAAACCTATCAATGGCCAGCATTCTTAAAGCTGGTTTTAGTTCTGAAAATAACTAGTCTCAATAAGAAATTCTGTGGCTTTAGGGATTGTGGAAAGTTAGAGAGATTAAAGCTATTATGCAACTTGATCAAACTCTTGAATACATAATAAATTTGTTTGTGATTCTTTAAGAAAAATCTTTTTCTGGAAGTATAATGTACCTATTGAAAAATGCAAATATCATAAATGTTCAGCTTGGGGAATGTTCACAAAGAGAACCTAGCCTCCCACTAGTATCCATCACAAACTCCCTGCCTTGCCTGGGGTAATGGGAAGTGTCCCAACACGTAGAAGCTTAAAATAGCATCCCTGTCTTTGTATTAATACTTTATTTCAATAAAATCATACGGCAGTTATTCTTAGTGTCTGATTTCTTTTGCTAAGACTTTAAATATTAAAAATTTATGTAATTTTCTAAACAAATAGCCAGGGTATGCAGGTATATATAAGAAAAATTATATATATATATATAAATATAAATTTAGTCCTTCATTTATTCCATTGGCATTTATGCCAGGAGGGATATAAAGAAGGGGGAATAGACAGATGCCTGCCCTTGAAAATTATCGTGTCTCTAGTGAAGGTTAAGTGCTCTGTGGCTCAGCAGAAGCAGAGGATGGAGTAGAGGATGGCATGTGAGTGGACAGGATGAGCTCCTGGACCACCTTTGTGGGGAGGAGAGTTTAACGGGGCAGGGGGGGTAGCTGTGGCAGGGCTTCTCACCACATTCAGGCAAGAGAGGAGTGCTTGATATGTACAGAATTTAAAAATCATGAAGCCTAAAAGAAAGTACTTTTTACTATCACCATGTAACAACAATTCTAAACCCTAACTAGTATCAGTGACGTAACAGCTCCCTTCCCACAAAATTTTTGGGAGTCTATGTTCTAGATGATCACTGTATATGAAATCTTCAAATTAGCACTAAAAAAAAATTCTTTGAAGAATAGCTTTATTCCAAATTTGTATTAGAAACATGTTTCTCAAAGAAACCACATTGCTTCTTTGAAAATAGACGAGGTCCCATCCCAGGAGGATTTTCATGTAGCAGGTGACCAGGCACCAGCTAGAGAGTAGAGACACGAGAAGAACAGCCTGCCTTGCCCTGTACTCTGAGTAGGAGGGCAAGCGTGTCTGTGGTCAAGTATGGCATATTGGAGTTCTGTTGTGTGAGTTTCTTTGAAATTTTACATTTCCATTCATGATAAAAATGGTGCCATAGAACACCCAGCAGTCTCACAACATAGATACTTCAAGGCAAAACTAGAGCACTGCAATACAGTGGGCTTTTGATGACTAAAATGTGACACAAGAATGTGGGAAATTATTATTTCTTTTTATTTAAACAAAAGTTTTAAAATAAACCTATACCATTCAAAATGAGAATCCTAAGTGTGTATTTAATGTCATTTTAGAAGACTAGTTTTTTCTCTCATTTGTAGAATACTTTAGCACATTTTTATTAGTAAACAGGTCATACTGCTAAATAGGTAAACTGCATGGGAGTTAGCTTAAAAAATGCCCAGTTTTGTGGTTGACCTCTGACCCCTGTGGACTCAGCTACATGTGTTTGTTTCAAGGGCGAGTTCCTAGGGATCCTGAGTCATTCAAGCTCGTATCATAGGACACAGTTTAGTCTTTAGTCCCTATGGTGAATCTGATGTAAACAATTGAGAGAAAGAAACAGAATTTGAGTTACTTCATTTTATCTTTCTTTGCGATCACTTGGAATTTTTCTGAGATTTTAAAATTTAAAGCAGTGAACCAGGGTATGGACCTCCAGCAGCAGTGTCTTGTTTGGGTGTGTGTTCGGTGGCTAACTCATGTCTGACTCTTTGTGACTCCATGGACTGTAGGCAGCCAGGCTCCTCTATCCATGGGTTTTCTCCAGGCAAGAATACTGGAGTGGGTTGCCATTTCCCCCTCTAGGGATCAAACCGGCATCTCCTGTGTCTCTTGCATTGCCGGTAGATTCCTTACCCGCTGAGCCATCCAGGAAGCCAGTGTCTTGTTTGGTAAGTTCATACATTATTGTAGTTCATACAAATTGGTAGTTCATATAAATTGTAGTTCATATATTAAATAATTTACATCATTTGAATATCTTTAAAATTGATATTTCTTCTTCTGTATTTCTTAATTAAGTGAGTGATCGAGAAATTACAATGTTGACTCAGTGATATGATTTCATGGTTCCTTAAGTTGGGCTTTTTGCATTTAATTGGGAAACTCTTTTGTTTGTTTGTTTTTTAGTTTTTACCTTTTGGCCACGCCGTGGGGCATGCAGGATCTTAGTTCTCTAACCAGGGATCAAACCCTGACCCCTGCAGTGGAAGCATGGACTCTTAACCACTGACCCCTAGGCAAATACCATGGAAAGTTTTGATTCATTCCTTTCCCTTTTATAAAACATTGATATTTTATATTATTATATTTTTATTAACATGAGTATATATACAAAACTCAATAAGAGGAAAGTTTTCATTGTCTGCATTTATTTTCTGGCCATGATCATCCATTTAATTTCATGATTATTGCCCAGATTAATTTTGTCATAGAGAAGAGGTTGTGTTAAAAGCAGTCCATTCAGGGCATCAGATAGACAGAGGTTACCACTGAGCGGAAAATCAAGAGTTATTTCAGCTCTTCAATGTGCTGTTGCTAGTGGATTTTGAAAGTTATTTCCCTAAATTTTGGGAAGGACTGGTTTGTGTCTTTCTCCAGATGAAAGTGAAAAGGGGGTTTGCCTGAAACTGGAATGCTTAGTGAACATTAGATTTTGGAACTCGGATAAAGCATGGAGCCAACATGGACGTTCACTGGGTCCAGGGCAGCTTGTTCAGTTTGGGAAGGGCCGACCATCTGCTTAGGGCTTTTTAAAGGCTCTTAGTAGTCTGAGATGGGCTTTGTTGCCTTGGGTCTTTGTATTGGGGTGTATTATTATTCCAAATTGTTGGAAGCAATTCTTGCAGGAGGTAAGGTTTTGAATTCCTGATGGTGTGTGAATGTTTATCCCCAAGGTTTCTCTCTGGGATGAATTGATTTGTGGGCCAGAAAAGAGGCTGAATTCCTACATCAGGTTAAAGGCCCAAGGGTGTTTGGTTTAGAAGCCTGCCCCCAGCCCTCATTTGCATACAGATAAAGCTTTCTTCCCTCTCTGCCCAAGCTTGGCAGTGGCCAGTGGCTAATGCAAGCTGTTGGTGGAACAAAGCAGAAATCAATCTAGCTTCCACCTGAATGGAAGTACGGCCTAAAAGAAAGGTCCCTCGTCCTCATTAAACCTTATTCATTTTTTAAAAATTTTGCTCATTTTTCGCTGCACTGGGTCTTCGCTGCTGCATGCAGCCTTTCTCTAGTTGCACCAAGCAGGGTTGTGCTCCCGTTGCAAAGCACGGGCTCCAGGGTGCGTGGCCTTCAGTAGCGGCGGCGCACGGGCTCTACCCTGCATCATATGGGATCGTCCCACATCGGGGACTGAAACTGTCCCCAGCACGGGCAGGCCAATTCTTAACCACCGGAACACCAGAGAAATCCTCCTCATTTTTTAAAAAATACAGGCAACTATCTCTAGTCCCATTTCACAGACTTCTTCCAGCTCAGACACTGAAAGAACCTCAGCTTTTCTTTAGCTTTCCCTCTGCCTCATTCAGGCATCTCTTCCCCAGATTTTCTCAGTGTGTTATTTTGCCGGGGTGGCTGTAACAAAATACCATGGGGCAGATGGCTTAAATAACAGAAATTCATTTTCGTACAATTCTAGAGGCCAAGAGTCCAGGATCAATGTGTCAGCAGGGTTGGTTTCTTCCAAGGGCCTCTTGCCTTTGTCTTCATTAAGTCTTCTATGTCTGTGTTCCAATCTCTCCTTAAAAAGATACTGGTCACACTGGATTAGGGCTCAGCCACATGACCTCATTTGGCTTCAATTACCTTTCTAAGACCTCCAAATGCAGGCTCATTCTGAGGTCCTTGAGGTTAGGACGTCAACATATAAATTTCAGGAAGGACACAGGTTTGGGGGGAACATAATACATAAGATATTTCAAGTGCTGCTTGGACCCCAGAATGACATTTCTGGTCCTGAATGATGGATCAATCATCATTTCCCTTGTCTTGGAAAATGTCCTGGGTAGAAATAAAGTATGATCTCAAGACAGGCTAGTCCACACATGTCCTAGTAAGTTAGCTGTCGGTGGCAGAAATTGGTGTTTCTTTGGTTTGACACTAGGGGATGAGTTTGCCAACACAGGGCTTCGGAAGATACTTGACTAAACTAAAAAGAATCAAACTTTGGGAAAGCCTCTTGTGTTGGGGAGAGGATGGGGAAGGTGTTATTAAGATGATGATTTTTATTATTTGAAAATAACGACTACGTTCTCTTAATGAGCAAATGAGTCAAACATGATAAATAATCTAGCAAGTCAGTCAAGACTTCTAGGAGGATAGGATTTAGTCTGTATAAGTGGATCCAGGTACATTATTTTAGTCATTGTCCTGATGGGTGAAGATTATACAATTCCAAGGCCAGAAGCTAATTGTCATGGTCCATGCTCAAATAGGAAAAGAATTTCCAGACATGAGGCAGGATGAGAAGAGAATGAAGTTTATTAGAGTGGGAGATGCCGTTAACCAGCTCAAGAGGGAGTTGGACCCTTTCACAGGCTAGCAGCCAATTCTTATAACCTTAGAACAGAGAAAATTCCTACTGGAAAGGTGGCATTAGGTGATTGTTAGGATGCTATAGGTGGGTAATAGGGTGGGTATTTTACCTAATATGGGGTTAGGGAACTGGCCAGCTTAGGTTTGGAGGCTCAAGGCAACAGTAGCTATGGGGCTTGGTCAGTTCCAAAGATTTTTATCCTATGACCTGGGTAGGGCTCCACACTAATAAGACCTGGGAGTTGGGGGGGTGGGTGGTGCAGGGGGGCATGTTTGTTTCTTTATGACTGTAGAATGCACTACTTATAGCTGGGAAAAATGGGGAATTTGGTCCAATTCTATGCTGGGATATTACAAGGAGAGAGCACCAACTAACATTTGAACTTGTACTAAAAGGTATTTCTGCCTAGAAATTTTCCAGATTAGAAAGAGAAAATCCATACATATTGAAGATAAGTAATCCAATTTAATCTGAGAAAGTGGTGAGGAATAACTTGATTTTAAAACATAATAGAGCCTCTGTTATTGTGATCAGGAGAAAAAAAAGACTGGTGTGACACAGATAGTTCTTCTGATTTTATTTAAATACAACTGACTTTAATCTGTTTTCTCTGTTCCTATTGCTTTTACTTTTTTTCTTTGAATAAGCATTGCTATTAATATCAAGGATAGAGCTGCAAAGATGAAAAATGAATTGGAAAGGTGGTCTAACATGTAGCAAGGTGAAATGTCACAATAGCAGTAATGAAACTAAACTTGGGCCTTGAATTTATTAACTGATTGATTCAGTCAGCAAAGTTCCAAGTACTGTGAAGGTGTTTCTCTGAACAGCCAGGAAGTCCTTGTCTTCAAGAAGCTGACATTCTTAATGGATCAACTATACTGCATAACATGCACAGGCAAATCACTAAGATAAATGGTGATTTATCCACAAGCAAAATTTGGGCACACTTTATAAATACTCAAAAGATAAAACATAACAGAAACTTCAAAGTTTCTTCTTTGAAGGCTGGTTCTGCTCCAAAGTATTAGACCTTGGAAAGTCTCTAACATGAGAAGATGAAATCATTTACCCATAGGAGTACTAAAGGAATCTGTCCATTGGGGGTAAAAATCAAAGAAAAGCTTTGAAGCAGAAACTCCAATATTTTGGCCACCTCATGCGAAGGGTTGACTCACTGGAAAGGACCATGATGCTGGGAGGGATTGGGGGCAGGAGGAGAAGGGGACAGCAGAGGATGAGATGGCTGGATGGTGTCACTGACTCAACGGACATGAGTTTGAGTAAACTCTGGGAGTTGGTGATGGACAGGGAGGCCTGGCATGCTGCGATTCATGGGGTCACAAAGAGTCGGACACGACTGAGCAACTGCACTGAACTGAACTGAACAATTTTGAAATTACTCATAACTCTTACTATGATTAATGCTCACAAACACCTGAGAAACTCCACTCAGAGCCCAAGTTACACCTGAAATAGTCTGAGTCCAAATGGTTATAGATCTGACCTTCCTTAAAAAAGAGTATGCTCTCTACCCTTGATCTTTTCTAGGGTAGTTTTGTGCTTGGTTTAAATCAGGTGTTAATTGCCTTACACTTTGGAGAATCATCCATCCACGAATATAACCATCATAAATCCATCCAACTTCCTCCCATTCATCCATCTATCTATTTAGCAACTCACCCAATACCTGGCCTATCACAGACTCTTAGCGAATATTTGTTGAATGAATAAATAAATCCACAAAACCTTAGTTGCCTACTATACAGATCCAGTAGCTAATTATACCCAGAGATCCTTTGGTGCCACTGGCTTTCTACTTGGTTCCCTCAATGGTTTTCAAGAAGAGTTTGCATTGACTGTTATCTTGATGAGGGGGTGGATATCATTTTATTTCAAATAGCTCTCCTAGTATAAATACGTTTCAATAATGTGCAACTTTTAGATATACCTAGGAAAAGTTATGAGGAAGGTTAAGCATCAGCTTAACTGTTGGAGAAACTTAGAGGCAGTATAAAGCCTGAGGCTCATGGAAGTTCTAAGAACATGGTAGCCGAGTGTTTGGACTGAGAGTTGTCACTGTCTCTGGGAGGAGAATACCAGTGACTGGGATTCACTTGAAAACCTCCAGGGACTTGCTGAAATTCTCCTTCATGTTCCTTTGGAGGAATTAAACTCACTATGTCAACCAGTCTCCAAAGAATTTCTCAGGCCCCCAAGGGAATGAGAACAACCTTTTGTGGAAAGAGGGGTTGGGAGGAGGAAGAGGCATGGTGCTGACCTGGGAGGAGGGAGGCAGCCTGGCGCATAGCTGACCACATTTACACCTGTCCAGTCCATTTGCATCTGGCTCGAGGTGGTACTGAAGAAGCCTAGCAGATTATCAGATGCATCATTTCAACTGGTAGTTTTTGATGTTTAATGGTTTACCTGTTACTTTCTTACAGTGCTTCTCAAGCTCCTCCTCCAAACCACCCCAAGAGCAGAGTGCAGTGAACATGACCCCCAAACCCACAGGAGTAGCAGCAAGCCTCGTGAAGCAAACCCGAGGTGCGTTCTGAGGTCTCCTAATAGCTGATAAAAACTCATGCATATTTTGATTCTTACATAGATCTGGATTTGTTTTACTGTGGAACACAATGCTTTAAATTCATTGTCAGGGAGTAAAATGTTCCCTTGGGTAATTGCTTCTTACCCAAGAAGCAGTATATTCCTATTCAGTAAAAAAAGCTGATAATCACCTCCACTTATGAGTACTCACCAAAATGCCAGGCATTTTCTAAAATGGTTTCACACACATCTAGTTCTTTCAGCCACCTCATCACCACCATTTCAGAGAAAAAGACGCCAAGAATTGTCAAGGTCACAGGGTTATAAAGAATGAGGCCGGATTTGAGCCCAATTTGCCTGACACCAAAGGACCCACTCTCTATTAGAGCATCACTCCTTTTGAATGTCTCAAGCACATTTTTAATTCAATCTGACTAAAGTAATATGGGGGGGGGGGCATCCTCTTAAAGTGGATACCGTTTTGTCCACTAACTCTTGAAGGGGATCAGAAGGGAATCTATGAAGTGTGATTTACCTACTTGAACTTGGAAGAGCTCAGGGAAAAGTGATGTAGAGACTGAGGTTCCTTATCCCTCAACTATGGAAACAGGCAAACAAGATTCTCCCGCCAGTCAGGCTGCAGTGGCTGGTATGTGCTATGTGCTTAGCCAGGGGCACTTGAGAAGTTCAAACACAACCGTGATGATTAACACACACACACTACTGTACATAAAACAGGTAATCAACAATGACCTACTGAGCAGCACAGGGAACTACGCTCAATATCCTGTAATAAACTAAATAGGAAAAGAATCTGAAAAAAAAAATGGATACACAGGTAGGTATAACTGAATTAAGTTGCTGTACACTTAAACTAAGACAGCTTTGTAAATCAACCCTGCACGCCTGCGTGCTGACTCACTGCAGTCATATTCAACTCCATGCAGCCATAAGGACTGCAGCCTGGCAAGCTCTTCTGTCCATTGGGTCTCCAGGCAAGAATACTGGAGTGGGTTGCCTGTGTCCTCCTCCAGGGAATCTTCCTGACACAGGGATTGAACTCTTGTCTCTTACACCTCACCTGCATTGGCAGGAGGGTCCTTTACCCCTAGCATCACCGGGAGGCCCCCAAACCAATGCTAGCATGTCCAAATTCCTTCTGCCGGACTTCCTGGTTCTCAGAATAGAATATTGAGTAGAGCTCCCTGTGCCGTACGGCAGGTCCTTGTTGGCGATCTATCTTGTACGTAATAGTATGTGTATGTTCATCTCAAGCTCCTGTTCCTCCCTCCCATTCCCTGGTAACCATAAATTTTTCTACATCTGTAACTCTACTTCTGTTTTGTAAAGAGATTCATTTGTACCCTTTTTTAAGATTTCATGTATACGTGGTTTCATATGATATTTGTCTTCCTCTGTCTGACTTACCTCGATATCTCTATGTCTATGATAATCTTTAGGTCCATGATAATCTCTAGGTTCATTCATGTTGCTGCAAATGGCATCATTTTGTTCTTTTATATGACTGAGTAATATTCCATTGTATATATGTACCACATTTTCTTTATTCCTCTGTCAACAGACATTTAGGTTGCTTCCATGTCTTTACGAACTACTTTTTAAGCACCTACCAGGCACTGAGTATGATAGTAAACAATATAGAAATGAAATCTGCCTTCACAGAGAGAAAAGATGTCAAGTAGAGAGAAAGAACTCAGAAATGTTAAAAATAAATGCATATATTTTCTATTTTCCAAATTTCTTTTTTGCAATTCACCTTTTGAAAACACCTAAGCCTCCCCGTAGTGAGGGAACTTTCCCTGAGAAGAAGATGAGGTCACCATTCTGTTCTCTGTCATACTCACACCTTCCTGAAATAGTCTTTCTAGACTCCAGCCTTAACAACAAGATCGGAAATAATCTTACGTTGTACGTGGGCTCTTTCTGAACCCCACAGTCCACTTTTGGCAAGTTGTACTCATAGCCGAGAAGCCGTTGTTAGATTGCTTGTTAGCTCCAGCAATTAAATAACCATTGCTTAAAAAAGAGTATATGGATCAGTTGGAAGCAGTAGGTGCTACATGTTGGATATAAAGTTGCCTGGACTTGCTGTGTCTGTGTTGATAAGGTAGCAGATGGTCTAATAGACTCCACCCTTGAGCAGCTAAATTGGTAGGTCTTGGTTTAATAATCTTGTGTTCTAATGATTTAGGCAACTGATGAAAAGCAGTGCAATTACTCACTTGTAATGATGCCCAGTTGGCCTGGATGGAAGGGCACTCACTCCTCATGGTGGGATGTAATTAACTCCTGGTCCCCAGAAGCAGGACTCTTTGTAGAGAGACTACCTTGATCAGACACATTTTAACCTTTGTGTTAAACCGTAACAGCATTTTCCAAGTAAAAATGGCTCTTTGTTATTTATTTAAATCACAAGAGAACATTTTCTAACCAAATGTGGTTGTAATGTCTCTGTGTTTCAAAACCATGTCCATGAACATAATTTCACTGGATTCTAAAATATGTTGCTGGGGAAAGGTTATGAAATGGTTCCTGTGTTATGAACCATTTGTCATTGGAAGGATTGTCTGAGCCACAGGAAAACTCTGGAGGGCAATTAGAACCCAGGTATCTGAAATTTCCACCCTGATGTGCTCTCCAGTCTCTTCTGCCCAACAATTTCTCCCTGTCTCTGCACAACTTCTCATCTGTTCTTCAAGTGTGCTGTGTGACCTGTGGACTTAACTTATATCTTCCCCTATTTTTCACTTCTTAAACTTCTGCTATGGATAAATTGCATGGTTTGTACACAGTCAAAATATAGGCAGTCATTAATTACACTTTAATATCCCCCATGATTCAGTGTGACTTACACACAGTACTAACAAACATTTGTTAAATGAAATTGCTTCTTAAAATACTGATGTGTAAGATCAACACACAAAAATCAATTGCATTTTTACTAACCACAAACATGTAGAAGGCAAAACAGTATCATTTATAACTACTTCAAAGGAAATTAAACACGTAGATACAAACTTGATAAAACATGTTTAGAATCTGTATGAGGGAAACTACAAAATTCTGATGAAAGAAATTTGTGAGAAACCTAAAATAGTTGGAGAACACACCCTGTTCATGAATTGAAAGACCCAACATACTAAAGATGTCAGTTCCCCAAACTGACATACAGATTTAACATAATTGCTATGAAAATTCCAACAAGATTTTTCTATAGATATAGACAAACTTATCCTAGAATTTACATGGAAACATGCACATAATTTAGCTAGACAGTAGCTAAAACATTTTGACATAGAAAAATAAACTGGTAGGAATCCATCTATATCCAATGTTAAGACTTACTCTGTAGCTATAGTAATCAAGACTCTTGGTCTCGGCAGTGGAATATATAGATAGACCAAGAGAAGAGAGTAAACAACCCATCAGTAGAATAGAATTCACGAAAATATGCCAAACTGGACTTTTTATAGGTGCAAGAGCATTTTAACAGATGAAATTTATTTAGCCTTTTCAACAAGTGGAGCAAACAAACAAAAGAACTAACTTTACCTAAGCCTCACATGTTATAAAAAATTATCTCAAAATTCATAATGAACTTAAAAGTGAATCAGGAAAACTTTTAGATATAAACAGGAGATAATCTTTAGGATCTAGGAGCAGGTAAAATGATTATCCAAAAAGAAAAATTTGTAAGTTTGACCTCATCAAAATTAAAAATGAACCCTGTTAAAAGAATGAAAATAAAAGCTACATTTTGAAAGACTGCATTTGCAAACCACATCTCTGACAAAGGCTAGCATCTCAAATATATGAACTGCGCTCAATTTAAAACAGTAAAGCAAACAATCCAATTAGAACCTGGGAAAAAGACATGAGGGGACATTTCACCAAAGATATACAGATGGCAAATAAGCACATGAAAAGATGTTCAACATTATTAGCCATGAGGGAAATGCAAATTAAAACCACAATGAAGTATCACTACACACCTATCAGAATGATTAAAATAAAAAATAATGAAAATGCCAAAATGCTGGCAGGATGTGGAGAAACCGGATGATTCATACGTTGCTGATGAGGGTATGAAATTGTTCAGCCACTCTGGAAAACAATTTAGTGGTTTCTTTAAAAAAAAATCAAATTATCATACAACTCTGCTATTGTCCACCTGGGCATTTATCCAGAGAAATGAAGACTTGTGTTCACATACAAATACAAATCTGTACAAGAGTATATACAGCAGTTTTGTTCATAATAACTGGAAACTGGAAACAACTCAGATGTCCTTCAACTGATAAATGGTTAAACAAACCATGAAACATATGTATCATGGAATAGTACTCAGCAGTAAATAGGGATGAAGTATTAATTCAGCCTGAATGTAATCCAGAGAATTGTGCTGAAAAGCCAGTCACAAGAAGCTATTACAAATGTTTCCATTTGACAACATTTTGAAATAACCAAATCACAGAAATGGAGAACTGTTGATCTGCTATCAGGGGTTAAGGAGGGAATGGACGCAGGCAGGAGGAAAGGGGATGTGATGGCAGAAGGGTACCATGAAGCATCTCTGCGGTAAGGCGGCTGTTCCTGTCTGTACTGTTTTTTTTAAGTGTAAGAACATTTTCAACTATAGCCTCCTTTAACTCAACTGAAAAATATTCAAAGAAAAGAAATACGTGATTTCAAAATGTGGTATCTTTGTCAGTATCCTGGTAGGAAATATCCATTACCTAGAAGTTGGCTATTAGACAAATTAATTAGCCTTTTTGTCCTTCAGTTTTCTCACCTGTAACTTAAAGTCATGAATTAAAGATAGTTGTAAAGATTCTTTATATTTTAAAGTTATCTACATCACCATCTGATAGTCTGCAGTAATTTATTCAGAAGATTTGACAGCAGATTTTGAAACTTACAACCAAACTTGATTAAATTTTTTTTTTTTTTTGAGTATAGTTGCTTTCAAATGTTGTGTTAGTTTCTACTCTACTGCAAAGTGAATCAGCTGTATATATACATATATCCCCTCTTTTGGGGATTCCCTTTCTATCCAGGTAACCACAGAGCATTGAGTAGAATTCCCTGTGCTATATAGTAGGTTCTCATTAGCTATCCCTTTTATACATATTATCAATAGTGTATGTATGTCAATCCCAATCTCCAAATTTTCCCTTCTCTCCCCACCTTGGTATTCATAAGTTTGCTCTCTACATCTGAATTTCTCAGAACCGAATTCCTAACAATCTGAGGAATCACTGGGGACAAGCTGACTGCTGTCTGCCTGGGACTTCTTTCCAGTTGGGTGGATCACAGCATGCATCACATGGTGTGGGTCTGGACGGTCAGACAGATGTAGGCTCATGTTTCCTGCCAACACTGACATATACTTAAGCAGATGTTAGGGATGAGTTTTTTGCTGTTGTTTTGTTTGTTTTTAGCTCTTGGCTTCCAGTTCCTGTGATGCATTTGTTTCTTTGGCGATATGCTGCATGATTTTTCAAACTGGGAAAAACCCTTCTGGCAACAGCTATTTTTTTAAGTGTAAGAACATTTTCAACTCTAGCCTCCTTTAACCCAACAGAAAAATATTCAAAGAAAAGAAACATGTGGTTTCAAGTGGAAGAAAAATGGAATCGAGAAGCCCCTTGCAGATTCAATGGTGATTTCATTCTGTCTTCACCCTATACAGTGAGAAAATAAACACTGGGATATCTGTAAAGCTTTAGCACTTCAGGACAGTTCTGAGGAACCAAAAGGCACTGGGGGAGCGTTGGAAGAGGGGATTTATTTTTTTGATTGCTAAGGAAATTTTGCAGGCTTAATTTCATTTGCTTCTTGAAAATTCCACATCAGACATTTGGATTTGCCTAACATGGCAGCTGGCCTACAGGGTCTGAGATTCTGTGTTTACTTGTGAAGGAATGGCATTTTAGTGATGGTGCTAATCTGAACTGACACCCAGGTGAAAAATTTCTGGGACTTCCCTGGTGGTCCAGTGGTTAAGACTTCATCTTCCAATGCAGAGGTTGCGGGTTCAATTCCTGGTCAGGGGCTAAGATTCCACATGCCTCACAGCCAAAACACCAAAACAGAAAACAGAAGCAGTATCATAACAAGCTCAATAAAGACATTTAAAATGATCCACATCAAAAAGGTCTTTCAAAAAAAGTCTCTTAAGCACTGGGGAAGTATTGAATTGTGTGCTTTGGGGTGAGAAGGTGGTTCTGGGAGAGTTAGATGGGGGAAAAGTTGCAAACAATATTATAATACTGTCAAAGGTGAGCATTCCTGAGGATCTATCTGGAAAACGCTCTCTGAAGACAAACAGGAGATAGTTGCACTCATCCTCAGTAACAAATCCTGTGTACCCACCTCATTTCTTGGGTCTCTAGTTAACATGCCTGGTACACAGAGTTTGACACAAATGCTTCATGGTGAGCATTTAACATGCTTATTATACGACAGCAAGAAATGAGTGGGTGAATGAATAAATGAATGAATGAGAGATTCTACTTCCTACTCCCAGGCCAATTACTGGAATGAAAAATCTACAGTCAATGTGTGGTGGATGGATTCTGATTCTAGAATAGGAAAGACATAGTTCTGAAGCCTTGCTGTATTACTTACTAGGAGTGTATATTCTGCAAGTTCGTTAACTTCTCTATATCTGACGATGAGAAGAATGAAAGCACAAATTTCATAATGCTGCAGTAAGGACTTACATATTCTTATACATTTCATAATGCCTGGAATGTAATAAGCTATAATATAGATTGGCTACTCTCATCATCACCATCATTTATAGAACAAATTGAAGTAGTCAATAAACTTCCCACAGAGAAAACTCAGGCCAAATGACTTCACCGATGAATTCTAACATGCAAAGATGAAATAACATCATTTATATACAAATTATTCCAGAAATTATAAGAAGAAAAAACGCTTCCATTATTCTGACTCCAAACCAAAGATGTTCTAAGATAAGAAAATTATAGTCTATAGTTAGACTGTCCTGAATGCACCTGACCTCAGCAGCTAAGCAGGGTTGGGCTTGGTTAGTAGTATTTTGATGGGAGAAAAGAAAACCACAGACCAATATCCCACATGAGCATAGAAGGAAATTATCTTTAACAAAAGATAGCAAATTAAATTCGACATCATATAAAAAGGATAATTCAAGATGGTTGTTCCTGGGACATGTTATTTTAAAATCTAAAAATCAATGGAACCATAATAACAGATAAAACATCCATATGATTACTCCACAGGTGCAGAAAAAGTTTTTGATAAAATCAAACATACATTCATAGTAAAAACTTAAGCAATCTAGAAATAGAAGGGAAAGGATACAAAATAAACAAAAAAAAAAATAGAAGGAAATAATTAACTTAAAAGCTAAAATTAATAAAGAAAACAAAAATTAAGAAAAATTGATAAATGAGATTAAAATAAGCTTATTCAAATACCTGAGTATAATGGATAAATACTTTATATGCTAAAGTAAGATCATAAATGAGGAAAATAAACAAAAAATACTACATTAGGAATGAAATAGGAAAGAATGACAACAATTATGAAATAGGTTCCAGTAATGTTAAGTAACATTTTGCATCCCTTTTGTCAAAAAGTTGAAAATCAAGTTTGAGTTAAGGACTACATAATCAAAATAAAATGGGGAAAATGCTCAAGAAAAAGAAAAGTCAAGTAGACTGAAATCCAAAGAGGAAAATGAAAGTTTGTCAAAGATCTACCATTTGAAAGGGTGCCAGGCTCAGAGTATATCTAACAGGTAATTTCCATGTTATTGAGACCATAAGGTGAACAAATTTCTTATATCAAAACTAGAAGTGATAGCACTAAAAGAAAGCTGCTACTGAGTTATTAATTACTCACATACATACTAAAAATTCTAAACAAAACATCAGTAAATTCAATGCTGAAAAATTAAAAGAACAACACACACTTTTCAAAACTGAATCAACATTTCAAAAAAATCTGTGATACATTTAGTTTCTTAATGTATGTAATGAAAAATGTTATTGTAGAAAGTGATACCCAAAAGGGCAATAAAAATATTAGAATATCTAAGAAATTCTAAAATTGTATTGAAAGACATGAAATAGTGTCTGAATAAAGAGATATGCCATATTGCCAAGTGGAAACACTAAATATGTATAAATTTAAGAAGATTCAATATAAATCCCAGTCATTTCATATGTGTGTTTGATTTTTAACTTGACAAATTGATTTTAGAGTCCTTTTGAGAGAATAAATGAGTGAAAATAGCCAAGATAGTTTGGAAAGTGAGTAATAATGAGAAGATTAACAATGTCGGGTGAGCCAGTTATAGGAGCAAAATCTCAAGACATTCAAGAATGAGTAGAAAGTTAATATATACTAAAGATAACATTTTAAATCCTAGGGAGAAAATGGATTGAAGTAAATTGTGTTAAAGCAATCAGGAATCCATATATAAGGAAAATAGGTTCTACCTTATATACAAAAATTAATTTCACCTTGATTAGGATATAAATGTAAGACCAAAATTTGAAATGTATTAAGAGAAAACGTTTGGGCATTATTTTTCTAAGTTTGGGGCTGGGAAAGCTTTAAAATTCAAAATTCCAAAGCCAAAACCTAATAAATAAAGCTGTGTAAGTATTAAATGCTTTATTAAAGCAAAGAATACATAAATAAAAATAAAAGTGGCAGACTAGGATAAAACATTTGCAAAACATTAGATATAAAGGATTAACAATCAAAATATAAAATGGGTTTATATAAATGAATATGAAAAAGTCAATCTAATAGAAAACTGTATGATCCAATAGGCAATTCACACAAAAATAAACACAAAGGAAAAAGAGAGTAAACCTGGACAATAACTATGGAAATGCAACTTTGAAAACAGTAAGAAGAAATTTTGTTTATTGGCAAAAATTTAAAAGGTTAAGAGCTAATATAGGCAAAAGTTCTAGGAAAGAAGCATTCCCAGTTATTAAAAGACTTACAAGTATAACATTTTGAGGAAAAAGTTGGCAGCAACAAATTTAACTTAAGAAATCTCTCCTAAAGTAATAGTGTCACAAGTACATAAAGATACATGTACAAACATATGCACTATAGTAGCAGGTTACAGTGGAAACTGTTCAAATGTCATCAATAACAGAATGTCTACATAAGTTATGCTACAATAATATGATGGAAAATCCCCATACAAAAGAATGAGATAGATCCATATTTGCAGACCTGGAAACAGGGCCAGGATGTGATTTTTAAGTTTCAGGACCGTATGTCTGGCATTAAGACAGGCTGGGACCTGGGATCTGGATCATTTTGCTGCAGTGCTTGCATCTGCTCAAACATCTCCTCTCAGCAACAAAATACAAAGAAACTAGAAGGAACTAAACCAGGTGGCTCAGATGGTAAAGAATCTGCCTGCAATGCAGGAGACCCAGGTTCAATCCCTGGGTTGGGAAGATCCTCTGGAGAAGGGCATGACAACCCACTCCAGTATTCTTGCCTGGAGAATCCCATGGACAGAGGAGCCTGGAGGGCTACAGTCCATGGGGTCACAAAAAAGTCAGATATGACTTACCAACTAAACAGCAACAAACAACAAATGCACAACAAGTTATGAAAAGACCAAAAAGACCAACTGCCACTTTTGAGAAGCTGGAAGCAAAAGCACTCAATACCACCAAATGCATGAGCAGACCTCCTGAGTCACCCCTTCAGCCCAACCCTTGGACACCTACCCTCACCCCATAAAAGGAACAATCTCACCCCACCTCAGTGAGCAAGCAAGGGAACCTGTTTATTGGTCTCACTGCCCCCTGCTGCAGCAGGAGCCCCCAGTAGAGCCTTGCCTGAATTTCTTGTCTGGCCTCTTATCAAGTTCTATCGATTAAGGAGGCCAAGAACCTGGGTCCATAACAGTATGAGTCCGTTGTTGCATAAAAGTTACAATAGATGGTGTTGTGGGTGATCTTTATGCTCATTTGGTTATCTTTATGCTCATCTTGTTATCTTTAAGTCTTCCTTTTGGCTGCTCAAACTTCTCCTCCACTCTTCAACTTCTTCTCCAAATCTTCTTTAAGCTCTTGTACTCCTGAGCAAAGTAGAAACTCAATCCACCCTTATCTGGAACTACTTAGAACCAGCAAGAAGTACCTAGGATTTTCACTTTCAAGGAGGGAACACCTGGGTACTTTAAAAATATATAAAAATATACAAAATTGTGTGTGTGTGTGTGTAGTTTAACTGATATTGCATTAGAGAAAAAAATTAAAAACATTTCTCAAGTTGAATAGAAATTCTAAATCTGGTTTTTGGTATATAGAAGATACATGATTCAACCCTTATTCATGTATTCATTGAACATTCAGTCAACAGATCCTCACTGAGTGCTTACTCTATGCCTTGCACTAGTCTAACTGGTGGGAGTACAGCAGCAAGGTAAAGTACCTACCTTGATTTTGTCATTCAGCTACCCAGTCACGTCCAGCTCTTTGCAATCCCATGGACTACAGCACACCAGCCTTCCTTGTCCTTCACTATTTCCTGGAGTTGGCTCAAAGTAATGTCCACTGAGTCAGTGATGCCATCCAACCATCTCATCCACTGGCAGTCCAGTGATTAAGACTCCATGCTTCCAAGGCAGGGCCATGGGTTTGATCCCTGGTGGGGGAATTAGACATGGAATAGTGGGCTGGTTCAAAATTGGGAAAGGAGTACATCAAGGCTGTATATTGTCACTCTGCTTATTCAACTTATATGCAGAGTACATAATGCGAAATGCAGAGCTGGAAGAAGCACAGGTTGGAATCAAGATTGACCAGAGAAATATCAGCAACCTTAGATATGCAGATGACACAACCATTATGGCAGAAAGCGAAGAGGAACCCCTTGATGAAGGTGAAAGAGGAGAGTGAAAAAACTGGCTTAAAACACAACATTCAGAAAACTAGATCATGACATCTGGTCCCATCACTTCATGGAAAATAGATGGGGAAACAGTGGAAACAGTGACAGACTTTATCTTGGGGGGCTCCCAAATCACTGCAGATGGCGACTGTAGCCATGAAATTAAAAGACTTGCTCCTTGGAAGAAAAGCTATGACAAACCTAGACAGTGTATTAAAAAGCAGGGACATCACTTTGCCAACAAAGTTCGTATCATCAAAGCTATGGTTTTTCCAGTAGTCATGTATGGATGTGAGAGTTGGACCATAAAGAAGGCTGACTGCCAAAGAATTGATGCTTTTGAAATGTGGTGCTGGGGAATACTCTTGAGAGTCCCTTAGACAGCAAGGAGATCAAACCAGTTCATCTAAAGGAAATCAGTCCTAAATATTCATTGGAAGGACTGACGCTGAAGCTGAAGCTCTGGACTGCTCTTATTTATTGAGCATAGTTCATGTGCCAGGCACTTTCCAGACACTAGGAATAGAATAATGAACAAAATGGACACAGATCATACCCTCATGGACCTCACATGAAGAGAGTAAATATGCAGATAAATCAGGAAACTGGTATACAAGAAAGTCTCCACTTTAAGTAACATTTCAGTGGAGATTTGAAGGAAGCCTCAAGGCAAGCTGTTGTTGATATATCTGAGAGTTGTGTACATTAGACAAAGAGAATAGGCAGTGCAAAGGCCCTGAGGCAGGAGGGTGTTTGACATGCTTGGAGGACCCATGTGGCTGGAACAGAAAAGCTTGAGAGGGGCCAGCCATGCAGGGAGAGCCTTGAGAGTGGGGACCCTCAGTTCAGTTCAGTTCAGTCGCTCAGTCGCGTCCAACTCTTTCCGACCCCATGGACTGCAGCTTGCCAGGCTTCCTTGTCCATCACCAACTCCTGGATTTACTCAAACTCATGTCCACTGAATCGGTGATGCCATCCAACCATCTCACCCTCTGTCGTCCCCTTCTCCTCCTGCCCTCAATCTTTCCCAGCATCAGGGTCTTTTCAAATGAGCCAGCTCTTCATATCAGGTGGCCAAAGTATTGGAGTTTCAGTTTTAGCATCGGTCCTTCCAATGAATATTTAGGACTGATTTCCTTTAGGATGGACTGGTTGGATCTCCTTGCAGTCCAAGGGACTCTGAAGAGTCTTCTCCAACACCACAGTTCAAAAGCATCAGTTCTTCAGTGCTCAGTTTTCTTTATGGTCCAACTCTCACATCCATACATGACTACTGGAAAAACCATAGCTTTGACTAGACAGACCTTTGTTGGCAAAGTAATGTCTCTGCTTTCAATATGCTGTCTAGGTTGGTCATAACTCTTCTTCCAAGGAGCAAGCGTCTTAATTTCATGGCTGCAGTCACCATCTGCAGTGATTTTGGAGACCAAAAAAATAAAGTCTGTCACTGTTTCCACTGTTTCCCCATCTATTTTCCATGAAGTGATGGGACTGATGATCATGGGATGCCATGATCTTAATTTTCTGAATGTTGAGTTTTAAGTCAAATTTTTTACTCTCCTCTTTCACTTTCACCAAGAGGCTCTCTAGGGGACCCTAGGACATGACATTTCCACTGAGTCAGATGGGACAGCACTGGTGAGATTTAAGAATAGTGGCATGAGCCAACATGATTTACAGCCATCACTCTGTCCTTCATATAGTCTAGACTATAGGGAGACCCAGGGGGTGCTGGGGCCAGTTAGGAAGCTGTTGCAATGACCCAGGTAAAAGATGATGGTGGCCCAGGAATCATATGTTGTATCTATTTTGAAGAAGACAGGCTGATGTAATTGCCAATGGTTGTGCTGATGGGAGGGTCAATGGTGAAGAATCCACCTGCCAATGCAGGAGATTCGGGAGATGAGAGTTTGATCCCTGGGTTGGAAAGATCCTGGAGAAGGAAATGGCAACCTGCTCCAGTATTCTTGCCCGGGAAATCCCATGGACGGAGGAGCCTGGGGGGCTACAGGGGTCACAAAAATTTAAAACATGACTGAGGGAGAATACACCCACACACACATGCTGATGGCTGAGTATGACAAAAATGATTAAAAGGGCTACTGGAATGGAAAGCCTGTAGGCTCTGCCACTGCTCCGTATATAATTTTTTGTATGCCTTTCACAATGCTTGGCACACCTTAAATGTTCCACAAATATTTGCCAAATGCATATATTTTAACCTTTTAAGAGAGCTACTCTCAGAATTTCTCTCACTCTACCAGACATCCACCATAAATGATGAAACAAATTTAGGGAAAAACCCAAATTCTAATAGCACACAAGAAGACTGTGTTTCCTATGACTTTTTGTCAGTGACACTACTTCTGGAAACTTAAGGAAGAAAATATACTGCAGGGACATTTGTTTGTGACATTATTAATAGAACTTTCAAGAAGAAACCAAGTACAGAAATCTCCCATCCAACCATGATGGAATTTACCTGCTGTGTAAGTGGCTTGTTCAGACCAAGTCATTTTCACACTTTTGTGTGGGAATCACACGAGGGCATATTAGGTGAGAAAAAACAATTGCGGTGGTAGCTGTGTGTAGGAGATGGAAAAAGGAAGAGAAGAAAGAATTTTTAAAAAGATTTCTCCAAACTAGCAAACAGTAAAAATCATGAAAGAAAGACTGTCATCATCGACTCAAGTTCAAGATGCTCAAGGCCATCTGCCAGATGAAGAGCTGTAATGTGAAGATAAGTAACTCTTTCTAGCCATCTTTTTCTCAAAAAATAACCCTGGACTTTCATTCTTCGAGTGTCTCTGGACTTATGGGTTGGTACAAAATAGAACTAAAATGTTAGAAATGAGTTCAGTGATATTCGGTTGGCTAAAATATTCATTTGGTTTCTCCAATAAGATGTTAAGGAAAAACCCAAATGAACTTTTTGGCCAACCCAATACTTTAGGGTCTAGTCCAGTTGTTAAATGATTTTGTGTCCAATGAAAGCCCTCAGGAAACAAGAAGATGGCTCTAAACCCCAGTCCTCCTGACACCAAGGATGGGGTCTTTCATTCATTCCCATCTCCCTAACCACGAATGCTTATTTCTCTACCACCACCGCCCACCCTTGGAGATTAAATTGATGATCTCACTGATGTGAGACTTCTCATCTCACCCAGCTTGAAACTCTTTCTCCATAGGCCCTTGAATCTGAAACTCCATTAGACGCAAGTGAGATTCTCAGACAAATGTTATTTAGGCAAATTCAGTGGCACTTCAGAGAAGGCAATGGCACCCCACTCCAGTACTCTTGCCTGGAGAATCCCAGGGACGGGGGAGCCTGGTGGGCTGCCGTCTATAGGGTCGCACAGAGTCGGACACGACTGAGGCGACTTAACAGCAGCATCATTGGCACTTGGGCCTTGGAAAGCTGGGGTAGGTTCAAGCACTGAGGTTTCAAGCGTCCCATCCAAGCCAGTGGGCAACTTTCCCTTTCAAAGGCTGAAGGAGCAGAGGCGCAGCACAGAACAGTCTGCGATGAGCTAGCACTCTCAGCTCATCTCCTTCCTGTGGCTCCAGCAGGGAGAAGGTTTCATTAACAAAAGCCAAGCCACATCAGACCCTGCCGAAGTTACTGTCTTCTCGGAGGGCCCACGTGCTCTAGCTCCCTCCTTGGTTCCCATCAATACTGTCCTTCCAAGTCCAAGATGATTTTCTGGCTCTTGTTTTGATGTCTTTATTCTTTCTATTAACTTACTTCTCTTAAGGAAAAATTTAGAGAAAAAGAAATCACCAACATAAGGAAAAGTTAAAAGCAAGAATGACCGACAACAGCGCTAAGGGAAGATAAAAGATTACAGAGTGGTGATTTTTTTAATGTTACAATGATTAGTTTTAAAATCTAGCTTCTTCTCTGAAGTTTGGAAAAAAGCTACCAACAACACCAATTCATGGGGAGATAGACTGAGCTAGATCTTGCTCAGGGTTCATTGAATCTTTAGTCATTAGATGATGTGTGTTACTTCTAGACCTGCTGAGCTTTATTTTAGACAGTGAGGTCTGACAGGATGATCTCCTTGTGTTGACTGCAAAGAGCATCCATGTCTAGGAGGTTGGAAAGAAAGAGGTGATTATGCTCCAGTCACAGAATTTCTCTTTGCAGTCAGCATGCATGAGAAATGCAAAAACTAAAGAAAAGCCTGGCACTTTAGCCATTTTCCTTGGGAATAGCACTGGTTTCCTCAAATGCTCTTCCTTGCACTCTGCCCATCTCCTCTGTTTTCTGACTTTCTACCATTTAGACCAGCTCTCTGTTTGCAGTCTGGGCTGAAATACCCTTTTTCTTGCCTGGAGGGACAGGACTAGAACTGATATTTCTGATATTTCAAAGCTCAGGTGAGCCTGAGCCTAATTGGATCCTATGTTGCATCTCTTTAAAAAATAATTTTTAAAACCACCATGCAGGAGGAGAAGGGTTGTAATAGAAAAGTTGGTGGCAGTAGAGCCATCTAGTCAAAGCTTTGGTTTTTCCAGTGGTCATGTATGGATATGAGAATTGGACTATAAACAAAGCTGAGCCCCAAAGAATTGATGCTTTTGAACTGTGGTATTGGAGAAGACTCTTGAGAGTTTCTTGGACAGCAAGGAGATCCAACCAGTTCATCCTAACAGTCCTGAATATTAATTGGAAGGACTGATGCTGAAGCTGAAACTCCAACATTTTGGCCACCTGATGTGAAGAACTGACTCATCTGAAAAGACCCTGACACTGGGAAAGATTGAAGGCAGGAGGAGAAGGGGTTGACAGAGGACGCGATGGTTGGATGGCATCACTGACTCAGTGGACATGAGTTTGAGTAAGCTCCAGGAGTTGGTGATGGACAGGGAATCTTGCTGTGCTGCAGTCCATGGGGTTGCAAAGAGTTGGACACGACTGAGCAGCTGAATTGAACTGAATGTGATCAATAGAAATACACACAGCTCATGGCAGGCAGTCATGGAAGAAGCCAACCTCCATTATCTGAGGATCCCCAATTTTTTGAGAAAATTGAATAGGTGCTGTGGGGTGTGATGGCAGAGATGTCAACAGAATGAATATAGAGACCAGGCATCTCTTTTCTCCCAAGCTTTTTTTCTGCAAATAAAAGGAATGCTAGAGATGTTGCCCTGGGCACCTGACTGCGGATTTAGCCACCCCGTTATTTCCCTGCAGAGAACTGGGGGGATTTGTAAAGAGTTGGGGGATTTTGTAAAGAGAACTGGGGGATCTGAAAAGAGTTGTGCCAAAGTGTACAGTCACTCTGCCCAGAGGAGTATTTTTGCTAAAGGGAGTGTTGGAAAGGGAGGTGGGGGAAGAACCCTATACATTGTTTTGCTCAAATGCAGAATTGAAAAACATCTAGCTGTAAAACTCGATTTCTTTAGTTTCTGTACTTTGCTAAGCTAGTGAGTTATAAAGAACCACAGATGAAAAAAATTTTGTTTTTGTCTTTCAGGAATTCACAGGAGTTTTGTGTATATACATTTTCTTTCATGTTCTTTTCCATTATGGTTTATCACAGGATATTAAATATAGTTCCTGCATCTCACCATTCTTGAGTAAACCATGATGACTGGATTTTCTGTCAGAAAGAGAAAGACAAATATCATATGATATTGCTTATATGTGGAATCTTAAAAAAATGATATGAATAAACTTATTTATAAAACCAAAATAGACTCACAGACTTGGTAAACAAACTGATGGTTATCAAAGGGGAAGGTGGAAGGATAGATTGGGAGTTTAGAATTGACTTTTAATTACACACAACTGTATTTAAAATAGATAATTAACAAGGACTGACTGTATAGCGCAGGGAACTCTGCTCAGTGCTCTGTAATAATCTAAATGGGAAAAGAATTTGAAAAAGCATAGATACATGTATGTATATAATTGAACCACTCTCTGCTGTACATCTGAAACTAACACAACATTGTAAATCAACTATAGTCCAATATAAAATAAAAAATTTAAAAAATAAGTATATTCACACATACATCCTTTTTTACAAAAAAAAAAAAAATGTAGGGTATGTTTTTGCACAAATGTGAGTAGATTTGTAGAATACATTTGCAAAAGTGAAAATGTGCTGTGCTGTGCCATCATGTCTGGCTCTTTGCCACCCTATGGACTGTAGCCTGCAAGGCTCCTCTATCCATGGGATTCTCCAGGCAAGAATACTGGAGTGGGTTGCCATGCCCTCCTCCAGGGGATCTTCCCAGCCCAGGAATTGAACCAGGGTCTCCTGCATTGCAGGCATATTCTTTACCAGCTGAGCTACCATGGAAGCCCAGAAGTGAGAATACTGGGCTCTAAATTATAGGCCTTTACAGTTTTAATAGATAGGACCAGATCCTCACTTTCAGAGTTGTTTTAATGAGCATTCTAACCACTGACCCATGGGAGACTCGCACACTGTATCCTATCACGTGTCACAGAATCTTCAGAGCTTTGCCAAATGCATCGGTAAAGCATGCTATCTTGTCCTTTCAATTTGTATTTCATTAAGTTAACAGCATTCTTCCCCAACTGGCTATTGATTTGTATTTCTTTAAATTAATAATAAAGCTCTAAATTTTTCTTTTTTTTTTTTGATGAGTCTGGCTAAAGGTTTATCAGTTTTGTTTGTCTTGTCAAACAACCAACTTTTAGTCTCAGCGATCTTTTATTGTCTTTGTCTCTATTTCATTTATTTCTGCTCTGATCTTTATGATTTCTTTCCTTCTACTAACTTTTAGTTTTGCTTGTCCTTCTTTCTCTAGCTGCTTTAGGTTCTAACTTTCCTTTTAATGACTTTCTGGTCTACTTTCTTTTCTTATTCTTTTGAGTAGTGCAAATTCTACTCAAGGTGTTGTCTTCAAACCAGCAGCTTTGACATTACCTGGGAGCTTGTTAGAAGGGCAGAATCCCATGCCCTAACGCAGGCCTGTCTGAACCGGAATTTGCATTTTACAAGACCTTCAGCTAATCTGTAGGCACATTATATTTTGAGAAGCACCATTACAGATGGTCTCCCCTGGCCATAATCTAGAACTGTACCCAACTTGTGCCTGTCATTAACAATACTCTATTGTGTATGTCCACGTTAAAGACTTTCAAAGCATTCACCTTGTTCATGTGACACAATTCTGTGGTGCTTGGCTGTGAAATGGTTACTGTCATCACCATGGTTTGGCTTATCACAGCCTCCTCCCTTCCTCCCCACCCCTACCCCTAGGGCCTAGACAGTCTATTTATAACTTCTACCCCTGTCACCGCTCCACATGTCACTCCTTTATTAATGGGGTCTATGCAGCTGATGATCTAAGGAAAGTGTGTGCAACCAGGCCATGTAAATACACAAAACTACCACCAATTGGTTAATGCATTCTCTGTTCATCACATGCACTTAATCAGGGTTTAAACATCCTGGGCTCAGAAAGTTGACTTATAGGTATGAATCTAGAGCTCAACAAAGAAAGAGCAATATCCTAATTCTGTAAAACAGACCGTTATCATTGCCTCTGTGCATGCAGCTTGGTAAAGAATCCCCTTAAAAAACAGATTTACAACAATAAGAAGGATCCTTTTAGTTTGCTAGGGCTGCTGTAACATGCACTGGGGAGCTGAAACAATACACATGTATTTTCTCATAGATCAGGAGCTAAGAAGTACAAGTTCAAGGTGTCAGTAGAATTGATTTCTTCTGAGGCTTCTCTTCTTAGTATAGAGATGGCCATCTTTTGTTTTTCTTTCATATTTAAAACACTTTTCTAGTTGTGGTAAAAACACTTAACATGTGATCTACCCTCTTAATTTCTAAGTACACAATACAGTACTGTTAATGACAGGCACAAGTTGTGTACAGACCTCTAGAACTTCTTCACTTTCCAAAACTGAAATGATGCACTCACTGAATAGCTACTCACCAATTCCTTTTCCACATTCCTCTTGGCAATCACATTTCTTCTTGGCTTCTAAGGTCTGACTATTTTAGATACCTCATGTTAAGTGGAATCATACAGTATTTGTCCTTCCAAGATTGGCTTATTTCACTTAGTTGAATGTCCTCCAGATTCAGCTGTGTGATCAAATTTAGCGAGATTTCCTTTTAAAGGCTGCATAATATTCCATTACATATTTATCCCACAGCTTCTTTGTTGATTCATCCTTTGGCGGACATTTAGGTTATCTCCATATCTTGACTAATGTGAATAATGCTGCAATGATCATGGGACTGAAAATATCTCTTCCAGAAACTGATTTCAATTCTTTTATACACACACCCAGAAGTGGAATTGCTAGATAATTTGGTAATTTCATTTTAAAATGTTTTAAGGAACGTCTGTAGTTTTCCATAGCATCTGCACCATTTTACATTCCTACCAACAGTGTATAAGAACTTCAATTTTTCCACATCCTCACCAACACTTGTTTTCTTTTGACTTTTTGATAATAACCGTCCTCATAGGTGTGAGGTGACATCATGTTATGGTTTTGATTTATATTCCCCTGAAGACTAGTGTCGTGTTGAGCATCTTTTTATATATTATACTATACAGATACTTAATGCTTAATGCTATTCTTCATGTTTGTTGGCTATTTTAAATCTTTTTGGAAAATGTTTTTTCAAGTGTTTTTGCCCATTTTTAATCAGTTTATTTGCTTTTTTGCTATTGAGTTGTAAGAATTTCTTTTATCTTTTGGATATTAACCCTTTATCACATAAACTGCTTTCAAATATTTTCTCCCATTATGTAAGTTGCCTTTTCACTCAGTTGATTGCTTCCTTTGCTGTGTAAAACCTTTTTAACTTGATGTAGTTCAACTTGTGTATGCTTGCCTTTGTTGTTTATGATTTTGAGGTCATATCCAAGAAATCACTGCCAATATGAATGTCATGAAGCTTTCCCCTAATTTTTCTTCTAGGATCTTTATAGTTTCAGGCCTTATGTTTAAGTCTGAACTTAAGACTTAAAAAAAATCAATTTTTTTTTGTGTGTGTGTGTCTTATGTAAGATGAAGGTCAAATTTCATTATTTTGCATGTGAATTAGATGGTCATTTTCTCCGTGCGTTTTCACAGGAGTCTTCCCTCTGAACCAATCTATCTTCAATATCCTCTTCCTACAAGGACACAAGTCATATTAAATTAGAGCCCATTATAATAACTTCATTTTAATTTAATTACCTCTTTAAAAACAGTGTCTCCAAAAACAGTCACATTAGGTTGGGACACAACTCAACACCTTCCAAATAAAATGTCTTGATTTCAAGACTAAGGATGTAATGACTGGCTTCCTTTTGTGATTTTAGTGAATATAAGTGCTATTAAAGTATTCTAGAGCAAACATACAATGGAAAGCAAGACATTATATGATTTTGGGTAAAAAGTTTACCTCAGTTCTTCATGTTCCATTTTTTTCTGTGTATAATCCAGGAAACAAATGTATTCCCTATTCTCTCTGAACTTTTCCAAGAGAACACAAAATTTCAGTCTTTACCAATGATTTTTGTTAATATCAAAATCTTGTGTTTATTCTCTTCTCTGTGGTCTTCATTGCAGTGTAGCCATTTCCTACTTGTGTTCAATGATCACAAGTTCGCAGCAGCCCCAGGGTCTGGGTGAGCGAGCAAGTGCTCTCCACCATTTTGCTGATAAGGAAATCAAGGAGGCTAAGGAAACTTACATTTCCAAAGTCACCGGTAATAAATTGTGGCTTTAAAAATAGAATCAATTTAATTGTTACATCAAAAAGAATGAAATACCTAGGAATAGACCTACCAAAGGAGGGAGAAGACCTATACTCTGAAAACTATAAGATGCCGATGAAAGAAATTAAAGACAACACAAACAGATGAAAAGATTAGATTAGAAGAATGCTTGGATTAGATTAGAAGAATGCTTGGATTAGAAGAATCAACATTGTTAAAATGGCCATACTATCCAAGGGAATCTACAGATTCATTGCAATCCCTATTGTATTACCAATGGCATTTTTCATAAACCTAGAAAAAAAATTTTTTTAATTTGTATGGAAATACAAAAAACTATGAATAGCAAAAATAATCTTGAGAAAGCAGATCAGAGCTGGAGGAATCAGGCTCCCTGACTTCAGACTATACTACAAAGCTATAGTATTCAAAACAGTATGGTACTGGCACAAAAACAAACACACAGGTCAGTGGAACAACATAGGAAGTCCAGAGATAAACTCACACATGTATGGTCAATTAATCTATGACAAAGAAGACCTGAATACACAGTGAAGAAAAGACATCTCCTCAATAAGTGGTGCTGGAGAAACTGTACAGCTACATGTAAAATAATGAAATTAGAATATTCTCTTAACACCATACACACACACACAAATTCAAAATAGATTAAAGACTTACATGTAAAACTAGACACTATAAAAATCCCAGAGGAAAACAGGCAGAGCACTCTTTAATATAAATTACAGCAGTATTTTTTTTTTAGTCTGTCTCCTAGAGCAAGAGAAATACAAACAAAATAAACAAATGGGACCTAATTAAACTTTAAAGCTTTTGTAAAGGAAAGGAAACCATAAACAAAATGAAAAGACAGCTTGCAGACTGGAAGAAAATATTTGCAAATAATGGTACCACAAGGGATTAATTTCCAAAATATACAAACAGTTCATACAGTTTAATATTTTTTAAAAATGCAATAAAAAAAATGGGCAGAAGACCTAGATAGACATATGTCCAAATAAGACATACAGCTGGCCAACAGGCATGTGAAAAGATGCTCAATATCACTAATTATTATTGTTGTTCAGTCACAAAATCATATCCAACTCTTTTGCGACCCCATGAACTATAGTCTGCCAGGGTCCTCTGTCCATGAGGTTTTGTAGGCAAGAGTACTAGAATGGGTTGCCATTTCCTTCACCAGGGGATCTTCCTGACCCAGGGATCAAACCCATGTCTCCTACATTGGCAGATAGATTCCTTACCACCTAGCCACCAGGGAAGCCGCATCACTAATTATTAGAGAAATAATTAGTAGTGATTTTTTTCTGGCCTATTCTCTAGTGTAAACCAAAACTACAGTGAGGTACCTACCATCTAATACTAGTCAGAAAGGTCATCATCAAAAAGTCTACAATGAGTTTGTACTGGGGAGGGTGTGTAGAGAAAAGAACATTTCTACACTCTGGATGGGAATATAAATTGGCTTAGCCACTATGGAGAACAGCATGGAGGTTCCTTAAAAAAATAAAAATAGAATTACTATGTGATACAGTAAACCCATTCTTGGACATATATCTGGAAAAAACTAATTCAATAGCCAAGATATGGAAGCAAACTAAATGTCCATTGACAGAGGAATCAATGAAGAAGATGTGGTATATATGTCTATGTATGTATGTATGTATATGAGTAGTGGGATATACTCAGCCATGAGAAAGAATGAAACGATGCCATTTTCAGCAACATGGGTGGACCTAAAGATGATCATATTAGATGAAGTAGGTCAGAAAAAGACAACATCATCTGATATCACTTATATGTGGAATCTAAAAAAAAAAGAGATACAAATGAACTAATTTACAAAACAAACACAGAATCACAAACATAGAAAACAAACTATGGTTACCAACGGGGAGAGAGAAAAAGGTAGAGGGCAGATAAATTAGGAGTCTGGGATTCACAGATATACACTACAATATATGAAATAGGTAGACAACAAGGTCCCATAAAATAGGTAAACAACAAGAGAACTACACGCAATACCTTGCAACAAACTATAATGGAAAAGAATCTGAAAATGTACACATATATATATATAATGTAGATATGTATATGTGCATCTATATATATGATGAAGGTGATAGTTGCTCAGTTGTGTCTGACTCTTTGCGACCTCATGGGCTACAACTGACCAGTCTTCTCTGCCCATGGAATTCTCCACGAGAGAACACTGGAGTGGGTAGCCATTCCCTTCTCCAGGAGATCTTCCTGATGCAGGAATTGAACCTGGGTCTCCTGCATTGCAGGCGGATTCTTTACCACCAAGCCACCATGGAAGCCTGGATATATGTATAACTGAATCACTTCTCTGTATACTTGAAACTAACACAGCATTGTAAATCAACTATACTTCAATAACAATGTTCTTAAATGGAATCGATTTTTTTCTGGCCTATTCTCTAGTGGTATTTTAACTACACTCTTAACATATCACAATTTGGAGCAACAGTTTTTGATGTTCTGAGACTAAATAGCTGGAAGCACTAAGAATCTTAACACTTTTCTCTAGAACTGGTTTCCATTTCCCTAAGGGCAACTAGAGTGGGACATCTTATTAATAGCATGGCTTCAGCAGGAGTAGAAATATTGGCATCATTATGTATCTTTAGTACCTTTCCAGGCACTGTGTTTATAGAATGATGGTGACTCCCTCCCACAAATGAGTCATGTTCTTTGGTTTAGATATGTTTCCTCAGCTGATAATCATGAACTGATTATCATTATGGCTTTTTCCTGGGCTGGTTTCAATGCTGAATTTGGTTGAAAGAGTGTGCTGACACATCCGTTATCTTATAATATCCTTTGATGACTTCATATCTATTGGGTTGTTGGGCTTTCATGTATTAAGTCTCTTAGGTAGTACTGGTATTTACCCTGGTGTATTAAACGGATTGTAAATATTTTTACGGAATATTTGCCACATGAAAGTAAGTTTTTGTTTTACTTTTCATAGTAAAAAATCTATTGAATTTTATCTTGTTTCTGAATTTAATGACATTCTTGCCAAGATTATATAATAATTATTTACATTTTGGCCTAATAGTTTACAGTTTTTAAGACCACATTTCATTTTTAAATTTACCTGGAATTTTTTTGTATTTGTGAAGGAAGAAAGGATATAAGTTAATTTTTTTCTCTGAGTGTCTAATCAATTATCTCAGCAATAATTTTTATTAAATTATTAAAATTCTTATTTTCTGCATTTATATCATATATTTAATTCCCATTTTACACGAGCTAGGCGCTGCTTTCTCTATTCATCCTTATTAATTCTTTGGTCTATTTTTATACCACTATCACACTATTTAATTGCTGCACATTTCTATCATGTTTTGATGTCTATTGGGAAATTTCTGTATTTTCAATTATCTTGATACTTCTAGCACCGGTACTCTTCCGGTTTTAAAAATACCTTTGGGCTTTTATTTTAAAAACTATTAACCTATTAGACCAAAAGATAAGCTGTTATTATGTTATTCTGAATTGACTAAGAAACTGGATTTTGGTACAAAAAACACACGAAACACTAACTTCCATACGGCAAATTCATCTCCAACAGGATTCAAATGCAGTTGACAATGTCATTAGCGGGCAGGTATGCTATGGAAAAAAGATGAAAAGTAGGGGAATTGCCATTACTTCATGGCAAATAGATGGGGAAACAATGGAAACAGTGAGAGACTATATTTTGGGCTCCAAAATCACTGCAGATGGTGACTGCAACCATGAAATTAAAAGATGCTTGCTCCTTGGAAGAAGAGTTATGACCAACCTAGATAGCATATTAAAAAGCAGAGACATTACTTTACCAACAAAGGTCGGTCTAGTAAAAGCTATGGTTTTTCCAGTAGTCATGTATGGATTGAGAGTGGGACTGTAAAGAAAGCTGAGTGCTGAAAAATTGATGCTTTTGAACTGTGGTGTTGGAGAAGACTCTTGACTGTCCCTTGGAGTGCAAGGAGATCCAACCAGTCCATCCTAAAGGAAATCAGTCCTAAATATTCATTGGAAGGACTGATGCTGAAGCTGAAATTCCAATACTTTGGCTACATGATGAGAAAAATGGACTCATTTGAAAAGACCTTGATGCTGGGAAAGATTGAAGGCAAGAGAAGGGTATGACAGAGGATGAGATGGTTGAACGGCGTCACCAATGCAAAGGACATGAATTTGAGTAAACTCCGGGAGTTGGTGATGGACAGGGAAGCCTGGCGTGCTGCAGTCCATGGGGTCGCAAAGAGTCGGACATGACTGAGCGACTGAACTGAACTGAACTAAGGGGAATTGGGTAAGGGAGTCTGAGTTCTGGATTGGGGTGGCAGGTGGAAGCTTTGAACAGTGAGTGTGATCAGGAAAAGCCTCATTGAGAAAGGAGCAGTTAAACAAAACTTGAAGAAGGTAGAGGATTTAGCTATGTGGATACCAAGGATTATCTCTTGGGATTGGTGGCTTATATACAAAACTCATTCAGTTTTGTATGATAGATGATAGATAGATAGATAATGATAGATTATTGATTCTTCCTACCCAGGAACCAAGTATGTCTTTCCATTTATGTAGGTCTTCCTCTAATCCCTTCAGAAAGATTTGCATCTTTATGGATTTTGGATATTTATAGATTTTCCACAATTTCCATTAGGTATGCTGCTGCCGCTGCTAAGTCACTTCAGTCGTGTCCGACTCTGTGCGACCCCATAGATGGCAGCCCACCAGGCGCCCCCGTCCCTGGGATTCTCCAGGCAAGAATACTGGAATGGGTTGCCATTTCCTTCTCCAATGCATGAAAGTGAAAAGGGAAAGTGAAGCCGCTCAGTCAGGTCCAACTCCTAGTGACCCGATGGACTGCAGCCTACCAGGTCCCTCCGTCCACGGGATTTTTCAGGCAAGAGTACTGGAGTGGGTTGCCATTGCCTTCTCCATCCATTAGGTATATTCCTAGGTAATTTATGATTTTTTTACTTTTGCTATTTCTGAAAAGTGAACTTTCCCATTATATTTTATAATTTTGTTTCTGATATATAGAAAAAGTATTGATTTTTGCTTATACTTCTTATATCCATCTATCTAATTCAATTCTTTTGTTAGTTGCAGGGTTTTTTTTAATGTGGAACATTTTTAAAATCTTTAATTTGTTGCAATATTGATTCTGGGTTTTTTCTTTTTGCTTCTGTTTTTTTGTGTTTTGCTCTTTTGACCATGAGGCAAATGGGATCTCAGCTCCCCAGTCAGGGAACAAACCTGTAGCCCCTACATTGGGCTTAACCACTGGACTTCCAGGAAATCCCAGTTGTAGGTTTTTAATTTGTTAACAAGGTATAATTTTTTCAATATGTAAACAAATTGGGTTGTTTTAGACAACCATATTAACTAAGAAATAAAAATAGTTCTGTTGTTACCGTTTATCTGTACTTTTTATTTATCTATCTCAAAGATTGACTAGAATTTAGAAAATAACATTGAATACCACATGTAGTAATAAGTATCTTAATTATCCATGACTTATTCCTGATATAATTGGAGATATTTCAAACTATTTCACCATTAAGTACTATATTTGTTCAAGGTTTCTAATAGTTCACCTTTTTTTTTCTTCTAATAGTTCACTTTTATAAATTTAATGAAATTTAAGAATCAGAACCAGATGTTAAAGTAATGAGTTTTTAAAAGTCATCTATTGCAATAATTATGTTATTTTGTGACTTTAAATATGTATGTATTAATATGTATATATTAGTTTAATGATGAATGAGTGAATTTTAATTTTTTAAACAATTAGTTAAATGTTTTTAGTTCATCATTAGGATTCTTATTTTTAACATAATACTAAATTGAATTGATTCATGCTTTATCTGCATGTTCACATTACATTTCTTAGTGAGATTGGTGTATAATTTTCTGTTTTGTACAATAATAAGAATTATCTCTCTTGGACCTTAAAAGCAATGGCCTTGAAAATTGTCTGAACTTTGTATATCTTTTCTTGTTACTTGTTCAGTTTGCTCAGTGGTTACAGATCTAGCCAAGTGTCTAGCCCTTGATTTTGCTAAAAGATCATCTAGAGTTTATCTAGATTTTTATATATTTTGATATCAAGATGCATAAGTTATCCTCTTAAAATTTCTGTTATCATTGCCTGTTTCAGAGGGATGACCTCTTTTTTACCTCTAATCTTGTATATTTATTCGTTTTCTCATCTTTTGGCTCAAACTTGCCCAAAGTTTTACTATTGCATTGGGTTTTTGTAAGAATTATTCAGTTTTATTGTCTGCTTTTATTATTTTTTTATTTTTGCTATTTTTAATGTTTTTTTATTTTACTTTTACTTTATTTCAGTTTTGTCTTTGTTGATATTTCCCTACCACTTTCTTTAGATATCTAGGTCTTCTTAACTTTTGAAGTTAACTGCCTATACATACATTTCATTTTTAAAACTAATGCAAAGTGTTAGTAAAACAAAAGATTATAAAATCAATTACCAAGTTCCCTGCCCCACTGAGTCCCACATTCCAGTTCTATTTCTTACAGTAAACCACTGTCAAATCTTTTACTATTGTATTTGGTCCTTACTCACTATCCTATCGTTGGAGAAGGAAATGGCAACTCACTCCAGTGTTCTTGCCTGGAGAATCCCAGGGACGGGGGAGCCTGATGGGCTGCCGTCTATGGGGTCGCTCAGAGTCGGACACGACTGAAGTGACTTAGCAACAGCACTGTCCTATCAGACAGACTACTTCCATTGCTATTTATTGGTCTCTCAGTTTTAAATATTAAATATTATCTATTAACTTCTGTTACACTTGGTCTGTTATAGGAACTCCATATAATTTAACTTGTCTTATAACTTGGTTTAACATTGCACTCAGTATTTACAATATTTTCATGATGTAAATGAACTTTTCTGGTGGCTCAGACGGTAACGCGTCTGCCTACAATGCTGGAGGCCTGGGTTCAATCCCTGGGTTGGGAAGATCTCCTGCAGAAGGAAATTGCAACGCACTCCAGTACTCTTGCCTGGAAAATCCCATGGACGGAGGAACGTGGTAGGCTACAGTCCGTGGGGTCGCAAAGAGTCGGACACGACTGAGCGACTTCACTTTCACTTTCATGATGTAAGTAAAGTTTGCTATTGAGTCACACAGTATTTTCTTTCCTGCTCACTTCTTGTTTTTTCTGGAGTTGATATTTGTCTCACTTTTTCTTTTGTTTAGTAGTCCATGTATTTAAGACTATGATTTTCCAAATGTCCCAAGAAAAACCCATCCGTTTCCTCCAAGCACTAAACCACAACAGATAATCTTCACTCCATTTCTGTCCTGGTGGCTTCCTTACCCAGCTCTCCAGGCCAACGGTAGAGCAATTGCTGAGGGCTTCCTTTCCTTCTTTTCTTACCTGAAATTCTGTATTTCCTGATCTCATGTTTTCGCTTTTTGTTTTACTCTCATTTTACTGAAGCCCAACTTCCAGACATTTCTCAGAAAATGATGAACAGGAGGGCCTTATAGGTCTGAAATATCTTAATATTAGGCTTATGTTTAATTAATTGTTTGACAAGCCATGGAACTCTAGTTTTAAAATCACCATCTCTTAATTTTGAAGGCATTGTTCCATTATCTCCTAGCTTTTAGTATTGAGGTTAAGAAGCCCAATTGTTCCCATTCCATTTCCTTGTTTTTAACCTTTTTGTGCATCATTTTCTCACAACAGTATTTTTGGATTTTATAATCATGGATGTTGGTATGTCTTTTTCTTTCCTTGCGATGGGCCCTTTCAATCTGTAGATTGCTTTCTGCAGTTGTCCCTTGTTTTTTCAAGGTTTTCTTGTAATTTTTCTTGACTATTTCCTCCCCTCTATTCCTCCACTATTCTCTCTATAACTAACTGCTAATAGTGGGATGTCACATGCTTGGATTGGTCCTCTAATGTTCTTATATCTTCTTTCTCTTTGTCCACGTATTTGTTTAGTCATTCTTTGATTTATTTAAGTTTTAATTGAAGTGAATTCAGGAGAAAATCACTTTGTTTTTCAGAATTATTTTTATGCCACTCATTCCACATTCCCTAAGACCATTGTGGCAGGTCCTTCAAGCTGAAATAGCTTGACCAATGCTTTTTTTAAAGATAGATTTTCTTTATTAATAACTCTAACTGTATTTCTTTAGATACAGGAATTTTGAACTCAAACACTTAGGAGAAAACAAGTTAAGGCTGCCTTATCCTGCGATTCATTACCAGGAACATCCTGCAGGTGAAACAACTTGGAGAAGAGGTAGGAGGGGAAGGGGAATGAGGGAGGGAAGATAAAGAAAAGGAATGAAATTGATCAACTAGAACTTTTTTCCTTTTAAAAAAATTTTAATGAACAACATGAGATGAATAAATCAGCTTGACCTTGGAACAGCTCTGAAGTAAAGCCAGTTGCTCTAAAACCTGGCCCAGGTAATGAATGAGATGAAAAATGGGTGTATGTGTTTACTGGAAAGTCACATGGCCACGCTTCCTGCCCCTGCTTAAAGCAACCCCCCTCTTCCCACACACACTAAAGTCTCCCGGGCACCTCCGCCTGCTTCCACCCTTGAACTTGCTCTCTACTGCCTCTAGCTCCACAGCTACTTTCTTTCATGTATTCTGTGAACAACTATCCATTTAATACTTAAAAAATTCCAAGCTACTCTTGGCGCTGCAGATATGGCTCTCAATAGTGCCTGTTCCTCTGCCTGGGCCACCGTGGAGGCCTAAAACTGCGTGGGGTCTTTATTACAAAGAATTGGCCGACATGATTATGGAGCTTGACAAGTCCCAAGTCCGCAGCTGGCAGCTGGGGACCCAGGAGAGCCCACTGTGGTCCAGTCTGAAGGATGCAGGGTGTAGATGCAGGAAGAGCTGATATTTCATTTTGAGGCCTTCAACTGATATGATGAAACTCACTCACATTAGAGAAAACAATCTCCTTTATTCAGACGGCCAATTGAAATGTTTATCTCATCCAAAAACACCCTCACAGAAACACTCAGTATAACATTTGACCAAATATCTGGGCATTTCAAGGCCCAGGGATGCTGACACATAAAATTAATCATTATGAGTTCCTTTTTGGGGTGACAGAAATGTTCTAAGATTAAATAGTGGTGGTGGTCCCCAACTCTGTGAATATACTAAAATCACTGAGTTGTACATTTTAAAAGAGTGAATTGAATGATACCTAATCGTCTCAATAAAGCTGTTTCGAATTTAACAAAGACAAAACATACTCAAAACTCAGAAACAAAAGCAAACACAAGAGCAGGCATGATCCTAATAGTGATACTAGTGCCATGAGATGTTCATCTAGAAATCCATTCAGTACTTTGCTTCTCAAAGTGTGGTCCATGGGTCAGCAGCCTAGACATCATCGAGGAGTTTGTTGGAAAAGTAGAATCTCAAGCCTAGCCCCAGAACTGCTGAGCCAGAATCTGCGTTTTAACAAAATCTCCCTCTTCCAAGCAAAGTTTATAATAATAGTAGTAGGCAGAGTCACAGGAGACTCAGTCCTCTCTTGGGAAAAGAAGTCCTAACACAGACTACCTCCTCTGCCCCCCGGAGCCCACCGCCTCGCCCAGCCTTGCTGTCCCTCCCCGCCGTGGCGTGACCCTGGGGTCTACGCTGCCCTTCAGCTGGCAGCGTGGACTTGCCTGCCCTGGTGCACATTGCAAGGAGCAGACATTCCCTGGCACCTGTGTGTCTGTGGGTGCCTCCAGCTAAACCCCGCAGTTGAACCGTTGGAAATGTGCTGACCTTCCCCGAGGAGCTGATGCCCTCCCCTCACAGTGATCAGCGGGCAATCAGACACCATCCCAGTGACATTTCCTCACAGCTGCTGGCCATGGCCTTTAGTTCCCCTGGTATTTAACCAGGGTGACGCAGCCCCTGGCTATGGCATGTTTGTTGGTGTGAGCGGAGCCCGGGCTCGTCTCTGCTCCCCCGCGCCCAGGATTTCACACCAACTTGCAGTCTGAGGGCACCTCAGCCACCACAGCACAAAACCTCTCCTTCCTCTTCTGCTCAGGCTTTGCATTTTTATGCTCCCTTTTGAGCGGCTCTCTGTCAACAGAGCATTGCAGGATGGAGCTGGAACACGACATTTTAATGATCAGTAAAATCAGACATAGACGACCATCCAAGGCAGGATGCTACCTGAACTCAGTCTTTCTGATTCCAGATGCCTTTGTCCTGGACAAACACTGTCCCAAATCCTTCAGCTCATCACAGGTCAAAGTCCAGCAACAAAGCACCCGAATCACAGGAAATCCTCTGGCAGCTTTGTTCTGTTTTGTTTTTTTCCTTCCGGTGTTGCTGAGATGTAATGGATACACAGTATTGCATAAGTTTGAGGTATGCAGCACAATGATTTGACAGTGGACATCATGAAATGATCCTCACAATAAGTTCAGTGAATGTCTACCACCTACTACAGATACGAAAGGAGAAGGAAACATTGTTTTCCTCGTGATGAGAACTCTGCCCTTTGCTCACTTTTCTTTCCCACCCACAAACCAGCTTGCTCTGTCTCAATCTGGAAGTTCTGTACAGACCGCCTCCAGCCTGGGCCTTGGTGAGTGGCTCCCGCAACCGCACAGAACTGGTCCTTGAAGGTTTCTGTGGCATCTGCTGCCATCAGGGAGGATGCGCCCCTGCAGCTGTGACCCAAGGATCTGGAAGCCACCACCCTCTCAACACAAATGTTTCCTGACAACCACGGAGGTGGGGGATAGACACAGATGTTGCTTCAGAAGACTCACAGCTAAAAACATAGCTAACCAAGTAGTCATATGCACTTCTGCCTGCAAATTCTCCCGGGAATGCATTAGTGAGTGAATCTAATTTGAATATGCCTCCCTGGCTGCCAAGGGGCCTGGGGAACGTCCTTGTTTACCCTTTGACCTCTGAAGCACAGGAAGGCTTGTGATCAGAAAGGGGGTGAGAATCTAAGGGTCCCTCGACCACGTCTAACACACATAGTCAGAGCACCTTCGGAGAGGTTTCAATGTTACATAATCAAATTCGTCATTCTTCCCCTTTGTAATTTTTTCTCTTGCTTCAAAGCTTACAATGTCATCCTGCTCCAGAGAGATATAATAAGTGTTACATTCTGATTTCTTCTTATTTTCTTAATGACACAGTGAGTCCCCTACATATGAACTCAGTTCCATTCTGAGAGCACGTTCATAAGTCCGATTTATTCATAAGTCCAACAAAGTTAGCCCAGGTACCCAACAATCGGCTACATAGTTCAGTTCAGTTCAGTCACTCAGTTGTGTCCGACTCTTTGCAACCCCATGAACCGCAGCACGCCAGGCCTCCCTGTCCATCACCAACTCACGGAGCCTACTAAAACTCATGTCCATTGAGTTGGTGATGCCATCCCACCATCTTATCCTCCGTCACCCCCTTCTCCTCCTGCCTTCAATCTTGCCCAGCATCAGGGTCTTTTCCAATGAGTCAGCTCTTTGCATGAGGTGGCCAAAGTATTGGAGTTTCAGCTTCAGCATCAGTCCTTCCAATGAACACCCAGGACTGATCTCCTTTAGGATGGACTGGTCAACTAACACAATTGGCTACATAGTACCATACTGTAATAGGTTTATAATAATTTTTACATCAATAATGCCCAGAAAACAAGCACAAAAGATTAGCATTTTTAATCTTACAGTATAGCACCTTGAAAAGCACAATAGTACTACTACATCATTGCTGCTTTTACTCTTGCTTCAGGACATCCTGGGCTTAAAATAAAGATACTATACTCTGGGCTTCTCACGTGGCCCATTGGTGAAAAATCCACCTGTCAATGAGGGAGATGCAGGAGACATGGGTTTGATCTCTGTGTCAGGAAGAGCCCCTGGAGAAGGAAATGGCAACCCAGTTCCAGTATTCTTGCCTGGGAAATCCCATGGCCAGAGGAGCCTGGTGGGATACAGTTCATGGGGTTGCAAAGAATCAAACATGATTGGGCATGCATGCATGCACTAGTGCATGTACTCTATGCAGTACTGTACAGTAAAGTACACAAAATCACAGCTACTTCTAGAGGATACACAAACATGACAATGTATGCCAGCTTACGTGATTGGACGTGCAAACGCATGTTGGTATCTTTGAAAGTTTGTAACTTGAAGGTTTGTTGTAGCAAACTTACTGTACTCTCATCTGAAATGAAGATGGGTGTAGAAACACAAAGATAAAAATAATTGTTGGGGAATAGTAGATTTTTTCATTGTTGCTCAAAACTAAACGGTTATTTGTAAAATTTAAAAAATGATCTTAAAAAGTAGCAATATACAGATTGTTCAAATCTACTTTGGATTTCTGGTTATTGTAACTGGCTGTGGGCAAATCATGTCATAAACTAGGCACCAGTTAACACTGATGTGCAGTTTTTAAATACATGGGTAGAAGTTATCCTCAACTTTGCGCTCTCACCAAAGTAAAACTTTGGTCTGTTCTCATAGGACAGCTGATGGGACAGAAGTCCACAGGATCAGAAAAAACAAGGCAAGTCAGAACTCATAATCATTAAGTGATAGTCTCTCTCTCATGTGAAGCTTAATTCAGAAATGATTCCTTCAATAAGGACCTACTGTATAGCATAGGGAAATCTACTCAATGTTCTGTAATAAACTAAATGGGAAAAGAATCTGAAAAAGAGTGAATATGTAGGTATGTGTAACTGAATCGCTTTGCTGTACCCTGAAATTAGCACATTATAATAAATCAACGCTGTGTGCACGCTAAGTCGCTCAGTCGTGTCCATCTCTTTGAGACCCTAGGGACTGTAGCCTGCCAAGTTCCTCTGTCCATGGGGCTCTCCAAGCAAGAATACTGGAGTGGGTTGCCATGCCCTCCTCCAGGGGATCTTCCCAACCCAGGGATTGAACCTGTATCTTTTATGTCTCCTACGTTGGCAGGTGGGTCCTTTAACACTAGCGCCACCTATCCAATATAAAATAAAAATTAAACTAAAAGTTAAAACAAGTAATAATTCTTCTTATGAGATTTTAACATGAGGCTTTCCATAATCTTTAATTCTTTTAAAAAAGTCAGACTCCCCTAAACCCTCAGAATGTACTTCAGTTGTCCAGTACTTTAAAGACCCTCACCACCCCACAGATTTCTTTTCACCACAACATTCTGCCCGTGTTCTGCCTCCTCCCTGTGATGGCTAGGGGCTGGATGCCAATGTAGGGAAGGTTTCCCAGAGCAGCATCTGTGTCCCCACAAGACCTGGGGCTGCAGCCAGCACGGTGGTCCTCAGAGTGCCCCCAGCGCCACAGTGGGTTGGTTTAGTCAATTGCGGCCTCGCTCCAGCTGTTACATCCTTAGGAAACCTAAGACTCTGTTGAGCCACTTTTCCCATCTTTGTTGTGGACAATCATGTGAGCTTATCCCTTTTCATGGGGTCTGTTGAGGAAAGAAAGTCATGAAGGCTGGTTTTCCCAATCTTTACTAAACATCAAAATAACTTTCAGAAATTAAAAAAATAATATAGATAGACCCAGAGATTCAGATTCAGTGGTCTGGGGTGACACGCAGGCATCTCCCAGGAATTCTATTCTGCAGCCAGGGTTGAACACTGGGGGAAAAGAAATGGGGGACTAGCACCAGTGACTATTTTGCTCTTGTTTGCTTGAGATTTGTCTCGTAGCCTAGGAACCTCTCAGTCACAGGTAAACCAAGACAGCAGGTCACTCTAGGCTGAGAAATTTCTTCTCTCCGATTTCTTCCAAGAAAGCCCGTCCCATGAATGCACCAGTCTGCAACAATGCAGAGGACACACACTGGCTTACAGACCCCAAGGCCAAGCTGCAGCCCTTCTGCTGCCCCCACCACTCACACCAACGGTGGCCCGGGGCTCACCTGGCTCTTCAGGGAGAGGGTTTCCTTATCTTCTGCTCCCTCACTTCCACATCACGGGGATCAAGCAACCGCACACAGGACAGAAGGGGAAACTGAGGCTGGAGGAGGATGCTGACTGACAATGCTGGGTCCCTGGTTTGGGGAGAGTCTCAGCAGCCCCCCAGGACAGAAGGACATGCCCATGCCCCCACCTCCTCCCCTGGGACCACTCACTCTGCATGAACCCACATCTGCAGCTCAGACACTGTTTTTGGAAGTTGTTTCCCAGCCTCACTCTCAAACTCTTCCGTCTCAAAATGTAGCTAGGTATCCCACAAAATTGGGCTTTCCAGGTGTTGCTAGCAGTAAAGAATCTGCTTGCCAATGCAGGAGACAGGAGAGATGAGACACAGGTTAGGTTCCCTGGAGGAGAGAATGGCAACCCACTCCAGTATTCTTGCCTAGAGAATTCGATGGACAGAGGAGTCTGGTGGGCTACAGTCCAGGGGTCACAAAGAGTCGGATATGACTGAAGTGACTTAGCACGCATGCACCCAAAATGTTATGGTGACCTTAAAGCTGTATTCTGTTCACTTCTATAGTAACTTTCTATCGTCGGCCATCTGGGAAACAGAAACGTGGTACCCACAGACACTCTGTGATGCAGGAGGAATACGGGGGCCCACATCTTCCAGAGATGCCGGAAGAGTCCAGGGGCTGCTTGTCTTACATCCAGAGTTACTGGCCTTTTGACTGCACACTCTCACAATAAAATCTCTGAGTAAACTTACTTCTTCAAAACGTAGTTTCAAAAATAAATAAATAAGGACAACTAGCACCTTGTTTAAGTGATGTTCTCATCAGGGTTTGACTGAGCAACTTGGTAGGACCAACTCGCCCGTCTGGAGTTGAAGGGACAGAAAGGAACAGATTTTTAAAATAATTATTCATAAGATGTCAACTCTCATAACACTGTTTCTTGATTATCTCCTGACCTGAGGGGCTCTTGCTCTGCTCTCAAAATAACGTGTGACATGCTGACATCCGGCTGGTCAATGGTAATGAGATATTTAGTGGGTTAAAAAAAGGCTGGATGAGTAAGTCCAGTCTCAACCCTGCTTTGTCTTCAATCCACTGGGACAATTCACATAGCATTTCAAAGGGTAATTGGTAACATGAATTGAGAGTTTAATCCTAAACATTTATGGTCTAGGTTGGGGTGGGGGGGGGGCAAAGAATAAAAATGATCCAAGAAAAATGTAGACTTTCTTGAGGGAATTTTTAAGCATCAAGGGGATGTGCAGAATAGAAAAAATGGCTGTCAGGAAAATTTCAAATCCCGCTCCATCAGTGTTCTGGCTGTGTGACCCTGGACAAGTCATATAAACTCTCTGAGTCTCTTCCCATCTTGAAAATGAGGTAAAACACCTCTGGGGACAGCGGTGATGATGAAATACAATAATACACAAGTATCTTGAGCATAAAAACATTATCCAAGTGATACTTGCAAGATTTAGATGTAAATCATTATTTTACTTATGTTAAATTTTAATGTTTCCATTTTGAACTGAACTTCCAAACATGTTTTGTTGAATATTGTATCTGATTGGCATGTGTAATGCTTTGAAGAACATGATGTGAGTAGAAATTCTGATTTAGAGAAAGGTTCTGTGATTCTCAAGGGGCAATGACATTATGCTTTTTAAAAAATTCATAGTGGCTTTTATTTGAATTAATTTTCATTTCAGTTTCTTGGAGGGTAAATATCATAATGTGTGTATGTCCCTAATTTTTTAAAAAATTGATTTACAGTGATGCATTAGTTTCAGGTGTACAACAAAGTAAATCAGTTTTATACACACTTGTATACATTCTTGTTCAGGTTCTTTTTCCACATTATGTTTGGTTCAAAGTTGCCTTCCAGGTTGGTTTCAGAGGTGCGGGTCTTCCCTGAGTTTCTGCCACATATGAGCAAAGTGGCTTGAGAAGGCGAACTGTGTGAGATGAGGCGCTTGTCTCATCTATAATTATGGCACTCTGACCCTTCCCCATCACAGGGTTCTTGCAAGAACTAAGAGAAGGTGTATATGAAGGGGTGACGTCCTGTATAGGCATGAGAAAGGCCATGATCCTGAAGAGTCCAGTGAACTCCGGACAGGTATTCACACCTTAGGGATCTAGGTGTATGTTGAATTCATGCACTTTGGAGCCCCAGAGGAATCTCCTAAAGACACCAGCTTGGAGCCTCCTGGAGGCAACCTACCCCCTCCACACTTTATAGAGAGGGGGTTGCTCTGTCTCAGCTCTTGACTGGGCCACGCCTCAGGAGCAGCCAGTGCCCCCTGCCTGAGCCTTGACACTACCCGCAAGGTCCCGGAGTAAGTCCCACCCGGAGAAGAGCGCCTGCTGCCTGATGAGTGTCCATCACATCGTTGTCATCCTTGCCCACAGCACAGGGGCCTGCTTCAGACCCAAGTTGAGGATGTCCAAGGTCAGGGACCCCCCGAGGAGGTGATGCTGAACTCACTACTGTCTCTGTCTCAGCTTTCAAAGACCAGTGAAGAAAATGACTCTTAGGAAAGATATTCAAAGGGCCATCCTACTAATTCGGCTGTCTAAATCATGACCCTTGGTCTTTTAATACATGAGTGTTCTTTATCAGCCAAAAATTGTCTGATTCTTTTTTTAAAATGGAGATGTAACTGACATACCACATTACATTAGTTTCAGGTTTACAACCCAATGGTCTGATATTTGTGTATGTTGTGAAATGATCACCACAGTGAGCCTAGTGGTCAGTGACTGCTGTTAGAGCCGACAGGACTTTTAAAACTGACTCACACTAACCAAACTTAAGAGACTGATGTATAACCAGAATGCAGGCATGTGATTTCACAACAGGGGAGGCGTCCATTCAGCAAAGAAAATCCATGTCCACCACCCAGCACACTGCCTCCCCTGTGAAAGGACACACTGTGAAAGCATTTGGGGGTCAAAATACTCATCAGAGCTTGGCTGGTGAACATTGAGTTTGACGCATAGAATCAGCCGCTTCTCCTTTCCATTCACTTTTCCTAGAACATTCTTAAGGCATTCTTCAGGACAATCTATGTGCTTGTCATTGTCCCTCTCTGCTGGGTTCCTACCAAATATCCATCCAATGTGAAGTGCCCCTACCTCCTTGGTTGACTTCACACAGAAGCAGATCCCTCGAAAAGAAATTAGTTCAAACCATTTATTTGGAGAGGAGCTGGGAAGGGAGTCAAGAAAGGGAAGGAAAGCATGGCAGGGTGTGTTGAGGAGGTTGTCACTGTGGGCACCTGGGTCTCAGTTCCACTGGGGGCTCATGAGGAATGATGTAGAGCACTCCTGAGAACAGCTACACTGGAGGAGCGAGGAGGCTGGGAGTTTCTCTTCCGACTCCATCACCATCACCAACTCCATTTCCGTTGGCCAAGGGATGCTCCCAGAGACGTCATTTCCCCAGAGCCACCCTGAGCCGAGTGTACACAGAGGATTCACTAGTATAGAGAGTCACAGGTGTTGGCAGCGTGAAGCGGTCAGATGAACAGGCATGGTGAGTTGGGGTGGGGAGTGGGAGATGTGCAAGGCACTGCAGCATCTGCTAATATCCCACTGGGCATGATTTGTGTCAAGTCATTTTAAAGATGGTTGACTCATAATTTACATATGATTATTCAGGGATTAGATGGAGGCGACCATGGCAGGCTTTCCTCAGTTCATGGACATCACCCTGAAAACTTGTGTGACTTTTTTCTTAAGACAAGTGCAAACACTTTTAAACTTTATTTCCTGCCTACCTACCAGAGTTCCTGGGTGGCTGAGGTGATGAAGTAAGATAAAGGATGTAGAAGAGAAACATGGTTGATGACAGTGTATCATTTTCCACAGTTGCTATAATGAATGGCCACAAATATGGCAGCCAAAGCAGCACACACATTTGTCATCTCACAGTTTCCAATGACCAGAAGTCCAGGGACAGCTTATAAAGCACAGGATTGCACACGGCTGTGATCAAGGTATCAGCCAGACTGCAATTGTATCTAGGGCAGATGTCTGCTTCCAAGTGGGTTCAGGGTATTGGCAGAATTCATTTCCTTGTAGTTATGTGATGGAAGGGTACCCTGAGTCTTTGCAGGACGCCAGTTAGGGACTATATCCAGGTCCTAGAGGCCTCTCAAATTTTTTTTTTTTTTTTGCCATATGGGCTTCCTCAATATGGCAGTTTACTTCATCAAGTCAGCCAGGAGAATCTCTGCTAGGAAGGAATCTTGTGTGTGCGTGCGTGTGTCTGCTTAGCCGCTCAGTCGTGTCTGATTCTTTGTGACCCCATTGACTGTAGCCAGCCAGGCTCCTTTGCCTATGGAATTTTCCAAGCAAGAATACTGCCGTTGGTTGCCATTTCCTTCTCCAGGGGATCTTCCTGATCTAGGGATCAAACTGACATCTCTTGCATCTCCTGTATTGGCAGGCAGATGCTTTACCATTGTGCCACCTGGGAAGCCTCAGGAAGGAATCTTACATAATATAAAATCATCACAGAAATGCCAGTCTATCATTGTTTCCTTATCATGTAACCTGTTCACGGGAGTGACACCCATCCCTTTGGACACACTCTGTTGGGAGGAGGCACGTCCCAGGTCCGGCACGCACTCACAGGAAGCAGATGGCACAAAGGAGTGGACTCAGGAGGTAAGGGATCACTGAGGGGTCACCTGAGATCCGTCTGCCAGATATGTAGTGCATACTCAGTATGAATGTGTTTCCCTGGTTTAGACTCTTCCATGCCCGCATGTATTATTACTGTCACAGTACATTTATGCCAGAATAAGGCCTCATGATGGACATGGACTCGCTGGGATTGAGAATGCAGTGCAGACATGACAGCTCCGTGGTGACAAGGAACACTGTCAGATCCCATTACCTGCCTGCACACAGTTATCACACATTTAATGTGGTGAAATGTTATGGCCACATCACAGTCAGGCTGAGCTGATGGTTTTAATTTGGGTCTAACGCTAGGGCTATGCTGATGCTTTTCACCACTGGCTACACCCGGGGAGTCATATTTCCATGAGCTTCTGCAGTCAAGAGGAAGTCTTTGTTCCCTCTTCATCTTGAAATTTTCAAGCAACTGAAAGCTAGTATTTACCAGGTGGAAAAAACTGTCATTAGACATTAGTCCCTTGCATTTTATATGAGATGAGATTCTGAGTGAGTTATGCAAATAGAGAGGTTGATACATTCAGGCTTCGGGATCTCTAAGTGGCAATTGAAATCTGGCTTCCTAAGGAACTGGTTTTTACCAACTCTTTTTAAAAGAGCTCATACAAGTCTGCAGCAGCCAAGATGTCACCTGCGTATAAGCTGCAAAAATGCTTTATGTTCATGCAACAACCATTGACCCTTGAACAACATGGGTTTGGACTGCATGGGTTCATTTATGTGTGGGCTTTTTCATTTCCCATCACAACCCCAACCCTGCTAGTTAGAGCTCCCCCGCAAAAAAATGACTTGGCAGTCAACCTTCCCTGCAGCAAGGAACATTCATGACTTAACTTGGAGGATCATATTCTTGGAGTGACCTCTGTTGATTTTGGAGAGATTGAGCCCATTTTATTGACTGGTGATGGTACGACAAATGTATATGGATTAAGAAATCCATAAGCAAAGTATTACAATCTTTATAATCTCATTTTCTATGAATTCAGAACCTGAGAAGTCTGGGGTTGTGATGTTGGAAAGAACAAACATTGTGAAGAAGACAAATTCTAGAAGTTCCAATTGATACAATTCTGTGTCCACACATAAATTCCTTGAGGATGCCACTTGTGGGAAGGGCCCAGTTGATTCTAAAATCTCCTTTTGGAGATTTGATCCAAAAGGCACTGGGAACATTCCCCAGTGCTTGTGCAAATGACCATGGAGGCTATGAATAGCTTGGAACTGATTGGCTGTGATCAGCTCAGTTTCATTATTGGTGACAAACTCTCAGAATATCCATTTATATATATATATCCATATATATATATGGATATATAAAACTGAGTCATTTTGCTGTATAGAAGAAATGAACACAACATTATAAATCAACTATACATCAATAGATTTTTTAAAAAACATCAAACCTTAAAAAGAATTATTATGAGGAACTATTGAAAAGGTAACCCATTAATCAGATGCAAAACTGAGGAAGATTGTGTCACAGTTCCCAAATTTTAAACATCTACAGGTTCACACATCACATGTGGAGATAATTCTGTCATTATTTTTTCTAATAATTTTCTTCTACTTGATTTAAGCTTAAATAATGTACTCATCATTTTAATGCAGATAGGTACTATTAAGGGCTTCCCATGTGGTGATAGTTGTAAAGAATCCACCTGCCAATGCAGGTGGAGGAGACCTGAGTTCGATCCCTCAGTGGGAAAAATCCCCTGGAGTAGGAAATGGCAACCCACTCCAGTATTTCTTGCCTTGATAATTCCATAAGCAGAGGAGCCTGACTGGCTATAGTCCATGGGGCTGCAAAGAGTCAGACACGACTAAGAAACTAAGCACACACTTGAGATATTATTAAAATTATGTTTTTTCAGGACATCATATAATAAAAAGTACAGGGAAATATGTAAAAGTATGTGATTTGGGGTCAGATGGACCAGAGTTGACTTCTATGTCAGTCACGTATCAGCTGGTAGCATGAGCAAGTTATTGAAACTTTCTGAACTTCAGTTTCCTTATCCATAAATTTGGGCTAAGAATTTCATAGAATTATGGTGTGGGTTAAATGAAATCATCCAGGCGAGATGCCAAGTACAGGTTTGGCACGCATTAAACATGAAACAAATGCTCTGTTTTCCATGTTTGTCATTATTTCATGTAAGTCCTGGCTAGTTTATAACTAGAAAATGTAGATTAGGAAAGATATCCTTCTTTAAGTGCTGTCCAATAGAATTATAACACAAGCCACACATGTAAGTTTAAATACCCAAGTAGCCCCAGTAAAGTAAAAAGGTAGAGGTGAAATTAATGATACATTTTATTTAATCCAATATATCTGAAATATTATTTCAATATGTAGTCAGTATAAAAATTATTAATGAGGAACTTTTTATTCCTTTTTATACTCAGTCTTTGAAATCCCATATTCACACTTAAAACATTTTAAGTGCTTAACATCCCCACAAGTCTACTGTCGGTCATGTCCAACTCTTTGTGACCCCATGGACTGTAACCTGCCAGGCTCCTCTGTCCATGGGATTCTCCAGGCAAGAATACTGGAGTGGGTTGCCACGTCCTCCTCCAGGGGATCTTCCCAACTCAGGGATCGAACCCAGGTCTTCCAAATTGCAGGCGGATTGTTTACCGTCTGAGCCACCAGGGAAGCCTATAAAAATGATTAACGAGGAAATTTTTATTCCTTTTTTATACTCAGTCTTTGAAATCCCATGTTCACACTTACAACATGTCAAGTGTTTGACAGCCCCACGTGTCTACTGTCTTGGACAAAACACAGTTGGAAACTTTTGTTTGAAATGGATTGTAGAAAAGGCTTCTTCTGTCGTGAGGGTGGCGTTGGTTGTGGGAGTGCTATGAACCAGTGCCTCTTGAATATAAGAATAACCTGTGGAGCAAGTTAAAATGCAAATTCCTGGATCCCAATTCCAAAGATTCTGACTCATTAGGTCCAGGTTAGGGACCAAGAGTTTGCCTTTCCAGTAAGCTCCCAATTGAGACGGATGTTGGTCCATGGACCACAGGTTTTTTTAGTCTGTCATTTTCCTTATTAAGATAAATTGCTATGGTAACAGTGAAACTCTGTTTACCTGAAAGTCTTAAGAGAATGAATCATTTTGAACAGAATTTCATCATAGCTAATTTCTAAATGCATGGTCAGTTTTCCTCTACAATTTAAATTTTGCTCTAAAAACTGTATTCTATACTTTCTCAGCTTCTTAATTATAGCAAATTGAAAATAATTTTACTTTTGGTTTTTATTCAGGTCACTATAAGCATTATTTATTATGCTGTGCCATCAAGGAAGTTGCTGATTGTTTCTCCTTTTGTGGGAAAAACAGTTCTTTGAGATTTTGTGTATGCATTCTGTCATTTTTTAAAACTTCTTATCTTCTATTGGAGTACAGCTGATTAACAATGGTGTGATAGTTTTAGGTTGGACCACATTTTTGGGTACATTGGTGCAAAGTCTCCCTCTTTGAGTTTTACCAGGACCTCACTGTCTTCATTAGTTTTCCAAAAGACTACATGCACCTGCTTTGGCCACAGTAATAGAAATGCAGGACTTTTCCATGGCACACATATCAGGTCCTATCTATACCAGCCCCACATACTTATGGGATTGAAAGCTCGCAGGCTGTTGACTATGCTCTGCTAGTTATTGGGCTGCTACAACCCAAGCCTGGTCGTATCTGGAGAGCCTCATCTCCTCCACCAGCTGAGGACCAGCTTGCTCTTGCTTCCCCACACCCAGTGATCTGGCCGAGGTCCCCCTGGGGCCTGTGCCTCTTCAGCTGTTACCTCTTCCTTCCAACCATCATAGGCTCTGCCATTAGTATTATCTTGAGTGTGCATTTAAGATAGTTTGGCACAATGGACTGGCTGAATTTACATGATAATTTTGTCTTAAAATCAGCTCAGTCTATCTAACATAAGGATACACTAATATATATTCAGTCTTTCTCCATAGTATATATTAATGATCATTCCTTTTGCTTGAATACAATGATGCTAACATTTAGGCAGCATATCATCTGCTCAAATACATGACTTCATGCCTGTATTCACATGTCAGATAATCTTTATTGCTTATCATATTGCCACTCAAAAAGATGTTGAATAGTTATGATGGAAACTATGGTTTAGTCAATGTTTATATTTAACTTAAGTGATGTGCCCACCATCTTGTCTCACCTGAGCACTATTTCAACAATCTGGCCTCATGGTCCTCTGAGAGGGTGTGTACTGAAAGCTCAACAATCTATTCTGTAAAAGCTGTTTATCATTTAGTTGGGGAAAACTATGCAAATGAAGGAGATATAGCTCAGTAACGTTAAGCTCACCTAAAATGCCATGAAGCTCCGGGCACCCAGTGACCAGAACCACGAGAGGCAGGAAATGGGCTGAAGAGGTGGACCAGGTTTGAGTGATGCTTGTCACTTACCAGTCTGTGTAGTAGGAGGCCAGTTACACAACCTAGTTACTTCCTAGTCATTTCTCCAAACTTAGTTTCCTGTAAAACAAAAATCACAAAACCCCTAGCTAATGGGGGTGACTGTGAAGATTAAATAACGTCAGATGTGATTGTTCCAGAAGGAGAAAAAAAGTATTCCTCACTTGGTAATCTGAAAACATGTCATGAAGGAGACAATACTTGTGTTGGATCTTGAAAACTCGTAAGATTTGTTTGATCTTTTTTTTTCAATATTTTTTATTGGAGTATAGTTGACTTACAATGTGTTAATTTCTGTTGTACACCAAAGTGATTCAGTTATACATATATACATCTAAGTTTTATTTTTCATATTCTTCTCCATTATGATATTGAGAATATTGAAACAGGATACTGAATATAGTGCCATGTGCTATACAGTAGGACCTTGTTCTTTATTCATTTTGTCTTTTTTTTTTTTTAGTATTTTTAAACATGAATGAATCCATTGTATAAAATGTTAAAGTTACCTAGAAAAAAATCACTAATGATTCCATCATTCAAAGATAGTCCCTGTTACTATTTTGGTGTGCTTTCCTATCTATCACTTGGTCTTTTTTATAATTTTATGTAAAACAGCGACATCTTTAATACAACTTTTCCTATCTCGGGGTTGGCCAATGTCCCCACATTCTAAGGCAGGGTACAAGAGCACCTATGCAGGATTTTCATTTGGGGTGCTCTTTTGCCAGCATTAGCTCACCACCCATCTTCATAAAAAAGAAGAAAAGCTAGAGAAGTCATTAAGAAGTAGGGAGGTTTGCGGAAAAAATGCTTTTAGGTCAGTGGCTCTCGGGTGGAGGCAATTTTACCCCGCAGGGGCCTTTGGCAGTGGTTGGAGAGATCACTGGTCGCCACAACTGAGAGCCGAGGCTACTAACATCTAGTGAAAAGAAGCCAGGGATGCTGCTTGTCATTCCAGAATACATGTGGCAGCCCTGCAATAAGGACTCACCCAGGCCCAAACGTCGATCGTGCTGAAATGAAGAAGCCCTGCCTTACAGAGTGCCATCCTGAGCAGCACACTCTTCCACCCCATGACTCACAAGGAGCACCGCCCTCTCGCCTTGATCTAAGCATAGAGACTCAAGAAAAATACTTGGATACCTTGGGCCTCTTGAGCTTGCTGGACACAGTAGTAGTATTTGATTCTCTCCTGGAAAAATAAAAGATGAGGAGCCGAGGGAAGTAATCAGTGCCAGCAGGTGGGGTGGGGGAGCCTGAGTTAAGAAGTACCTGCACATCAAAGCAACAACAAAAACTGAACTGTATACTTGAAGTTTAAGACTTTCTAACACCATATACAGAAGTTTAAGAAAGTATGTCTTAAGTGTTCTCACCAAACACACAACAGAAGGGGTAACTATGTGAGATTATAGATATGTTGATTGACTTGATTGTGGTCATTTTTTCACAGTGTATGTGTATATTAAATTATCACATTGTACACCTTAAATATGGGGCTTCTTGGGTAGCACAATGGTAAAGAATTCACCTGCCAATGCACAAGATGCCAGGGACATGGGTTCAGTCATCGGATTGGGAAGATCCCCTGGAGAAGGAAATGGCAACCTACTCCAGTATTTTTGCCTGGGAAATCTCATTGACAGAGCAGCCTGACAGGCTATAGTCCATGGGGTCACAAAAAGCCAGACATGATGGAGAGACTGAGCATGCATGCACACACACCTTAACTATATATGATTTTTATTTGACAATTATATCTCAATAATGGAGAAGGAAATGGCAACTCACTCCAGTATTCTTGCCTGGAAAATCCCATGGATGGAGAAGCCTGGCAAGCTACAGTCATGGGGTCACAAAGAGTCGGACAGGACTGAGTCACTTCACACATCTCAATAAAGCTGGAAAAAATTTCAGACATAGAATTGGGTATTTTTTGTTAGGAAATTCAAATACTGAAATACTTATGAAGGTATATTTAATTTCTAAATATGTAAAATGTGAAGCAAGCACATGTTTATAAATTGTATCTACATGACACCATAGCAGCTGAACACGAAATGAAATATTCAATTCATTTTGTAGATGTTATGCTTTCCCTCCATCAAATGTCTCTGTTTTTTCTCTTAAATGACCTGATATTTTGACAATTTATGAATTCAAAATGCTGAGAGCTTACTGACTTGAGGCTTTTTCTTAATTATTGAGATACACAAATAAATCATAATATTCTTAAAAAAAAAAAAAAAAAGTACCTGCACTTCAAGAGTTCACTGGGACCAAGATCCCTGTTTCTCTGTTTTGCTGGCCACACGGACCGTGGCTATAATCATCTCCAAAGGGATCATTTCCAAGAAGATGTTGAAAATAGCGACAGACAGCCTGGCGTGAGGGTTGAGGAGACAGTCATGGGCACAGAACCATCCTGATGAGTGGAGAGGGCAGAGGGGAGCTGTGCAGAGAGAAGGGTCAGAAGATGACGCTGTGGTGGAGGGCACAGCACACGCTCTGAGGATCCGTGGGTTACCGGCCGTCACAGCCAGAGACAGGATGGTACCCATCTTTTCTGACCTCTGCTTTCCTCCCTGCCTCCTGCAGCCCAGGAGGACAGGGAGTCGGGAGCCTAGTGGGTGCAAAGGAAGATGAAGGAGCAAAAGAGGGGGTGAACTGAGAGACTGGGATGGACGTATATACACTATTGATAAAGCGGGTAACTGATGAGAACCCACTGCACAGTGGCAGGGAACTCTGCGGGGACCTGAGAGGGAAGGGAGTCCAGAAAAGAGGGGATTTATGTATCTGTTTACCTGACTCACTTGGCTGGGCAGTAGAGAGTGACGCAACAATGAAGCAAACACACCCCGATTAAAAAAAAAAAAAAAAAGCCATAAAATATGAATGTTTGCTTTGGAGCAGCAGCAATAAAACAGATGCCATTTTTCCAGAAAGAATCTGAGTGAGAAAGGATGATAAAATGGAAATAGTTCAAGATGTCTTTACAACTTCAGAGGACTAGCATTTTAAAATTCATTCAGCAATTAAAAATGACAACAAACACTGTTTTTAAAGTTAGAAAACAGAGAAAAACTAAGCAGGTGTTTTCTTACTGCATCCAAATGTATATACACATAATGTAATTACAGCTAAGTAAATGTGAGTTTAATGAAATATATGCAAAAATCTAAACTGTACAATATGTTTTCTCAACCATTTCATAACATTCTTTGTTCACTCACCAAGATTTCCAAAATTGGAGTATAGCCTTTGCACTTTCGTAAAGAACAAAAATTTGCTTTTAAATGTGTATAATTAGCTTTTCAGACTATGAATTGATGCTGCTTCCACAAAAATAAACTCCTAAAAGTAAAGAAGAAAAGGAAAAGAAACAAAGTGGCACAATTGTAAAGAAACCAACCAAGTCTTTTCTCAGGAGAGAAGTTTACCTTAAATAAGAGACTGAAGCTTGGATGTTAGTCTAGACTTTTCAGTATCTTCAAATGACTGCAAAAGCTAAAAGATTTGCTCACAAGTTCATCCTGGCAACAGAAGGTATGAGTATTTAGAATTTATCTGAAATGTTGTATGAAAAAAATAAAGGTATGTTATATTTGCAACCTACCAAGTCCAGTTTATGCAACAAATTGGTTACATGCATTATATAATATATATGGTATAAATATGTGTGTGTGTGTAGAGAATATATCCATGTATAATTATATCATACATATAACAAATAGGTATACACACATATGGGTATGTATATATATTATATATTTGGATCACACTGTATCAATAGTTTTATATCATGATTTATTCACTCAACATTTTACTATAAGATTATTTTCATGTCACTGAAATAATGTCATATACGTATATCAACAATTCATGTGAGCAACTCCTAATTTTGTTGTTGGAAATTTCAATAATGAATTACCAATTTACTACTGGAAATAGCACCAAAATGAACATCCTTATGGATCTCTGCCTATATTATGATTTCCTGAACTTTGGTTATGAATTTGGAGTTCCCTGTCTGTCCAGTGGTTGAGAGTCCATGCTTCCACTGCAGGGGGCATGGGTTGGGGAAGTTCCACATGTGTAGAAAAGAAAAAGATTATTAATTTTTTTAGTACTATTGATATTTTTATCCAATTGCTTTTGAGAAAGCTTTATCATTTTCTAAAATTACTGTAACAGACATAACATAAATCTTACCATCTTAACCATCTTTAAGTGTACAATTAGAAAACCAAGATCACGGCATCCGGTCCCATCACTTCATGGCAAGTAGATGAGAAACAATGGAAACAGTGGCTGACTTTATTTTTGGGGGCTCCAAAATCACTGCAGATGGTGACTGCAGTCATGAAATTAAAAGATGCTTGCTTCTTGGAAGAAAGGTTATGACCAACCTAGGCAGCATATTAAGAAGCAGAGACATTACTTTGCCCACAAAGGTCCTTCTAGTCAAAGCTTTGGTTTTTCAAGTAGTCATGTACGGATGTGAGAGATGGACTATAAAGCTGAGCACTGAAGAATTGATGTTTTTGAACTGTGATGTTGGAGAAGACTCTTGGGAGTCCCTTGGACTGCAAGGAGATCCAACCAGTCCATCCTAAAGGAGATCAGTCCTGAATATTCACTGGAAGGACTGATGCTGAAGCTGAAACTCCAATCCTTTGGCCACCTGATGCGAAGAACTGACTCATTTGAAAAGACCCTGATGCTGGGAAAGATTGAAGGCAGGAGGAGAAGGGGACGACAGAGGATGAGGTGGTTGGATGGTGTCACTGACTCGATGGACATGGGTTTGAGTAAGCTATGGGAGTTGGTGATGGACAGGAAAGCCTGGCGTGCTGAAGTCCATGAGGTCGCAAAGAGTCGGACATGACTGAGCAACTGAACTGAACTGAACTATTTGCGTTAAGCATATTCATATTGTTGTACAAGAAATTTTCAGAATTTTTTCATCTTTCAAAACTGAAACTATGCCCATTAAACAACAGCTCTCCATTTCCTTCTCCCCCCAACTGCTGGTAACCACCATTCTACTGCTTCTATGAATTTGACTATTTAAGATAATGCATATAAGTAGAATCATACAGTATTTGTCTTTTCATAACTGATTTATAATGTCCCCAAACTTCATTCATGTCATAGCAGGTGCTAAGATTTCCTCCTTTTTTAATTCTGAATAATATCCCATTTTATGTATATGCTACACTTAGTTTATCCATTCATCTATCAATTGACATTTAGATTACTTCCACTTGTTGGCTATTATGAATAACACTGCTATGAATAATGAGTGTACAAATATCTCTTCAGAATCTTTTTTTAATTCTTTTGGATAAAGGACTTGAGTAGACATTTCTCTAAAGATTATATTAAAATGGCCAACAAACGCAGGAAAAAACATGTTCCACATCACTAATCATAAGAGAAATGCGAATCATAACCACAATGAGATGTTACTTTAAGCCCATGAGGGTGACAACTAATAAAAAAAAAAACAAAACCAAAAAAACAGAAAATGAAAAGTGTTGACAAGAATGCAGAGACCTTGTAAACCTATTGGTGGCATTGTAAAACGGTGCAACCACTATAAAACATAGTATAAACTGAAAGTGTTAGTCGCTCAGTCGTGTCTGACTCTTTGCCCACCAGGCTCCTCTCTCCATGGAATTCTCCAGGCAAGAATACTGGAGTGGATTGCCATCCTCTTCTCCAGGGGATCTTCTCGACCCAGGGATCAAACCTGGGTCTCCTGCATTGCAGGTGGTTTCTTTACCAACTGAGCCATCAGGTACTTCAAAAAGTTAAACATAGAACTACCATATGATACAGGTTTATCAATTATATAAATTGCACACCAGCAACATGGATCTTTACACATTAGATGCACAGCATCAGTTCTATCCCATTCTAGTGTTCAATGTGAGTCAGACTATCCCAATTCTAAAGAAAAAGAAATACATGCCACCTCTTGATGAGAGGTTGACGTGCATGTTACAGCAATGGAGGAATTCTAGGTGGCTATCTTTACAGACCATTTGCAATAAATAATTTGATGGATGGATGGTGATAATCTTATGCTTTATTGTGCATTTCATTGATTACTTGCGGGGTTTTTCTCATGTTTCCCAGTCATTTTGTAGTTCTGTGAATCATCTGTTCATGCCTTTAAAGTGTCTTTGACAGTTTTTAAATTTCATTTATGAAGTCTTTATGTATTAGATTTGTTGATTGTAAGAAAATATGACATTAACTCATTTTCTATATTTATTGCAAAACTCTCAATCCATCCTATAGCATTAAATATTTGTATGCAAAAAGCATTCTAAAATTTTTAATTTTTAGAGCAAAGTCTGTTGAGTTTTCTTGTAACATGTTCAGTGATGATACATAATATATGTCATCATAGTGAACAGTCATCATCTTTGGCAACTCAACATTTAACACTTTTCCTTAATTGAGAACATTTCCAGTTGTTGGGTTTGGAATGTGACAGGCACATGCCTGGTGGTATATAAATATATAAAAATTATATATATATATATATATATATATATATATATATATATATATATATATAGTTCACTAAGGGAACAGACAAAAATTGAAGTATCTCTATTCATTGATTGTTTTCCTTAAAAAATACAGAAATGACACTTGACTAATACCCAGTAGAGATACGAGCCCTGGGGACTGTGCCTGGGTCACACCAGTTACAGGAGGCGCCCTGGGAGAAGGCAGCAGCGATGCTCTTCCATCTTCTTCCTTCTCAGAGGGTTTCGGTGTGTTACCATTTATTTACAGGTGCCTAAAAGGGGCATTTATAGGTGATAGTACCCAGCTTTATTTAAACTATCCTTCAGATATGGACACGTGTCTAGAAGCTTTCCTGCAAATAAATGTGTAATGGACACAGTATCATCAACGTAAAGTGAACAACAGAAGAACAGCAGAACTGACACCCCACTTCTTAGTATCTGCCTTCAAAACTCATCAGATATGCCCAGAGATTAGTCATCAGAGTTAGAATGAATGAGAAGGCTATCTGAGGCATACACATAGACTGACACCTCGTGTACACATTTCATCTCAATAGCTAATAGCAACAGGAAGTCACAGTAATTGGCAAGACGATCTACATAAAGGTAAAAACAAACATCCATCATTTTTTTTACAGATTAAAATTCACATGATGCTTATCCGGTACTTCTTTTTTTCCCCTAAACATAATGATAGATGTTTATACTGAAATTTTTTACTGAAAAATCTTTCTGAAGAGAAAATTTTCAGCTGTGGCAGCATTAAAAGTTGGTATTGAAATAAACTTAAATAAAATAAAAATAAATAATAAAAATAAAATAAATATAAAAAATAAAAATAAGTGCTCGCTTCGGCAGCACATATACTAAAATTGGAACAATACAGAGAAGATTAGCATGGCCCCTGCGCAAGGATGACATGCAAATTCGTGAAGCGTTCCATATTTTTTTTAAAAAAAAAAAAAAGAAAAAAAAATAAAAAGAAAAAAATAAAATTAACTTAAATAAAATAAAAAAATAAAAAATAAAATAAAAGAAACAGTTCTTGGATACACTCTCAAAATAGTGATAAAGGCAATGTTGTGGTAAAGCATTTGAAATAATGCTGCTCTTTACAAACTATTGTTTATAACCATTTTAGGGCATAAGTAAAATACATTACCACTACTACTGCTAATATAAAATAAATATGATAAAAAAGCAATAATTTCCATTTTCATCTTTATATCACTTAAAATGTATATTTTTGTGTGACTTTTATATATATTTACACATAACCACATATAAAGAAATAAATATGCACAATCATGATACTGCTGTCCCAGAAAATAGGCAAATTATAAACAGCATTCTTAGAATACACAGTGGGGAAAAACAGCTTCTTCAATAAATGGTGTTGGGAAGATAGGATAGCTACATTCAAGAGAATGAAACTAGACCATTCCTTACATATATACAAAATAAAGTGAAAATGAAATAAAGACTTAAGTATAAGACCTGAAACCATAGAACTGAAAAGATAGCAAACTCTTTGACATCAGTCTTAGTAGTATTTTTTTTCATCTGTCTTCTCAGGGAAGAGCAACAAAAGCCAAAATAAACAAATGGAGCTACAGTGAACTATGAAGTTTTGGTCCTGTGAATAAAACCATCAATAAAATGAAAAAGACAACTCACTAAATGGGAGAAGATATTCGTAAATGATATATCCCCTAAGGGGTTAAAATCCAAGCTATAGAAACTCAACATCAAAAAAACAAACAATCCAGTTAAAAATGGGCAGAGGCCCTGAATATACATTTTTCCAAAGGAGACATACACATGGCCAATAGACACACAAGAAGATCTGAACCTCACTAATCATCAGGGAAATACAAAACAAATCACAATGAGATATCATCTCACCCTGTCAGAAAGACTACCATCAAAAAGGCAAGGAATACCAAGTGCTGGTGGGGATGTGGAGAAAAAGAACCCTTGTGCGCTGTTGGCAGGAATTTAAATTGGAGCAGCCACTACAGAAAACAGTACAGAGTTTCCTCAAATAAGTAAAATGTAGAACTACCACTCGATCCCCCAATTCTACCTCTGGGTAATTACCCAAAGAAAACAAAAACACTATTTCAAAAAGATTTTTGAACACTGATGTTCATTGTAGTGTTATTTACAATACTCATGATACAGAAGCAACCTAAGTGTCCACTGATATTAATAGATGAATGGATTAAAAAAATTGTGTTATACACAATGGAATATAGTCAGCCATAAAAAAAAGAATGAAATCTTGCCATTTGTAACAACATTGATGGATATAGAGAGTATTATACATAGTGAAATAAGTCAGACAGAAAAAGACAAATGATATGTGTGTTTGCTTTCATGTGAAGGTTAAAAAAAAATGAAACAGGACAGAAATAGACTCATAGATACAAAGAAACTGGTGACTGCCAGAGGCGACAGGGCTGGGGGACTGGGCAAAATAAGTGAATGAAACTAAAAGGTTCAAACTTCCAGTAATACAATAAACAAACCATGGCATATAATATATAGCATATATATTACATATAAATATAATAATATAATATTATATTATGTATATAGCATATAATATATAGCACAATATAGTCAATAATATTGTAATAACTACCTGGTGATAGACGGTGACTAGGTTTATTGTGGTGATCATTTCATTTAGTATTTAAATTTCAAAAGACTGTGTTATACACCTGAAATGGATATAATACTGTAATTCAACTACACCTAAATAAAAAAATAAGAAGGCCCTTGCACTTTCAAAAAAATAGTGCTCTTTCATTAAATAAGTTTTTTTACTAATATATTCTTTAAAAATGTATTTATTTCTACAAACCACAAAATTACCAAATATGTTGTGTAAGTTATAAAAATAAGATTACCAAACATAAAATAATAGAAAGTGAAATTTTTAAACAAAATAATTACAAATAACACAGTCAATTTATTTTTTAAACAGTTGTTTTACCGAAATGAAACATTTATGATGATTTCAATGCTTACTAGCTTCAGTATGTCATTTTCCACAGAAATCACCTCTAGTTTTCTCAAGATACTGCTGATCAACTTAAATAGTTTTAAGTACATTTAAAATTGATACTCTGTATTCTTCACTAGCAAGTCTCACAGTGCCACTTTTTCTACAGACTTTGCTCACTTCATGTCTCTGTGTCATGTTTTAGTAATTCTTGCAATATTTCAAGCTTCCACGAAATTGACAACCCACATCAGTATTCTTGCCTGGGAAATCCCATGGACAGAAGAGCCTGGTGGGCTACAGTCCATGGGGCCACAAGAGTCGGACACGACAGAATGACTAAACCACCGCCAGCAGCAAAAAGATTATGACTCCCTGAAGGCTCAGATGATAGTGTTTTATTAGCAATAAAGCGTTCTTCAAATCTTCCTGGGTTGGGAAGATCCCTTGGAGAGGAAAACGGCAACCCACTCCAATAGTCTTGCCTGGGAAATTCCATGGACAGAGGAGTCTGGCGGGATACAGTCCATGGGGTCTCAAAGAGTTGAATATGGCTTAGCTACTGAATCACCACCACCACCACATTTGTTTAGACAATGCTATAGCACACAATAGGCCCGAGGATCGTGTAAACATAGCTTTTAGACCCACTGGGGAACAAACGAATATCTGTGACTTGCTCTACTGCGATATTAGCTTTATGGTGGTGGCCTGGAAACAAACCCACAGTACCTCCAAAGTGCCTGTATTTGGAAATGCGTTCAATAAATTTTTGTGGAAAACAATTCAATAGTGAAATTGCAATATCTCAGGGGAAATCAATCAAGATTTTAGAAAAGAGCTTAAAATTTCTAGTTTCTCAAATATTCACAACTCACCAATATCACATCCTCTGTTACAGTCATCAGTGGGTGGCAATTATAGCTTTTTATGTTGTAGTATTTCATAGTCCTCATATTATTTAGAATATCAGACAGACAAGGTATTTGCTTAGCAACACGAAACTTTTCTGTAAAGCTTTCCTTAATGATGACATCATTGCATTTAATAAAAAAAAACAAAATTTGTGACATGGAAATTTTGGTTTTGTATCACAGATGGGTTGATTGGGAGATTCCCAGTCAAAATCGGTCCTCTTACTTTTAGTTTTTATCTAAAACAGAGAGGTTCAGACCTGTGTCAGCAAGTTGCAATTTTTTTAGCACAATAGTAGATTCTTCAGAAAAATCACATTTCTTTTTAAAACGAATCTCCTACTCTCTTTGAAGTTTTGAGAATAGTATATCTTTTGAATTTGGTTTCTGCAATATTTTGCTTATAACTTTCACATATTAAATATATGGTAAATTAGTACAAACCAAATGTTATAAATGTTATAAAGTATAAATGTTGATACTTTTTTCAAGTTTGCTTTGGTTTATATTCTAGAATTCTTAGATTAATATCTTTATTAATACCATCAAAATAGTCTAAAAGAGCTTTAACCTGCTTCAATTTGTGTTTTTATTAACATGATGTTACCAATTTCATTTTCCATTAAAAATTCAATGGTGGCCAAGTACTTATATTTGGCAAATGTGTTTTCAATAGTCTTCAACTTCTATTGAGTCTACAAAATAGTTGTACAGTTTGTGCAAGATAAAAGCTGCTCGGTGTTGTGAGATTTTTTGCTGTCTCATTTCCTCCCAGTTTAAAAATGCACAGAAAGCAGAATGCAGGATATTCTATCATTTTCAAACATCGTCAGTTGCAATTTGGTATGATTTCCATGAACATCTATGCTCTTACTGTAGTCTGATTTTAGATGTCCAGATTATATCTTTGTAAGTAGTCCAGTAAACATATGTAGAATCATTCTTGAGTTGGTGTTACCTATAGGACAAAATCGTCAAAAATAGTCTCATTTAGAGATACAAGACTTGGGTTTTGAAATTCACACATCAAGCAGCTATGTCATCTGTTGTACGTGACTTAGACTGTATGTATGGGAGCCAGATTGCACTGGTTGGTGAAAGCCGATTGTTAAACATGCAGGAATCTTATGAGCCAGTTATTAAACCACTGGAAACTTGAAATAAGCTTTATTAGGGTTGTTTAATTTACCATTCAGTGTTACCATTGAAATTGGCATTTTTATTTCTTTTTTAAGAGAGTCAGTTTATCAGCACACCACTAGTTGTATCTAAAGTAGTTGAATAATAATTAGCAGAGCTCACTTCATGAAATTAAATAATTTGTTAATTTCATCATCTATAATCTTAATTTTTGGTTTTATATTTCATCCCTTCAGTAATGTACAGTGTTGTTATTTATCTTTGATGTTTATATTATGGATAAGTATGAGTCGTGACATTGTCAAATTCTGCTATGACTTCTACCGAATGAAGAAAAATCCCAGTTGTGCAATTTTTTCTCTGAATGCTAATTGTTTTGCTAACCACATAGATATTTATAGCATATATTTATTAGTAGCATGTTAACATTTTCTTGTTTTAAACTATTTATTTTCTGTCACATCAATAATTATATCTTCTTTTCAAGAATTTTAAATTTTAAACATTCAGTAACATGTTTGTGGTGCATTTCACTCTAATCCCGTCTTAAAACAATTGAGTGATAAAATCTGCTACCATTTCCTTCACTCAGTTGTTTTTTTTCTCCATCCTTAGTTTACAAAATTAAAAAAAATTTTTTTTAGAAAGAAGGGCTTTCAAGCTTAAAAAAAAGTAGTTAGAATTTTTTTCCCACTGTTTGTCAGTATTCTTGTGTAAGAAGTTTCCAGAAACTTCTTACTATGCTTTCTTCTGCAAGATAAAACATTTGTTACTCGAGATGGATCATCTCTTCAAGAGGGGGTTCTGCTGTTCAATATTCAAAGACACATAATTAAATCAACAGAAAGTACCTTTCCTTTAATGGATTCCCCATGTTGTTGTTGTTTTTTTTTTCCTCTCATTTTTTAAAAGGAATCCATCCATTCTTATTAATGTGAAGATAAAGGGTGGGTTCACTATCTCCCCCTCTGAGATAGTGTTAAGTGTCTGTACTGGATCCTCCTGAGACTGACCGGGCATTGAACAATCCAGGTAATTTTCTTTCATTTTACTGTTTAGTAGATTCCCATTTTCTATTTTTTCTGACTATGATATGTTATTTTCTTAGCTTTTGAATACTGGGTGGAAATAATGTGATCATTTAATTAGTTACCATCAAATGTGTATTATTTTAAAATTATACTTATTTAAACGAGCCGTTAAACTTTAACAACGATCAAAACTGCATGATAAAACGTTCACAACAACCGATAAATAATAGCTGTGATATAATTCAATGATTGTTTGGTCGTGGAAAATAAATATTAGGTCCTTATTATATAGTCATTCATGTCAGTTTAAAGTGTTGTTAGACTTAAATTGAAAGATCATTTTCATAAAATAAGTTACAGTACTGTGAACTGCAAAACGAGACAGCAGATTTAGCTCACTTTTACTGTAGGGAATTTCTCTTTTTCATCTGAAGATATTTTCTGATGCAGTGCGTGCATGTGTGCTAAATCGCTTCAGTCCTGCTAAACTCTGCACCCCCATGGACTGTAGCCCGCCAGGCTCCTCTGTCCATGGGATTTCCCCGGCAAGAACACTGCAGTGGGTTGCGATTTCCTCCTCCAGAGGATCTTCCTGACCCAGGGAGCGAACCTGTGTCTCCTGGGACTGCTGCATTGCAGGCGGACTCTACCGCGGAGCCACCGCGGAAACAGAAAAGTGCAAACGCCCTTCCAGTGTTAGGAGCATTGTTTATCGCTAAACAAGTCTTCTGTTCGTGGAACCCCTTCCTTCTCCAGGAGTCAAAGCAAGATGATACCTGTCTCCTCTGTCAGTGAGCAGGCATGCCACTTGGTTGGTCAGGGAACGGACATAACGAATACACAAATAGCCTGTCTTTGCAACCTAAAACATTATAGTACAACTGTAAAAAAATATCTCAAAATAGTGGAAGTCTCCCCTGCGAGCGGTCGCACCCACCCACAGGACGCAGCCCGTGCATCTGTGGACGCGCGCTTGGGAAGGCTCAGAGCCCCCTCATCATCGCAGTGGGAGCCCTGCACAAGCAGCCCGTTTTTACTGCTTTTGCTGTTTCTAGCACTAAAAACAAAACTTCAACTAGTTAATTTGATCAGTCCATTCCTTTTGTGATTTCCTCCACTGGTTTTGCTTTCTATTTTTGCTTCTAGAGTCTTCCCCCTCCTCCCCCGGAGATCATGGCACTAATTGTAATTTCTGTCATTTTGTTATATTAAGAAAACTTTCCAATTCTGTTCAGTTTCTTGTAATACATAATATATAGTGAGATTCTAATGTGCTCTCACAGTTTGCTGTATGGTGTACTCACCCTTTATTTGACAAGGTAAATTTTATCATCATAATTTTTTACCAACTAACATCAGCTTCTATAACACCTCTTTTATTTGTACCCATTTTTGGACCATTAACCTGCTATGCTATCTGGCATAGCTTTATAATACACTTCATTATTTGGCAAGATGATGCTTCACTCATTAAGCTTTGGATCTCTTTCTTCACAAGACACTTTTGTCTGTTTATTTTTTCAGACACACACCATGGGACTTTAAAGAGTGGAGATAAAGAGAGAAAAGATATTTCAAAGAGGGAAACAGAAAAGGCAAAAGAACTTGCACTGGACAGATACACTTCAGGTCCCATGAAGTGTTGAGTTTAAAAAAGGTGGGTCATCTTTTCTTCTCATCTCAACTATCTCAAAGCTAAGTTTGCTGATAGAAGATCGTGTAGGTAAGAGACTTAGAGAAGAGAAGAAATACATAAATATTCCAGTAGAATGATTACACCTGCCTTGCCACAGAACTTGCTGCTTTTGAATTTGCTCTTTACAACATGTCATATAAATAGAAAGTCTCTGAAAACATTCTGAGAAAGTAAAATTTTATTTTTATAATGGTTTCTCCTAAACCTGCTATTTGTTTCACACTGCCCTCCACAAAAACCTTACCTCCTACCAACTTTTGTGAAGTTGTCATATATTCTTTTAGTAAACCTGAGTCAAGATTCAAGGAAGCCCTGGTTTTAAAATGTAGAGGTTTTGGCTTGGTTTCATTTTGAGGTTTTGGGGGTTATAGAAACTCAGAGCAAAATGAAGTCTCTATAAATCCTCAAACCTCCATTTTATAAGTGTTCTTGTGATACCCTCTGTTCTATGCCATGAAATTTATAAATAATTAACCTACCTACACATAAAGATTTTTAAAAATTAATGCCTACATTTAATATAAAGAATAAATAGAAGGAAAGACATTCATAATCTCAATATGTAAATGCTTGGTCACAGTCACACGACAAGGTGTCAAGAAGTTGTAGATACTTATAAATCTATGTAGCAATCACCATGAATACTGAGGCTGTTAGTGAGGTGCAAGGTGTTGGCAACTCAAAAGCCTGAGTTGAGAGACTGTCAGTAACATGATTTTCCAAAATGGTAAACCACTGTTGATAAATTCAGCCTAAAACAAAAAACAGTCTTCTCTTGATTTTTATGTGTCTACATCCTTGAAAAAGTCAGTGTATATAGAAAACAAGTTGAAGTCTAGAGTCAATTCATCACACACATCCACTGTCTAATGCATTCCAGAAGTGCTGTAATGTAAACGCTTGACATTCCTAAAGGATGGACTCCCGGACACTCAAATGGGACATGCCCAGGATCATAATGAGAGAGACACTGGATCCACCATTATAATCTCAAACATGTTAGACAGATAGGAGTGAGCACAGATAGACAGAAGAGAGGGAGATGGGTGGGTGATCACACCCAAGACAAGCTCTCAAACCAAAATTCCAGACAATGCACAGAAAACAAACACCAAGAAATTCAGCCAACAGAACCAACAACCAGGAAATAGAGTCAGCCTCTCTAAAAAAAATTTTCTTAAATATAGAAGAGTCTGTAAATAATTCCACCCGTCATCCTCAATTAGCTCTGTTAGCTACATAAATAAAATATTTTCACATTAAAAAGTCTGCTATTTTTCAGATGGATAATTATGATTACATGTATAACCTGAGCTAGGTTTTTTCTTTATGTGGACCACTTTGAAAGCCTTTATTGAATTTGTTACAATATTGTTTCTGTTTTATATTTTGGTTTTTTTCTCCACAAGGGATGTGGGATCTTAGTTCGAACCCACACACCCTGTACTGGAAGGCGGTCTTAACCACTGGACCATCAGGGAAGTCCCTGAGTTAGTTTTTACTGCATTTTTTTCTTGAGGAAGTGTCACATGCCACAACCGGAAGAAAAAGCCTATTTCAAACTGAATTTTAAATAATTTTAGCGAACAAATGAAATGTCCTAGGGGTTCAGAATCAGAGACCTCAGCATCATTCAGTCCAGTGCTGAACACACCAGAATCTCAGATCTCTCCACACAACCCACAACACCTTCATAATCCTCTCCTAGTGAAATCACTACTTGTGAGGCCAGTCTAACTGTGAAGGTCTTTGTTACTACATGAATTCAGAACACGTCTGGAAGCAAAGTGAGGCTGCGGGCCCTGTAGCAAACCTGAATTTGTCACCTATGGGTTGTGTGAATTCAGGCAGGTACGATCCACATCTCCACACCTCCGTTTCTATACCTGGTAAATGCAGATGCTGATACTAGTACCTGCTTCCCTGATGGCTCAGCGCTAAACAATCCGCCTGCCAATTCAAGAGACACAAGTTCGATCCCTGGGACTGGAAGATCCTATGGCGGGCTGCATTCCCTGGGGTTGAAAAGAGTCAGACACAACCGAGCAACTACATATCAAAACCAACAACAATAACACCTACTGACTTGTTTGTTGCAAGAATGAAGAGTTACCTTATATAAGGTGACTGAGACCGTCCCTGGAAGATAGAAAGTGCTACAGAAGGCCCCCCCTTGGTCTGCATTTCACTCTGAACACTAGAAAAGCGCTAGAGTTGCAGCTAAGATCCCAGGTCCTGTTTGCCTTCTCACATTGTGTGACTGTGATTCTCTTTTCATCCTCATCAGGCTCCATTGGGCAATACTCTTGAGAACTGGGTTCCTAGATGGAATCCTTAGTTCAGGTGTGTTTGGACCTGTGTGACACAGAATGCATCCAGGCAGCAAATTAAAATTAAGCCTATGCTACTTCTAATAATAATATGTCCAAAACTGGTATTTGTACAGGGAACTTGGATCTCAGACAAAACGAAGGGGTCAAGAAATTTTCTTTGTTTTTCTGAAACTGAGTACAATTTATAGTCTGAGTCTCTGGGGGGCAGAGACTTAACGAGTCAGTTCACTTCCACTTCCCCCGCTTCCCCCAGGGTTGCCTCAGAATTCTGGGGGGCTGTAGGCTCACAGAACTCATTGTGTCTGAGTACCAGGGTGGATGGGTTTCCCAGGTGCTGCAGTGGTATAGAATCCACCTGCTGATGCAAGAGACACAGGAGACAAGGGTTCGATCCCTGGGTCAGGAAGATCACCTGGAGAAGGGCATGGCAACTCACTCCAGTATTCTTGCTTGGGAAATCCCATGGACAGAGGAGCCTGGTGGGCTACAGTCCATGGGGTCACAAAAGGGTTGGACACAACTTAGCGACTAAACAATAACAACGACAGTCAGGGGGTACTGGGAGAGAGCACCTGGTTGTCTGTGGGCATCTACACTCCTGCCCATTCATGTGTCCTGGTCTTCCTGTGAGACATCAGTCACTGGCCATTAGCAGACCAATACTATACCCTCCTACCCTACCACGTCCTTCCCATCATTAAGGCCTCTTTAGGACCCCAGTGTCCCTCTGAGTCACACGTGTATGGGGGAAATTCTACTATATGGTGCAACTCTGATCTTGGGAAACTGCTGTGTTTTCAGGTACTAGACACATCTGTTGTGCAGGGCACACTCACCCCAGGAATCCCCGAGGCCATGCCACACAGCACTGAGGCTTCCCATCAGCTGGTGGCGGGCACTGGCTCTGCATCTCCCCACCTCCACCCCGGGCAGCACCCTGGGACAGAAGCCCATGTCTTCTCTGCTGTCCTACCTGCGAACATAACTCCGTTTTCTCTACCCTCGGCCCACCCCATTGCTGCAGGAGACTCCCAGGTCTCATCATGTCCCCTCTGAATCTCCCCAACATTCAGAGTAAGGAATCTTTGTTCATCTCTTTGCAGTAGATACTGACTCATTCATCGTGTTTTCTTCCAGATGAGATGAGGCCCTTGAAAAGCCAAAACTTATGAACTTGATCAGATTTCTTAAAGTCTGCTTTCTGCTATGGCATCCCTTTCCAAAAAGAAGGCAAATGCCCAGCTCCCCAGTTGGAGGTAGACACAAGGAGAAAGGTAAGAGTCACAGGAAACATGAGGAAAACATACTAGTTAGAATTAGAAAACTTCTCACGTTATTCCCTTTTGGATGTCATTCAACCAGACTGAATCAATTCTGTGACCAAGTAAGAAATATTTTCTCAGCACCTACCATACAGACCAGATATTGGGCTGGTGCTAAGTCGTCAAAGATAAATAAGACCTGGACCTTGCTCCCAAGAAACTTATTCTCCTATACCTCAAGCAGGTCTCATTCTCTTCATTTCCTCTTCTGCTTTACTTAAGATCATATAATTTTTCAGTTGTATAAGCTTGTCTATCTCCCTGCATAAGTTTTCTTATTTTCTAGTTTTATGCACCTCCTACTCATTCTTCACATTGACTACCACATAAATCTAATCACGTCATTCTTTTACTTAAAAATCTGCAGAGGGCTCCATCATCTTCAGGACGAAATGTCAGGCACGATCCTAGTGCTTAAAAATATTCTTTCAGTTCTGAAAACAGTTCTATCAGGTAGTTATCATGATCTCAAGTTTACAAACAAAGACACTGAAGCCTGAGAAGCTGAAACCATCCTGTTCAAGTTCACAGAGCTGGGAGGACCAGCATCCTGAATCAGGGTTCTTGTCTCTACACCCACTGCTTTTAATGTTAGACTTACTGCTCTGGTCTCCAAAATCAGTCTTCCTCGTTCATGCAGGGGTGGTTTATAGGAGGACTTACTGCCACTATTACTCCATGACTCCACGAGTGTAAAAAGTAACTACTGCTTGTTACTTATTGATAGTTACAAGCATAGTTACAAGCATGGTCACATGCTATTATTTATCTTCACAATGAAAAAGGAAGTGGGAGGCGGACACTTACCTTGTCAGCCAAGTCGGTCCATCAGTCACATGAACCTTGTCAGCCCACGGGTGACACATTGAGCCAGCCAATCACCCTTGAGTCCAATATAGGGTCCACAAAGACTTAAGATAAAATACTCAGAGGTCTTAGTGTCCTCAGATACTTAGTATTCATGCACCACGTCACTGAGAAAGCAGAATGGAAATTCCAACCTCCCAAGTCCTCTGTCCACTAAGCCATAGCACAACACACAAATCCACCCATCCAAATGAACCCTTGCATGAGTCAGCCCAGAGTAACAAGCTGCTTGACACTTTCGAAAGCTTCAAAATATGGCACTTAATCACATCCCTAGGAAGAGTGTGGTACAGCTAAATACAGCTAAATGGCGACTCACGGGCAAACCTCAAAAACACCAACATTGCTTCTGACTGTAAACCTCACTCAAAACTTTTTCCCAAGTGGTTTCAATATTCAGTTGGAAGAGTGACAGTTGAACTTAATGGTTTTCTTTTCTCACTTTTCTTCAGAAACTAATCCATCTCAGCGCTGCGGTGCTTTGAAACCTTTTTAGACCCATGACCCTTTTGGATAAACCTGAAAATCTCATGACACCATCCCCCCATTCCACCTCTAACTCACACCTTGAGCTTGTGCAGGGAACAAATTCTATTTCCTGCATATCATGTCAGACAAGAAAAAAAATTATGGCCTTTAAATTTCAAGTTATATGAAAAAAGATATTTTACTTTCCATATATAAATATATTTTAAAAACTTTTTTAAAATCACATAACATCCTCTCCTATCACCCCACCCTGTCCCTTCCAGCTACTCCATCCGCTAAGTGCTTCCATATGTTGATAATACATGGCCTATTTTATGCAATATTGAAGCTCAGTGTAAGGCTCTAAATGCGTCTAATTATGAAAATAGTTAGCATATTTGTCCTTCATAAAAGAATTTCTAGTCAAAACGGAAATCAAATAATAGACCCGAAATTCAGAGTGTTAATGGCACAAAAGGATTGTTTAGCCTCAGGCTTTCCATTTCAGACTTATGAGATCCAGTTTTTGACTCTGAGACCTAGGGATCTGGGTTATAAATAAGCAACCGAGATCAATTTAATAACCACTTGGATTGGGGACCCAGTTACTCAGTCTTATCCCATTATTTGGCAAGTGAGGAAACTGAAATGCAAAGAGATGATAGGCAGCTTACCCAGTTCACAGACCTCACTTCACTTTCTACTGGGTATAAGAGCAATTAAAAAAAAAAAATCTTTCTAATCTGATATATACATTTTTCAGGCATAAAAACCTTGAAGATGTGATATTAAGTAATTTAAGTCAGATTGTTGCCATTTAGTTGCTAAGTCGTGTCCAACTCTTTGCGACACCATGGACTTCTCTGCCCCTGGGATTTCCCAGGCAAGAATACTGGAGTGGGTTGCCATTTCCTTCTCCAGGGGATCTTCTCCACCCAGAGATCAAAACTGCATCTTCTGCATTTCCTGCTTTAGCAGGTGAATTCTTTACTACTGAACCACCAGGGAAGCCCTCAAGTCAGATAGAGAAAGATAAATACTGTATGATCTATGATGTGAAAAAAAATCTCAGAAACAGAGACCAAATTTGTGGACCCCAGAGGTAGAGGATGAGGAGTGGGTGAAATGGGAGAAGGGGGCCAAAATATAAACTTCCAGTTACAAGAAAACTAAGTTCTAAAAGTGTACATGATGACTATAGTTAGGAATACTGTATTATACATTTGAAAGTTAAGAGTAAATTTTAAAAGTTTCATGAGGGAGAGGGATCGGCATTCATGGAAGAACCAGTTCTCCAGCGGATCACCCCAAAGCAATGACAGCCTTGCGTCTGTATTAGTTTGCGAGCGTTATCACAACCACATCCCACAGAATGGATGGCTTAAACAAGAGAAATTTATTTTGCTTTAATTCTGGATGACTGAGATCAAGGCATCAGTAGGTTGGCTTCTTCTGAGGTCCTTCTCCTTGTCTTGTCTTTTCCTTCTGTCTTCACATGATCCTCCTGTGGTCTGGGTATCCCAGTCTCCACTTAAAGACACTCAGCCACATACAATTGGGGGCTCCTCATATGCCCTTATTTCACCTTTTTGAAGACTCTACTTCCAGATGCTGTCACATTCTGAGGTCCTGGGGGTTAGGACTCCAACATAAAAATTTTATAGGAACACAAAAGATTGTTAATGCTTTACTTATAATCATGGTCATCAAGAATCATTAGACATACAGAAAGCTCTCTAAACACACTCACTCACTCACTTATTCAACACATCCCAAAGAAAGTTAATTTACGTAACAGGGAAAACTTTAAAGATACCAATTAATATCTTCAGAGAAATATGGGAATATCTCAAATTGGCAAAACCAGAACTGACTATTATAAAAGAAGAGCAATCAAAAACAAAGAATTTGAGCAATTAAATGATAATAACAAAATATAAATAAACACACAATGAAGAGAAGAGAAAGTCTAGGATATCCCTCAGAAAACTGAACCCTACCCCCAACAATATATGAGGCTTCTCAAGTGGAGTTAGTGGTAAAGAACCTGCCTGCCGATGCAGGAGATGTAAGAGACTTGGGTTCGATCCCTGGGTTGGGAAGATCCCCTAGAATGGGAAATAGCAACCCACTCCACTATTCTTTCCTGGAAAATCACATGGACAGAGAAGCCTGGCGGGCTACATTCATGGGGTCACAAAAGGTTGGACATGACTGAGGGACTTAGTACACATGCACGCAAAATATAAGAAGGTGGACATATGAAGACAATGAGAGGTTAAGAAGCTCAATCTAAGAGGTTGCAAATCTATTAATAAGGATTTCAGAAAGAGATAGCAGACAAAAATGAAGAAGATATCAGAGAAATAGGACTAAGTGTTCTGAAATCTCTATGTCCAACCTGTTCCTCTGTCTTGAACACCCCAGGAACAGGGAAGGGAAAAAGGAGTTTCTCCAAATCAGCAGCCTTTTTGGCAAAGCTCAGATAAAGGTAACATTGTAAGAGATTTTAGAACTACAGAGAGTGAGGGCAAGGTCAGGGTACGTAGGACACATGGTGAGGGTGGAGTGGGGGGAATTCTAGTCACGGGGTATTCCCCAATCTTTTTCACTTCCAAGACGTATTTATGCTCTTTTTCTTCTAGAAGCTTCCCCACCCCCATAAACACCATACTTCCCAGCAGAGAAGACTTCTCTCAGTTTTTAGCCCAGGGGAGGAATTCCCTAACCCCTCCCCCCAAGGGAGGCTGGCACCCTATCTTGGCTTCCTGAGTACTCTGCTGCAGTGCTAGGACTGTGTCCTCAAATATCTGTCTTTACCATTTGACTGTGAGTCCCTTGGGGTCAGGGGACATTTCTTTTCTTATTGTTTCTTCTCTGAATGACTCTAGCCTACATATCAAGAATGTTGATTGGCTGAAATAGAGTTGCTGAATGATCCAGCAATCCCACTCCTGGACATATACCCAGATAAAACTATAATTCAAAAAAGATACATGCACCCCAATGTTCATAGCAGCCCTATTCACAATAGCCAAGACATGCAAACAGTCTAAATGTCCATTGACAGATGAATGGATAAAGAAGCAGTACATGTATACAATAGCCATGGGAAAGAACGAAATGATGCCATTTGCAGCAACGTGGATGCAACCAGAGATTATCAAGCTAAGTGAAGTACATCAGAAAAACAAAGACCAATGCCATATGATATTACTTATATGTGGACTCTAAATTATGGCACAAATTAACCTAGCTATGAAACAGAAACAGATTCACAGACATGGAAAATAAACTTGTGGTTTCCAGGCGGGGGACTGGAGGGAGATAGATGGAGTACGAGTTGGAATCGGCAGATGCAAACTGTTACATTTAGGATGGATAAACAACAAGGCCCTACTGTATAGCACAGGGAACTGTGTTCAATCTCCTGGGATAAACCATAAGGGAAAAGGATATGAAAAAAGGGAGATATATATATATATAACTGAGTCACTCTTCTGTACAACAGAAATTAGTACAATTTTTGTAAATCAATTAAAAATTCAATTAAAAATTTTAAAAATTTAAAAAGAATGTTGATTGACTGAATGATCACTTTTCCAAACCCATAGTCTTCCAAATATATATGCTCAAACCCAGCGAGCTATTCACTGATAGTATTCAGAGGCAGAAAGGCCTTGATTTTTGTTTTTGTTTGTTTGTTTGCTGACCTTACAACAAAGGCCGATGAACTCAGACATCGGCAGCGGTTAAACAGGTCAAGTGCATGAGAACGGGAGGCTACTCAGAGCACACACTGATCCTCAGAGGCTGACGGCTGGCACTCCCTACGCTGAGGTGCTGTCTGGGGGCACTATGAACCCAGCCTTGCTTCGACCGTTATTTCAAGAGAAGCCTGAAATCCTGATGTTGTGTGAAATGGTAGCCAAGTCAAGCGAGTCATCAAGCCCAATCACATCTGTGGTCTGAAGTTGGCCCAAATCCTGCCCCCTTGCAGCCTCAACCAACAGAGTTTGATTCTTGTTTCTACCCAAGTGTCTCTCTATCTAGAGGACTGTCCTGAGCACTATGACTCCACCAGCCCTGCACACACACATACACGCGCGCGCGCACACACACACACACACACACACCCCCACACACACACACACCACACACTTATATATGATCCCCTTAAGTTGCTTAACTTTTCACAGCTATTATCACTATCTGGCATTATTCTGCAAATTACTTTGTGTATTTTTTTTCTTACATGTGTCTGCTACTAGAATGTCATTTTCACTAGAGCAGGGTCCCTGTATTTTGTTGACTTTCCCAGGACATGAAACAGTGCCTGGAACACATACGAGACAAAATATCAACTGCTTAAATATTGATTGTTCCTGTCTCCTCTGCTTTTCTGTGGGATGCATGCCCTTTTCAGACACCCAAATACATCAGTAGAGATTCTTGTAAGTTTCCTGTCTCTAGTCTTGAACTGGAATTTCACCATAAGTGCCTCCAGTCTTCCAAAACTGTGATGGGGGCTTACGCTATCAAATGAAACTCTAAGCCCTCACCGAAGACTTAAAGCTCACAGCTGAAGGCCTGGAACCAGCTGGAAGAGAAAGAGGCTTCAGGGGTTAAGAAGAACCACTCCACAAGGAGGGCAGTCTGCAGGCAGGCCTTTATGCTAACTGGGGAAGGAGGAGGCAGAAAGGACCAAGTTCACAGGAGGCAGTTCTTCACTTTCTTCCAACAAGTTCGAGCCTGGGAGAGCCCATCTCCAAGGAGCCTGGGATGAAGATGGATGAGAGGAAGGGAGAGGCAACCCTAGAACCAGGATGGTTGTCCCATGACCCTCAGGGCATATGCTCTGGGAGGGGATCTGTGAGGTCATGTGAACACAGAGCCACCTATCTTAACCCCCCTGCCCCCATCTCATCTTCCTTACAGTTTCCTATGTTTTACCACATATGTTTACTTTCTTCTTGTCATTCATTATTTTTTTTTCTATAAGTGAATCTAGTTGCAAAATTATTCCATTTACTTCAAAATAAAATTTCATGTGACAAACATTCATGACAAAGCATGATCACTACACCCTTTCTCCTTGGAAGAAAAGCTATGACAAACATAGAATATTAAAAAGCAGAGACATCACTCTTCTGTCAAAATTCTGTATAGTAAAAACTGCTTTTTCCAATGGCTATGTATGGGTGTGAGAGTTGGACTATAAAAAAGGCTGAGCACTAAAGAATTAATGCTTTGGAATTGTGGTGCTGGAGAAGACTCTTGAGAGTCCCTTGGACAGCAAGGAGATCAAACCAGTCAATCCTGAAGGAAATCAACTCTTAATATTCATTGGAAGAACTGATGCTGAAACTGAAGTTCCAATACTTTGGCCACCTGATGCGAAGAGCCGACTCATTGGAAAAGATCCTGATGCTGGGAAAAACTGAAGGCAAACAGAGAAGTGGGTGGCAGAGGATGAGATGGTTGGATGGCATCACTGACTCAATGGACATGAGTTTGAGCAAACTCCAGGAGATAAAGACAGGAAGCCTGGAGTGCTGCAGTTCATGGGGTCGAAAGAGTCAGACATGACTTAGTGACTGACAACAACATACATAAATACACATGCAATGAAAACAAAATACTATTATTAAGTCCTAGATAGCTGCCAAAGTTCTTTGCATAGACTGTGGGGTTTTTTTTTGCTGTTTGCTCTGTTTTTCGTTCTTTTTTTTTTTTTTTCCAATTAATTTTATTGGGGGGCATGGTTGTTTTACAATGCTGTGTTATTTTCTACTGTACAGCAAAGTGGAGAGTATGCAGACATATATCCCTTCCTTTTTGGATTTCTGATATTGATGGGCCTAGAGACAGTCATACAAAATGAAGTAGCCTATTTTATTTGTGCTCATCTAAAGCTCGGTTTGTTGTTGTGTCCAACTCTTTTGCCTCCCCATGGGAGGAGGCATGCCTCTGTCCATGGGATTTCCCAGGCAAGAATCTGGAGAAGGTTGCCATTTCTTCCTCCAGGGGATCTTCCTGACCCAGGGATCAACCTGTGTCTCCTGTAAGCCCAAGGTGAATTCTTTAGCACTGAGCCACTTGGGAATTATTCTTGACCTAACTGGAAGGAAGGCAGGAGAACTTAGAAAGGAATAAGTCTACATGATACTGATAGTCAGCATTATGGCCCTGATTCGTGGCCCCAGGTGCACACAGGAAAACACAACTCCCAGGCTTGGGAGTCACCTGGGACCAGCAACCCCTGCAGGGAACGATGGAACTTTCCATCACCAGGCCAGCTTGGGTTTGGAACCTTTACCTGGAGGGTCTTAGTAGCAGCTGGTGGTGGGCTGGAAACAGCAGAGCCTGCGGAGTGAATGGGAAGTCCAGGGGACTTTCATGTTGCGCCTACTGCATACTTGCCTGCAGCTCCTCCTGCTGCTCCAGTCTCCATTCAACTAGACTGCGCGTCTTCTAGCTCCGTGACTTCAAGCTTCCAAGTGGGGAAGGGCAGATGCAAAAGAAGAAAGGTCTCTTAAGATAGAGGTCCCAGGACTGGAAGGAAAGCACGACAACCACATTCTACTTGTCAAAGTCCCGAGACAGCTCCATTCAACGGGGATGAAAAATAGGTCTTAGTTCTTGAAGGCAGTAGAAGCAGCATCACTTGGCAAAGGGATGGAGACTTACTAAGGACTCCTGTCTTAATGGCCTATCTTCTGTGCAGCCCCCTTTGTGGGCCCCCAAAGCTCTCATGTTCCTCTAATCACACTCTGCCTTTTTAAAAATTCTTGGTGCCGCTGTTTTATACAGTAAACTAGGTTGGAAGCTGCTAAAAGGAGCCCCATGCTGATGCAATTGAATTTAACCTGAGCACTCAGAATCCCCAGTTTGTTATCAATAAACAGAGTGAACGTGGGTGTTTTCTCTGATAGTTAGGCTCTTTTTAAGTTTAATTTTTATTTTATATTATACTTGTTTTACAGTGTTGTCTTAGTTTTAAGTATAGAGCTAAGTGATTTAGTTATACATATATCCATTCTTTTTCAGAGTCTTTTCCCGTATAGTTTCTTATAGAGAGTTGAGTAGAGTTCCCTGTGCAGTAGGTGCTTGTGGATTATTCATTTTATATATATTATTGTGTGTATGTTAATCCCAAACTCCTAATTTAGTCCTCTGTCTGCATTTTCCCTTTGATAACTATGTTTGTTTTCTATGTCTGTTGAGTTTGTTTCTCTTTTGTAAATAAGTTCATTTTTTAAAGATTCCACATATAAGTGATATGATATGATATTTGTCTTTCTCTGACTTACTTCACTTAGGGTGATAATGTCTAGGTGCAGCCATGTCGCTGCAGATGGCATTATTCATTCTTTTTATGGCTGAGTAATATTACATTGCATGTATGTACCACATCTTCTTTATCCATTCATTTGTTGATGGACATTGAGATTGCTTTCATGTCTTGGCTATTGTGTATAATGCTGCTATGAACACTGCATGTATCCTTTTGAAATATGGTTTTCTCTGGGTATATGCCTAGGAGTCAGATTGCTGGGTCATTGACAGCTCTATTTTCAAAGTGTTTTTTTAAAGTACTGTTTTCTTTTGTCACAGCGCTGACAACTAAGTCCCCATTAGCTTGAAGCAGTACAACATAGGGCAGTGTACCACTGTTAGAAATGCTGATTACCAGGTTCTACCCCAGACCTACTGATTCCAAGTCTCCTGGTTGGGTCCCACCATTTGGGTTTAACAATCTTCTCCCGGGGCCCTACTGCACCCTGGAATTTGAAAACCACTGATGTGGTTTTCATGCATGCAACCAGATTCAGCATTCCTACTCTACTGCTTTACAAGCTGCCTAGCTTTGGGAAGTAGCTAGAAGTAATCTCTCTGTGCCTCAGTTTTCTTATCCAGAAAATGGTCAGAAGAGGGAAACGTGTCTCGCCGAGCTGTTGAAAGGGTGAGACGAGGTAATGATAGAAATCTCTGAGAACCACACCTGGCACCTTCTCTGCGTGGCGTCAGCTTCTGTTACTGCTCGTGCTTCTGGATCATGGTGTTTAGAGCAGCAAACTGGGTGTGATACAGCTAAGGGCATGTTTGACAGAAGAGAATATTGACAGAGGACAGAGGGTGGGGAAAAGCATTGACAACCAGGATGCTTTACCGGGAACTCTACTCTCAATATTCTGTAATAATCTATATGGGAAAAAATCTGAAAAAAGAATATATATATAGATAGATAGATATAGACATAGATATAGACATGTATATCTATATCTATATGTAGATATAGATATAAACATCTATATATATATAACTGAATCACTTAGCTGTAGACCTGAAACTAACACAACATTGTAATATCAACTCTACTCCAATATAAAATAAAAATTAAATGAGAAAAAGAAAATCAGGATCCTTTCAATTGTCATTAAGTGGACCATGATCTTGTCAGAACCAGGTTAGTGTTCGCTTTGGTTTCCCCAAATACTAGTTTATAATTACATCTGTAATGTTAGAAGAAGGGCAATGGTGAATAAACCCTGGGGTTGATCTAGGAGTGAAAGCTAATAACTCTAAATTTGATGTAGGAATTCTGTCCTGTGAATTCTGTATTATATAACAAGATCAGAGAACTGAAAGGCATCTCTCTTCACCCATCTCCTGCAAGCTTCACTTGCTCTCTTCTCTCAAGTCTGTACTCAAAGTCCAGTTCTGTGTCAGCCTTTCCTGGGCAACCTCCTTAAAATTTACATGCACACACATATATACACAAACATACACACATATAAACACACACACATGCACACATACATACATATACACACATACACACACATACATAGACACACAAAAGCACATCACACTTATACACACACCCATAAATGCTTCTGATCCTGCTCCCTCTTCTCCATGTTATTTTTTTACCCTTAAGAATTATTTCATGGTGACTAGACTTATCATGATCATTTTGAAACATGTAGAAATATCAAATCACCACATTGTATAACAGGACCAACATACTGTTGTAGGTCAATTATCTTCAAATAGAAACAAGAGAACTGCTAGAAAAAGAGATCAGATTTGTGCTTATCATAGGTGGGGCCTGGGGAATGGGGAAGTGGCTGAAAGCTGTCAAAAATACAAGCTTCTGGTTATGAGACAAATAAGCACTAGGGGTGTAATAGTGTGCAATATGGAAAATATAATGAATGCTGCTGTATGTTCTGTGTGAAGGTTGTTAAAAGAGTAAATCCTAAGAGTTCTCATCACAAGGAAAAATGTTTTGTCTATCTTTTTAATGTCCCTACATGAGACGCTGGATGTTCACTAAGCTTACTGGGGCCGTCATTTCGTGATGCGTGTAAGTCATATCATGAGGCAGTGTACTTTGAACTTATACAGGTCTGTATGTCAAACAGGTATATATATATAAAGCTGGGGGAAAATAACGACCCCCATCTCACCATGTCCGCACAATTTTTTTGTTTCCTGCTGGTAACAGACAGCTCAACAAAACCCTGTGGAAATAAGTTCTCAGAGGACAGTTTTTGTCTGCTTTATTCACATTGTACCCCAGTGCCTGGCCCCTAGTAAGTAACCAAAAACATTCTTGAATAAACGAGTGATGTTGATACCTTTAATTAGGTATTCTCTCAAACAGAGAGTAAAACAAGATCTAGAGAACTGAGGTTGTGACTGGGGAAGGTGAAGCTTACCTACAGGTAAGACAGAACCATTGAGCACCCAGGATACTGCCGCTGAGCCTTGCGTCAGGAGTCACTGGGCACCTCTCAGGCACAATGGAGAGATTCTATATCCAGTCTCTACCACAGACCCATCAGATAGATAACCTCATCTCTGAAAATAAGGAAACCCAGGCTGGGAGACCTGTACGTAACTCATCAAGGGCTTGTGCAGTTGGGAAAAAGCAATGTAGACACTAGATCCAGGCTTTGCCTCCAAATTCAAGTTATTTCTTCTTTGTCAGTGCAGGAGATAGATCCTCAGAAAGGTGAACATGGAAGGCTGAATGTGGAAATTGGGCTCTACATTTTTTTTTTTTTGTCTAGACCTGCCCTCGTAATTTTACTGATGGTAATAATATAATAATAATAATTCATCCTAGCCAGTATTTGTTTGGTGCTTAGTATGTGAAGATATCTTACATAAATTACCTCACAATTCTCAGAATGACCCCTATAAAATATTTTCTTTTATTATCTTAGCTACAGTCCATGGAGCCGCAAGACTCAAACATGACTTAAGTGACTAAACCACCACCACCATTATCTTATCTTCTAACAGACGACTACTGGGGCTTAAAGATCTCAAGATTGCCTGAGGTCACACGGCTACTGAGTGCTGGAGTTGGGGTCCTTTGTTAGATGTTTGAAATAACAGCATTTAAAAAATAAATCCGCAGAGATTCGTAGTAGCGATGTAACCGGGTTATACTTAATCCAGTCTGCCTGCTGGTAAACCCAGCCCTGCGTCCACTGACATTTGTAAATCTCTGAATGTTTTCCTGCGTTTCTATCCTGGTGACAAGCAGATTCCCTAAAAAGAAAGAAAACAAAGAATAAACATGCAGAGTTAGTGAGGAAGAATGCCTCCAGGATGGTCACCTTCTTGGTAGGCCCCTTACATTCTTTGTTTCTCCAAAAATAGGAAGTGATTTCTGTCTAATCATATCGAATGCAGGATTTCCAGTTTTCTCCACTTATTCTGCCGTGTCTTTAAGGGTTTCCCTGCCATGAGGATGGGAGGTGAAATTTCAGGAGTTCTCTGCCCGAGCACCCGCTTGCCACATCCTTCACATTGGTTTTCTGATGTGAGCTATTACCCACAAGTCCCAGAGCTGAGACGTGAACTCCGTTTCCTGGAGGGCTCTGACCATAATTCCCTGAAGTGAAAGCCCAGTCTTTTACCCACCAGCATCCCACTTTTTGTAGTTAATCAACTGGCTAAGTCCTCTGAAGTGAAAAAATGCACATTTTGTTGCCTGCAACTCACTGAGGCTGAATGCCTCTCACAACAGCAGAGCCTACGGAGCGCCTGCATATTAGGAACGAGTGATTTCTCACACTTAATCTGTTTCTACCCACGACAGCCCGGCTGGTCCACCGGGCCTCCGAACTGAGATATCATATTTCCCACATTTCTTGCTTTTCTTTCTACTTGTGCTCCATTATTTATTAAGGTCTTGAATGCACCTGGGGCTCACCGCCAGCTGGGGTCAGACTTCTCAGGCCTCCTTGTCTCAGGAGTTGAATTTTTGTGAGTGTGAAAGATACCCTGCAATAACCCCGAACAAGCGGGCTGTTATGAAGAATAGAAATGGAGACGCAAAAGCTCAGCTGAGAGAAGGTATTTCCAGGACTTGAGGTCCAAAGACCAATCTATCGCCTCTTAAGATTTGTTAAGAGGAGCCCTAACACTGTGTGTTATGGCAGAAGCTGACCAGTGGTGTGCCTCTACCAATTAGGACACCTTTACTTACAAGTCATAGAAGTCTTAATTCAGAGGATCCCCCACCTCCACTCTGTAAATGCAATGTCTAGGGCTGTGTGGGTTCTAGGAATACTGAACACAGGGGCTCAAAACATGTCCTCAGGCCTCGTGTTCCCCCATTTCGTCCTCTACCCCTTCCTCCGTCAGCTTCTCTCTCTAGCAGTGAGGAAACACTTGATTTTCTGCACGTGCCCTCATATGCCTTTTTAAAAACTTACATGTTTTATTTTTAAATTAATTTTTATTGGAGTATAGTTGCTTTACAATGTTGTGTTACTTTCTGCTGTTCAGCAAAGTGAGTCAGCTATAGGTACACATACATCGCCTTTTTTGCATCTCCTCCCCATTTAGGTCACCACAGAGCGCTGAGTAGAGTTCCCTGAGCTGTACAGTGGGACTTCATTAGTATTCACACAGTATTTTTTTTTTCATTTATTTTTATTAGTTGGAGGCTAATTACTTTACAATATTGTAGTGGTTTTTGCCATACACTGACATGAATCAGCCATGGGTTTACATGTGTTCCCCATCCTGATCCCCCCTCCCACCTCCCTCCCCTTCCCATCCCTCTGACAGGGTAAGGGGCTTCCCTGGTAGCTCACCTGTAAAGAATTCACCTTCCAATGCAGTAAATGCAGGTTCAATACCTGGCTTGGAAAGGTCTCCTGGAGAAGGGAATGGCAACCCAGTCTAGTCTCCTCTAGTAGTCTTGCCTGGAGAATCCCATGGACAGAGGAGCCTGGCGGGCTACAGTCCGTGTATGATAAGTCACTTCAGTCATGTCCAACTCTGCAACCCAATGGACTGTAGCTACATGGGCTAGAGTCCATGAGGTCGCAAAACAGTTGGTCATGATTGAGCAACTAAACAACAACAAATTCCACTTTTCTAGATTCCACATATATGTGTTACTATATGATATTTGCTTTTCTCTTTCTGACTTACTTCACTCTGTATGACAGCCTCTAGTTCCATCCATATCTCTGCAGATGACACAATATGGTTCCTTTTATGGCTGAGTAATACTCCATTGTATACATGTGCTTCTTTACCTGGTGCCTTTCACCTCTAAGGGTCCATGCTTCCTAGCATTTTGAGCCAGACCTGCCTAGGAATGTAAAAGTCCAGATGCAGGGGTATCAACGCCCAATGCCCTCACCCTAACTGGAAGCACCTTTGCAGAGGGCTCTGCAGTGTCCCCAGAGCTGTCCTACCTCCCCAGGAACTGAGCCACAGTTATAGAACTTTGCCTACTATTACATCTGTGTTCAGCCTCCCTCCCTTCCAAGTGTGACTTCCATATGCCCCCTTGGGTTTTCCTGGGAGCAAAATCCTGGGATAAGGGGAATCCCACTGAAGACAGGCAGATTCCTTATAGATGCTGTTTCAAACATTCCTGACCTACCTCTTTCTAGATTGAAACCCAGAGCTGTCCAAGCAAGAATCCCTTCATTTAAATTAATTTGACTCCAACTCAGGTACTCACCTCTAGTCAATCATAGTGAATACAGGCTCACAGGATGTTTGATCAGACTTGGGTCACAGGCCAACTGCTGGGTCAAGAGTGTGGACCAAACCATCTGAACCACATGGCCTGGGAGTGGAGTTGGTGGGAGGGGTGGTTCTGGATGAAAATGTGGGTCTCTTTTAGAAAAACAGAGAACAGAAAATTCAGCGCCATATAGCAGGGATTGGCAAACCCAAACAGGACCCCTGCCTGTGTTTGTAAACAAAATCTTACTGGAACACAGCTGCTTTCAAGCTAGAACAGTAACCCCAAGGGGCCACCACAGGCATTGTAGGGCTCACCAAACCTAACCTGCTTACTATCTGGGAGGAAAAGTTAGCTGAATCCTGAAATAGAGCATCACTCTAGAATGTACTCTGAAGTCCATGTGAAGCACATTCCCAAGGAAAATGCCAAGAGGTAGTTAATTGGTGTCATCACACTTATAGGTGGTTTTGTGCCATTTTCCGCAGGCCTCCAGATTAAGGGAGGGTCAGCGGGGTACAGTGGTGGCCAGCTGGGCACCCTGAAACCCTGGTGTCCTGGGCGGGGCTTCCTGGCCCAGAACTGCAACGGGGTAGGGGTGCGGCAGGAGGCAGCACACAGGTCTCCCCAGATCCTGCTCTGCTCCCCACTTTCCTGTCCACCCAGCCAGCTGGAGTGCGGGTGTCCTGTGTTGTAACCATAGAAACTGTGTTTGTGTTTCCGGCCTTGCTCAGTGGGAACAGCCTCTTCCTTCCCCAGCAGGATCGGTGAGGCAGCGACGCAACTACTAATTCTCAGGCACAGAAAGTCCTACACTCACTTCAAGTCCCAAACAGGCTTAATTCAGGAGTCTAACTGTAGAGCATCAAGTCACTTCTGAACAAAGCAAATGTAACCCCTGTGCCTTCCGGGCAGGGTATGCTCATCCTCCGCCCTCCCCAACTCCCCACTGGCCCATCAATACCTCTTTTTCTATAAAAATCTTTTTCTTTAGTATTGGAGGATAGCCAGTTAACAATACATGTATCCATTCTCCCCAAAATTCTCCTCCCGTCCAGGCTGTCACAGAACATTGAGCAGAGTTCCATGTGCTTCAATAGCTCTTTTTAAAAATTTCTTTCTTTCTTCTTCTCTCTTTTTAAAAATATTATTGATTTGTTTGGCTGTTCCTGGTCTTAGTTGCTGTATGCAGGATCTTTAGTTACAGGATATGGGATCTAATTTCCTGACCAGAAATTGAACCTGGGACCCTGCATTTGGAGCTTGGAGCCTCAGCCACTGGACCACCAGGGAAGTCCCTAAATTTATTTATTTATTTGAAGTATAGTTGATTTACAATGTTGTATTATTTACTGCTACACCACAAAGTGACTCAGTGTGCGTGTGTGTGTGTAAATATATATATATATACATTTATATAAATATATATATATATATTACACTCTTTTTATTTTCTTTTCCATCATGATTTATCACGGGACATTGAATATAGTTCCCTGTGCTGTATAGTAGGACCTTGTTGTTTATCCACAGTTCTGATTCTTCTCTCTACCTGACTCTTCTGATTGAACAGAGAGGAAGACAGAGAATTAAGGGAACAGAAAAGTTTAACTAGCCAGCTCCTGCCTAGCTTTGTGATCTCCAGACCTCAGTGGTATTTAAAACTGATTCTCTGTTTCAAGAGGCTTTTTTCTTGGCTTCTTCAGGAGGGCCCCCAATGTTGAGAACATTTTCAGATTATATCCCAGACTAGGACCCACAGATATAAATATGAGAGGTACCTCCAACAGTAGGACATATACCGGCTAATCAAAAAGCACCTTTATTTCTCTCACTACCCCTTGCAAATGTACTCAATGGAGAGCATCCTATCTCTGTCCCTGGTTGAAGACTAACCAGGCTGTGTGCCTCTCCACATCACTTGATGCTAACGGGAAATCCCACAGTCACTTTACACCACAGTTTCAATTCAAGAATCAAAAACGCCCAGTCCCTTTGTCAGACCTGCAAATTTGATTGGGAGTTAAGTCTTCCCTTTTCCCATTCTCCTTCAGCTCACTCATTGTTTCTGACCTTCCCACAGCTGTGGTTTGGGAGGAACAGAGAGCAAGAACAGCGGACCTGATTCCACTAGCGTGGTGTAGACATGAAACAACTGGACGTTGGCAGGGACTCTCTGATGGGCAAATTCACAGGTTCTCTGTAGATTTCCCTGTTCATTCCCTCTAACTTCTCTTTTTTGTTCTAAGCCAAGGAAGGGCTGGCAAACTATGGCAGAGAGGTCAAATTCCATCCTTGTTTTTGTAAATAAAGTTTTATTGGAACACAGCCATGCCCACCCGCTGACATAATGCCTTCAGCTGCTTCTGTGCGACAGCCACATGGTCAGTAACTGCAGCAGAGACCTCATGACTCACAGGTTAAGTTGTTACCATCAGACCCTTTAGAGAAAAGATTTCCAACTCCTGTGCTAAGCTCTGTTGTGCCTTAGGCCAGATGGCCACCTGACAACCTGCTGGGGATCCTTTCCCAGGGTCGCCCTCTAGAGCATAATTTCTTTTAAAAGTGACCCCAGGTCCACATCCCCCCCATGACTTCTCCATGTGGACCCTGATATCCACACTCTATGATTACCATCAGAGGGGAATGCAGTTTCCCAGTTGTAGCCACAGGACCATGCTCCCCCGCCCTTACATGTTGGGGGCAGCAGAGGAGGGAATTACCAATGAAATCCTTCTGCAGTGCTCTTTAATTTTCACAGCCGGTTACTTTTCTGTATTTGATGTGGATGAGATGTTGTTGTGGGCCAGGATCCCTAGGAACAGAGTCTGAAATCTGAATTCTTATTTGAGTTGGTGACCAGATAAAATACAAGATGTCCTGTTAAATTTAAATTTCAACAAATAATTTTTCAGTAAAAGTATGTTCCAAATATTACATGGGACACATGTATACTCACATAGCTTTCTCTGCTGACCTGCAGTTCAAACAGAACTGAGCATCTTATGTGTTGGTTTTTCCTAAATCCAGTGACTTTCATTCTTGTTCAAGTGATTTATTGGAGGGATGCTTTCAGGAGGCAGGGAATGCGGGAAGCCAAATGAGACGAGGGGAGAAGCTGAGTGAGGGTGTGGTTTCAGCTGGAGATGGAACTTAATGGGTTCTGATGAGGTGCTCTGTAACACAGCGAGTCTTATGTTAGGGCAGCTTTCAGACCTCCATCAGTCATGAGGCTGCCTCCTAGGTGAGGTGGGTCCCATGGGTTGTTCAGCTTAGAGCAGTTCTCCAGAGAAGGAGACAGCTGTGAGCCTTTTGGAATGAAAATTCACAGCATCTGGGGGAGAAAGTCATTACACCAGGAAAGGAGACCTGGATGGGGTGCCAAGAGCATCCATCTCAGATGTCTAGCAGGTAAGTGTCTATTCTGAGAGTGCCAGTCTGCGAAATCATCTGCACCCTAGCACTTGGGTCAAAGCTTCTGGTTTAACATTCTGCTATATCTGTTTATGCAATGGGTATTATGCTTTGTAATAAATAGGGTTTTATGACTTGAGAGAAGATTAGAAATTGCATGAGTCTGGGTTGAAGGCAACTTGCGATTCAGATTTTGCCTACGTCATTCATTAGCTATGATCTTGCGTGCTCAGTCATGTCCAACTCTGCGACCCTATGGACTGTAGTCCACCAGACTCCTTTGTCCATGGGATTTCCCAGGCAAGAGTGCTGGAGTGGGTTCCTATTTCCTTCTCCAGGGGATCTTCCCAACCCAGGGATCAAACCTGCGTCTCTTTTGTCTCCTGCGTTGACAGGCAAGTTCTTTACCATTGAGCCATCTGGGAAGCCCAATTATCATCTTTGACAAATGTTTTAACTTTCCAATGATAGTTTACTCAGCTGTAAGTTGGAATTTAAAAATAAACTCTCTCCCACAAGGTTATGGTGTTTTATTTTTGACTCTGTTCACAGCATCAAAATCTGGTTTTCTCTTTTTCTTTTCCTAGAAGGGTATTTTCCCCACCCTCTTCCCCTGTTTCCGGGTGTAGGCACTTCTAGGTGGACAATGCCTGTTTCAGGTTGTCAGTGGAGAAGACAGACATCAGGCCTCAAGTCTGCCTTGTAGACCAGCCCCCTTGGGGTAGGGCAACTGAGCTCACCCATTGCCAGGGAAGAGGAAACTTGCTTTCTTATCGTCAGGCCGATTATTATTCAAGTCAAGGGGGACAGGATATTTGATCACACTTTTTAAGAAAATTGCACTTTCCTTCCAGTGAACTCTTGGAGAAGATCTTCAAGTGGTTTTCAGTCTATTCCCATGTGACATATACATTAAGCAAGAGTAACTACACTGGTAATACACAGAGCTCCTACCTGAGATTCTTTTCTTTTTTTGTTACAATATGATGTCTCTTTAAAAATTTTTCATTGAAGTATAGTTGATTTACAATGTGGTGTGTTTTTTTCTTTTTGCTTTGCTTTTTGTCTTATTGAGGTGTAGTACCTATCTGAGATTCTAATCGAGGCTTCCCATAGCTCCCTGCCCACCTCTACCCCTAGACCATGAGTGAGAAATTTACTTCTCTGAGCCTTGGTTTCTTCCTTTATCAAATTATGGTGCATAGACTCCACTCAAAATTCACCATGGAATGTCTGCTGAGGACTAGGGTTTTATTTAATATAGTTTTCAATAATATTTCTCTTTACAATCTTTTCCCATTATAAACAGGCTTCCTAGCTGGCACTGGTGATAAAGAACTCACCTGTCAATGCAGAAGATGTAAGAGATGTGGGTTTGATCCCTGGGTCGGGAGGGAGGAGGGCATGGCAACCCAATCCAGTATTCTTGCCTGGAGAATTCCATGGACAGAGACGACTGGCGGGCTACAGTCCATAGGGTTGCAAAGAGTCAGACATGACTGAACAACTTAGCATGCACACCCATTATAAAAGTAATATAGGCTTATTGGATAAAATGGATAACACAGATAAACAGAAATAAACAGGTAAAAACTCTGTCTTGCATCCAATACCTAAAGCAGCAGCTCTGTCATGTGGTACATCTCTTCCCATCTTCTTCCCCAAAGTGTGTGTGTATTTATATGTGTCTTCCAAGATTTAGTTCCTACTGTATATGTGTTAGATCCCTCATATGAAGCTGTAATTTGAAAACACTGTAAAGTTTTTATTCGATGTTGGATTGTTTTAAGAACTACCCATTTTCCTGGCATGTGAACTTTTGCAGTGGTGTTATAAAGAATTAGGTTAAATATTGGGAAATGCCATAAATGATGTGACAGCTTTGGTATCAAAGCCTGAGCCCAGCAGAGTAGGTAAGTGTTCAGAAATCTTGGTGGCCCAGAGATAAGCAGTACATCCTGTTTCTTTTCTAACATCAAGATGGTGGTTTCCTGTAGGCTGTTGATGTGTAATGGTTGGAGTTTTCTTTGATAGCATATTGAGAAAGTATTTCAATTAGATCAAAGTATTGGATGTTGGATGACAGGGAGGCAAAAGAGTCCTACACAACTCGAAGATTGAGTTGACAAAGGTTATCTTACCTGGAATAGGAAGAAAAAGGAAAAAAACAGAACAAATCATGAATTTCAATTTTTAATGCATTAAATAAGGCTATTAGACAGCATCTATAGTTTCCTTTAACAGATGAAATGGGATATACTTGTGTTTGAATTTCCAAGATCTCTAACAAAGCATTGGAAATTCATCCTTAAGAAGTGACTTCTGAGCAAACTGGAATTCACCATGTGATTGTATATTTGCAAACAGATGTATGTATCAACTAGCTATACTTTTTTTTCTACCCTGGACATGATTGCCTTGATACTGTCTTTCTTCAAAGGATGTCCTTGTTATAGACAAAGAGACAAAGACAAAGAAGTTAAGCCAGTCCTGGTTTCTGGCAAAGCAGGCACCTTCTGAGCCTTTAGACTATCATCCGTTGTTCCTCACTGTCCATTACACTGTCCCCAAGGGGCTGTATTTTAGGTGGTTCTGGTTTCTGTAATGTGGCTCCAAGGTATAGATTTCCCACCTCACCCCATTCCTACAACTGAAGACAAATGGATTTGATTTTTGAATACATGCAGTAAAGAATTATAAGAGTCAAAGTAACAAGCCAGGGGTTGAGCTTTCCAAAGCCAGGCAAGAACACAGTGCCCATAGAGGCAGCTCTGTGCTGTGGGCCCTTGCAAGGATAAGATCTAGCCCTGGTTACTCTATCTGGGAAGCGCCAACCTGAAATACTGTCTCTAAAGATCAATAATATATAATAAGTAATTGCTGAATTTCATGAAACCTAGCAACTTGATGTTTCGAGCTCCAGGAAGATATCCAATTCTGTTACTGTTTATTGAACATATACTAGTACCAAGGTCTGCACTTCAGAATGCAGATAGGACAGGCAGGCACAGTTCCTCCCCTGCCTTATTCACTAATTCATTCTTTAATTAACCAGATATTCATATCATTCCTGCCTCATCCCCATGCACTGTGAGAGAAATAAAATCAGGCATGATTCTCCACACAGAGCTTGAAGTCCAGTAAGAAAAAGAGGTTGAAATGATTAAATTTAATGTGGACCCAATTCTTATTTCTCTTATTTCTCCAAGGAACCAAGAACCTTGGAGGCACAAGCTTGGCATCTGTGTTACTACGTAACCTTACTTAGTGCAAAGCAGAAACAGTCAAAGGAGTAGAAAATAAATTTATGGTTACCAAGAGGGCAGGGGGGTAGGACGAATTGGGAGATTAGGATTGACACATATACACTATTGATACAAAACATAGCTAATAAGAACCTACTTTACAGCACAGGTAACTCTATTCAATGGTTTGTGGTGACCTAAATTGAAAAAGAAATCTTAAAAAGAGTATATATATATATATATATATATATACATGCATAACTGATTCACTTTGTTGTATAGCAGAAACTAACACAGCATCGCAAAGCAACTAGACTCCAATTAAAATCAATTAAAAATAAGCTTCAATATTTACTATAAAAGTATCTCAAACTGTAGGGAAAGACAATATTCTGAAAAGTTGTAAAAGGTGGGAAATCTAAATAGCTTGTGTTTTAAAATTCTATGAAGTGTAAGCTTGTAGAGCCACAGTGCTGGCTAAGGAGGCAGAGTGCATGGCTGAACTTCAAGCACACATCTCCACAAGTCAGCAATAAAACCCCTCTCGTTTTCATTCCTTCCATCATGTTTATAAACTGATAGCCCTGGAAGAACCACCAAAAGAATACCAGAAATGTTAAAAATTAAACAGAAGTTCTAAGAAATCTGCAAATTCTCCCAGGCAGAAAGGTGCTGAAGTATGGTGACTGCAGTCACCAACGCCTCTGTCTTCTCTGCTCAGTGAGGTGGCTGCAGCTAATAGGACACTAGCACACAGTAGGGCCTTCCCCTCCTCAAACCACCCCCCAATGCACAAAATTGCATTATTTTTTTTCCTGAAGAAACAAAAGAGCAATCCTTAAACAAACTAAGTACTGAATTTTAGATATACTTGTACAACTATAATTTTTTTTTCTTACCTCTGCAGGTCTCTGAGGCTTGAATTTTTTTGAAAATATATATTATAACTTTCAGGACCTCAAAATTTCCCTGTTGCAAGCCTATCCAGTAAATATCACAGTGACTCTACTTTTTAGGAGGGGCTCCTGAAATCAGGTCCATTTGAGCACAGAACATGACCTGAGGACAGGACACAAAGGCTCAACTCGCCCACCTAGAGTTGTCGTTTCATATTCCTTTAACATGAATCAACGATGAACTAGATGGTAATTGAGTTCTTTGTTGCGATTAAGAGTCTAATATATGCCATGGCCTAGAGCCCCTGCAATGCTTCTGAGTTTTCATCAGGGTTCATTTTTAAGTGGTTTAATTCTGCCTCTGACTGCCAGGTGCTAAAATATGAACCTTCGCACTTGTGAGTCACCCAATTTAACCAAGCTGCGGCTTTACCCTCAGAGAGTTTCCTAGGTGTGAACCTAACTGTGCCCGGGACCCACAAAAACATTTTAGTCAAGATTTCCAGGGTAAATTCTAGCCCACCCTTGTCAAAACCACATAGACCCCCACCTTCACCTCCCCACAGAGAGTTACTCCTACAACCCTGGGCTTAACAAAAAGACCCTTTCAGCAAAAAGTGGGGGAGTTAAAAGGCATGATTTGCCCTTCAAGAGGCTCTCTGCTTTTTACTTTTTCTGTTCTTGGTAGTTCCAACATAGTTAAGTCATCCCAAGGAGGTTGAACCAGAATAAAAGAAAGTAGAAATCAAAGTTGGTCCCATGCCAACTGGATTGCTCTATAAAAGGTCATGAGATAGAAATCATTCTTTCAATTGTCAATCCTAAAGGAAATCAGTCCTGAATATTCATTGAAAGGACTGATGCTGAAGCTCAAGCTCCAATACTCTGACCACCTGATGCAAAGAACTGACTCATTTGAAAAGACCCCAATACTGGGAAAGATTGAAGGCAGGAGGAGAAGGGGACAACAGAGGATGAAATGGTTGTATGGCATCTCTGACTCAATGGACATGAGTTTGAGCAAGCTCCGGGAGTTGGTGATGGACAGGGAAGCCTGGCGTGCTGCAGTCCATGGGGTCGCAAAGACTCAGACATGACTGAGTGACTGAATTGAACTGAATTAACAAGAATTTATTGAGCACCTACTCTGTACATAGAAGGAGCAGAAAGTTTATGGGGAACCCCAAATCAATAGTAGGTCTGATCTGTGACTTTGAGATAGCAGATGCTGACTGGAACAGTTGGAAGAGAACGGACCCTGGAGTCAGATTTGAGCTAAGGTCCTGATTCTACTTCTCAGTTGGCTATAGGACCTTACCTCCTTGAGCCTCAATTTCCTTGTTTGTAAAGTAAGACTAACCCACCACAGAGAGTTATGGAAAGAATTCATAATAAAACAGTGCATATAAAGGGCCCAGCACTAATAGGGACTCTCTTTTCCTTAAGAAACTTATAATTCATTATAAAAACAAAATGTGGACTTGAGAAGCAACTGAAAATCTGGTTGACATACATATGAAACACCAAATGAGGTATGACTTTAGTTATAGGCACTCAATTACTATATTTTACTTATCTAAGATGCCATCATTTTGTAAAAGAAACTTCAAAGATGTAAAACACGGAGAAGATATGGTTATTAGAAAAAATGAAATTATACAAATGGTAAGTTGCAAGAAACAACATTTTTATAGATAAGTTCAACAAAATAGAAAGCTATCTGCAAGCTGTAGACTCACTGAGTTCTTTTCATTTTTCCATTTCTTACTTTTTTCACCTATTTTTTTTTTAATCTTGGTACAATCCATGTATTTTTGTAAGGTTCCTTAAAACTATCCTAGAACAAGTGGGAAATCGATTTCTAGATGGAAAGATGGTCTAACTTATTGCTCTTACAATAGCAACCCAGCAGATTGGTCTCTCAAGTCCTGGAAGAGCTATGATTTGTACTTTGCCAAATTCTCAGGAAAAGGAAAATATATGTAAATGTATTGCCAAAATCAATTTACACCTAATAACCTTGTTGCTGAAAGGAAGCATAAAGCTTATAGAAATAATTTAGCTCCATCTCTTTTTCCTTTGGTTCATCTGTGTCATTAGCACAGATTACCTGACCTTTTATTGCTCCTTTGGACAATCACACATATTGTCTGCATTCTGTCCAGTCTGTGTTTTAAGTTGAATGCTTCCATGGCCCCATTCAATAATGATCCATGTTCCCAGGACCTACATTTTATTGAATAAACCAGAAATACTTCTATTTCTCAGCCCATAGACTATCAATATCTTCAGGCATTTGGGATAAAAGTCGTTACGAGAAATTAGGGGGAGTGGGAGACTAGACTTGGAAACTTCTCTCTCCAAGAAGAAAAGGACTGGGTCCCATACAGTGCCTGACTCATGAAAGGTGCCCAGTCAGTGTTTGCTGAATGATGAGTGAGGCCAAGAACAGCTAGTGAAAGAGAAAAATACTATGAGCAGTGGTTTAGGAGAGAGGTCAATTTCTAGTACGTCTTTCAGAGAAATATAGTCAAAATTCATCTAACAGCAGTGTAGGACAAGGTTAACTGTAGAGAAATCTGTGAAGTGTGTTTTCATGAATTTTTGCCTTCAAAAAATACTCTCAAATTCTTTGTCAGGCTTGTTACCTGTCTTATAGGCTTATCAAGATCTGCCTTCAGGGAAAATCTGCTAAACGTACTTACCCTGAGGGTTTAAGAATGAGGGAGGATTTAAACTTGCCCTTGGGCTTCCCAGGTGGTGCTAGCGGTAAAGAACCTGCCTGCCAGTGTAGGTAGATGTAAAAGACAAGGGTTCTGTCCTTGCATTGGGAAGATCCCCTGGAGGGGGCCATGGCAACCCACTCTAGTATTCTTGCCTGGAGAATCCCATGGACAGAGGAGCCTGGCAGGCTATGGTCTATAGGGTCACGAAGTGTCAGACACGACTGAGCGACTTACCACACACCAATCAGGTATTCGTAACTTCAGATGATCTCACCATATGTTGGTCTTCCCAAATGAAGTGTTGAATGTGGATTCCCTCCAGAGATGGCTAAGGGCAGCAGTCATGAGACAAACGAGGTAATGGATGGCTGGCTGGCTGGCTGGCTGGCTGGCTGGGAGTTGCAACCCTCTGTGTGGGATTGTAAAACTCTACACTGCACTCCTCTACAGGTTACCATTCACATAACCTAGGATATAAATCTCACTGCCCAGAGCTGTGTACTACACAACCCCCATGATAGTGCATGGTGGCCATGGCATCAACAATCACTACAAAGTCTCATGCCATTCAAGTTACCAGACAAACGTCTCACTAGCTACAGAGCTGGGGACCAGGCAAGGCACATTCCTGGATAGCCCAGGAAGAGAAGACCTTGAACTAAAAATGAAAGCAGATTGGAACTTTAAAAGATAACAGATGTCTCCAGAAGAAATAAGACACGTGGGCCAGAAATAACTGAGGTAGATGGATAGCATCAGAGCACAGCCCCCAAGTCCTCCACATAGCTGCTGCTCCAGCCTTTGGGGTATTTATAAATCAGATGAGAATGTGTGATGCATAATTTTACGTGTCACCTTGGTTAGGCTACAGTACGCGCTTATTTAATCAAACGCTAACCTGGGTGCTGCTGTGAAGGTATTTTTGTAGATGTGGTTAACATCTATATTCCGTTGACTTTAAGTGAAGAAGTTACCCCTCGATAATGTAGGTGGGCTTCATCCAATCAGTTGAAAGCCTTCAGAGCAAAAACTGAGGCTTCCTGGAGAAGAAATACTGCTTTAAGCCTACAGCTTCTAACCTGCCAACCTGTGCTACAGATTTCAGGCTCGCCAAATACTGCAATCAGGTAGGCCAATTCCCTAAAATCTCTCTCTCTGTCTCTGGATTGATTTTGTTTTCTTTTTAAAATTTAGGATCTTGTTAGCAATGCAGTAGCATCATTAACAGAAAAAAGAAAAAAATTACACAGTTAACTCAGAACTAGCAATTTTAAGAGAATAATGTAGTAATCAACCACTACCAGAGAAAATAACTCCTCTCATTTGGTTCTACAGGCAAGTCCAGGTGATCCCATAAATGTATATCCCAAATAACTATCCGTTGATCTATCTACTTATCAACCTATCTAATCTCCTAGACATACATCTCTACCCCACCCTTCAGGGGGTGCCTAGAGAGTTCTATGTGCCGAGCAGGGCCCCCAACCCAGCCCTGGAGCCTGGGGCCCCCAAGGAGCCCCTGCTGAGCACCCCGGCGTACTTGTTCCCTAGCACCAGCCCTTCTGGCCTGCTCCCTGCCTCCCCGTTCAACCTGCCTCTGACTTCTTCAGCCTCAAGATAGAGGAAGTCAAAACACATGCAGAGGCTCAAGGCCCGGGGTGGCCACGGCCTGCAGGGACAGAAGCTGCGGAGAGAAATGCTACGCCCACCTCCTGAGCGGGGCCGGGCTCCTAGCCATCGCTTGCATAGCTGCCTTTCAAGCTACTGGCCTAGGAAGGACAGAAGTGGTCCCAGGAGAAGCAGCTGGCCTTCAGTGAACGTGGGGTGCATTTCCACACATGGTACACACCCATGAGAAATCACGCAGAACCAATGATGAGTCTTCGTTCAGGTCCACGCTGTGGACGCAGCCCTGTGGGGGCGGCCGCAGAGACAGAAGCCAGTGTGAAAGGCATGGTGGATCACGAAGAGGTGGAGTGGACCCGGCTGTGGAAGGAATAGCAGGGTGGAGGCAGGCAGCTGAGGCAGACCTGCTTTTGCTTCAGCCCAGCAGGCAGCCACGCCAAGTGATCAGAAACTGACTTGTAGGTGGAGAGCATCTACACCAAAGAATGTGCTGAGTCAGGAGACTACCCCTGGTACCTTGTGCAAAATCATTTCCTTTTCACTTGTTCACCCATTGTGTAAATACACGTGTGAAGAAATAAGTTTTTTCATGGTAGCTGAAATCTGGAGTTTGATTGGGTTTATTTCAGCAAGGTACTAACTGCTTTCTTTTCTGATTTGAATTAGAAAAAGCAGCTGAGAATCTCTGGTTTGTTTTGATGCTTGCAAGAGAGAAGCTATTTGAAATGCTTGGGATCCCATGAAGACTGACCCCCTCTTCTTGATGTATTCAAGATTCAGAGTCAAAGATTGGGGTTTGGAGAATCCTATGACAAATTCTGAAGTCTAAGAGTAGATGTCCCATTTCTTACCCTCTCTTCCTACTCACTTTCCGATATGGATAAAATGCTAAAATGGCAAGGGTCAGGGTTCCTATCCTGGAGAATCTCAACCACTATCACCAATCCCCAATAGCTCCTGTAGTGCGGAGAAGGCCATGGGAGATGCGTAGATGAGGAAGAGCACAAGGAAATTAATCACCTTGCTTTTGCATCCTGGTAGGGGATTTTGCTTTGGGGTCATTTGGGTCCTTTAGGCTTTTGATGAAAAGCAGATCTAATTATTACGATTGGAAATAAAGGGAGGAAAAGTGCTGGACTGTCCCCCCACCCCAGTTTTGTTGATATATAATTGACATATAACTTTGTGTAAGTTTTAGGTGTTGATTTGATTCAGTTGCATTTTGCAAAATGATTACCACCATAGCCTTAGCTAACATCTCTCCCAAAAGGGTAATAATTCTTTTTCAAAGGTTGAATGATATTCAGTGGGTCTTTTGAGCAATGAGTGCTTTCATAGTGGTGGGCCTGCAGCTATAACAGAGGAGGAACATCTCCATGTGTTGATCTCGGGAGATCTCCAGGGCATACATATTGCTAACTGAAGAAGACAAAGTTAAGATTAGTATATAAAACATGGTTGATTTTATTGGGGGGGGGAAGATATCTATAAGAATATATATGTATATGTGCTTGTATGTCATAAATATGTAGGGAAAAAGTAAACAATAAAATTCTATAGTGTTTACCCCTAAGAGTCAGGGTAGAACAGGGAATCAGGTGGAGGGAATAGACATGGGATGAAAGCATTTCTCTCAATGTATGTTTTCACTTTTGACTCCTTTTTGGTGGTAAAATACCCATAGCATAAAATTGATCATTTTAGCCCTTTAAAAGTATGCAGTTCAATGACATTAAGTTCATTCATGGTATTTACAACTGTCATACCTATCTAGTTCTAAAACTTGTATTACCCCAATAGAAAGCCCCATACCTACCTCCTTTCCCTGGAAACCACAAATCTGTTTTCTCTATGAATTTGCCTATTCTGGACAGTTCATGTAAATGAAATCCTGTACTCTGTGGTCTTTTGGGTCTGGCATCCTTAATGTTTTCAAGGTTTATCTACCTTGTAGCATACACTGGTACTTCATTTCTTTTTATGGCTGAGTATCTTGCTGCTATGAATATTCATATAGAAGTTTTTGTTTGAACACTTATTTTCTGTTTCTTTGTACCTGGGAGTAGAATTTCTTGCTGAGGAACCACAAACTACTTTCCATAGAGGCTACATCACTTTTCATTCCCACCAGCAACTTTTGAATATTCCGGTTCTTTCACATCCTTGCCAACTCTTGCTAACTTCCTTTAATAAAAGAAATTATAGCCATCCTATTGAGTTTGAAGAGGTATCTCATTGTTGTTCTGATTTGCATTTCCCTAATGACTATGTTGTGCTTGTTGACCATTTATGTGCCTGCCTTGGAGAAATGTCTGTCCAAATTCTTTTGTACACTTTTAATTTTGTTGTCCTTTTATTGCTGAATTTTAGGAGTTCTTTATATATTCCTGATACTTGACTCTTACCGGACATATAGTTTACAAGTATTTTCTCCCAAGTATGTACTCTTTTGATAGTATTCTTTGGCACACAAAATGTTTTAATCTTAATGAAGTCCAGTATACCTAACTTTTTTCTTTTGTTACTTGTGGTTTTGATGTCATTTCTAAGAATGCATTGCCAGATCCATGGTATTGAAGGTTACTCTTGAGTTTTGCAGTTTTGGTTTTTTATGCTTAGTTCTTTGATTTTGAGTTTATTTTTTATATAGTTACATGAAGATTCAATTTCATTCATTTGCTTGTGGTTATCTAGTTCTCAGCACCATTTGTTAAAGAGACTGTTCTTTCCCCCATTGGATGGTTCTATCACCCTTGTTGGAAATCAATGGATCATAGATACTTGGGTTTATTTATGGACTCTCAGTACTATTCCATTGATCCCTTATGTCTATTTTAATCCTAGGAATAGCTTTGTAATAAGTTTTGAGATCAGAAAATGCTAGTTCTCCAACTTTGTTCTTTTACAAGGTCTTATTTGGCTATTTGGGGCCCCTTGCAATTCCATATATCTTAGGATCAGCATTTCTATTTCCACAAAAGAAAGTGGGATATTGATAGAGATCACATTGAATCTGTACAGCACTTTGGTGAGTACTGCCATTAACAATGGTAAGTCTTCCAATCTGTGAATAGCAGATGTCTGTTTACTTAGATCCTCTTAAATTTCTTTTAGTAATGTTTTATAGTTTTCAGTGTATAATTATTTGTCTTTTTGTTACATTTATTCTTAAATATTTTATTAGTTTTGGTACTCTGTAAGTAGAATTTTTAAATTTCATTTTTTGATTGTTCATTGCTAGCATACAACTGATTTTTTTGTACTGACCTTGTTTCCTGCTGAATTTATTACCTTTAATAAATTTTTAATGAAATTTTTAGGATTTTCTATATATAAGACCATGTCACCTGTGAATAGGGACAGCTAAACCTCTTCCTTTCTTATTTAGATGCCTTGTATATCTTTTTCTTGTCTAATTCCTTTCTTATTTAGATGCCTTGTATATCTTTTTCTTGTCTAATTGTTCCGGCTAGAACTTTCATTATCATGTTTAATAGAAGTGGTAAGAGTAAACATCCATTTCTTGTCCTTGATCTAAATGGGGGGACATTTTTCAGCTTTTTACCATTGATTATGTTACCTGTGGGTTTTTTATATATAACTTTTAACATTTTGAGGGAATTCTCTACTATTTCTGAGTTGTTGAGTGTTATTATCATGAAGGAGTTTTTAATTTTGTCAAAAGCTTTTTCTGCTTCAATTAGGATGATTTTGTTTGTGTGTGTTTCCATAATTTGATTAATTACATTGATTAATGAATTACATTGATTGATTTTCATATGTGGAATCACCCTCGAATTGTGGGATAAATCCTGATTGGTCATGGTGTATTATCCTTTTAGCATGCTACTGGATTCAGTTTACAGAAGCCTTTTATCCTTCCCCATCAGAGGGCAGACAGACTGAAAACCAAAATCACCGAAAACTAACCAATCTGATCACATGGACCACAGCCTTGTCTAGCTCAATGAAACTATGAGCCATGCCGTGTAGGGCCACCCAAGACAGGTGGGTCATGGTGGAGAGGTCTGACAAAATGTGGTCCCCTGGAGAAGGGAATGGCAAACCACTTCAGTATTCTTGCCTTGAGAACCCCATGAACAGTATGAAAAGGCAAAATGATAGGACACTGAAAGAGGAACTCCCCAGGTCGGTAGGTGCCCAATATGCGACTGGAGATCAGTGGAGAAATAACTCCAGAAAGAATGAAGAGACTGGGCCAGAGCAAAAACAACACCCAGGTGTGGTTGTGACTGGTGATAGAAGCAAGGTCCAATGCTGTAAAGAACAAAATTGCATAGGAACCTGGAATGTTAGGTCCATGAATCAGTGGAAATTGGAAATGGTCAAATAGGAGATGGCCAGAGTGAACACTGACAATTTAAGAATCAGAGAACTAAAATAGACTGGAATGGGTTAATTTAATTCAGATGACCATTACGTCTACTACTGTGGGCAAGAATCCCTTAAGAGAAATGGAGTAGCCATCACAGTCAACAAAAGAGTCCAAAATGCAGTACTTGGATGCAATCTCAAATGACAGAATGATCTCTGTTCATTTCCAAGGCAAACCATTCAATATCACAGTAATCCAAGTCTATGCTCTGACCAATAATGCTGAAGAAGCTGAAGTTGAATGGTTCTATAAAGACCTACAAGATCTTCTAGAACTAACACCCAAAAAAGATGTCCTTTTCATTATAGGGGACTGGAATGCAGAAGTAGAAAGTCGAGAAATACCTGGAATAACAGGCAAATTTGGCCTTGGAGTACAGAATAAAGCAGGGCAAAGGCCTAATAGAGTTTTGCCAAGAGAACACACTGGTCACAGCAAACACCCTCTTCCAACAACACAAGAGAAGACTCTACACATGGACATCACCAGATGGTCAACACTGAAATCAGATTGATTGTATTCTTTGCAGCCAAAGATGGAGAAGCTCTATACAGTCAGCAAAAACAAAGCCAGGAACTGACTGTGGCTCAGATCATGAACTCCTTATTGCCAAATTCAGACTTAAATTGAAGAGAGTAGGGTAAACCACTACACCATTCAGCTCAGTTCAGTTCAGTCGCTCAGTCGTACCTGACTCTTTGTAACCCCATGAATCGCAGCACTCCAGGCCTCCCTGTCCATTACCAACTCCTGGAGTTTACTCAAACTCATGTCCATTGAGTCGGTGATGCCATCCCGCCATCTCATCCTCTGTCATCCCCTTCTCCTCCTGCCCCCAATCCCTCCCAGCATCAGGGTCTTTTCCAATGAGTCAACTTCGCATCAGGTGGCCAAAGTATTGGAGTTTCAGCCTCAGCATCAGTCCTTCCAATGGACACCCAGGACTGATCTCCTTTAGGATGGACTGGTTGGATCTCCTTGCGGTCCAAGGGACTCTCAAGGGTCTTCTCCAACACCACAGTTCAAAAGCATCAATTTTTTGGTGCTCAGCTTTCTTCACAGTTCAACTCTCACATCCATACATGACCACTGGAAAAACCATAACCTTGACTAGACGGACCTTTGTTGGCAAAGTAATGTCTCTGCTTTTTAATATGCTATCTAGGTTGGTCATAACTTTCCTTCCAAGGAGTAAGTGTCTTTTAATTTCATGGCTGCAATCACCATCTGCAGTGATTTTGGAGCCCAAAAAATAAAGTCTGACACTGTTTCCACTGTCTCCCCATCTATTTCTCAGTATGACCTAAATCAAACCCCTTATGATTATACAGTAGAAGTGAGAAATAGATTCAAGGGGTTAGATCTGATAGACAGAGTGCCTGTAGAGCTATGGACAGAGGTTTGTCACATTGTACAGGGGACAGGGATCAAGACCATCCCCAAGAAAAAGAAGTGCAAAAAGGCAAAATTGGTTGCCTGAGAAGGCCTTACAAATAGCTGAGAAAAGAAGAGAAGTGAAAGGCAAAGGAGGAAAGGAAAGATATACTCATTTGAATGCAGAGTTCCAAAGAATAGCCAGGAGAGATAAGAAAGCCTTCCTTAGCGATCAATGCAAAGAAATAGAGGAAAACAATAGAATGGGAAAGACTAGAGATCTCTTCAAGAAAATCAGAGATACCAAGGGTACATTTCATGCAAAGATGGGCTCAATAAAGGACAGAAATCGTATGGACCTAACAGAAGCAGAAGATATTAAGAAGAGGTGGCAAGAATACCCAGAAGAACTGTACAAAAAAGATCTTCATGACCCAGGTAATCACAATGGTATGATCACTCACCTAGAGCCAGACATCCTGGAATGCGAAGTCAAGTGGACCTTAGGAAGCATCACTATGAACAAAGCTAGTGGAGGTGATGGAATTCCAGGTGAGCTATTTCAAATCCTAAAAGATGGTGCTGTGAAATGCTGGACTCAATATGTCAGCAAATTTGGAAAACTCAGCAGTGGCCACGGGACTAGAAAAGGTCAGTTTTCATTCCAATCCTAAAGAAAGGCAATGCCAAAGAATGCTCAAAGTACCACACAATTGCACTCATCTCACACACTAGCAAAGTGATGCTCAAAATTCTCCAAGCCAGGCTTCAACAGTATGTGAACTGTGAACTTCCAGATGTTCAAGCTGGTTTTAGAAAAGGCAGAGGAATCAGAGATCAAAGTGCCAACATCCATTGAATGATCATTGAAACAGCAAGAGAGTTCCAGAAAAACATCTACTTCTGTTTTATTGACTATGCCAAAGCCTTTGACTGTGTTGATCACAATAAACTGGAAAATTCTTAGAGATGGGAACACCAGACCACCTGATCTGCCTTCTGAGAAATCTATATGCAGGTCAGGAAGAAACCATTAGAACTAGACATAGAACAACAGACTGGTTCCAAATAGGGAAAGGAATACGTGAAGGCTGTATATTGTCAGCCTGCTTTTTTAACTTATATGCAGAGTACATCATGAGAAACACACGTTCTCTTCATCCAGGGCTGGATGAAGCACAAGCTGGAATCAAGACTGCTGGGAGAAATATCTATAACCTCAGATATGCAGATGACACCACCCTTATGGCAAAAAGCAAAGAAGAACTAAAGAGCCTCTTGTTGAAAGTGAAAGAGGAGAGTGAAAAAGTTGGCTTTAAACTCAACATTCAGAGAACAATGATTATGGCATCCTATCCCATCACTTCATGGAAAATAGATGGGAAAACAATAGAAACAGTGACAGACTTTATATTTTTGGGCTCCAAAATCACTGCAGATGGTGACTGCAGCCATGAAATTAAAAGACGCTTGCTCCTTGGAAGAAAAGCTATGATCAACCTAGACAGTATTTTAAAAAGCAGAGACATTACTTCGCCAACAAAGGTTCATCTAGTCAAATCTATGGTTCTTCCAGTAGTCATGTATGGATGTAAGAGTTGGACTACAAAGAAAGCTGAGTGCTGAAGAATTGATGCCTTTTTGAACTGTGGTGTTGGAGAAGACTCTTGAGAGTCCCTTGGACTGCAAGGGGATCCAACCAGTCTATCCCAAAGGAAATCAATCCTGAGTATTCATTGGAAAGACTGATGTTGAAGTTGAAACTCCAATACTTTGGCCACCTGATATGAAGAGCTGACTCATTTGAAAAGATCCTGATGCTGGGAAAGAGTAAAGGTGGGAGGAGAAGGGGATGACAGCGGATGAGATGGTTGGATGGCATCACCGACTCAATGGACATGAGTTTGAGTAAACTGCAGGAGTTGGTGTTGGACAGTGAGGCCTGGTGTGGTGCAGTCCATGGGGTCACAAAGAGTCGGACACGACTGAGCGACTGAACTGAACTGAACTAGATTCAGTTTGGTAATATTTTTTGAGCCTTTTTGCACCTATATTCATAAGGAATATTGGTCAGTTCTTTTCCCATATGACATCTTTATCTGGATTTAGTATCAGGGTAATGTTGGCCTCATAGAATAAGTTAGAATTTTCTCTTTTTCCATTTTTTGAAGAACTTGAGAAGAATTGATGTTTGGTGTAATTCACCAATGAAGTCATCTGATCTTGGAGTTTTAGAAAGTTTTGACTACTGATTCCATCACTTTCTTGCATAGGTATTTCTCCTTGGGTCAGTTTTGGTAGTCTGATGTTTCTAGGAATATGTCCACTTCATCTAAGTAATATAATTTGTTGATGTACACTGTTTATATTATTCTCTTTTAGTTATTTTTTATTTCTGTAAGGTTGGTAGTATTTTCCCCATTTTCATTTCTGATTTTAGTAATTTTGAATCTTCTATCTTTTTTATCTTAGTCTGACTAAAGGATTGTTAATTTTGTTGATTTTATCAACCTTTTCAAAGATTCAACTTCTGGTTTCATTTAAAAATTTTTTAAAATTGAGATATGGTTGATGTAGAATATTGTGTGTTACAACTGTACAATATAGTGATTCACAGTTTTTAAACATTATACTCTATTTGGTTATTGTAAAATCTTCACTATATTTCCTGCCTTGTAGCTTACTTATTTTGTATATAATATTTTGTACCTCTAAGTCCCCTTTGCCCTTTCCTCTTCCCACTGATAACCACTAGTTTGTTCTCTATATCTGTGAGTCTGTGTCCTTTTTGTTATAGTCACTAGTTTGTTTCATTTTTTAGACTCTAAATATAAGTGATATTATACAGTATTTATCTTTTTCTATCTGACTGATTTCAGTTAGCATAATACTCTCAAAGTCCATCCATATTGTTGCAATGGCAAAATTTCTTTCTTATGGCTGAATAATATTCCATTGTGCATATATACATTTCCTTATCCATTCATCTGTTGATAGACACTTAAGTTGTTTCCATATTTGGCTATTGTAAATAATGCTGCTCTGAAAATTGCTATGCATGTGTCTTTTTGAATTAGTGTTTTCTTTTTTATCATATATATACTCAGGAGTGGAACTGCTGGGTCATATGGTAGTTCTATTTTTAGTTTTCTGAGAAATAGCCATACTGTTTTCCATAGTGGCTATGCCAATTTATACTCTCACCATCTGTGTATGAGGGTTCCCTCTTCTCCACATCCTCGCCAACATTTGTTGTTTTTTTTTTATGGTAGCCCTTCTGACAAGTGTGGAGTGACATCTCATTAAGGTTTTGATTGGCATTTCTCTGATTAATGATGTTAAAAATGCCTATTCAGGTCTTCTGTCAATTTTTTAATCAGGTTGTTTGTTTTTTTGGATATTGTGTTAGATGAACTGTGTATGTTTTGGATATTAACCCCTTATCAAACATATCATTGGCAAATCTTTTCTTCCATTCAGTAGGTTGTCTTTTTGTTTTGTCAATGGCTTACCTTGCTGTGCAAAAGCTTTTTAGTTTAATTAGGTCCCAATCCAAGAATATAGTGTATCTTTCTATCTGTTTGTGTCATCTTCCATTTATTTCATCAGTGTCTTATAGTTTTCTGAGTCTACACAATATTTGGTAGTGTACTGTTTTGATTTCTTTATCATTATGTTTCCATATATTTTTAAATTATATATCCATAAATTTTAAATTATATCCTCAGTGATTATCTTGGGGATTACAATTAACATAACAATCTAGTTTGTGTTAACACAAACTTTGCTTCAATAGTGTACAAAATTCTACTCCTCTACATCACTATCCTTCCCCTTTTTGTCGTTATTATTGCAAATTGCATCTTAGAAAATACATGTGCACCCATTACATATATTTATAATTATAGCATATACCCTTAATTTTAAGTCATATATTAAAAAGTAGGTGTTACAAGTAATAATGTTACAAATAATACTGGCCTTTGTAGCTACTTTCTCCATTGCTTTTTATTTCTTCAAATGGCTTTGAGGTACCATCTAATGACCTTTCATTTCAACCAAAGGACTCTTTAGCACTTCTTATAGGGCATGTCTACTAGCAATGAACTCCCTCATCTTTTGTTTTTCTGGGAATGTCTTAATTTCTCCTTAATTTTTTAAGGAGAAATTAAGGATAGTTTTGCCAAATATAAAATTCTTGGTTGAAAGATTTTTTTCTGTTCAGCACTTTTAAATATGTTGTTCCACTGCCTCCAAGGATTCTGTTGAGGAAAAAAAAAACTATAAAACTATGAACTTTGTTTATAAACTTTTGTTTATGGTGTTGCTTTCCTCTCACTGCTTTCAAAGTTCTCTCTTTATCCTTGTCTTTTAACAGTTTGACTATTGTGTGTCTCAGTGTGGATCTCGTTGTGTTCATCTTGTATATCTGGGGATTTGTTGAACTTCTTGGATAGTTGGCTCATGTCTTTTATCAAATTTATGAAATTTTTGAGCATATTTCTTCAAATATTTTTTCTGCTTCTTTCTGTGCATGTGTATGTGCTCAGTCACTAAGTCATGTCCAACTCTTTGTGACCCCAAGCACTGTAGCCTGCCAGGATCTTCTTTCCATGGGATTTCCCAGGCAAGAATACTGGAGTGGGTTGTCACTTCCTTCTCTGGGGGATCTTCCTGACCCACGGGTTGAACCCACGTCTCTTACATTGGCAGGTGGATTATTTACCACAGACCCACCAGGGAAGCCTCCTCTCTCTCTGGGACCCTCATGTGTGTGTTGGTAGAGTTGATGGAGTCCTTAAGTAAGTACCTTAAGGTGCCTTAAGCTCTGGTTTGGTTCTTGTTGTTATTCTACTCCTTTTTTCTTTCTGCTCCACAGACTTGATGATTTCACTTGAGCAATCTTAAAATTTGCTGAATTTTTCCATCTTCTTAAAAAAATCTGTTGTTAAACCTCTCTAATGAATTATTAATTTCTATTATTGTACTTTTTAACTCCAAAGTTTCTATTCAGGTCTTTTTTATAATTTTCATCTCTCTACCAATGGTCTCTATTTGGTGAGATTTCTTTCTCCTGGTTTCCTTGCATTCTTTATCCTTGGTTCCTTTTGAGCATACCTAAGGCAGTCGATGTAAAGTCTTTGTCTAGTGTGTTCAATGCCTATGCAATTTCTGTTGATTTTTTTTTGTTTGTTTGAATGGGCCATACTTTCTTGTTTCTGTGCATGCCTCACAATTTTGAATTGAAAACTGGCCATTGTGAGTATTATCGTGTGCTTACTCTGGAAGTCACATTTTCTCCCCTTTCTGGGATTTTTGTTGTTGTTGCTTGCTGTGGGTTACATATTGTTGTTTGCTCGGTGACCTTTCTAAACTAGTTTTGTAAAGAATGTATTATTTGTCATGGGAAGCTCTGAAGTCTCTGTTCTTTTAGCTTACTATCCAGCTAATGGTTTGTTTGACAGATATATCCTTAAATATCTGAAGCCAAGAAAAGAAGAGAAGCTGAAAAAGTAGGGGAAAATATTTGAGATTTTTGTAGATAGGCTCTTGTTGGGTCACTCCTTCCTTAGTCACTCCATTTTTCAACTCTGCTTTAGCCTTCACCTCCTGCTTGCACTTAGCATAAAGCTCAGCCAAGATGAAATCATATGACTTCCTCTGTATTTTTCTGAGCATGTGTCCTCCCTGGGTGTACACATGTCTTTCTAGATTCCCTAGTACATATGGGAACCTTTCAAAAATGTGTTCCCCTCAAAAATCACCCCTCAACTTTTCCTCCTGAATTTTTTCTGTGTCTATTGTTTCCCAGATGGTTTCTTTTGCCCCAGGCAGCAGTGGCTTGTTCTTTGTCTTTCAGTGTTTGGGGAGCTGTCTTCCATGTGGCCAGTCAGCCCTGGAAGAGTTCCAGGTGAGGCAAAAAAAATAATGGTGTGTATCGGGGAGGGGAAAAGGATTCCCTTGCACAAGTTCTCCAAAGAAACTCCAGCCAGGCCAAACAAACAAGCGCAGTTCCTCAGGCACAAGATCTTCCCTGCTCGCCCTGAGACCTGATTCCCATAGTCAGACTGTGCTGCTGCTCTTAAGACCACTGCGCGGCCACAGTGAGAGACTGAAGGGGCTAAGGCAAGTGAAGATGCCACCAAAACTCCCTGCCATGCTTCGGTGGCCTTTTCTTGCGAAGTACTCAAATGTTTGCTATCAACTCCTGGCTAGCCCCCGGATTTCAGGAAAGTTGATTCTGGTAGATTTCCCCAGGTTTTTGTGTTCTTGGTGACAAATCCCAAGAGCTTCTTTTCCACAATTTTCACTGATTTCCCATGCCTTTTGAATTCTGTGACTGTTTATTACACAGCAGAGTTATTTTTTTAAAGTTAATGAGTGTTTTTATAGTTAGGATCTTATCATCTAATATCCTAGCATGCTGAAACTTTGGTCCCATCTATAAATATTGCCACCAGACGTTCTCATTTTCTTTCATCTTAGACAAACACAAGAAGAGTCCTCGTGTGAGAGCCTAGGTTAGTCTGTCAGACAAGGGTTCACACTGGTCAGAACTTTGAAGCACTTGGTACACCTCCTGTACATTCCCGTTCCTCTCCAACTTTGTTCTTTTTTAAAGTTTATCTTACCGATATAGTTGATTTACACTGTCTGCCAATTTCTGCTAAACAGCAGAGTGATTCAGTTATGCGTATCTATTACATTCAGTATTCTTTTCTATTGTGGTTTATCACAGGATATTGAATATAGTTCCCTGTACCATACAGTAGGACCTTGCTGTTTTTCATTCTATATTTCATGGTTTGCATCTGCTAATCCAAACTCCCTATCTCTCTCTTTCCCTCCCCTACCCCCTGCTTGGCAACCACAAGTCTCTTCTCTATGTCTGTCTGTTTCTGTTTCACAGATAGGTTCATTTGTGCCATATTTTATATTTCACCTACAAGTGATATTATATGAAATTTATCTCTTTCTGACTTATATCACTTAATACGATCCTCTCTAGGTCCATTCATCACCTTCATTCTATCTTATTCTCAAACCTAAGCTGTTCTTTCACCTTCCCTCCCAATACCCTCCATGATGAAATAATACTTACTGGTTAAAATCTGGTTACTCTTTAAGGAAATGAACAAGTTTCTGTTCCATAATTTGCCTTAAGATTCTAATATTACAAGATGCAGTAAAAGATATCAATTTATTCAAAATACGGATGAATGAAGCTTTTTTTTTTTTTTCTTTCTAGTAATCGGTTCTGAGGCTTGGAGAAGATAAGGTGAATTAAAGGAGGGGGTGAGATGCCTTGGGAGATGGAAAAGGGAAGCCAAGTAAGTTGTTGGTTAAGCCTTACATGGTGATCTTGTCTAAGTCAGAGCTATGTACATGTAGTCTCCAGATGTGCTGACTCAGGATCTGAGTGGGGCCCAGACTCATGTTTTCCAGTTCTTCAGAGGGTTTTTCTCCCCCTTCATTTTCATTAGAGTAAAATTGATTTAAAATGTTGTGCTAGTTTCTGCCAGAGGATTCTGATATATGCTGAATTTTGAGAACTGCTGACCAAACTTACACTTCTTAGGTTTCTCTTGCTTGTATAATAAAAATAAAAATATTCCTTTGCATTAATATGGCACTTTACTAATTAGAGGGTTTATTTTTACAGACACTAGTCTTGCTTATCACAAAGCCACAGGATCATCTCCCCCTTTTGCTAAATAATAAAACTGAGTTTCAGAGAGCTTCTCTGACTTTCCACAGTAGATATTTAAATACGCTTCTCTTCAAAACATTGTAAAGCAACTATACTCCAATAAACATTAATTTTAAAAAGTAAAAATTCATTTTGCATTGTTGCAAAGATCATATGAAAAACACACAATTCTCTTGACTTCGAGTCCATGGATCTTCTCATTTTGCCCATGTGCAAAAACATTAAAAATAAATCAAAGCAAACAGGATACACCTTTCCAGATGCTCAACTGTGTTATTCTTTTGTTTCTTCCTGATTCACCCACCGTTGAATCCCTTTACATATTCATCAAATACTTGTAACACATTATAATAAATAGGCCATGCTGCATATATATCCACGGCTATCCAAAGTCATATTCAGAGTTGATGACAATTTCTCTGTATTGGTTTGATGCAATGATGCACTCTAGAATGAGGCACTTTTGATTGTGTATAACTCTATTGCAAACATTCTCATTTGTGATTTAGTCACTAGTTTCTTTATGGATAGTTAACTTAGTGGAACTCTAGCACTGATTCTATTAAATCATCAGGACCTTTCAAAAATCCCCAAGGCCAAGCCTCCCTACAGACCAGTTACACTAGAATCTCTGGGGCAGCCTCTGAATGACAGCTTGAGGAAGTGACTTCAGGGCCAGCAAAAACAAGGTTTGAAAACTGGCTTTCTTGATTACTGGCAGAGGGCCCCTGTGCCTCTGCATGTCTCTGAGCCTCAGTTTCCTGTCTGTAAAACAAAGGTAGTTATGCTTTGCAAGGTTGCTGTGAGCATCAGAGGCAAAATATGTAAACTACCCAGTGCCTGGCACATTGGCTCTCAACAAATGGAGCTGTATTGATGACACTTCCTCTGACCTACTGGTCTTAAGCTCCTTTATCCTTTTTCAAAGCATCTTTGCCTTCATTATCTCATGTAATCTTCTCCACAAGAGAGATAGGCTAGAAGTTATCTCTGGGTCACAGAAGAGCAAGCTGAAGTGCCAGACAGTTAATGGGATGGATTCAGGAGATGATTATGCATTCTCTTCATAAAACATGCTTATAAAGGGAAAAATCTTAAGCAGCAACCTAATTGGGAAAACACAACAAAAAACACAGGGCTCAATGCAGTCATCTGCCTTGGTAAATCTGAGAATGGATCCAGGGTGAGCAGAGTCAACAGGAAAATATGCATTTAGCATAAAACCTGCCTTGTGAAGTGAAGGGGTCTGCTCTATTTGTAGGGCAGGATGGGAAGTGAGAGGTCCTTTTCTTTTCTCTGTTCTTTAAGTTTCATCTTCTTGTCTTATCCCTTTCCTTATTAAATAAAAGTTGCAATGCCAGAGAGGAGATGACATATGTATGTGTAAATATATGATTTTTCTGTAAATCGAATGCCATTTTTTTTTTCTTCTAAATTTGCAATTGTGAACCACTCCGGATTTAGGCATTCCCCGTGAAAGAAAAGCAGGGATCCCATGTCTAAGCTTAGCTTCGTGACTCAGTTTCTCCCAATTCGGAGCACCCGGAGAACAGCTGGTATCTTGAGTCATCAACATAGGGTTATCATGGTGTGTTAGTTGCACATAAAATCACCTGAAGAAATTTTAAAATTCCAGTGCCCAGTTCATGCCAGACCAAATGAATCAGCATTTCTAGGGATACAATTCAATTATCAGTATTTTTTTTTAAGTTTCCCAAGTAATTCCTACATGCAGCTGAATCTGAGAACCAGTGTTCTAGAATTTGCTTCTGATAAAGTAGGTCCAGGAAGGGGACTGGGATTCTAACTGTGTTTCTAATAAGCTTGCTTCAGGGATGCTGTTTCTGTGTGTCCTGGGACCACACTAAGTGTCAAGGCTGTCAAGAAATTCCTTGCCCCTGTTTTAGAAATATGCACACATGACCTACACACTCACTTGAGGGGTCTGTTTCATTCATTATAAAAATGAACACAAGGGCTGGATCTTCCCTGAACTGACTGTGCCACTCTAAACAAACTGCGTCATTTCTAGCCAGGCCAGCCACCTCCTGGGTCACTCACGGTGCTAGAAGACATCTGCCTTCACCCACCGTCCCATGAGCACGTGGCTGTCAGGCTGGAGAAGACTGACTCCTGCTTCCCATGCGGTGGAACTGCTCACACCTCTGTGTGCCTCAGAATCACACCGGATGCTTGAGTTTCATGCTGTCAAGCCAGACCAGAAGAGGCTGATTCACAGGTCTGGGCTGGAGACTGGAAAGTCACGGTGTTAACAGTAACTCTCAGTCATGTCTGACTCTTTGTGACCCCATGGACTGTAACCCACCAGGCTCCTCTGTCCTTGGGATTTTTCAGGCCAGAATATTGGAGTGGGTAGCCATTCCCTTCTCCAGGGGATCTTCCCAACCCAGGGATCGAACCCAGGTCTCCCGCACTGTAGGCATCTTCATGGTGATCCTACGAGATAGGAGTGAGTATTTCTTATCCCCAGTTTACAGATAAGAAAACTGATAAAGAAAGTCTACAGTTGACCGAGACCCTAGAGTTAGGAAATTGCAGGCCTGGGACATCAGCACAATTAGACATTGGGGTCCTTTCCACAAAGAGTTTCTGATTAGAAAAAGAAAGTGTAAGGAAAAAAGGCAGTCATCTGGAGAGTGGGCATTGGAGTCATGGTTCAAGGTCAGGAGGCTGCTTCAGATCCCAGACTCAGATCCGGCTGATGCAAGCAGATCCCTGGTCACATTCAGAAGGCTGCCAAGCCAGTGGGTGAGCTGTGTAGGACTCTCCAGGGAGCTTCCTAAATTCCCCTCCCTCTGGACTTTGATTCCTTGAAGGCCCAGGAATCTGTATTTTCATGAGCATCCCCCACCCCCAGGAGATTCTGATGCTCAGTGAAGTTTGAGAACCATTAGGAGAACAGGACTCTGAGGCAGGTGGCTTGGCTGTGCATCTTAGCTCTGCCACGTAACATCTCTGTGTTGTCACTCATTCATTCACCTAATTAACAAATATTCCAGTACTTACTTGTCCAATGGTACTGGATGCTGGAAATTGAATAACCAGTAAAACAGACAAAAATCCCTCCTTTCATGGAGCTTACCCTCTGGTTTATCAGAAGGTGACCCTTGCAACAAGGAAAAATGAAGCAGTCAAGTTGGCTGGGGGCATTACAGCTTTAAACATAGTGGCCAGCAAAAGGACTCTTCGGGAAGATGATTTTGAGTAAAAATCTGAGGAGAGAGAGGTTGGTGAGGGACCCGTGGGAGCAGGGCTCCTGGCAAAGGGAACAGCCAGTGCAAAGGCTCAGAAGTGGGAGTGGGCTTGGCAGGTTGAGGAGAGTGTGGCTAGGGTGGACAAAAGGGAGTCAGTGATGGGGCAGGGGTACAAAGAAAGTCGGGGGGCTGAAAAGGACACTCTGTCTAGAACCCCATAGGCCGCTGGAGGACTCTGGCCTTTACTCCGCGTGAGACGGTCAGCTTTTGGAAGGCTCTGAAAGAAGTGGCCTGAACCGTCCTCAAGCCCACGCTGGCTGCTGGGCGGATAACAGATAACACAGCAGGAGGAGGACAGAAGCATGGACACCAATCAGGAGCTGACCATGATCATCCAGGTGAGAGATCACGCTGGCCTAGGTCAGGTGGTGATACGGCAGACAGTGAGAGATGAACATATTCTCAACAGACTTGGGGAGCAGAGAAAATGCGATTTGCAAAAAAAAAAAAAAACCAAACAAACAAACTGGGTTTGGGTTATAAAAGAGAAAAGTCAAAGATCTTCTTCAATAAAGTGTATTCAGGGGTTGCCAAGGGGGAGGGGGCAGGGGAAGGGGTGGAGTGGGAGTTTGGGTTTAGCAGATGCAATTATTATATATAGAATAGATAAGCAACAAGGTCCTGCCATGCAGCACAGGGAACTACACTCAGTATCCTGGGATAAACCATAATGGAAAAGAGGATGAAAAACCATACATATATATATATATACACACACATGTATGGAGGAGGGCATGGCAACCTACTCCAGCCTGCCTGCCTAGAGAACCCCCGTGGACAGAGGACCCTGGCGGGCTCTAGTCCGCAGGGCCGCAGGGAGTCGGACACGACTGAGCGCCCAAGCACAGCACCCATACACGTATGTATAACTGAATCACGTTGCTATGCAGCAGAGGTTAACACAACGTCGTAAACCAACTGTACTTCAGTTAAAGGATAAAAAGCTCAATGTATTCCGTCATGGGTGCACTGTATGGAATATTTGCGGGCACTGTGACGCGCACCATCACACGTTAGTTCCTGTGGAAAGCCTTGGGGGTGATGAACTAGAGTGATGGTCCCGGGCCTCATGCAGTTCACATTCCGGTGACGGGAAGATGATGTGTGTCCGTCTCTGCAGGTGGCTGTGATGAGATAAGGCGCGTAACACAGAACTGACGCACAGCAGGGCTCAGCGCTTGTAGGTGTTATTATTACCCTGGATACTCAGCAAAACAGTGGTATTTTAGGTAGAGAGAATGTAGGTTGTGCGTGCTAAGTCACTTCAGTCATGTCTGACTCTGTGCGACCCTATGGAGTGTTGCCCGCCAGGCTCCTCTGTCCATGGGATTCTCCAGGCAAGAATACTGGAGTGGGTTGCAAGACCCTTCTCCAGAGGATCTTCCCGACCCAGGGACTGAACCCAAGTCTCTTACATTGCAGGCAGATTCTTTACCATCTGAGCCACTAGGGAAGCCCCTAGTGAAATACAGATGAGTAAGTAAGATGGAAAGGGATGAAGAATTAAATTGGTTCATATTCCTGTAATTTCCCAAATAACCCAACCTTCTTGGGTTCTGATTTTCATTTCAAGATGGTAGATGACCTACCAAGAAGATCAGGCAGCCTAACTCATGGGAGTTGGCCTCAACTGTGGGAACAGCCTCGGATGCCTTTTGGGATCAGGAGTACAGCCTTTTGGTGACTTGCTTTGCTGGGACTAAATCTCAACCAGGGACATTTGGAAATGTTTGCAAACATTTTCATGAATGGGAGGCATGGGGGAGGAGGTGGCTACTGGCCTCTAGAAGTCACGGATGCTGCTAATATCCAGAATATGTAGGCCAGTCTCACCTCCCTCACAAAAGAATTGTTTAGTTGCTCAGTTGTGTCTGACTCTTTGCGACCCCAAGGACTATAGCCCACCAGACTCCTCTGTCCATGGGATTTCCCAGGCCAGAATACCGGAGTGGATTGCCATTTCCTTCTTCAGGGGATCTTCAGGACACAGGGATCAAACCCGCATCCTGCATTGGCAGGCAGATTATTTACCACTGAGCCACCAGAGAAGCCCCTACAAAAGAATTAACTGGTTCAAAATGTAGATAATCCCCAAGACGAGAGACCATGAGATGAAGAAAGGAAAGGTAAAGTTGCCATCCCAAACTCCAACAATGTCATAAACAAAATTGGTGGTTTGAGAAGGAAAATGTCCACACTCTAATAAATGTGATGGGCCCTGGAAGGACCTCGCGATGGAGCTCATAAAAAGATGCTCAGGAGAACAAGTATGCACTGCTTTAGGTTTATTTACCAAAACGACCCTTCTTGGAGGCGATGATCATCCTGCTGTCTTCACTGAAGGCTGTGGGAATGCCTTTTCTTCGGGCTAAAGATTGTGTTTGCCTAGACTGCGATGGGGTGTTCTAAGAGCAGGGCAAGTCTGTCTGAAGATGTTTTACTCTGGGAAAATTAATGAGCCAGACAATGCAAAGGAAAAGAGACAAACTGTTCTTTTGGTTCCAAATAAATGCTTGTTTTCTGCCACTGCCTGAATTTCAATGGTCCTCAGTTTGACTGTGAAATTAACACTCTTTTGAGGTTAGCTGTGGGAATGGGGTGGGTGCCATTCACACCCCTTCGGAGCTATTGTCTGTCTGGGACGCAGGGCACAGCTCTGGCGCGTGGTCCACTTCCCCAAGCCCCACTGTCTCCAGCACCTCCCCAGCCTCATTCAAACAGCCCACCCCCTACAAGCAGGCACAACCCACGCTGCTGCCCTTCCCCACACTCGTCTCCCATCCACAAAGCAGTGAGGGCAGGTCCATCGACTTTAAGTCGGTCACTTCATCTCTCTGCACTGCCTTTTCTTCCTCTCTGAAATGCAGGACTTAGGGACTTCCCTGAGGGTCCCATGGTTAAGACTTGCCCTCCCAGCGCAGTGGGTGAAGGTTCAGTCTCTGGTGGGAGAGCTAAGGTCCCATATGCCTCATGGCCCAGAAGTCAAAACATAAACAAAAGCAGCCATATTGTAAACTTAATAAAGACTTTAAAAATGATCCATATACAGAGCCACCAACTGCAAAATGGCCTGTGCAGTTACCACCTGGGGGACCTAAACTCTTTAGGGCCATTTCCTTAGACTTTCAGTTTCCTTCCATCTCTAAAGTCTGGTGATTTTCTGAATCCTAGAAGCATTGGAAGGGGTCAGAACTCCTGTGAAGTAGGTCTGAAGTCACATCATGAAAAGATAACAAACAGACAGACTTTTGTCCATTTCTATACAAATTGTTTTTCCTTTGAGGAGTGAAAACTCTTTTTGATTATTCTTATGTATTGTTAGAATTCTTTCCGTAAAAATAGAACCCATTTTAAGTCCATCATCAGTAGGAACGTATGCCAGTATTTCTATATCCTATAAACCAAATAGCATTAGATTTTAACATTTTAATGGTTTAGTTAGTTTACGATGAGTAACTTTAAAATATTTAAATTGGAGTATCTTCAGCCCTTAAGGAGCCGGTCTACAGGCCCCCTTATTTACTTTATGGACCCTGTCACTTGTCCATTTTGAATGTGGTATCCTCACCAACTCACAGAGATATACAGAGCTTCTTCCCTTGATTTTTTTTCCCCCCACGGTGAAGATTCAAGAAAGAAATATTGAAGCTACAAAGAGAATGTTATTCTAGAGGAGATTTTTTTCCCCTCCAAACTAAATTTAAAAGAAGAAACTAAAGAAAGCATTGGATACCTTTCTTAAATTTACTATCAAAGATGACTAGCAAGTCTACTCCACAGGTTTTTAATGGGAGCATAAATTCTTCACCTCTGGTGAAGGAGTTAAGTGCAGAAGTCTTTAAAAACAGAAGAAAAACGGAATTATTCACTGCAAGATGTCAGCTATCTCTGCTTAGACTCCTTTTAAGAGTTTGGAAAACAAGAATAAAGAAAACACACAAGAAAAATTAATTGTTCCCAGACAATGTTTTACTAAGCTGATTTCCCTTTCTCTTCTTGTTCTTAAATTCTCTTACCAACCAGTCATCTCCCATGTCCACTCTCAACACAAAACCAGGCCCAAGCAAACAAAATCCTAGCCCCTTTTTAAAACTGTTTTGGTTACAAAAATAATACACATTCATTGTGTAAAAAGTAAAAAGACAGATGAGGAAAAAAGAAAACAGGATCCATCCATCATTCCACATCCAAGCGACAGCCACTGGTATGCCTTGGTTATACCCTCCCAGATACATTTCTATGAATACACTCTTTAAAAGAAGTCCTACTCTTTAAACTGCCCTGTATTTCATTTTCTTCATTTAACATGTTATGTGCACTTTCTGGAACAATTCTTTCTCATTGAAACCCATCCTGATTTATTTATAAATCAGAAGGTTGCTTCTACTGTAGAATCCTAACTATACTTCTTCCTTTCTACTGTTCTAAACTTACCTGTAACTCACACCTTGTCGCTTCTTTTTTGTGCACTTTCTAAGTTAGTTTCTTTTATTATATTCCTGGCACTGTTGGACCAAATGAAAATGCCCACCGCAGGCCCTTGACACACACACTGCAGTGTCTTTAAAATTCACACTGTGGTTATTGCTGCTCTCCAGCTCCAGGTGATCGACAACGGTGCCTGGGAGGGCTGTGTGGGCTTTCAAGCACAGAAGGTCTTTGGAAATGCAGCGATGATTTAGGAAGTGTGGGTGGCTCGGTTGACCCATGGCCCACAAACCATCACAGAAGAAGTTTCAAAGGTGACATTTATGGGGAGTGACTTTATCACTATACTATTATGATTTCTGGTAAAGAAGTGGGTGGAAAGCAAAATAGCAAGGGCTTTCCTTTGAGCAGAAAAAAACCAAACCTCACACAATAACAAATCCAGATTTCACTCATGAGGCTAAAACACCACTAAGTGCAGGCTTCATTAAATTACAGATACAGTGAAAACTGAAAATGTACACATTCTACAATGTGGAAATTCCATTCCTAAATGTAGATTATTAAATTCTAAATATTAGAGAATTCTTGCTTGTAATAATAAGAAACTGGAAAAATTAACTGGGGACAACCTCAGTCTCTCAGTAAGAAGATGAATAAATTAATTGCTGTCTATTCATGCAATAGAATATAATAGAGGAGATAAAACAAATATCTCTATATAAATCAACATGGATTGATTTAACAATATATTTGTAAGTAAAAAAAAAAGATAGATGCATGTAGAACAATAACACAGAGAACAATCCTATATACTAAGAAAATATATATAGTTATGGTCTGAGACATACACCCCAATCTGACAGTCTTTACCTCTGAAAAGTGAAGGACAATGAGACTGGCCGGGCTGAGAGGGTAAAGGCTAGGGGAGAAAAAAAGTCTTCCAGTTGTATCTGTAATGTCATGCTATTTTAATAGTAAAAATCATGGTGATAAAATCTAAGATGATATCAATCATAAAATCCACTATTATTTTCTGCATCATTCAGGAAAAAAAGTTGCCACCATATACCATTCATTTTAAAATGGACCCAATTTTAGAGATGCTAAGATGAGGAAAAATAGTGTGTCAAACTATATAAAAGGCAAAAATGCAAAAGATACAGATCTGCTAATTCATGAAGTCATGGAGTATCAGTTATATAAGGTTATGTAAATCTGCGAACTTTTAAAAACTTTTTCAAAGGGAAAAAAACACAACAAATATTGCAGAGAACAAAATTCCTCCATTACATATAGCATTTTAAATGTATGCAGCTCATGGAGCAAGTATGCTGCTCTAAAGCTTACTGCCTTTTTACTCATGTTCCCAAAATGAACTGGAATATGGTGAAAGTAGGAGACAGATCCTTGAAACTTTGTAACTTGAGAAGCACCTGGCTCATGACTTTCATACTTAACACCGACTCAAGAAAGCCTGGTTCCCCGAGTTGACATTCTCTCAGTTTAGAAGAACTGTCTCAAAAAACAAATCTTCCGTCTGCTTAATAGCCCATCTGCTAGGAATTTGATGCTGTAGAATTAGGTATCCTGCCTCACAGCTTATCACATCAGTTGAGAAAGCTATTATTCCCTGGGAGAAGCAAACTGAAAGTGACTCTATTTCCTCTACCTTTAATCATCAAACTGAAACCATCCTAACTCCTCGCTTCAATATGAAATTCATCACAGTAGGTCACAGCACGGGAACTAACATGCCTGTCCTCCTTTATTTCTCCCTGTGGTTTCAAGAAGGTTTTTTTCTGCAAAGAAGAGGAGAGGAAAAAAAGACCTGGAAGCATTGCCAGAGGAAATATGGATCCAGCTAAATTTGAATTTCACATAAACAATGAATAATTTTTAGTGTGAGTTTGTTCCGTGGAATTTCAGGTAAATAACAAGTAACCTTTTGCTCTACATGTGTGCAAAATATTACATCAAACATATGTTTACCAAAAATTTTGCATTATTTATCTGAAATTCAAATTTAACTGTGTTATTTTCTAAATAGGGCAAACCTATTAAGAGAATTAATCTGACCAAAAGAAAAGGAGAAAAACAGAACTGGAAGCTAAGTTGGTGACAAAAAAACAGAGAACTGGTTGAAAGTGGCTGCTAGGGAAAAAACAAGACACCCAGGAGCTGCCCTGAAGGGCGTCTATTTAACCTGGAGACGACTTACATGTTCTATTGTCTACTTGCTCAGAGGGTTTCATCCTGAATGACGCGCATATGAAAACGGCTGAGCGCAGACTGCAGTCCAGAAGCCCCGCTCGGCACCATGTGCCCCGAGGGCTCCCGAGAGGCACGGACTCGTCTGAAACCCAAGTTCTGCTGCCACCTTCCCTGTCCCCAGTGGGTAAAAGAATCCTGAGGTCTTCTTGTAACTTTGGATTTTGATTTCCACGTGCAGTGTGAGCCGGGGCCCTCTGTACAGCTAGAGGGGAGATGGATAACCTCCTCACCAGCTCGGGGAAGACCTGAAGGACTGAAGCCCGTGCCCTCGATGAGAACCGTTTTCTGTGACAAGTTCACAACTTCTAGAACACAGGCAGACCCTGAGTGCTGAAAAACATTTAGAAAAAAATGTATGCCCCTTCCTGTTCCTCTGTAAGTTATAAAAAGAGAAGGAAGGGAGTGGGGAGGCAGAGAGCGGGTGCGGGGCAGGCGCCCCTGGTCTGAAAGACGCAGGGACCGGGGAGTCAGGCACCTTCTCTGGGTCTGTGCAGACGGCGGGGCTACTGGCTGGTGCTGCCTGCCAGCCTGGCGAGCTCCTAGCTTCTCTTCCCTCCTTGGTTTTACTTACAGTGGTTGTGGAGGTGAGAATTAAGTTACTGGGTTTTTGCACCTTAAGTTTTGACCTCATGGGGTTTAAAGCTACTTTCACTTTTGCAAACCCTCAACCTGGGCCTCCTGGCAAAGGCAGCCTTGGGAGAAGGCATCTCCACTGTGTTCAGGGTGGAGTGGCAGGCTCTGAGCGTTGGCCTTTGAACATTCTGTCACAGTGATGTGGTGGGGAGGCCGTGCTACCCCCATTTTACAGATGAGGAGACTGAGGCAAGGAAAAAAGCCTGGGTCACCTGGCCATCTACACTTGTTTAGTCATTGTGTAGGACTCCTTTGCGGCTCCATGGACTGTAGCCCACCAGGCTCCTCTGTCCATGGGATTTCCCAGGCAAGAACACTGGAGTGGGTTGCCACTTCCTTCTCCAGGGTATTTTCCCAACCCAGGGATTAACCCCACATCTCCTGCATTAGCAGGCAGATTTTTTGCCACTGAGCCACCAGGAAAGTGCTTTAAAAGACACTAAAATCTCTGCAAATGTAATGAGATGGAGAAAATACTGTTTCCAAAACTGCCTTCAGAGAAAGCCACATAGGTGAAAAAGATGGTTGCTTTAATAAGCTGCTTAGGTCATGTAACTCTATTAAAAAAAAATTAAAAAATGGGTAGAAGATCTAAATAGACATTTCTCTAAAAAAGACATACAGATGGCCAACAGGTGCATGAAGATGTTCAACATCACTAATTATCAGAGAAATGCAAATCAAAACTACAATGAGGTATCACCTCATACCTTTCAGAATGGGCATCATTAAAGTGTCTACAAACAATAAATGCAGGAGAGGGTGTGGAGAAAAGGGAACCCTCCTACACTGTTGGTAGGAATGTAAATTGGTATAACCACTATAGAGGACAATATGGAGATTCCTTAAAAAATAAGAATAGAGTTACCATATGATCCAGCAATCCCACTCCTAGACATATGTCCCGAGAAAACCATAATTCCAAAAGATACATGTACCCCAGTGTTCATTGCAGCACTATTTACAACATCCAAGTCATGGAAGCAACCTAAATGTCCATCAAGACATGAATGAATAAGGAAAATGTGGCATATATATAATGGACTACTACTCACCCATTGAAAGAATGACGTAATGCCAGGTGCAGCAAAATGGATAGACATAGAGATGATCAAAGTAAGTGAAATAAGTCAGACAGAGAAAGACAAAAGTTATGATATTGCTTTTATGCAGAATCTAAAAAAATAAAAGAAAAAGAGAGAGAGATACAAATGAAGTTACTTACAAAACAGAAACACACTCACAGACTTAAAAAACAAACTTATGGTTACCAAAGCAGAAAGGTAGGGAGGAGGGATAAATCAGGAGCTTGGGATGAACACACAAATAGTGTGTGTTACATATGTATATATATATGCACTAGGATATATAAAATAGATAACCCTGACCTAGTGTACAACACAGGGGGCGCTACTCAGTGTACTATAAAAACCTATGTGAGAAAAGAATCTGAAAGAAACTGAATATATGTGCATGTATAACTGAATCTCTTAGCCGTATATCTGAAACTAATACAGCATTGTAACTCAGCTACACTCTAATAACATTAAAATGAAAAAATAAGCTTCTTAAAAATGATAGTGGAGAAGGAGGGGTACCCCAAGAGCTTGCAGTGGCGGGGGACTCAAGCTGCCTTCTAAGGGAGATGGGAAGTTTGCGTGCAGGGCTTTCTAAGGGGATTGTAAGTTTTGATCCGCACGGAATGGCTCTGGATCACCGAGGTCGTTTCGGCCCTCCCAGCACAGTGCCCTCCTGGTGTCTCCCGGAGAGCACGTTTTATCAACAAAGAAGGGAACGATGAAAGTCACCTCTCTTCTCATTAAGAGAATCCACTTCTCTGAAGAATCTCTTCTTTTTTACTAACACAACATTGTAAATCAACAATAGTCCAATAAAAAATTTTAAAGTCCATCAACTGACAAATGGAAAGTGGTATCTACATAAAATGAAATATTTTTCAGGAAGAAAAGAAATGAAGCACTGATAGTACTATGTTGAAAATTATGCTGAGTGAAAGAAGTCAGCCTACATTTTGCAGGATTCCATTTATATGAAATATCCAGAGAGGGGAAAAGTAGATTGGTAGCTTCCAGGAGCTAGAGGATCATGGGAAAAATGGGGAACGACGGAATGGGGTTTACTTGGGAGTGATGAAAATGTTCTAAAATTGATTGTGGTAATGATTGCACAACTCTGAGAATATACTAAACGCCATCGAATTATACACTTCAAACGGGTGACTCATGTGAATTGCACCTCAATAAAGCTGTTAGTTAACTTTTTTAAAAAAGAATCTCTTCTCTTTTGATAGTGATAAAATTTTGGAAATTAAGAAATTTTAATATCTTAATACATTCAAGAAAGCTAAGTTTTTAAATAAGTGCATCATGTTGAGTGAGTCGAGGATCACCAGATGTCTAAAGAATGAATACAATGACATGAGAATCAGTCTAAGCAAGGCAGCAACAGTGAAGAAAGACTGTTAATATCCTCAGAAAGAAAAGATACTCCATATATGAAATAAGACAGGATTCTACTCTTGAAAAATGATAACACAGATAATAAAAGTAGGTTTTGAAAAATAAAAGTCTGAAAGCAGAAATGAACATCTCAAAGTGCAAGAAGATCATTTTGAGGAAATTTCTCAGAAAGTAGAGCAAAAAGATAGAATGTAAGAGAGAAAAGATTCACAAATTAGAAATTAGAGAGTACCCAGAAGGCTAAACCTCCACATGAATGGAATTCTAGAAAAATAGAACAGGAAAATAATCAATGAAATATTAATAGCTAAAGAAAAACTTCCAGAGTTGAAGTCTCATCAAGTTTCACCACAATAAATTAAAACAGGTCCTTATCAAGTTTGCAGAACCATAGAATACTGGGGTCAGAGAAAAATCCCAAAGCCTTCCAGAAAAGAAAACAAAAGTTTACTTACAAAGGACCAAACTTCTGAATGGTTTCAAATTTCTCAATTGCAGTGGAAACTCAGAGAGAATGGAGAAATTCTGAGGGAAAATAGTTTCCAATTTAGAATTGTATGCTCATTACAACTGAGTTTCAGTGTAGGTTAAGAGATGCTTTTTGATGCACAATTTCTTAACATTTTTTAAACTCCTATGTACTTCATCTGCGATAGTAATTACCAGAGGTGCCACCAAAACTAGGGATGAAGCCAAGAGAAGGATGAACCTGAGTGACACAGCTAAGCCAGGCCAGAGTCCACAGCCGTTAGCTCTTAGGGCCTTTCTTATTATATTTGCACTTTATCAAATGATCACGCACATGATTTAACAACCATTCAGCAAGATTTGAAAGTTGTGGGATCCTTGAGCCATCTTTTTGTTCTCTCACTAATTCCTACTCCCCAGAAATAGCCACCTTCATCTCCTTTTTTGCTGTATCTTTGGCTATTGCCTTCAAATCATTAAATGAGTTCTATGAGTTTTCCATTTTAGTCATTTCCTATTTATTCTCTTCTCTGGAAGCTAAAGCTGTATTCTCCTTTCACCACCCCCACAACCACATGCCCCCTACCTTTGGATTGTTTTGCTTATTCTGAAAGTGGTTTCTTGTCTTGATTTCCAAAGCTTTCGCTTTTGTTTCCTATCACTCAAGATAGTATTTTGTATAGCGTGTGTGTGTGTGTAATGTGTGTGTGTGACTTGATGAGTGTATCAATGGATTTGAAATAAAGCAAAGACAAAGAAGCAGTAAAAGTAAAAATTTCTATAATCAAGACAAGCACACAAACGTGTGAATAAGATTTTTAACAGAAACCTAACAGAGATCATGCAGGATATCGGGCAAAATGGTAAAAGTGATAATAAGTAGATTTATCAAGGTAGCACATGTGAGAAATAAAAGTAAGTTCAAGATCAAAGAAAACACTCAGCCTTCCTACTTTAGATACAAATTGGCAATTAGCCTAGATCACCTTTCACAGTGACCAAAGAAGGGCTACAGAATCCAAACAGGGAGAATATGCCTCAGAAACTTTTTATATTTTTATTGAAGTATAGTTGGTTTACAGTGTCTTGTTAATTTCTGCAGTACAGCAAAATGACTCAGTTATCCACACACATAGATATTCTTTGTCATGTTCTTATCATGGTTTATCACAGTATATTGAATATAGCTCCCTGTGCTATACAGTAAGACCTTTTATGAATCAATTCTATCAATATATATAATACTTTGCATCTGCTAACTCCAAATTCCCAGTCCATCCTTCTCCCACCCCCACCCCCTTGGCAATCACAAGTCTGTTTGCTATGTCTGTGAGACTCTTTCTGTTTTGTAGATAGGTTCATGTGTGCCATAGTTTAGATTCCACATATAAGTGATATCACATGACATTTGTCTTTGTCTGCCTTACTTCACTTGGTATGATAATATTGAGGTCCATCCATGCTGCAAATGGTAGTACCCCATTCTTTTTATGGTTGAGTAATATTCCATTGTGTTTATATCACATCTTTTTTTTCAGGGATACATATACGTGTATCCATTCTCCTGCAAACTCCCCTCCCATCCAGGCCACCACTTAACATTGAGCAGCGTTCCCTGTAGGTCCTTGCTGGTCATCCATCTTAAATACAGGAGTGTGTACATGTTGGTCTCCAGCTCCCTAACTATCCCTTCCCCCTACCGTTCCTCCCTGGTAACTATCAGTTCATTCTCTAAGTCTGTGAACCTGTTTCTGTCTTGTAAATATGTTCATTCGCATCATTTCTTTTTCGATTTCACATATAAGGGATATTATACAATATTTCTCTTTCTCTGTCTTACTTTACTTAGTATGATAATCTCTATGTCCATCCATTGCTGCAAATGAACGAGTAATGTTTCACTGCATATATGTAACACATCTTCCTTACCCATTCCTCTGTCCGTGGAACACCTTTATCCATTCATCTGTCAATGAACATTTAGGTGGTCCACGTCTTGGCTATTCTAAATAGTGCTGTTGTATACATAGGGGTACATGTATCATTTTGAATTAGAGTTTTGTCTCAGCTTCAGAAATCTTAAAAGCCCTGCTTCCAACTTCTGTCTTTGATCTATGCAGTCTGTCCCTGTCTCTCACAGGGACAGACACTCTTCTTTCTGAGAACCAGGCTACCTGTGCGGCTCTTGAGGGAACCACTTGTCCTAGACACCTTATCCTCCAATAGTATTGATGAAGCCAGAGATGGACACATGATCCACAGCCAGGCAAATTCTAATCCTTTCTTGCAACGTTTATACAGTCTTATAGAGAAAAGAAGGTCTTGCTTCACAATGACATGTGCCACCTAAAACTCAGAATTTCTCAAATACATAAGAAAAAGATGGGTTTTGGAGGGAAACTAGAAACTTCTGCCACCATTGCCTACTAAGAAGACAGAGAAGGGTTATTCTCATTAAAACTGGCATTAGATTGAGGCCCTGTTAAAGGATAACAGAGACTCTTCCCACTTACGCTGTTTGTTGCTGTTTTTGAAATTTTTATTTTATATTGGAGTATCGTTGATTAGCAGTGTGTTAGCTTCACGTGTATGGCAAAGTGATTCTGTTATACATTTACATGGATCTGTTTTTTCATATTCTTTCCCTGTTTTTTAAATAGTAAATTGAGCAGAGTTCCCTGTGCTATCCTTTAGTTCTTGTTAGCTATCTGTTTTATTTATTGTAGTGTGTACGCGTCAGTCCCAAGCTTCCAATCTATCCCTCCTCATCACTCTTCCTTCCGGTAACCATAAGCTTGTCCTCTAACTCAGTGAACCTGTTTCTGTCTTGTAAATAAGCTCATTGGTGTCCTTTTTTTAAAAATTTCACATGAGTGATTATCCTATGATTTTTCTCTTTCTCTGTCTGACTTACTTCATGTAGTATGATTATCTTAGGTCCATTCATGTTGCTATTTGTTATTTTGTATGCAAATTGTTCCTTCACAGGCGGACGGATGTCATCATAAACAGACAAAAAGCAGGATTTGGAGAGAAGCGTGTGGAGGAGACAGCAGAGGGTCCTGAGCAGGGAATCATGTTTGCACGTGTTTGGGTAAACTGATCAGCTGACGGCTAGCTAAGAGGTCAGGATGGAATTTTGTACTGGAATAAGCCCACTACAGGTATCAAAGGAAACAATCCAAATTGTTTATGGATGCTCCAGAGAACCTTGAGAGCTGAGCTGTGGCACCTCTGACTCAAGTCCACCTGCCCTTCCTGTACCTACCAGCCTTGCTCAGGGCAGGTCTGCACTGTTTTTCACTTTAGAATTTCTCAGCACCCATGGGATAGAGTTTAGATTATGCAGATTTACAAAGGAAATGGATTTGAAAACTCATTTCAAGATGCTTGAATCCCTTAGATGGTTCAAGGAGGTAACAAGAGGATGAGATGTCAGGAGAGAGAGAATGTGTGTGGGGGGGCTCTGCTCTCAGCCCCATGGGCCCCTCCCCACCCGAGGCCCCTGTAAGGGGGCGGCGCTGCACCCACCGCTCCTCCCAAGTCCAGTGAGGAGGCATCCCTGGAACACAATGAATGGGACTGGCTAAGAGGTTTGCTGGGACGGACCTGTTGTCATCCTGGGTGCCCTGCTCCCCCGCCCTATCCTAGGGGGAGGGCTGGAGGGTTGCTCCTGTCTAACCAAAGCGTCCTGGTGGAGCCTTCAGAAGGACCCCTTGGAAAACCTTAAGTTGGGAGATAGCCTCACCCCTGAAAAGTCAGAGCAGCCTGTGGACTGGGGTCTGACTCCCACTGAGGAGTCTGACTCCCAGGAGGGAGAAGGCCTGCCCGAGTGGTTTGCCAGGAGCAGCCTCTAGGCTGAGATGCTGTGGACCAGGGAGTGCGTGCTAAGTCACTTCAGGCATTTCCAACTCTGTGTGACCCCCTGGACTGTAGCCCTTTAGGCCCCCCATCCGTGGGATTCTCCAGGCAAGAATACTGGAGTGGGTTGCCCTGTCTTCCTCCAGGGGATCGTCCCTACCCAGGGATCAAACCCAAATCTCTTATGTCTCCTGCATTGGCAGGTAGGTTCTTTAAGTGCACGAGAAGCTTCACAAAGCCAGCTCGGGCTCTTTGAAAGGCCTCTGTAAGCGGCAAGGAGAGACCAGAGCCTGTTAACATGAAGGTGGGTCACACTGGAAATTTCATTCAGGAGCAGGAGGAGACAGACCTACCGAGAAACAATGTTTCAGGGGACAGATAAGACAAAGATGCCATTTTATGGATGTCCCCATGCCTCAGGCTCATTGACACACCGCTTCCTTAAGATGCTAATAATAACCTAGGGAGAAAGTCTGTCCCTGGGAGGAAACGACCCTGAATGAACAGGACCATGAGGGATGGCCTGTCTTGCCCCTAGGCAGCACGCTGTGCATTAATTTAGCAGAGGGAGCCCTCTACTAGGATCTGTGTTCTAGACAGCTCAGAGGAGACGTCTGGGAAGCCCGGCACTAGCCTTACATGTATACGTCAGTATTTTCTGGGCTTACGTGGTGGCTCAGTCAATAAAGAGCACCTGCAAAGATTCACCCACGGGTCTAATCCCTGGGCTGGGAAGACCCCCTGGAGAAGGAAATGCCAACCCACTTCAGTATTCTTGCCTGGGAAATTCCATGGACTCAGGAGCCTGGTGGGCTACAGTTCATAGGGTCACAAGAGTCAGCCATGACTCAGAGACTACACCACCACCAGTATTTTCTATTTCTGTGGCCCTTCTATCTCCATGGCATATTTGTTGGGGTAGCCCAGGCACTTTTGCAGCAGCTGGAGGCAGCCTCATGGTTGCTGAGCCCTGGAGGAAACAGCCTTGCTTGACAGCATGTTCTAACCCACCAGGCCAGAAAGGGCTGATTGAAGAAGAATCAACATAGAATTCTCAACTCTGGGGAATCTGTGTGTTGGATTCACCTGAGAGTTTTCAAAAATACTCATACTCAGGCCCAGACCCAGACAATTAAACTCTGATCCATGGAATTGGGGCCCAGGTATCGGCATATGGAAAAGGTCCTGAAGTCATTTCAGCGCTCATCATAGGTGCAAAAGCCACTGGCAAGAAAGCAATGGGGAGACAATGCTCAAGTTATCTGATCAAAGGTTGAGCAGGTCCACTGGCTGCTGATGGAATCTGCCTGGGAGGGAGGCTGCTTTCCCAGTCATTTCAAGAAACACTGGCCCCAGGAACACTGAAACAGTTCTTTAAATTATGTTTTCAAAACCATAGAGGGTCAAGGTGGCTTCAGACTCCATATGAGGAGCATCTCACTTTCCTGGGGTCAACAATCCCTGAGCCTTCAGAGGTGCCCTGGAGACTTTCCTGGTTCCCTAATATACTGTCCTTTCTTCACCTCTCTTTGTCTTTAATGTTTAGTGCTCTTGTGCCTGCCCATCACTCCTGCCCCTCCCACACTTCCATCTCTGCGCCCTGCAGTTAGATCCTGACCACGGGGTCCTAAATTAGGGCCACAGGCTCTTCCCCTCCATCACTTCTTGTTGGTCTGCAGCCTGTAGGGGCTCTGTCTGACCACAGAGCCTGAAGATGTTGGAGGCTGTGGTGGGGAAATAAGGTGGAGGATAGAGGGTTTCTCCTGGTGGCTTAGGAAACGATTTTCCTTAGAGGGTAAAGAATCTGCCTGCAATGAAGGAGATGCAGGCTGACATGGGTTCAGTCCTTGGCTTGGGAAGATCCCCTGGAGGAAGAAATGGCAACCCACTCTGGTATTCTTGCCTGGAGAGTCGCAAGGACAGAAGATCAACAGTCCATGGGGCTGCAAAGAGTAGGACACGCCTGAGCGACTAGGCATAGTGTACACGGGACCTGTCCTCTAGTGGCCCTTGTACGTGTCCACTTCCTTTCAGTTACCTGGGACCCGCATGCTCTTCCTGATGGCAGCATACCTGGTTACCTGGGAAACTTTCTTCCACTTGTGTCCTCGCTGGAAGTCCGCGGTTCAGGGACCATGCCCTCTTGAACCAGCCAATCAGAAGCTCCCTCCTGAACTAGAGAACCACGCCCTCTTGAACCAGCCAACCAGGCACTCCCAGGAAATAGGCACAGTGGGAGCGCTGACCACACCGCTACACAGTCACCCTGCCAAGTCCTGCTCAGGCCGGTCCAGGTGAGAGGGCAGCACGCGGCTCCGACTCCGCCTCCAACATCCCAGGTGCCTCTCTCAACTCCCAGGAGCCTTGCAATTTCCTCCTTTGTGGTTCTTTGTTTTGCTTGCGGGTACTTGATTGAGAGGTTTTTTCCTTTTTTTCTTTTTTCTTTTCTTTTTTTTTTTTTGGTCACTGATGTTTCTGGTTTTCTTTTAGTTTTATTCTGTTTATTTTGCTTTTGCCTAAATTAGCCAGTATGTATTTCTCGAGTTTGTAAGCAAAAACCCTCTCTTAATCAGTTTTCCCTTTAATGTACATGAGAAATCCTTGTTCCTTTTAAGTGCTGTGTTTTTTATGAATCCACATTCCGGTATTATTAGGCTAAAAACAAAACCCAAAGCTCGCCCTGCACACCAACCACCCACTTCCCATCCCGGGTAGATTTCGGAGTTCCCTTACATCGGTTGATGATGAATGGCATTCATGAGCAGACTCTTCTTCCTGGGTCTGGGGCCAAGTGGGGGGTCCGAAGAGACACTCAAGTCAGTCTTGCACTCATCTAAAGTGTATGAAGTGAGGTTCAGTTTGCTATTACTTTCACCTCACCTGCCATTGTACATTCCCACGTGTGACGTTCCACGTGAGGAATCTGTGCATGCGGACCTTGGTACCCTGGGAAGCCCCCCCAGCAGACCTGAGGTGCCTGGGTTCTAGTTGTGCTGTGGTCAGTATCATGTGACCTTGAGCAAGTCACTTCACCTGCCAGACTTGGTCTCTTCACCTACAAAGTGAAAGACTGTGAGAGCCTGATGCCCAGGTGTCACATGTACTGGTCACAGGAAACAGAGCTCATAGTCTGGTGTCACAGTCACCTGGAACCTGTGACTCCAGACTTGGCAGGGCCTGGAGACTGGCTCATCATCTTCAGCACCTCTTCAGTCAGCTTCTCTGCGGCCACCACGACCCTCTCTGCTGCCAGAACTACTGCTGCAACTTCCTCTCGTTCAACTCTGCCCTCATCCAAATGCCTCCTTACGGCAGAGAGCCTTCTGAAGGTGAATCTAACCACGTCAGGCCATTTCTTTTAGGGTACAGAGCAAAACCATTGATCTGACCTGACCCCTTCCTGTGTTTTCAGTCTCATCTCCTATCACTCTTGCTTTTGCCAGCTTTCAGTTGCTCGGAAGACTGAAGATTCTTCTTGTCCCAGGACCTTTACACAAGCTCTTTTCCATAAGTCCCCTTGCCTAGTAGATCTTGATTCCAAGATTTCATCCTCAAAGAAGTTTTACTAACCTCTTGAATAAGCCGGATAGCCCTGCCAATGATCCCCGTACTTGCCTGCAGTGTCCTCATCTCTGTCATGAATTATACATTTAAATATATGTTTACTTGAAAGGCATTATTCCCCCCACTGTTTTCCTCATCACTCCAACCTCGACACAGCGCAGTGCCCAGCACGTGGTGGATGTGCAGTAAATGCACTGCTGGGGACTTCTCTGGTGGTCCTTTGGTTAAGAATCTGCCTTCCAATACACCGCCATGAGTTCCTTTCCCGGTTGGGAACTAAGATCCCAAATGCTGCGAGGCAATTAAGCCCATGTGTCATAACTATAGAAGCCCACACACTGCAGCGAAGACTCAGCACAGCCTTTTTTAAAAAAAAAAAAAAAAAAAACGCACTGCTCAAATGATCACAGGAATATAATTGGGATATCTAAACATCTCCCTTCTGTTTCTTGCTCTGTGAACTTTGGGTCGGATCCATATCACCACGCAGGCCAATGTCCACCTACCTAGATCAACTTCTTCCTTATTCTTACAGAATGCACTCTTGGGAAATGCTATCATAAACTAAAATGAAACTTACCATCGGTAGTACCTGGGGTTTTATAGATATACTGGCTTTTTACTCAACAGTGAACAATGCCTAGATTTATCTTGAATCCAAGGAATATAGCTACGTTAGCAGAATATCAGAGGTTCAAAGGCCAGCCCCTCCTTGTGACATCTATTTTTCCTGGTGCCTTGGGCCCCCACATTTTCCACAATAGAGGGTCTCCAGAGCTGCTGGATCCATCGTGAGAAGGTTACGCATGGTATTCCCCCCAGTGCATCCTACCCTGCTTCCCTGATGTGGAATTCCTTCCAGAAACACTGGAGCCCCTTCTCGGAACAGCTTGAGTACCGCCCTCACAATAGCTCCTGCTGGCTCAGTATGAACAGTGACATGTCTTTCTCTAGGTGGCTTTGATTACAATCACAGACTCACACACTATCTACACCATTGCTTCTACAAGCTTATCCCATAGAGCAGCAATCTCCTTGACTGTCATGAATGATCTGGAGAAGGCAATGGCACCCCACTCCACTATTCTTGCCTGGAAAATCCCATGGACGGAGGGGCCTGGTAGGCTGCAGTCCATGGGGTTGCTGGGAGTCAGACACAACTGAGCGACTTCATTTTCACTTTTACTTTTCCCTTTCACGCATTGGAGAAGGAAATGGCAACCCACTCCAGGTTCTTGCCTGGAGAATCCCAGGGACAGAGGAGCCTGGTGGGCTGCCGTCTATGGGGTCGCACAGAGTTGGACATGACTGAAGCGACTTAGCAGCAGCAGCAGCATGAATGATCAGCAGCATCAGAGGACAAACCAGCCCTGGGTTCAGTGGAAGGTAAGATTACTTCCTGAAGCTCAATGGAACTGGATGTCTCTCCTAGCTGTATGACTGTAGTGATGCAGGGATGTAGGGATGCAGGTGCTGTAGTGACTGAAGACACCATACTTGGGAGCCAGGCAGACCTGGAGTTATTTCCTCCCTCTGTCCTTGTGAACTTGGGCAAGTGATGCTTCTGTGGCCTCAGGGTCATCATCCATAAAATGAGAATCTCACAGGACTGGAAAAGGTCAGTTTTCACTCCAATCCCAAAGAAAGGCAATCCCAAAGAATGCTCAAACTACTGCACAGTTGCACTCATCTCACACGCCAGCAAAGTAATTCTCAAAATTCTCCAAGCCAGGCTTCAACAGTACGTGAACTGTGAACTTCCAGATGTTCAAGTTGGATTTAGAAAAGGCAGAGGAACCAGAGATCAAATTGCCAACATCCACTGGATCGTTGAAAAAGCAAGAGAGTTCCAGAAAAACATCTATTTCTGCTTTATTGACTATGCCAAAGCCTTTGATAGTGTGGATCACAACAAACTGTGGAAAATTCTTCAAGAGATGGGAATACCAGACCACATGGCCTGCCTCCTGAGAAATCTGTATGCAGGTCAGGGAGCAACAGTTAGAACTGGACATGAAACAACAGACTGGTTCCAAATAGGGAAAGGAGCACGTCAAGGCTGTATATTGTCACCTGCTTATTTAACTTATATGCAGAGTACATCGTGAGAAACACAGGTTCTCTTCATCCAGGCCTGGATGAAGCACAAGCTGAAATCAAGATTGCCGGGAGAAATATCAATAACCTCAGATATGCAGATGACACCACCCTTATGGCAGAAAGCAAAGAAGAATTAAAGAGCCTCTTCATGAAAGTGAAAGAGGAGAGTGAAAAAGTTGGCTTAAAACTCAACATTCAGAAAATGAAGACCATGGCATCCGGTCCCATCACTTCATGGCAAATAGATGGGGAAACAGTGGCTGACTTTATTTTCTTGGGCTCCAAAATCACTGCAGATGGTGACTGCAGCCATGAAATTAAAAGACGCTTGCTCCTTGGAAGAAAAGTTAGACAACATATTAAAAAGCAGAGACATTACTTTGCCAATAAAGATCTATCTAGTCAAAGCTCTGGTTTTTCCAGTAGTCATATTTGGATGTGAGAGTTGGACTAGAAAGAAAGCTGAGCGCCAAAAAATTGATGCTTTTGAACTGTGGTGTTGGAGATGACTCTTGACAGTCCATTGGACAGCAAAGGGATCCAACCAGTCCATCTTGAAGGAAATTAGTCCTGAATATTCATTGGAAGGACTGATGCTGAAGTTGAAACTCCAATACTTTGGCCACCTGATGCGAAGAACTGACCATTGTAAAAGACCCTGATGCTGGGAAAGATTGAAGGCGGGAGGAGAAGGGGACGACAGAGGATGAGATGGCTGGATGGCATCACTGACTCAACGGACATGAGTTTGAGTAAACTCCAGGAGTTGGTGATGGACAGGGAGGCCTGGCGTGCTGCGATTCACGGGGTCGCAAAGAGTCAGACACGACTGAGCTGAACTGACTGAAGGCCTGCCTCACGTACAGAGACACACCTGGAGCATGAGGAGAGGCTTCAAAAGGCGAGAGTTCTTCAGTTTTCTGGCTCTGAGGACAATGGACCCCAAGATCAAGAAGGAAACCTCTGACATCAGTCTGCTACATTGCTATGACAACACACGATGCTAAAATCCACCTGCAGGAGAAGAGACAAGACTTTACTGTTAATTTACTAGGTTTCTCTGCACAGTTTGCTTCACTAGACTGTGCTTTCGTTGGTACCTCCATCTGACTTGTAGATAATACTGATAAGTGAGACAAAAAAAAAAATCCCCCCATTATTTCATCTAACTGCTATTAGGATGCTTTTTCTAGATAAGTTCATCCATCATCCCTTCAGTTTTCCTTCCCGTCTGAGTTTAAAAGGCTGTAATGATCTTGTGCATATATATGTGCTCATTTGCTTCAATCATGTCCAATTTTTTGCTACCCTGTGAACTGTAGCCTGCCAGGTTCTCTGTCCATGGGATTCTCCAGACAAGAATACTGGAGTGGGTTGCCATGCCCTCCTCCAGGGGATCTTCCAGACCCAGGGATCGAACCTAGGTCTCCTGCGTTGCAGGCAGTTTCTTTACCACTGAGCCACCAGGGAAGCCCATAATGATCTTAGTCTTATTTATTCTTTCAGAGCAGGGATTCTCCATGTAGGTGATTTTGCACCCAAGGGACATATCTGTAGACGTTGTTATCAACACCACTGGGGAGAAGTACTACTGACATGTGGCAGGTGGAGACTGAACCAGGATGCTGCTGCATACTCTACGATGCATGGGACAGCCTCGTGACAGAACTACCCAGCCCCACGTGTCAGCCCCGCCAGGCTGAGAAACCCAGGCTTGGAATCAGGCCAGTCAGCTTCTCAGCCACAAGAGAAGCTGCCCTTGAACTTGGCAGTTCAGTAGCTTCGATTCAAAGCGAAGCCCCTCCCATTAAACTTCTTTGATTCCCTCCCTCCTCTCCCGCTCTGACAAACGGCTGCTTCAAAATAGTAACATGCAAAGTCTGTCTTCAACACACCGAGTCAAGAGATTCAGAGTTAAGGTTTAAAATTTCGAGGCTAGCACTCTGCTGTTAAAATAGACCAAGACTTAAGGTAGGTGCCAGGGTGTGAGCTGGAGACAAAGTGTCAAGCCAAGCTTTCGACGCCAACCCTGCTGTTTTTTTGGCTTTTGTGGGCTTAGGTCAGACTCTCTCTGCTATCCTGGGGTGGTTGCTCTGTGGTTTCCTTCTGACTTCTATAGAACTTAAAGAAACAAACATTGGCAATATTCAGAGCAGGCCTCAAGAGAGGAAGGCGTGAGCTATTTAAGGTTTGGAATCTAAATTTATAAATCATATCGCTGATGAAATCACTAAGATGTGGCACTTCATGTTCTAGATTCTTCACACTTACAACACACAGTCGTTCATGTTGTTTGCCTGTAGAGTCGAGTGATTACTTACTAATTTTGTGAGACGCAGAAGATAAGGGAGCAGAGCCTCAAAGCATATTGCAGTAAGTCCCCTGCATATGGACAGCTTCTGTTCTGAGCGTGCATTTGTAAGTCCAATTTGTTAGTTAAGTCCAGCAAAGTTAGCCTAGGTACTCAGATAACACAATTGGCTATATAGCACTGCACCTGTGATAGGTTTATAATACTTTTCACACAAATAATGCATCACAAACAAAAACGAACACAAAAAATAACGACTACATTTTTAATCATACAGTACGGTACCTTGAAAAGTACCATAGTACAGTATAACAACTGGCATACAGGGCCTGGTGTCGAGGGAACAGGCAAGAAGAGTTCCTGACTGGAGATGGGAGAGGAGGTTGGAGAGCTGAAGGATCATTAGTAATAGGAGATGGAGGGCAGGCTGCGATCTCACTCATGCTCAATGTTGATGGAACGCACGTTCGCATCTTTGAAAGTTGGCAGCTTGAAGGTTCTTACGGAACTCACTGTATTGAGACAAAGAACAGAACAGACCTCAGCCCTGCCTCCACCACTTATATTCTGAACGAGCTGTGTAATTTCTCTGAGACTCTCCTTCTCCTTCTATGACACGGCGAGAAGGATCTTTGCCTCGTGGATGGACACGGCGCATAACATAGCAGCCAAGTTCAAGAGAGACCTTTCCTACACGTGAACCCCTAATCAAAAGGCATAAGCTATGGGGACTTCCCTGGTGGTCCAATGGCTAAGACTCTGAGCACCCAATGCCCGTGACCTGAGTTCAATACCTAGTCAGGGAACTAGATCCCATGCCACAGCTGAGAGCTCAAATGCCACAGTGAAGATCCGTCACAGCCAAATAAACAAATCTTTTTCTAAACAGTCAAGGTCTGTCTTTCAGTTATGAAAAAGTAAAACTAAAAATTCTAGACCACAAATGACATGGCAGCCTGCTGTGAGATTCAAGAGAATTACAAAGAGATCACCCATGATTCTTTAGCTTGGTGCCAATAAATACCGTATATGTTTATTGGCAAGAAGACAGAAAGAAGGACTGGGATACCAAAGGTAGAAAAGCCAAGGATGTGCTCAGGACAGTCAAGTTGGCGTGATCAGCTAGACTGTAGCGTATTCACAGGACTGCAGTCAGATCTGAAACCAGAAGAGGAGTTGTCTGTGGCGTCAGCTGTCTCCCCCAGTAACAGGCATTTGTTGGCACACATCACTGAGCACTTCCTTGTGCTCATGTTCATGGATCTGCAGGTCAGCTGGAGTTTGGCTGGTCTCAGTTGAGCTTGGTGGACAGCACTGTTTTGCTCATGGCAGAGCCGGTTTAAGAGCTAAGCCAACCGATGAAAAATACACTTAAGACCTTTGCTCCTGCAACATCTATTCATGTTTCACCATCAAACCACATCACAAGGGGTAGGGGAATAGACCCCACCTGCAGAGGGAGGGCAGAGCAAAGCTATAAGGCAAATGTCTGGGTGTATTATGTAAACCTATCACAGTGGAAAGAAGAATTGGGACCAGTAATCAAATCTATCCAAGACCATAGGAGGGCAGATGGTAAAAATGGAAGTAATGAGCTGTCTAAAAAAAAAAAAAAATGGTCACAACAGGAAACCTTTGGAAGGAGTGAAGTATTCAGAGCTGTGGCTGTCAACATGGGTGGAATAGATTGGAGAAAGGAAAGTGGATACCAGAGGCAGTTAGGGACATGCTGTGCCTAGGAGGATGGGTGGGTGTGTTTCAGAGGAGGTGCTGGACATGGAAATGAGGGACAAAGAGAAAAAGAAGGTGATTTCATTATTGGTTGACCATTGGGTGGGGAAAGTAGCTTTTGCTTTGACTCTGAAAAGAAGTCATCAGAGATAAATTTGGAAGTGGAAGGTTTCAACTTGATAGTCAGGAGGACGGTAAAGCTACTCATAACAATAGCATGTCTATTTTACTGAGCATGTACATATTCTTTACCAGGTGTAGTGCTAAGAATTTTATTGACATTCTTTTATTAATCTTCACAATAAGCCAAAGAAATAGATACAGATTTTATCTCCATTTTTAGGATGAGGAGACTGAAGTAACCTGTCCGAGATTCATACCTAGAAAGTGGTGGAATCAGGGTTGAGAACCCAGTGGTCATGTACAGAATCTACACTATGTCAACATTCTTTCATTTCCGCATTTTTTACCCTTCTGTATTGCTGAAATGGTCATATTTTATATCATATTTAATTACACACCAAACTATTTCTCAGTGACCAAAGAGATAGTCTGAATGGCAAGTGGAATTCTTTGAAATGCTTGAATTTTAGGGTGAAAATGTGTGAGGTGATGGGGAGAACAGGAATAACGGATGTCCTGGTAACCAGAGTGGTCACGATGGACATCAGTGACATCCACAATTATTTTATGAAACAGACTTTTATTTGATCTTTCTGGTTTTGTAGTCCTGTCTTTCACTCTCCATAGCCTAACCACTTTCCAGGGACAAATAAAATGAAGAGGTTGCCAGTAGAAATAAATACCACGTAACTTTAAGAGACCCTGAATATCCATTGGAAGGACTGATACTGAAGCTGAAGCTCCATTCCTTCGGCTGCCTGATGCAAAGAGCCAGCTCATTGGAAAAGATGCTAATGCTAGGAAAGATTGAAGGCAAAAGGTGAAGGGGGCAGTAGAGGATAAGATGGTTGGGTGGCATCATCAACTCAATGGATATGAGTTTGAGCAGACTCTGGGAGATAGTGGAGGACAGAGGAGACTGGCGTGCTACAGTCCATGGGGTTGCAAGTCACTTTACTTTAGTGGCTCAGTCATAACCAACTCTTTGTGACCCCATGGACTGCAGCACACCAGGCTTCCCTGTCCATCACCAACTCCTGGAGCTTGTTCAAACTCAGGTCCACCAAGTTGGTGATGGCATCTCATCCTCTGTCATCCTCTTCTCCTCCTGCCTTCAATCTTTCCCAGCATCAGGGTCTTTTCAAATGAGTCAATTCTTCACATCAGGTAGCCAGAGTATTGGAGCTTCATCTTCAGCATCAGTCCTTCCAATGAATATTCAGGACTGATTTCCTTTAGCATTGATGGGCTTGATCTCCTTGCAGTCCACGGGACTCTCAAGACTCTTCTCCAGCACCACAGTTCAAAAGCATCGGTTCTTTGGTGCTCAGCTTTCTTTATAGTCCAACTCTCACATCCATACTTGACTATTGGAAAAACCATAGCTTCACTCCTTTTCTTCCAAGGAGCAAGTGTCTTTTAATTTCATGGCTGCAGTCACCATCTGCAGTGACTTTGGAGCCCAACAGAATGAAGTCTGTCACTGTTTCCATTGTTTTCCCATCTATTTGCCATGAAGTGATGGGACCAGATGCCATGATCTTGGTTTTTTGAATGTTGGGTTTTAAGTCAACTTTTTCACTCTCCTCTTTCACTTTCATCAAGAGGCTCTTTAGTTCCTCTTGGCTTTCTCTTTGGGGTTGCAAAGAGTCAGACAACTCAACAGCAGCAGCAGCAACAACAAAACTTTAAGATGTGCTTCCCTAAAGTTTCAGAACTGAGCCTCCATTCCTTGATTGGGAGATGGTACCTCCCTGAAACTGGAAGGAGGGCGCCCCCTCACCAAACATGTGGAGTTCATGCCTGAGTCATCCCCAGATTACTACTTTTCGCCCCACACACTGTGGGGGATTAAGTCTCCACTCTGAAATGCTCTTTGAATCTAAAACCAAGTCATCAGGACCATATGCTTTCAACTCCTCTGTTTCTTCTCAAGTTTTCAGCCAATCTTTGAATCATGTTAGCTTTCTGCAGGGAGCAATAAACAGAAAAGTGGCCAAAGATTTTGTAATATCTTCTTTAATGTCTTTGCATAAAACCTCTCTTCAATCAGTGAGCTTGATACTTAATTATTCCCCTTAAGAAAACCTCTTTGAATATCTGAAATCTGAGGACAGCATTCTGGGTTTTGATACTGAGGAAGAAGGAACAAAGTCTCCTGGAATTGCCTGTTTCAGAAACAGCACTACGAATGGCTTCTAGGTTGCATTGAAAAGATGTAAATGGCAGATCTTTCTGACTCTATAGGAAGGAGGAAAAGAATGCCATGCTTCTTTTTCGAAGAATGCATAAGCTTCTCATTTTGTCTTCTTTGATGAAGAGGTAAGCCTAGCACCATCTTGAGGAGGCCAGTAGACACCAAAGCCAATAACAACACCAGCCATGCAGGCTGGCACCTGTCAGGTAGCACGTCAGCTAACACCTCTGACATCCCACCTCCATTATTTCCAAAGCAAGTTTTTTTGTTTTCTAATACACTGCCAATTTAAAAGGTGCCATTTTTGACAACCTTCTTGCTCTTTTTAAAAGAAGGCTGGGATTGGAAAGGAGGCAAAGTTGAAGATTCATCTGTGACTTGTAGAGATGATCTCATTTTCGTTTCACAAGATGAACTACTCAATTACAGATGGAAGTAAGTTTGGATCAGAGTTCACCATAATTGCCTTAGAAAAAGAACTCAGGACAAATGGGAAGAAAAGACAATGATGGGCTAAATTTAAAAAACATTGACAGCAAATCTATGAGTGTGACCATAATGATATTTATAAGAATGACCTCTGTGATGGCGCAGAGTTTCAAGAAGAAACCACCTCCAGTGATTAGTGTAAGGGGAAACAGAGGATTTTAGGAAAGTCATTTAATTTCCTTGCCCCTTGGGTTCCTTCCATGTCAAGTCCAGGTAGTCATAACACCCCTGTTAATTTCTTTAGGCTATTTAAAATTTGAAAGTGTTTTGAAAATTGTGTAGTACACACCCTGTTAGTCACTCAGTCATGACTCTTTGCGACCCTATGGACTGCCGCCCACCAGGCTCCTCTGTCCATGAGATTTTCCAGGCAAGAATACTGGAGTGGGTTGCCATTCCCTTCTCCAGGGGATCTTCCTGACCCAGGGGTTGAACCTGGGTCTCCTGCATTGCAGGCAGATTCTTTACCACCTGAGCTACTTTCCCCATTCAGATTGTTACAGAATACTGAGCAGAGTTCGCTGTGCTGTAAATAGGCCCTTGTTGACTGTTTTTTATATACAGCAGTGTGTATATGTTGGACTTCCCTAGTGGCGTAGTGGTAAAGAATCTGCCTGCAATGCAGGAGATGCACATTCAAACCCGGAGTCAGGAAGATCCCCTGGAGAAGGAAATGGCAGCCCACTCCAATATTCTTGCCTGGGACATCCCATGGACAGAGAGCCTGATGGAGTTCAGGGAGTCACAAAGAGTAGGACATGACTGAGTGACTAAACAACAATAACAACCGTTAATTTATCTGTGTTTTTGTTCTTAGTGTGAACTTGCTAAGGATCTCATCATGAAAAGTCCCCAGGACTGAGTTTTCTCCAAGTTATAATCTTCATTCGAAGTCTAAAGTGGGAGACTGCATCCTGCCTCTTCTATGCCCAATTCTCACAGAACATCCTGCACCTTTGGGTGCTTGAGGGAGAGTGCACGGATGGCAGCAGAGAACTCACACTCAGCCGACAGGTGATAGCCCAGGTGGGGCTGGAAGTGCTGCTTGGAAGTGTGGCCAGTGGAGATTGTGGCACATGAGGGCAGGAGGCGCCCGACCTCCTGTGTGTGTTACTGACACGCACATATGTACACACGCACACTTTGCTGTATACACTAAACTAACACAGCATCGTTAATCAATTATACCCAAATATGAAATAAACATTAAAGAGAGAAAGGTACCACCCCAGATTCTGGATAATCTACCCTCAGAAAATCAAGTAAATCAAAATAAGGTGGATCCTTCCCGAAGACTCAGCATTGCTTCCTGCAGAGACCTCACCCCTTAACCAAAAACCTGACTCACGGAAGAGTTCAAAACAGCCAAAGAGCAAAGCTTCCAGCTTCCATCTCCTTTCTAAGTCTCCTTAGTTTCTTTGAAGCCAATTCTTGTATTTACACCCTCTGTTTTACATGCTTTGGAAAGATAGAACTAAATCCCCACCTGTTCTAATAAACAAAACATGACAGATGACCAAAAGTGTGAAAGCCAAAACCATGTGAAAAACTGCCTAAAAGATGAGCAGCCCATTTGGAGGGAAAATACGTGGGTTGCTAGTGGGAGTTTCTCACTCGTCACTTTTTACACGGGCTTTTGCAAAGGGGAAAGGTTATGAGGAGGTGAAGCGGGGCGATCTAGCCAAGAGTTCTTTAAAACTTTTTAAAAGTCAGATTGCTATTAATCTATGGAAATGTCACTTGCAAATATTTAAAATCCCCTCCAAAATAACCTCCAGTTTAAGCTAGCTGGAAAACATGAGACGCAAGAACAAACAAATCACCTAAAAGTTAAGATGGCAGACCCCCACGGCCCGGAGTGGGGAACATGCGGTTGGCGGTTCCGAGGAAGAAGCAGAAACGGTGCTTGGAATCTCAGTTTTCATCACTACATCAGTGAGAACAACTGCAGCGGAGGCTTTGAAGTACATCCCCAAAGCTCTGAAACCCTCGTTTTTTGGTGGCACTCTTCACAGAACTGTTCTTGCACAAAATGCTGAAAATCATTGTCACCATAAATACAGGTTTATTAGTATATTTGATGATTGATGTTACAAAATAGAAAGAGAATTGGTTTAGGATTTTGCATGGTGGGATGTATGCAACTAGAGATGATCAAACTAAGTGAAGTCAGACAGAAAATGAGCTACAAGGAAGAACCAAGATAGATGATACCATATGATATCACTTGTATGTGAAATCTGAACTATAACACAAATGAGCATATCTATGAAGCAGAAACAGACTCACAGACACAGAGAACAGACTTGTGGCTGCCAGCTGGGAGGTGAAGTAGGGGATGGAGGGCCTAGGAGTTTAGGATTAGCAGAGGCAAACTATTACAGATAGATGGACCCTGCTCTATAGCACAGAAGATTATACTCATTATGAAAGGATAATGGAAAAATATTTTAATAATATGTGTGTGTAACCGAATCACTTTGTGGTACAGCAGAAATTGACACAACATTGTAAATCAACTATACTTCAATTAAAAAAAAATTTTTTTTAATGTATTATGGAGAACAACTTCCTGAAAGGTATTTCTAATTGGTTTCATTTGTTTCAATTTTGGGTCAGGTTTATCAATGAGTGCCTTTATTCACCAAAGGGAATTAGGGACCCACAAATGCAGAAGTGTACACAAACTCACTGGAGCTCTTCAGCCTACTTCTGTAGGATTTGCTTTGTTGGTTTTTCTGAAATGGAACCTTCATTGAGACTGATGGGCCACTATGTTGCTAAAGGTGGCATTTTTAGACAAAAACAAGACATGCCAAAGGAAAATCTTTGCCAAGGATTGTTTCTTTAATCAAGAAGAAAAGTCAAGATATAATGGCAGAACAAAGTCAGATCATACACCAAAAATGTAATAAATTGAAAAAAGGAAAAGGAAAAACATGGTATATATGAGTATAATTTGTTTAAGTGCCAATGATATACATGGTGATATATATATAAAACTTAGGCAAAGGACTTCATATCATGTTTTGAAAACAGAGTGATACTTCCCAGTAATTTACACAGCTCCTAAAATCTAAGAAAACTCACTGCAAACCAAAACAATATAATTTGAAATATAAAATAAAAAGATAATTGAGAAAAATATTTGCAACATATAATAGACTTATAGATCAACTAAAAACAAACAGCACGCCTATAAAAAATGGTTAAAGGAATTACATAGGAAGTTCACAATGGATGAAATATAAATGGTCAATAAACATACCAAAAACTTCAATGTATGTAAAATAAACCACAATTTTTTTTTAAAATGTCTTACTGATGGTCAACGGAATGGAGGAGAAAACCGATTTAGAAGCTCGTTTTTCATAAGAATCTGGTATCAAATAAAAATGGCATTTAAAATCAATAGGGAGTCCAATAGTCAAGAAATTGTGGGTCATTTGAGGGGGAAATAGTTATATTCCGAGTCACACACACAATTTTGCACATCATTTCCAAAAATAAATTTCAGATGCCTTAGAGATGTTGATTTTTAAGAAACATCAGAAAACTAGTAGAAAATTCCACGGAAGAGTATTTGTCTAATCTTTGAAGAGGAAAAGACTTACTTTAATGTGATCCTATGAATAAAAATTTTAAAAAGGAATTAAAATGACAGCACAGTGAAAAGAGTGTTTAATGCAAAAATGTAGTTGACAAGTGATTGAATTACTCACTTACCACAGGTGCTAAAATTGGAATCACTAAGAGATCAGAGGAAAGGGTTCAAAGCCTCCCTCCTGCAAGGTGGGACCAGCAGCCAGGCCTGCCACCCCATTCCCATGGTGCGTCCAGAGCCCCAGCCTGGGAGGAGACCAGAAATCCTGAAATCGAAGGGCCTGTCTCACAGAGGAAGCCACGGAAGCCCAGATAGTGAAGGACCTGTTGCTGGTCGGGTGCAAGCCCTTCTCAATTTCTGTTTTTCGTGATGAGCTTTCATCGGAGTTGAGGCAGTCCTGAGAACCATTCTTTTCCTTCTGCCACCAGATCGCATGGAACATGCATCAGCAGTTTCTGGTTTTTGGTTAAATTTCATAAGGAAATTAGTCATACCCAGAATCAAAGTAATTTTATTGACATCGTAGGTACCTGCATTTTCATCCACAGCATCTTAGGGATAAAAGGGGACTTGCTTTATGAGCCCCGATCATCCCTAAGGACACAGATGAGGTGTGGGTCACAATTTCCAGTGTGTGCGTGTTGGGGCGACTGTCTCCCCACTTGTCCCAGCCACTTTCTGCCCCCATCGGGGTGTCCTACCACTCATCTCAGTCCTCACACCTCTGCTCAGAGGTAGCAATAGGTCCCACACAGTAAGGACTCTGAACCACTGACTATAGATCAGAGCTTCCAACAACCCCCTCAGAGGCTTGGATTCAATTAACTTGCTAGAGCAGCTCACAGAACTTAAGGGCTTCCCAGGTGGCACTTGGTAAAGAACATGCCTGCCGATGCAGGAGACGAAAGAGATGCGGGTTCAATACCTGGGTCGGGAAAATCCCCTGGAGGACGAAATACCAACCCATTTCCAGTATTCTTGCCTGGAGAATCCCATGGACAGAGGAGCCTGGCAGGCTACAGTCCATGTGGTTGCAGAGAGTTGGACATGACAGTGAATGAGCATGCACACACCGCAGAGGCCCAGTGAATGAATTCACTGGATGAAGTCATTGGCCATTGGTGACTGAACTCAATCTTTAGCCCCTCTTCCCTCCACCGAGGCTTGTGGGGCGTGGGGGTGATGAACGTTTGGTTCCAGTTCCCCTCCCCACTTAGGTGAGGGCCAAAAGTCACTTCATTAACATAACAAAAGACACCTTGGTCACCCTTATCATTTAGGAAATTCCAAGAGTTGTAGGAGGTCTGTGCCAGAAAAAAGGGACAAAAACCAAGTGTGTATTCCTTTTCCTAAATTGCAGTGTGACAAAGCGTATCTCACAGGCTTTGGAAGGACTGCACACTCTCAGATGGTTTTTGTCTCCCAGTGCTCCCCATCTGGGGAGCTCCCCAGATGGCTGTACCCCATCCCTGGATGCTTTAGGATCTGACTGGTTTGGCCACACAGGGGGAACCTCTGCATTTCCATTTCCATTTCCCAGTCTGCTTTACATCCTCCCTACAAGGATGTAATCACACCATTGAGAAAAAGCAGGTGAGACACCAGCCTGCCCTGGACTGGGGTAAGCTGTAAATTGCAGCGGTGATTTGGCAAGAAACCAGATCAGTGAGAACGCCTGGGCTGTTCTAATCCTAGCCAGAAGGACTGAGGGAGGGTGGCCACCCCGGGGCCCACTCAGCCAAGCCGGGTGCAGCGTCTGCTGTTTCCCCGCCCACCTTAATGTCACTGGCCTTGTTCTGCTTCCCCACCTACATTTACTGACACAGAAGCGCTGGGACCCTGAAAGTGAGTGGAATGTGTCTCTGTGCTATGGGACCAAACATTGTCAGGCACTAACCTTAATCCTGAAAAATCACTATAGCACCATTTACACTTGTTGGTATGATGGTGCAATCCCAGTGGTCTGCTCACGGTCACTGCCAAAATCCCCCATGGGAGCTGACCTCTTTCAGAGACAGTCAACAAAGTGCAACAATTCAAACGCAGAATTATTCCACCAAGAAGCAAGGACTCTGGAGTTGTAGTTTGCTGTTGTTCAGTCGCTAGGTAATGTCTGACTCTTTGCAACTCCGTGGACTGCAGCATGCCAGGCTTCCCTGTCCTTCACTATCTTCCGAGTTTTCTCAAACTCAAGTCCATTGAGTCATTGATGTTATCTAACCGTCTTGTCCTCCGCTGCGCCCTTCTCTGGAGGCTGTCTACCAACTCCCGTTCTTCACTGATGGAGGGTCATGGGGATTTGACTCTTTGGAGAACCTCCAGGGCTCGGGATCATGCCCTCACCTATGGCAGAGCTGATAGAAGTGCTTTGTGGAATGGGGATTTTTTGCAGCTGATTCTGAGTGCGTCAAGGCTATATGAACTAGCCACTGACAGTGTCTGCTGGATAATACGGGAGAGAAAAAAAGGAAAAGGGCAGAGACAACAAGAAATAAGACCTGATCTCATCCCAAGTTTACAAGAATATCTATATACCTCTGGGTTTCCCTGGTGGCTCAGACAGTAAATAATCTGCCTGCAGTGTGGGCGACCTGAGTTCGATCCCTGGGCTGGGAAGATCCCCTGGAGATGGGGACAGCTACCCACTCCAGTATTCTTGCCTGGAGAATTCCATGGACAGAGGAAACTGCAGGCTGCAGTCCATGGGGTCTCAAAGGGTTGGACACGACTGAGCAACTTTCACTTTCATAGACCCCTAGAAGAACTTAAAATTCATCCATTTCATGTAGAAAACAGATTGATGTTTGCCAGGGAGAGAAGGAATTGAGGGAGGGGTGGAGTGGGAAGTTGGGTTTAGCAGATGTAAACTTTTATATACAGAATAGATAAGCAACAAGGTCCTACCATATAGCACAAGGCACTATTCAGTATCCTGTGACAAACCAAAATGGAAAGGAACATGAAAAAGAATGTTTATGTGTTTATAACTGAATCACGTTGCTGAACATCAGCTGCTGCTGCTGCTAAGTCACTTCAGTCATGTCCGACTCCATGCGACCCCATAGACCGCAGCCCACCAGGCTCCCCCGTCCCTGAGATTCTCCAGGCAAGAACACTGGAGTGGGTTGCCATTTCCTTCTCCAATGCATGAAAGGGAGAAGTGGAAGTGAAGTCGCTCAGTCGTGTCCGACTCTTAGCGACCCCATGGACTGCAACCCACCAGGCTCCTCCGTCCATGGGATTTTTCAGGCAAGAGGACTGGAGTGGGGTGCCATTGCCTTCTCTGCTGAACAGCAGAAATTGAATATTGCAAATCAAATATATTTTAATTTAAAAAATCACACAAAATAAAATTCACCCATTTAATTACTGTTCATTGAAAGCCTACTATGATCCCCACACTGGAAGTATAGAAATGAGCAGAACAGTCATTGGCCTCATGAAGTTTACCTTTGAGAACAAGTAAGTGCTAAACAAATGATGCCATCCAGAGAGTCACAGAGGCTGAAAAAGGGAGATGAGCATGAGCTGAGCTGAGCAGGAGGGCTTCCTGGAGGAGGTGGGTTTTCTGCCCTCCTTGAATAGGATTGAAGAGGACTAGACAGTGAAGGAAGCTTGGGTACTGATTGTTCCCCTAAGTGACAGCTTAGGGTGACTCCACCATGTCTCCACCTGGGAATCTAGCCCCTCGTGGGTCTGGGCTGTCCCTGTGAGGTTTCTCTGATGTTCTTCACCTGAGGTCTCAGTTAGGCCCTGGAGATGACTGATGCTCCCTCTATGGGCCTCAGTCCTGGTGCTTCCAAGTTCTTCCTGCTTGACGGCTCATTGATTTGTGGGTAGAGAGCTGGATGTGGGACTTTGAACCCACTTTGCTTAGTGTTTATGTTGAGAAGCGACATTTCAGATGTGAGAGAAACCTCCAGCTAGTCCCGAACTGACAAGGAGAACCTACAGCAGCCTGCCAGGCTGCCTCTTGCTGTCATTTATAGATGCTCAGAACCTCATATGGAGATTAAATATGGAGTGATTTGGTACCCACGACACATCTGTGTCTGCCACTTCTTTTTCGGGCATTGTGTTGAAGTTTCTGGTGCCACCACATTGCTTTTTCTCAAAGTCACCAGCATGTTCCTGTTGACCCCAAAGGTGCTAGACCCAGGCTTGTCAAACCAGCTTCTAAAGGTGACACCCACCCATCCCGCCTGTCACTCTTAGCTGCTGTGATTGCCTGTCACACAGACTCTTTAGCACCCAGAAAACCTCATGAGATACCCACTCCCTCCGCCCCTGGTCTGGTCTCAGAGGAGAGAGGTGGCTCGTCCTGGGGATGGCAGAGAACAGCTGTCTGCCTGGGAGAGATGGATGGTAGCCCTGGGCGCCCCCGACCGCTTGGCCAAACCACAGCGGTGACATCCTACTCATCTCTGCATCTCCTTTCACAGCTCCTGCTGGGTAAACCTGAATCCTTCCTGGCCAGGACCTACAAGCCTTGCCGTGACCTGGCTCCCCCCACCTCTACAGTCTCCCCTTGGACCACTGCCGCACCCCTCATTCTGCTCCAGCCGCTCCTCCAGCAAACCAGGACATTCCTGCCCAGACACTGTGCACTTTCTGCTCCCTCTGCCTGGAACACTCTTCCCTAGACGCCTGCACAGCTCACTCACTCCCTGCTTCATCCAAGTCTCTATTCCAATATCACCTCATCCAAAAGTCTCCCTTGCATGTGTTATGCTCAGTCACTTCAGCTGTATCTGACTCTGAGACTCCATGGAACGTAGCCCACCAGGCTACTCTGTCCGTGGGATTCTCCAAGCAAGAATACTGGAGTGGGTTGCCATGCCCTCCTCCAGGGGATCTTCCCAACCTAGGGATCCAACACACGTTTCTTATGTTTCTCGAATTGGCAGGTGGGTTCTTTACCACTAGCGCCACCTGGGAAGCCCTGGTATCCCTTGAGGCCCGTGTAGTCCCCAGCCCCTCCCCCCCACACTCCATCTCCTTGAGGCCCCCAGGCTCTATCTCGTGTTCTCCCCAACATTATCATGTGCTACTTGTTGCTGGTTTGTCCCCGTCAGGGACTTTGCCACTTCCACTCACTGTTCTGTCACCAGTACACAGGACAGGGCTTGTCACGAAGTAGACCATCAATAAATATTTGCCAGTGATTAAAACAATAGGAATTTAGTGAGTGCGTGCATGTGAAAGGGGCTAAACCTAGAGACAGGACAACCTGAATATCAAACATTTGCAAATTTACCCATACAAAATGTCTCCCCCAAGGCTTTACTGCAATAGAATTTTCAAGCAATCCTGACAAAGGTAATTGTCTAATGAATCTTCTAGAGAAAATGATCAATCTTATTAATATTTAGGGAACTCTCAATTAAAACAGTAATAAGATTTTCCAACTCTTTTAGTCACCAAGGCTGGGACAGCTGGCATTGCAGTAGGAAGTGGACAGGGCAGTATTTACACCACTTGCTAGAGTGTGCATACACTCAGCTTCACTAATTAATTAGTATTTATGAGAAGTTCAGAATATGCAGTTTTTGAAATGTTATATCCAAAGAATACTTATTCATATGGGATATCTTTTTTTCCAAACAAAAGAACAGAGTAAATAAGATATGTAGGGTACAAATCAATTTTTAGTTAAGGAATTCTACAACCTGGAATTTGGATCCCCAAACATTACCTCTAGGTAGCAAGATTTCAAGTCACTTTATTTTCCTTTTACTTTCCTGTGATTTCTAAATGCTTTGTAAGGAATTTGGATGTATTTCCCACTTTTTTATTATGCATGCATCACATGGTAAATTGAAAAATACTAATCAGTTCAGTTCAGCTCAGTAGCTCAGTCGTGTCCGACTCTTTGCAACCCCATGAATCGCAGCACGCCAGGCCTCTCTGTCCATCACAAACTCCCGGAGTGTACTCAACCTCATGCCCATTGAGTCGGTGATGCCATCCAGCCATCTCATCCTCTGTCGTCCCCTTCTCCTCCTGCCCTCAATCCCTCCAAGCATCGGGGTCTTTTCCAATGAGTCAACTCTTCGCATGAGGTGGCCAAAGTATTGGAGTTTCAGCTTCAGCATCAGTCCTTCCAATGAACACCCAGGACTGATCTCCTTTAGGATGGACTGGTTGGATCTCCTTGCAGTCCAAGGGACTCGCAAGAGTCTTCTCCAACAACACAGTTCAAAAGCATCAATTCTTTGGTGCTCAGCTTTCTTCACAGTCCAACTCTCACATCCATACATGACCACTGGAAAAACTATAGCCTTGACCAGACGGACCTTTGTTGGCAAAGTAATGTCTCTGCTTTTTAATATGCTATCTAAGTTGGTCATCACTTTCCTTCCAAGGAGTAAGTGTCTTTTAATTTCATGACTGCAGTCACCATCTGCAGTGATTTTGGAGCCCCCCAAAATAAAGTCTGACACTGTTTCCACGGTCTCCCCATCTATTTCCCATGAGGTGATGGGACCAGATGCCATGATCTTAGTTTTCTGAATGCTAAGCTTTAAACCAACTTTTTCACTCTCCTCTTTCACTTTCATCAAGAGGCTTCTTAGTTCCTCTTCACTTTCTGCCATAAGGGTGATGTCATCTGCATATCTGAGGTTATTGATATTTCTCCTGGCAATCTTGATGCCAGCTTGTGCTTCATCCAGCCCAGCACTTCTCATGATGTACTCTGCATATAAGTTAAATAAGCAGGGTGACAATATACAGCCTTGATGTACTCCTTTTCCTGTTTGGAACCAGTCTGTTGTTCCAAGTACAGTTCTAACTGTTGCTTCCTGACCTGCATACAGGTTTCTCAAGAGGCAGGTCAGGTGGTCTGGTATTCCCATCTCCTTCAGAATTTTCCACAGTTTATTGTGATCCACACAGTTGAAGGCTTTGGCGTAGTCAATAAAGCAGAAATAGATGTTTTTCTGGAACTCTTTTGCTTTTTTGATGATCCAGTGGATATTGGCAATTTGATCTCTGGTTTTTCTGCCTTTTCTAAAACCAGCTTGAACATCTGGAAGTTCATGGTTCATGTATTGCTGAAGCCTGGCTTGGAAAATTTTGAGCATTACTTTACTAGTGTGTGAGATGAGTGCAATTGTGCGGTAGTTTGAGCATTCTTTGGGATTGCCTTTCTTAGGGATTGGAATGAAAAATGACCTTTTCCAGTCTTGTGGCCATGGCTGAGTTTTCCAAATTTGCTGGCATATTGAGTGCAGCACGTTCATAGCATCATCTTTCAGGATTTGAAATAGCTCAACTGGAATTCCATCACCCCCACTAGCTTTGTTTGTAGTGATGCTTCCTAAGGCCCACTTGACTTCGCATTCCAGGATGTCTGGCTCTAGGTGAGTGATCACACCATTGTGATTATCTGGGTCATGAAGTTTTTTGTACAGTTCTTCTATACAGAGCTTCTGCCAAAAAATACTAATAAGCAAATATAAAGAAGAATAAATAAAAATCATCTCTCTTATTATTAGTAATAACATCACAATCATAATATTTAATTTTAATAATAAACAGTAATACATTTTCTTGATGCTGTAACATGCCCAGCTTCTACATTCTAGACTTCTGACTGTATTAAAATAAATCAATTGTTTTCAAACTTTTCCCTATATATTGTAAAAATGGAGAAATAAAGGGCCAAAAGCACAGAGGAAAATTTGTAAGAGGAATTACTTCTTTTATCATGAGATTGTCTATCTACAAGGTGGATTTATAAAATCTGAATCACAGAATCTTTTGGTGAATGTTATAATAAAAGAATAACCCATTTCTATCTTCTTTGGGGCTAGACTGTGGAAATTTTGTCACATGACAGTCAAAGCTGTCAAACAGATAAGGACCTGGTAATTGAGCAGTGTCTTAAACTAATACTTCCCTAAGATATTCCCTAATGTGAAGGCTACAAAATTAAACACTAAACATTCAAGTAACATAGCCTTTTCTGTGATAACCAGAATTGAAAATACGTAAAATACATAAAGGAAATACAATTGAAGACATTATTCCAATTACAGTAGCATCAAACAAGACAACATAGCAGAGTGGTCTAAATGTGTCCAATCTCTAGGCATAAAATTTAAACATCTGCAGAGAGGGACTTCCCTGGTAGTCTAGTGGTTAAGACTTCCCTTCCAGTGCAGGGAATGTTAGTTTGCTTCCTGGTGGGGGAGCTGAGATCCCACATGCCTCAAGGTCAAAAATCCAAAACACAAAACAGAAGCAATATTGTAACAAATTCAATAAAGACTTTAAAGATGACCCACATTAAAAAACATCTAAAAGAGTAAAATAAAAATCTACAGAGAGACACAACAGAAGTATTAAATAAATGGAAAGATCACGATAATTTTGGATACTGTAGCAAATAATACTTTCCAAAATGTCCAAACACGATTTCCTTTCTCCCATGATCTCTCTTCAATGATGCTTTAAAACTCCTTCCATTGAGATGAGAAGCCTTTGTTTCTTTGCCTTGAATCTGGACACCCATCTGGTGGTAGCAATGACACTCTATGACCTCGGAGATGAGGTCATAGAGGGCACACCTGCTCAACCCCCGTTGCCCGGTGCTCTAAGTGGTGTGGGCATCCCCTCCAGCCATTGAGATGAGACACTCAGGAGTCAGGCTTAGATTCTTTCCTCCCTCACCCTTACCTCTGCTTCCACCAGCCCAGCGTTGAGTCCTGCCAGCTCTGTCTCCAAAACGCAACTCCCGTTCCTCCATCAGTTGGATTACCTTCACTGAAATTACCTTCATCCAAACCACTCCTCCTTACTAAGCCTCCTAGCCTCATTTCTCCTCCTGCTGACTCTAAACCACTGTTGACACATCAGTGAGAATAACCTTCACAGATATAAAGCAAATCAATTTCACCCTGTTTAAACAGCCCACTGAGTCTCCATGCAGTTAGAGTTCCATCGTAGTAATCTTAGACGTGACCCAGAAGGCCCCCTGTGAGCAGCCCTTCCCCATGTCCCCCACCATGTTCCTCTCCTCTCTAACCCATCCTGCTCCACCCTCTGATGCCCAGGTCTCTGGGCATACTGGGCACCCACCTAGCACAAGACCCCCTCTCTCATGCTATTCCTTTCACACAGATCACCTCTCACTCCTCAGCTGTGTTCCAAATCCTGCTCATTTCTCATGTCTGTGCTGAAATATACAGAGGAGTCTGGCAGGCTACAGTCCTTGGGGTCACAAAGAGTTGGACACGACTGTAGCAACTTAGCATGCGGGCAGCTGAAATGTTGCCTCCTGGAAGAAGCTTTCTCCACCCTCTAAACTAAACGAATATCCTGCACTGGACCCTTTAGATGGACCACTTCATGTTCACACCACCCTCATTCTACTTGGAGAGCACAGACATGCTAACTGCTTTGTTGACTCCCCTGAAGCTAAGGTTCTGGATGCTGGGATGGTTCTACCGGGCAGTGTCTACTGACACCACCATGAGAGCATGAAGTTTCTCTGTACCATCTGTTTTCAAATTCCTGACAATGAAGAGGGAGAGGGTATGGCGACCATAGAGGTCATGGTGGTCTCTTGATTTGGCTTCCTAAATCATGGATCATGGCCTTGGGTGTCCACTAGGCAGCTTTCTGGCAGTTCAGAGGCAATTTCACTGGATACCTAGGTGGGCAACAGTGAGTTCTTGATTTTGGGGACATTCCATGGTGGTGGCCCACTGGGGACCATTCTGCAGTGTTCTGGAAGACACTCCTGAAGACCCAGAATTCAACTGCTCCTTCAACTCTTCCAGTGATTTCTGCAAAGACCCAATTCTTTGTATTAATCTACATCCAGCTTACTTTTGCTTTATTGATTATGCCAAAGCCTTTGACTGTGTGGATCACTACAAACTGTGGAAAATTCTTAAAGAGATGGGAACATCAGACCACCTGACCTGCCTCCTGAGAAATCTGTATGCAGGTCAAGAAGCAACAATTAGAACTGGAATGGACATGGAGCAACAGACTGGTTCCAAATTGGAAAAGGAGTACGTCAAGGCTGTATATTGTCACCTGCTTATTTAACTTATATGCAGAGTACATCATGAGAAGTGCTGGGCTGGAGGAAGCACAAGCTGGAATCAAGATTGCTGGGAGAAATATCAATAACCTCAGATATGCAGATGACACCACCCTTATGGCAGGAAGTGAAGAAGAACAAGATTATGGCATCCGGTCCCATCACTTCATGAAAAATAGATGGGGAGACAATGGAAACAGTGACAGACTTTATTTTTTTGGGCTCCAAAATCACTGCAGATGGTGACTGCAGCCATGAAATAAAAGACGCTTGCTCCTTGGGAAAAAATCTATGACCAACCTAGATAGCATATTAAAAAGCAGAGACATTACTTTACCAACAAAGTTCCATCTAGTCAAAGCTCTGGTCTTTCCAGTAGTCATGTATGGATGTGAGAGCTGGACTATAAAGAAAGCTGAGTGCCGAAGAATTGATGCTTTTGAACTGTGGTGTTGGACAAGACTCTTGAGAGTCCCTTGGACAGAAAGGAGATCCAATCTTCCAATCCTGAAGGAAATCAGTCCTGAATACTCATTGGAAAGACTGATGCTGAAGCTGAAACCCCAATCCTTCGACCAACTGATGTGGAGAACCGACTCAGTGGAAAAACCCTGATGCTGGAAAAGATTAAAGGTGGGAGGAGAAGGGACAACAGAGGATGAGATGGTTGGATGGACATGCATTTGAGTAAACTCCGGGAGTTGGTGATGGGCAGGGAAGCCTGGCGTGCTGCGGTTCATGGGGTCGCAAAGAGTTGGTCATGACTAAGCAATGGAGCTAAAGCTTAAAGTACTTAGTTTTGTTTGTTTGTTTTCTGTTTCATACACTGGAACCTGAGTGATATAATCTGCCTTTTGAACTCTTTCAGAACCCTTACTGCAGTTTGTACTTTGGTCTGTATTTGTGGGGTACCTTGTTTCTGTCTGGGTCACTGCTCTGTCCCCAGCACCTAGCACAGAGCCTGATCTACAAGAGTAGATGAATAAATGTTGGCCAAAACAATATGAGAATTTAGCACTTTCAAATGAGTGGGTAATTCACTTGTCAGTTGATTGCAGAGATAATTAGACTTATACCACAATTACCTCCTACATCTTTAAACAACAAAAGAATTGCAAACTGTCTAAAAGGAATACAAATACAGTTCTGTTTTTTATCAAGTACAAAATACTTAGAGTGGCAGCCTGCAGCCCTAATAAGAGAGATGGTCCTGGAGAGCTGATTAAGAAACTCCATCAATTACGGAGTGAAAAGTGGTACAACCACTATGAAAAACAGTACGGTGGTTCTTCAAAAAAATAAAAATAGAATTGCCATATGATACAGCAGTTCCACTTCTGGGTATGTACCTAAAAGAATTCAAACCAGAATCTCAAAGCGATATTTCTGTTCCCATGTTCATAGTAGCATTATTCATAATAGTTAACATGTGGAAGCAACCCAAATGGCCATCAGAAAATGAAGAGATAAACAAAACATGATATATACATTCCAGGAAATACTCACTCTTTAAAAGGAAGAAATTTCTGATGTAGGCTATGACATGGATGAACCTTGAGGATATTATGATAAGTGAAATAAGCCAGTCACAAAGAGGCAGATATGATATGATTCCACTTCTATGAGGTACTTAGAGTAGTCAAAATCAGAGATAGAAAGTAGAATGGTGGTTGCCAGGGGCTGGGGACAGGGGGATGGGATGGTATTATTTAATGGCTACAGAGTTTGAGTTTTGCAAGGTGAGAAGAGCTGTGGATATGAAAAGTGATGATGGTTGCATAACATTGTGAATGTATTCATACCAATGAACTGTGTGAAGGAAATGGTTGACATAGTTAATTTTATCTTCTCTGGACAAGCAGCAACAAATCAGCAAAGGGGTACATCAAGGTTGTATATTGTCACCCTGCTTATTTAACTTACATGCAGAGTACATCATATGAAATGCTGGCCTGGATGAAGCACATCTGGAATCAAGATTGCCAGGAGAAATATCAATAACCTCAGATATGCAGATGACACCACCCTTATGGCAGAAAGCGAAGAGAAACTAAAGAGCCTCTTGATGAAAGTGAAAGAGGAGAGTGAAAAAGTTGTCCTAAAACTCAACATTCAGAAAATGAAGATCATGGCATCCAATCCTATCACTTTATGGCAAATAGATGGGAAAACAATAGAAACAGTGAGAGACTTTATTTTTGGGCTCCAAAATCACTGCAGATGGTGATTGCAGCCATGAAATTAAAAGACATTTGCTCCTTGGAAGAAAAACTATGACCAACCTAGACAGCATATTAAAAAGCAGAGACATTACTTTACCAACAAAGGTCCATCTAATCAAAGCTATGGTCTTTCCAGTAGTCATGTATGGATGTGAGAGTTGGACTAGAAAGAAAGCTTAGCACCGAAGAATTGATGCTTTTCAACTGTGGTGTTGGAGAAGACTCCTGAGAGTCCCTTGGACTGCATGGAGATCCAGCCAGTCCATCCTAAGGAAATCAGTCCTGAATATTCAGTGGAAAGACGATACTCTAGCTGAAACGCTAATACTTTGGCCACCTGATGCAAAGAACCAACTCACTGGAAAAACCCTGATGCTGGGAATGATTGAAAGTGGGAGGAGAAGGGGAGGACAGAGGATGAGATGGTTAGATGGCATCACTGATGCAATGAACATGAGTTGTAGTAAGCTCTGGGAGTTGGTGATGGACAGGGAGGCCTGGCGTGCAGCAGTCCATGGGGTAACAAAGAGTCGCACATGGCTGACTGACTGAACTGAACTGATGTGTATTTTACCGCAATGAAAAGGGGGTAAAAAAAATAATAAAAATAATAAAAACAAATTTTAAAAAAGAAACTTCATAAATGAATTCTTTTCAAATCTGATCCAACCTAGTGCCCACTTGATCAAGAGACTTAGGCTCACTGGAAAAGGACAACCATTGTAGCAACCTCGACAACTCCAGTTAGGCTATCATTAAATAAAAAGGCTTACCGAGGTTTGTTGGTTCTAGGTGTAAGATCTGCAGGTTCTCAGGTCAGAAGGAAACTTTGGTGTTGGACCAAAGAGTCCAACCTCAAGTATGAGATTTGAAAGAAAGAAGGAGTTAGTTCACCCTTCCATTCAATCAGTGGGCTGTGTTTTATTGGGTCTGAATGCTACAGAGGATCATCACAGCAGATGAGCATTAGCATACGTAGGTCCAACCTCAGCGACCTCCACAAAGCATGTTTCAGGCTGCCGCTGCAGCGTGGGACCCACAGCGTGGGCTTCGCAACACACCAGCCTGGATGCGAATGTCTCTGCCACTTAGGAGCTGAGAAACCTTGAGAAGCTTGTTCGGTTTTCTCATTTATAGAATAAAAATCCTAATCATCCATATGAGAAGTCACAGGGTTTGTCTCTGGGGTTTACATAGAATCACGTGTTTAAAACACTTAGCATGGAATTCAGAAAATGCCTTATGTGCGCTTGGCAAATAACTATTATTTTTACTGCTTAATGAGTATATTTTCCTTTCCCTCCAATACAGAAGGTGACATCGAAGCCATCTATTCTGAACTTGGAAAAGGATTTATGGGTTCTATTGTTACACTGTCTTTTCCAAGTGCTTCTGTTGAAGTGACAATTTCCAAAAAATGTACAGTATCGTCAAGAAATCCTTGTTTTCCAGTTTGTGAGATGTTCGTCCCTACCCATGTCTTTTTGAGCCAGACTCACTTCTGTTATTCCAGAGCTGTGCCCTTCCCGGGGTGATCACCTAGAATACTTCAACCACTAGATATAGAGACCAGTCCAGGGTTCAGCATCCCAATACTGTTAATAGAACACCTTTTCTGGAATTGATACAGGTGTGAACAAAAGGTTTCCCTTCTCAGCTCCTGTATGCTGCAGAGGCGATGTGTGCTGGGAGATGCCTCACAGCTACCATCTTTTCTGTCTGAAAATAAGCTCACACATAAAGAGAAACACTGGTGAGACAGAGAACAAGTCCATGAGTTCAGCAGATCCAGACTTCTTTGACTATGATCTGCCACCTTCAGACACTGCGTTAGAGTCAATGAAGACTTTCTTAATTTGGGTCTAGGCTGGATTGACTTCCATCAGAAACAATCGTGACTCATCCATACACTGAGTTTGGGGTGTTGTTATTGTTCAGTCACTAAGTCATGTCCAGCTCTTTGCAAACCCATGGGCTATAGCATGCCAGGTTTCCCTGTCCTTCACTATCTCCCAGAGTTTGCTCAAATACATGTCTATTGAGTCGATGACGCTATCTAATCATCTCATCCTCTGTTGCCCACTTTTCCTCCTATTCTCACTTTCCCAGCATCAGGGTCTTTTCCAATGAGCTCTTCCCATCAGGTGGCCAAAGTATTAGAGCTTCAGCTTCACCATCAGTCCTTCCAATGAATATTCAGGACTCATTTCCTTTAGGATTGACTGGTTTGATCTCCTTGCAGTCCAAGGGACTCTCAAGACTCTTCTTCCACAGTTTGGGGTACCCTCAGAAATAGACCCTGAGACAAGAATTCAAGTACAAGTAGTTTATTTGGGAGATAATCCAAGGAAATACAATTTAGAGAGTGCACAAGTGAGGCAGTAAAGGGAAGAGATTCAATAAGCAATTCTGGAAGCTAGAAATGGTGTATAACTGAGCCCGTTATCAGTCAGGCACCTGGAGCTTAAAGACACTGAGGTCCAGTGTGGCCAGTGAGCCTCTACGTGATTGCACCTCAAAGGCAGGTGAACCAGGGTATTTACAGGTCAGTTTCCATTAGTCATTGGTTATAGCCTGGTCTGGACGTGTTCATTCTCTGACATTGACCTATCTTCTGCATATTTACCGGGAACTGTCTGCCAGATTCAGCACTTAGGTGAAAGAAAGGCAAGTGCTGCAGCAGAGATGAGTCTGTGAGCAGCGCTGAGTGAGGCTCCAGGGCATGTAGGTGGAACAGCGGCATCAGCTGTAAGCACAGTGGTCAGGGCTTCCCTGGTGGTCCAGTGGCTAAAGACTTACCTGCTAATGCACGGGACGTGGGTTTGACCCCTGGTCTGCAAAGGTCCCACTTGCCAAGGGGCAACGACTGTGCCAACGACTGCAGTCCACCTGCCTAGAGACCGAACTGCATGACAAAGAGAAGCCACCGCAATGAGACGCCTGGGCCCCACAGCTGGAGCGCAGCCCCCGCTCCCAGCAACTGGGGAAGCACTGAAGACCGGGAACAGCCAGAGGTAATTAATCAATTAAAAGCACAGTGGTCAGGAAAAAAATCCAGAGAAAGACCAGTGCCATATAAGCTTATATTTACACTAAAAGGGCTTAAAGGGGGTTTTGCCCTATCTTGTTTAATATCCCAACACCTTCTACTAGGTTATTAACAGGAATTATTATCCGTGTTTTACTAAGGAGAAAATAAGACACAGAGAGATTCTATAAGTTGGGAAAGCACACACAGTTATTGGGCAATACGCCTCAAGCCTGAATTTTCTAATTCCAAATCCACAGTCGTGCGGGACTGAGATAAGTTTGGTTTCGGAGCAACTCAGGAAGAATAGCCTTTAACAGACAGAAAATTCACCTCATATGCCAACATGCAAATGGGAATGTGACATTTTTTCCTGTTTTCTCTCTTTTCAGAATTCTGTGTTGTTATATTAACTTTGTATTGAAGAATACATTTATGATTATAAAAAGATAAGACTGGTCTGCAAAGGGAAAAGCTAAAAAGTCTGGTAATTGAACTCTTTAAAAGTCATCATCTGTATGAAGTTGAAACAGACTCTCTGAGCATAAGCCTTGGTCAGAAAGGCCTGAGTTTGGATTTCTACTGTGTGAGATTGTAGGGCAAAGTTTAAAGGGAACACTTCTTCAATATTTCATAACTTTGTCACATTTCAAGATGAAAAATCTTCCCAAGAGGAACATATAACAAGGTCAAAAGATGTCACCTGTGGCTTTGGTTTTAAAGAAGGAGTTTCCAAACCAAATGGCTCACAAATTTAAGAGGTTTCCAGGCCCTGGGACAGGCACCTGAGAATGACCACAGAGTCTCTATTCCTGGAAGATGGCAGGACTGTCTTTGGACCCAGACCTCTCCTGAGGAAGATTAAACATGACCCCAGTGGCTCAGATGGTAAAGAATCTGCCTGCAATACAGGAGACCCAGATTCAATCCTTGAGTTGGGAAGATCTCCTGGAGAAGGAAATGGAAACTGACTCCAGGATTCTTGCCTGGGAGATTCCATGGACAGAGGAACCTGATGGACTACAGTCCTTGGAGTCACAGAGTTGGACATGACTGAGTGACTAAGACTTTTACTTCCAGCAGTAGATAGAAAGAGGAGTTTTGAGTGGCTATCAATTCTCTGACCATTTTATTTGGCCATCTGGAAATTATAGAAGACATACTATATGCCTAGAACAATAAAAACAATAATAATAACTGACATCCACCAAGATTACATGAATCTCTTTTTGTGAACATCTCATATAGATGAGTAACTAGGAGACGACAAGAACTAGTATGCACCAAGATGAATATTAAGTGTTAATCCTAAGTGTATTTAACTCATACCTTCAACAAATGTAAATTTAGCTCCTACTATATACCAAGCAGTGTACTCAGTGATGGGAATTTAGGGGTGACCTACGTCCTCCTGGAGTAATAACCTCATGGAGCAGAGAGAGAGAAGAAAGCAAATTTTGTTTGTTTTGTTGTTCAGTTGCTAAGCTATGTTTAACTCTTTTAGACCCCCTGGACTGTATCACGCCAGGCTTCTCTGTCCTCCACTATCTCTCAGAGTTTGCTCAAATTCATGTCCATTGAAATGGTGATGTTATTTAACCATCTCATTCTCTGCTGCCCCCTTCTTTTGCCTTCCATCTTTCCCAACATCAGGGTCTTTTCCAGTGAGTCAGTTCTTCACATTAGGTGGCCAAAGTATTGAAGCTTCAGCTTCAGCATCAGTCCTTCCAATGAATATTCAGAGTTGATTTCCTTCAGGACTGACTGGTCTGATCTCCTTATTGTCCAAGGGACTCTCAAGAGTATTCTCTGGCCCATAATTCAAAAGCATCATTTCTTCTGCTCTTAGCCTTCTTTGTGGTCCAACTCTCACATCAGTACATGATTACTGGAGAAACTATAGCTTTACTATTCAGACCTTTGTTGGAAAACTGACATCTGGAGAAGGAAATGGCAACCTACTCCAGTATTCTTGTCTGGTGAACCCCATGGACAATATGAAAAGGCAAAAGGAAAGCAAATAGGTGATCATAAACTGTTGCCAGTTCTGCAAGAGGTATTACGAAAGCTTGAAACTGGGAAACTTAATTTTGATTAAGTTGAGACTTGAGAGATTGATAGAAGCAGTCAAGCCAAGAGTGGACACAGCTGACCGGAGCTTTGACTTCCTCTGGGGACCACGGATGACCAGAGTTCTCCTAATAGAAAACATCTGTCTGTGATAATGGTGGGGTGACTTCTGATGGTGTGCTGCAGGGGGAGCAAGGCAGCTTTAACTAAATCCTGTAGGGTTGGTCCCTGCAATTACTGTGGGGTTCTTTTCTTATAAGATTGTTTCAATCTAGACCATTTTAAAAGTCTTAATTGAATTTGTTACACTATTTCTTCTGCTTAGTCTTTTGGATTTTTGGCCACCAGGTGTGTGGGATCCTAGCCCCCCTACCAGGGATCAAACCACATGCTCTGTGTAGGAAGGCCAAGTCTCAGTGACTGGACCACCAGGGACATCCCACTGTGGCATTCTGAGCCCTCAGCTGGGGGTCAGTGAGTCTGAGACCGAAAACTTACACTGCTGTGGAGCTTTGGGAAGATGCACTCCCTCTCAGGGCCACTGTGTTCAGTCTGTCAACGTGGAGATTCACAGCCTAGCAGATTAGATTCTCCAGAAGTGGATCTCAGCACCGCACAAGACCGCAAGAGAAATTTGTGATCTGGGATGGAAAGAGAGGGAGCAGGTGGTAAGAGAACTCGACCTGCAGTGAAAGTCCAACATGACCGTGACCAGCCCTGGAGGGAGCCCCGGAGCAAGTAAAACCCACAGTGTAGCCCCAGCATTATTCAGTTACTGTTGTAGGCTGTCCCCAGAAAGGGCATGCTGGCGGGCGGCTCCTGGCCTCTGAGGCCAGCTTGGAAGGGGCTGACAGCAGAACAAGGACTTAGAGCCAACCACAGTCTCCACAGATGGGAGCAGCTCTCTGCAGGGAGAGCTGGGTGACACGCTCGTGTCCGCCACAAGCTCTGCAATTCTGGAGAGTAAATGAGAGCATGTTCTGACAAACATCTGGCACGTTGGAGATGGATCATACGTACCAGCCAAGTCCTCATCGTTGTCACACACTCATCCGTATTCAACAACATACGGCGGGCCCCGGCCACCCTCTCTTCAAACGTGTTTTATTAAGCATCTGTCCTTGGCATATTCTGTAGCCACAGAATGAATTTCTCCCCTTCCCTAAAGCTTAAAAAATATCCATGACAAATGTTTTCTTCTCCATGAAATCTTTCCAGATCCTACTTAAGACTCCAATGAATCTCAATGATTTATTTGACAATTAGTTGTTGAGCCTGTGGTCTCCTAGGACTGGAAATATTGGACACAATGGTGAAAACGTCCAAGCTTAGCTTCTCTCTTCTGGAACAGTCCCCTGCCTACTCCCACCCCACTAGGGCTCAACTGCTGTGGCACTCAGCATATACCACCATAAATCTGCAATTACAGTTTAGGGTTACAGCACCCCTATTCCTGCCCCCAAGTGATTCTGTGTTCCTAGAAAGCAGAGATAATGCCTACTGATTTTTGAGTTATAGTCTCCCTCCACAAACCCAGCATGCAATGTAAATCCAATAACATGAACTTAACTGAGAGAAGTTTTTTTTTGAAGTGCAGTTGATGTACACTTTTACAGAAGTTGCAAGTGTACAATATAATGATCCACAATGTTTAAAGATTATCCTCCATTTATAATTCATATAAAATACTGGCTGTAGTCCCTGTGTTGTACAATGTGTCCTTATAACTTATTTTATACATAACAATTTGTACCTCTTAACTCCTAACCCCTATACTGCCTCTCCCCCTTTCCTCTTCCCACTGGTAACCACTAGTTTGTACTCTGTATCTATGAGTCTGTTTCTTTTATTTTTTAAATTTGAAATTGAAGGATAATTGTTGTACAATATTGTGTTTGGTTTCTGCCAAACACCATCATGAATCAGCCATGGGTATACCTAGGTGCCCTCCTTCTAGAACCTCCCCCCAACCTCCCTCCCCATCCTACCCGTCTAGGTTCTTATAGAGCCCAGGTTTGAGTTCCCTGACTCACACAGCAAATTCCCATTGGTTATCTGTTTTGCATATGGTAATATATATGTTTCTGTGTTACTACCTTCATACATGCCACCCTCTCCTTCCCCTGTCCCATGTCCATAAGTCTGTTTTCTTTGTCTGTATCTCCATCGCTGCCCCGTAAATAGGTTCATCAGTACTGTCTTTCTAGATTCCATATATATATATGTTAATTGCAATTTTTTTTCTCTTTCTGACTTACTTTACTCTGTATAATAGGCTCTAGATTCATCTACCTCATTAGAACTGTATGAGTCTATTATTTTTTTCATTATATTCATTCCTTCGCTATAGTTTTTTGGACTCCACATAGAAGTAATATCTTGCAGATATAAGTGATATTGCAAATGTTTTGTATTTGGCTATCTAGGAAGCCCTTTATCTGACTCATTTCTTTAACAGATTGAACAATGCTGTCATACACGGGTAGAGGGTAGATCTCCTTCGTGGCACAAGAAAGAGGCCTCATCTCTCAAGGTCTGTTGCCAGGACACAGTCACACCCGGATTGTGAGCCGATGATATGAGTAGTAGGTTTCTCTCTTTGGATCTGGGGGTGTCCTGGAACATGGAATTACAAGTGCTGAGGGGTAACAAGAATAGACACATGAAAAGATGCTCAACATCACTAATCGTTAGAGAAATGCAAATCAAAACCTCAGTGAGGTATCATCTCACACTGGTCAGAATGGTCATCATCAAAAAGTCTATAAATAACAAATGCTGGAGAGGGTGTGGAGAAAAGGGAAACCTGCTACACTGTTGGTGGGAATGCAAACTGATGCAACCACCATGGAGGTTCCTTTAAAAAACAGCAATAGAACTACCATATAGTCCTGCAGTCCCATTCCTGGGCATATATCTGGAGAAAACAATAATTCAAAAGGATACTAATGTTCATAGCAGCAATATTTACAATACCCGAGACTTTGAGACAAACCAGGTGCCCATCAACAGATGACTGACTTCAGAACTTGTGGGGTATCTATCTACACTGGTTTAATTGTTAAATCATGTCCAACTCTTGTGACTGAATGGACTGCAGCCTACAGGTCTCCTCTGTCCATGGAATTTCCCAGGCGAGAATACTGGAGTGCGTTGACATTTCCTTCTCCAGGAGATCTTCCTGACCCAGGGATCAAACCTGCACTGGCAGGCAGATTCTTTACCACTGAGTCACCAGGGAAGTCCATCTATATATATATATATATATATATATATATATATATACACACACATACACATATAATGGAAAATTGTTCATCCATAAAAAAGAAATGAAATATTACCATTTGAAGCAACATGGATGGACCTAGAGAATATTATGCTTAATGGAATATGTCAGACCAAGAAAGGCAAACATGCTATGATATCTCTAATATGTAGAATCTAAAAAATAATACAAATCAATCTATATACAAAACAGAAACAGACTCACAGACATAGAAAATTAGCTTATGGTCACCAAAGAGGAGAAGGAGAAGGGGAGGGAAAAATTAGGATTAGTGAAAGTCACTCAGCCATGTCTGACTCCTTGCAAACCCATGGACTGTACATGGAATTCTCTAGGCCAGAATACTGGAGTGGGTAGCCTTTTCCTTCTCCAGGGGATCTTCCCAACCCAGGGATCGAACCCAGGTCTCCTGCATTGCAGCTGAGCCACAAGGGAAGCTCAAGAATACTGGAGTGGGTAGCCTATCCCTTCTCCAACAGATCTTCCTAACCCAGGAATTGAACCAGGGTCTCCTTCATTGCAGGCAGATTCTTTACCAACTGAGCTATCACAGAAGCCCAAATTAGGGTTATGGGGTTAACAAATATGAACTAGATGTAAAATAGATAAATAACAAGGATCTATTGTATAGTACAGGGAATTATACCTGACAGCTTGTAATAACCTGTAGTGGAATAATCTGCAAAAAAATGGAATCACTATGCCATACACCCGAAACTAACACAGTTTCGTAAATCAAGTATACTTCAATCAAGGAAAAAAGCACAGGTGAATGAGACTGCAAATCAAGTATCTTGCTGGATTAAGAGGTGTTTACAAGTTGGGCCTGGAATAGAATCAAAGCCGGAAAGAGAGGTCTGAGGTGAGGCCAGGGCAGGGAGGTAGGGGAAGATCCAGAAGGGCTTTGTGGAAGATGGGGCTTGACCCTAAGGACCTGTACGTAACTACAGAATGTCTCTGAGGAAGAGACACAATCAAAGTTGTATTGGTTTGTTTCCATCAAAAGTGTCACAAGCATCTTTATCCAGACCCCTGGATGACCACAGCAGGCATATGATTAAGACTGCTAGAAATATAGATCTAGCAATCTCACTCCTGGTCATATACCCAGAGAAAACCATGATCCAAAAGATGCATGCATCCCGGTGTTCATTGCGGCACTATTTACAATAGCTAGGACATGGAAACAGCTTAAGTGTCTGTCAACAGATGAATGGATAAAGAAGATGTGGTACATACAGACAATGAAATATTACCAAGCCATAAAAAGAATGAGATAATACCATTTGCAGCAACATGGATAGACTTAGAGGGTATGTTACTAAGTGACGTAAGTCAGGCAGATAAAGACATATCATATGATATAACTCAAATGTGGAACCCAATTTTTAAAGTGATACAAGTGGATTTATTTATAAAACAGACTTACAGATATCAAAACCAGATTTATGGTTATCGAAGGGGAAATGAAGAGGTGCATAAATCAGGATTTTAGTATTAACATACACAGATTAACATATATGAGCCTTCCAATAGCTCAGCAGGTGAAGCATCCGCCTGCAATGCAGGAAACGTAGGTTCAGTCCCTGGGTAGGGAAGAGCACTTGGAGCAGGAAATGGCAACCCACTTCAGTATTCTTGCCTGAAAAGCCCCGTAGACAGAGGAGTCTGGTGGGCTAGAGTCCATAGGGTTGCGACGAGTCAGACATGAACGAGGGACGGTGCAGTACTATGAATAAGACAGATAACCAACAAGGGCCGACTTTACAGCACAGGGAACTATACTCAGTATTCTGCGAAACCCATATGAGAAAAGAGTCTGAAAAAGAATGAACATAAGTATATGTGTAACCGAATCACTTTGTTGTACACCTGAAACTGACACAACATTGTAAATCAGCTATACCCCAATAAACATTTTTAAAAAACAGATTGCCAGAAATGTGGTAATCAGGTTTATTTGTCTGACATGATATGCTACCTTCCATTTCTCTGGAGAAAATGCTTTCATTCTTCCTATTTCATAATTTGTTTAAGGAAATTGCCCATGTCATAAAAGGGTGTGATTCCTGATACATAAAGCAAGAAGTTTCTACACATTTCTAGAAAGAGATCTTCTAAACATAGGTTCCAGAGTATTTTAGTCTCCATCACAACTTAATATGGGGGGAAAAAGGCATAGCAATTAAAAAATGCTACAATTAGTTTGTATATAAACAAGAATTAGTTCACAAAGTTTTGAAGACTTGTTCAAAACCTTAGAAAAATATCCTGCTCATGACTTGTCAAAGGTCTGGTCTCAAGAGCTCTTATACTCTTAAAAATCGTTAATGACCCTAAAGAGCTTTTGCTTATGTGAATTACATCTATTAATATTCATTAGAAATTAAACAGAAGAAAACTTTAAAAACATAAGAATGCCCATGTTCCATCAGAGCCATGATGTCATCCTGTGTTGTGTAGAAAACTCCCTACACATGCTTAACAGAATGACTGTGAGCATGTAATAATATCTGGTAACATCATGAAAAGCAGTTTTGCCCTCATGGACACCATGAAGAGATCTTTGGGAATCCTATGAAATCCTCACTTTGAGGACCAGAAATCCATACCAGAGCCAGTGAGGGGTAGAGCCAAGCTTCCTGCTTCTTTGTATCCTCTCAAGGTTTCTTCTGTCTTGGGTTCCTATCACCCTCTCGGGCTTTGGGAACTCTATTTCCAACTAGTAGAAGAAGGTATGGCTACTTCTTCAAAACTTCAGCCCAGAAGTGACACCTATGCTTTATGTTCACACTTCATGGCAGGAGGTAGTTACATAAATGCAGGGGCCCTGGGTGGTAATGCGGGTGGGTGACGGGGACTTTGGAAGGGACAATATACATATTGGGTGGACCATTAGCCACCGTGGCCAAAAATTGAAATTTTCTAAGCACGTCCACATAATATGGCTGATAGGAAATAAGGCAGGCAAAGCCTACCAATTATTCTCAGGGTCATAATAGAAATGACAAAATAGAGTTCAAGAAACTGCCAGTGCCTAAGCAAGTACTGATCTCATTTCCAGCTTAGCTGCTACATAGAGACTTTGGTTTAAAACAATCAGAATTGGTTGATGGGAGGGCACATTGACTTCTATTACAATTATTCTTTAAGAATCTTGATCAGGTTAGTCATATTCTAAATGCATCTGGAAAATGCCATACTTAAAGAAATCTTACCAATGCAAAATAATTCCTAAAAATAAATAAAAATAATATAAAATAATCTAATAACAATAAAACCAGAAACACCACCTCCATTTGACCTCTGTGTGTTGTTTTTGTTTTTATCTTTATTTTTTATTAGAGGATAGTTGATTTACAACATTGTGTTAATCTCTGCAGTACAGCAAAGTGACTCAATTATAGATAGAACTTTTTTTGCATCCTTTTCCATTACAGTTTATTATAGGATAATAGTTCCCTGTAGGGAACTACTGTAGTTTACAGTAGGACCTTGCTGTTTACTCTATGTACTGTTTTCTTTTCTTTTTTTTTTTTTTAATATGCTGTTTTCTTAAAGTGGTAGGACTCTTTTCATTCTCCAATTATTTGTAAAGCTAAACTCTCATTGCTTTGCATTGTAAACCTCTATCCATGGTAAAGAATCTGCCTGCAATGCAGGAGACCCAGGTTCTATCCCTGGGTTGGGAAGACCCCCTGGAGAAGGGAATGACTACGCAATCCAGTTTTCTTGCCCGGAGAATTCCATGGACAGAGGAGCCTGGTGGACAGTCCATGGGGTCACAAACAGCTGGACATGACTGAGCGACTAACGCTAACACTATCCACCAGGTCCCCCAGCAAAGCCATCAGTTCAGTTCAGTCACTCAGTCGGGTCTGACTGCGACCCCATGGAGTGCAGCATGCCAGGCTTCCCTGTCCGGCACCACCTCCCGGGGCTTACTCAAACTCATGTCCATAGAGTCAGTGATGCCATCCTACCATCTCATCCTCTGTCGTCCCCTTCTCCTTCCACCTTCAATCTTTCCCAGCATCAGGGACTTTTCCAGTGAGTCAGTTCTTTGTATCAGGTGGCCAAACCAACGTATTGGAGTTTCAGCTTCAGCATCAGTCCTTTCAATGAATATTCAGGATTGATTTTCTTTAGGATGGACTGGTTGGATCTCCTTGCAGTCCAAGGGACTCTCAAGAGTCTTCTCCAACACCACAGTTCAAAAGCATTAATTCTTCAGCGCTCGGCTTTCTTTATGGTCCAACTCTCACATCCATACATGACCACTGGAAAGACCATAGCTTTGAGTAGACGGACCTTTGTTGGCAAAGCCATAACAAGGCTGAATCTCTCACCCTTGTGAGAGGTCTTCCACTGAGTTTGGATCTGAAAACAAATTCTAAACAGTGATCCATGAATTCAGAAATAAAAGAACATCATTTCACTGACAGTGAAAGAGGTTGTCCTGAAGAAATCCTTGGAAGCTGAACTCACCTTTTAACAAAGAAACAATTGCATAAATTAAAATTAATAAACACAGAGAAGGATATTCAATATCCTATGAGAAACCATAATGGAAAAGAATATTTTAAAAAAGAATGTATGTATATGTATAACTGAATCACTTTGCTGTCCACCTGAAAATTGCACATCATTGTAAATCAACTACACTTCACTTAAAAAAAAAAAAAGAATGGAACAAGAAAACCCTCAAAGGATTTCCAAACCCATCTCAAAAAAGCAAAGCAAAGTGAAACAAAGCAAAAGAATTAATAAAAAGAAAAATAAGTAAGTGAAAGTGAATGGAAAGGGATTTTCATTGTCCATCAACCATGCATTCAGCCAATTGCTTGTGAATAAAGAAAAAAAGCTACTTGCAAACTGCAAATCAATATAATGATATTAAAAAGGTAAAAAATTAGAAACTGACTGGAACTAGCAAAGAAAACACATTTGTATAAATTAGTGTACATTTTAATTCTCTTTCCACAAGTTTCCAAATTATAAATAACTATGTAAGTACATCCCAGCTTGCCTTTGTGTCTCATATTTCTGTTACCTTCAGAGCTTAGCAAGAGAAAGTTTATTTTATCATAATTTCTCTTTCTTAACCTTGTGCTTTCCCTCCTTGAATATGTTATAACTTAACTCCCAAATAAAAGGAAACTCTACAAGACTTTGAATATTGTGAAAGTATGTTTATCTGAAACTAAGTGAATTTCCCTTATACATGATCACACCCTTTCTTTTAATTTATCAGTAGCTGCCAAACATAGTATTTTGTTGTAAGTGTAGACTTTGAGTTTTGGAGGCTTCATCTAAGTCATATACTTTATTTTTATGATAACATATGATTATATTTTCACTAAAAATTGATATTCTGGCTCATGTAAATATTAACATACCACTAAGGAAAATACAAAATATCTTGTATTTAGATGGTATTTTCTCTAAAAGCATAATATTTAATATTACAAATTCTTAAGAGATACATTCTTCTTTTATCACTGTACAAAATTCTAGGTTAATGTTTTGTTTTCCATATTACATCTTGTCTCAAAGAATTAGTTGCTTACAAAGGCTTTAAAAATTTTTTTCCTTTGGTTTTGAGATGAAGTTCTTTACTTGAAACGTAACTTGCCCAAAGCATGTGAATAGAAACAGTGGCAGTTCTTGCCATGTGATTTGCCAAAGGGGTGTTAAGAAATTTCTCTGTTTTTTCTATATGTGTGATTTGAAAAGAAGTGCTAAATTGCTAAAGGAAATTAAAATGGAGGGAAAAAATGGAATTCCACACTTTGCAGTCTTTGAGCAATTTATGAGCCCTACATACCCAGTTAGGCTGAAAACCCCATATTGATAACAAAAAGACTTGTTGGGAATAGAGAAATGAAGGAAAAGAATTAAATTAAAACCATTGAGTTTGGTATCTTCAGCGGAAACAGAAATGTTATTGTTTTCATTCAGGGGAGTGGCTGTGAATTTTCTCTTCTTTGATTCTTACATTGTGAAATAATCATAATGAAAGAATATTCCGAAAACATAGAGGACCAGAAAGAAAAAGAAAAGCCTTGTTCACAGACCCAGGTCCCAAACAACAACCACTATTATCATCCACTATACACCATCGTGGTGTATTTCCTCCCAGTTACAAAACACTTCTAATGAGATGGCATCTTTCAAAAACAAAAACTGTTTTCCAAAGTGGTTTGAGGGTCCTGAGACAAGGATAGAACTTTTGTGTCCCGAAAAGCATTTGGCATTCATTTATTTTGTTTTTCAAAATCTGGGAAGAATCTTGCCTTTGATATGCAATCAGAGCAACAGGTTAAAGAAGGAAACATTAGCTGGCCTGACTGAAGCCTGATAGACCTTCATCAGCATTTAAATGCCCCCCTGCGCAGCCTGCCTTCTAAAGTGGAGATTGCCCAGCTCCACGGTTGAGTCCAGCTTCCTTCTTCCTAATCCTCACCACCAAGCCTCACCTGAGATCACCTACTCATCCCATTTTTCCTTCCAAATTGGTTTTCTCATCTAGATGCAAGGATGTAGCCTCAAATCCTCAAGAGAAAAGAAGCCAGAGGCTCAGACTGAACTCAGAACTCAAATCCCACGATGCACCCAAACCCAGGTGACCCCAGTAACCGGGAGCTTCTGTTCTATATCACTGAATATTCCAAGTGGCAGGGCTTGCCTCAGTGTTGAGAAGGGAACACAGAGAGATCAACAGAGGGTGTTGTGAGCTGGGATCACAGCCCTGTAGGAAGGGGAGAACGTTAGGAAATAGAATTAACCTCTTAGCATCTTTTCTTAAAGGAATTCAGAGCACCATTCCATCAGACATCATAGATCATTCCATAATGACAGCCTTAAGAGGATGGAAAACTGATACCTGTCACAAATGAGAAATTGAGGTTTGGGGAGGAATCTAACCACGTTACACTGTATTCGCCTTGTACCAGTGAACGTTGCTCAGTTTCTAGACCTGGGTGAGCACTGATTGCCAGCTAGATATTAGAATATAGGAGGGTTTGTGAAACTAGGCTTTGGATTTGGGGCTGTCAAAACTTGCAGTTTCCACTTGTTAATAGAAAAAAATTTTTCGAAGTAGTCCAATCCAGTGTTTATGGAGAGACTGAAAAAGACCATAAGAAAAAAAAAAAAGTACTTCTAAAGGGCCAGCTTTTATAACCATCTCAAAATGTTTGAAGGGCTGTCATCTGAAAGAGAGATTAAATGCTTGGTATAAGACTTCTCTTATGGCAGAAAGTGAAGAAGAACTAAAGAGCCTCTTGATGAAAGTGAAAGAGGAAGAGTGAAAAAGTTGGCTTCAAACTCAACATTCAGAGAATGAAGATCATGGCATCTGGTCCCATCACTTCATGGTAAATAGATGGGGAAACAACAGAAACAGTGACAGACTTTATTTTCTTAGGGTCCAAATCATTGCAGATGGCGACTGCAGCCATGAAATTAAAAGGCACTTGCTCCTTGGAAGAAAAGCTATGACCAATCTAGACAGTATATTAAAAAGCAGAGACATTACTTTGCCAACAAAAGTCCATCTAGTCAAAGCTATGGTTTTTCCAGTAGCCATGTATGGATGTAAGAGTTGAACTATAAAGAAAGATGAGCACTAAAGAATTAATGCTTTTGAACTGTGGTAGTGGAGAAGACCCTTAAGAGTCCCTTGGATTGCAAGGAGATCCAACCAGTCCATCCTAAAGGAAATCAATCCTGAATATTCATTGAAAGGACTGATGCTGAAGCTGAAACTCCAATACTTTGGTCACTTGATGCAAAGAACTGACTCATTGTAAAAGACCCTGATATTGGGAAAGATTGAAGGCAGGAGGAGAAGGGGACAACAGAGGATGAGATGGTTGGATGGCATCACCAACTCGATGGACATGAGTTTGAGTAAGCTCTGGGAGTTGGTGATGTACAGGGAAGCCTGCCATGCTGCAGTCCATGGGGTCACAAAGAGTCGGACACAACTGAGCGACTGAACTGAATGGATAAGATTTCCAACCAAAAGGACAATATCTCAGTGAAAGAAACTGTAGTTCATCTTGGGACATTCCACCATGGAGACTGGTCATCTCTTAGACATCTTTCAGAAAGCATTCCCACATTGAGACATAGTTGAGAGGAAGTGACCCTGCCTTTTCAAATTCTCTGAGCCCACAGTAAAATGGAGCAGGACCCTATGGTCCTTGCCTGCCAAGTCCTCATCCTGCCTTTTATCTATGGACAAACTTCAGTCAAAGAGTAACTTTAATCAGAGAAGTGAGAACATGAAGAAACAAAGGAAAATAATCAAAGGAGACCAAATAATAATAGTTCAGTCAGCAAGCAAAGTCAAGGACCTTTAGTTCCTTCTCAAGGGCTACAGGTAATATTCTGAACTGTACCCTGGGAGCTGTCTTATAGAAACTGAAACCCACACCAGGTGGAAGAAGTTAACCATGGGATGACTAGACTCTAGCCATGACATAAGCTGCCACAATTCTGAAAATTGGCCTCAGAGAAATGGGAACAAACCAACCCTGGAACTGAAGGTTAATTATACCTAAAACAATCACAATGATGCTGGTGAGACCACTGATGACTGATTTTAAGATGACTATCAGAGCTGACTGTCCTGTTCCTGTGTGTAGCCCCCCTCTCCTTATGTGAAAGCTCTTGCCCACGGACTGTCAGTCAGGGGCAGTTAGCCTTTGGACTGGCCTCCTCCCCCCGCCACCTCCTCACCTCCTCATCCGCTCCGCACCATCCTGGTTGCCAGTCTCCAAAATAAAGCAAACTTTCCTTGCCTCCAACCTAGCCTCTTTATCAGCTTTTTTGAGCAGTGAGCAGCTAGACCTGGGTTTCATAGCAACAGTACATTTTGTGGAGAAGTGTTCAGAATTTCTCTCCCTCTACAGAGGTGTAATTATATTGCATGACCCTCATCCTCCACGAGGGAGAAAAAACTGCACAGTTGGTGCCATTGGGTAGGGCACCCCACACCTGACTCTGCTGCTTTTCCTGAGGACACCCAGAGTGATATGCCATTTGGCCACTGAAATCTTCCTCCTTGTGGAGAAATAAAGAGGCAAAGACCCTCCTTGACCACCAGGAGGAAAGTAGATGTGAAGGCAGATGTTGAAAACAATCTGTCTGACCTCGTGACGCAACATATAGCAATTGTGTCCAAGGAATTCAAGAGCTTTGTCACACCTTCAAGATGGAGCTGCTTTTTTAAGAAGTTATCATATCTGGTCCAGGGGCCTTTCTCCAAAGCAACGAAGCTCTGCAGCTGTTCGGTGGTCTTTGCTAACTCCTCGACAGGGTTTTGTTGAATGTCTGGGCTCTGCAGATCCTCATCAGTTCATACAACTAGCAAAATGTATAGGACTGTGATTTCACTCTGGGCTCCGTGCTGTCCCTGGGGATAGAATGGTGAGTAAAAAAGACTTGCGCTCATGAAAGTTATGATCAAGTCAGAGAGGGGTACAGGCATTTGTCAAATAATCACCCAAATGAATATATCAGTAAGGGTATGTCCGCATTCTATTAGGAAAAACCACAGGGTGTTACGGACATATATTTGACAAATGGGACCAAACCCAACATAGTCAAGGAGGACTTCTCAGAGGAGGTGACACACTCACTGGCTGAAAGCTGAAGAGAGGGACTGGCCGAACTGGGCGTGGGCAGAGAAGAAAGATCAGCCTGCAGAAAGACCCGGTACGCAAAAGGACGTGATGCCTGGCTAGGACTGGAAGGTGGTCAGGGGCTGAGCAAGGATGCTTAGGGGCGGCTGTGAGAGGCATGGTTTCTGAGATCGATGAAGGGGAAGGGCCACTTGAGCAGGAGAAGAAACCGCTAAGGAAGTGATGGTGGGTTGAGTGGGAACTGGACTGAAGAATCAATTAGGTTGTTAAAATGTCAGTCTTTGGTAACAACCGGCATTTGGGAGTGTGGGAAGGCAGGGTATTAAGAATGACTTCCTCTTTTCTGCTTCAGCATTGGAAGAATCTTGTTGGCATGCCCTGGGGTGGGGAACTCCAATCAAATTCGGGGAAAGATCATGGATCTGATTTGGACAAGTTGGTTTGAGGTAGCTTTAGACCTCCCAATAGAGATGTGAGTCTGCTGCTGGATACTTGTGTGATTAGAATTCTCAGGCAAGATATGAACTAATATTTCTGTTTAAAACTCTTCAGTTCAGTTCAGTTTAGTCCCTCACTCGTTTCCGACTCTTTGCGACCCCATGGACCACAGCATGCCAAGCCTCCCTGTCTATTACCAACTCCCAGAGTTTACTCAAACTCATGTCCATTGGGTCAGTGATGCCATCCAACCATCTCATCCTCTGTCGTCCTCTTCTCCCACCTTCAATCTTTCCCAGCATCAGGGTCTTTTACAATGAGTCAGTTCTTCACATCAGGTGGCCAAAGTATTGGAGTTTCAGCTTCAGCATCAGTCCTTCCAATGAACACCCAGGACTGATCTCCTTCAGGATAGACTGGTTGGATCTCCTTGCAGTCCAAGGGACTCTCTAGAGTCTTCTCCAGCACCATAGTTCAAAAGCATCAATTCTTCGGTGCTCAGCTTTCTTTATAGTCCGACTCTCACATCCATACATGACCACTGGAAAAACCATAGCCTTGAATAGACAGACCTTTGTTGGCAAAGTAATGTCTCTGCTTTTTAATATGCTGTTTAGGTTGGTCATAACTTTCCTTCCAAGGAGAAAGCATCTTTTAATTTCATGGCTGCAATCACCATCTGCAGTGATTTTGGAACCCAAAAAAACAAAATTTGCCACTGTTTCCACTGATTCCCTATTTGCCATGAAGTGATGGGACCAGATGCCATGATCTTCATTTTCTGAATGTTGAGTTTTAAGTCAACTTTTTCACTTTCCTCTTTCACTTTCACCAAGAGGCTCTTTAGTTCTTCACTTTCTATCGCTTCTCAGCCTTTTGGCTAAGATCAAGTGTAGTTCTTCACTTTCTGCCGTAAGGATGGTGTCATCTGCATATCTGAGGTTATTGATATTCTTGCGGCAATCTTGATTCCAGCTTGTGCTTCATCCAGCCCAGCGTTTCTCATGATGTACTCTGCATACAAGTTAAATAAGCAGGGTGACAATATATAGACTTGATGTACTCCTTTTCCTACTTGGAACCAGTCTGTTGTTCCATGTGCAGTTTTAAATGTTGCTTCCTCATCTGAATACAGATTTCTCAAGAGGCAGGTCGTGTGGTCTTGTATTTCCATCTCTTTCAGAATTTTCCACAGTTTATTGTGATCCACACAAATGATTCAGTAAAGAGAACCTCAATGCAATCTCTTTCCATAAAAAAAAACAACCAAAATAACATGTGATGAAAATTGGAAAGGCGTTGGGAAATCAGACTTTTTTCTGTAATTTTATTCATTCATTTACTCATATATAACCTGATATGAAGAGCTGACTCATTGGAAAAGACCCTGATGCTTGAAAAGACTGAGGGCAGGAGGAGAAGTGGGTGACAGAGGATGAAATGGTTAGATAGCATCTCTGACTCAATGGACATGAGTTTGAGCAAACTCCAGGAGACAGTGAAGTACAGGGAAGTCTGGCATGCTGTAGTTCAGGGGGGTCACAAAGAGCCAGACATGACTTAGCAACTGAACAACAACAAGAATCATAAATTAAATTAATGTTTTAATATAATAAATATTGCACAATTGACCCACAAAAGCTATCTGAAACTTCGGATGACTTATGTGAGTATGTGTGTATGTGTGTGTGTGATTCTACCCACTGAAACAAGCACTCACAAAGCATCCTGAAACGAAGTATATTTAACATTCATATTTGAATAAATATTTGTGAAAGTCAGAAGCCAATGTATTTTTACTTAACAGGAAGAATCAGTTCCAGAACTTCAGCTACTTCCACTTTAATCTCATCTTTTAACTTAGAAGTGAAGATATACCTTAGTAAATGCTGGGTTGTTCTTTCTTTATGGCCTTGTTTTAAAGTCTACTTTGTCTGATTTGAGTATTGTAACCCCTGTTTTCTTTTCATTTCCATTTGCTTAAAGTATCTTTTCCCATCCCCTCACTTTCAATCTATGTGTGTCCTTTGCTCCAAAGTGGGTCCCTTGTAGGCAGCATATTGCATGCTCTTATTTTTTTCATCCAGTTTGCCACTCTGTCTTTTGATCAGAGCATTTAGTCCGCTGACATTTATGGTAATTATTGATAGATTTGTATTTATTGGCATTTTAAACCTTGTTTTCCCATTGACTTTGTATTCTTCTTTGTCCCTTTTGTTATCTTTCTGTTTTTCCTTTCATGGTTTGAGGCTTCTTTCGTATCATATTATCTTCTTTTTGGTTTTTGTGAAACCATGGTGTGTTTTGGTTGTGGCTAATTGAGGGGCTCTTCTAAACGGCTCTTCTCAAGACACAGCATCAAGACAGTCCTGCTCAGCAAAGCACCGTGCACCCACCCGTCTCGCAAGCCCTGCGTGTTTTCATGGGCAATGGATTGACGTATCACCATTGACACATGTTGCGTTAGCAGCATGCTTGACCCAGCCTCAAGGCCCTCCAGGCAGGAGAGGGTCGCAGAGGACCACAACCTTGCCTGCTAAGCCACGCCAGCACCCTCTGGACAGGGGTGATATTATTTGTGGGTCTGGATTCCAGGGACCTAAAAAGTGAAGTAAATATGAACACTGTCCAAAAGTTTGTAAATTTGTTTGTGGAAATTCATATTGTTTATTGCTTGTGGGTACATGGTGATGAGGCATGGTTTCTGGTTTAGTTGATAAGTTATGTCCAGCTCTTTGCAACACTATGGACTGTATCTTGCCATCCTCCTCTGTCCATGGGATTGACCAGGCAAGAATACTGGAGCGGGTTGCCGTTTGCTTCACCAGGGGATCTTCCCTAGCCAGGATCAAACCCAGTCGCTGGCATTGCAGGCCGTCTTTTACATGGCAGGCTGACTCTTTACAAACTGAACCACCAGGGCAGGTTGACTAATCAATTAACTAATTTTGGCTGCACTGGCTCTCTGCTGTTGTACTTGGGCTTTCTCTCTAGTGTCAGTGAGCAGGGGGGACTCTCTGGTTACACTGTGCGGGCCTCTCATTGCAGTGTGCTGCAGTAGTTGCAGCACATGGGCTTAGTTGCTCCTTGGCATGTGGGACTTCAGTTCCCTGACCGGGGATCAAACCCACATCCCCTGCATTGGCAGGTGGCTTCTCAACTACTGGACAATCAGGGAATCCAAATTGTGATTTTTAATGTGGCTTTTGTGGAGGAGGCAGGTGGGGAAAGCACCCAGAGAAGGTTAACTGGGCCTGGGTCCTACCTGCTATGTGTTTGGCAGTAAAAATTAATCGATGTTTGCTATATTTATCATTAGCAAAACCTTGGGAAACATCTCAGAACTGATAATGAGAGGCCAGGACATCCTTTATATGTTCCCGTAGGCAGTCCTGGGTTTTTCTAGTTTGTTTTTTTTTTTAAATATTGGGACTTAATTTTATTATTTTACTCAGGATTTAATTTTAATACTATTTTATCATCGAGGGGAATTTATTATGCACTCACATCCCTCTGTCCTATGGTGAGCACTTTATAGTGTGAGCTGAGCAATCCTGGACTTCACCTTAGGAAACCACAGCATGAAATGAGCAGCAGAGACCAAGGCTAACATTGAAGACACAGGTAAAGTATGCAGCACCGAGGGACACTTGTTCAGTGGGAGCCAAAAGAAGAAAAAGTGAGAGAGAGAAGGAAAGAAAGATGAAAGGGAGGGAGGCAGGGGCAAGAAAGAAGGAAATCTGAACAAGAGATTTTCAGTAGTAAAAGCTACAAGTCCTTTCTCGCGTGTGGCCACTGCTTGTCTGCGTGAGCCGCTGCGTGCCAGGCATGGTCCGGGCTCCTGAGACTCAGCAGCGAACAAAGCAGAAGAAGGTCTCAGCCTTCACGGCATTCACATCCTTCTGAAGGTTGAATAGCATCACTTTACTTTCAAAAATAAATAAAAAATGACACCACAAAAGAAGGTGGATCTGGTATCCACAGTCAGGCCCCTTTTCAAGGCTGAGCCTCTGGAGACTGTGTATCTTTCTTCCTGGAACCGAGCCTCCCTGGAGGCAGCTGCCCCCGGGACACAGGAAGGCAAAGGCGACCCTCATTGCTTAAACCACGTGGGCTTCCCTCAGGCCTGGCAGCTGGATTAAAAATGAACTGTATGTCTTTTCTATTGAAAATATTGCTTCCCAGCAAAACCATCACTTAAACCAATTGCTGATCTCTAATATAAAATGTAAAGCAAATTCAACCAAAATGAAAATTCTTATGTACTGTCATGTGCCTTTTAACACAAATTGTCAAAGATTATAATTCACTTCTTAATCCTGGTGGCTCAGCAGTAAAGAATCTGCCCCCGATGCAGGGTTCTCCAGAGACGCGGATCCAATACCTGGGCCTGGAAGATCTCCTGGATGAGTGCATGGAAACCCACTCCAGTATCCCTGCCAGGAGAATCCCATGGACAGAGGAGCCTGGAGGACTTCAGTCCATAGTGTTGCAAAGAGTCAGACACGACTGAAGCGACTGAGCATGCGACGTAACTCTGGTTTTCTGCCTAATTGGAATAAAGAAATATACTCACATTGAATTCTTTATCTAACTAAAAAGCCTTAAGTAACCCATCCAGACGGATGCATATCCTGATTCCCTTTACCAGTCTTTGTCAGGGAATTGCCCCCCAAAGCCTGACCTTGGATATGCTACTGTCAAGTCACCATAAGTAGAAACTGTGGAACCAAAGGCTATTAGCTAAAGACACTATGCTTCCTAGGGAAAAAAAAAAATGTATACACATATACACATATATATGCAAACAATATAAAAGGAGGAGAGAGAAAAAATAAAGATGATCCTAACAGCTATCTGCCGAAAGTTCTAACTCTGGAAAAAGTGAAGAAACAATACTGTAACCTAGGTAGTTTTAATGAGAATAAATTAAATAAGTCTTCTTCCATGAACTCATCTTTCCCATGGCCTGAACCAGTAGAGAGGAAAGCAGACATTGTATCAGTGTGTTTTAAAACACTGAGGCAAAGAAAGGGTTACTAAAGAGAAAAAATAAAAGCACAAACATAAATACCACGCCTTCAGCATCCCCCCAGAGGATGTTTAATTGTCAAATGAATAGTTCAGACCTTTTATGATAAATGTCAAATGTTTGAAGCTTATAGAAGAGCAATGTAATTTGAGGTGGAGCCCGGGCCTTGGATGGGTGTGACAGACGGGCCCAGGAGCAGGGGGGCTGGGGAGCTCAGAGTTGGGGCCCCCTGTCCATGGGACCCCAAGTGGGTCCTCTAAACCTGTACACAGTCACCCCGGATGGGCTGACTTCAACTGCCTAGGCTGCCACCACCCCTAGTTTCTGAGTCATCACAAACTATCTTAAACAGTAGTCAAAGGATTTAAACTGTTTTAAACAGTAGGCAAAACAGTAGGCTGAGAACACTCCAAACCCGACCTTTCAGTGGCCCACGCCCAGCCCCAGCCCACAGCTTACCTGCTCCACGAAGCTGCTCTTAACCAACCAATTCACACCCTGGTGCCTAGGTGTCATTTCCGCCACTTTATGTGCTCTGCACACTTTACTTCATACCCTCTTCTAGCTAGCAGTAGTGAAGCTGTGTTCTGCCGAATTATTGTACGGTCTAATAGAAAAGGGGCTTCCCTGGTGACTCAGATGGTAAAGAATCCGCCTGTAATTCAGGAGCCCTGGGTTCGATCCCTGGGTTGGGAAAATCTGCTGGAAAAGGGCATGGCAGCCCACTCCAGTATTCTTGTCTGGAGAACTCCATGGACAGAGGAGGCTGGCGAGCTGCAGTCCATGGGGTCGCAAAGAGTTGGACACGGTTGAACAACTATCACACATGCTAGTAGAAAAACCATGGGAACATACTAACATGTGTTAAATAATACTATTTCTATATGTTCCAGTATTTCATTATTGAACATTGACAATTTCCGTTAAGCAAAAAATAAGAAAAGCATGGACGCTAGCATCAGAGGTCATGAGTTTGAGCTCTTTATCATTCTAGCTGTGTGACCCTGGGCAAGTTACTTAGTCTTTCTGATCTGTAGTAACAGAATTGCAAGAAGTGGTGAACAATGCTGACCTCTAAAATTTTTTTGAAGATTCCTGGAAATGTAGTGTATGAAACGCCTGGCACAGAGGAGACATATTATAAAACCCACTTTTCTGCCCTCTCATGGGAGAAGTACTGATCTTTGGGGGGAAGGGAAGTTATTTAACTTACTGGCAATTTCAAACATTCAGCACAGTTCTTTGTACCTGAAATGTGTCCAGTGACTACTAATTTAAGTCAATCTTTGAATTGATGAAAATCATGAGAATTAAGAATAAGACATAAAGGAAAGAACGCTTGCCCATGGTTCAGACACCAGACCTTAGCTCTCATTCTGCACCGGGTTGAATCAGCTTGTACCCTCTGGGTGAACCCTCCTCAAAAGGATGGTGTTGAATTAGAGAAGAAATTGCAAACCGGTGGCCCTCAGACATAGCCCAGTCTCTGGATATGTTTTTTTGGCCCACAAAGTATGTATGGATTCCCTGGTGGCTCAGGGGTAAAGAATCCGCCTGCCAAAGCAGAAGACACAGGTTCGAACCTCCACCTGGGAAGATTCCACATGATCCCACGGAACAACTAAGCCCGTGCACCATGACTATTGAGCCTGTACTCTGGAGCCTGGGAGCTGCAACCACTGAAGCCACGTGCTGCAGCTGCTGAACCCCTGGCGCCCTAGAACCTGTGCTCCACAACAAGAGAAGTCAGCTCGATGAGAAGCCCGTACCCCACGAGAGAGGCCCCCTCTCGTGCAACTAGAGAAAAGCCCACGCAGCAACAAAGAGCCAGCACAGCCAAAAGTGAATAAAGGTATTTTTAAAGCATCCAGATTGCTGAAATTTTATGGAAAGATCTGGCAACCTGGGTGCATGTTCCCACACGTCGGCCGTGTGATGGAGCTGGGGCCAGCTCCCTTGTGGACGGACACGTGCTCACACGGTCCCCTCCTGATTCGCTGCACCTGTGTGTGCCACCCGCCCGATTCCCGGTGTTCCCTCTGGAAATGCTAGACTACACAAATTCTAGAATTGCTGTTCATTCTCATTTTGGGAGCTGGGGAGCCAGAGTTGTTAAGGGTATAACTGCTGCAGGGGCCAGCAGTGGCTTATAGGGAAACCTATAAACCAGCAGTGGTTTACAGTGCTTTGGGTTTATAGCAGTGGTTTATGGTGGTTTATAGGGTTTATACATCGGGCCCCTGGAAGCGCCCCAAAGCCATGAGCCAGCCTCCCCTGATCTGTCACCACCACACACTGAGAGACTGAATTCAGAGGTTTGCAAAGTGGGGAAACCAGACAAAGAAGCCAAGAACTGTTTCCAGCATATTTAGCGAAATAGCTGAAGCTTCATAGGCTTCAGAAAATATGGAGGAGGAGGAAGCCACGGCTTCCCTGAAGGATTCCCTTGGAACAGAGCCCAAGTCGTGAGTGAGGAAGTGAAGGGGGACATGGCTTTCACTGGGGCAACACTGGGCCCTCCGTCCTGCCTGTCATCCAGGGAGTTCATTCTGTGAGTTCTCCAAGGTCATGTGAGCCTCCTCACCCCAGGACAGCATCTCATCAAAAAGGGCAAGTTGGAGCTAGGATTTGGAGATGACAAGTTGGCCTCCACGGTGCAGTGTCTCAAAGTCACCTCCGTGAACAGTGGGGGCAGCCAGGATGAGGTCTCAGGCAAGGAGCCCCCCGAGTCCTGCAGACACACCTCCCGGGTGGGGCACGTGAGAGCCCACCTCCCATCCTACGATTTAACCCTCACATGGACTAGATCTGTTCGGCTCTCAGGCAGATCCCGTGGATTCCTCCCAGCTCCTCTATAGGTGAACAGGCCAACAACAAAGCAAGGGAACAGATGTGCGTGCATGTGCGCTAAGTTGCTTCAGTCCTGTCTGACACTTTTGCGACTTCATGGACTGTAGCCCACCAGGCTCCTCTGTCCATGGGATTCTCCAGGCAAGAACACTGGAGTTGACGTGCCTTCCTCCAGGGGATCATCCTGATTCAGGGATCGAACCTGTGTCTCTTACATCTCCTGCAGTGGCAGGCAGGTTCTTTACCAGCAATGGCACCTGGGAAGCCCCCAAGAGAACAGGTGTACCTGTGGCTTAAAAAGAAAAAGGAAGAGAAGGGGGGGGGGGGGGGAAACAGATGGAGAAGAGTCGTAATATGCTGCAATAGTTAAATTATCTTCTTTGAATTCTTCTAGAAATAAAATATAAAAAGACAAGTACTTTTCTCACCTAATTTGCTTGTGGAGCTGATAATTAAGTGTTGTTGGTTGCATCACCAGAATGAATTTGCGATACTTGCTGTAGTGTCTCTGCATATTTAAAGACAAAAATGTTCCTTCTGGTGCTCAGCAAAAATATCATGTTTATGAACCTTCTCCCCCAGGCAGTTCTGTAGTCTCCATGCCGTGTTTATAGAGCTGCAAGACACCTTGGCTGAGACACGACAAAGAGTCACAACACCAAAATGCTCCTGCTAGCCTGCCTGTTCCTCAACTCTGAGAAAGCCCGACTCAGAGTTCTAGAGAAATTGCAGATCTTCCCGGTGAGCCCTCCTCCGCGTTCATCTGTATGTTTCTTGGTCATTTCATACCCCCCTCCCTACTTCCAGTTCAATAAATGGTAGAGAGGAAAACTTTCATGATGGTCAAAAACTCCAGCACCATGTGCAAGTAATTAAACACCTTGAGCCTGTTTCCACATCCTCAAATGGAAACAATAATAGTAACTCACAGGGATGAAGATAAAATGAACTAATGCCTGGGAGTATTTAGCACATAGCAGGTCCTCCACGCTATGGGTAGATATCATCATCTTCATCACCACCATTAGCAGTAGCATTGCTGTTTTTTCTAGATGACCCCAAAGTAGTTGGGTGACCCAGGGAAATACTTTAAAATACATATTCACAGATCCCACACTCAAAACCATAATAGAGGGACATCCCGGGTGGTTCAGGGGTTAAGACTCCATGCTTCTACTGCAGGGGTGAGGCTTCAATCCCTGGTCAGGGAACTCAGATCCCATTCGGTGTGTGGGGTGGACAAACAGCAGGAAACAAAACACAAAAGAAAACAAACCCAACAAAGGACCATATTAGAACTTCTGAGAACGTGTAATGATTTCCTGTAAACGCCCAAGATGAGTAAATGCTCAGCCAAGCCTGGGAACCACTGGCCCAGAGCTGTCTCCACAGGACCTCAGAGACTGGGTGTGGAGAGGGATGACTCGACGGGGACTCAAGGAGAAAGAAAGCGCATGGACCCAGCTGTTCCTTTGAAGGTCAGTCTATTTAGTCCTCGGGAACGGCAGCATCACCACTGCCACTTGGGGTAAGCTCCTCTCTCGGTTTTCTTTCAATCTTACTTATTGGCGCCAGAAACTCATTAGCATTCAGGTACATGTCAAAGCAACTGAACTTGCTTTTTCTCTGAGCAGGTGTCACAGAAGAGACCTCAGCATAAAAACAGATGAAAAAAAGTTTAAATACTTTCTTTTCATTGGAGCGGGTGGAGGACTCAATTTCAGCTTTCCTAACTAATACCGCCAATCCGTTTAGCTCTGTGAGTAGTAATAGTAATGTTAGTCACTCAGTCGTGTCTGACTCTTTGCGACCCCATGGACTGTAGCTTGCCAGGCTCCTCCGTCTAGGGGATTCTCCAGGCAAGAATATTGGAGTGGGTTGCTATTCCTTCTTCAGGGGATCTCCTGATCCAGGGATCGAACCCAAGTCTCCTGCACTGTAGGCAGACTATTTGCCATCTGAGCGACCAGGGATGACCTAGCTCTATAAGCCGAGTTACTAAATGTTCTTTGTGTGACAACCTCAGCTGAAATGATCAACAAAATACATTTCTTTGGTGAGCTATGGTTTTCTTCTGCCAGTTGGGACAGAGGTACGTGAAGAAGCAGAAAACTTCTCCATTCCAATTCATGGTGCCAAACGATTATTTGTGCCGAGAATTATTTTGGCTGGGGAATAGCAGTCTTTACTCAAGCTTTCTTATTTTTGTTGCTACCCAGGTAATGGATCTGTGGGAAACCAATGTGGTTGACTGCTGTGGCCAGATATCAATGAACCTGCGGAATTTGCGTTTACCAGGTTTGCCCATGAACATCACACCTGTGATGGGTCCCGCGCTGGTAGCACCCTGCAGGCTAGAGCAAGGAAAAGGCATCTCAGCCCACATTTCTCTCACAACTGTTACATCACCAGCGTCTCCCCCATTCAAGAAACGGCCTGGTTAGTTTTGGAGGGATAAACATGAATTTGGTCTAGTTTCTAAGATCACAATTCTTCGCAAACTTCATTACTTTATTAGGGTTTGCAACATAACTCCCAACTGCTTTGGGGATCAGGAGTCTTCCTGGAGTGCCATGTTTCTTAACTGGGGGCGCTCGAGACATTTTGGTTGAAACAACTGGGGATGTTGTTTTCCGGGCATCCAGTGGATGGAAGCCAGTCACGCTGCTGAAATCTTACAACACAGGGCAGGATCAGTCAAACTCTCTCTCCCCAAATGGCAACAGTGCCGAGCGTAAGAAAGCTGGCTATAGAAGACCCTGTCAGACCCAGCTCCTGGCCACCTTACGAACCCCTCTGCATGGCAGCTGGTCTCCTTTGCGTAGTGTCAGGACACAGGGCTCACTGTCCTGGTTTTCGTTGTTGCCTCGTTGGGCAGCCTCTAGGGCAGGGGAACGTCTGCTTGCAGAAGCCTCTTCTTCCCCCACCCCCTGCATGGTAGCCGGGATAAGTGTGTGTTTCAGGCTGACCTGAAGGATTACAGCGGCTCAACTAGCTCAGGGGCGGCTGAGACCCGATTCTGTAATAACCGGTTCGAGTGCTTAACAAAATCAAAAAGATGAATAGATATCGTCTGTGCTGCCCCTCTGTGTTTAGGAAGGTGAAATAATCAGGAAAAAAATGGAGAAAGTTGTTAAACAGATGGCCTAACTACAAAAGGAAGTTAAAACCAAATTGTACGGTTAACCTGCTGCTTTGTTGTAGCCATCGCTTCTGCTGCTGCGGTTGTAATTATGTGACACCTGTCATAATTATGGCATCCTGGGCAAACACATTCTTCATACTCTTGATTCCAAAAAGGTTTTTCAATATGTATATATATTAATTTATTTACTTTTAATTGGAGGATAATTGCCTTACACTATTGTGATGGTTTCTGCTATACATCAATACAAATCAGCCATAGGTCGAAATATATTTTTGACCATAGAAAAGAATATCTGAAAACTAGGAAGCATGGTAACATCGATAATAAATTATTTCCTGGAAATAAAAATGTGGGTTCAGTTCTGGAAACCATGTTTTTGCTTTTTGGAGACCTCATTTTCCCCAAATGTTTCATGTTTCTTTTGGTGACTCTGAGAAAGGATGCTCATGACTTTGATGCTATCATTGGCCAGCGGGTAACTGCTCTGAATCAGCAGCAAAAATGGCCACAAAAGAATCTTTGGAATTCCCATCAAGGAAAACGTATGGCATGGTTGTGAATTTTGTTCAGTTGAAAAACTTAGGCTTCTAAGTTAAGAATAAGGTAGGAAGGGGAATAAATAGGAATAAGTAAATCTTTTTTACTTTGACAAGTTGTATTTTTACGGGCTCTGAATGCCCATCCTGAAAGGTTTGTAGAGAAATTGATCCTTATTGTTTACTGTTGCTCACCCCTTCCCCACCCCCACCCCACAACCTACAGAGGAAACAGTCTGGAGCACTAGCCCCTTGCACGGGTTTTCACGGCCTACTCACCATCTGGATAGTCCCTGTGGGGCTGCTATGGCAACGACTCTAGAGGGTGCCATTCACCATGGACCAGAGTGTAAATGGTTCCCTTGCTGCTACTGCTGCTGCTAAGTTGCTCAGTCTTGTCTGACTCTGTGCGACCCCATAGACAGCAGTCCACCAGGCTCCGCCATCCCTGGGATTCTCTAGGCAAGAACACTGGAGTGGGTTGCCATGTCTTTCTCCAATGCATGAAAGTGAAAAGTGAAAGTGAAGTCGCTTAGTCATGCCCCACTCTTAGCGACCCCATGGACTGCAGCCTACCAGGCTCCTCCGTTCATGGGATTTCCCAGGCAGGAGTACTGGAGTGGGGTGCCATTGCCTTCTCCACATGGCACCTCAGTGGGCAAGGCTGTGACATGGGAACTCCTGCCAGTTCTGGAAGCTGTTGTGAACGTGGTTGAGCTGGCCATTCCCCTCTGAAATCCTTCCCTCTCCCTGGAGCACCCCGCTCCACGTCATCACCTTCCCAGTTTGGGGAAACCCCAGCAGAGCTTCCAAGACCCCTCCTTCATAGCTCCTCACCTTTCCTCTTGTAGAAGCCACGCACTCACCTACCCTCCCCGAGTCCTTCTAACTGCCTTCAGAAGTCCTTCTGGACTGCCAGAAACCTGAAATTAGCCTTTCCTTGGTGAGAGGAGGGGGACGCAGGTAGGGTAGAGAGATGAGAGGTTAAAATGAGTCTGTCTTTTTGTCTTGTTTTCTCATTCATCCTAACCTACCTGGGGCTGAGTGAGTCCCAGAGCTTTATCATGGAGAATTCTAAGATAACTTGGCAAATGAGAAGAGCAGAGTGCATCCACAGCATTATACCTCACGCACAGGGGCCAAATTTTCACTCGTTCAGCATGAGAAAGAAAAAGTCACTGGAGAGTGAAACCTATGAAGAGGAAAGCAGCAAAGACCAAGTGTAACTGCTATGCCAGTTGACCCATCTGTCCATGCAGAGTATACGCCATATGACCAGTTCCATCTCTCAGGTTCTCTTCCTTCAGTTCTTGTATTTGCCATCTTGTTCTGATCACTCCTTTTTGTTGTTGGCACCACTGAGTCCAGTGAGGCCTATTTCTAGGTCCAATGGGGCGCCATTTCCGGAAGTGTCGGGCCCTGTTGGGTCCATCTACTGGTGTCAGAGTTGACTCTGAGAATGACGATTACAAGCAGTAAGTATGGAGAAAAACAGTATAATCAGGATGAGACTGAGACTCCAGTGTCCTCAGGATAAAGATTTCCCATGAGAAGAAGTACCTTGGCCCACGTGACATTTACCCCCTGAATAGCAGTTTTTGTAATTCATTTCTTTGCTTAGACCTATTGCTCTGCTGTTTAACAGACGCTTTCTCGTCTCTCCTTGTGCCCTCATGGCAGAGCTGAGCACACTGCCTTGCACACATGAGATTCTGTGTGCACTGGGATAAAAAGCAGGAAGCAGTCATGAAGATGAAAAAACGAAAAAAAAAAAAGTGTGGGCACCAAAGCCTCTGGTAACCGTGTTGCATTGATCTTATAGCAGCAACCCTACTCCTGGAAGCTGTCTCATCTTGGAAGTGAGGCAGCGTGTCTGTGTGTGTGTGTGTGTGTGTGTGTGTGTTTTAAAAAGAGAACTAGAAGCCACTACAGCTGGCTGGCTGCTCAGCCGCCCTCCCGCCAGGATGCTGGGAGCCTGAGATCCCCTGATGAGTGCGGATCTTGAGGCTTCCATGAGCCCCGCTAGCTGGCTCACTGGATCGGGAGCATGGCTGCGCCCAGGCAGCCTGTGGTCCTGGAGCGCTTCCCTTTCATGTGCCCCACTGCTTATCTGCTCTGACAACAATATGGTGAGACTTCCCTCCCTCTGGCTCAGGGCCACGGTGGCCATCAGAGCACACACCATGCGCTAGGAGTGGGCAGCATAGCAGGAAAAGGTCAGAATGAATACTGCCTTCTCTTGAAAGAAATACACCTCAGCTCGATTATTTGTCCACAGAACAGAGAACATCCCTGCGAGGCATCTGTCAAACCAGCAAGTGCTTCTGAAGGCGGGATGTTGAACTTCCAAGCGTGACTAGAGCCAGTCACAGGTGACCCTCTTTTATAATAACTAGCAACCCTAATAAAAGGTCTTAAGGGGCCCCCGCTGAGAGGTGACAGAGGGGGAGGGGAAAGTGGTAGGCTGTGTATAATACTGGATCTGTTTATCTTGCGTGAGAAGGAAAGCGGGAATGATTGGGCATCAGAGTGCCCTGTGCTGTCCGCTGTCTGGATGTCTTCCAGGGCAGGGACCTGTGTCCAGGCCTGATTTGATATGATGTGGTAAATGCCAATTTGCCTCTGCCTGCTTAGAATTTGTATCTTTCACTCTGAGAGGTTTCTTCATCGAAAAGGAGAGGAAGAGAAAAATGAATAAATAAAAATGCTTAGCTTTTTAAGATTAAAAAGCAAAATGGGAAGACAAGGGCACCATGGATGAATGAGATGTGGCTTCACGGTGGTTGATGTGATGTGTCCATTCACTTCTCATGAAGGATAAGCTACCCTAAAACTTAGTGGCTTAAAACATATTTATTTGGAAATTCCCTGGCAGTCCAGTGGTTAAGACTTGATCTTCCAGTGTGGGGAGGAGGGGCAGGTTCAATCTCTGGTCGGGGTGCCAAGATTCCACATGCCTTGCGGCCAAAACCCCAAAACATGAAACAGACCAGTATTGTAACCAATTCAACAAAGACTTTAAACATGGTACACATTAAATAAATATTTAAAACATCAAAAATACACATATTTAACCCACAATTTTGTGGGTCAGTGGTTTGGCCGGGCTCAGCTGGGGCGGTCTGGTGGAAGATGGGCTGCAGGGCCGCTGAATCCAGTGGGGTGGGGATGGCTCACCTCTGCTCCCTTGGGCTCTCATTGTCCAACACACTGGCCTGAGATCGCTGACCTGATGGTGGGTGGGATTCCAGACAAAGCTGAGCTTCTCAGAGCTTCCGGAGGCCCTGCTCCCACCGCACGGTCTCTGTCCCAGGCTACTGGTCAGAGCAGGTGCCCCAGGTAAAGCCATTTTCAGGAGTCAGGAAAATGTACCGCCTCTTGGAAGGCAGTTGCCAAGTCACACTACAAATGGGCATGACTTCAGAGAGGTGTCAAGAACAGGTCATTTTTTCAGATTGTCTACACAGTGAGACTTTTTTCTGTCACTTGGCCCTGGCCTCTGTCACCACTTTGCAGGGACCCACAGAGGCAACAGGCAGCTGCTTTGAAAGGAGAGCCCTGGTCTAAGAATTAGGAAGGCTGGATTCTTGTCCTGACTGTGCCATCATCAGACGGTGCAGCCCTGAGACTTCGCTTGCATCTTTCCTGTAAGGAGGAGGTGAGCTCAGACAGCTTAAGGCCCCTTCACTGACCAACGTCCTGTGACTCCTGATAGCAGCATTCTCATCAGTGGCTCAACAGTGAGCATAGACAGGAGGTGTTTTTGTACTAAAAAGTGAATGTTTCTATGTTTTTCACTGTCTTCTGCTCTGGTCATCACCCACAGCTAGCTTGTTCCTTTTCTTTCTTTCTTTCTTTTTTGTCACTTTGCTTTTTAATTTTTATTTATTTGTTTTAAAAATTATTTTGTATTGGACTGTAGTTGAGAGTTATTTAGAATGTTGTATTAGTTGCAGGTGTATGGCAAAGTGATCAGTTATACGTATACATCTATTTATTCTTTTTCAAATTCTTTTCCCATTTAGGTTATTACAGAATATTGAGTGGAGTGCTGTGCAGTAGGTCCTTGTTGATTATCTGTTTTGTATATGCATGCATGCGTGCTAAGTCCCTGCAGCTGTGTCCGACTCTGCAACCCTATGAACTGTAGCCCAGCAGGCTCCTCTGTCCATGGAATTCTCCAAGCAAGAATTTTAGAGTGGGTTGCCATTCCCTTCACCACAGGATCTTCCCTACCCAGGGATCAAACGCTTGTCTCTGGCATCTCCTGCACTGGCAGGCAGGTTCTTTACCACTAGCACAACCTAGGAAGCCTGTTTTATATATAGTAGTGTGTAATTGTAAACTCCCAAACTCCCAATTGATCCCCCCCCCTTCCCCATTGGTAATTATAAGTTTGTTCCTAAATCCCTGAGTCTGTTTCTGTGAATAAGTTCATTTCTATCATGTTGTTAAGTTCCACATATAAGTGATATCATACGGTATTTGTCTTTTGCTGTCTTACTTCACTTAGTAAAATAATCTCTTGATCCATCCATGCTGCTGAAAATGGCATTATTTCATTCTTTTTATGGTTAATATTCTATTGCTTGTATGTACCACATCTTCTCTATTCATCTAGACAGTTGTTCCTTTTCTATTTTACTGTCTAAGTTATCTTTTGGGGAAATTTGGATCCATTGGGAGGTAGAGAATATAATAAGTAGTCTGTTTTAATTTTAATTACCTGTTGCACAAATAATAATATGAAAAATGTCACAAATAGGTAAATATTCAAAAATCTTACCACTCAAAAAATACAGACATAATTACACATGTTCCACAAATATTTATATATAACACATATAGAGTATAAAATTTATAGTCATCATCTTTAAAGTGTATGTTTTATTTTAAGGAAGAGACATACAGAAAAGAGCACACATCTTAAGTTTACAGCTTGATGAATTTTCAAGATGTAAACATACCAGGTCCATCTAGACAAGGCTATGGTTTTTCCAGTGGTCATGTATGGATGTGAGAATTGGACTGTGAAGAAAGCTAAGCACCAAAGAATTGATGCTTTTGAACTGTGGTGTTGGAAAAGACTCTTGAGAATCCCTTGGACTGCAAGGAGATCCAACCAGTCCATCCTAAAGGAGATCAGTCCTGGGTGTTCACTGGCAGGACTGATGTTGAAGCTAAAATGCCAATATTTTGGCCACCTGATGTGAAGAGTTGACTCATTGGAAAAGACACTGATGCTGGGAATGATTGAGGGCAGGAGGAGAAGGGGATGACAAAGGATGAGATGGTTGGATGGCATCGTGGACACAATGGACATGGGTTTGGCTGGATTCCGGGAGCTGGTAATGGACAGGGAGGCCTGGCATGCTGCAATTCATGGGGTCGCAAAGAGTCGGACATGACTGAGTGACTGAACTGAACTGAACTGAAACATACCCTTGTAACAAACATCCAGATGAAAGAAAACATTACCCAGAACCAAGCCCTCCTCATCTTCCCTCTCAATTATTACCCAACTCTCCAAAGTTAGCCAAGGTCAGTTTTACTGACCCAGTTTCACTCTGGGTCAGTTTTGACCTCCATGTAGATTGGATCATGCAGCAAGAACGTTTTCCTGTCTGGCTTTTCACTCAACCTTCTATCTGAGATTCATTTGTGTCACTCTACATGGCAGTAGATTGCTCATTTTCACCCCCATAAATTGTTCCTTTGTATGATCCTACCAATAATTTGTTCATCTATTCCACAGCTGGGCACCGTGATAGTTTCCAGTTTGGGGGTATTATGAATAGTGTTTCTATGAATAGTCTCATAAATGTTTTTGGTGCACACATGTACCAATGGTTACATATATATACCTAGGAGTGGAATTGTTAAATCATAAGTTTTACATTCAGCTATCGTAGATACTGTTAAAACGGTTTTTCAAATTGGTTTAACCAAATTACATACCAACAGCAACTCATAAAGAGTTCCCATTGATCTACATCTTTGCCAACACTTGGTGACATCAGCCTTATTTTTTAAAGATTTTTTTTTTTTTAACGTGGACCATTTTTAAAGTCTTTATTGAATTTGTTACAACATTCTTTCTGTTTCAGGTTCTGGTTTTTTGGCTGTGAGGCATGTGGAATCTTAGCTCCCCAAACAGGGATCGAACCTGCATCTACTGCGTTGGAAGGTGAAGTCAACCACTGGACCACCAGGCAGGTCCCAGCCTTTTTAAATTTGAGCAACTCTGGGAGTGTGCACAATATGTCATCGTGCTTTTGTGAGTGCCATTTCACAATGCTTCTTTTGTTTATTTGTATTTACATATTACAGACCACCCTTGAAGGTCCACCTGGTGATTCTTTCTTTTCTGATATGGAACTTTTAAAAAAAACATGCAAAAGCAAAACATGGTATATACATACACCATGACAATATTCAGCTTTTAAAAACTGAATTCTTCTAAAAGAAGAAATATTTGACCTGTTATACCATGGACGAAGTTTGAAGACATTATGCTAAAGGAAATAAGACAATCACCACAAGACAAATACTATGCTCTTCCACTTTTAGAAGTTACTTAAAACAGTCAAAATCAAAGAGACAGAAAGTAGAGGGATGGTTTTCAGGAGCCAAGGGGAGGTGTCAGGGTTGGGGAGAAGTCAGTGTTTAATGGGTACAGAGTTTCAGTTTTGCAAGATGAAGAGCTCTGGAGATGGATGGTGGTGCTGGCTGCCTGACAGTGTGAAAGTACTCCATACCACTAAACTGCATGCTTTAAAATGGTTAAGATGATAAATTTTATGTTATGTGTATTTACCAGAATAAAAAAATGACAGGCAAAAATAAAATGGCCATCAGTCCAAAACTTTGTATAAAATATGGTATCTCCTCCTGTCTCAGCCTTCAGAGACCTTTCACATGTCAGATAGTCTACTGGAGAGAAAGGAGACTATAAATAGCAGAATGTTTCCAAGCAGAATTTTTTCCTTCACCAAGCATCATAGAAATTATCTACCCCTTCCATCCACAAAAACTAGAATTGCTGAGAACACAGAAGTCCCGAGGAAGCAGATTTCAAGTCAATATAAGAAAGTGTCTGTTTTTAAATGGACTGAGTTACAACAAAATGGCCTTCTGGACACTGACCATTTTGATTTTTTTTTTTTTTTGAAGGATGCTACAGTTCAGTTTTCAGTTGGAAAACTGAACTGCTTCTTTTTTTTAATTTAAATTATATTTTACTTTTAATTGGAGGAAAATCACAATATTGTGATGGTTTCTAGTACATTTGAGTCAGTTCTAATAAGGTGGATCAACCTAGAGTGTATGAACTGCCTCTTGATTCTATAATTCTAGTATTAATAGGTTTTTCCTTGTCAGTTGAATCTTGAATTGAATATGGACACTGATTATCCCTGCACTATTCGAAGGGTTTTTTTTTTTTTTTTTTTAAGTGTTTCCCTTCTATAGAAAGGTCTGGGAGCTAGGCGGTCCTTTCAGATAGTTTATAGCCATGACCCAGCCTGCCAATATTAGGCCAACAAAAATAGCCTTGAGATATCATTTGCCATTGTCAAGAGTAAACTCTGATGGAAACAGACCAACTTCATGGATGCCTGTTAACTTGCTTGCTTTCTAAGCTATAGATGCTTTCTATAGCTTTTAGAGCTATAGATGCAAAGTTTGTGCTCCCCTAAAATCCATATGTTGAAATCTAATCCCTAATGTGATGGTATTTGAAGGCGGGGTCCTTGGGAGGTGACGAGGTGGAGCTCTCAGTGAACAAGGCTAGTGCCCTTATAATGGGGACCCTAGAACTCCCTCAGTCCTTCTCTGTGTAAGGACACAGCAAGATGCTCTCCCCCTGCGAATCAGGGAACAGGCTTTCCCCAGATGCAGAATTTGCCAGCACCTTGCTCATGGACTGCCACCCTCCAGAACTGTGAGAAATGAATATTGTTTAAGCTACACAGTCTGTGCAGTATTTTTGCTATAGCAGCCTAAACCGACTAAGGTGTTTGGTTCTTTAACCTCATCCATATTCTGTTGATATGACCAAGCCCTTGGGTGGCTCAGGCAGTAAAGAATCTGCCTGCAATGCAGGAGACCCAGATTTGATCCCTGGGTTGGGAAGATCCCCTGGAGAAGGGAAAGCCTACACATTTCAGTAGCCTGGAGAATTCCATGGACAGAAGAGCCTGGCAGGCTGCAGTCTATGGGGTTGCAGAGCTGGAAAGAGTCAGACACGACTGAGCAACTAACTTTCAACTAAGCCCTTAGTCTGTGTATCTCCCATTTGACCCCCTACTGACTCCCCCCAAATTCCTCAGTCTGTACTAACTGCCAGTCTGCTGTTTCCCTGGGAGCCCCTGGTATGGTCCCAATCCAGTCTTTCAATGCCTTATGCTGTGCCAAGGGACAGGACTATTCTTTATTCAAGCCATTTCCCATCTGAAATGGAAAGTAGGTGAATGACTGGCATAAACATCGTGATCACTTTTAAGTAGGAAATGAATCAGCTTAGTGTAAAGAATTCTCTTATGGTTATTTTTACTTCTATTAGAGCCTTGTCAGGAGACATTATTTTCATAGTCACTAAATCCAAGCTTTTTTAAAACCTATTTAGGCCTCCAATATCCTTCAACCTGAAATATTTAAAGCAATTTTGTATAGGCAGGTCTAAATGCAAAAGTGCAAATTGGAAACTTCGTGTTCAGTTTGGAGAAAATTTGATGTCAAAAGATGCCATCAATTAGGTTAAAATAGATGATTTCTAAGATCCATTTTAGTTTTAGAATGCTGTGATTATTAGATCATTTGCTGACTGCTTTCATCTCACAGGGGATAGAGGTGCAATTACTTGCAGTTACCCTTTCACACATGAAGAAACCAAGTCCCAGTAAGGATGAATAAACTACTGTGGTCTTTTCCAGTGCCAAAACTCTAACTCTGGCTACAATACCCACATGCTTTTCACCATTGTTCTCTGTAAATGACACTGGCTTCATCATCCTCAGACTGAAAAGGAAAAGGCATGAGAAGGTAGGGACTTCCCTGGTTGTCCTGTGGGTGCACTTGGCCTCCTAATGTGGGGGATGAGGGTTTGATCCCTGAACGGGGAGCTAAGTTCTCATATCCCTTGCAGCTAAAAACCCCCAAACCCCCATAAAACAGAAGCAATATTGTAACAAATTCAATAAAGACTTTAAAAACGGTCCACATACAAAAATTCTAGGGAAGAAATAATGGAATGAGAAAACATATGTGTTGGATAGAAAAATTCACCACCAATAAGAGTGAACAAGCAGTGGAAACTGCTACCATGATGAAACTATGACATCGTTGCTGCAATATTGAAAGAGACATTTACACACTCCCACTAGTTACGATCAAATGGGTAACTTGCCTAAATCAGAGACCACAGGAACAGCAGGAGAATTTTCCATCCTGAAACTCTGTATCTGGGGAGGTCCCAGAGAATCTAATCTGCTTACCCACTGGAAGTGTTACTTAAACATAACTTTAAAAGGAGGAGACTAAGGTACCTTATCACCATTTTGACTGGCATGTAGAAGACAAAAATATATTGGCTTCCCAGTTGGTTGAATTCGAGCATGTTCTAGCAAACTTTGGTGGGCAGATGAGGTGAACTAGCTATGATTTTAGTTAGATCTGGACTTGATGAGTCTCTTTAGTTATGAAATAACTGAATCAGTTGGGAACAATAGTAGAAATTGTTGGAATAAAACTCCTAAACAGATAGGAGAAGCCATGGTGATAGCCCTTGGCCCCAGGAGGAGAGGGGCAAGGTCCTTATATTTAATGTAATAGTCTTGACTAAACTTTGGGGAAAAGAATTGTTTACATGCAGAACAGCAACTGAATTGAGTTCAGGATGCATCTTGAGAAGATGTGGGGCCAGTGCCTAAGAAGAAAGGGAACTTCATGGCCTGAAACATCAGGTCAGTGAAAAAGGCCACTGGTGAGTCTTCAGGAAGCTGGATGCACCAAGCTATTTGTTTCTTGCTTCACTTCAGAACTTGGCCTGGAAGGGAGGAGAGCTTTCAGTACATGACTCATGGGAAATATTGATGACAAACCACATGCCAATGTCTGTTAGTCAAAACAGGTGAATGAGGTGCAGGCTAAAGAAGGAGAGATCACTAGAGTGATCTCACGGGAACTGAGGACTTAGCAGTATGTCAGGAGCAGCAGACAGAGGAAGGATGCTTCTGTGAGTGTAAGCGGTCTGCAGAGCACTGGCCGGGACAAGGTGGGTCACCTTCAGGACAGTCTCTGTCCCTGGGCCTGGCAGGAGGAGCACTAGTCAGAGCTGTCTCGTATAGCCAGACGTCCTGGGACCAGGCTGGATGGTGGACACTCTCTATGTGTCTACTAGTGATTTTAAGAAGCCACACCACTTGTATTTACTGGCAAAGCATCTAGATAAGTCTTCCATGTGGGGACACATGGTATCTGAAGGAAATAAAATAATTAACTCTAAGAGATATATGTACCCCAATGTTAATAGCAGCGCTATTCATAATAGCCAAGACATAGAAGAAACATAAGTGTCCATTGACAAATGAATGGATAAAACATATGGTGTACATATATGTGGAATAGTATTTAGACTGAAAAAAGAAGAAGATCCTGTCATTTGCAATAACATAGATGAATCCGGAGGGCATCATGCTAGGTGAAATCAGCCAGACAGAGAAAAACACCGCATGGTGTTACTCATCTGTAAAATCTAAAAAAATACATCAAACCCGTAGAGAAAGAGAGTGGAAAAATGGTTGCCAGGGGCTAGGGGGTGGGAAATAGGGAGATGCTGGGAAAAGGCGTAAACTTCCAGTTGTAAGATGAATAACATTAGAGGGCCTAATGTAAATCATGGTGACCATAGTTGCTAATACTATATTATATAATTGAAATTTGCTAAGAGGGTAAAACTTAAATTTTCTCACAAGAGAAGGTAAATATGTGAAGTGATAAATGTGTTAATAACTCCATCCATGTGACTATTAACTCTCCATGGGGAGACTCCTCTCACTATATATATGTATATCAAATTATCACAATGTACACCTTAAATATCTTACAATTTATCAGCTATAACTCAATAAAACTGAAAATAAAAGAAAACATAGACTGCAAAAATAATAATGAAACCACAATATTGAAGCTTCGAAATCTCTGGAATCCCTCTTCTTTCATTTTTCATACCAAATGTACCACTTTCTAGATTTCCTCCTTCTATTCAGTATCAGATTTTGGAAGATGCTTTTGTGGTACATTGATATCATGACACCCTTAGGGTATTGGGAAGTTATCACAAGTTTATAAGATATTCACAAAATCCCATTGGCTCGTAAATTCCACAGGACAAGAGCTGGCTATTTTGCCTACCACTGAATTCTCCATGTCTCGCTCAATGGCTTGTGGGCTAGGCTATTGCATTTCCATCAAAATGAATCTTGGGAAACAAGGGGCCATTTCCATAGCAGCAAAGCCTAAAGATGACAACCATAGATTTAGAAATAATAAAATAATAATGCATTTGAAGTTTGGGGTTGTAGTTTGGAACAATCATAGCAGTAAATAATTTTTAAAAAAGAAGCTTGATAGTGTCAATTCCCCCAAATTGCTACATTCATTTCATTTTAATCATCTTTGACCTTCTCTTCTTATTCCCCACTCCAATTCCAAAGAAATAAAGCAATTCCATATGTCCCTTTTTTCTCTATCTCATTGTTTAAGAATTTGCAGGAAGCACTAGAAAGACGAGATCTGGAGTCTCAAAGAGTTAAACTGGAAAAAGGCATTAAAAAAAATCCCTTTTCCCTAAACCCGTTGATCTTCCTGGGTTCCTACTGTCATCAGGTTCTCCTCAGCAGGCTTCATCTCAGTCCATTGCCAACTAGTATATATGGAGTCAGCAGGAACATATAAATCACATTATGCTAAACACAAAGGATATAAGTAGCTGAAAATAGTCTACAAAGACACTGAAGCCCAAAGGAGAAGCTGCAGACTTGTGTCACCAAACCCCTAAAACAGCATTCCTATAAAATGAAAACGTGAGTTGAAAAAAAAGAATAGTGTTTCTTTCTTCTTTCTTTTATTTTAATTGTACAGAAATTAAAAGGTGATATTAAGATTTTTCTTGTCAGGGAACACCACTCTAAATTTGTTGACACTCACTCCAGTGTTGTGTTGTTTTGTTTTGGTTTAGTTCAGTTTGGGGTTTTCACTAGCACATCCACGAACCAAAGAACAGAATCATCTCTGAGTGAAGAGGAAATCTTGAGATCTCACCCTGAATCAACTTATCTATCACCATCAAGATGAAGTGATGAGGGGATGGGGGGGGGGGGGGAGTATACTTTTAAAAGAAATTAAAACTCTTTGGAAGATAAATCTCAAGTGCATTCTATTACATGAAAGAAGCCACACTCAAAATACTACCTGCTACAAGATTTTATTTATGTGACATTCCAGAAAGGAAAGAAAGACAGGGACAGAAAGCAAAGCAGTGGTGGCGTGGGAGTTGGGGTGGGAGCTGCCATACAGGAGTAGGTGAGAATTTGGGGGCTAATGGAGATGTTCTGTCTTGTCCTTGTGGTCACGCAGCTTCATGCACCTATCCAAACTCACAGAAGTGTGTACTGAGAATGGTGAATTTACTCTATTTAAATTACTCCACAATGAAAATGAAATGAGGGGACACAAGCATGTCAGCTTCTCCCTGAAGGGGTTGGGAGTGGATGGAGCAGGTGGAGGTGGTGGAGAACGACCCCTGCCAGCATCACTGTGACCACAGTTCTGACACGTGACAACCGTAGTGCATCTGTTTCTCACACTTGTTTCCCCAAAGTTACAGACTCAGGAGGCTGCGGGCAAGGGTTTCAAACCTCAGTCTGTCTGACTCCAGTCTCTTGGGCTTCATCACATTACTATGCTGCTTCCCTTGCCTGGTGACAGGCTCTGACAGCTCAGAAATGCACTGACTTCCCAGGACTGTGGACCAGAGTCCTAACTCACCCAAGAGCCAGAGCCAGCATTCAGGCTCAGGTCTAACTGACCCTAGAGCACGTTTTCCTGGCTGCTGTTTGTGTGGTTTGCTGGCTTATTCTTGTTTTTAAGTCCTCCCCACACTTTTCTCTATAAAGGCTGAAAATTACAGAAAGAGTATGTGTCTATCATTCTTCATACTCATGCACATGGAGAATGCAAGTTTTATTAAAGAGTTTGCAAACATAGCTACTTTGAGCAGTTAATGATAAGCTGAAGACTAAATAATTATTTAAGCAATTCATTAATTATTTAAATAAAATTTAATTATTTAAACAAATAATTTTTAGTTTTTTATTTTAAAGGAGACTTTTTTCTTTTTTAAATAAATTTATTTATTTTAATTGGAGTCTAATTACTATACAATATAGTAGTGGTTTTTACCATACATTGACATGAATCAGCCATGGGTTTACATGTGTTCCCCATCCTGAACCTCTCTCCCACCTCCCTCCCATCCCATCCCTCTGGGTCGTCCCAGTGCACCAGCCCTGAGCACCCTGTCTCATGCATCAGACCTGGACTGGGAATCTGTTTCACACATGATAATATGCATGTTTCAATGCTATTCTCTCAGATCATCCCACCCTCGCCTTCCACAGATTCCAAAAGACTGTTCTATACACCTGTGTCTCTTTTGCTGTCTCGCATAGGGTTACCGTTACCATTTTTCTAAATTCCATATACATGTGTTAGTATACTGTATTGGTGTTTCTCTTTCTGGCTTACTTCACTCTGTATAATAGGCTCCAGTTTCATCCACCTCATTAGAACTGATTCAAATGTACTCTTTTTAATGGCTGAGTAATATTCCATTGTGTATATGTACCACTGCTTTCTTATCCATTTGTCTGCTGATGGACATCTATGTTGCTTCCATGTCCTGGCTATTATACACAGTGCTGCAATGAACATTGGGATACACGTGTCTCTTTCAATTCTGGTTTCCTTGGTGTGTAGGCCCAGCAGTGGGATTGCTGGGTCATATGGCAGTTTTATTTCCAGTTTTTTAAGGAATCTCCACACTGTGCTCCATAGTGGCTGTACTAGTTTGCATTCCCACCAGCAGTGTAAGAGGGTTCCCTTTTCTCCACACCCTCTCCAGCATTTGTTGTTTGTAGGTTTTTGGATAGCAGCCATTCTGACCAGTGTGAGATGGTACCTCATTGTGGTTTTGAGTTGCATTTCTCTGATAATGAGTGATGTTGAGCATCTTGTCATGTGTTTGTTAGCCATCTGTATGTCTTCTTTGGAGAAATGTCTGTTTAGTTCTTTGGCCCATTTTTTGATTGGGTCGTTTATTTTTCTGGAATTGAGCTGCAGGAGTTGCTTGGATATTTTTGAGATTAATTCTTTGTCACTTGCTTTGTTTGCTATTATTTTCTCCCTTTCTGAAGGCTGTCTTTTCACTTTGCTTATAGTTTCCTTCTTCGTGCAAAAGCTTTTAAGTTTAATTAGGTCCCATTTGCTTATTTTTGCTTTTATTTCCATTACTCTGGGAGGTGGGTCATAGAGGATACTACTGTGATTTATGTCGGAGCATGTTTTGCCTATGTTCTCCTCTAAGAGTCTTATAGTTTCTGGCCTTATGTTTAGATCTTTAATCCATTTTGAGTTTATTTTTGTGTATGGTGTTAGAAAGTATTCTAGTTTCATTCTCTTACAAGTGGTTGACCAGTTTTCCCAGCACCACTTGTTAAAGACATTGTCTTTTCTCCGTTGAATATTCTTGCCTCCTTTGTCAAAGATAAGGTGTCTATAGGTATGTGGATTTATCTCTGGGCTTTCTATTTTGTTCCATTGATCTATATTTCTATCTTTGTGTCAGTACCATACTGTCTTGATGACTGTAGCTTTGTAGTAGAGCCTGAAGTCAGGCAGGTTGATTCCTCCAGTTCCATTCTTCTTTCTCAAGATTGCTTTGGCTATTTGAGTTTTTTTGTATTTCCAAACAAATTGTGAGGTTATTTGTTCTAGTTTTGTGAAAAATACCATTTGGTAGCTTGATAGGGATTGCATTGAATGTATAGATTGCTTTGGGTAGCATACTCATTTTCACAATATTGATTGTTCTGATCCATGAACATGATATATTTCTCCATCTATTTGTCTCCTCTTTGATTTCTTTCATCAGTGTTTTATAGTTTTGTATATATAGGTTTTTTCTTTCTTTAAGTAGATATATTCCTAAGTATTTTATTCTTTTCATTGCAATGGTGAATGGAATTGTTTCCTTAATTTCTCTTTGTGTTTTCTCATTGTTAGTGTATAGGAATGCAAGGGATTTCTGTGTGTTAATTTTATATCCTGCAACTTTACTATATTCATTGATTAGCTCTAGTAATTTTCTGGTGGAATCTTTAGGGTTTTCTATGTAGAGGATCATGTCATCTGCAAACAGTGAGAGTTTTACTTCTTTTCCTATCTGGATTCCTTTTATTTCTTTTTTCTGCTCTGATTGCTGTGGCCAAAACTTCCAAAACCATGTTGGATAGTAGTGGTGAGAGTGGGCACCCTTGCCTTGTTCCTGACTTTAGGGGAAATACTTTCAATTTTTCACCATTGAGGATTATGTTTGCTGTGGGTTTTTCATATATAGCTTTTATTATGTTGATGTATGTTCCTTCTATTTCTGCTTTCTGGAGGGTTTTTATCATAAATGGATGTTGAATTTTGTCAAAGCCTTTCTCTGCATCTATTGATATAATCATATGACTTTTATCTTTCAATTTGTTTGTGGATATTAAAGAATCTTTGCATTCCTTGGATAAAACCCACTTGGTCATGATGTATGATCTTTTTAATATGTTGTTGGATTCTGTTTGCTAGAATTTTGTTAAGGATTTTTGCATCTATGTTCATCAGTGATTTTGGCCTGTAGTTTTCTTTTTTTGTGGCATCTTTGTCTGGTTTTGGTATTAGGGTGATGGTGGCCTCATAGAATGAGTTTGGAAGTTTGCCTTCCTCTGCAACTTTCTGGAAGAGTTTGAGTAGGATAGGTGTTAGCTCTTCTCTAAATTTTTGGTAGAATTGAGCTGTGAAGCCGTCTGGTCCCGGGCTTTTGTTTTTGGAAGATTTCTGATTACAGTTTTGATTTTCATGCTTGTGATGGGTCTGTTAAGATTTTCTATTTCTTCCTGGTTCAGTTTTGGAAAGTTATACTTTTCTAAGAATTTGTCCATTTCTTCCAAGTTGTCCATTTTATTGGCATATCGTTGCTGATAATAGTCTCTTATGATCCTTTGTATTTCTGTGTTGTCTGTTGTGATTTCTCCATTTTCATTTCTAATTTTGCTGATTTGATTCTTCTCCCTTTGTTTTTTGATGAGTCTGGCTAATAGCTTGTCAATTTTATTTATCTTCTCAAAGAACCAGCTTTTAGCCTTGTTGATTTTTGCTATGGTCTCTTTTGTTTCTTTTTCATTTATTTCTGCCCTAATTTTTAAGATTTCTTTCCTTCTACTAACCCTGGGGTTCTTCATTTCTTCCTTTTCTAGTTGCTTTAGGTGTAGAGTTAGGTTATTTATTTGACTTTTTTCTTGTTTCTTGAGGTAAGCCTGCATTGCTATGAACCTTCCCCTTAGCACTGCTTTTACAGTGTCCCATAGGTTTGGGGTTGTTGTGTTTTCATTTTCATTCGTTTCTATGCATATTTTGATTTCTTTTTTGATTTGTTCTGTGATTTGTTGGTTATTCAGAAGCGTGTTATTTAACCTCCATATGTTGAAATTTTTAATAGTTCCCCCCCCCCCCCCCCTGTAATTGACATCTAATCTTACTGCATTGTGGTCAGAAAACATGCTTGGAAAAATTTCAAATTTTTTCAATTTTTTTGAATTTGCCAAGGCTAGATTTATGGTCCAGGATGTGATCTGTCCTGGAGGAGGTTCCATGTGAACTTGAGAAAGAACAGAATCATCTCTGAGTGAAGAGGAAATCTTGAGATCTCACCCTGAATCAATTTATCTATCACCATCAAGATGAAGTGATAGGGGGTGGAGGTGGGGGAGAAGTATACTTTTAAAAGAAATTAAAACTCTTTGGAAGATGAATCTCAAGTGCATTCTATTACATGAAAGAAGCCACACTCAAAATACTACCTGCTACAAGATTTTATTTATGTGACATTCCAGAAAGGAAAGAAAGACAGGGACAGAAAGCAAAGCAGTGGTGGCGTGGGAGTTGGGGTGGGAGCTGCCATACAGGAGTAGATGAGAATTTGGGGGCTAATGGAGATGTTCTGTCTTGTCCTTGTGGTCACGCAGCTTCGTGCACCTATCCAAACTCACAGAAGTGTGTACTGAGAATGGTGAATTTACTCTATTTAAATTACTCCACAATGAAAATGAAATGAGGGGACACAAGCATGTCAGTTTCTCCCTGAAGGGGTTGGGAGTGGATGGAGCAGGTGGAGGTGGTGGAGAACGACCCCTGCCAGCATCACTGTGACCACAGTTCTGACACGTGACAACCGTAGTGCATCTGTTTCTCACACTTGTTTCCCCAAAGTTACAGACTCAGGAGGCTGCGGGCAAGGGTTTCAAACCTCAGTCTGTCTGACTCCAGTCTCTCGGGCTTCATCACATTACTATGCTGCTTCCCTTGTTGGTGACAGGCTCTGACAGCTCAGAAATGCACTGACTTCCCAGGACCGTGGACCAGATCCTAACTCACCCAAGAGCCAGAGCCAGCATTCAGGCTCAGGTCTAACTGACCCTAGAGCACGTTTTCCTGGCTGCTGTTTGTGTGGTTTGCTGGCTTATTCTTGTTTTTAAGTCCTCCCCACACTTTTCTCTATAAAGGCTGAAAATTACAGAAAGAGTATGTGTCTATCATTCTTCATACTCATGCATATGGAGAATGCAAGTTTTGTTGTTAAAGAGTTTGCAAACGTAGCTATTTTGAGCAGCTAATGATAAGCCGTAGACTAAATAATTAAATAAATAATGAACTATTTAAATTAAATAAAATTTAATTATTTAAACAAATAATTTTTAATTATAACTAACTATGCATTTAGGTTAAATAAATAAACAGTAAATATGCTTTACTAAAATCTGAAGATGTTGAGTGAGTTAAAAACATAGTTTTTGGAAACAGATGGCCCAGGTTTGAAACACCATTTAAGGCTTAGTAGATAACCTTGGATAAATTTCTTAGTGTCTCAGTTTCCTCAACTGCAAAATAAAGATGAGAGCAGTACTAAACTCACAGAGTAGTCCTTGGTATTACATGAGTTATAAACATAAACAGTTCTTAGAACAGTTGCATGGGATATGTGGTAAAGAATTGATACTTCATTTTGATTTTACTTTATTTTTTAATTTTAATTATTTATTTTGTTTTAGAGGGGTAAAAATGAAAACATATGGAAGGATAAGATAGAAAAGATGATCAACTCCAACAACAAAATGTTGCTGTTTCCTTTCTTCTTTCCTTTCTGCTCTTAGTGTCCTTCTTTCTCACACACACATGCACACACACACATACACGCACACACACAAATGTTATAACTTAGAAGAGACCCCCCTAAAAAAAAAACAACTAAAATCTTTTATTTTTTTTTAGCTGCACAGTGAGGCCTGCAAGATCTTAGTTCCCCACCAGGGATTAAAACCAGGTTCACTGTAGTGAAAGCACAGATTCCTAACCACTGGACCACCAGGGAGGTCCCAACAACTAAAATTATTTTTTAAAAAGATCACCTGGTTCTTACATGTTGTTCAATGATCCTTGGGGGTGAGCAAAGTATTAAAAACAGGGGGAAATATATAATTTCCTTAAGATAAAATCTTCCTTTGAGCCTGTACATTCTATTATTCAATACTAAGTGCTTAAATACACAATATAAGTCTACATTTACTAAAGTGTTATCAATTTTTGGTTGTGCCAGAATTCCAGGGACCATACAGATTGGCTTTCAGAGGCTTAAGTTACCTACTAGTCAAATTTGGGAAATATCTAGATACGTTGCTTTTTTCGGGAGGATTCCAGTTACCTATTGCTGTTTACTGAAGCACCCCAAAACTTAGTGGCTTTCAACAATTTATTATTTTCCCTCATAATTCCGCAGGCCGATGGCACTCATTTGGGGGCTTTTATTTCTTGGGGCCTTTCGGACAGTTGTCGTCAGATGGTGGGTGGCTCTGGAGTCAGACGCTGGTTCAGCTGGGCTGGACGTCAGGAATGGCTGGCTCATGCAGCTGACAGTCAATGCTGCGTGGGTGGGGCCAGAGGCACACTGGGCCTGTCAACCAAGAGACCTGGATGTGGTCTCTCCACATGGCTATTCTCTTCCCAGAGAGGTGGCTAGTTTCCAAAGAGACTCCCAAGAGGAAGTTCTGTAAGCCAGCATCGTGAGGCCCAGGAAGAAGCCACAGCTTCTTACAACCCAACCTCAGAAGTCCTAGAATGTCGGTTCCTTCTTCTACTAGTGAAGCGGGTCATTAAAGCCCAACCAGGATTCACCGGGAGGGAATTAGAGTCCACCTCTTGACATGAAGAGCAGCAGGTACACACAGGGAGGGAAGAAATCAACAGTGGCCATCCCTGGATACTACTGCAAAGAGATAAACACAGGAAACAAACAGAGGCAAAAAGGCCTCCATTACCCATTGGCCTCTTACCCCCAGCAGGGCCCCATTAAAGGAAGCCTGAACTTTACAACTTGGTTTCTCCTTTCCCAGTTCCCTCCCACAGAGAAGATACACTTACTCCCCTGTAGAGTAAGGATAAAATTCTTGCACCATTGCTTGAGGTGCTGGGTAATTTTATTAGAGTCTGAGCTCATTGACAATATATTCTGTCACTATATTCTGAGCAAAGTCCTCAACTGTCCTTGATGATTTTGCATTGGAATCTCTACCTCCTCCTATATCTTTTTCACTCCTCCATTAAGCTCACAGTCGCTTCTTCTGACAGCAGTGTGCTCAGACACTGTGTGTGTGTTAGTCACTCAGTCGTGTCCGACTCTTTGTGATCCCACGGACTGTAGCCCACCAGGCTCCTTTGTCCATGGCATTCTCCAGGCAAAAATACTGGAGTGGGTTGCCATTTCCTTCTCCATGAGTAAAAGATAAAAGCTAAAACTAACATCTTTTATTTTCCAAAAATGTTTGTCTCTGACTTATGTTTTTAACAAATTTTAAAAATTTCAGAAGTTTTGGACTTATAGAATTATTGCAAAGGTATTATGGAGAGTTCCCATGGACCCACATTCAGTTTTTCCTATTAGTAGTTAGCTGGGTATATTTATTACCTATGTTAGTAGGTATATTTATTACATACCCATATTAGTAGGGTATATTTATTATAATTAATGTACCTACTTTGATATATTATTATTAACTCAAGTCCATATGTAGCTACAATTTCCTCAGTTTTCCCCTAATGTCCTTTTCCTGTTCTAGGAGCCAATGCGAGTCATCACATGTACTGTTAGCCTCTCCTGTCTCCTGATGGTTCTCTCGACTGCGACGCTTTCTCAGACTTTCTTGTTTTTGATGACCTTGGCAGAATGCTGGTCAGGTATTTGTGCAATGTCCATCAGTTAAGGTTTGTATGATGTATTTCTTAAGGTTAGACTAGTATAATATCTTTTCCGGCTGTTTTATTTTTTCATCTTTCTGGCTATCTTTTTATTCCTTTTATTTGTTTTTTTAGTTAATCTATTTTTTATTGAAGGATATCTGCTTTACATTTGATCTATTCCTTTTAATTGGTCTCAATAATATGTTTTGTGTTTGAAAAGAAAATGAGGCAGTTAGGAGAATAATATTCTGAATTTTCTTAATCTGGAAACTGACTTGGAAGACCTGAAACTGTGGACTAAATGTTAGAACCACTGAGTTCAAAACATGCTGGATTCTTGGATATAAATGTCTGTCGAATATAAATGTCTACACACTAATACATGAAGTTGCACAATTTTCCAAAAGTTAAATCTAAAAGTCTTGTATCTAGGGTTTAAAAGCCCTGATGATTCAGTTAAAATACCTGCTTGGAGCGTAACTGTATTGTGTATGTTTTCAACCTCACCAAATAACCATCCTTAAAATCTGTCATTTTTCCTCCAATGGGAGAATCTTGGCTTCCCCTTTGTGTAAGTAAATTTCATGACAGTGTCTCCAGGAAAATTCACAGAGTGAACAGGGCTGGTTTGCTCTGGCAGATGAACAGCTTCTCCACTCAATGCTTCAATGTGTTGTTTGTATTTCTCTCCTTACAGTTTCCTTTCCCATACGGAGGGAACATATTTTCACAAAAACAGAAATATGTTCATATCAATATTTGGTTAAGATTTTTGTCACAGTGTTCTCCCCTGGCATCTACTTAGCTGCTATTCAGCAACAGATTTTCCATATTTACAGTGTCAACAAATGCTTAGGGAATTTTTATTTATTTTTAGCCTTTAACAAAATGATTTTATTAAATTAAGCTGTCAGTAGGGAATACTGCAGAATGCTCTTCCTCATCTCTCTTTTTCCCTCTGTCTTCTCTCCTTAGCACACACACATTATTTAATAAATAAAACCTAAAAATGAAAAAAAAAAAAGCCAATACCAGTAATATTTATATTGTTTTTCAAATCACAGCCCAGGGATTTCCCTGGTGGTTAAGAATTCACTTTCCAGGGTTTGTCTGGTGGTCTAGTGGTTAAGACTCACCTGCCAATGCAGGGGACACGGGTTCGATTCTTGGTCTGGGAAGATCTCATGTGCCACAAAGCATCCAGTGCACACAGCTACTGAGGCTGTGCCCCAGAGCCCACAGGCTGCAACTGCTGAAGCCCGCACGCCTAGAGCCCCTGCTGTGTAACAAGAGAAGCCACTGCAGTGAGACGCCAGAGCACCGCAGCTAGAGAGGAGCCCCGCTCCCCCCAGCCAGAGAGGAGCCCCCACTCCCTGCAGCTAGAGAAAGCCCACACAGCAACGAAGGCCCAGTGCAGCCAAAAATAAATAAATAAATATCCAAAAAAAAAAAAAAAAAAAAACAATTCACCTTCCAATGCAGGGGATGTGGATTCTATCCCAATCAGAGAACTAAGCCCAGGTACCTCAACTAGCCCACCTGCACACTTCACAAAGATCCCATGTGCCACAACTAAGACCCAACGCAGCCAAACATGAAAAATAAATAGGTAAGTAAAGATTTTAAAAATCACAGCCCAGGTATGAAATTTGTGAGGAAATCTTATTGACCAAGATATTTGCAAATTGCATTACCAAGTTGGTTGCATTGCCACCAACTTTCATCCTGTGCTAACTTGCTTGCTCACTCTGGGATGCATTTCCTGTATTTGAATTTAGGAGGTTAGATTAGACAAATCCCGATTACTCTCCCAACACTAAAACCACATGACAATGTATTATTTTATTTATAAACTTCCCAGAGAAGCAGCAGTGTGCTAGTAAAGCATGAGGAGATGCCTTCATTTATAGCATTTGCCAGTTTCTGATATACATGTTTAATATAGATAGACACATCCTTTCCAATTCAACTAACATGATTCCAAGAGTGAAAATATTGTGAACATTCTAGAGAACCCCTTTCTTTCTATTCCTCAGTTCAGTTCAGTCGCTCAGTCGTGTCCGACTCTTTGCGACCCCATGGACCACAGCACGTAAGGCCTCCCTGTCCATCACCAACTCCTGGAGTTTACTCAAACTCATGTCCATTGAGTTGGTGATGCCATCCAGCCAGCCCATTCTCTCTCATCCCCTTCTCCTCCCACCTTCAATCTTTCCCAGCATTAGGGTCTTTTCAAATGAGTCAGTTCTTCGCATCACGTGGCCAAAGTATTGGAGTTTCAGCTTCAACATCAGCCCCTCCAATGAATATTCAGGACTGATCTCCTTTAGGATGGACTGGTTGCATCTCCTTGCAGTCCAAGGGACTCTCAAGAGTCTTCTTCAACACCACAGTTCAAAACCATCAATTCTTCAGCACTCAGCTTTCTTTATGGTCCAACTCGCACATCCATACATGACCACTGGAAAAACCATAAACTTAACTAGACAGACCTTTGTTGGCAAAGTAATGTCTCTGCTTTTTAATATGCTCTCTACATTGGTCATGACTTTTCTTACAAGGAGTAAGTGTCTTAATTTCATGACTGCTATCACCATCTGCAGTGATTTTTGCACCCCCCAAAATAAAGTCAGCCCCTGTTTCCACTGTTTCCCCATCTGTTTGCCATGAAGCAATGGGACTGGATGCCATGATCTTAGTTTTCTAAATGTTGAGCTTTAAGCCAACTTTTTCGCTCTCCTCTTTCACTTTCATCAAGAGGCTCTTTAGTTCTTCTTTCTGCCATAAGAGTGGTGTCATTTGCATATCTGAGGTTATCGATATTTCTCCTGGCAATCTTGATTCTAGCTTGTGCTTCCTCCAGTCCAGCGTTTCTCATGATGTACTCTGCTTATAAGTTAAATAAGCAGGGTGACAATATACAACCTTGATGCACTCCTTTTCCTATTTAGAATCAGACTGTTGTTCCATGTCCAGTTCTAACTGTTGCCTCCTGACCGCATACAGATTTCTCAAGAAGCAGGTCAGGTGGTCTGGTATTCCCATCTCTTGAAGAATTTTCCACACTTTGTGGTGATCCACACAGTCAAAGGCTTTGGCATAGTCAATAAAGCATAAATAGATGTTTTTCTGAACTCTCTTGCTTTTTCGATGATCCAGCGGATATAGGCAATTTGATCTCTGGTTCCTCTGCCTTTTCTAAAACCAGCTTGAACATCTGGAAGTTCACGGTTCACATATTGTTGAACCCTGCCTTGGAGAATTTTGAGCATTACTTATGTCTATTCCTATTGCCTGCAAAATCCAGATTATTATAGGAGTCACCCTAACTGCCCAAATTAGTTTGGAGTCCCCCAGAAGCAGAGCCTGAGAAAAGGATTCAAATTTGGGTAGTTTATCTGGGAGGAACTAGGAACACAGATGTGGGAGAAGGAAAAGAAGAGTCTATATTGACCACACCTTTTATTTTACTATCCGATGCTTTGACATCTAAGGTCTTACATCTCTGGAGGGACTACCCTCCTTAGGTTAGTCAATTCTTAGAGATAATTAAGGACTTGCTCTTGAAGATGTTTCAGCTACAAACCAATCCGTTCAGAGCCTACACCACATTCACCTTCTTTATTGGGCTCTCACACATTAGGCCATTATCCGCCTGTCCTAATCCTTCAAGACAAGGCACCAGACAACCAAGTGCAGCCTTGCGCCTTAGCTCCTGCTGAAGTGATTCAAGCTCACCCACCCAGACCCACTTATCCTGCCTCATCCCCTCTTCCCGCCCCACCCTCTGATGGCACGGGATCCCCCCCGCTTGGGAACCATGAGTCACAAGCTATTTTGCAATGGTGACTGTCTGCTGATCTGTTGCTGCTGCTGCTATTTAATCATAAAGTTGGGTCTGACTCTTTGTGACCCCATGGACTGTAGCCCGCCAGGCTCCTCTGTCCATGGGCTTCGTCAGGCAAGAATACTAGAGTGGGTTGCCATTTCCTTTTCCAGGGGATCTTTCAATCCCAGAGATCAAACCTGTGTCTCCTGCTTAGCAGGCTGGTTCTTTATCCCTGAGCTACCTGGGAAGCTCATCTCCTGATCTGTTGGCTCTCTCGTAATTCTATCATAAACAGAGTCAAGAGTGAAAGCTGTCACTGAAGTGTGTTTTCAAGCCAGCAAGAGCTTGGGCTAGGGCAGAACGCATGCCTCAAAATGACCTCCATGAGGGGCAAGGGAACCGGGCTATTTATACACCAAATCCTGTCCATCAGTGGGGAAGGCATACTATGGGAGGAGACTTACTATTCTGTCCCTTCTGGGGGCAAAGCCAGCTCCAGAGATGAGAGAGCCCTTCCGACAAGAAAACAGGGGCTGCAGCTGAGATGGAGACTGGCCCTGAGGTTAAAGGCGAGGCAACATGAGTAGCCGCCTCCCTGACTCACAGACACTCTTCATTAAGAATTCATCAAGCTATAGGCTTTTTAACTTTTCATTTTAAAAATTGAAGTATAGTTGATTTAAAATATCATACAAGTTTCAGGTGTACAACAGTGATTCATAATTTTTAAAAGTTATGCTCCATTTATAGTTATTCTAAAATATGGACTATATTTCCTTTGTTGTACAATATATCATTGTAGCTTATTTATTTTATTCATTGTATCTCCTGTCTTGTCCCTCCCCCTTCCTTCCACCCACTGGTAACCACTTGTTTGTTCTCTATATCTGTGGGTCTCTTTCTTTTTTTTATAATCACTAGTTTGCTGTGTTTTTCAGATTACATGTATAAGTGACATTATACAGTTTGTCTTTCTCCATTTTATTTCACTAAGCATAAAACTCTTCACATCTATCTTTTATTTTTGCAAATGATAAAATTTCATTCTTTTGTATGATTGAATAGTATTCTCTTGTACATATATACCATATCTTCTTTATCCATTCATTTGTTGATTAACAGATTGCTTCCATATCCTGACTATTGTAAAATAATGCTGCTATGAATATTGGGATGCATGTGTCTTTTCAAATTAGTGTTTTCATTTTTTTCAGATATATATACCCAGGAATGGAATTGTTGATTTATATGTACTTCTATTTTTAGTTTTTGGAGAAATCTCCACATGGTTTTCCATAATGCCTGCACTATTTGGTCCCATTTGTTTATTTTTGCTTTTGTTTCCATTGCCTTAGAAGACAGGTCCTCCCTAAAAAATATTGCCGTAATATATGTCAAAGAGTGTTCTGCCCATGTTTTATTCTAGGAGTTTTATGGTTTCCTACCTCACATTTATGTCTTTAATCCATTTTGAGTTTATTCTTGTACATGGTGTTAGAAAATGTTCTGCTTTCAGTCTTTCACACGCAGCTGTCCTATTTCCCAGAGTAACTCACTGAAGAGGCTGTCTTTTCTCCATTGTGTATTCTTACTTTATTTTTTGCACATTAATTGACCGTAAGTGTGTGGGTTTGCTTTTGGGCTCTCTATTCTCTTTTATTGATCTATGTTTCTATTTTTGTGCCAGTACTACACTGTTTTGATTACCACAGCTTTCTAGTATAGTCTGAAGTTATTACCCTTCTAGCTTTGTTCTTCTTTCTCAAGACTGTTTTGGAGTTCAATATATACTAAAAATTTTTTTGTTTCAGCCCTATGAAAAATGCCCTTTCTTTGATAGGGATATTTATGGGATTGCATTGAATATATAGATTGATTCTCAATCTATACTACCTCAATGCCTTGGGTAGTATGGTGATTTTAACACTATTAATTCTTTCATTCCATTAATACAATGTATCTGTCCATCTGTTTGTGTTCTCTTTAATTTATTTCATCAGTGTCTTATAGTTTTCCATGTACAGGTTTTTTACCTCTTTAGGTAGGTTTATTCTCAGGTATTTTATTCTTTTCGATGCAATGGTAAATGGGATTATGTCCTTGGTTTCTTTTTCTGGCAGTTTATTGTTAGTATATAGAAATGCAATAGATATCTGTATATTAATCTTGTATCCTGAAAATTTACTGAATTCATTGATAGTTTTTTGGTGGTGTCTTTAGACTTTTCTATGTATAGTATGTCATCTGCAGTGACAATTTTCCTTCTTCCTTTCCAATTTGAATTTATTTTATTTCTTTTTCTTCTCTGACTGCTATTACCAGGACTTCCAGAACTATGTTGAATAAAAGTGGCAGGAGTGGACATCCTTGTCTTGTTCTGTATCTTAGAAACAATGCTTTCAGCTCTTCACCATTAAGTGTGATGTTAGTATGATGTTAGCTGTGGGTTTGTTATATATGGCCTTTATTATATTGAGGTAGGCGTCCTCTATTCCCAAGAGTATTTTTTTTAATCATAAACAGATATTGATTTTGTCAAAACCTTTTTCTGTTTCTACTGAGATGATCAAATGGATTTTATTCTTCAGTTTGTTAATATGGTGTATCACATTCATTGATTTGTGGATATGGAGCCATCTTTACATTCTTGAGATAATCCCACTTGACCATAATCTATGATTCTTTCAAGGTATTGTTAGATTCAGTTTGCTAATATTTTATTGGGATTTTTTCTATCTAAGCTTATCCATGATATTGGCTTTTAATTTTGTGTGTGTGGTATCTTTGTCTGGTTTGGTATCAGGGTGATGATGGCCATAGAGTGAGTTCAGAAGTGTTCCTTCTACAATTTTTTGGGTGAATTTCAGAAGGATAGGTGTTAACTCTTCCCTAAATGTTTGGTAAAATTCACCTATGAAGCCATCTGGTCCTATTGGAAGTTTAACCTATAGACTTTATATAGATAGATAGATATAAAACATTTTAAAATATTAATAGCTGTGTGTGCGTGCTAAATCACTTCAGTCATATCCAACTCTTTGTGACCCCCAAGGACTGGAGCCTGCCAGGCTCCTTTATCCATGGGGATTCTCCAGGCAAAAATACTGGAGTGTATTCCCCTGCCCTCCTCCAGGTCTCTTACGTTTCCTGCAACCAAACCCAGGTTTCTTATGTTTCCTGCATTGGTAGATGAGTTCTTTACCACTGAGCCACCAGGTAAGATTTCTCAAAAATTGCTAGAAATAGTCAGCTTATTTCATATGGGAAGCACTTTATTATATTTAAGGCATGAAAAATTTGCTGTCCTCTTATAATATCTCAGCAACCATGTAGTAGAGCTTTTTCGATATTCCACACCCACGGAAATTAAGGCATACAAAGCATGTTAGGAGATAAACATTTTTATTCCTTTTTGACACGTTTTAATGAACTTCCCAATCTACACAGGAAACCTGCTTGAAACTCCATACCCTGGAAAATGCAAAAAGTCTGTCTTCCTTTGGACAGTACAGTCTGTACATTTCCTTGGTACAGAAATAGCACCAGATATAGTCCTCTTTCAGTGCCATATGTATTCAGATAAATGATAAATGTCAGAGTAAACCATGGAAATAAGAGATTTGTAGAGACCCACAGCAAGCCCCCAGGGAGGATCTGGTAAGACATGGTATCCCCTCCACAAACACAGACCGTCTTGCACATGTCAAGTGCTGAGCAAGACACCGGGCATGCCATGATAAGCCATGGACGCCATTCCCTGTCCTCAGGGAATACTTACTTTTGTTTTTGCCCTAACACATTTGTTTTGACAAAAACTGTCATGCACCAGAATCTACCTGCTCTTCTTCCAGCTTGCATTTTCCAGCCTCCTTGACTTGAATGTGACCATGTGATTGAATTTGAGTAGAAGTGATGTGGACCATTTCTAGGCTGGAGAAAAACTTTCCCAGGAGGACTTTCCCACATGCTCTTTCCTCCTTCCCACTAACTGAAGTGGAAGCAACCCCCAGAAAAACCTTAGAAGTTGGACAGTATTACTATGACAGGGATTGACACATTGGGTCTCTTGATTGACTGCCTGGCTGAAAACCTCACCGGAGTTTACGGGAATGAGAAATAAACTTCTAGTGTGGTTTTCTTTGTTATAGCACTTGCTAAACAGGAACACCTTGGTGTTTCCACTTGATGCAAAGTCATACCATCTTTGTAAACAATGAAATGTCTTGCAAGAGTGAGGTGTTTTACACATAGAAGAGGATACATTTTCAGTGAATGGAATTGATGTGCAGAAAAGGAGGTCACCTGGTAACTTGGTTTGGATTCCCTAGAACTTGATTCTGAGACACAGATTCAAGTGTAAGCAGTTTGTCTAGGAAGTGACCTTCCAGTAAGAAAACTCCAGGAAACTCCAGTAAGACAGCTGGAAAGTGAGGGATGGAAAGGAAGGCAGTCAATAAATAGTGCATTACCAACACAGTGTCCATTGTAGGACAGGAGATTCCAGTCCAGTCCATTCTGAGACACCAAAAAAGGCATGGTTTTACCCCAACTGAGATGAATAAGGGATACTGAAGCTGGACCAGGTGTTCACCAAATTCCTCTCTCTCATTGTTTGAAAGACCTTACTCCCCGAAGCTTCCAACCTGTCCTTTGCACCAACCAAGCATGCTCATGTGGCCAGAAAAGAAATTCCATAGGTATAAAAATTTTGTAGGTATTTGTAGAAAAACATCTTACAAGTGTAGAGATGAACACCAAGAAGATATGATATAGCAGGGCACTGAGGTTTGGCCTTAGAGAACACCAAACAAAGAGGATCCTGTTGACACAGATCATTAGATGGTAATTAATGAGATCATTGTATGAACTCAATCTCAGGCACATCAATCACCTCCACTCTCTGCTCTTTCTCTGCTCTAGCCAGGCCATCCTACACACTACCCCTAGAGCATCAGGTTGCTAGTATCATCCTCTTAAATTTCCTGCGCGCACTTCTCTGCTAACGCAAGTCTTAGCCTCTCTGGCAGGCTCAGTTCAACGTGTGCTCTCTCAGAAACCCTCTCCCTGACTATTCAAGCCCTCAAATGATATTTCTCTGCTTCTGTGAATGCACAGCCCCTAACGGGGGCATTTCTCTGGGGCCCCTCATCATAGACACTATTATATGCCCTACCTTCTGCTCTCTTTCCCTAAAACCTGCTCTGGCTCTTTTACTCTGAAGAACTGCCTGGATCTGGTCTCCCCAGTGGCTTTGCAAATGGCAAGAACCATTGCTAATACTTAAGCATATTCACACGTAGCATGGTGCAAAGCCAAAAGTAGATAATTGGTATGCACTCATGGAAGGAATATAGAAACTGGGGTGGGGTAGGAAGGGAGAGTTAGGGGAGGAGGGGAGAGGGGGTGGGAAGAGGGAGGAAGGAGAAGGTGGAATGTGTTTCTAGGATAAATATTTTGTGCAAATAATAGGCAATTAAAAGCTTTGATTTCTTTACATATGTACAGCACTATATATTTAGTTATGCTATGGCATACTTCAGGCTTCCCTGGTGGTGCAGACAGTAAAGAATCTGCCTGCAATGCCAGAGACTCAGCTTCAATCCCTGGATCAAGAAGATCCCACAAAGAAGAGCATGGCTACCCACTCCAGTATTCTTGCCTGGAGAACCCCATGAACAGGGGAGCCTGGTAGGCTACAGTCCATAGGGTTGCAAAGAGTCAGACACGACTGAGCAGCTAACATTTCACTTCTGGTTTTTCCTCAAAATGTGGACACAGCCCATTGTCAGTCCTGGAAGTCTTAGTTACAACACAACGCAACAAGGAAGACACAGAAAAGAAGCCCAGGGATTCAGAAAACTTAATGACAACTGGACACCACTGCAACATTCAGGCACATGATTTTAAACGTGACAAAATTCTGGTCCTGAGTATTACATATTATTTTTAATACCCATTATAGATTTTAAAGAAAGAACCTTTCCCATATATGGTTTGAGAGGCACTGCTTTAAAGAGCCCGGCCTGGACCTTGTCCACCCTGCATCTCCCAGTGGAACAAGGAGTGTGTGGGCCGCAGGGCTCCTTTCATTCAGTCCCTTAGAGAACCCACATGGATCCATTCACTCAGGCCCTTAGAGACCCCATGGCAAATGCTGGGACCCCAGAGAGTCCTCTAGGACTCCCCTGCATGGGTGGAAAGTCAAGGGTAAGGAGGTGAATCCAAGCTGGCTCGGAAACACAGTTCTTTACTGTAGCCTATCTGTCTTGACTATGCTGCCCTCTGTGTCCACTTCCCTTTAAAAATTAAGCATAAGGACTTCCCCCCACGGATCAGTGGTTGAGACTGTGCTTCTACTGCAGGGGGTGTGGGTTCAATTTCTGGTCAGGGAATTAAGGTCCCACAAGCCATGGGATGTAGCCAAAACTTTAAATAACTAAATAAAATTAAGGTTAGAATGGGATGGTGATCAGAAAAAGAAAGGAGGCATAATGACAAGCTTTGATTGTGGAAGCAGAAGTGACATCATCAATGTCACGGGTCCTCCCCAAAGAGCCATCAGACATCGTGGTGGTTCATGAAGTCGGAAATAAACTGGCCTTGAGTTCAGCTCTTGCCTGCTCAAGCTTACCTAGACACCCTTGCAGGTTCAGTCGCAGGCCCCATGACTTCTCACTGCCCCCTCCCCACCAACACTGCAACCAGCTTTAACTCCTGTTAGCAGACCGCCCTTTCCTCTCTGTGTATCTGGACTCACCCAACAGGGGCTACAGGAATGACAAACCCTACCTGCCACTCCAGTATTCTTGCCCGGAGAATCCCGTGGATGGAGGAGCCTGGTACAGGTTACAGGCCATGGGGTCACAAAAAGTCGGACACGACTGAGCGATTTTACTTACTTACTACCTGCCAAGAAACCTAAGGACACCTGGCTTCACAAAGTAAGCACTTTCTCAACTCAAATCTCAAAGGAGACCAAGAAGTGAGAAGGCCTTGAGTCTACTCCAGGAGACAGAAAGCATCTTTTGTTTACTAATTGATTTTTTGGCCACAGAAATTCTGCCAAATTTGGTCATTCTGACAACCTAGGTGCCACCTCATCTCCAAAAAGAATCCAGCCCCATCTCTCTGCATAGTCTCTCTGTCAGTCTGTGTGTGTGTGTGTGTGTGTGTGTGTGTGTGTGTGTGTGTTCATTCACTAAGTTGTGTCTGACTCTTTGCAACCCCATGGGCTGTAGCCCACCATGGGATTTTCTGGGCTAGAAGACTGGCGTGGATTGCAATTTCCTACTCCAGGGGATCTTCCTGACCCAGGAATCCAACCTGTGTCTCTTGCGTCTCCTGCATTGGCAGGCAGGCAGATTCTTTACCACGGTGCCACCTGGTAAGCCCCTCTGTCAGTTTATACATTATTTATTCCATGAATCCTGAGACAGTCTTCTATATAGAATTTAAGGAGAGGAATTAAATTTGGGCCATTTGTAGTGATGTGGATGGACCTGGAGCCTGTCATACACATTGAAGTAAGTCAGAAAGAGAAAAAGTATCATATAGTAAAATACAGGGAATCTAGAAAACTGGTGCAGATGAACCTTTTTGCAGGGCAGGAACAGAGACACGGATGTACAGAACAGACGTGTGGACACAGTGCGGGGAAGGGAGGGGGGATGCACGGGGAGCCCAGGACTGACACGTACACCACCACGTGTAAAACAGGTAGTGCCTGGGAAGCTGCTGTAGGCCTGGGGAGCCCAGCTCGGTGCTCTGTGATGGCCTGGGGGGTGGGATGGGGGGATGCGAGACTCTATCCCCCCCACAGAGCTCACTCACTTAACTGTACAGCAGAGACTAATACAACACTCTAAAGCAATTATACTTTTATAAAAAATTTTTAACAGGAATTTAAGGAGAAAGAAGAAAATGCAGTGATTATTATATTTCTGAGCAGTCAGAGGAGGGATTGGTATCTGGGGAGAGACACACCATGTAGAAAGGAAGACGGAACTGTCCCCCTCACCACGTGGAGGAGAACCTGGCAAAGTAACTTAAGGAGGGCAGGATGGGGGGTGTGGTCACCACAATGCTGATTGAAACAGCTCTGCAAGCCACCTTCCCAGAGCCAAAGGGCCTGAGGTCATTAAAAAGAAACCAGAGCAAAGAGGATCAAACTCACGTCATGCTACTGACTGAAGCAGTCACTCTGTTTAATGTGAGACCCAAAATAAAAGTCCTAGGTTGACCACAGCAGGAGAAGGTGAGGCTACCTGAAAAGGGGGCCATGCAGTCACTTCCAGAGCTCCCCAGATCAGACAGAAAAGGTGATTCTTGCTTGCCTTCATTATAGAACTGACTTTTCCACCAACTGCATTTTATATTCATTTTCCAAACTGAAGTTTTGCCAAGTCATGTTTATCTGTTCTGAGAGAGATCAAGAGAAGGGTATCTGTAGAACAGCAGCGGGGGCTGATCAAGCTCTCCTGTATGGGAGAAAAGTGCCTGGAGAGGTCAGTTCAGTTCAGTTCAGTTCAGTCACTCAGTCATGTCCAGCTCTGTGAACCCATGAACTGCAGCATGCCAGGCTTCCCTGTCCATCACCAACTCCCAGAGCCTCCTCAAACTCATGTCCACCATGTCGGTGATGCCATCCAACCATCTCATCCTCTGTCTTCCCCTTCTCCTCCCACCTTCAATTGTTCCCAGCATCAGGGGTCTTTTCCAGTAAGTCAGTTCTTCGCATCAGGTGGCCAAAGTGTTGGAGTTTCAGCTTCAGCATCAGTCCTTCCAATGAGTATTCAGGACTGATTTCCTTTAGAATGGACTGGTTGGATCTCCTTGCAGTCCAGGGGACTCTCAAGAGTCTTCTCCAACACCACAGTTCAAAAGCAGCAATTCTTCAGTGCTCAGCTTTCTTTATAGTTCAACTGTCACAGCCATACATGACTACTGGAAAAACCATAGCTTTGACTAGACAGACCTTTACTGGCAAAGTAATGTCTCTGCTTTTTAATATGCTGTCTAGGTTGGTCATAGCTTGTCTTCCAAGGAGCAAGCGTCTTTTAATTTCATGGCTGCAGTCACCATCTGCAGTGATTTTGGAGACCTAAAGAACAGTCTCTCACTGTTTCCATTGTTTCCCCCTCTAATTGCCAAGAAGTGATGGGACCAGACGCCATGATCTTCGTTTTCTGAATGTTGAGCTTTAAGCCAACTTTTTCCCTCTCCTCTTTCACTTTCATCAAGAGGCTCTTCAGTTCTTCTTCCCTTTCTGCCATAAGGGTGGTGTCATCTGCATATCTGAGGTTATTGATATTTCTTCTGGCAATCTTGACTCCAGGACAGATCACCAGTGGTGAAAAAGGAAGAAGAAACTGTTTTCACTGACAGTAACGCATGTCAAAGAGCTCACTGAAGTCCTCTGAGGAGGTTTATATGGCAAAGCACACAGAGCAAGTGAGAGCCAGGTTTGCTGAAGCCAAGGGCTCCGCGGTGCAGGCTGGCAAACACCACCCAGTGTGGGGGGACGTGCGCCATGGGCAGGGACGGCAAAGGACAGTAATTAGAAGGCAGATCAGTTCTGCAGTCTCAGAAAACACGGAGAGCAAAGCATCCTGAAGACATCACTCCCACTCCGGGGGAAGTGGACACACTCAGATCCTTTCTGCCTGTGGCCCAAGGAGCACCATGTCTACATGCACTTCATTCCCGGAGGTTCCTACCCTCCTCGCCTCCACCGCATCCCTTCCATGGCCTGTTTGTGTGGTAACAGAGGCAGCAGGGGCTTGAGGAGACCCCCAGCTCCTTGACCTTCCAAGGCGGGAGCCTGGGGGCCTTCCAGAACAGGACAACCCCACGTGTCCTCTGCCTGCCTTTTGTCTGAAGAAGAACTTTAGTCCAAGGATAAATGTAATCAGAATACTGGGAAAATGCAGAAAGAAAGGAAAACAGTCAAGCAAGGCAAAATAATAGTAGTTTAGCCATATTAAACAAAGTCAAAGACCTTAAGGTCCTGTTCAAGAGCTGAACTTAGTATTCTGGGCTGTATCCTTTGAGCTTTGGTGGTTTTGCTCCACCACCAGGTGGAAGAAGTTAACTATATTCTGCCCACCAGCCACACAGACCCCAGACTGGTTGGAACCAGATGATTGGTGATGACCTCACCACCAACCAAGCAGAAGAATGTCCATGAACTGATCACACACACACATACACACAAAACTCTCTCCCTCCCCTTGTCTTTACAAACCCTTCCCCAAAAGCCTTTGGGGAGTTCGGGTCTTTTAAGCACTAGCTACCTGGACTCCTTGCTTGGCACCTGCAATAAATGCTGTACTTTCCTTCACCACAACCAGTCAGAAGACTGGCTTTACTGCAAGTGGGTGAGCAGACCCACGTTTGGTTGGGTAATGCTCCCTAGGCAGCCACCACGTCTCCCTGCCATGCAGACAGTCCCAGCGCATCTCTCCTCTTCCATGTGAGAAAAACAGAGTGAGTGTCAGGGCACCAGCTCCCTGGAAGGCAAAGCTGACATCCTGAGAAATTATGCAATTTGATGCAAATATGCCCAGCAGACCAGTGACCTTCCAATAAATGCTAGGCAGCCTATATTATAAATTCCAACTTCTTGCCTCTTACAGGCCCACCCTTCTATAAGAAATAACTCAGTATCTCAGAAAAAAATCTCTGTTAATTTTTACAGGATGGCTGAGGGTAGTGAGAGCTTTGAAGATTATCGGAAAGAAGGAGATCATGAGTATAAGAGCTTAAAGGAGAAAAGGGGGTGGCAAAAATTCTGTTTGGGAAAAGAAAGAAAAGACTAGGGCCTGGAATTTTTAAAACAAAATAAAATATTCAGTGTCTTAAATAAGATTTTGAAAGCATCTAAGTATTAATAGCATGTCGAGACAGGGAAACATAAGTGAGGAGAGAAAGGGAGAAAGAGAAAAAGAGACTCTCAATTTTTATCTAAGTCTATTTAGCACAGAAATAAATACCTGGAAATATCTATACTTATTTATGTATACTCTCCCTTTTCCAAAGAGGATTTATGATGACTTATAAGAGTATAAAATGAATAAAGATAAAATCAAGTTTAAGCAAATAAGAAAAATTTAACTAAGAATAAAGATAGAATAGCAAGGCAGAGAAAGGAATGAGGTTACTGTCCAAAATACCAGCTATGAGAGGCGTGTTCCAGAGTGGTTAAGAGCATTTTGCTGTCAGACGAACCTAGGTCTCTGTCCCTGCTCTGTTACTCTTCTGTGACCTTGAACAAGGTCACTTACCCTGCTTCAGTCTCAGTTTCCTCCTCTATGAAACGGAGATGGAAAAGCGCACCGACTTCATAGTTGTGTTATGAGCAATAAATGAGAAAGTCCTCATAAAGTATTCATCACGCAACACTTGGAAAATGAAGCCTTCCCTCGCAGTGTACTCACACGGGATCTGAGCTTTCTAGAAGCCACCAGAATGATAAGATTTACAGGGGACATGATAAATTAAAACAAATCCATTATTCCAGAAAAGTATGAACATTTTTCCTGAATCTGAACTAGATAAAGAAGCTTCTCCCATGGACCTTAACAATAAAACAGGATGAGTTCCATGGTCATGAGCTGCAGAAGGCTTTTCGGTTTTAATTTCATTCTTCATCATGGACTCAACTCTGTGCTGAAGCACAAATAAAGCTTCATGCTGTGTGATTCAGCTACAACGTTCTCTACAGATCCCTTTTCTACTGGGGATTGATTTTAGAGCTTCATAAAAATTCTTACGTTTTTTAGCATAAGCTCTCTGAACCCTGATCTATGCTTTGATTTCTGGATATCTCTGAACCAACCATTGTCAGATGTGAAATCTTGTAAAATATATGTATATTTCAGGGAGATGACCCATAATGTTCATCAGATTCTTATGCATCAGAACCTGCTTTCCTAGAGGAGTGGATAGAATGTATGTGCTGCAGGTAAAAATAATGCAGCTAGTCTGGTAAACGTCATGTGGGCAGAAAAAGCTATGAAATAAAAGCACTTGAGTGTTAACTGGGAACCCAAAAGCTTGTTATACTTTGCAAAATTGCAGAAGTGCGCTTAGCAAATAAATAAAGTAAGCTGATAAACAGTGGCTAACCAAGGCAAAAGACAGACAATTTACAGAGTCATAAAAAATACAATTTAGCAAAGATTAAGGTCATAGTAGCATTAAAAATACTTAAATTGATTCTTATATCTTGCAAATAACTCTAGTGAAGCTGATGGCATTCCCAACTGAGCAGGAAAGACAAGTCTCTAACATAGCACTGTGTCATTCCCTGCTTCCTTCAGGCCTTATCAGAAATCATCTCCTCAATAAAGCCTTTCCTTACCTAAAAGTAATTCACCCCTCCAACTCTGACATTTTGTATCCTATTTTTTTTTTTCCTGAGAACTTATCATTGTCTAATATCCTGTGTTTTTGCATCTCATCTTGTTCATTGTCTCCTACCAACTGAAATAAATTCCATGAAGGCAGAAGTTGGTTCATTGTGAAATTGCCTGTAATAACCAAAATATGGAAATGATATAGAGTTCTATCAGTAGGGAAATGAAATAAAAGAAGGCACCCCCATACTTAGAGAATTTTTTCACAATTAAAAGATTAAATTAGATTGAGCTCACTTGCATGAAACACTCTCCAATCATTAAGGCTAAGTGGAAAAACAGCTAGCTGGGGAAAACTACAGAATGTGTGATGCAACTATGTTTTAAAAATAACACTAGAAATCCATATTTATCTACAGGTTCATACACATGTATATAAATGCATAGAAAAAAACCTAGAAAGATAAACTTGTAACAGTGTTTACAACAAGATAGGGGAATTCAGTGTGGAATTTCAATTCAGGGTAGTTAAAGAACTTTTGTCTATCCTGGTTACATTTTTACAAAAATGAATTCACTTATGTAATTGAAAATAAATAAATACATGAGTTGCTTTAAAATCCTACAGAATCAGCAGATTTTGATTAGACCTTATACATGCAGTTTGACCCCATGCCTTCTTCCAAATTCCCACTTGATTTTTCTGTCCCTAATATACTCCACTCCATACTGCCTATCTTGAAAGATGTTTATTTACATACATCTTAGCAGTATGATGTAGTAAATATTTCTTAGCTCCTCAGTGAAATAAATCATTTCCTGGTAAAAATATAAATTGCTGGGTACCTCAGAAAGGGGTTAATATGCTGAATGTGGCATTAACCACAGCCACCTGGTGTCTTTCCTGGGCACTTATCAGAATTCCCGGTGGCATGCCTTCCAATGTACCGGCCACCTAATTACCACCCCTTCCCTACTCCTTCTAGGATTCTTCCCTAACCACACAGGCCAAATTTGGGCGCCTCCCCTGTGGGTTCCATAACACCCTGCAACTTCCCTGCTCAGGGCATTCACAGCCCAGCCTCCACCAGAGCCCATGGTACTGAGCTCTCATCGTCTGGTCCAGAAGAGGCTGCCAGCGAAGGGCTGAATTAGAGAGATCTGTTTCCTGCCCTCGCATAGTTCTCAGTGTGGCATTTTTGTTGTTTGCTTGTTTATGGGGGGGGAAAAGTGTTAGTCATTCAGTTGTGTCTGACTCTTTGCGAGCCCATGGACTATTGCCCGCCAGGCTCCTCTGTCCATGAGATTCTCCAGGCAAGAATACTGGAGTGAGTTGCCATTCCCTTCTTCAAGGGATCTTCCTGACCCAGGGATCGAACTCGAGTCTCCTGCACTGCAGGCAGATTCTTTATCGTCTGAGCCATACGTTTCTCTCTAAATCTGCTCTCTCCGAATTATTTTCACCTTGTATGCAAACGAGTAAGTACCTTTGAGTCCTTATCCCAATAACATGTTAATGGATTTAAGTTTATTTTAAAACTGGGGCAGGGGGAGTTCCTTGGTGGTCTAGTGGTTAGGATTTAATGCTTTCACTGCTGTGACCTGGGTTCAATCCCTGGTTTAAAAAATAATAATTATTAAAAATTTAAAACAGAGAGGGAAAAAGGCAAGGGAAAAAAAAGGTGTTTGCACTTTAGATATAAAGTTATATTAAGAGCACTACAGTTTAATACACCTTTAAAAAATTAAATCTTACTTTCACCCTTTGTGGCTCAGTTATTGTCTGGAATTAAGTTTGCTTCATTTCAAGACAACACTTGTACAGCATGTTTTCATTGCTGTCATGGCTAAAAATTTACCTTAAAAGTTTCTTATATGAAAAAGGAAGACGTACTGATATTTTAAAATTGGTTTCTGTCAACTATGCAAAAAAATTTCTGTTGACATTTGCCTAGTCCATTTGCCTTGATATCAACCAAATATTTCTGCTTCTTTTCCCAAGTGGTATAATTGCACCCCTTCTACCAATCTTGGAATCAGAAATGTCTTTGTGCTTCTTTTGGCCAAAGACAGTGCAAAAGGTATAAGAAACGGAGGACATGTCCCGCAGCTGTTTTTGTCTTTGCCATGGGGACCACCAAATGCTTCCAGCAGTGGCCACACGTCAGCCTGCATCCAGAAGTTCAGATGACATGGAGCCCCAGCCAACTTGCAGGGACTTGCAGGATCCCTGAAAAGTCAGCCGTGGCTGTCCGGGGCCACCCAGAACCGGGGGGCTGTGTGTGGAAGCATAAGAGCCTCTCCTGATGGATCGGATGCTGTGAATCTAGTGGTCAGTTACTAGGCAACCTTCTCTTAGCTCCAAACCCTCTAGACTCAGACCCCAGGATGCTGTGCCTGGAGATGCTGCATGTTAGGGTTCTCCTTCTCAGGCTGGCTCCCTATGAGGAGGGCTGTGGAGGGGTAGAGGAGGACTGGAAGGCGGTGGTGTGGTGTTGAGGGGGCTTCCTTTCTCCTGTTGGCTCACTTTTTTGCCAGCATCCTCAGCTGTAGCCATTCTCTCTGGCGGCATTGAGTGCAGCTCCAGTCTCAGCATTTTCACAGCTCTCCTGGCTCCTCAGAGACACTCACGTCAGTTGTGCATGCCCTCCTCAAAGGTCCCAACCCCAAGAAACTTCTCTTCCTGGTTCCTGAACCGCCAACACACACCAGCCAAACACCACCGTCACACCCCACCCCTATCTCACAAGGACCGCTGGCCATCATCACAGAACCTTGCTTCCAAGTTCCATGTTTCAGTAACCCTGTCTCCGCCCCTCATCTTCCAAGCCTAGGGGTCTTCCTGGAATCACCATCCCTGAGTTGCCTTAGCTACTCCTTTCCAGTTTTTCAGTCTTACAAATACATTAGACGAATTCCCCATGTTAAATTCTTTCCGCTGACATAGCTATTCCACATTCTGTTTTCCTGTTTGGACCCTATATACTACACTAATAAGTATTTTTATATACCAGTGAAATGAACACAATCTCTCCTTTACTCAATTATCCCATATTCTTCCGATCTTTCCTGACAAAGGAAAATTTGAGTCACTGAGGTCATCTCTTCCCGAAATTGCTCAGCCTGCAGCATTCATGGAGCAGGTGCAAGCAGTGAACTCTAGGTTGAGGAGCACTGAGGTAACAGTCAAGGGGCGGGGACTGGACTAAACCAAGGCCAAAGTCACTGATTTGTTGATTCCTAAAGAGTCCCAACACCAGAAATCAACTAACATGGACTAAGGTTTTGTTAAAAAGCATACTCTTTAAGTAGAACATTTAAAAAAATTTTATTAGAGTATCACTTCGGTTCAGTTCAGTCGCTCAGTCATGTCCGACTCTTTGCAACCCCATGGACTGCAGCACGCCAGGCCTCCCTGTCCATCACCAACTTCCAGAGCTTGCTCAAACTCATGTTCATTGAGTTAGTGATGCCATCCAACCATCTCATCCTCTGTCTTCCCCTTCACCTGCCACCTTCAATCTTCCCCAGCATCAGGGTCTTTTCCAATAAGTCAGTTCTTCATATCAGGTGGCCAAAGTATTGGAGTTTCAGCTTCAGCATCAGCATCAGTCCTTCCAATGAATATTCAGGACTGATTTCCTTTAGGATGGACTGGTTGGATCTCCTTGCCGTCTAAGGGACTCTCAAGATTCTTCTCCAACACCACAGTTCAAAACCATCAATTTTTTGGCACGCAGCTTTCTTTATAGTCCGACTCTCACATCCATACTTGACTACTGGAAAAACTATAGCTTTGACTAGATGGACCTTTGTTGGCAAAGTAATGTCTCTACTTTTTAAAATGCTGTCTAGAGTGATCATAGCTTTTCTTCCAAGGAGCAAGCATCTTTTAATTTCATGGCTGCAGTCACTATCTGCAGTAATTTTGGAGCCCCAAAAAACAAAGTCTCTCACTGTTTCCACTGTTTCCCCATCTATTTACCATGAAGTGATGGGACCAGATGCCATGATCTTAGTTTTCTGAATGTTGAGCTTTAAGCCAACTTTTTCACTCTCCTCTTTCACTTTCATCAAGAGGCTCTTCAGTTCTTCTTCCCTTTCTGCCATAAGGGTGGTGTCATCTGCATATCTGAGGTTATTGATATTTCTCCTGGGAATCTTGATTCCAGCTTGTGATTCATCCAGTCCAGCATTTCTCATGATGTACTCTACATATAAGCTAAATAAGCAGGGTGACAATATACAGCCTTGATGCATTCCTTTCCCGATTTGCAACCAGTCTGTTGTTCCATGTTTGGTTCTAACTGTTGCTTCTTGACCTGCATACAGATTTCTCAGGAGGCAGATCAGGTGGTCTGGTATTCCTATCTGTTTGAGAATTTTCCACAGCTTGTTGTGATCCACAGAGTCAAAGGCTTTGGCATAGTCAATAAAGCAGAAATAGATGTTTTTCTGGAACTCTCTCCCTTTTCTGATGATCCAATGGATGTTGTCAATTTGATCTCTGGTTCCTCTGCCTTTTCTAAAACCAACTTGAACATCTGGAAGTTCACGGTTCACTTACTGTTGAAGACTGGCTTGGAGAATTTTGAGCATTACTTCACCAGCGTGTGAGATGAGTGCAATTGTGCGGTAGTTTGAGGATTCTTTGGCGTATTGGAGTGTAGTTGACTTATAATGTTGTGTTAGTGTCAGGTATATAGCCAAATGATTCCATTATACATGTATTTATTTTACTTTCTTGTACAGGTTATCACAGAACACTGAATAGAGTTCCCTGCGCTACACTAGGTCCTTGTTGGTTATCTGTCTTACACACAGTATACACAGCAGTGTGTGTGTTCATCCCCAGCTCCCAGTTCACCCCTCCCCTCCAGCACACACTTCCCCTCTGGTAGCCGTAAGTTCGTTTCCAATACCTGTAAGCCTGCTGCTGTTTTTGTAAATAAGTTCATTTGTATCATTTTTAAAAATTAGGCTCTACATATGAATGATATCATGTCCTTGTCTTTCTCTAAATTACTTTACTTAGTATGATCATCTCCAGGTCCATGCATGCTGCTGCAAAGGGCATTATTTCATTCTTTTTTATGAACATACACATGCCATTGTGTACATGCACCACACCTTCTTTATCCGTTCATCCGCAGATGGACATTCAGGTGGTTTCCATATCTTAGCTACTGTGACTAGCACTGCAATGAATATTACAGAGCATGTATGCTTTCTAATTATGGTCTTCTCCTGACATATGCCCAGAGTGGGATTGCTGGATCATATGATAGCTCTATTTTTAGTTTTTAAAGGACCCTCCACACTGTTCTCCATAATGGCTGCATCAATGTACATTCCCACCTCAGAAGAAAAGCTGTGACAAAGCTAGACAGTGTTTAATAAAGCAAAGACATCACTTTGCTGACAAAGGATGGTACAATCAAAGCTATGGTTTTTCCAGTAGTCACATACAGATATGAGAGTTGGATCATAAAGATGACAGAGTGCCAAAGGATTGATGCTTTCAAACTGTGGTGCTGAAGAAGACTCTTGAGAGCCCCTTGGACAGCAAGGAGATCGAACCAGTCAATTCTAAAGGAAATCAACCCTGAATGCTCATTGGAAGGACTGATGCTGAAGCTCCAATACTTTGGCCACCTGATACAAAGAGCCAACTCATTGGAAAAGACCCTGCTGCTGGGAAAGATTGAGGACAGGAGGAGAAGGGGGCGACAGAGGATGAGACAGTTGATGGCATCATCAACTCAATGGACATGAGTTTGAGGAAACTCCAGGAGATAGTGAAAGACAGGGAAGCCTGGCGTGCTGCAGTCCATGGGGTCGCAAAGACTTGGACTCGACTGAGCAACTGAATAACAACAACCAACAGTGAAGGAGAAAAGAAGAATATTTAAATAATGTTATCCACTTGAAATACGAGTTATTTCTAGGCTACTCCTTAAAGAAAATTCCTATCCACTCTTTAATTCATTGCACCTATTGAAGGCACAACAGCGAAGTTGTGAATATGCAGGCTGTACTCATCAACGTACAAGGTCAAAAAACAGTTTGACTTAATAATGAGAAATTCTAATCCATCAGAGAACTCAGCTAAGCTGACATTGGTGATACTTCAGCCCCATTTTTGCACAGGTAGAGAGAAACGAGCATCCCCTCTTCTCCATCAAATTTGCTACTCACTGGTCTTTGCCTGGTTCCCTAAATGCAATCTCATTTATATAATATGAAAAGTAAGTTTGCTTTTTTTAACCAACATCTGACAGCATAGCTATTAAAAAGCCACTTGACAGGATATTGAAGCTCAGAAATCTAACAAGTGGCTTGTTAGTGAAGAATGTCCTGGCTGAACTAAGGAACAGGCTTGCCACTTTTTACCCCATCCTCTGAGGATAATAAGTAAGGAGGACAAAACGAGTGCAGCCCTCCTGGGTCTTCCCTTAAGAGTTTAAAAGCAAAATATTGATTTTGAGTTACCCTGCTTCAACTCAGCTTTGCTCTCATGATATTTTTATTCCCTTGTAGATTTCTGAGTCCATTTGTTGCAGAATTTAAAAAGTAAATCACTGGTGAATCTGTGCTGTGTCCATGTAACATTTCTGCACCTAAAAATATGGTCAATTGACACCTTAAAGGTTTCTGAGCAGCTCTAACTCTTAGTGACATCTCCAGTTGCATGCCCAGTACATTCAAAACAGATAAAGTGGATGAATTGATTTTAGTTGTATAAAACCCTTGACAAAATCTCTTTGTGGCCATCTATGCAGTCTCTTGATGATTTATAAAGGATTTGCTTATGACACAAATGTGATCCTTCCACTCTCTTCCATTTTGTTTTCCAAGTGGGTCCACAGTGAATTTCTTGATGCCAAGAGACCAATGTAGAATGTTCTTCAGTAACCCAGTGGCAGCCATGTAATCTTTACAATTTTGTATTAAGAAATGAGACTAGAATTGTGACTCAGATTATTATCAATATTCCTACCATAGAGCATTGAACTGGAACAGTCAGGGTTTATAAATTTTAGTTACTATTTGAAAAATATTTTTATTTATTTATTTGGCTGCACTGGGTCTTAGCTGTGGCATGGAAGATCTTTCATTGCAGCATGTGGGATCTAGTTCCCTGACCGGGGATGGGACCCAGGCCTCCTGCATTGGGAGCACCGAGTCCCAGCCACTGAACCACCAAGGAAGTCCCAAATTCTATCTACTGTTTTAAATGAATTTTCTTTTGTTGTATGCAAAATTCGCTGACTGAATTCTGACTAGGAGAAGCTGGAGGAAAGTATGCCAACATTCATTCTAAATGAAGTTTAGACATTCTTCTCTGAGTTTCTAGGAAAGAGTTAAGAGGAGTTCACATTCGGGAATAAATCTAAATTATTAGAGAATCTTCATTTAAATTTTTTTGAAAGAATTTCCTAACTTATTAATAGTTTCATCAGCATCCAAAGGAGTGAACATCTTTCTTTTCTGGATTCTTTGAATAGAATAGATTTCAGCATCCTCCTCTGCAAGAGGATGCTTATGAAGTCTCCAAAATGCTCTGATTTTAACCCCCAAATGTGGAAGATGGCTCCCAGCTGTGCCACAGGGCTTCTAGGTGAACTTTATAATGTACTTCCAATTCAATGTTTTATACCTCTGGATTTCTCTTTATAAAATGAATATCCCCACATTCCTATGAGACAAATATCTCTCTGTAGAGATGCTGCTGAAGTCGCACAAAAAGGTAAAAATCTATTTGTCCAATACACATATTAAGGCACTGATGCAGGGAGCTATAATAAAGAGATAAACAAGACACAGATCATGGTAACATACCAGCAAGGGAATCAACAGTCAAAATATAATTATGGAACAGGAAAGTTAGGGATACATTAAACAGAATAGACACATTTCTATCATAGCATTTACACTAACATTTTCCATTCATGCTTGTTAAGGGCAAGTCCACGGATAATATATGTGTTTAGAATATGGCTGCTGAAAATGCAGGAGGCAAACAGACCAAGTGTTAAGCCTTCCTTTTCTAGATCCCAGGAAACAGTCAAGTCTGGACCTAGGTCCCAGGTGTCTCCCTAAAAGCACAGCATCTTTCACACCACCACCCAAAAGTTCTAGGACGTGCACTCAACTCTTGCAAAGTAACATCTAGCAAAATGATCGCAAAGTCAGTGCACAAACGTCCTCTGCTACTTAAATAAAAATGAGAAGCCATGAAAGAATCTAGATGCTGAACAATCTTTTACTTATGCTGCCAAAAATGCCAGATTTTAAAATCAGTTAAAAAAAAATGTTTAAAAGGGTTTTTAAAAATGTAATGATGTACAGAGAGAAGTGAAGGAGGTTCCATTAATCCAGCCGCAGGAGAGGGCAGGGATCTCAGAGAAAGATCCCAAAACAGGAAACATTTGAGCCAAACATTGAACAAGGGTAAGAGCAGCGGCACTCGTGGTAAAGAAGCTGTCTGCCAATGCAGGAGACATAAGAGATGAGGATTTGATCCCTGGGTTGGGAAGATTCCCTGGAGGAGGGCATGGCAGCCCACTCCAGTATTCTTGCCTGGAGATCCCATGGACAGAGGAGCCTGGTAGGGTACAGTCCCTGGGGTCACAAAGAGTTGGACATGGCTGAGCGAATAAGCAGGCATAAGAGCTCACCAAGGCCCAGAGGGCACATGAGTCTCCAAGGGCTGCTGGGACAAAGACTACACTTGGGGTGGCTTGGAACAGTATACTGCCTCCAAGTTCTGAAACCAGAGTCCAAAGCCAAGGTGTCTGCAGTGGCGAGCTCCCTCTGAAGTCTTGAGGGTGGGGGTGGGAGCCGGGGCACACTCGTCCTGAGTCTCCCTCCTCCTTCCTGTTAGTTCCTTCCTTGTGGCGGCCTGGCTCCACTCGTCACGGGATACTCTCCCCATGTGTGTGCCTCGTGTCTAAATGTCCTCTTTCTCTAAGGACAGGCAGGGCATGCTGGGTTAGGAGCCCACACACTAAAGTACTGTCACATCTTACCTAATGACATCTGCAAATAACCAGCTCCAAATAGGGCCACAGCCTGAAGGTCCTATTAAACACACGAAGGGAGGCGGCACATCGAGCTGTAACAGGGGAGCAGCGAGGCCAGGAAAGGCTGCGGGGCTCGCCAGTCACAAGGGATTCCAGGTGGAGCTTGAGTGCAGGGTGAGCGTGCTGAGGCCTCCGGCTCTGGCCAAACACATGCTTTGACTTCCATCCCAAAGATCATAGAAGCTACGGGAGAATTCACAGCAGAAGAGTGACATAATCAGCTTTTCTGTTTAAAAAGATCTCTCCTGGAACTTTCCTGGTGGTCTGGGGGCTAAGGCTCAGGGCTCCCAATGCAGGGGGCCTGGGTTCATCTCTGGTCAGGGAACTAGATCCCACATTCCACAGCTAAAAAAGACCCCGCAACTAACACCTAGCACAGCCAAATAAATGCATATTGAAAAGGAAACAGAACAGAATGCTCCAGGTTTAGAATGGAAGAGGGATTAAAAGAGGCAGAGGAGAGGCAGAAAGGATCTGAGAGCCCTTAGCGGAAGTTAAGGGAAAAAATAGTTTGTGACCATCTTAGAACAGTTTAGTCAGTCTAATTATTTAATTAATAACATATTGCCTCATTAGACTAATTCTCTACAAAGTGGGTAACTCTTAAAATCAAGCTGAGGACAGACTCTGTGCCTGGGGTGGTTCTAGGTTATGAGGCTAGAGATCATAATTTACAAACAGATATTCATGTTGTGATGTGTGATAGGCACCTATGGCTTACTGATGGAGCACATAAACATTGAGAAGGCATCGTTACCTACATTAAACAAAGTATGTGTTAGTCGTTCAGTCCTATCCAACTCTTTGTGACTCCATGGACTGTAGCCTGTGTCTGTCAATGGAATTTTCCAGGCAATAATACTGGAGTGAGTTGCCATTTCCTCCTCCAGAAGATCTTCCTGATCCAGGGATTGAACCCAGGTTTCCTGCATTGCAGGAAGCCCCCAGTGAAACAAATGTACAACCAAATACATTAGAGAGAAAATAAAAGTCAAATACCAAAACAGTAAGTTGTTGGTAAAAGCGAAAATTGCAGGAAAGCTTTCTAGAGGAAGTGGCACTGTAGATGAGTCTTAAAAGTTAACTAGAAAGAAGATAAAACAGAAATACAGCAAGCTTATGTTTTTGTGTGTGTGAGTTAGCTTGTCTTTTCTGGGTTTTGGCCATGCCACGTGGCATGTGGGTTCTTCTCCCATCAGGGATCAAACCCCCTGCATTGGGAGCTTGGAGTCTTAACTACTGGACCACCAGGGAAGTCTTGAGCTTATGTTTTGACTTCTCATTTCAAAGTGAGTTATTACTTCCTTTGCCTTCCGGGGGATAAACTAAGAACTCCTAAGGATTATAAGGTTAGGGATGGAAGGGCCATCATAGGCACCCATTTCTAAACTTTATTTTATAAACTGCCTTGAATGTCTGTGACATTGAAAAGATCTACATGGTGTCAAATGCCTTGACTCCACCTATAAGGTTAATATGAGTAAGTGGCTACTGCAGGGAGACTAACAAGAACTCTTCTTCCAAAAATAAACACAGCATCCTTGTCAGCATCCTGGCAAGAATACCATGTCGATGTATTGCTGAGCCATCCTAACTGGTTTTTAATCCAAAAAGAAAGTGATTCATTTTTGCCCTTTAGGTGACAGGAGTGATTTTTATATTGTGAAATCCTGGCAAAGGTTTCCTATTCACAATAGGTGAGGGGGAAAATGCTGCATTAGGTACCATCTGTCAAATATAAATCCTTCAAAACTAGTGATGACCCCAGAACAAAATATGTAACATAAATGTAGATGATATATTTGATATGCATAATTTTGTTAAAAGGAGGCATCTTCACATAATTTATTATCTTTCTTTCTTAATGAGATTAAACAATTTTATACCCTATTACTTTCGAGGTAGGCTATTAAAAGTTAATTAAAATTAAAAAGCTTTGCTAATTTTATAACTCTGTTTCCTGGACAAATGACTCATTTCTTATTAAATAATAATTGAATATTGGTGACTTAAACACAATAATTTGGATTGAAATATGGTTTCTTTTTTAAAATATTTACTCATTTGGGTGCACCAGGTCTTAGTTGCAGCTCGTAGAATCTTTAGTTGCAGCATCTGAATTCTTAGTTGCAACATGTGAGACCTAGTTCCCTGACCAGGGATGGAACCCAGGACCCAGTGGGAGCACAGAGTCTTAGCCACTGGACCACCAGGCAAGTCCCTGCAGTATGGTGTCTTTCTTTACAACATAAGCCCTGGGGAAATTAATGTACCAGTCAGGAAGGTTTCACTACAAGCCACAGAACCCCAACTAAAGATGGCATAAAAACAATCAGTATCTTAAACAGACATCATGGTGTGTAATCATATAACTGAAGTCCCCTACTGTCCTTTTTAAAATGTATTTCATGTAAAAACTTTTCCCTCTGCCCATGAAGGGAAATTCCAATAATGCAAATAAATAAATAATTTGCAGTCTTTTTAAGTTGGAAAACTTACCAAGTGTAATAATTATCTGTGGTCCCATGTAATAATCATAAATTTGAGCATGATTTTGAGTTAAAACATTGTCTCTCCCTAATTCTTGGGGCTTCTGAAGGCAGGAAGCCAGGGAAAGCAGCATGAACCTGCCCTTTATCAACCCCACCTCCCACCTTTACTGACTCACTCAAGAGTCAAAGTGGAAAAGGTGAGGGGGTGAAAGGAGCCCAGAATTTCTTTCTTGATTGGCCTTGTGAGTGGCACAGGGAACCCAGCCAATGATGAAGGCTGATTCTTCTTGGGGACTTGCAGCGTTTGTTCAGAGGCCATCTGTAAGAACGTGCATGTCCTGTGACATTGGCAAAGTATCTGCTCTCTCTCTGCCCATTCTCCATTCTGCTCCTTGGAATTTTCCAGCAGTCACTCCACAGAAGCTCTTTCAGCTGTGGCCTTGCTGCCCCCAAGGGTTCTCCTCTTGAACAAGATTCAAAATCACTCTCTCTCTCTCCTCTTCCCCCACACTTTCCTCCTCTTCTCTTATCTTCCCGCATCTAATTATTGGGAAATCTCACTCTTCTTTTAGCAGAAAAATCTCTATCATCCATCTTCAGAGATTTCAACTAGTAAAAATCAGAGTTGTCACCGATAGACCTCAGAGAACCTCTCAAAGGTGATGATCCTACCCAGCAACTCCACTCCTGGCATATACCCAGAGAAAACTATACTTTGAAAAGATAAATGCACCCCAATGTTCACTGCACCACTGTTTACAATAGTCAGGACAAAGAAGCAACCTAAATATTCATCAAAAGAGGAACAGATAAAGAAGATGTGGTACATATATACAATGGAATATTACTCAGCCATAAAAAAGAATGAAATCATGCCATTTGCAGCAACATGTATGGACTTAAAATATGTCACCTGAAGTGAAATAGTGAGATACAGAAAAACAAATATCATATGATATTGCTCATATGTGGACTCTAAAAAAAGAGTACAAATGAACTTATCTACAAAACAGAAATGGAGTTACAGATGTAGAAAACAAACTTACGGTTATCAGGGAGTAAGAGGGAGTTTGGGATTGACATATACACAATACTATATATAAAATAGACAACAAATAAGAGCTACTATATAGCACAGGGATCTCTACTCAGTATTCTGTAATAAGCAATATGGAAAAAGAAACTAAAGAAGAGTGAATGTATGTACATGTAGAACTGATGCTCTTTGCTCTACATCTGAAAATAATACAACAGTGTAAATCAACTATACTTCAATAAAAATTAAAAAAACAATTATTCTGATTATGCTAATTGACCACTTACTAGTTCTGGATACTTTTCATGAATTAGCTCATTTAATCTTCAGAGCAAACCTATGAGGTAGAAAGTACTCACTTTCTCCAGAAAAATGAAGAAACTTGCCCTGTCTCCCCACTGGTAGGCGATGGAGCATGGATGGGTCCTCTTTTCCTTGCACTTTGGCCTCTTAATTAGATCTCCTGGTGACTGTTTGCCATCTGCTCTTCCCTGCTCAGGTACATAAGCACACACCCTGTCCCACTGTCCCAAGAGAGCATCTCTCAAAAGAACAACATCTCCAGCACCTTAAAAAGACACATCTTAGATATCCACATGAAAGCAAGTGAAGAAGTGTCTACCCCCTCCCTCACTGCAACCAGAGCTGAACCTATCACTTTCCAGGCATCAGACTGACATCCAGGAAGGCAGGCACAGGCAACTGAAGGCCCAGGGACACTCAGGTGCTCTTTCCTCATCCTCGCATCAAACTTTCCCTGCTGCTCTTTTCTTTGTTGGCCTTGCCCTTCGAAAGTGCCTGGGCTTGGCTCTTGCTGCTGGTCTTTGTCTTGGTCTGACACATCTTGGTTAACAGATATGAGCCAGGTGCTACAAGACCTTAGCCCTCAGCCTCTCAGGCCACCTAGAGAATGTCAAGTAGCAAACCTTGGAAAATAACCACTTTCCACTTTATTCACATCAGTGAGGATTTTACCAACTGTACAAATTAATATGGGCATTTTGGCTAATTTTGACTATACAGATCTTTGTTGGCAAAGTAATGTCTCTTCTTTTTAATATGCTGTCTGGGTTGTCATAGCTTTTCTTCCAAGGAGCATAGATTTTCTTCCCAGCCTTTTAATTTCATGGCTTATCATAAAACCTTTAATTTCAAGGTTTGTCATAGCCTTTCTTCCAAGGAGTCATAGGTTTTCATTCAAGTCTTTTAATTTCATGGCTGCAGTCACTATCTGCAGTGATTTTGAAGCCCAAGAAAATAAAGTCTGTCACTGTTTCCAATTTTTCCTCATCTATTTGCCATGAAGTGATGGGACCGGATGCCATGATCTTAGCTTTTTGAATGTTGAGCTTTAAGCCACCTTTTTCACTCTCTTCTTTCACCTTCATCAAGAGGCTCTTTAGCTCCTCTTTGCTTTCTGCCATAAGGGTGGTGTCATCTTAATATCTGAGGTTGTTGATATTTCTCCTGACAATCTTGATTCCAGTTTGTGCTTCATCCACCCTGGCATTTCACATGATGTACTCTGTATATAAGTTAAATAAGCAGGGTGACAATATACAGCCGTGACATACTCCTTCCCCAATTTGGAACCAGTTCGTTGTTCCATATCTGGATCTAATGCTTGTTTCTTGATCTGCACACAGGTTTTGCAGGAGGCAGGTAAGGTGGTCTGGTATTCCCATGTCTTTAAAAATTTTCCACAGAATTTTGCTATACAGAAAAGTAAATCAATTATACACCTATGTACATTCTTTCTTATATATTCTTTTCTATTGTGGTCTCTCGTAAGATGTTGAATATAGTTCCCTGTGCGCTACAGTTGGACCTTGTTTTTGCATCCGTCCCATATGTAGAAGTTTTACCTGCCAACCCCAGCCTCCCACTCCATCCCTGCCCACTCCCCTCCCCTTGGCAACAACCAGTCTGCTCTCTATGACCATGATTCTGTTTCTGTTTCACAGAAAGGATAATCTGTGTTATAGTTTAGATTCCATTTATAAGTGATATCGTATGATGTTGTCTTTCTCTTTCTGACTTATTTAACTTAGTCTGATAATCTCTAGGCCCATCCACATTGCTGCAAATGGCATCATTTCATTCATTTTGTGGCTGAGTAATATTCCATTGCATGTGTGCTCCATATCTTCTTTATCCATTCATCTGTCAATGGATATTGAGGCTGTTTGCCTGTCTTGGCTATTGTGAACAGTGCTGCTATGAACTTAAGGGTGTGTGTACCACACTACCAAGGAAGTCCCTATCAATTTTTTAAATTGAAGTATAGTTCATTTACCAGGTGGCGCCAGTGGTAAAGAACCCACCTGCCAATGCAGGTGGACGTAAGCGATGCAGGTTCAGTCCCTGGATAGGGAGATCCCCTGGAGGAGGACATGGCAACCCACTCCAACATTCTTGCCTGGAGAATCCCATGCACAGGGGAGCCTGGTGGGCTACAGTCCATGGGGTCACAAAGAGTCAGATATGACTGAAGCAACTTAGCACGCACACACAGTTCACTTACACTGCTGTATTAACTACCGCTGTTCAGCAAAGTGGTTCTGTTACACAAATGCATGTTGTCTTTTAATATACTTTTCCATTGCAGCTTATCCTAGGATATTGACATTATTGCTTGTTAACACCCAAATATTCATTTTCCTCTCCCTTTCCTTGTAGCCCTAATTTTGGGAGGCTGTTTATATGCTTTCCCCAGACTTTGAAATGACCCCATCTCTCTGGGCATAGAGATTGATTCAGTGATGAGCAGGGTACCTTCTAGGCCTCTGAGAACAGAGGAGAACCTGGAAGCTTCTGGAAAAGACTTTTTCCTCAACATTGTTTAGATATGAATTAGTCTTCATATTAGATACAATCCCAGTGAAAATCCCAACAGAGTTTTTAAAAAGTAAAAACTCAGTAAGATGAAGAAATGATCAGAAAGCAATGAAGATGTATATGACTACATGATACTTCTTTTTCTAAAATATTAATTTAAATGCTTATTTCCTCTTTTGCATTTTGTATTAGAACTATTTTAAAGCTCTGGCTTTATAAATGTTGATGAGCTAATTCTAAAACTCAAATGGAAATGCAAAGGGCTCAAATAGTTGTAGTTTTTGACGGCATCCCATTCGTTTGCACATACAATATTCATAAGTTTTAAATGTAACTTTAATTCTATTCATGATTTATCCTTTAGTCCTATGTGTATGTGCATGCTCAATCACGTCCAACTCTTTGCAATCCCACGGACTGTAGCCCATCAGGCTCCTCTGTCCATGTACTCCAGGCAAAAATACTGGAGTGAGTTGCCATTTCATTCTCCAGGGAATCTTCTTGACCCAGGGATCAAATCCACGATTTTTGCATCTCCTGCCTTGGCAGGCAGATTCTTCACCACTGGAAGTTTTTAGTCCTAATAACACTACAGAAGAATGATTTTAAATATTCAAATTTGTATTGCTGATTTAAAACTTTTTCACAATGGTCACGAAACACGATCTTGAAATTTCAACTATTTTGGAAGCTAAAAAGAAATTTGAGTTTTTCTTTATGAACAATTTTTATAAAATTTCTTCAAATTCTTGAAATGTCCTGACCCATAACTTTGAAAGTAAGTATTAACTTAAGTCTCTACCATCTAGTTGCTGTATTTTACTCCTTGTGCATTGTGAAGCTAGGAATGAAAACCAAGTATTTAGTCTGTAGTTCTTTCTCTACAGAAAGCCTTGTGTCATCAAATCTTTCTAGAGAGAAAAGAACCGGAAGTTTAATAGCTATTGTTTTGTGTAATAGCTATTCTTAATAAAGAAATAGCTTCACTCCCCTTGCTGTCATAGGACATCTGAGAACTTTCAGCAGGAAAATAATGGGCTGCTTTGCTCATGTTCAGAAAAGGTCATTGGAAGGACTGATGCTGAAGCTGAAACTCCAAAACTTTGGCTACCTTATGCGAAGAGTTGACTCATTGGAAAAGATCCTGATGCTGGGAGGGATTGGGGGCAGAAGGAGAAGGGGACGACAGAGGATGAGATGGCTGGATGGCATCACCGACTCGATGGGCATGGGTTTGGGTAGACTCTGGGAGTTGGTGATGGACAGGGAGGCCTGGCATGCTGCGATTCATGGGGTCGCAGAGAGTTGGACACAACTGAGCGATTGGACTGAACTGAACTGAACTGAGGGAAATTTCGCCATTTTCATAAATCAGAGACACTTACAGTCCTTTCCCCTACAAGCAGTTGCTGCAATTCACTTAGTATCATTGTGTATCCTATGAACTACTAACACAAGAAGTGAATTCAAAGTATACTGTTATCCTCCTAGACAAAGATGATGTACTGATGATAGTGTCACTTCTACAAGTCAATGAAAGAGAAGAAAGTGACACCCACTACTTTTCTTGGGAATCAGAAGTTGAATCACCATATTCAGCACTGGTCATACCAGATCTTTAAAGAACTAGCAGAAACCAACAAGTAATCATAAATTCATACATAATCATTCTTTCACTTAACAAAAGCATTCACCCTTTCTAGAAAAACAAAAAACATCTTCCTCATAGAATTTTTTCTTTGCTAGTAAATTGTTTTGTTTTTGTTGTTGCCTGTGTTTGGTTGGTTTTGGGTTACCAGTAACTTTGGAAACTTCTCTTAAAAATAAGAGTAACAATTTTCCAACTGTAACGACTATAAACAGTTACACCACACTGAATTATTATATCAAAAACTTGCTTTTTAAATTATATGAAGAGAATTAATAAAAAGCTGTCTAAAATTTTTTTATTAAAAAATATAAGAACAACAAAAAAGAGTAATAATATTAGGGAATTAAGAGATTACATCTAAGGTCAGAGATAAATCTAACCTTATGAATCCTGGGGTCTCAGGGGTAGCACAGAGTCTGGCAGCTGGTAAGTCCTTCACAAACTTGTGCTGAATGAGCTTACGCAGCACTGTCTAAATGATGCAATCCCAGAAAAAGCACTCTGCTGCTGTCCGAGACAAATCGCATTCTTGCAGCACTGTTGAGATTCCTTGACTTATTTGGTATGCTACCAAAGCTTTTCTCTTCCATTCTGGAAGCCCTTTTAATCCAACTCTAGTTCTCCGATGCTAACGGTTGCTTTTCAATCTACTGAAGGAAGGGTAGGAAGAGCGGGAAAAAGAAAAGGAAGATATATAGACCATGAAACTTCTCCACATTATTCCTCTTACTGCTGTGTACTCATGGTGAGCCACCTAAAAGGTGGATTTTGGTCCAGGAGGGATGGTCAATACAAGTGTTTAAACAAGAATCTCATCATTCACATTCAATCCACAGATGTGCTTCGGCCCTGGGCAAAATTTTCCCAGATTTTAAGATATTTGGATGGTATCCAATATTTGTAAGTTGAGAAAGTTTGCATAAATACCTAAATTCTGCCTTGCTTGAAAAATCAGGAGAATTAACAAAATCAGTGTCCAACTATTCACCAGTGACAGTGGGCTACAACTGAATAATGATGCCCCTTCAGAGGAGGGCATTTTGCCCCCTGTGCCATAGACACCCCACCTCCCATTCTGTCTGCAGCTGCATTTGTGATCGTGGACCGCAGACCGTCTACAAGCACCATGGCTGGGAGCACGGGCTCTGAACCCAGCCACCTCGGTTTGAATCCAGAGCCCATAATGTATGATCAGTGCTCCTCTTAGGGAAGTTCCTGAATCTTTCTGTACCTCAGTTCCTGATGTGTAAAGCGAGATAATAATTAATATCCACCTTTTGATGGTGGGCTTGCCTAGTGGCTCAGATGATAAGGAATCTGCCTGCAATGCAGGAGACCTGGGTTTGATCCCTGGGTCAGGAAGATCCCCTGGAGGAGGGCATGGTAACCCACTCTAGTATTCTTACCTGGAGAATTCCATGGACAGAAGAGCCTGGCGGGCTACAGTCCATGGAGTCACAAACAGTCAGACACAACTGAGCAACAGCATTTTCACTTTACACTTGTGATGAGGATTAAATAATTTTGTATATGAAAGAACTTAGAACGGTGCCTCACATGTCACAGGTAGCCAGTAAATATCAATTATTACCATCACCTTGCCTGAACTGTGTTTTCTTACAGTAAGGTTAAGAAAAAAGTGAAATAGTACCTACCCTTCTGTCTCAATCAAAAGTGGGAAAGATACAATTGACTTGGGAAATAGGACTCTTCCTAGTGTCAAGGAGAATGATGATGCCACCATGAAACAATTCACAGCAAGAGCTTCAACCAGAAATGCAGGATAATGGTGGGAAAAGATTATCTAAAGAAGGCATTGGGGCTTAACAAAAGTGTTTGTTTTTTAATTTAAACATATTGATGGACTGATGTCTTAACCCAAAGCACAGCAATAAATTTACAGAAAAGAAAATGGAATTAACCGTGATTCTCTCATTTACTTTATCAACCTGGCTTTTACCCAGATGCATTCAGTTTAGTCATTCTGAATTTAAGTTTTAATTTTAAAACAAGTCTATGAACTATTCCCCCACCAAAAAAGATAGTTGTCTGGATGAGGCAAACTGAACTTAAAACCCTAGACATTAGAAAACCCAATAGATCTATTTTTTTTTTTACAGTACTATAATAACCAACAAGGACCTACTATATAGCACAAAGAACTCTGCTCAATATTCTGTGATAACCTATATGAGAAAAGAATCTGAAGAAGAATGAAGATATGTATATGTATGGTTGAGTCACTTTGCTATACACCTGGAACTAACACAACATTGTAAAACAACTCCAATAAAATTTTAATTAAATTTTTTTACATTATTGTAATAGCAAATTGTTAAAAATTGTGACATGAACAATCACATTTCTAAACAATCAATTTAATAATATAATAAACGTAAAATAGACTTCTGTGAAAGGTGGCCCAGGATTATAGAACATCCTTGCACAAAATAGAACAAAATAAACAAAAGACATAAACTCAAGGAATAAGTCCGCCATGCCAAAACAAAAGGGAAAAGAGTCCAATCTATCAACTGTGGTGAGAACCATCCAGAGACAGACAAATCTGCAGCATGTTGGAGGCAGAGTCTGGGAATCAAAACAACAAGATCAGGGAAGTCCAACTCAAGGCCTTGGGATGACTCTGGAAATTCTCTCCAAGCTAGGGAAACAGCTGGCCCCAGGGAAGATCAGAGCACCTCAGAGGGCTCCCTCCTCCCGTCACTGGGAGGAGGAGCTAAGGTGCACAAAAGGAAGGCTTTTCAGAGGGCCGAAGGAGGTACGGGTCACTGTATCACACTCAACCAGGCAGTTTCCATAAAAAGGCATAACCCCGGAAATTCTGATTCAGTCAGTGCCGAGCTGGGAAGGACACAGCAATGCAAAAGGTTACCTATTACAGCATTACCTATATAGTAAACATCTGTAAACAGACGAAATGATTGTCAGTGGGGAAATGGACAAATAACCATGTGTACCCATGGAATACTCTTGCAAGTAGCCCCAAAAATGAGGACGCTCTTTATGCACTGATATGAAACAATTTCCAACATACACTGCTAAAAGACAAAGAAAAGCCTGATGCAGAAGAGTGCTGTAATATGCTTTGTTGTTCTTCTTCAGTTGCTCGGTCCTGTCCAGCTCTTTGCGACCCCATGGCCGTAGCACGCCACGCATCCTTCACCGTCTCCCGGAGCTTACTCAAACTCACATCCATTGAGTCGGTGATGCCGTCCAACCATTTCATCCTCTATCGTTCCCTTCTCCTCCTGCCTTCAATCTTTCCCAGCATCAGAGCCTTTTCAAATGAGTCAGTTCTTGCTACCATTGGGAAAAATTAAACTATAAATGTGTCTCTATTTGAATGAAATATCTCTATAAATATTTATTTAAAAAAAAAAAACTAATATTGGTTGTATCTGGGAAGAGCAACTGAGTGGCTGGGAAAAAAGGGGGGAAAGAAAATTTCCCTTTTTTACTGTTGAATTTTAAACCATGGAAATATGTTGCTGCTGCTGCTCAGTCGCTTGTCGTGTCTGACTCTGTGCGACCCTATGGACTGTCAGCTGTCAGGCTCCTCTGTCCATGGAACTCTCCAGGCAAGAGCACTGGAGTGGGTTGCCAAGCTCTTCTCCAGGAGATTTTCCCAACCCAGGGGTTGAACCCGGGTCTCCTGCATTGCAGGCAGGTTCAATGCATCTGTTGAGATACCAGGGAAGCCCCTGTGAATGTAGTACTTATTCTAGAAATAAATAAATGCCTGAGAAACATAAAAAGGAAAGGAAGGAGGCAGGTAGGGAGGGAAAGAGGAGGGAAGATCAGATTATAGGAAAATAGCACCTGCAAAGTTTTCCTGAAAAAAAAAAATGTGTATGATAACATAATCCAATCATGCAAAAGAGACTGAAGATGTAGAGGGCAGTATGCAGAGTACCACTAGGAAGTTCAAGATCCTTTCAATCATAAATAATGGCAAATCATTACAGCAATTGCATTTATAAGACAAATTTATATCTTCATATTTTTAATAGAAAACAAAATAACATCAAATTTACGAAAATATAGAAGAGGTATAATATGGATATAATGGACTGGTCCTTAAACCTCAAAACTTGCTGTCAAAAATTCAAAGGTGGGAGCCAGTGACTGCTCTCATTCATTCACCCAATCACCTCTGTGCATCATCTTCTTGTTACCTGTGAGGCCATGTGCTTGGAACTGGGGATGCAGGGTTAATAAACAAATATCCACTGTGTCCTGACACTTCCATTTCAACTGGTCTCCTGTTTCACAATAGTTTATAGATGCTGTTTTATTTCTTAGGCTGGGTGGGGAAAAGATAGGCATATTATTTAAAGACATACAAATAATCATAAAAGACAGGCATTTTCTGAAATCCTAGTAAAATATGGGGAGGGAGAAAAGGAGACAAAAAAATATATATATATAGCTTATATCACACACTGAAAGAGAAGAAAATAAAAAAGGCATCAAGGAAGAAGCAAAATCCTAAAATAAGATGGCAGAATCAAGACCAAATGCAAAATGTGACTATATTACTATGTAAAATAGATGGCTATATTATATAATGATACTATTTTTGGTATAATTCTCAGCTAAACATTTGAAAATTTAAGAATTAAATAGCCCTATAAAAATAGGAGACAAACTTCCCTGGTGGCAGAGTGGGTAAGAGTCCCCGTGCCAATGCAGGGAACATGGGCTCCATCCCTGGTCCAGGAAGGTTTCATGTGCCTTGGAGCAGCTGAATTCGCGGGTTACAACTCCTGAGCCCATGGTCTAGAGCCTGCACGCCACAACTGCCAAGCCAAGCGCCAAGAGCCTGGGCTCCGCCACGAAGAGACGCCGCTGCAGTGAGACCTCTGCAGCAAAGAGCAGATCCTGCCCACTGGAGCCAGAGAAAGCCCCTGCAAAGCAACAGAGACCCTGTGCGGTCAATAATAAATAATCTCTAGTTAAATTTAGAAAACAGGATAAAAATGGAAAGGCTTGAAAAGAGTATTTCCAAAGTATTCATTTCAGGGATAAATTCTCATTCAACTGACACTGGTACTCAGGTTGTTTCATAGAGAATAAAATTAGTCCCCCAATTTTTAGAAATTTAGCAGACCATTGCAATCAAGACCTAACAGAGGACGCAGACCAAATTTCCTTTTAAGTACTGATGCAAAGCTCTCAGATAATAGATTAGCATGAAGAGCCTAGCAACGCACGGTGAATGTGAACTATGACCACTGCCAGTTACTCCTCCAGGAGCGCAAGGGTGTTTGCTATTGGAAAATCTCTTAGTAAATTCACCATAATGAAAGATTTCATGTAGTAATATACTAATCTCCATAGAAATCAGGGTTGCCAGGGGTTGAGGGTTGAGAAAGGGAACTGACTACAGAGGAGGACTTGGGAACTTTGGGTGGTAAAAGTGCTCTATATCCAATTGTGGTATCAGTTACTCAAATACACACACTTCTCACAACATACCCGCTGCACACGTCTAAAAGAGGGGAGTTTTGACTGTATGTAAAAGAAACCTTAACAAAGTTAACTTTCAAAATAATTCACTTGAATCAACATGGCATTTCAGATTTGGAAAAAAACTGGACAATATCTCAGATAAAATAAAAGGCAAAGGCAAACTCCTCAATTTGTATATAGCCACAAAACATATGCACAAATATGGATTTAGAAAAGCATATGCAAATATATTCTAAATTCCTATATTACATCTATTCAAAATTTAGCATCAGGCTGGGTGATTTAGCATAAGAAATATTTCCAGTAAACTCAGGTATAAGACATGAGTATTCAATAATTTTTTAACTATTAATTTATTATATAACCATGTATTTATCAGTTAACTATGATTTAGTTACTTCAGCTATTATTTAAAATTCATTCTGAGAGACAGCTCAATATTCAACATTTAAACTATTGGAAAAAAGGAAGAAAGTAATCATGTCTGAGGGAAGAATGTAGAAAACCAAAAGCTAATAAATACAAAGCTACTCAAAGGCATAAGAGAATTCAGAAAGTAGTTAATAACATGATTTATTTAAAAAACCAATAGTTTTACTATAACAAATAAGATCCAGTTAGAAACTATAACAAAAGATTCCCTTTACAATAGAAATAATAATATAAATACATAAGTATAAATTTATCAAGAAATATCAGTTCAGTTCAGTCGCTCAGTCATATCCAACTTTTTGTGACCTCACGGACTACAGCACCCCAGGCCTCCCTGTCCATCACCAACTCCCAGAGTTTACTCAAACCCAAGTCCATTGAGTCCATGATGCCATCCAACCATCTCCTCCTGTCATCACCTTCTCTTTCTGCCTTCAGTCTTAACCAGCATCAGGGTCTTTTACAATGAGTCAGTTCTTCGCATCGGGTGGCCAAAGTATTGGAACTTCAGCTTTAGCATCAGTCCTTCCAATGAACACCCAGGACTGATTTCCTTTAGAATGGACTGGTTGGATCTCCTTGCAGTCCAAGGGACTCTCAAGAGTCTTCTCCAACACCACAGTTCAAAAGCATCAATTCTATGGTGCTCAGCTTTCTTTATAGTCCAACTCTCACATCCATACATGACTACTAGAAAAACCATAGCTTTGACTAGACAGACCTTTGTTGGCAAAGTAATGTCTCTGGCTTTTTAACAAGCTGTCTAAGTTGGTCATAACTTTTCTTCCAAGGAGTAAGCGTCTTTTAATTTCATGGCTGCAGTCACCATCTGCTGTGATTTTGGAGCCCAAAAAACTAAAGTCTGTCACTATTTCCATTGTTTCCCCATTTATTTGCCATGAAGTGATGGGACCAGATGCCATGGTCTTAGTTTTCTAAATATTGAGTTTTAAGCCAATTTTTTCACTCTCCTCTTTCACTTTCATCAAGAGGCTCTTCAGTTCTTCTTCACTTTCTGCCATAAGGGTGGTGTCATTTGCATATTTGCATATCTGATATTTCTCCTGGCAATCTTGATTCCAGCTTGTGCTTCCTCCAGCCCAGCGTTTCTCATGATATACTCTGCATATAAGTTAAATAAGCAGGGTGACAATATACAGCCTTGACATACACCTTTCCCTATTTGGAACCAGTCTGTTGTTCCATGTCCAGCCTACAAAACACACAGCTAGACTGAGAGATGAGTTGGATGAATGTTAGATACATGTATATTAATTTTAATAAGTTTAGGACTTCTCTGGTGGTCTAGTAGTTACAAATCCACCCGCCAATACAGGGGACATGGGTTCAATCCCCAGTCAGGGAAGATTCCACATGCCATGGAGCAACTAAGTCTGCAAGCCACAACTATTGAGCCCATGTGCTTTAACTCCTGAAGCCTGTGCACCGAGAGCCCATGCTCTGAAATAAGAGAAGTCATCATAAAGAGTAGCATCTCACAGCAACTAAAAAAAGCCTGAGCAGCAGTGAAGAACCAGCACAACCAAAAAAATAAATAAACCTAAAAAAAAAAAAGATAGAAAGTTTATGTTATAAAGATGTCATTTTTCCTTTAAAAAAAAGTCTAAATTCAATACAATTCTGATCAAAACCCCAGTTCTCAATTTCATCTAGAAAAATAAAATAAGACAATAGTTAAGAAATTGCTTTAAAAGAAAAGTGTAAACTATAAAAATCCTACAAGAGAACATAGGCGGAACACTCTTTGACCTAAATTGTAGCACTATCTTCTTGAATCCATCTCCTAAGGTCAAAGAAAGGAAAAATAAACAAATGGGACCTAATTAAACCTAAGAGCTTTTTCACAGAAAAGGAAACCATTGACCAAATGAATACACAATCTACAGACTGGGAGAGAACACTTGCAAATGAGGCAACCAACAAGGGGTTAATCTCCAAAGTGCACAAACAACTCACATAACCAATATAAAAAAAAAAACCAAGCACCTTGATTTAAAAATGGGCATTAAGACCTGACTAGATATTTCTCCAAAGAATACATACAGATGGGTAGGAGGCACGTGAATAGACGCCCAATATCACTAAATATTAGAGAATGCAAACCAAAACCACAGTGAGATGTCACCTCACACCTTTCAGAATGCCCCCTCATCAAAAAGTCTACAAATAACAAATGTTGGTGAGGAGGTGGACAAAAGAGAACCCTAGCAAACTGTTGGTGGAAATATAAATTGGAGCAGCCACTGTGGAAGAATATGGAAGTTCCCTAAAGAACTAAAAATAGAGCTACCATATGACCCAGCATTCCTACTCCTGAATATATATTCAGAAAAAACAAATATTAATTCAAAAAGATAAATGCACCCCAATGTTCACAGCAGCATTATTTACAATAGCCAAGACATGGAAGCAATTCAAGTACCTATCAACAAACAAATAAATTAAGAAGATATATGAGAGAGGACATATGTATAACTATGGCTGGTTCATGTTGATGTATGGCAGAAATTAACACAATATTGTAAAGCAATTATCCTTCAGTTAAAAATAAATCTAAAAAGATTTTATGATAAATTTATAATGGAATATTACTGATAATACTCAGTCATAACAAAAGAATTGTCATAACAATATTTTATTTGTCCATTACATGGATAGACCTAGAAAATATTATGCTCAGTGAAATAAGTCAGACAGAAAAGACAAATATTGTATGACATCACTTATGTGTGGAAACTAAAAAATAATACAAATGAATGTATAGGCAAAACAGAAACAAACTCACAGATATAGAAAACAAACATGGTTATTAAGGGGAGAGATACAGGGAGAGGGACGAATTAAGGGTATGAGATTAATAGATACAAACTACCATATATATGAGTGCCGAAAAATTGATGCTTTTGAACTGTGGTGTTGGAGAAGACTCTTGAGAGTCCCTTGGACTGCAAGGAGATCCAACCAGTCCATCCTGAAGGAGATCAGTCCCGGGTGTTCATTGGAAGGACTGATGCTGAAGCTGAAACTCCAATACTTTGGCCACCTGATGGGAAGAGTTGACTCATTGGAAAAGACCTTGATGCTGGGAGGGATTGGGGGCAGGAGGAGAAGGGGACAACAGAGGATGAGATGGCTGGATGGCATCACCAACTCGATGGACATGAGTTTGAGTGAACTCTGGGAGTTGGTGATGGACAGGGAGGCCTGGCGTGTTGTGATTCATGGGGTCACAGAGTCGGACACGACTGAGCGACTGAACTGAACTGAACTGAACCATATATAAAATAGATAAATGACAAGGATATACTGTAGAGCACAGGGAATTACATCCAGAATCTTGTAATACTGTAATCTTGTAATACTGGAGTATACTATACTGGAGTATAATCTAGAGAAACACTGAATCACTATGCTGTACATCTGAAAATAACACAATAGTGTAATTTAACTATACTTCAACTTAAAATATCATATCAAGGGGGAAAAGTTTTTCCTTGAAAAAAAAATATATTTGTCAGTGGAAAATTTAGACTTGAGCATTTACTAGTATCAGATGGAAAATGTCAACCTAGGCAATGGTTACAAAGTCATAAACATATCAGGTGAGGACTTCCCTAGTGGTCTGGTGGTGAAGAACCTGCCTGCCAATGCAGGGGCCGTGGTTTCCATCCCTGGTCCAGGAAGATCCCACATGTGACAGAGCAACTAAGCTCCTGTACCACAACTACGGAGCCTAGAGCCTGGGAGCTGCAAAGATTCAACCCACGCATGGCAACTCCTGAAGCCCCTTTGCAAAGGGGAGCCCAAGCGCTGCAATTAAAGGAAGCCCACGTGTAGCAATGAAGACCCAGTGTGGCCAAAAATAAATAAAAATTTAAATAAATAAATAAGGTGAAAGGAAAGCAAGGGGTTCCCTCCAGCCTTTCGAATATTCCCAAATGCCTGTCTACTTTGCCAACCCTCTTATCTTTGGGTGCTCAACAACTTGTAGAGGAAATGAAAGCATTCGTAAACATTTAGTGCTTGAATACTAGAATACAGAACAAACAAAATGTATGCGAAGGCATAACATCTATTGTCTCCTTTTCATCTTTTCCTTCCTTCTTTAACTTAATATCCCTTCCCTCAAGGCTCCTAACCATTGACACAATTAAGTCCTAAGATCATAAGTTGTGTGCTTAAAGAGCCCAAGATTTTAAAACATTACTAGCTTTGTTGAACAGTATATAGTCTGATCTCTGTGATCCGGTATTCCCACTCCTATGTGTACAGGCCTGACAAATGCAGGACAGGTGTTCGCCAAAAGGCATGTTCAAGAATGTTCATACCAGCAATGTCCATAATAACCCAAGCCAGTAGAAACAACCCAAATGTCTCCAGCAATAGAATGAAGAAATTATATATTCACACAGTGGAATATTACACAGCTAGGAGAATGCACAAATGCAGTCACATGTATTGACATGAACAAATATCCCAAACAAGTTGAATGAAAGACCCCAGATGGAAAGAACACACTGTAAGACTCCATTTACAAAAAACTTGAGACAGGTAATTGCTGGTGAAAGAAGTCAAAATGGTGGTCAGCTCTTGGGCATTGGAGACTTTTGGAATTCAAGCAACACCAGATTTCTTAGCATGCATGCACATCCACTCTTTGCAACCCTTTGGACTGCAGCCTGCCAGGCTTTTCTGTCCATGGGATTATTTCATACCCTCTGGAGTAGGTAACCATTTCTTCCTCCAGGGGATCTTTCCATCCTGAGGGTCAAACCCTCGTCTCCTGCATTGCAGGTGGATTTTTGCCAGTGAGTCATCAGATGCTAGTTATACAAGGATGTTTAATTTGGGAAAGCTTACTGGGCCTGAAAAATGCAGATATCATTTCTTTACAGGTCCTTTTGGGCTTCCCAGGTGGTGCAAGTGGTAAAGAACCTGTCTGCCAATGCAGGAGACCTAAGAGACCCGGTGATGCCATCCAACCATCTCACCCTCTGTCGTCCCCTTCGCCTCCTGCCCTCAATCTTTCCCAGCATCAGGGTCTTTTCTAGTGAGTCAGCTCTTCCCACAAGGTGGCCAAAGTACTGGAGTTTCAGCTTCAACATCAGTCCTTCCAATGAACACCCAGGACTGATCTCCTTCAGGATGGACTGGTTGGATCTCCTTGCTGTCCAGGGACTCTCAAGAGTCTTCTCCAACACCACAGTTCAAAAACATCAATTCTTCAGCGCTCAGCTTTCTTTACAGTCCAATTCTCACATCCATACATGACTACTGGGAAAACAATAGCCTTGACTAGATGGACCTTTGTTGACAAAGTAATGTCTCTGCTTTTTAATATGCTGTCTAGGTTGGTCATAACTTTCCTTCCAAAGAGTAAGCGTCTTTTAATTTCATGGCTGCAGTCACCATCTGCAGTGATTTTGGATTACCACATGATATTTTTACCTCCCAAACAGTAACAAAACTGAGCTCTAACTGAAATGGAGATCTCAGCCTACCACAGGCTCTCCCATCTTTCCTCTCCTCTCTCACCCTCAGGCCTCCTCCCTTTAACCCTTCTGAGAATCAACTCAGCTGGACATTTTCTCAGCTTTGTGCAAGTGGGGTTTACATCCAGTCTCTGCAACTTGGTGGCGGTCTGACTTGAAGTGGCTTGCTTTGCTGTGCCTCAGTTTCCTCATCTGTAACGTGTTCCTAATAAATAACAGGTCCTGCATGCATGGTAGTTGTGAGGATTCAGTGAGCTTAAAGGAGAGCTGGTTGGATGGCCTTCAGTTGCCTCACTTCATGAGGCAATTGAAACACCTTTTAATTTCTGGAAATCCAGATACCACAATCAATGGGGCGTTACAATCACTCTTGTCAGATGGCAGTTGTGACATACCTGTTACTGCCTCTGCTTACAGCTTTTATTGTGTGTATGAGTGAAACAGGAAAATAACACTGTCAAAAGAAGCCATTCTTTCAGTTAGCACGAAATACAAATTTGAGGATCAGTCTTTTTTGTTGTTGTTGTTCTTAATGGCAGGCAAAATAATGGTGCTTGTTAATGGAGACCATCTTAGATTTGATGACATGTCTTCACGAAGAACCTCATGAAGTTGCGGTCAAAGCTAAGCTTTCCAGCATCATTCTATCTTTAAAGTATTCCCATGCATTATTTGAGTTTTAAAGTATGTTTTAAAAATAATCATTTAAACTAGGTGTTCTCCAGTCATCCTTAAACCTTCCCAAGGAAGTGGGAAATTGAAAGACCGCCACGTGCAGAGCACTGTGACCATCGGCTCAGGCATCACTTCCTTCCTTGGTGCTTAAAACGCCCTTTCTCCCTTCCCTACCGCCGCCCCCCGCCCCCGCCAGAGTACTGACAGGCACTGAGCTCAAACACCAGGTCTCCAGAAAGTCCCCACCCCCACCCCCCAAATCCCTAAGCCCAGGAAGTTCTCCATCTTTGCTGCCAATAGGAATCAGCTGGAGATCTTTCGGTTAATACTGATGCCTGGGTCTCCCGCTCAGAAATTCTGATTTCCTTGTTCCGAGGTGCCACCTAGTACGGGAGTTTTTAAGAACTCCCCAGGTGGTTCTGCCAAGGTTGGGAACCTCTGTGCTACTCTCTTAACTGCTGACCCGATACTGTCTGTATCTTCCACCTTCCACCTTCCACCTTCCACCAGAAGTTTATGCTTGTCAAGCTGGACCAGTGCCACACCCAGCCTCCCGCCCCTGCTATGAGGATCGCCTCACAGGAGACCTCTAAGGAGAAGCGCGGGGGGCTTCCGCCTCCTCGAGAGTCGCCATTGAGCCTAAAGGGAATTTAGGGCGTGATTCGGCTCAGGTCACTCCTTGAGCCTTAAATAAAACGCATTTCAGGCCTGCATCTGCCCGATTTCATCCTCCCCCCGCAGCCAAGCCGAGCGGGATGTTAACGCAGCTGACTGTCCCCTCCAGCTCCTCCGCTTTGATCAGGACCGGCGCCGTCTAACAGATCGCTCACCCTCCCGGGAGCCCCCGGAACACAGGGTCCGGAGATTGTTTACCTGCTTCTGGGGTCTCGGGTGACAAACAATGGGAGGATCTCAAAGAAAGGAAAACACCCACAGCGAGGAGGCCTGGGCGGAGCTCAGCGCACGTGGAGCTAGGGGGCGCCGCTCCTCCCGCTGCGCAAACCTTTCCTCCCGCCGTGCGCTTCCGGGGGCGCAGACCCGGCCACCGCCCCGGGGACCGCGGCTGCCCGGGGACCCTCTCCGTCCCAGCGTTTGGTGGCATTTACCTGAGCGTTTCCGGCCAATCGTGGCTCCACGGGTGTGCCTAACTAGCAAAATCCCTTCTCCAGGAGCAAAGTTAAAGATGTACTTTAAGTGAAAAAAAGCAGTGTTGAATAGCATTTATAAAAGCTTGAGGATGGGTCGGGGGCAGACCAAAGGAGATTCAGGTACACATCCTTATTGGCTGATGCAAACATACACCAAGTCCCGGAAAAACACACAAGAAATTAATCGCAGTTGCCAGCAGGCCGAGGCGCCAGACGTTGCAATAGAGCGGCTTTTTGAGTTTCTTTAAACCTTCTGCAGGTCTGTTTTAAAATTTACATTGATTTGATATTATATCCTGTAGGGTGTTGTGCATAACATATTCTATTGTTGTGAAAGATACTATGTTTTATTATACACATCACACTACATTATATTATACACAAACGCATTTGCCTCTAGTTGGTGGAGTCAAAGGAAGTTCAGTTCAGCCTCTGCCTTCGAGGCTGCCCTAACACACAGGGAGAAAGCTTCGTGGAGTGAAAAGGCAAAGGAGGACAGGTGGGAGTACGTGGGACCCCCCGCCCCCAAGATCTTTTCATTCTAGACAAGGGTGCCAAGGGGAACTGAGGCGGTCCACGGCCCGAGGGCAACCCGGCGTGCCTTTGGAGTTCGAAGCTGGCCGTGGGGCACAAACCCGGAATCCACACTCCTGGCCCTGGCCTGGGTTCCGGCTCCTTTCTGGAACCGGCATTTTTTGCTCAGGCCGCCTGCGGGGGCCCGGGTTGGGGCGCCGGTGCTCGGTGATGCTGGCGTTGGCCGCGCGCGGAGCCCTGGGAGACTCCCCGCCGGCGGAGGTGGCCGCTCCGGGGGCGCCGGGCGTCCCCGAGCCGTGGATGGCGGGGTTCCGGCGGCTTGCAGAAGCCCCGCTCGCAGCGAAGGGCCTGACCCACTCGGCAGCCTAGCTTCCCCAACTCGCGCGCTATTCAGGGTCTTTGAGCGTCTGCGGGGGAGGCGAGAAGGGCCTCGATGACCCCTGGATCCCAGCCCTGACCCGCGTGGAACCCACGGCCGGCGCAGCTAGAGATGCCAAGAGAAGAGGAGACTGGGAGGGCAGGGCGTCAAGACTTGGCCTTGCTTCCGCGCCCGCCCCCCCCCCCCCCCCCCCGCCCCGTGCCCATTGCCACTCGAAGCCGGGAGACCCCAGTCTTCTATTCAAGGTTTCAGAGTTTCAGGGAAAGAGCGCCGTCTCCCCAGCTCCCGGGGTTGCCCGGACCTGTTACTCAAGTTGCACGCCCAGGGGCAAGTTTACTTTGTCTCTCCCGGCCTCGATTTTCTTATCTGTAAAATGGGAATGATGAAGTACCTAAATCTGTGCGATGGTAGTGGGGGTTTACATGGGGGTACTGTGTGCCCAGGATTTGGCCCAGCCCTTGCTTGCAGAGAGCAACGCACCCCTGCTATGGTCACCCCAAGCAAGAAGGACCAACTCGAAACCAGGATTGGGATTTAGGCTGGAGTTAAAAAGAGACTCATTGGCAAGCTCCAGCGGCCACAGATGGGCATCGAACGCCGGCCAGTCGCTTCCTCCGAGGCCACACGGGGTCTCCATCCTAGTGGGCACCTCAGCCTCCCAGCTCAAAGAAAACAAGGGGCACCCCACCCCCATTCGCACGTACTGAAAACCCTCCACGGGAGCCCCGCAGCCCAGACCTTCTGGATCCCAGCTCCCAGGCTACTGTTTTTAGCCGTGTGCCTTTAGACAACAGCCTTCACCTCTCCAAGCGTCACTTTACTCTTCTGTACAATGGGATGATAGTATTTTAGGGTGCTGAGTTTAAAAACAGAGAGTCTGGCCGCTGCTTCTTCCATTGTTTTCCTCCTTTGGCTATGGGATCGAGGATCAACTTTATTCTGGAAAAGTCGAACCCCAACTGGGTGGAGAAAAGATCCCAGCTCCTCTTTGCTCCCCTTAGAGACTCCTTTCCTGTGGACCCCCAGAATCTGTAGCGGGAAGCGCTTCCATGGGCCCCCTGAACCTGCGGGGCGGTTAAGCAGCCCAGGTCGACCCGGGCTTGAGAACCTCTTCCAGGCCGCCCTCCTGGGTTGATATTGTCCTCTCAACTTGAGGCCGCAGATGGCGTCTTTTTCAGGACTTCCAGTTCAGAGTGCCCCGCTGGGAGGCTTCCGACTATTATTAACTCCTTCCTTGTCGGGCGTTTAACCGAGTAGGTGGAGTACAAAACCTGAGCTAAATATTTTCTAATCCGCCAGAAAGGCAAAATCCCGGCGGGGGGAAGGCGGGCGGGAGGCCTGGGAAAAACAGATGCTAATGGGGACCCCAGGGGGAGGAGGGCGGAAGGCGCAAGGGGGCCAGGCGCCCGCTGCCTCCTTTTGAAGTGCGCCTTCCAGGCCGGGCTCTCGGGACAGCGCTGGGCCGCCCTGGCTTCTGGGGAACCGGGGAGGAGCGGATGGGAAGACTGGGCCCTCTCCTCGAAGGCTCTGACTGAGCCACCCATGCTTCCTACTTCTGGTTCACATTGTCCTTCCGGAAGGGTTTGATTGCCGGCCTGCTCCCCCATCAGACTGGGAATCTCTGGAGGAGAAAGATTAGTGGTCCTGAATCTTCAGTGTCCAGGGCAAAAACTGAGCTTAGCCTACGCGTGATGGGAGGTTTTCCTGTGTGCCGGGTGCTGTGCTAACGCTTTCCTTTCCGTCTGTAGTCATCACACGTGGGAATTGAGGACAGAGACTTTAAGGAGTTTGCCCAGAACCAACAAGCTAGTGAAAGGTGGAGTCACAAACCCAGAAGATTCTGCATACAGCGCTCTGCTTTTCTCTTAGGGATCTGAAAAGACAGGTTTAAGGACAGCTCTTTTGGTTTTCTCCTTCCGGTCCACTTTCCCTCCTCCTTCCCTCTCACTCTCCTTCCTTGGTTATCTTAAGGGCTTTATACTTGTGGCGGGAACTCTCCAGCCCAGACTTCCCCTCTTCCCCTTTCTCAAGTCCGGCCTGGAGGGGACATTCCAGCTGCCCGTCACGGGAAGCCCTGGTCAACAGGATTCCACTCTGCCCACCTGTTGTGGAGACATCCTGCCACACCTGCCTCCTAGAGGCGCCTTCTGTTGGAACGTTAAATTCCATCGGTTCTGCGTCCCTGTTGGTGCTCTGTGAGTGAGTCCTGTTCAGGGTCATATTTTCAGTGACTGCTTGGTGGTTGTTCCCATTAACAGATGCCCTGCAATTCTGACATTCACTTTTCTGTTTTTCTGTGGAAAGAATGTCCATATTAACATGCACAGGGGAAGCTTTGCAATAATGGAAGAACTCTGGATTAGGAAGGGTCTAAAAAAAGATGTAAAACATCTTTAAAAATCTAGAAACAGCCCTAAAAAGATGAAAATGCCATTAATTTAGGAAGATCTGTGTTTTCTTTTTCTTTTAGGAAAAAACCTTTCACTGTCATCTTCTTGGCTATGAAGTCTGAGACCAGACACTGTCCTTGGGCTATTTTGTCTGTTCTAGTCTTACAGATTCAGTAACCCCTTCCTTTCAATCAAGAGATGAGCACCTACTAAGAGTCTGGCCTTTCAAGGTGCAGAAGTAAGCAAGACAGGGGGAGCCCTGTATAACTCATATTTTAATGTAGCAGTGATTAGCCAAGCATTCCCATACTTTATTTTTGAGAGCATTCCACTTTATTTTGCCTCATGTTGCCTTGCCTTTCTTGTTACTTACGTGAATCTATGTACTTCCATAAATATGATGGTGGTGATGATTGAATAGCAGTTAAGTCCAGAGTTCACTTGCAGTTAAAAAAAAAGTTTCATAAAGAAGATTCTTGATCCAGTGTTTAAGATCACTTATTTTTTGAAATAAGCAACTTTTGGCATGTTTCTTAACTTTCATCCCCTGTTTCCCCATCTCCTTGTATGTTAGCAGTGAACTACACTTGCCCTTAGCAATCAAAATACATGGATTAATAGCTAAAGAAAGTAGTTTAAAGAAAATAATTTAAATTTTGGTCGGTTTTGTTTGAAAAGTACAGTGGGTTTAATGTAACCCTCTTCCTCACACCTTTGTGGACACCTTTGTGGATTTCTTTTAAAGAAAGCGATCAGTCTATTTCAGGGGGACAGCGAATCAAATTCTTATAGTAAGCGAAACTGTGTTGGTGGGAGTATCTTGCTGTTCTCAGCAAAATCAACACTATTTGTCCTTGCCAAAATGTGTTATCTTATGGGACTTCTCTTTAAAAAAACCAAAAAATCTAAACATGAACAGCCTTCCCGTGATGGAAGCCCCCTCCCCCCTGGGAAAGCCCAGTGGAGGTGGGGATCTGGCCATCAGAGAACAAAGGGCCAAAGAGTGAACCTGAGATGGCGAAATAAAATGCAACATCAACAAAGAAAAGGCCATAGATAAATAGTAAAAGGACCAACTCACCACAAAAAACCCATTGACGTTTGCCCAGAGTCAAGGCGAAGCACCGGTGACCGGTTAACGTTGGAATGTTTTCCTAGGGTTAAAAGGAGAACCGGCAGCAAGTCTGCTCAGAATTTACAAAGTGTTTGAATAACACGGACAGTGTTTTGATAACACATTTTTAGTGGGGGTGAAAATAATAGAATTTATTGGGACATTTATATGGGCCCCCTTGGTTGTGTGTGTGGGGGGGTAAACTATATCTCACTGCACTCATCTATAACTCACCCTTGTAATTTATTCATATGTGTGTGTATGTATCTGGGTATGTATCTGGTGACATGTAATAGTCATGTTACAGCCAAATACTTATCAGTTTTGCCTTTAAAAGGTGAATGCACTGAGACTGGTTACCTTCAAGGAGGAGAAAGGGAGGAAGAGGTACCCTGGTCAGGTTGGCAATAACTTTGTGTTATCAATTTGAGATGGTAGCAGGAAGCTGGTATTATTGCTCAAGACAACACAGCATACGATCTTTAATAGGCACACTCACTGGCTTAACCTTGGCTTCCTTGTAGCTTTCAGAGGGTCCTGTTCCTTGCACCTCAGGCTGAAAGGTGCAAGATTTGAGTTAATCCAGCCAGCACTTGGGTCCCGGGTTCCACGGGCTCTCCACGCTTCCTCCCTAGTGTTGATGTTTTTGTTCAATGCATTCCCTACACTGTCAGTTGAGTCACATAAAACCAGGCACCTTTCAATAAATGTCTCATTTGGATTTCATGAAGCTTGGGGTGTCATTGAAATCAAACAGCAAGCAGGCTAGAAGGCTGTCTTATTTGCCCACTCGGTCTAAGGAGGGTGCTGCCTGACTTGTTCCCTGAAGCTGCTGCTTTAGCTTTCTTTTCTGTTCCTGTTTCTGGCAAAGAGAGCTTTACATTTTAAGGTGCGACTGGGACGCGTGAAAATAACTTTTATACCTCTTTCCCTGGTTATCAGTAAAACTGAGCCAGCAGAAGGAAAGCCTATTTCATGTAGGAAATCAACCACAGATTTGCTCATCTATAACTTTCCAGGCATGTAGACTAATATAGTCCATATGTAATAATAATAGTAGCCATTAATTAATACAGAAAAAACAGTAAATGAGATTTCTTTATCTCTATGCAGTCAGAAAAAAAATCATCTTTAGTTGAAACAGTGCTTTTCATTATGTTCAAAAGGAATTTGTAATATATATTTTTATAAATGTAATATAAATGATGGGTGTATTTTCCATGTTCCAAAAATCTGGGCCCCAGAACGGTTTCCTGGAGTCGGAATTTTGGTTCTCTTTGAACCTCTCTTTGTTTCTCCGCCTGTAAAATGTGTTCAGGTTTGGGCAAAAGAATAGCCCTATTGGGAAGGTGGGGAGATATAAACTGCAATTTCCTGCCCCAAGAATCAACACTAATCCTGATTACACGTACCGTGTGTATATTTCATAATTAAGTAGCACTCGAATGAACCCACGCGCTTTCAAGAGCATGCTCTGGGGCTGGAATAAAATCAAGCCTTTCTGATGTGGCGCGGGGGACAGCTGGCTCGCGTTACTTGCGCCAGAGTGGGTCGGAGCGAAGCCTGTTGCCTGCAGTGGCGCTTAGCCACGCGCAGAGCTTCCCTGGCCGCCTGGAAAACGATTCGAAGGGACCCCGAGGCCCGCTGTCTCGCTGAGTTCGGGCGCAAAGCTGCGACCTGACTCGAGCCACTCTGTCTCCAAGAAAAAAAAAAAGCAACACGTGAGATTTGATCTCACCCCTGCCTTTTCCCTTAGACATCTTGCAGCTCAGGTCAAGGCTGATGTGGAAGAGCCTTGAGCGGTAACAAGATCCCCCAGCCCGTGCTCCCCTGCCAAGCTGCCCTTTCTCTTCATGCTCTCAAGCCTGCCTCACGGAACCTCCACGTTGAGTATCTGGAAGTCTAAAAAGCACAAATACTTGAAAACTGCAATTCTCCAAGACTTCTGTGGATCAAAAGGAAACAAAAGCCGGGGAGGTGGGAGTGGACGGGGTGGTGATCGAAGCAGAGAGCCACCGAGAGCCCGCATGAAACCAGAGGGACGACGTGAGGGAGGCGCTGGGCTGAGCGCGCTCCAGACCGGCGTTCCAAGGACCTGGGGGCTTCGGTGCCGCGACCCGCGGGGCCCCAGCCCCGGCCCGCTCGCTTAACTGGCTCCCTCCCCCGCCCTGGCTGGGCCTTGACCCTGAAAACCTTCGCAAGCTCCGGGTTTCCACTGCCGCGGAGAACTGGTAACCGCCCTGGAGCGTCCGAGTGCGTTAAGGACCGCCTCGCTCTCTAACCCAGAGGTAACCAGTGTCTACGCTGCTGTGGTTGGAATCGAAGTTGGAACGCTTCGAGCCGCTCTGCACCGGCTTGTGCGCGCTCAACGAATCCTGCCACCGCCTAGAGTTGCGGGACAAGAGTTTCCCGTGTGATCGCGTTCGGTTCGGGAAGCAGAGTCCCGACCTCTCAGCCGGAAAACGCGCTCCCAAAGCGACTAAAATCGTCTATAATTATCTATTAACAGCAAACATTCAGGCTTCTTATCCGCAACGAAACGCGCCCCACACCTTATGTATTGATAAGCAATAGGACAGCAGCGTCTTGCTCTGCTGTCTGCAGAAACGCAGCGGGAGAAACAGGCAGCTGGGGCAAAAGGGTTTAATTCAATATCAAACTGCTTATTTCACTAATTATTCCACCTTCTGTGTTGCGCTGCAGAGGAGAGGCGCGGGGAATCTTAACCGTGGGGCTGCTTGAGGACCTTTGTTTCCCGGCGTCAGGTCCAACTGAAGATGGGAGGGGGTGGGATCCGGGATTCAGGGAAACTGAGAGTGGATTTTCAATTGTGGGGCGTAAAAGTGACTGCCTCCTGAAAGCAGACGTGAGCGTAGTGAGGGTAGTTCCCAATACTCCACCCAACCCGGGCTTCTAATTCATAAGCTGATGGCTTCAGTCCTGAAGGATAGCAGTGCGCTCTCGCCGTCCCCGGAATCCCCAAAGCCCAAAGTTCCTCTCAGCAAACCCTTCCCATTGGGTAAAAGGGTAGGGGCGAACAAAAACTGGTTCCTGCGTGTTGAAAGCCGGAGAGTACTCCTGGGGTAGGGGTGGGGGGTGGAAAGTGTGCCTGAAGTTACAGCCCCCGACGAGGAAAGAGACTTCTCTCGGGCCTCCCTCCAACTCGCCCCAGATCCTCACCCTCAGGGACCGGCGCCTTCCTGCAGGCCATCAGGCAGAGCATTTCTACCTCCTGCCTCCAAAAACCTGCGCCCGCCCCTTCACCCCCACTCGGAACGCTGTCTCGACTTCTGTGCCAAGAGTGGACCCCGCTACGGAGACCCTAAACTCCAGCGAAATACGGACACCAGGACTGATTCTCATAGCAGGACAGAATTTTAAAAAAAAAAAAAAAAAAATCAGGCTAAAGGATAGGAAAATAAAGTCGCAGGAAACTTGATCCAATTAGTAAATGCCTAATTGAATTAGTGTCACCTCCACCAACCAATCAGAGGGTCCCGAGGCTGTGGGGCCGCGAAGCCACTCCCTGGCCTCACATATATAAAGCAGCCAATGACAGCCTGCAAGTTTCCAAGTGGTCAACCTGACCGACAGTCTGTCAGTAGAGAAGGGCAGAAAAGGCTAGCTCTGGTGGTGGATGGGGAGAGAGATCTAAGACCTCTTCCTGTGTGTGCGGGCCAGGAGCGTACAGGTCCAGAGAGGCAGAAGGGACCGGGAAGGAAAAGCAGACCGCTTCCCGGTCAGCTTTCGCCTCTTGCCTTCAAACTCCGGGCGCTTTCCTTTCGGAAAGGGCTCTGGGTTTGCGGCGCGCAACTGCGCGCGCCTTAGCGGCCCGCGTGTCGCCAGGTGGGTAACCCGGCACGGGAGGAAGGGGAAGTTACCTTCCCCTCGGAAGAGGGCGCTGGCTCCCCCACCCTGCCTTTATAATCAGGTCGCGGCCGGAGAGGAAGCAGCCAGCTGCCGTCTGCGCTCTGCAAAGCATGCAGTTAGGGGAGCAGCTCTTGGTGAGCTCCGTGAACCTGCCCGGCGCGCACTTCTACCCGCTGGAGGGGGCGCGAGGAGGCGGCAGCGGGAGCGCCGGCCACGTCCCGGGAGCGGCCCCCTCGCCCCAGAGGCTGGACTTAGACAAAGCGCCCAAGAAGTTCTCGGGCAGCCTCTCGTGCGAGGCGGGGAGCGGGGAACCCGCGGCCGCCGGCGGGGGGGCCCCCGCAGCCATGCTCGGTGACGCCGACGCCGGGGATGCCTTTGCCAGCGCCGCGGCCGTGGCCAAGCCGGGGCCCCCGGACGGCCGCAAGGGCTCCCCCTGCGGGGAGGAGGAGCTGCCCTCGGCCGCCGCGGCCGCCGCGGCCGCCGCCGCAGCCAGCGCGCGCTACTCCATGGACAGCCTGAGCTCGGAGCGCTACTACCTCCAGTCCCCCGGGCCTCAGGGCTCGGAGCTGGCGGCGCCCTGCTCGCTCTTCCCGTACCAGGCGGCGGCCGGGGCGCCCCACGGGTCTGTGTACCCGGCTCCCAACGGGGCGCGCTACCCCTACGGCTCCATGCTGCCCCCCGGCGGCTTCCCCGCGGCCGTGTGCCCACCCGGGAGGGCGCAGTTCGGCACGGGAGCCGGCGCGAGCGGCGGCGCGGGCGGCGGCGGCGGTGGAGGCGGCCCGGGCGCCTATCAGTACGGCCAGGGGGCTCCGCTCTACGGGCCGTACGCAGGGGCGGCAGCCGCAGGTACCTGCGGAGGACTAGGGGGTCTGGGGGTTCCCGGCTCCGGCTTCCGCGCCCACGTCTACCTGTGCAACCGGCCTCTGTGGCTCAAATTCCACCGCCACCAAACCGAGATGATCATTACGAAACAGGGCAGGTGAGCGCAGCGCGGAGGGGCCCGGAGGCGCGGGGGCAAAGAAGGCCTGTGTGGTCCTGGGGTGGCCGGGAATGGGGGACCGCGGCCCGCCCACTCCGCTTGTGGCTGGGAGAGTGAATTTCCTCGCGCAACCAGTGGAGACGCCGCGTCTCCAGCCCGGTGTCCCTCCCGTCCGCGCGCCGGCTCTTCGTGCAGGGCGCTAAGGCTAAGGCTGCTTCCCCACTTCGCTCTCCCCATCCTCACCCAGACTGAGGAGGAGGCGGCGGAAATGGAAATTGAGGCTTGTCAGCAAAGCTGGATTTCCTAGATCCCCCTGCCCAGCTGTACACGGGTCCCTGCAGGCCGGCCAGAAGGCGCGAGGGGTGGCTCCCCCGAGTGCTGGAGATGGGCTCCCGCAGTTTTAGGCGCCAAGGTCTCCACGGGGCGCATCCGGGGGACCAGCGCGAGGACGTGAGCGCCGGCAGCGAGGGCTGATCCGGGGAGTGGGTTCGGTCGGCCCTGGAGTCCGACGGGGCTGGGATCCCCGGCCTGAGAAAGTTCGGCTCCAAATCCCACTGCGGGCACTGGTTCATTCTGGGGAAAGTGAAGGGTGGATGCTTCGAGAGGGGCGTCCGAGGGAGACTTTTAGCCTTACTAGTTGAGCTTTTTTTTTTTTTCTTTTTTCTTTTTTAACGAGAGCAACTTAATATTCCCTGGTACTTGTATATGTAAAACAAATAGAGTATTAAATAGAAACATCCTGTAAGAAAATGAATGAGCATCTGAAAAGGCTGAGAACTTGAGTGAAGGGTGCAGAAGCGCGGGCACTGGGGAAATAATAACTTTGGGGCAAAGTATTTCGGGAAAGAGATTTTCCCGCGAATTGCCAACTCAAGAATATTGTACGTGGGGAGGGCCACTTTTTCCACCGTATTCTGTTTGTAGACTTCCCAGTGTCGCACTCGAACGTGGGTCTGTGCCCGGGCGTCGCGATTTACATCTCCTGGTTCTGTTCCCTTGCACAGACGCATGTTTCCTTTTTTGAGCTTCAACATAAACGGACTCAATCCCACCGCCCACTACAACGTGTTCGTAGAAGTGGTGCTGGCGGACCCCAACCACTGGCGCTTCCAGGGGGGCAAATGGGTGACCTGCGGAAAAGCGGACAATAACATGCAGGGTGAGGAGAGAGGAGGCCTGGGCAGGGTGGAGCGGCGGGAGCCCGCGCTCAGACCACGCACAACCAAATCTCGCATCGCGCCCTCCACATCCGGGGCCTGGAGGTGTTAGCAGGAGTTTCTTTGTGTTGAATGTTTGATTAAGGGAGAGAATTGCTAAGTCAGACCTCTTGCCGACTAGTGTATAGAATGTTAACCACGACCCTAGCTAGCCTGCCCCGCCACATCCCTACCTCTGAGAACGTCATTGCCATAAACTCTCACAGGGGCAAGGCTCCTGGCATTTTAATCTTAACTTGAGAAAAGACCTCCCCAAGGTTGAGTTTATCATAAAAATCCAACCACCTTCCATCATCAGATCTTGACCTTCTAGCTTCAGATGCCGGCAAATTGACCTTCAAGAGGCATTGCCTGTTGGTTCCATTTTTGCTTTGTCCAAGGAAGGCCGGAAGCACAGGGCCCCTGGGAGGGGAATCAGTAGAGACTGCTTGGTCTCCACTGGTCTTCTTAAGCCTCTAAGGAGAGACGGGCATTGTAAGTCTAGCTCTTACACCTTGCCATGAGTAGTAAATTATCTCTTTCCTCCGTCCATTTGCAAACAGCCATATATGCTTGAGTTTTGTGTTTTGTTTCATTTTCTCTTAGGCAACAAAATGTATGTTCACCCGGAGTCTCCTAATACTGGATCCCACTGGATGAGACAGGAGATTTCTTTTGGGAAGTTAAAACTCACCAATAACAAAGGCGCAAACAACAACAACACCCAGGTAGGGTGACAGAGGAGGTGTCTTCTGGCTGCGAATCTCTTTTCTAATGAGTTTCTGTACCCTTTACTGTATTTATAATATTTGCAGCTACCTGTTGCCACTTTCTAGTATTTTTTTCCCTTTGACCTTTCTCATTTCTACTTTTTTTTGTCATTTTCCTATCTGATCTCAATAACAGTGAGTGAACAATTAGGAACAGAAACACTGAAATCTTTTGGTGACTTGGGAAACCAAGAGGCAAGAGTGTTTATGAAACACACATACTCGGCTATGTTTTAAGCTTCGAAAATGGCAACAGAAAAAGTTAGCTGTGGGCTGAGGAGCAAGCAAGTTCCGTTCCAAAATATAGAACTGGTCAAAATCGACTTTACTTTTGAGATTTGGCAGCTCTGTTCTCTGTGCCATTTGCAGATGATAGTCTTACAGTCTTTACACAAGTACCAGCCACGGCTGCATATTGTTGAAGTCACAGAGGATGGCGTGGAGGACTTGAACGAGCCCTCTAAGACACAGACCTTCACTTTCTCAGAAACGCAGTTCATTGCTGTGACCGCCTATCAAAACACCGATGTGAGTGCCCCAGAGGCCCCAGCATCCCCAAAGCCCCATCCAGGGTGAGAGAGAACACACTCAGTGACTGTCTTTTTTCCCTATCTAGATAACTCAACTAAAGATTGATCACAATCCCTTTGCAAAAGGCTTCAGGGACAACTACGATTCGTAAGTGCACCTTTATTTTTCCTTGCCTGGTCATCTTTGAGTGAGACATATTGAATCAGACACTTTCTTGAGACCATATTCTAGGAAGAGCTTCCACAGTTGGGATTTTTACCTATTTTTATTTTTGCATATATTTGGCTTTGACTAATCTTGCTTTGGAATTTTCACAGAAGGATTTTGTTCATTTCTAAAGAAATGTTAAGGGTGTAAACATGAGAAGCTTTTATTTTTTTTAACATTTGAGTGGAGATTTGAGATTTTCATAATCTGCATTTATATGCCTCCTTCCCATTTGATCCCAGTTTTTTTTTTATTCTCTCAGGAGCAGGGATTATTCCCTCTCATTTTTTTAACATAAGAAAACCCTTAAACCAAGAGGATGTCATTTTCAAAACATCAAACAGCAAGGCCCACAAGTGCCTTTTAAATTTGGCATTTCTACCCACCTCAGCCAGCATTCCTTCCCTACCATGGAAGGGAGAGTTGTTCCCAGTTCTTCAAATTCTAGGACTTGCAAAAATGGAATTTCTATAGTTTAAATGCTTCATGCCTGGGAGGAAACTTTCTCTTTCATGATGGGAAATTTTGTCCCAATGAGCCAAGAGTTCAGCTAACATGGACTGGTGCCTCCCCACCTCTGGTCCTTCTCTCATCAGACCAGCCTCAGGCTCTAGAGCCTTCTTCATTTCTGGGATGTAGACTGTCTGGGGGCAACATTAGGTTTTTTTTTTTAAGTGTTTCTCTTTATATTGTAGCATGTACACCGCTTCCGAAAATGACAGGTTAACTCCATCTCCCACGGATTCTCCTAGATCCCATCAGATTGTCCCCGGAGGTCGGTACGGCGTTCAGTCCTTCTTCCCGGAGCCCTTTGTCAACACTTTACCTCAAGCCCGATATTACAATGGAGAGAGAACCGTGCCACAGACCAACGGCCTCCTTTCACCCCAACAGAGCGAAGAGGTGGCCAACCCTCCCCAGCGGTGGCTTGTCACGCCTGTCCAGCAGCCTGGGACCAACAAAATAGACATCGGCTCCTATGAGTCTGAGTATTCTTCCAGCACCTTGCTCCCGTATGGCATTAAATCCTTGCCCCTCCAGACGTCCCATGCCCTGGGGTACTACCCAGACCCTGCCTTCCCTGCGATGGCAGGGTGGGGAGGCAGAGGCTCTTATCAGAGGAAGATGGCAGCTGGACTCCCATGGACCTCCCGAACAAGCCCCCCTGGGTTCTCTGAAGATCAGCTCTCCAAGGAGAAAGTCAAAGAAGAAATTGGCTCTTCTTGGATAGAGACACCCCCATCCATCAAGTCTCTCGACTCCAACGATTCCGGGGTTTACACCAGTGCTTGTAAGCGAAGGCGGCTGTCTCCTAGCACCTCTAGCAATGAAAATTCTCCCTCCATAAAGTGTGAGGACATTAACGCTGAAGAATACAGTAAAGACACCTCAAAAGGCATGGGGGGTTATTATGCTTTTTACACAACTCCCTAAAGAGTTATTTTAACTTTGTCAAAATGAGCTCACCGTTTGCCCATGGACTTGGTGGTGTTTCTGTTGTCTTCTTTGCCTAGGTTGTTGCCAAAAAGACATTTGCCTTCCACCCCGATGTGTCCTGTTTTGTGCAATTCTCTAAAAGAAGGTGCCAAAGCTTTTTGATTGCTGCAGGTAACTGAAACAAGCCTAGACTTCTTTTTTTTTCTTTTTTTCTTTTTTAATGAAATTAACAGAGGACTTTCAAGTGTTTTTAAATTTGAAGGTGATTCAAAGTTACGGATTTATTTATTGGAGACACTAGACATTCAGTCAACTGGGGCTGTGGAGAGGGAGGGCCTAGCGCTATCAAAGATGTTGAAAGCTTTGGTTTTTTTTTTTTTTTTCTTTTAAATCTGTAAATCTGTAAGCAAATAGAAGCCCAGAGTGGTAAGATGGTTTTGCTTCTGGGAGAGAAGGGTGGGCCTTAAGCTTCAACAAGGAAATTTTTGCTGTTAACTTTCTGCTAGGGACAGAAGACCTTAAGCCTGGGAAGCAAGAAGAGCTTTGTGAAGGTGCTGGTTTGGCCCGACTGATCGTCCCAGGCTTTGAAACAAGCCATGTTTGCCCAAGTTCAGTCGCCTCATGTGCTAGGCCTCTGCTGTGTGCCCCTGGGGGCCAGCCGGGGGCCTCATAGGACTCAGGAGACAGCAAGGGGGTCGCCAAAAAAAAAAAAAAAAAAATTTTAAAGTGTACAGTTGTGTGTGCTTAGATACACTGTAGAATAATGTGGAAAATATTGTATAAATAGTTCCATAGGTATATGAGATTATGTAAAATTGGTGCTTTGGTTTTGTAAAGAATTTGCAAATCATTGGACCACAGCTGCAGGAGCTGGGGGCGACATTTGGGAATATTCTGTTTACTTCTTAGCTAGTTAAGAATGTATTCAGCTACTGTACTAACTTGAAACGGTGTTAAGGAAAACTCCCCGCGTCATCCTCTTCCTCCACCACCCCCACCACCCCACTCGGTAACCCGAGGAAACAGAAACCTTAACGCCCCAGCTCCTAGAGGCTTTCTAGAGACCTTGGATTTTTATGTACAGCCGTAGTCATTTTTAATAAATGTGGTTCGTTAAGGGAACAGGCCTAGCTCTGTCATCTGTACGATAGGTTTTCATCTTTGTTTCTAATATCTTAGCCTGCCGTCTCCACTTCCCTCCAGCAGAACACGGTACCCCCAACCCGCTCCCCCCACGGAAGCCTCTTCTGTCCTCTCGAGAGGGTGGGGATGTTCTTATCTTTTTTTCTTGAAGGTGAACGGGGTAATTTCCTTGCCGCACTGGGAAGTCTGGACAATGGGGGCTGGGGCTGGGGCTGGGGCTGGGGCCGGGGCGGGGCGGTGCACCACTGCCCGCAGCAGGCTTGATGGAGCCGAGCAGGCCTCCAACCCAAGTCCTCGGCTCCCGGGCCTCCCATCCCCGGCCCCACGTGGGCTCCCCGGGGCCCCTCGCGGCCCTCTGAGCACCCGCGAGTTCCGGATCCCCCGAGGTCAGGCGGGTGCGGGCCGCCTCCACCCCCGCTACGCGGCTTCCTTCTTCCTTGAGCCCCGGGCGCTGGGGACGCGGGGGCAGCGCCGGGCCGGGGCGCTAGCTCTGCGGCGGGAGCGCTCTGTGCGGCGCGGCTGCGGAGTCGGTCACCTAGCGTTTACGCCGCTTCCTCGGCTCTCAGTCCCCGGGAGGGCAAGGGCCACTCCATCCCCCGACTGAGTCCTGGGCCCGCGGAAGAGTTAAATCCGAGAGTGTGGCGGAGGGCCCTTTGTCCCCCTGCCAGACGCCCTGCCGCGCTTATCGGCAGACGGCTGCTGGCCGGGTTTGCAATCCTTTCCAGGCCCCTCCCGACCCTCTCGGGGTAAAGGTCTGAACCGGAGGGTCATTCTGCTAACTGCGTGCCGCGGAAATGGAGCTGCTAAGCGGATTAGTGCTGGGCGGCGAGCGATCGGCCGGGCCCTCCTCCCCTTCCGCGCCCAATTAAGGCCGCCGCGAGCTCGCCCCTCGCCTCGGCCGGGGTTTCGCATTCCCAGCGCCCTTCCCGGCTCCGAGTCATCCTTCCCGCGCCGCCCGTGACCTTGGGGTCTGGGTCTCTATACCCGCTCCTCCGGCGATGCCTGTTCAAAACGCCCCGAATTTTACCGGAGCTGGACGCGAAAGCCTTGAAATTTGGCTCATGTGTGTTTATTGCGGATGACAAATTCAGACGGGGGAGGACATCGAGGACCCCCCCCCCCCCGCCCCGCGCGCCAACCCGTCTGCACTCTCCCCTCCCCCAACCCCAAGGAACCCGACCGCATTGGGAGACACGATGGAATTTCGAAACGGTGCTCTCCTCTTCTGCCTTCTGGAAAGACTGCAAATGCTAATCACCTCCGGGATGGAGCAGACACCGGCCCCAGTCTATTTCCAGTCCTGTATATTTTTGCACCGTACAGTAAAAGGAACCTGGTACTTGTGAAAAGTCCCTCACAGTGTTTAATAGAAACGTAAGTGGCTGAGTGGCCCCAATTAACACCTTGTGATAAGGCATTCCTAAGACGGAGTGTCAGACGCCAAATTGTGAAGAGATGTATCTAATTAATCCTCCTAGAATGACACCGATAAACAAGCTTCTATTTAAATAAAGATCAAGGACTCGGCGCCCCGTTTGTTTACATTCACCGCCGGGGGTCCCAGCGTTTGCGCCCGCGCAGACTGCCGGAGTTGGGGGAGCTGGGGTGGGCAGGACACTGGCTTGGGGTGGGGGTGGGGGGGGTGTTCTGCTGGCTCCCTTCCGTTGTCGCCCCAAACAGAAATCTCCAAGTAGACAAACGGCAATGAGAGAGGAGTGCAAAAACGACACGGCTCTGACTCGGGAATACTATTGTTTGTCATTTTCTTCGCGTGTCCTTTACATCGCCACTTTTTGGTTGTCTGAGTTTTTAAAAGGAAGGCCAACAACCACAGCCACTCGTAGTCGCGGGAATTCTTTGCTGCTTGGGGGAGAACTCGGATCAGGACCTTCCTCTGCCCCCCACCCCGCCCCCCACGAGTTCTCTCCTCGCAGACTCGGGATTCCTTCTCCAGGCAATTGAAGCCCAGAAGTGCTGGGGCGCAGGGTAGCTATCCTGGTGGTGGAGTGGGGAGAGGAATCTGGAAAGGAATAGGGGAATAGTGGAAGGAGCGGCTAAACTCTTAACCTGTAAACCAGGGCCGGGGCTTGGAGCCTACTCAGCATCTGCAAGGAATCACCTCCCCACTCTTCCACAGGGGTTTAAAGGCTCCAGATCAGCTTTTGGTCCAGTCTCCTTCCTTTTCAGCCGCCCCTGATTAGATTTCAGCCTGGGGGTAAAGGCAGACTCTCGGTCTTCCATTTCCTCTTCAGGCTCTTCCTTCTTTCGGAACCAAACAGGGCGGGGGTCCGATGCCGTATTTGTTTGTTTTTAATTCTGCAGGGGTCGTGGAAACGCTCCGAAATAAACACATTTCAGCGTGCCCCTTGATTTTAATCGAAAATGAACCTCCAGTGGGGATAAAAAGTGAAAGCACTCATTCTTCACTCGTTTGGACGCTTCCCCCGTCCCGCTCTCCTGGCGATGTCCCCCACCGCGCTGTGGGTCTCCAAGAGTTTGGCTTTTCACCTCGCGAAGATGTTGGCAGCCTCGGGACGCACTTTTAAAGGCAATTTGCAAAAGTCCGTTGGTGGGCCTGACCCAGTTCCCCTTCTGTAAATGCACCATTCCTCGAGTCTAAGCTTTCGAAGGCGCGAATTCCACCGATCCAGCCCGGGAGACTGGAACCTACGGAATCCGTCCACCTGCGCGCGGTTTCGTTGGAATCGAATCCTTCCTGCGCCCCGCGGACGCTTGGGAGCAGCGCCTACACTTGGGGTTCACTGGGATTCCGTTCGCCCCAACCCGCAGGAGTTGCATTTCTTCCCCCGCCCGTAAGCTGACAGCCTGTAACTAAGACAATTTTTTTTTTTTTTTTTTTGAGCATGATGGTGACTCTGACCTTCGTGGCCACTGAATTTCTGCTTATTACAGCTTAAAAGAAGTTAACTTCTGGCGACTGCTCCACCCTCTCCCCCTTTCTTCTTCGGCCCTAGGAGCCCTTTGCGCATCGCCGAGGACGCATCAAGTCACCGGGGGAAGGACGTGGCTGCGCCAGGCACGGCAGCCCCTCGGAGGTGGTCTCCAAAGTGGCCGACTTCTGAGGGACCGCTGGCCGCCCCAGAAGTGCCGGGTCTCTTCTTATCTTGGGCATTACGGTGTGAACACCCCCACCTCCACTTAAAATGTCCCCGTCTCCCTAAAAAGTCCTTAGCGGCCTTCTAGAAGCTTTCGTGGAGGCAGCAGGGCGCGCACAGTAACTTCTGTAACGCCAGGCTGGACGCAGCTTTCCGCTCACTGTGGACGCCGCGCCCTTGGCGGTGGGTCCAGCCGCAGTTCTGTTGATGCTGCGGGTCCCGGGTGGCGGGCAGGCTTCGCCACCTGGCGGCCACCGCGAGTAAGGCGCCCCAGGCCTTGCAGCTTCTGCAAGGTCTTCATCCCACCTCCGCTCCTTCTTCCCAAAGCTCCTTGGTGTGGGGGCAGGAGCCGGGAACCTGAAGTTGGAAGACTTTAAATTCTAGACCGGGGCCACCGCTGAGTACCTGCAGTCACAGCTGGCTCATCTGATGTATTACCCAGGACGAAGGAGGGCAGGATGAACTTCACTGCTTTGTAAGCTGTTGAGTAGCTCTGAGTAGTATTAGTAGATATTAGTTAAGTCACTCATTCGTGTCCGACTCTTTGCGACCCCGTGGACTGTTTAGCCCACCAGGCTCCTCCGTCCATGGGATTCTCCAGGCAAGAATACTGGAGTGGGTTGCCATTTCCTTCTCCAGGGGATCTTCCCGGCCCAGGGATCGAACCCAGGGCTCCCGCATTGCAGGCAGACGCGTTAACCTCTGAGCCACCAGCGAAGCCCCATTAGTAGATATTATTATTTATTTAATTTTTGGTTGTGCTGTGTCTTCTTGGCTGTGCGTGGGCTTTCTCTAGTTGCCAGAGCAAGGGCTCCTTTTAGTTTTGGAACACCGGATTTAAGCCCAGGGACTTCAGTAGCTGTGACCCTGGGGCTCAGTAGTTGCAGCACATGGGCTTAGTCGCTCTGCAGCGCGGGGAATCTCCCTGGACCAGGGGTAGAAGCGTGTCCCCGGCTTTGGCAGGTGGATGCTTACCCACTGTGCCGCCAGAGAAGTCCAGGAGGCATTATTAATTACTACCCTTACAACAGGATATATAGTGGTAAACTCAAGTGCATTCATTGGCAAATGAAAGATTTTTTCTGTAGGATTTTTAATTTTTTACATTTTTACTGAAGGATAGTTGATTTACGATGTTGTGCTAATTTCTGCTGTACTGCAAAGTGATTCCATTATACACCGATATACATTATTTTAAAACTCTTTTTCATATAATTTGTCCCAGAAGATTAGGTATAGTTCCTTCCACTATACGGCAGGACCTTGTTGTTTGAAAGATTTAAAAATTTACTCAAAAATGATTATGGACAGTTACAAACATACAAGAAAGTAGAGAGACGTGAACCCCCATGTATCTGTCTTCTGGGCTCCCCTGATAGCTCAGCTGGTAAAGAATCTGCTTGCAATGCAGGAGACCCCGGTTTGATTCCTGGGTCAGGAAGATCCCTTGAAGAAGGGACAGGCTACCCACTCCAGTATTCTTGGGCTTCCACAGTGGCTCATGTGGTAAAGAATCTACCTGCAATGCAGGAGACCTGGGTTCAATCCCTGCGTTGGGAAGATCCCCTGGAGGAGGGCATGGCAACCCGCTCCAGTATTCTTGCCTGGAGAATCCCCTTGGACAGAGGAGCCTGGCGGGCTACAGTCCACGGGGTAGCATAGAGTCAGACACAACCAAAGCGACTGAGCAGGCAGGCAGGCAATCCTTGATTATTTCCATATACAACCCTAAAAGATAAGGATTCTTTATAGATATACACACACACATATACCTATATATCCCATCTATAGAATCAACAGAAATTTCATGTCATGAAATATCCAGGCGTGTTTCCCTGATTGGCTCATAAAGCTTTTGCTGTTGTTCCTGTTTTTTACAGTTGGTTTGTTTGAATCAGGGTCCAGAAAAGTCCCACAGGTCTGGCTGATTATCTTAATTCTCTTAATTTAGAAGTCTTCCCTCTTTTATTTTTCCTTGCCATTTGTTGAAGAAGTTTGAGCATTTATTTTGTCTACTTTTCCAGGTTCTGGATTTTGCTGATTGAATTCCTATGGTGGTAACTTGATCCTCTGACCCTTGCATTTCCAACAAAATAGTGATTAAATATGGAGACTTCATCTGATTAAAATTCTGTTTTTGGCAACAGTATCTCATGGGTGGTCTCTTCCACCTGGATTGTCTCTCTTTGGGCCTCCCGTTGTCCACTGGTAATGTTCACCATGCCCATTTTTTCTCTGGGGATTTGACAATGGAGGTAAATTTCAATACAGCTGTTATTACATATGCAGGCAAAAGTTTTACTCAATGGCACTTTGGTATTTTCTAACCTGTTTTTCCCTCAGCTCTACTGAGATATAATTGACATATAACATTGTAACAATAACATATAACAATATAACATATAACATTCAAGGTGTCTAGCCTGATGATTTGGTTATCCATGGATATACTGCAAAATGATTACCACAATGAAGTTAGTTAATGCCTCTCTCACATTACATAGCTACTACTTTTATGTGTGTGGTGGGAACATTTAAGATCTACGGTTTAGTAATTTTCAAATACATAATAATGTCATTAGCTATTCACCATGCCATACACTGAATCCTCAGAGCTTACTCATCTTATAACTGGGCCCTTTATAATCTTGTACTCTTTGGCCAACACCTCTCCATTTCCCTCACTCCCCAGGCCCTGGCAAGCCTCATTCTTTATTTCTATGAGTCCGACCTTTTAAGATCCACATATAAGTGAGATCATACAGTGTTTGTCTTTTTCGGTCTGACTTCAGATAACGCCTGCCATATATCCGGAGGAAAACATGGTTTGAAAGAATACATGCATCACAATGTCTGTAGCAGCCCTGTTCACAACAGCCAAGACATGGGAAAAACCTAATGTCCCTCGACAGAAATGGATGGAGAAGAAATGGTACATATATAAGACAGAGTATTACTCAGCTGTGAGAAAGAATGAAATAAAGCCATTTGCAGCAACATGGACGGACCTAGTGAAGTGGAGTATTAAGTGAAGTAAGTCAGACAGAAAGACAAATACCATGATATCACTTATATGTGGAATCTTTAAAAAAATGATAGATATCAAGGTATTTATAGAATAGAAACAGACTCATGGACTTAGAGAATGAACTTATAGTTACCAGGCGGGGAGGGTGGGGTAGGGGAGGGATAGACTGAGAGTTTGGCCTTGACATGTACATATTGCTGTGTTCAAAGCAGATAACTAGCAAGACCCTGCTGTGTAGCAGAGGGAAAAAGTGAAAGTGAGGTCGCTCAGTTGTGTCCGACTCTTTGTGACCCCATGGACGGTAACCTACCAGGCTCCTCTGTCCATAGGATTTTCCAGGCAAGAGTACTGGAGTGGGTTGCCATTTCCTTCTCCAGGAGATCTTCCTGACCCAGGGATCGAACCCAGGTCTCCCGAATTGTAGGCAGACACTTTACCACCTGAGCCACGAGGGAAGAGAACAGGGAATTCTACTGAATATTCTCTAATAACTTAAATGGGAAAAGAATTTGAAAAAGAATAGATAAATATACAAATGAATCACTTTGCAGGACACCTGAAACTAATACAGCATTGTTGATCATCTGTACGCCAATATAAAATAAAAATTACAAATATAGATAATGCCTGCAAAGTCCATTCATGCAGTTGCAAAAGGCAAGATTTCCTTCTTTTTTTATGGCTAAATAATATACATGCTGATTTTCATGTTTCCGTTCCCCCATGGATGGACACTTAGGTTAGTGGTTTGCATCTTTTGGCTACTGTGAAGAATGCCACAATGAAGATGGGAATACAGATATCTCTTAAAGATAGTACATCACAATGACATTTTGATTAACATCAATTAATTAGTTAACATATACATTAATTAATTTTAACAAATTAACAATTAATTTTAGTGAACTAAAAATCTAAGTTCTCTGCTTTTTCTGTATCATCACAGGAAAGTAACTGTTGCCCTCTGGGGAACATGGGTCATTGAAACCAAGTGAGAAGATGGACAAAGTACCTCAGTGGATAAGATTGATCCATATTTATTGAAACAGTTTGCTACACACAGATTACTAAGAAATCACAGTAAACCAGTGCGTAACAAAGTGATAAAGTGTGTGATTATTTGCTTTCCTATTCCCAGGGCAAATTACCAATCTCCTAATCGCCTTAAAAATATGTTTCCAGAATTGACAAACATCACTTGGAAATCATAAGTGATAAAAAGGGCTGTCAAATAGCTTGGTGGTTGCTATAGGGAGGTGGTGATTTCATCTGTGATAAGTAAGGAGAAATGATTTCTTATCAGTGAATTTAGAGTGGAAGGGAGGCCTGAGCAGGGGACCTGAGGCAGGGAAGAGGTTGGGGGACATCCTGGGGATTGCCAGGTTACTATCCACAGTGTACAGCCTAGAACTTCTGGAACTGGGATGCAACTCGTGACTGAGAATATCATGGTAATTCTGTGAATACCAAGGGTGGATTTAACCCCTACATGTGTTACTGTATCCCCATTTCAGGCACCAAATCATCACCTATTCCACTGGCCACCAGGCAGTCAGAAGGTTGGCTACAATAGTCTGCCTTCGGTGGCCACCGTTTCTTCGTGCAGTGTCCCAGTTTTAACACCCTGGGCAACTGGACTTCTCCCCCCTGGACTGGAGATCTGGGGGACACTGTGGTGGCTACAGCCATGAGCGCGCGTGACACAAGGGAGAACCCCCAGGGCTGACGTGCCCCGAGGAGTGCAGCTCTGCACTGCACCGAGGGGTGGGCCCTGCTCTTTAAAAGGCAAAAGATTTATGATCTGAAGCAAAACCAGAGTGTGGACCCTAGACTTCTTTTTTTTAAAATAGCTATTTATTTGGCTGCACTGGGTCTTAGCTGTGGCACACGGGATCCACAGTCTTTGTTGTGGCGTGTGGGATCTAGTTCTCCCACTGTAGTTTGAACCCAGGCCCCCTGCACTGGGAGCACAATTCTTAGCCACTGTCCACCAGGGGAGTCCCCGGAACCCACACTATAAACATAAAACGTTTCAGAAGTGTGTGAAATGTCTAGCCATGACAATGTTAAATTCTGAAGCATAGTTTTAAATTATTTTTCTGTTGTTTTTCAGAATATTTGAAATGAACAATATTCAAGATCTCAATGGATCAATGATTCGTCTTTCTCTGATTGTTTTCTAAAATCTAGACCTGTCATGGAATGGTGTCTGTTTCTTCTTGCTCTCTGACCTATACTCCACCTAGGGTAGTAAATTTACCCTACATATGTGCTGTTTTTCTTCATCTTGGCCAGCAGGTGTTATCTTTCCTTTTATACATTGAAAATCCAAGAACGTTCTTTGACATTTTACTTCTTCCAGGATTCCAGTTTTTCTTGTGCACCACCTTTTCAACCAAGTGAGTGTTGATTTAATTAACCAACTACACTGCGCTCATCACTAAATATTTAGAAGCTGCAGGTAGAGACCACGTAGCTGCTACAGAAAATCACAGAGGAGCTGGGGTTGAGTTAGTGTACAAAAATGCACGTGTACGCCTGTACTGGGAGTGTATTTGTGCTCGAAGGCTGAATACCATTAAACTGAGATCAGGACGAGTGAAAATACGATTAGAATAAAATGTATGGTGGTATCACCATTTCCTTTAGGGACCTTTCCACTCAGAGCTGTCAAAACAGATTGTGTTTTAAATAGACCAGTCTGAAGGAGGTGATCCTAAGCATCCTGATGAAACAGTCTTCTGAAAGGATGCAAACAGAAGAAAATCTCTTAAGAATGCAATTCCACCTTAATCTGGGGGTAGTGCCTCAAATGATTTCCCCCCGTTTCTCTTTCCCTTTAAGAAAAACAAAAACAAGCAGAAACTTGCTGGGGAAGGGAAAGCAAGTATTCCAGTGTTCTGTCGTGCCCGCTTTCCCATTGGAGTTTTAGAAAACAACGTGTGAGTCACATTCTTAACCTGGTCCTGAGGAATCAGGGCTCCTTCTGGAGTCTCTGTAGCTGGGGCAGTCATGTCCATCAAGTGTTCCATGGCACTCTGTTTCCCAGCCTCCTGCACTTAGGCATGGTCACGGGAACCAGAGAGACAACAATATGGGTGAGGATGGACAAGTATGGGTATGTGTGCATGTGTTAGTTGCTCAGTCATGTCTGACTCTTTTGTGACCCTCTGGACTGTAGCCCGCCAGGCTCCTCTGTCCATGGGATTCTCCAGGCAAGAACACTGGAATGGGTTGCCATTCCCTTCTCCAAGGGATCTCCCTGACCCAGGGATCGAACCCAAGTCTCCTGCATTGCAGGCAGATTCCTTACTGTCTGAGCCCCCAGAATTTGCCAAAAGCTGAAACTTTTCAAAAAAGGATTTGGCCAGCCTGTAGTCAACCAACAAATAGGCAGCCAAACTCTTCTCACAGTCTCAACTTCCCTGCCAGACCTCTGACTGGCCAAACGCAATGCAGAGCCAGAGGACTAAGACGTCTCAGGATGTAGTCATAGAAACCAGTATCCTGGGCATAAGGTGGGTTGGAGAAAAAAGGAACATGAAACACAGGGTAATGAAGAAGATATCCAGCCCTATTCTAACCCCTACCCCATGCAAAGCCTTTATTCTAAAGTTGTTTTGACATATCCCCAGGAATATCCTTCAAGAATAGCTGGAAATATGGATTATTATATGAAAACTTCATCATTTTTCAGTATGGATAACTTATTTGAAATAAACACATAACAAAAATACTTCTGAGAAGGATTCAGCTGTGGACTGCTAGCTTGGACTTTCTTGATAGCTCAGTTGGTAAAGAATCCGCCGTGGTGCAGGAGACCCCAGTTCGATTCCTGGGTCAGGAAGATCCCCTGGAGAAGGGATAGGCTACCCACTCCAGTATTCTGGCCTGGAGAATCCCGTGGACTCTATAGTCCATGGACTCACAGAGTTGGACACAACTGGGCGACTTTCACTTCACTTTGATGAATGATTTAATTCTAACTGGATCTCCAAAATGTCAAAGCAGGACATCTGCTCCAAGACAAAATGGAGTAGCAAGGATGTGGCTTATCTTTCTGCCTGGAAAAATTTTTATTCCAAAATAAAAATCAGAAAAGTATATAAGAAAAAATGTCTTCCAGGACACTGATTATCAGGCAATGTAGAATGGCAGTCCATTAGAGAAGATAAACAAATGAGAAGAACCCTACGGCTGCTCTAGCCGCTGCCTAGAGAGAGTCAAGTCTGCAGTCAGAATGAGGCTGGGGACCCAGACTAAACCCAGCAGTCTTCTTGAGTTGAGGACACAGATTTGTGAGGGGGGAAAAGCCAAGATAGCCAGCGTTCTCAGGGCAGAGTTCTGAGAGTAGGGTGTGCGCAGAGACACGCCAGAGAATCAAGCAGGGTCCCCCTGATGCTCTGAGTGCTGAGCAGAACATGCATATGAAGAAACTCTCCACAGTCCAAAAGAATAGCTCCCAAAAAGACCAAGGTTGGTTTTGTCAGTTTCAACACTAATAACATTTGGGGATAGATAATTCTTTTCCTGAGGGTTGGAGAGCTGCATTGTAGGATATTTAGCACCACCCTGGCTTCTAACAGTTGGATGCCTTCTATGCCTAGAAGAAAGTTTAACTATGTTTATAGTAATCAAATAACAGTAAGCTCATACGAAGAAAATATTAAACATTTATGGCATCCAATAAAAAACACCAGACAAAAATGCAGGAAAATATGACCCACAATAAGGAGAAAAAAACAATCAAAACCAAACCAAAAATGACACAGGTGGCAGAGTTAATAGAAAATAATAATAAGTAGCTTTCTAGGTGGCACAGTGGTAAAGAATCTGCCTGCCAGTGCAGGAAACACAAGAGATGCAGGTTCGATCCCTGAATCCGGAAGATGCCCTGGAGAAGGAAATGGCAACCCACTCCAGTATTCTTGCCGGGAGAATCCCATGGACAGGGGAGCCTGGTGGGCTACGGTTCATGGGGTCACAAAGAGTTGGACACGACTGAGCGACTAAGCACAAACACTCACACAAAGAGCTCAGTGAAGACAATCACAAGAAACATGAAGGAAACTATACCGAGGCTTATATTAATCAAACTGCTTAAAACCAGTGGTAAAGAGGAAAGTGTAAAAGCACCCAGGGGAAAAAAGGCATATTGCACACGAAGAAAAAAAATCAGAATGACTGCAGAACATAAGTAGGTTAGATGACAGTGGAACATCTTTAAAGTACTGAAAGACTAAAACCATCCATCTAGATGTCTATACCCAAGGAAAACCTCTTTGAACAATGAAGGTGACATAAAGACTTTTTCAGACATATGAAAACTGACAGAATTTATAATCAGCAGACTTGCACTATAAGAAATGTTAAAAGAAATGCTTCAGGATAAGTAAAATGATACCAGATGGAAATTTGGGATCCACATAAGGAATGACGAGCCCTGGAAATGGTAATCACATGAGTTAATATAAAATACTTGTTTTCTCATTTTCAAAATCTCCTTAAAAGAAAATTAACTGTTTAAAGTGAAAACAGCAAGGTATATGATGTTTATAACATACATAAAATTGAAATATGTGATGATAGCACATAGGCTGGAAGTAGAGAAATGGAAATATAATATTATTGTAACTGAAAGTGGGATCTTGATGCTTGCAACTCAAAAGCCAATAAAGAAACCAGGTTGGTGGAAACGAAGTTTTGCTTGATTTTGGATGCTGGCAATGGGTGGGAGGAGCGCAGATGCTTGTCCAGAGGCCAGCTCCCCCCACTGACTATCAATAGGCAAGAGCCTTTATAGACAGAGGGAGAGGCTACATGCAGAAACAACACAGTCAGCTCTGAGAGTCATCTTGAAATTGGTCATCTGTGGTCTGACCAGCATCATCTCGATTGTTTAAAGTACAGTTAATCTTTAGTTCCAGAGTTGGTTTCTTCTCATTTCTTTGAGGGCAGTTCTTGGAGTTGTGGCAACTCATGGCCTGGCTAGACTGTCCATCAGGTAGCTAACTTCTTCCACCTGGTGGGAGTTTGAATATCTACAAGACAGCTCACAGGATATAGCTGAAAATATTATTGACAGCCCTTGAGAAGGGACTAAAAGTCTTTGATGTTGCTTACTGCCCAAACTGTTATTATTTGTTCTTTGACTGCTTCCCTTTGTTTCTGCATTTTCTCACTTCTCTGATTAAACTTATCCTTGGGCTAAAGTTTTTCTACCAACAAAAGGCAGGTTGAAGACATGGTGGGCAAGGACCTAGGGTCCTTCTCTATTATGCGTCCTTATAGTGTACGTCAAGTGATGTAGTATCACTCAAGATAAACTGTGGTAAGTTAACAATGTTTCTAGAAACCCTAAAGCAACTATCAAAATAACACGATAAGCAAGTGCAACCCATAAGTCTACAAAGGAGATAAATGGATTTGAAAAAAAAATCCCAAATTAACCCAAAGGAGGCACAAAAAGAAGGAAAATGAAACAAAGAACAGATTGAACAAACAAGAAATAAATAACAAGCTGGTAGACTTTAACCCAACAATATCAATAGTAACATTAAGTGGTTAACCACTCCAATTAAAATGCAGGGATTGTCAAATTGGATTAAAAAGTAGGGTGTTATTATATGGTGACTATAAGAAACCCATTTTAAATATAAAGACATACACAGTTAAAATTTTAAAGATTTTTTAAAGATACAGCATGCTAACACTGATCAAAAGAAAGCTAGAGTGGACATATGACTATCAAAGCAAATTTTAAGGTAAAGGAGAACAGGTCATTTAATAACAATACCAGGATAAATTTATCCATAGATCATAATAATCCTGTGTTTATGTATCTAATAATAAATGTTTATCTGGGGTTCAAGTAACATTAAAAATCAGTCAATATAATTCATCATGCTTACAAACTAAACATGAAAACCTGTTTGTCTCAATACATGCAGAAAAATCAGTTGACAAAATTCAACATTTATTCTTGGCAAAAAATGTCAGCCATCTTGAAATAGAAGAGAAAAAAGAAAAGCTGGGGACGCAAGTTCCATCACGAAGCTCCCACACACTGAGTGACAGCTAAGACCACGTGCGGCAGCTAGAGAAAGCCGGCGCACCGCAGTGAAGACCCACAGCCAAAATAAATAGATGTGTGAAATGATGTGAGATGAATTAAGCCCAGACGAAGAAATCAGGTGAGGAGCTGTGGGATCTTTTCACGAGCAGAAACAGCGTGCTCCCAAGGTCTGAGGATGTTGGATCCCAGGGCTCAGCGGAGGAAGTGAAGGAAACAGTAGCATCAAGATGAGAAATTCAGCCGGAGGCGGAGCCGGCCTTCTGTGTGTTAGGCTTAGACTGACCCAGAAGCAGGGGGCAGGCAGTACCTTAACGTTCCCAACCACACTTGCTAAGTTTCTTTTTAAGAGTATTTCAACGTTGGTGAGCTTTAATCTTTTCTTTTTGTATTAACTTCCCTCCCCAAATTAGCAAAAAAAAAAAAAAAAAAAAAAACCCACATTGATTATTCTTAAAGCATGTATTTCCAACATGGGATTGTTAGGTCAAAAGCTTGAATATTTTTAACTGCAATTGTAATACATATATTTATTTTTTCAAGAGAGGTAGCAATTCTCACCTCCACCAGACGCATATGAACACCTGTTTCTGCACATGCTGGTGTCATCAGACTTTTACATTTGTGTCAATCTAATAGATAAAATTGGTGCTACATGTAAATTTCTTTTTCCTCTTTAGTACTGGTAGTATGACTATGACTCTATGTCCCCTCCTCTCCTAACTCCTCCTAATGTTACTATTGTTTACTGAGCACGTACTGTGTAATAGAAATAGTTCTGCAAACTTTGTCTTTTATCAATTAACTTCGTAACCTTACAAGGTAAGTTCCATCATCAGCTCCATTTTGTAAAAGAGGAAAGTGAAGTTTAGATAGATTAATTTTCCCCCAGTCATATGATCTAATTTTTAGAATTGAGATGATTTGACATACAGATTGTATAAGTTGTACTCCATATTGATTGGATCCATTTATATTGCAGTCTGATTGCCATCATAGCATTTGGTAACACCTCTGTCACCTCACATGTCACTTTTAGTGTTGGGAACAGATGAGATCTAGTCTCAGCAAGCTTAAAGTTTATAACACAGTATTGTTGCCTATAATCACTGCACTGTGCATTAGAGCTCTTATTTGACTACTAGTTGCAAGTATGTAACTTTAAACAGCATCTTTACCATTCCCCTATCCACCCACTCCTCTTAATCACCGTTTTATGCTCTGCCTTTATGAATTCTGAGATTTTTTTTCTTAGCTATCACCTGTAAGAGATCAATCATACAGCTTTTGCCTTTCTCTGAGTTACTTCACTTAGTATAGTATCTTCAAGTGCCATCCATGTTGTTGCAAATGGCAGAATTTTCTTTTTTCTCATGAAAAAAGTTGAATAGTGTTCCATTGTGTGTGTATATAAAACATTCATCTGTTGATGGGTACTTAGGTTGTTTGCATCGCTTGGCTATTGTGAATGGTGCATAAATATAGGAGTACAGACATCTCTTCGATAATTTGTTTCGTTTCCCTTGGATATGCCGCCAGAAGGGGGGTTGCTGGATCTAACAGCTGCCATCTATATTGGTAGCTTCCACTTTGGAGCTGTTACGAATAGAGCTGCTGTGTCCAATTAGTACATGCCTTTTGAGAAACATGTGTGTGTATTTCTCCTGAGAATATACCAGAGAAGTCCTATTTCAGATATTCATCTTTAGCAGGTATTGCCAAGCAGTGTTTCAGTCTGGCTGAAGCGATTTGTAATCCCACCAGCAGTGTATGGATATTCTACTTGATCCACTTACACTTGATATTTAACTTTTGCCCTCCTGGTGTGTGTGCAGTGGTATCTGAATGTTTCTGTAAGTTTCTGGGAATATTCTTTTTCAGATTAATTACTCAGTCCAATTTTATCATGAATGGGAATAGTCTATTATTTTTATTTTGTGATATATTTTTTAGGATATTTGTTTAGAAATACTTAACTTTTGTTTACTAACATATGTCCATCATTTTCTTTTTAGACTTTTGTGTTTCCTGCATTGTTTTAAAAGCTGTTATCTCCCAAATGATCTATTAAATTCCTTTCCAACATTTTTATTGTTTGTGTTTAAAATCTCTCCCTGGAGTAAATGTTTTGATCTCTATAACTTTGATATTTTAATATCTTCCTTCCCCATTCTACTCCCAAATAATATTTTTCCAAATTTGGAGGAAGGTGTTGATCTTTAAATACTTTTTTACTTTTGTCCTTATTCTACCTCAGAAGAAAAAAAAAAAAACAGGTCGTGATTTTTTAATTTTATTAATTTGGATTAAATTGCTCTTTTGTGATATTAACCTTTCCAGGATGAACAGGTCTTATTTTATATCTTTTAATAATATTTTATGCTTTTCTTATGTAGATCCTAATCTGTTATTTCTAAATTTATTTCTGCATTATAAAGGTTTATTATTGTGCAGTCCTGCCCCAAGGCCACAGAAGCGGAGCCCAGAACCAAGGTCACCTCTTAATCTGACTGAGCCCCTTTGTAGCCATTATCAAAAGCCCCCCTGCTCATCACCAACAGGCTTCCTGACCCCAAATTAGGTAAAAATGTCCACCCAGATAGTCACCCTATTGAGCCCTAAACCGATCACCTAATGCCAACCTTCCAGCAGGATTTTTTTTTTTTTTGTCTTGAGACTATAAAAATTGACTACTCACCCATGAAAAGCAACAGCTCTGCCTTGAGCCAGCCCACCGTTCTAACAGCATCCTGTCGACCTTCCCTGGCCTGTTAGGGGTTCGACCCACTGTGCTCACAGTACCCTCATCATATCTGCTTTTTGTCGTTAATAAATTCTCCCCCTTCTGAAATTCTTTTCCAACCCAGTCAGATTGCCTCGACAATTATGTATTCAACAATTACGTATAAGGAGATATTTCATTTTAAAATTTATTGCTGATATTTTAAAAGTAACTCTCTTACCAAAGTCTCTAGTTTGCACTGCAGAGCTTCTTAGGGTTTGTAGACAGTCAATCATGCATGCCATCAACAAATAAAGCGTATCTTGTGTCTTTATTTCTATCATATAGTAATATTGATTTCTATCATATAGTATTATTTCTATCATATAGTAATATCCTTGCTGCTTCAGTTAGGATCTCTAATACAATGTCTTCTTAAACCACAGGGAGAATTTATTGGAGGGGTGCGGACAAAGGCTGAGGAACTAGGCATGACACTAGGTCACTATCGGGTATTTTCTTCCATTAATATATCCATCTTTTCAAGATTCAAAGCTGTGGAAAGGCAACTCCAGCTTGCTGAACTTCAGTCTCTCACCCACACTTGGTAATGTTAGGACAATGAGAGGCTGTAGCTCAACTTCACCTTCCTGATGGGAAGGTCAAGTAGTCCGGGTAAGACATGATAGGAGAGAGATAATACACCTGGGAAAGTCTGGATGCTGTTACAAAGGGGGAATAAATATCAGGTTTCAATAGTGAAAAATTGATCCTTGAATGGGCATCTTATGGGAGCGAAATCAGTGTCCTAATTCTATTATCTTATTGCTCTCTCTTCTTTTATAAAAAATGTTCTATAACATCCCTTCTACTCGTCTGGTCATGCTACCATAATGAAACACCAGAAACTTTTAGCTTAATCAGCAGAAATTTATTTTCTCAGGCTTCTGGAGGCTGAGATGTCTGAGACCAAGGTGCCGGCAGTGTTGACTGCACCACAAGGCCTCTTCCCTTGGTTTGTAGGGAGCTGGGAGCTCACATGGCCTTACCTCAGAGTCTGTGAGCAGGGTGAGAGCAGGTTAATGCCTCTGGGGCCTCTTCTTCCAAGGGCACTTATCACCCCAGGAGGACCCCATCCTCATGAACTTATTGAATCTTAATCACCTCCCAAACACTCCATCTACAAATACCATCACATTGGGGGTTAGACATTTAGCATATTAATTTTGGGGGACACAACTCTGTTCACTAGCACCTCTTTTACTATTCTAAATTGAGATAGATTTAAAAACTGCCTATATTCACAGTTTTATAAAGTGAATATGATCAACTGAAATACAAAGGGTATATTGAAAAAGCAATTAATAATAAGATGCTATGAATTCCTACAAGAAAGTATTGAGGGAGCCAAAAATTTCCTTTGGTTCTTAGGTGAAAATAAAAGACACATTTTTCATTTTCACCAAGGACTTTATTGAACAATATATTCACCCTTTTGTTCCACTACCTTCTGCCATTTTTCAGGCAACTTCATAATTTTATCTTCCCAAAACTTTTTATCTTTTTGAACAAAGAACTGTCCAGGTGCCTTTTAAAGTCTTCCAGGGAATTGAAATATCTTCTATTAAGACAATTTTGTAAAGACCGAAATAAATGGACATCCATTTATGAGCAATGTATGGTGAATATAGCCAATGAATCAGAACTTCCCAGCCAAGCTATAACAGCTCTTGCCTGGTCACCAAGGAAACGAACATACAATCTTATGGTATCTTGTTGGGAGATTATACATTTTCTGCTGACTAATTCTAAATGCTTTTCATCAAGACCTACTTTCAGTTGGTTTAATTGGGAGCAGTACTTGTTGGAATTAATTGTTTGGTTTTTCAGAAGGAGTGCATAATAAAGGATTCCTTTCCAATCCCACCATATACATAACACCATCTTCTTTGGATGAACTTCAGCCTTTAGTGTGGTTGGCAGTTGTTCATTTTGCTTGCCCCACAATCTCTTCTGTTTCATCACTCATCACAATTTGTTTTAAAAATGGAACATTTACCTTACATTTCAGCAGAGAATTGCATGCAGAAATGTAGTCAAGGTTTTTATCACTTAACGTATGTGGAACCTAAGCATCAAGATAATTAACATAATAAAGCTGGTGCAATTGATTTTTCAACTATTGATTTGGGTATTTTCAGTATGTCAGTTTAAGAACTGTCCACAGTTTGTTGTGATCCACACAGTCAAAGGCTTTAGTCTAGTCAATGAAGCAGGAGTAGATGTTTTCCTGGATTTTCCTTGCTTTTTCTATGATCCAATGGATGATGGCAATTTGATCTCTGGTTCCTCTGCCTTTTCTAAGTCCAGCTTGAGCATCCGGAAGTTCACAGTTCAAGTACTGTTGAAGCCTGGCTTGGAGAGTTTTGAGCATTACTTTGCTAGCGTGTGAGATGAGTGCAACTGTTCAGTAATTTGAGCATTCTTTGGCATTGCCTTTCTTTGGGATTGGAATGAAAACTGACTTTTTCCAGTCCTGTAGCCACTGCTGAATTTTCCAAATTTGCTGTCATTTTGAGTGCAGCACTTTAACAGCATCATCATTTAGGATTTGAAATAGTTCAGCTGGAATTCCATTACCTCCACTATCTTTGTTCATAGTAATGTTTCCTAAAGCCCACTTGCTATTCTTTGGAACTCTGCATTCAGATGGTTATACCTTTCCTTTTCTCCTTTGCTTTTCACTTCTCTTCTTTTCTCAGTTATTTGTAAGGCCTCCTCAGATAAACATTTTCCCTTTTTGCACTTTTTTCTTGGGGATGGTTTTGATCACCGCCTCCTGTACAATCTTACAAACCTCCATCCATAGTTCTTCAGACACTCTGTTTATCAGATCTAATCCCTTGAATCTATTTGTCACTTCCACTGTATAATTATAAGGGATTTGATTTAGGTCATACCTGAATGGCCTGGTGGTTTTCCCTACTTTCCTCAACTTAAGTGTGAATTTTGCAATCAGGAGTTCATGATCTGAGCCACAGTCAGCTCCTGGTCTTGTTTTTGCTGTCTGTCTAGAGACATACAAACATACAGAAGACATACGGCCTTCTCCATCTTGGGCTGCAAAGGATATAATCTTGACCTGTATGCAGGTGAAGAAGCAACAGTTAGAACTGGACATGGAAACAAACAGATTCAAAATTGGAAAAGGAGTATGTCAAGGCTATATATATTGTTACCCTGATTACTTAACTACTATGCAGAGTACATCATGCGAAACTCCAGGCTGGTTGAAGCTCAAGCTGGAATCAAGATTGCCAGGAGAAATATCAATAACCTCAGATATGCAGATGACACCACCCTAATGGCAGAAAGTGAAGAGGAACTAAAGAGCCTCCTGATGAAAGTGAAAGAGGAGAGTGAAAAAGCTGGCTTATAACTCAATATTCAAAAAATGAAGATCGTGGCATCTGGTCTCATCACTTCATGGCAAATAGATAGGGAAACAATGGAAGCAGTGAAAGACTATTTTGTTGGGCTCCAAAATCACTGCAGATGGTGACTGCAGCCATGAAATTAAAAGACACTTGCTCCTTGGAAGAAAAGCTATGACCAACCTAGACAGCATATTAAAAAGCGGAGACATTACTTTGCTGACAAAGGTCCATCTAGTCAAAGCTATGGTTTTTCCAGTAGTTATGCACAGATGTGAGAGTTGGATCACAAAAGAGGCTGAGTGCCGAAGAGTTGATGCTTTGAAACTGTGGTGCTGGAGAAGACTCTTGAGAGTATCTCAGACAGAAAGGAGATCAAACAAGTCAGTTCTAAAGGAAATCAGCCCTGACACTTTGTTTGCAGGACTGATGCTGAAGCTGAAGCTCCAATACTTGGGCCACCTGATGTGAAGAGCTGACTCATTGGAAAAGACTCTGATGCTGGGAGAGACTGAGGGCAGGAAGAGAAGTGGGCGACAGAGGATGAGATGGTTGGATGGCATCACGGACTCATTGGATGTGGATTTGAGCAATCTCTGGGAAATAGTGAAGGACAGGGAAGCCTGGCGGGCTGCAGTCCATGGGGCTGCAACGAGTCAGACATGACTTAGTAACTGAACAGTGACAACAACTGTGTCGGCTGTCTCCCACGTGGTATAATGTTGTTTGTTCTCAATGACTGTTTCAATTTGATTCCTATCAACTGCTACTGGTCTACCTGTCCAGACAGAAATCTGCAGCGTGAAACTCCACAAAGCACTCTTGATATGTTTGACCTCTTACAGCACCTTCCCATACACTGCATGGGTCCTTTTTGTGTTTCAGTTGTGTTTTTACATTTCTTGAAATAATAAAGTATAATATGACAAAATGTTGCTTTTTCTTTCATCTTCAATATTAAAATGGCTACCCAAAAATTCACCAATTTTGATGTCTTTTTAAAAATGCTGTCACATACATTCTATCAGAATTGTTTCAAATGAAGCTAAAGATAACTAAGTGGTACAAGAGCCATCTTATAAAAAAAAAAAAGAACCTTTGGGCAACCCAATACTTGAGCACAACTGTACTGGAAAACATGAATAGTCAGATGTTTGTACGTAGAAATATCATGAATGTGACTGTAATAAATGTTGACTGATACACCTAGGCTGGTGATTCAAATACCACCAGGTTGAAATGTAAAACAGCTCTTCGTAACATTTTGATCCAAACAAAATATGATCTTCCCTTTATTTAAATGATAATTGTGTTTCTAAAAGTCAGTTATTATTTAAGTCATGCTACTTTTGTGTTTATATGTAACATGGAATTAGGTTCTAGGCTCAGACTTGAGAAGAGGGCAATCTCGTAAAGCTGGTGTTATATGGTAAGGTAGATCTGACCCACAAGACAGACTCTAACTTTAGAGCTGGTGGCCTGCCACTGTAGTGGGCATTAACCCTAGACGGCTGGACTGTTGAGGGGAGGGGGTTGCAGGGGTCCCCAGTAGAGAGGCTGTGACAGTTGGAGCCGTCTGGGAGGCACTGGTTGTTTATCAACCAGCATGGTGGTAAAAGCATGGTAGTGTATTATTCTTTCAGCAATTGCTTCACAATTAACCTCTCTTTGGGTTAATGCTAGTGATGTTTTACTAGAAATTACCATTCCTTTCTGCATTCTTTTATCATAGCCATTTTATATTCAGATATACACGGCTTTACAGTTTTAAAAGTAATTTCCAATGTTGTGTATTTATAATTTTTCTCTGCTTTCCCAAGGTTTTCAGAGTTTTACATACTTTTTATTCCTTTTTTTTTTTCTGTCAGCTTTTGATTTTTCCCTGTTGAAGTTCTAATTTTATTTTTATTTAATTCTCCTAGTTGGGATTTATATTATTCTTTTAATAGTTTCTTGGGAGGGGGATCGATTTTATTTAGGTTTCTCCCAGTGGTTAGAGCCACTCTGTCTCCAGAATAATCACATCACAGGAAATGTGCCACCGAGATTGCCCAGAAAAGTCTGGCCAGCTGAATCTTATTGCTTAAGATACACATACAGTAACATACACATACAGTAACATACACACACATACAGTAACATACACATACACATACAGTAACATACACATACAGTTAACATAAAGTAACTGACAGAGGGTGCTATGCCTCACACAGGAAATGTGTCAGCAATTGCAAATCTTCCGACTAAAGCACGAAACCCTCCCCAGCCCCTTTCTCCTCACTCACCTGGAATACCAGGCTCCCTCAGGTCTCCCGGCCCCTCCCAGGTCCTCGGGTCCCTACTCCCGTCCCCCCTGGTGCAGGGCAGCCTCGAGTAGCAGGGGCCAGGCTGCGACACTGGAGTCCAGGCCAGCTCCACCCCTGTGTTTCATTCCTCTCACGCCTTCAGGGTCAGACACTGCAGTGAACCTGGAGTAAACATGTGGACCGAGGTGACGGTCCCCACTCTGACCGGAGAAAAAGTCTCCAGGGGGCCAGAATCCATCGCTTTGACCAGTTAACTCAGGTAGGGTTCCTTCAGGCAAAACTTGATCGGCTTTGAGACATTTCAATGAGTTGTTTGGGATTAAAAAAAAAAAAAAGGTGGCAGGAAAGGTATGGGAGGGCTGCAGGCACACACCTGCCGGCTCTCTCTACACACAGGCCACGTGTGGACCTCGGCAGAGGGAGGCAGTGTGTGTGCGTGCTAAGTCACTGCAGGCCTGTCCGACTCTTTGTGATCCTATGAACTGTAGCCCACCAGGCTCCTCTGTCCACGGGATTCTCCAGGCAAGAATACTGGAGTGGGTTACCATGCCTTTCTCCAGGGGATCTTGGAACCCGCCTGCCAATGCAGGAGACATAAGAAACCCAGGTTGGATCCCTGGGTGGGAAGACCCAGGGGAGAAAGGCATGGCAATACCCAGCCTCTGGTATTCCTGTCTGGAGAATCCCATGGACAGAGGAGCCTAGTGGGCAACAGTCCATGGGGTCACCAAGTTGGACATGACTGAAGTGACTCCCGCCTGCCAATGCAGGAGACATAAGAAACCCAGGTTGGATCCCTGGGTCGGGAAGACCCAGGGGAGAAAGGCATGGCAATACCCAGCCTCCGGTATTCCTGTCTGGAGAATCCCATGGACAGAGGAGCCTAGTGGGCAACAGTCCGTAGGGTCACCAAGTTGGACATGACTGAAGTGACTTAGCACACACACATACATGTAAACGTAGATGTGTGTGTGTATTCATATATAAACATATATATTAACACACACACACACACACATATATATATACACCTCCCTTTCTGACCATAACATCAACACCTAGTCTGAATATCATGATTCAAGAGTGGGGGAAGCACCAAGCTCTTCACATGAACAGGGCTGGACAAGGAATGTGAGTTTCAGCAGTTTGCTTTCTCCATTTAGATTATTCCTATCAAAGCTCACCCAGTTTCTGAAGCCAAACTTCAGTATTAAGGATCCCGTGGTCCTTCAGGATGGCTGCCGTCACCCTCCTATCTGGGTCAGTGGAACTCTTTACATAGGCTCCAAAAAAGGGAAAGGGCATGAAAACCAGAGATAACCAAGGCGTTTCTCCCAAGTAGTCAGTTTGGGAAAAATAAACAAAACAACTTATTCAGAATCAAGAGAAAAAACTGTGAGAGAGCCAGACTTCAGGCTGCCCTTTCTCAGGACCCACAGCCTCCTCATTCGTTTATAGAGAACCATGAGACCCAGAGGCCTGCTGATGACAGCCTGTGATGAGGGAGGGCACTGGTCCAGGGTGGGCGCAGATCAAACAGCAGAGACGTGTAGAGTTGCGCCCCCAGCCGCTACCGTGGTGCAGGGCCCATGCTCACCCACAGAAGCGCCAGGGATCGCCCCCCACCAGCTGGGCACAGTGTGTCTCCTGGTTCAGCCACAGCCAGGCTCTTTGAAGACGAAGCTGGGAAAAGACACAAACTTCCCTTTTACGAAAGAGAATTCTGGCCTGCCCACTGGTCAAGTTCTTGTTTTCAGCTCTCTTTTGTTGTTTGTTAGCAAACAAACAAACAAAAAAAAACCTAAAGAGAAGGCAGGTGTGATCTTTCAGACTGGGACCAGCCTGCAGCCAGGCAGAACCTGCTGGGGCGGGAGGGGCCCTCCAGGGCACCCTGCAGGGCCTCCGCTCCTCGCCTGGAATTGGGGAGCACAAGTTCCCTCCCAGCCCCTACACCGCCGCCCATCAGCTCTCAGGCTCCCACGAAAAGAGAAATCCAGTTCTGCCTCCGCAGACTCTGGCAGCGGGCGGGACAAACACACCCAGGACGGACATCTGGTGAGCGGCACAGCCGAATTTCCATCCAGGCGATCCAGCTGCTGAATCGAGATGTCTGAGCCCTGTGCCGTGTTGGTGAGTCTGCGAAGTGCAGTCATAACGCAAATGACGCGTCCCCGAGTGGCCTTAATTTTCACCACACTCTCATTCTCTAGGTCCTACTGTCCAATTTGGCAGAGCTGAGGACTGAGCAACGGAAAGCCAAGTGGCATCAGGGCCACATACGGCTGGCTTCACACCCAGTGATTTTCCGCTTCTCAAGCCACTGTTTTACTCTCTCACAAGCCATTATATTTATTGATAAGGTAACCGACTTTTGGCGGGCACACCTGCCAATATTCAGTCTGAGCACTATTGCCTAAGTCTAAATCCGCGTCATGCTTTGGAAAATGCGGTCATCTCCATCGTCCCATTTCTCTGGGGCGCGGTTCTGATTTTTTCACGCCTTAACTTCTTCTCACGGCCAGCAGAGGGCAGATTTGTGCCACCACTTTCTTTCCTGCGAGAAAAGGATACACAAGCGAACACAGAACACCACAGGCTGGGGGCAAAGACGTCCTTGAAAATGAGAATGCGGACGGTCTCACCTCCCAGGTAGTCAAGGGACCAGACGGAAGGAGAGATGAACCCCGCATCCGCTATGATCACTTTCTCATATCTGCAGAGAATAAAGGAAATGGTGATTCGGAAACCCGTGTTCCCGTTTCCTCTGCTCTTTCTGAAACCTCCAGCCACGCAGGTGAAGGTCCCGAAGAAGCAGGAGGAGCCAGGGGCAGTACCAAGGGCTCGGAAACGGGACTCAGGCGGCCTGGCATTCTCCAGCTTGGTGCCGAGGATGATGAAGCTGTCACTGTGTCGCTGCCCGGGTCCTGCCGGCAGCCGAGTCCCCCGGGGAGGGCTCGCCCACGTGTCCCCACCCGTCTCCCGTGCCCCATTCCGTCAGAGACGGAATCAGTCTCTGCTGCAATTCCCAAAGTCAGCATCAGGGATTTGGTGGTCTAGAGGAGGCCAAGGGGTGACCTGGCTACTGGAGTGACCTTCCTGAACATGCTGGAAGCCTGGCGCTCTCATGCCTTTTCATTTTTTATTTTAATTTTTTAGATTTATTTTTTTCAATTTTTTATTTTAAATTTATTTTTATTTTAATTTTTTATTTATATTTTAATTTTTTATTTCATTAATTTTATTTTTTATTAATTTATTTTACTGTTTCCTTTTCATTTTGCCTGGTCCATGAGCATGTGGGATTTTAGTCCCGGACCAGGCAGTGAACCCCTGTGGCAAAAAGCCTATCGCCAGGGAAGTCCCATCTCAGGCCTTTTTCAAGCGGCATTTAGCGGAACCCCGTCGGAAGATGGAGCAGGGGCCGTGTGTTTAGCGCCTGGCACAGAGGGGGCGCTGCGCACACTCAGGAGGGGTTGGCTGTCGTCCTCGTCTGTGAACGTCCACCCGGAGGAGGCCCTCGGATGCTCCTTGAGGGACAGGAGCTGCTGGAACCCCTTTCTGTCAGTGACTCCCAGGCCCTGAATGTTCCCACTTGTCCACGGTTTTCTTTAAAACTTTGTTTCAACCCATCTTTTCCTCGGGTAGAAACGGTCTTAAAGAACTTCTCAGCTCACTCAACCAGAGCACATAGAGAAGGAAATGAGGCCTGGCTCCTCGAGCGGATGATGAAACCCGGGTCAGAGAGTTGCCGGCGCCGGAGGGGAGTCGGCCTGAGTCACTCTGTGCGTTGCTATTAAGGATTCTCAGCCGCCCAGACCAGATCCAGCTCCTTACAGTCGCGTGTAATTTAGAGCCGGGCCCAGGCCCGGGTGAGTCTTTGTGTTTGCTCTGACAAGTATTTAGGGTGCAGGAGGAATTCATTTCACCCTTTCCACTCTGGAGCTGGTGAGCAACACAGGCCCTCATGCGGATTGGCTGTTAATATTCAGACTCTCCTTTCTCTTTAACAGGGGCCCCCCTCCTTCTGCCTTTTGCTCCATCTGAGATGGGGAGGAGGAACCAGACAGTGTGTCCCTACAGCCCAGCCATTACTGAATTCTAGAATTGTCCTCCCCGGAATAGGGTCTTCAAGGCAACACATGAGAAGCACATCACTCTACATCCGTGAATTCAGTACACGTGTGTGTGCAGGGTCTGTGAGCATGGTATATGTGTTTGGTTGAAAGTTCGTATGTATGGTGTATACCTGTATGCTTTGGGTACGTGTACATGTGTGAATGCATTCGCAGGTATTTGTACATATATATGCATGTGTGGCTGGGGTCTCTGTACACAGTATATGCATGTTTGGCTGGGAATATGTGGACATGGTTTACGCACTTCTGTTTGGGGGCGGGTCTGTGTACATGACATGTGCACCTTTGCTTGGGGGTCTGTGTACACGGTGTATGAATGTTCGGCTGAGGGTATGTGTACACGCTAGGCATGCTGAGGATAGTTGAGATGGAGCAACAGAGCCAGATCCCAGATGCTGTGACCCTTTATATGTGTCACCCTCGAACATATACAGGGCCTCTGCATAGAGCACTGAGATAGAGAGGGTGTTAATGTGATTCCTAAGCTTGAGATCCATTACAATCTATATGGAGAGAAGATGTGTATATTATGAAAAAACAAAAAGGGGTTGTCATTGATTGTGATGTCTGCCTATTCTTAAACAAACAAAAAACTTCTTTTAAAAAAAGTGCTCAGAAATTCAAATGAGAAATTTTCTCTGAGGCTTGGTGAGGTCTAGAAGACTGTCAGGACAAGATAATATTTTCACTGAACTTTGAGACAAAGAATTAGGGCTCAGGTAAGCAGGGCGACCTGAGGAAGGCAGCCTCTGGACAGGCTTGCTCATCAATACAGAAAACACACTGAACTCCCGGTCTCGTCAGTCAAAATCCGTTTGCCAGTTACCAGTCACTCAAATTGCAAACAAAACCAACATGACCCATATAACAGAGGTCCAAGGCACAGTGCCAACCTCAGGTCTCAAAGATGCCATCAGGATGCTGCTTCATGTCTTGGCTCTGTTCCTCTCAGTGCTGGCTTTATTTGCAGGCAGGCACTCCCTGCAGAAGGTGACCTGGAGCCCCAGAACTTAACTCTATCAGAACAACACATGCACTCTGTCCCTGGAAGTGCCAGCAGAGCGTCCTGTTCTCTCGTTAGCTTGGCTTGGGTCAAGAGCTCATCCCTGAATCAGTTTCCATGACCAGCAGCATACATTTCTCTGATGGCCAGATCTGGTCCTGTGCCCACTCCCAAAGCCAGATGATGGACAGAGTCCCGCCTGAAACTCATGAACTAAGAGTGGGAGTGGGGTGTTTCCACAAAGGAAATGAAACCGAGCAGGGCCCTGTGGGCATCCTGGACGCAAAAGCCTTTCTGTGTGCCATATTTCCTGATTACAGGAAACAGGCTTCATTCAGCCTCCATGACCTTCCTTGAGTTCCAAGGATCAGATTCAAGCAGTTGTTAATCAGGGAAGGGAAGGGACAAGGAGACAAAGGAGAAACAGTAATGCAGCCTTGGGGCAGGGGCCTGGCTTCCCCCCAGTGGATACACAGAACAGTATCTTTGAGCTGTTCTGCAGATCTGGAAACCCCTTCCAGGTGGGAGAAGGTAATTACATGCGGCCCACAAACAGGTAGACCCCAGACCAGATGGAACCAGAAGGTGGATGATGCTGACTCTCACTCACCTCACCCCCAGCCAATCAAAAGAATGTTGGTGAACTGACCACACCCTCTTTGAACCATTCCTATAAAAGTCCTCACTACTCTCCAGGTCAGGACACACAGTTTCCAGGGCATTAGCTTGCTGTGGTCCCCTTTGCCTGGCAAAGCAATAAAGCTATTCTTTACTACTTCACCCAAAACTTTGTCCCTGAGTGTTAATTCAGTTTTGGGGTACAAAAGCTGGATTTGGCTTCAGAAATCAGGAGGCTGGACCAGGAGAAAGAATGGAGCCCAGGCAGGCAGAACAGCAGCTGCCTTAGGCATCCCATCAACAGCAGTCCGTTGACAACGACTCACATAAATTCTTTCCTGAGTTCCATCATTTCTTTGTACAAATATCAGAGCTTCCTGAACGTGCCATGTCCTCAATATTTAACTCTAAATCCCAGACAGGAGTCTATTCTATTTTTTAAAAATATTAATTAATTTATTCATTTGGCTGTGCCACATCTTGGTTCTGGCATGTGGGATCTTTGATCTTTGTTGCAGCATGTGGGATCTAGTTCCCTGATTAGGGCTCGAACCCAGGCCCCCTACTTTGGGAACATGGAGTCTTAGTCACTGGACCACCAGGGAAGTCTTCTATTCTACTTTTAATTGATAGGAGATCCCTTGGGTGATTAATACAAGCCCTCAGGGAAATGAGCACTAGAAAATCCTCATGCATGAAATCAGGACTGAACTATTTCTCTTGAATGATGAATGCTTATTTGACAGAATTATTGAGATAGAACAGAACTTTGGCATTCATGGCTTATTTCAGTGAGGAAACCCTGTCTTTCAGAATGAACCTCCTAAGAGGTCAGCAGAGGAGAGTGTTCAATCCAATTTTTATTGCTAAGGATGATGGCACCCAAAGGCATAGCTCTTCCCAACCAAGGGACAATGTCATTGTATTTCTTAATATGGCAACCCTCAGGATCAAGATAAATGTGCAAATGAGCTGAATTGTGCTCACAAATTGGGACTTGGCAGATGTATCTGGCAATGAGCTGTGTTCTTTTTCATTGTGAAGGCTTGGCATTGATGAAAGATGCCACAAGCTACACCCAGCCTCTGTATATCATTAGGGTCTTGGAAAACTAGGCAAATGCACCAGTCTGTTGCTCTACACTACAAATCAATTTGCTTCTCTAGACAATAATACTGAAGCCTTTAAGTAACATACATCTTATAGACTTAAAAACATGTTAGGGTGGAAAGGAGCCTTATGTTTATTTTGCATTCATTTTTATTTTTTGTTTTTAATCTTTATTTTAAATATAAAGTATGTCAAAGTTTTAATCACTTTTCAGTGATAGATAATGCAATAACAGAAAAATATAGGAGAAAAAAGGACTAATGTTCTTTTTTAAAAAAATTATTTTCTTGGCTGTGCCTAATCATAGTGTGGCATGCAGGCCCTTTAGTTGTGGTGTGTGGATCTAGTTCCCTGATCAGGGATCGACCCCAGGCCCCCCACACTGGGAGTCTTAGCTACTGGACCACCAGGGAAGTCCCCGGACTAATGCTCATTTTAATTCAAGGCCATACCTACATAAAGCCACCAAATTTATAACTACCCAAATAAATCAGAGATTCTGACAGCATCTAATTACTCTTTTCTTTAAAAAATTATGTGAATTTCATAAGGTATACATAAGTACATTCTCCTTATAAAATATCAACCAATATAGATAAAGTGGAAATTTTCTCCCTTTCTCCCCACACCGAAGTCCCATTACAGTGTATTTAGAGGAATATTCAGTGTCTAGTAACATAAATGACACTATACTAAATACATGTATGTACAGCTTTTAAAAAGAGAACAGTATGTCTTCTAGGTCTACTGATATTTTTATATATACATTTGGCATATTCCCAATTCATATTTTTTTTTTACCATTAAACACAAAGCCTTGGCCAATGCTCTTGAACAGGCCCCTGTGCGTGTGTGTGTGTGTGTGTGTGTGTGTGGACTGTCCTATAGGTGGATACCAGGAAGCAGAACTTCTGAGTCCCAGGGAGTGGTCTCCACTTCAGTGTTAATAGAAACTAGTAAAAAAAAAAAAAAGCCATAAAAAGTAGCTACAGGGGCTTCGCTGGCAGTCTAGTGGTTAAGACTTCACCTTCCAATACAAGGGTGTGGGTTTCATCCCAGGTCAGGGAACTAAGATCCCACATGTCTCTTGGCCATGAAATCAAAACATAAAACAAAGGCAACATTGTAATAAATTCAATAAAGACTTTAAAAATGGTCCAACTAAAAAAAAATCTTTTAAAATTATAACTATAATGATTCACACCACCAGCGTCCCAATTCTCTGGATATTTTGACTATCTTACATTTTTGTCAATCAAATACATATTTATCAATATTAAATGCCTTCTCACTGCTTTAATTTGTATGTTCTCAGTTGTTAGTGAGGTTGTCCCTGAGATATTAGGCGGCTACTGACCACGGTGCTGTAGTAGCCCAGTCCACAAGATAATTTTCTTGTGGTAGATGTGAGCTCTTGTTCCCCTAAAGAAACTCATTGCAGGCACCTAAGCACACTATTTAAGGTAGGAGATGTGCAAGAAAGCAGTATTTTATTATCACTGAGAATAATAAATTGCAGTTCCATGGAGATGCAACCTGGAAACCTACAGGCAAGAAAGACCATTATTGGCTACCGTCCCTCTTAGTCGATTTCCATGTGTAAGAAAACAATAGTTTCTTTATTAAAGCAGTGAAAGGCTGGATTTGAAACTTGGAGTGACTGTCACCTGTTGATAATTTTCTGTCTCGCCCAAGGGACTATATGTCCCATTATTTTGAAGGATTTCCAGGAAAGGATACTATTGAATCCTTTGTGACGGATTTTTTTTATTTTTTGCCCACACCCACCAGTAAAAGCAAGGCCCTGGAGGCTTTTATTGAAAATGTTGCCTCAAACACTGAGCCCTTTGAAAGGAAACACTGAAAATTAGTGAGCTCTTCCCTGCTGGTTCCTCTGATTGCAGACCATCCCCCATTCTTAAACCCTTCACAGTCCCTTTCCTACCCAGACCACGCCCCAAAGTAAACACTTACAGGTTATCAATAATCCACCCCGGTCACACCAATGCCTGTCTGGCTTCCTCTCCTTCACTGACACCTGCCTCCCTGGAACTCCTTCCTCTCTGCTGACTATGTGAAACTGAAAGTGTTGGTCGCTCAGTCGGGTCTGACTCTTTGCAACCCCATGGACTGTAGCCCACCAGGCTCCTCTGTCCATGGGATTCTCCAGGCAAGAATACTGGAGAGGGTTGCCATGCCCTTCTGCAGGGGATCTTCTCAACCCAGGGATCAAACCTGGGTCTCCTGCATTGCAGGCAGATTCTTCATCATCTGCCCCACCAGGGAAGCTGTGGCAGCCTGTTAGGAAGAAGCCTGCTCAGGAAACCCACACCCAGGGTGCGGTGCTCACAGCTGGCGAGCTGTCGCTTACCCTCTCTGGAGTTCTCTTTCTTTACCTGTAAAACGGAAAACATGAACCAGATGATATGTAACCATCCTCCTGGCGTGAAAATTCCCATGGCCTGAGACTGTGTCTCTCCCCTTCACTGTTTGCTGTTTTCTTTTGATGCTGTGCTTCTTTCTTCCCTCCACTCTTCAGTAAAGCTAAGTTCTGGGCTTGTGCTGTGTTCTTAGTCATTCAGTCGTGTCCAACTCCTTGTGACTCCATGGCCTCCTCCCTCCAGGCTCCTCTGTCCATGGGATTCTCCAGGCAAGAATACTGGAGTGGGCTGCCATGCCCTCCTCTAGTGAATCTTCCCAACCCAGGTATCGAACCGGGGTCTCCTGCATTGCAGGCATATTCTTTACCAGCTGAGCTACCAGGGAAGCTGAAGTTCTGGGCTTATCCCCGGCTAACATCCTCTATTCCAAATGGTGGTGGTGGTCTTTTAGTTGCAACCCCGAGGACTGTATACAGCCCACCAGGCTCCTCTGTCCATGAGATTCTCTAGGCAATAATACTGGAGTGGGTTACCATTTCCTTCTCCAGGGGATCTTCCTGATCCAGGCATTGAACCTGGATCTCCTGCATTGCAGGTGGTCTCTTGTATTGCAGGTGGATTCTTTACCGACTGAGCCACCAAATGAGTGCCGCCAAATCTCCAGTTTGGATAGCTCTTCCAAAGGCTAGCCTCGCACCTGCAGTTGCGTCCCAGCTCCCCATCCACACTCACTGCTTTCAAAAGCCCTTCTCTCCGGATAATGTGGTCTTCCTTCCTTCCCTCAAATGCAATTTCTACTTACATTTCAGGCTATTTATCTTACATGACTCGTTAATTCTGTTCATACATGTCTCCAAAATCCTTCTCAATTCTTTAAAGTTCAGCCTCCATTTGCCTCTTCAAGGACTTCTGTATCGCACCCTGGGGGCCACTTCTGTCTTGAAATTTCTCATCTCCCACATTTAAGCAATTATAAGAAGCAGGTTTTTGTCCATCAACAGATGAATGGATAAAGATGTGGCACATGTATGAAATGGAATACTACATAGTCATAAAAAAGAATGAAATAATGCTATTTGCAACAACATGGATGGACCTGGAGATTATCAAACTAACTGAAGTAAGTCAGACAGAGAAAGACAAACACCATATGATATCACTTATGTGGGGAATCTAAAATATGACACAAATGAACATATCTATGAAAAAGAAACATACTCACAGACATAGAGATCAAACTTTTTGTTGCCAAGGGGGAGGGGGAAAGGAAGGTAGAGGAGGGAAGGACTGGGAGTTTGGGATTAACAAAGGCAAACTATTATAGAGAGAACAGATAAACAAGGTCCTATTGTATAGCACAGGGAAATACATTCAATACTCTGTGACAAACCATAATGGAAAATGAAAAAGAACAGATACATATGCATAATCACTTCACTGTACAGCAGAAATTAATGCAACACTGTAAATCAATTATACTTCAATAAAATAAATTTTAAAGAAAGAAAAAAAATAAGACTTTTTTTTTTTTGACATTTTAGTGCCTCTGGAATTTGGATTCAGGTTACAATCTTTATTGGCTGTATAGTAGCCATGATACAGTTGTGTTTGCATGGGTATATGCATCAAAATTGGCAGATAAGGTTTCAGCAGCTTGGAAGAAAGTTCTGGAAATATTAATGAGATGCTTTCAAAAAATGCTGGATCTTCAATGCATTTGAGAGTGAAGAGGACAATACTGTGTGAAAAAGATTCAGAAGAGTGAGAATGTAAAATGAAAAAGTTTTAAGAATTCTTTATTTCATTTTATCAATGTTTCTTAATATCATATATTAAGCAACATATATTAAGATATATGATAAAATCAGTGAGTATCTGAAGGAGACCTCTCATTGAACATAAAATGAAAATGTTCAGTGAAAAGGAAGCATTGTGTCCTAGTTTAACTGGCCACATTCTTCCTTTTCCTAGTGGAATGACATAATGCTATGACTCAGAATTAAGAGTGCTTCAAAAAAAAAAAAAAAAAAAAAGAGTGCTTCAGATTTGGTGCAATGTGACATGTCAGTGTGATGGCATCTTCACCACTATGTCACGGTTACGGGTTGCCTTTCATTCCATCAAGTGGGTTAGAAACTCTTAGAAAGCAGAGCTATGTGTTGACCAAAGCCTGTACATATAATAAGCATTTTTAAAGGTTACCTTAAATTACATTTATTTTTTAAGTCTTTAGATGCAAATACATTAAGCATGGATCAAAGAACAAATGTATAAAAAATATTGCAGAAAAAAGCCTCTCTTCCACCACTGTGCCCATCTTCCTACTTCCTTCCCTACTCTGAAATAGGAAGTGACTGATATTTGTTTCTTATTTCCAGTGATTTTTGATGTACATATATGCAAATATACATACTGCTTATTTTTTCCTATATAAATAATGGTAGCCGGTTGTACATACTACTCTGTACCTTTTTTTTTTTTTTGGAACTGAGCGTTGTTTTTAAAAATCTTTCAGATCAGTCATTGAGAGCTGATTTTTTACACTTTTCTTTACAACTGCATCAGATTCCTTTGTATAGGTATATTTAACAGTTTCTCACTGATGAACATTTGGGTCATTTCCTATCTTTTCCTATCAGGTTTGCATAGACGACCCATGTGCCCATGGCAAGTCACCTCTGGGATACACTCTTGGAACTGGAATTTCTGGTATCAATATGCATATCAAATTGTGTAATTTTGATATAATTTTCCAAATTATTCTTCATAAGATTCTACCAATTTCTATTCCTATTGGCAATGGATGAGACCTTCAGTAAAAGCTTTGAAGAATAATGAAGTGGTGTGTACAGAGATATGGAGTCATATATTCATTTTGGGACCATGCAGTTTTTCTTTGGGAATCATTTAGTGGACAGAAAGCTCCTCAATTAATTATTCAAATACTAAAAGATCGATTTCCTTCAAAAGGCCAGTAACTTCCTTTCATCTCAGTGTAGTGACAGGATCTCTGGCCCTGTTATATAATTGTTTTCTCCTGAAAGTGATTCCCAGTTTTATCTTTAAAAAGAAAAGTTTATTTATTTATTTGATTTCTCCAGGTCTTAGTTGCAGTGTGAGGGAGCTAGGCCTTAATGAATTCCTTTTTCCTTAGAGTCTAGGAAGTTCAGAACTTGGTAGAATGGCCAAAGTTTAGACAAACATATTTATCTAAGCAGGGCTAATATAAAACTATGTACCATTCCTACCCTCCCCCACCAACACTTATCTAGTACAGATTTAAAGTTTCCCACATCAGTTTTGCTCTGCTAAAATGACAATAGTTCCCATTTATTAAGAGGTTTTCTACTAAATTCTTTGCATCTATTATTTTATTGAAGTCTCATAAGAATCTTGTAAAGCCCTGACTTTACAGATGAGGAAACTGAGGCCTAGAAAGCGTACTTACCCAAGACTATAAAGGTAATAGGGAATATCGACTAAATATAAATTTAAAAAAAAATCACTTTTGGCTGTGCAGGGCCTTTGTTATGGGCGTGAAGGCCTCTGCAGTTGTGGAGCCTGGGCTCTGAAGCACACGGACTCAGGGTTGCAGTGAACAGGCTCACCTGCTCCGTGACGTGTGTGATCTTAGCTCCCTGACCAAGGACCAAACCTGTGTCCCTGCATTGGAAGGCCGATTCTTAACCACCGGACCACCTGGGAAGTCCATCGCCTAAGATTTAGACTCAGGCAGTCTGATTTTTAACCACTCTTCCTTATTATCTCGTCTGTTTTCTTTTATCTCTCGCTAATTGGTGGAATTAAGCTATAAGTGTTGGTGGCAGAGCTCTTACACACCCACTCACGCCCGCAGGCTGGCTGGCGTGGCCGTGGTTGTCTCTGAGGCCCGCACTGTGTCTGGCTGTGAACCAGAAGGGCAGTGTGTGTGCACGCCTGGCTAGAACACCGTGGCGTTTCGCCAATCACCTTGGAAGACACTGACTGACCGCTCACCCAGCTTCTGTCTCCGTCCCGTGGGCTGTTGCCACACCAGCCTGGGCCCCTCTTGGCTGCCTTGGTGGGTTAACACCCTGTCTGAGGATCTTTAACGAGCCAGGTCCAGGGCCCCTCGATGGAGGCTCTGCTCTATTAAAGGAACTGTCTGCTCCCAAGACGCCTGCGTCACCTTTGTCCTTGTGCAGCGCACTGCTGTCTTCACGTGATTTTAAATGGTCTCTGTTCTGTCAAGCTTAAAGTTGATATTAACCTTTTAAATAAACACACTGCATTTGTTTAGATGTTGGATACAGTTTTTGATTCTTATAAGACTATTAGGCTTCCCAGGTGGTGCTAGTGGTAAAGAATCCACCTGCCAATGCATGAGACACAAGAGATGCAGGTTCGATCCCTGGGTTGGGGAAGATCCCCTTGAGAAGGAAATGGCAACCCACTCCAGTACTCTTGCCTGGGAAATCCTATGGATGGAGGAGCCAGGTGGGCTACAGTCCATGGGGTTGCCAAGAGTCGGACATGGCTGAGTGACTGAACACACAAGACTATTAGAGGAAAGTTTGGTTTGCCACAAGAGGCCTGTGATGAGCAAAGGAGCAGGACCCAGAAGATGGTCCTCCTTCCCTGCGTCCTTGAGGCCCCACCTGACTCACTGAACAGTTTTGCCACCTGCTTGCTGCTGGGGAGAAGCAAGCTGGATACAAAAGCTCTATATGCAAGGTTGTCTTAAAGTTTGAAAGTGCACTGACAGTATCATATCATCTAAGGTACTCAATAAACTTAAAAAAGCATTGATTTACTTATTATTGGCTGCCCTAGGTCTTAATTGTGGCACACAGGATCTGCCATCTTCTTTGTGGCAGGCAGGATCTTTTTAGTTGTGACAGGCAGAGTTTCTAGTTGTGGAGTGTGCGCTCTTAGCTGAGGCGTGTGAAATCTAGTTCCCTGACCAGGGATAGAACCTGGGCCCCGCCCGCTGGAAGCATGGAGTCTTAGCCACCGGGCCACCAGGGCAGTCTCCCGATCAACTATTTTAATTTAGCAACAGTGTTCCACTCTGGCCATATGGCTATGGCCTCAGTCTCTGGGCAACCCCAGGAACATGCTTTGAAACAGAATCCCATGGTTTTGCACAATAGGACATGCTCTGTGGGGTTCTTTCTCTTGATATCCCCAGGAGCAGACGTGGAAGTGTTACACGTTTGGAAATCCTTTGTTTTATCTGTTCAAATTAGAGAACAGATGCCTTCATACAGCACAGTTGTGATGGAAAACAGAAAAATGTGAGCACACAAGATCTTGGTAGGTTGGGAAGCTGAGAAGAATCCCAAGGTGAAAGAACAGGTTGGGACAAGTGGGGATGGGGAGGATGTTTCTTCTCAGATAAATGTTTCACAATTTGCCAGAAAAAAAGGAAATCTCGAGGTAGTTTCTGGTTCCCTTGTTTCAGAAACTGTAAATGCTAAGTGTTGGGAGAGCATTCAGTTACAAGGGCTGGGTTTGGGGCTTGTGCTAATTTTAGCAAAAGTCTTTTTTTTCTCCTTGTCTCCCCCTTCTCTTTTTCCTACTCAAGCTCTGACTGCTGATAGAGTTTCTAACTTTCGACTCTGAATGACACACTCCTCTCCAGAAGCTGCCCCACGGTGTGTGGTGAAATTCCCTGGAGTTCACCCAAGCAATAAAATGGAGGGGTCTGAAACACCAGTTCCCACCACTGGGAACACTTTCTGAAGGAGAAAGGATGATGCATCTATGTCCTGGTGAGAGGAATTCAGAAGAAATTCACTGGGAGAGTTTTCTTGGAGAAACGGCATCTGATCACTCTGTTTCTGCTCTTCCCATTTTGGCCAAGACTGATGTTGCAGGAATCTGTCTGTCCCCACACACCTGATGGCCGTGTGCCCCCGGGGGTTTCCAGACACACCCCTGTGCCTGCCTCTCCTTCCCCAAATGATGTTCCTGCAGCCCTGGTGCCAGGAAGTTACCACCCCCAGTGGCAAACCCTCCGCTTCTAACCGAGTTGGTTTCTAGATACTGACCCCTTCGCTCTCTTCCTGGGCTGAATCTGAGGGTGTGTTTTGCACTGGCTCCCAGCGGCCCCACCGGACTGAGCTCCAGGTGCCCACAGACGTAGCCTCCTAAATAAACCTCTCATAGTGGAACCCCTGGGCTTCCCCGTGTGGTTCAGTCAGTAAAGAATCCACCTGCAATGCAGGAGACGCAGGTTCGATTCCTGGGCCGGGAAGATCCCCTGAAGATTCACTTCAGGTTAACTGAAGTGACTGAACATGCACACACATGGTGGAACCCTTATTTCAGACTTGGCTTCCAGGGGAAGCCAGAAGCCGACTAGGACAACTACAAGATGCTTATTGAAGCAAACATCATGGAACTCCTTTTGTACACCAGGCATTGTGATGATGACATGGATCTCCTCCTCTCTCTTCTTCCTTCTCCTCCCCATGGAAACCTTCAGCCCCTTTATCCTCCGTTCTATCCTACCCATCAATTCCATAGTCACTGTCAGAACACAAGTCTCATCATGGCCTTTTCCAGCTTAAAAACTCACAATGGTTTCTCATGACCAAAAAGCAAGCTGCAAGCTCCCTAAATGGCCCTTGCAGAGCTCATAACCAAGCCTGAGAGACACCCCCAGCAGACTCAGCCGTGGTTGCTCCTCCTCCCTCTGGATGTTAGGACCCAGCCTTCCTAGTGCAGAGGGATGAGCACACCACGAAGGTGAAGAGCGTGGGCTTGGGAGCCGAAGCCTGGCTCCCTTAGACAGTGTCGGTACCAGTGTGACCTCGGACAGGTTGTGTTACCTTCTGAGCCTCCCAGGTGGCGCTACTGGTAAAGAAGCCGCCTGCCAATGCAGGAGATTAAGAAACGCAGGCTAGATCCCCCGGTGGGGGAGATCCCCTGGAGGAGGGCATGGCATCCCGCTCCAGTGTTCTTGCCTAGAGAATCCCATGGACAGAGGAGCCTGGTGGGCTGCAGTCCATGAGGCCGCAGAAAGTCAGACGCAACTGAAGTGACTTAGCAAGGACGCACCAGCCCCAGTCACTGCGTCTGCGAACCTCACAGGCGAGCTCCCTCTACAGAGTCATCAAACGATGACACGAGACGAACGCATATAAAGCACGGGGAACCGTGGCCGGATGTGGCACCAGGGCTGGAATTATTGGTCCTCTTGGAGAACACACAGCAAGCACCCGTGTCCTGCGCTACCTGGACCATATCCCCCGCTTGGCCCACTTAACAAACCCGTTCACGACCCCACTAAAGTACTAACCTCTTGGTGCAGTTTTCCTTACCAGCATCTCACACCCAACCCAAGAAATAATTGCCCTCAATTTCTACATTCCATGGTATTCTTATATTTGTCGCACTAACACTGTATTATGCTAATTGAGCATGTGTTTGTGTGTGTGTGTGTGTGTGTGTGAGTATCTTCCATGTGGACTGTAAATTCCATCAGAGTGGAGACTGTATCTTATTTGTCTTCAGTCATGTCCGACTCTTTGCGACCCCATGGACTGTAGCCTGCCAGGCTCCTCTGTCCATGGAATTTCCCAGGCAAGAATATTGGAGTGGGCTGCCATGCCCTTCTCCAGGGGATCTTTCTAACCCAGGGATGAAACTTGAGTCTCCTGCATTGCAGGCATGTGAGCCACCAGGGAAGCCCTTATTTGTCTTAAATTAGTTTAATGTAAGAATAAGTGCATGATGGACCTCCCTGGTGGTGGCTAAGTGGCTAAGACTCCATGCTCCCAATGCAGGGGGCTCAGGGTCTATCCCTGGTCAGGGAACTAGATCCCACATGCTGCAACTAAAAGAGAAAAAAAGAATAAGTGTATGCATGAATGAATGCATTGCTGCAGGATTTGCAACATCTGAATGCCCCTTCCCCATCTTCAGCCTTTTTCTGGAGACTGCAGCAGAGTAGGTGAAAATTCATGATCCTCCAGCAGTCCAAGTGTGTCTCCTTCCTCTTCTGTTCCAGGCCAGAACAGCTCATGACTGCTGAGAGCAGGGGCAGGGTCCCGCAGTGACCGCCCACCACAGGCCTGGGCTCCCTGCCTTGGTGCCGTGGCGGGGGCTGGGGGGCTGAGAGGCCCACAGCCGCACCCGCATCCATACAGTTAGCTCTGAGCCCCTTCATGGGAGAGGGGAGGAGTAGGCGGAGTGCATCCCCCAGAAGGGGAGCCTCACTTGGTTCCTGGGGCCCGAGGGCTCCACTGAGGGAACCACCTGTGGCCCAGCCAGGATGCGCGGGTGCATGTAGCCCTGCTGAGGGGACCTCAGGGAAGTGCCAGGCTGTTCTTTTGGGGCTGCGGCTGCTGAAGGGGCCTTCTACCAAAGTCACGTGGGAAGGATCTTTGCATTTCCTATAAGAACGGCTGTGGAAAAGCTTCTTTACAATGAGCAACAGTTTGCTGGTAAATTCTGAGAACGCAGGACCTGGGAAGATTTCGTTTACCTCTCTTTGTGAACCATGGTTATTTTTTTCACCTAACAGAAGTGGATTCCGTAGGCTGATGGGAGCTCGGTGCTACATGTTATGGTCCAAATGCTATTTCCTTTAGTCAGCAGGTCTTGTTACAATGTGTTTATATATATGTTCCCTGTTTTGAAGTTGTGATTTTACCAGAAATTATCTTCTTTATGGTGATTAGAGATGGGCAAGAATGATACATGAACCTGGTATGTTGAAGAGTTTCAACCATGATATGTATTTTTTAATTTTTTGATGTGGACCATTTTTAAAGTCTTTATTGAATTTGTTACAATATTGCTTCAGCTTTGTGTTTTGGTTTTTCGGCTGTGAGGCATGTGGCATCTTAGTTCTCCAACCAGGGATAGAACCCACACTTCCTGAATTGAAAGGCGAAGTCTTAAGCACTGGACCATCAGTGAAGTCCCCAGCCATGATATATTTTCCTCATAATTTGCTGGATGGAGTGCCCTACTTCACAGTATAGCCTTTCACTGTCCTTTATACAGGATTCTGCCCTCTTGTATGCAGAGGTTCCCCACCCCAGCTGCAGAGTAGAATTACAAGGGCAGATATTTCTGTAAAAATAAAAAATAAAACTAGATGTCAAATAAGAATTGCTGAAGGTGGGAACCAGGTTTCCATATCTAAAAACTCCTCAGACAGTGCTAAGGTGGGGCCAGATTGAGAACCTCAGAACAAGGGCAGAGATCAGGGCTTACTTAGCAAGCCCATCACAGTCTGAGGGGCTCTGAGATGCTGGAGGCTGGGTGGGCCTTACTCCACATGTACGGAATAATCATCTCAAAGGATGGGCTCCAGGCAGTTGTAATGAAGCAGAACCCTGTGGAGACCGCTTAAGGAAACTATGGCAGGAGATGAGATTGGAGAAAGTTCTCATGTAAGCCACACAAAGAAACAGGAGCTCTTGCTCAAGGGTAATGGGGAGACAGGCAGACAAGTGACGATTCTGTAAGCAAATAGGTTAGGAGGACGCTTGAGAAAGAGAGCCAGGAATGGCTTTCTTGACATAAGAGGAGCCATTTTGGCCTAAGCCCTGTTGTGATCCAAGCAGAGCTGCAATGCTTGCCCTTGAACAAGCCTCAGTAATTAACGCCCTTAAGGGAACACAGGAGTCCAGGAAGGAACAAAAGGCAATCATACAACAAACTGATAAAGCAAGGTCCTAGTTCCTTCTCAAGGGATATACATAATAATAATACATCTTTGAGTTTTGCAGGAACTAAGGCGCCCACCCAGGTGAAGGATGGAATGATAATGTTGACATTTCTGACTTGAGTCAACTAAAGTTTGGACTCTGTGGACCTTTGCCCCAATTCTATGCTGAATTCTCCTTTCGCTCAAGCTCCTTCATGAATATGCCTGTACTCTTAGCCTAAAATTTCCCCAGTTTTGCTGTTGGGGAGACACTGCTTTGGGAAAGATCACCAGTGTTCTCCTTACTGGAACCTGAGTGAGCACTGTGACTCCGTAACTTGAACTGGTAACCTCTACACCGGACAGCCAGCCTGAGGACAGGAAAAACCTGGGCCTTTGCTCACCAGCATGTCCCTCCTTCACTCCACAGCATCCAGCAAGGTGCCCAGCTCATAACAGGTACTCCCGAAACCATATGGAACAAATAAATCACTGATATGGATTACAGCTACAGATTCTCCCAGGAAAGGACCCTGCATCCAGTAAGAAGTATTCTGAGGAGCAGACTAGCTCTTTCAGATTTGCTGTTTGAGAAATTCAAGGATGACCCTTCAAAGAGAGTAGAATTACAACAACTCCACCAGTTCAAAAACATTGTGTCACCCCAAATCTTTATGCCCACTAAGGCTCCCCAACACTTCAGCCAACTTTGGCCCCTCCAGCTCCTCTCTCCAGTCTCAAGATGACTTTCAAAATGTCAGCTTATCTCCCCCTTGCCCTCTCCTCCACCCAACTCCCACAGACTTTGTTCCTTTCTCACTGATGCTCTTGCTTAAAATGGTTTTCCCCTTGGTGGCATTATATGTCTCTTTCCTGTCTCTTCTGGAGAACCTACCCATGGTCCCTAACCCTACCCAGGGTCTAATCACTGCTTCAACTCTGAATGCCCACAGTACCTACATATGTGGCTGAGGCTTCTTCCTGTTTTTATTCCATCTCCTCCATTTGACCCTTGCATATCATTCTGATATCAGATTTCAAACACCAAATGCATACCTCCTTTATAGCCCCCTTCACTCACATTTGCATAAGCACCACCTCCACTGCAGAAGTTCCTACTTACACTCACTGTTGACTACAGGTGAAAAGCACTCCACCCATACGGCAACTGCATCTATGAAAACAACATTAGCTCTACCCTGTGTGACTGGTTACCTAGAACTTGGAGGTTTTTCTGGAGAGAAGCAAAGCATCTTTCCAATGAATGCGGAAGGACTCACCCTCATAGGAATCAGAGGCAAGCTGCCAAATTTTAAAAAACAGGTATATAGGGACTTTTCTGGTGGTTCAGGGGCTAAGATTCCAAGTTCCCAGTGCAGAGGGCCTGGGTTCTATCCCTGACTGGGGTACGAGATCCCTCATACAACAACTAAGTGTTTGCCTGCTCCAACTAAAGATCTGGTGCAGCCAAATAAATATTTCTTAAATAAATAAAAACAAGAGCATAGCCTTCAAGAAACACGTTGTATATTCATTAAACAAATCATCATGTCAAAATTTCCAGGCTTGAAGGCAATGAAGGGAGAAGAGCAAGTTGCTGGAGGGAAAAAAGCCTGTAGGTACTATTGTTGTGCAGTCCGACTCTTTGTGACCCCCATGGACTGCAGTACGCCAGGCCTTCCTGTCCCTCACTAACTAGTAGACACTATTATCTTTGGTCAAAGCCCAGATGAAAAGAGTCAAAAGGCATCCATGGATCTAGAAAGTTGCATAAGTTAGTAATATTCTTTTAAGATAGGCAACTGAAATAAAGCAGAGAAAGGGAACTTAAATTTCTAATTCTCAATGTCACAGACCCACAATATTGTTCAAGACTTGCTGAAGAGAAGGAAGAAACTTTTCTTCCCTGGTGGCTCAGACAGTTAAGAATCTGTCTGCAATGTAGTAGACCCAGGTTGGGCTCCATCCTTGAGTGGGGAAGATCCCCTGAAGAACAGAAGGCAACCCACTCCAGTACTCTTGCCTGGGAAAATCCCATGGACAGTGGAGCCTGGCGGTCTACAGTTCATGGGGTTCCAAAGAGTCCAACAGGATTGAGCAGACTAACGATTTCACACTTTCACTTTCATCTGTACAATGACCCATTTTGGTTTTAAAATTCAGTCTTATTTCTGCCTCAAATGATTCCTTCTCCTTCTCAACCATCCTAACACTGCACCACCTTCAGCGGAGTGGATGTAGGGGTCGATCAGCAAGAAATAAAATGTGGGGTCAGCTGTGGGAAGAAGGGTCTATTTGGGGAGGAGTCCTAACCCTTTGCTCTGGCTCTCTCTGAGCTCTTATGGGCCCTGCTGACGGCGGGCACTTCCAGGTTAAGTTCTCCAGGGCATGAGAGGTCCCTCTGGAAGTTCAGCCACACTTCCTGGCAGAGCCCCAGCACTGATCACATGGGGAGCACCCCTGGCCGGTTCGTAGTTGTCTCGAGCAAGGCTGTGGTCATCCATCTCTGCTGCCCTCCCTGCCATCTCTTGGTCTGTGGGTATATAAATGTTTCTTTCCCACCTCACTGGAGCGGGAACGTGAGGTGTGGTGGGGATGCTGGGTGCAGAGCCTCGACAGCCCCACGCACTACCTAGCTCCCACGGTCTTGCCCTGGTGGCACACGCGCAGGCCCGCAGGTCTGGTGGCCCGGCAGAGAATAAATATCAGGGACCCTAACCCTTTTAGGGGACCCTCTTGGGTCCTCCCACACTCGCCTTTGGGGTCTTGAAGCAGGAGAAGCAGAGGCAAGATCGCCGCACACTTCCTCCCCCATTCCAGGAAGGCGAGCCCCCCCCCCCCCAGCCCCTCTCCCGGGGCGCTGCCTGGGCTGGGGGTGTCCCTGCTGTGCCCCCCGCTGCCCACATCGGCTCTCCACCCCCCTGCCCCCACCCCCAGGCCAGTCCGGGAGTGGCAGGCGGCGCTCTTGCTTCTTCTCGGAGGCCAGACTCCAAGGATTTGTTTCCAGGGATGCCTCTGAGTCAAAGTTCTGGAAGATGGGGGAAAACGTCGCGCATGACCCATAATCTCGTCCTGTGAAATAAGTTAATGCTGAGAATGGTTTCCTGAGTTCGTGGCACTAGGGGAGACACCTGGGGCTCTTTTCTGTTTGTGAGGAAAGGACGGATCCCAGCGTGTCCTCCCGGCTTCCCGTTGCCTGCAGGGACCGGGCGTCTCCTGCTGCTCCAGACCCCGCGACCCGGTTCCCCGGGGCTGGAGAGGGGCGCTGGGGCTCACTTCCTCATGCTCAGCTCTCGGGGTGCGCGGGCCGGGCCCCTCGGGCTATAGGACGGGGGCTATAGGACGTTCTTTTCCAGCCACTAGGTGGGAGGTGTGCTGCGCGGGGCAGCCCGGGAGGAAACTCTGTTCCAGCCGTGAATTAAAGACACCGATCATGAGCAGTGGGGTAAATTCCTATCAAAAACGGACAAGAGGCATAGAAAGCTACGGGAGAACAGGCCTCCTGGGATCAGTCTATGAGTCTCGTTTGGATTCGCACTTGTTCCGTGGCTAGACAGCTTTTAATTTTTATTTTTTTTTTTTTAACTTTTAGGGGGCATGGCATGTGGGAACTTACTTCCTTCACCGGAGATCACACCCGCGCCGACTGCGGTGGAAGGGCAGAGTCTTAACCATTGCACCGCTGGGAAGGTCCCTATGGTTACAGTATTATGATGAGAGTAGGCCTGTGCTAGGGGGAAGCCTGCCTCCCCTACATAGGGGGATGGAGTAGGGGCCAGAGGGCGGTTGTACTTAAAAAGTTCGATCATCTGTATTGCCAGTCACCTGAGGGGTACATGCATCCTCAGAACCTGAACTGAGATAAAATATAATAATTTTTTATTATTATAAAAATAATAGCTACCATCTGTTGAACACTCGTCTATGCCAGGCTCCATCTTAAATGGTTATCAAATACAATCTCACGTAGCCTCCACAGCACCATGAATACAAGCAAGCAAGCTGGGACACAGAGAAGTCAAGCAACTTGTCCAAGGTCACACAGCCAGTATGCAGGCGTGTGTGCCTCTGAACGTGAGTGATTTCCCTTCAGAGCCCCAGTTCTGAGCCTCTGCCGTATTCATTGCACCCTGGTGTAGGCAGGATTCTTTGGAGTTGGGGGTGCAGCAGTATAACCTGCGGAATTAGAATAAAACTCACCAGCCAGAGGAGCAGAAAGAGGTTCATTGTAAGGTCCATGCCTTTTTTTACTTACACATTTTTTTCCGGTTTGTGGTCGCAGTTGCACACCCTTTTTAGTTTAGTTAGGGAATTTGTGAGAATGGGGTTTTTGCACTTGGATCAGACTGACACAAAGGGATCAGGGTGCCTGTGACCGGCGTCATGATGACAAGGCAGGTCTGTCATGCTGTCTTCATCTGGACATGCCTCTCCATGGCCGAGGTTGAAGCTCCTAGTTTGAATTTGTTGGAGAACACAAATATATACACTACTATTTATAAACTAGATAACCAAAAAGAACTTACTGTATAGTGCAAGGGAACTCTACTCAATATTCTGCGATAACCTATATGGAAAATAATTTGAAAAAGAATACACACATGTACGTGAATAACAGAATCACTGTGAAACTAATACATTGTAAATCAACTATACTCTGATATAAAAATTTTAAAAATCAACTTTAAAGCTAGAACAAAAATTGCCAAAAAATTCCAGAAGAAAGCCTTTGTAGCTAAGTCAGTAAAGAATCTGCCTACAGTCCAGGAGACCCGAGTTTGATTCCTGGGTTGGGAAGATCCCCTGGAGAAGGAAATGGAAACCCACTCCAGTGTTCTTGCCTGGAGAGTCCCATGGACAGAGGAACCTGGCAGGCTACAGTCCATGGGTCACAAGAGTCAGACAAGACTTAGTGACTAAACCATCACCCACCACCACCTCAGTAGAACTTTGGTAATTGACGGAGTGTATCGCCCACCAGGCTCCTCTGTCCATGGGATTCTCCAGGCAAGAATACTGAAGCAGGTTGCCACTGCTTTCTCTAGGGGATCTTCCAGACCCAGGGATTGAACCTGCATGTCTTATGTCTCCTGCACTGGCCAGCAGGTTCTTTACCACTAGTGCCACCTGGGAAGCCCATATATATGTAGGTCTGACTCCCCAGTGAAATAAATACTCATTTTTATAACTAGTCATGTACTTTATATTCTTTTTTAAAAGAAAAGTCCCAGAAATTGTAGAAGCTTCAGATCCTACAGGACCCAAGGTTTTCCTGATGCCCAGGGCTGCAGAGGTGTCCTGGACTTCAGCAACCCAGTAGTGATGTCCTCTCATCACTGGCTGGCTTTTCTAGAGGAGTTTTATCTTTACCCTCTATTGTCCTGTGGCAGTATGCCTGACTTTAATAGTATTGATACTGACATTTATTTCTTAATTCCCTTCTTATTTGTTTAGGGCTAGAAAATCACATACTAAAGTTTTTTAGAATTACATTAAAACTCGAATATATATATGAAATTCTCATAAAAAGATGGAACCTTGCCATTGGCAGAGAAAGACAAATATATGATTTCACTTATATGTGAAATCTACAACCAGAACAAAGATGAGAAGACAGAAACAGACTCAGACACAGAGAACCACCTGGTGGTTACTAGGGGGGTGAGCTGGGGGTTGGGTGAAATGTTTGAATTGGATTAAGAAATACAAACTTCCAGTTATAAAACAAATAAGTCACAGGGATGTAATGTACAGCCCAGGGAACACAGTCAATAATACCGTAATAACTTTGTACACCGACAGATGGTTACTGGACTTTCTAGAGTGATCAATCTGTAGTGCACATAAATGTCAAAACACTATGCTATACACCTGGAACTAATGTATACTGTATGTCAATTATGCTTCAATTAAAAAAGGACACATCGTAAAAAAAACCAACTCTGAGTAAGACTTCAACAAATTTCCTTGTGCTCGAACACGATGTCTAGAATTTGGTTCTGCTCACTCCCCAGCTCAGAGAGTTGATGTTCCTCCAGAAGTTACTACCACACAAAGTAGATTCGTATATTCTCCTTGTTAACAAAAGGAGACATTTTGTAAGAGGAAGTAGGCTGTTAGGAGTTGATAAATGTTAAGATGGATTCTAAGCCTGTAAGCTGCTTCTCATACTGATTCATACTGTTCATGGGGTTCCCAAGGCAAGAACACTGAAGTGGTTTGCCATGCCCTTCTACAGAGAGCCACGTTTTGTCAGAACTCTCCACCATGACCCATCCGTCTTGGGTGGCCCTACACGGCATGGCTCATAGTTTCATTGAGTTAGGGAAGGTTGTGGTCTATGTGATCAGATTGGTTAGTTTTCTGTGATTGTGGTTTTCAGTCTGTCTGCCCTCTGATGGAGATGAATAAGAGGCTTATGGAAGTTTCCTGATGGGAGAGACTGACTGTGGGGGAAAGTGGGTTTTGTTCTGATGGGAGGGGCCATGCTCAGTAAATCTTTAATCCAATTTTCTCTTAAAGGGCAGGGTTGTGTTTCCTCCCTGTTTTCTCACCTGAGGCCAAACTATGGTGGAGGTGATGAAGATAACCTCCTTCAAAAGGTCCCATGCAGGCCGTGCTGCATGCAGTGCCCCCAACCCTGCAGCAGGACACCGCTGACCCACACCTCTGCCAGAGACTCCTGGACACTCATGGGCAAGTCTGGGTCAGTCTCTTGTGGGGGTCACAGCTCCGTTCTCCTGGGTCCTGGTGCACACACGTTTCTGTTTGTGCCCTCCAAGAGTCTGTTTCCCAGACCTGTGAAAGTTCTGGTGGCTCTGTGGTGTGGTTAATGGTGACCTCCTCCAAGAGGGCTTATGCCATACCCAGGTCTGCTTCACCCAGAGCCCCTGTCCCTGTGGCAGGCCACTGCTGACCCGTACCTCTGCTGGAGACACTCAAACACAGTTCTGTCTCAGTCTCTGTGGGGTCTCTGGGTCCTGGTGTGTACAAGGTTTGAGCCTTCTGAGCATCTCTGGTGGGTATGGGGTTTGATTCTAAATGGGATTTCGCCCCTTCTACAGTCTTGCTGGGGCTTTTCCTTTGGCCTTGAATGTGGGGTATCTCCAAAGATGGAGAAGCTCTACACAGTCAGCAAAAACAAGACTGGGAGCTGACTGTGACTTGATCAGGAACTCCTTATCACCAAATTCAGACTTAAATTGAAGAAAGTGGGGAAAACCGCTAGACCATTCAGGTATGACCTAAATAAAATCCCTTGTGATTATATAGTGGAAGTGAGAAATAGGTTCAAGGGATTAGATCTGATAGACAGAGTGCCTGAAGAACTATGGATGGAAGTTCATGACATTGTACAGGAGGTAGGGATCAAGACCATCCCCGAGAAAAAGAAATGTAAAAAAGCAAAATGTTTATGTGAGGACGCCTTACAAAATAGCTGAGAAAAGAAGAGAAGTAAAAGACAAAGAAGAAAGGAAAGATATATCCATTTGAAAACAAAGTTCCAAAGAATGGCAAGCAGAGATAAGAAAACCTTCCTCAGTGATCAATGCAAAGAAATAGAGGAAAACAATAGAGTGGGAAAAACTAGAGATCTCTTCAAGAAAATTGGAGATACTAAGGGAACATTTCATGCAAAGATGGGCACAATGAAGGACAGAAATGGTAGGGACCTAACAGAAGCAGAGGTGGCAAGAATACACAGAAGAACTATACCAAAATGATCTTCATGACCCAGATAATCACAATGGTGTGATCACTCACCTAGAGCCAGACATCCTGGAATGCAAAGTCAAGTGATCCTTAGGAAGCATCACTACAAACAAAGCTAGTGGAGGTGATGGAATTCCAGTTGAGCTATTTCAAATCTGAAAAGATGATGCTGTGAAAGTGCTGCACTCAATATGCCAGAAAATTTGGAAAACTCAGCAGTGGCCACAGGACTGGAAAAGGTCAGTTTTCATTCCAGCCCCAAGGAAAGGCAATGCCAAAGAATGTTCAAACTACCAAACAATTGCACTCATCTCACACGCTAGTAAAGTAATGCTTAAAATTCTCTAAGCCAGGCTTCAACAGTATGTGAACCATGAACTTCCAGATATTCAGGCTGGTTTTAGAAAAGGTAGAGGAACCAGAGATCAAATTGCCGGCATCTGTTGGATCATCAAAAAAGCAAGAGAGTTCCAGAAAAACATCTATTTCTGCTTTATTGACTATGCCAAAGCCTTTTACTGTGTGGATCATGACAAACTGTGAAAAATTCTTCAAGAGATGGGAATACCAGATCACCTTACCTGCCTCCTGAGAAATTGTATGCAGGTCAGGAAGCAACAGTTAGAACTGGACATGGAACAACAGACTGGTTCCAAATTGGGAAAGGAGTATGTCAAGGCTGTATATTGTCACCCTGCTTATTTAACTTATATGCAGAGTACATCATGAGAAATGCTGGACTGGATGAATCACAAGCTGGAATCAAGATTCCCAGGGGAAATATCAATAACCTCAGATATGCAGATGACACCACCCTTATATCAGAAAGTGAAGAAGAACTAAAGAGCCTCTTGATGAAAGTGAAAGAGGAGAGTGAAAAAGTTGACTTAAAACTCAACATTCAGAAAACTAAGTTCATGGCATCTGGGTCCCATCACTTCATGGCAAATAGATGGAGAAACAATGGAAACAGTGACAGACTTCATTTTGAGGGGATCCAAAATCAGTGCAAATGGTGACTGCAGCCATGAAATTAAAAGATGCTTACTCCTTGGAAGAAAAGTTATGGCCAAGCTAAATAGCATATTAAAAAGCAGAGACATTATTTTACCAACAAAGGTCTGTCTAGTCAAACAAAGCTCTGGTTTTTCCAGCAGTCATGTATGGATGTGAGAGCTGGACCATAAAGAAAGCTGAGCACTGAAGAACTGATGCTTTTCAACTGTGATGTTGGAGAAGACTCTCGAGAGTCCCTTGGACTGCAAGGAGATCCAACCAGTCCATCCTAAAGGAGATCAGTCCTGGGTGTTCACTGGAAGGACTGATGCTGAAGCTGAAACTCCAATACTTTGGCCACCTGATGGGAAGAACTCACTCATTTGCAAAGACTCTAAAGCTGGGAAAGGTTGAAGGTGACAGGAGAAGGGGATGACAGAGGATGAGATGGTTGGATGGTATCACGGACTTAATGGGCATGAGTTTGAGTAAACGCCGGGAAGTTGGTGATGGACAGGGATGCCTGGCATGCTGCAGTCCATGGGGTCGCAAAGAGTCGGACACGGCTGAGCGACTGAAAGGAGCTGAAGCTGCTTCTCACAGCCCTGCTGATTCTCCAAGGAGCACCACGCACTTTGCGTTTCCAGGCTCTGGGAGCACGTGGCTTGCGCGTTTCAGGCTCTACTGGAAGAGGCTGCCTGAGCTTTAACAAGTCCCTCCCCTCCCTGCGCTCCTCCGCCTCCTCAAGCCTGGGGCTCCGAGGTCCAGCCGGCCCGTCGGCCGGGCGGGAGGCGCAGACTCTCACAGGTGCTATGCGGCCCGGGGCCTGCAGGGGGCGGCGGAATCGATGAGAACCGCAGAGGCCCGCGGCCAGGCTCAGAGCGGCTCACCAAGATGCTTTCCAACCCTTCCTCTCTTTCTCCACCCTACATCTGATGTAGACATAGATACCAGTAATGAATAATAAGTACTGTTAGTATTCACGGGCTGTAATACATAGTTGTTATTAGCAATAACCTATTTTCTTATCACACTTTAGTCCTAATCTAGACACTCTTTTTACCAGTTGCCTGACTTCACCTCAATGTTGGTCAAGACCAACACTTTCCCTGATTGGACCTGGGATGGCCGTGGCAGGGGGAAGGACCAGCCCCACTTGGCGTGTCTCTAATGGGCACAGCCTGACTCACAGGTTTCATGTCTAGCAAGCCCTTGGGCACATTTCCACTCCAACGCTCATGGCTCTAGCGATAAGTCTTACCATGTGTTTGTACTTCCACCCGGGCTGCTGAGCTGTAGGACACTGGGTACCAGACCAGGGAAACCCACACTCATCTCAGGCAGGGACAGAGGAGAAAAAGACTCCACAGATAAAGCTTTTCTTGTATTAGTGACCAGGAGGCAGCGGATGTAGTGACAAGCACGTGGGTTCAAGATAAGATACTTGAAATGAGCAGTGACATCATCTCTGCTCCCCCTCCCCTGTCCTGCGCTGGGCAACAGGCTTACTCGAGGAGATCTTGCTTAACAGACTTGCGTGTTCTCATTTGTTTTTTTAGATAACTTGCTGTACTGCACTCTGCATAGACCATCAGGCTCCAGCAGGCCCACCGGGCTCATCTGCTCATCACCACATGCCTGCAGGCGCGTGTTGCGCTGATGCTGGCGTTCACCTAGTCACTCGCCGGACTGGAATGAGCCACCAACGCGTGTCCGAAGTGGTGTTGGCATCGTTTCTGGAAAAGCAAGTTGTCAGGGTCTTTGCCGCTGAGGGTTACAGTTGTGGGGTGGGGGTGGGGGGTTGGTTCCCAGTGCAATTCTCTGAGTGCTGTGAAAATGGGGGGGCACAGGGGCCACCCAAAGCACCCCTGATCCCTACTTGGACCGACATTTAAGGAGACAGCTCTTGCAGGGTGAGTAGGAGACGGCCAGATGGAGAAAAGTCAAGGGGGTATTTTGGGGTAAGAACAGCATGGCCAGGGACTTCCTGGGTGCCCCAGTGGTTAAAACATCACCTTCCAAATGGAGGGGGTACAGGTTCGATCCTTTGGAGCGGGGGGGCGCTAAGATCCCACAGACCTCAGATCCAAAAACACAAAACATGAAACAGAAGCAGTATTGGAACAAATTCAACAAAGGCTTCAAGGCAATGTGCTGTACTGTGCTAAGTCGCTCTAGTCGTGTCCGACTCTTTGCGACCCCGTGGACTGTAGCCCGCCAGGCTCCTCTGTCCATGGGATTCTCCAGGCAAGAACACTGGAGTGGGTTGCCATGCCCTCCTCCAGGGGATCTTCCGGACCCAGGGATCGAACCCACATCTCTTATGTTTCCTGCATTGGCAAGTGGATTCTTTACCACTAGCACCACAGCCAGATCCCAAGATCCTAGTCCTCTGCCCAGGAAATGAACCTGGGCAGCCTGGATGAAAAACAGGAATCCTAGTCACTAGTTTGTCCACGTCAAAACATAAACAATTCATTATATATAAATATGGCTCAGTATTTGGGGTTCACTCCCAGAAGGCCTCCAGGGACACGGCTTTTGCTGGTGGTGTTAAGGCCGTGGATACGTCTTGCTGGACACACTGGTCATGAAGGTGTTGAGCACACAGCGTCCGTCAACATTTACGAGAAAAACCGGAACACTCTCCTCCTCTGGGGGCGTGGGACGGAAGCAGAGAGAATCATGGAGGACCAAGCAGAGGTGGTGGGCAATGGGTAGAGGATTTGGGATTTTTGCCTTGAAGTTTTGTGGGAAAAGTTGGAAAGCTAACCTGACCCCCTGTGAGGCTCCAGAAGTTTCGACGGCTTAGGATCTCCAACACTCGCTTAGCTTCTGGAGGATTAAGACTTTAATCCTGAACATGACTTTTTGAAAAGTCACAGAATCCAGTTTCTTCTGGCTTGTTCAGATGTGATAGAGTTTGTGTTGGCCTGAGACAAAAACTAAATTCCTAAGCTGGGGGAGTGGGGCGGGGAGCAGGGTGCTTAGGCAGGATTAGTCCTCCTCTGAGTTTCAACCTCAGCAGCCCAGTGTTTCCTTAACTGATCAGAGCAAAGAGGGCTCTGAGATTTTCCACCCTCAGCCCAGCTTTCCCTCCTGCTGAACTTCTGAGAAATAGCTCCCTGCCCTCTGTGGTTTGGTGCTGCTTACTCCTTAGATCCAGTGGCCAGTGACCAGCCTTAGTGTCTTCCCTTCAAGAAAGCCTTTTCCCCATTCATGCCAGAAAGCAACAGAGAATTCATGAAAAATGGAGTGGAGCCAGAAATGTTGATTCTTGTTCTTTGGCCAAATGATGACATAAGACCAAGGTTTTTATTCTCAGAAGCTGTTTAACAGAATGTAGAAAAAGAAGTTTTAAAAGCATGAGGAAGGAGGTTTTGAGAATTGAGATTTTGCTTGAAGTGTTTACATTATGTACTGTTCTTCTGATTCAGGTCCCCAGTGACCTTGCAGGGGCCAATGGAGTTTCTTCATGAATTTTGAGGAAAAGTTCTAATTATAATCAGTGCTCTCCAGAGAGCCTTATGGCCAAAGTGAGCCATACCTGAGGGAATGTTATGAATAAAACTCAAGAACTTTAAGTCCTTACTTTTTTCTGATGCCGAAAACCCAGCACTGGTGTTGAATTAAATCTCAGAGTGAGAGTTTTAGGTGGAGTAGAAGAAAATAGCTTTATTGCTTTGCCAGGCGAAGGAGACACAGTGGGTTTCTGCCCTTGAATACTGAGTCCCCATCCAGGAGGTTTTGCTGAGAACTTTCATAGCAATAGTTCAGGGTTTAGGTTGCTGGTAAGGATCAGGGCGTGTGTAGGGCCTGCACCCCTAGCCTCCAGGTTTTCGGATGAGCTTGTGAAAGTGTGCTCAGTCATGAGCTGACTCTTCAGGAATACTGGAGTGGGGAGCCATTTCCTTCCCCAGGGGAACTTCCTGACCCAGGGATCGAACCCCTGGTCTCCTGCATTGCAGGCAGACGCTTTACCATCTAAGCCACCAGGGGAACCTTCTGGTTCCTTTATTGTGGCATCAGATAGTCTTCTCTGGAATGAAGAATGCTGACATCTTTGATTTCTTGGGAGTTTTGGTTCTATAGTAAAGTAAAGTCACTCAGTCATGTCCGACTCTTTGCGACCCCATGGACTATAGCCTACCAGTCTCCTCTGTCCATGGGATTTTCCAGGCAAGAGTACTGGAGTGGGCTGCCATTTCCCTCTCCAGGGGATCTTCCTGACCCAGGGATCGAACCCGGTCTATAGAGAGCTTAACTGTGTTCTGTGTACCCTTGAGGTGGAGCCCGGACCCTGCCCTGAGGCCACACTATTGTTCCTAGGCTGCTTCTCCCTCGTGCCTGCATCCCCTCCCTTCCCTGGTTAGCAACTGTTAGAATCTGCTCTTTGGAACTCATGCAAGTCCATGGAGGCTGGAGTCTGTTCCCTCCAAAGAAGAAACAGTGGGGACACAGAAAGTCTTCCATGCCTAGGATTCCCACAGGGTCGTGCTCGGCTTCCTTACCAAGGAAATGTAGGAGGAAATGGCGAAGGAGACAAAAGACAGTAACCAGAACAAGGGGATATCTTCAAGGGCTCCTCCTTCAATGGAGCCGAAACTCCATTAAATACCACCGTTGCTCTGTAACCTCTGAACTCAGAAAAGTTTCCTTTGAGGGACTTAGCTGGCAGTCCAGTGGTTAGGGCATCCTAACCTGCTTCTCCTGCAGGGGGCTTGGGCTCCCTCCCTGTTGGGGGAACTTGTAAGGCGTGGCAAGCATGCACACACAAAAACTCCTCTGAGATCTGCTCTCCTCTCTTTCATAACCCTTGAACTACATTTAAGCCCACATGAAGCTACCTTGTTCCTGATGGTATTTGGTCTAAGGCTGCCAGTTTGGGGAAACTTTTGTACCTTATTGCTGATTTAGGCAACTCTGAGGATTACTGAGTGTTGGGTGGAGTGTTTGAAATAAGATTAAGCTATAGCAAAGCTAATTGTTGCTTCAGCTTGAATGGATGAGGGATGGGCCAGGGTGGGGAAAGGGGGAAGGGAAAGTCCTGCCTTCTTTGCCCTCAGGAACTGCTTTTGAAAAGTAAACACCATAGCTCCCTGCCTGAACTTGGAGAGTGAGTTTGGAAATCGGTTGGTGAGTCTTTGGCATTATAGCAAAGACAGCTTCAAATGTAACGTGGCATCTTCTCATGAGATCACACAGCTACTGTCACAAGAGGCCTTTTGTTGCTGGAAGATCTGTTTTCTGATGTGATGTCAACCAAGTCTTCCTTTTCTACCTGGGAATGCCCTGACCTGCAACCCACCCTGTATCTTGGTGCTAAATGCAATTGTTATAGGAAGAGGAACCCCTTACAGAGCCCGAGAATGGTCTCTTGTCCAACATTTGGAAGTGAATTGTTGGAGGAGACACACAAGCTGACAAAACAAGAGATTTTATTGGGAAGACGTGCCGTGGTGGAGAGCAGCGGGGTTGGGGAACCCTGGACAAGTGCTCTGCCACATGGCTCATGTTCTAGGGTTTTATGGTGATGGGATTAGTTTCCTGGTTGTTTTTGGCCAATCATTCTGACTCAGAATATCCCTCCTGGTGGCACACGCATTGCTCAGCCAAGATGGATGCCAGTGAGAAGGATTCTGCGTCATGGTTGGACAGGTAGTGTCTCCTTTTGACCTTTCCCAAACTCTTCCAGTTAGTGGTGGCTTGTTAGTTCCATGTTCCTTCCCAGGACCTCCTGTTGTAAAATAGCTCATGCAAATGGTTACTATGGTGCCTGGCTAGGGTGGGTGGTTTCAGTCAGAGTGCTTCCCCTAACACAACTCCTCTGCAAAAAGATATATCTGTTAAGAGAAATCAAGATTATGTCTACAACAATGCACAAGGCATAGAGAACACCTCTTGGAAGGCATTCTTACTATATTTACACCATAATTGTAACAAACTGCCTTTTTGTTCAAGTGGTTCATGAGGCCACATTTGCTATTAGGTGTGTCCTTTGGGTCAGGCAGGTGGCAGGCAGCATAGCTGCGGTTGCCTGTACCTGGCTACCCCACTTCCGTGCTGTGAACTCTCATTTCTGAGTCTTTCTGGACAAGGGGTTTCCATAGAAGTTTCCAGTTAGGTTGGGTGAGAGGCACCTCTTAAAAGTCAGTGTGACCCCTACATGTGCAGTTTGGTCCCACAGTGTGCCCTCTAAGACAGTGACTCTCAAACTTTGCTGCAACTTGTAGGTACCTGGGGAGTTTTTGTAACTCCCAGTTGAATCAAATTACCTTTGTTGCAGGAAGGGTGACCCTTTCCAGGTCTGAGAATGGGCTCTTGTTTAACACTCAGAAATAAATTGTCCAAGGGGACACGTGTACTGATAAAACAAGAGACTTTATTGGGAAGGGGCACTAGGTGGAGAACAGGAGGCTGAGGGAACCCAGGAGAACTGTTCTGCCATGTGGCTAGCTGTCTTCGGTTTTATGGTGATGGGATTTGTTTCTGGTTGTCTCTGGCTGATTGTTCTTACTCAGGGGCCTTCCTGAGTAATGATGGCACAGCCATCACTCAGCCAGGATGAATTCCAGCAAGGATTCTGGGAGGTTGGCAGGACTTATTTTTATTTTCGTTACTCTAGGAGGTGGGTCATAGAGGATCTTGTTGTGATTTATGTCTTTGTTGAGTGTTCTGCCTTTGTTTTCCTCTAAGAGTTTTATAGTTTCTGGTCTTACATTTAGGTCTTTAATCCATTTTGAATTTATTTTTATGTGTGGTGTAAGGGAGTGTTCTAATTTCATTTTTTTACATGTAGCTGCCCAGTTTTCCTAACACCACTTATTGAAGAGACTGTCTTATTTTCCATTGTATATTTTTGCTTCCTTTGTCAAAGATAAGGTGCCCATAAGTGTGTGGGTTTATCTCTGGGCTTTCTATCTTCTTCCATTGGTCTATATTTCCATTTTTCTACAAATACCATACTGTCTTGGTGACTGTAGCATAGTATAGCCTGAAGTCAGGAAGGTTAATTCCTCCAGCTCCATTCTTCTTTCTTAAGACTGCTTTGGTTATTCAGGATCTTTTGTGTTTCTATACAAATTGTGAAATTGTTTGTTCTAGTTCTGTGAAAAATGCCATTGGTAGTTTGATAGGAATTGCATTGAATCTATAGATTGCTTTGGGTAGTATGGTCATTTTCACAATATTTATTCTTCCAATCCAAGAAGATGGTATATCTCTCTATCTGTTTGTGTCATCTTTAATTTCTTTCATCAAGTGTTATAGTTTTCTGCATACAGGTCTTTTGTCTCTTTAGGTGAGTTTATTCCTAAGTATTTTAATCTTTTTGTTGCAATGGTGAATGAGATTGTTTCATTAATTTCTTTCTGACTTTTCATTGTTAGTGTATAGGAGTGCAAGGGATTTCTGTGTATTAATTTTGTATCCTATGACTTTGCCATATTCATTGATCAGTGCTAGTAACTTTCTGGTTGCATCTTATCATGTCATCTGCAAACAGTGAGAACTTTACTTCTTCTCTTCCAATATGGATTCCTTTTATTTCTTTTTCTTCTCTGATTGCTGTGGCTAGGACTTCTAAAACTATGCTGAACAGTAGTGGCAAGAGTGGGCACCCTTGTCTTGTTCTTTATTTTAGAGGAAATGCTTTCAATTTTTCACCATTGAGAATAATATTTGCTGTGGGTTTATCATATATGGCCTTTGCTATGTTGAGGTATGTTCCTTCTCTGTCTATTTTCTGCAGAGTTTTTATCATAAATGCCTGTTGAATTTTGTCAAAAGTTTTCTCTGCATCTATTGAGATGATCATATGGTTTTTATCTTTCAGCTTGTTAATATAGTATGTCACATTGATTGACTTGTGTATATTCAAGAATCCTTGCATCCCTGGGATAAAGCCCACTTGGTCATGATGTATGATCTTTTTAATGTGTTATTTTATTCTGTTTGCTAAATTTTGTTGAGAATTTTTGTGTCTCTGTTCATCAGCGATCTTGGCATGTGATTTTCTTTCTATTTTTTTGGTTTAGGTATTAGGGTGATGGCCTCATAGAATGAGTTTGGGAGCTTCCCTTCCTCTGCAACTTTCTAAGGGAGTTTGAGTAGGATAGGTGTTAGCTCTTCTCTAAACTTTTGGTAGAGTTCACTTGTGATGTCATCTGGCCCTGGGCTTTTATTTGCTGGAAGATTTTTTTTTATAGTTTTTTTATTATTATATTTTTGATTTCTGTGTCTGTGATTGGTCTGTTCATACTTTCTACTTCTTGGTTCAGTTTTGGAAGGTTGCACTTTTCTAAGAATTTGTGCATGTCTTCCAGGCTGTCCATTTTATTGGCATATAATTGCTCATAGTAGTCTCTTATGATCCTTTGTATTTCTGTGTTGTCTGTATAACTTCTCCTTTTTCATTTCTGATTTTACTGAGTTGAGTCTTTTCCCTTTTTTCCTTGATGAGTCTGGCTAATGGTTTGTCAATTTTATTTATCTTCTCAAAGAACCAGCTTTTAGTTTTATTGATCTTTGCTGTTGTCTCATTTCTTTTTCATTTATTTCTGCTCTGATCTTTAAGATTTCTTTCCTTCTACTGACTTTGGGATTTCTTTGTTCTTCTTCTAGTTGCTTTAGGTGTAAGGTTGAGTTGTTTATTTGATGTCTCTCTTGTTTCTTGAGGTAGGCTTGTATTGCTATAAACTTCTCTCTTAGCATTGCTTTTACTGCATCCCATAGGTTTTGCATTGTCGTGTTATCATTGTCATTTGTTTCTAGGCATATTTTGATTTCTTCAGTGACCTATTGGTTATTCAGAAGCATATTGCTTAGCCTCTGTATGTTTCTGTCTTCTAAAATTTTGTTCCCTGTAGGTGACATCTACTCTTGTAGTGCTGTGGTCAGAAAAGATTCTTGAAATGATTTTACTTTTTTTTAAATTTGCCAAAGCAAATGCACAAATTTTCTAAAATCCCACTACCAAAAGAAAGTCCTTCTAAACACCTCCCAAACAGCTCTCTACAAATGTGTGTGTGTCTGACTATACATTTTCACAGAATTGGGACCTAAAGTTCATGCAGCTTTTTAAAAATGTCTTAATCACTATTTTTTTTAAATTGAGGTATAGTTGATTCACAATGTGTTAATTGCTGCTGTGCAACAAAGTGACTCATTTGTACAAATACATACATTCTTTTTTAATGTATTCTTCTCCATTATGGTTTATCATAGGCTATTGAATACATAGTTTTGAGACTAGTTTTCCTTTCAGTCAACAATTATTCCTGGACTTGCTCTGTGTCAGTGAATTTACAGCCACATCATTTTCAATGTTTGCAGCACATTCCATTGTATATATGTATATACCACAATTTGACCAGCCTTTTATAAATAAAGCTGCTAACAGCTATCTTGTCTGTATCCCTCTTTTTTTTTTTTTTTTTCTTTTGAGCATATTCCTCAGGTCTCTTGAGATGTACCTGGGAGGGGTTGCTGGGCTATAGGCTGTCAGTCTCCTCTAATATGACATTGAGATGGTTTCTCCTTTTTGTTTTCTCAAGCAATTCTGCAATGATTCTTGTTCTGCTAACAATGTAAGTTCTGCAAGGACAAGTGCCTTTTCTGTTTGCTTCATAGTTGAATTCCAAATGTCTGTGTTGCTATTGTCAACATATATTGGCTGAAATAACTGAACAAACATGGATTTCTTTCACATTTGTAGGAATACAGTCAGCTCTTGACTCAAAGTTTTCATTGCTCTGCCCACGTCCAAGGATGACCACGACAATACTCCATAAGTATTGATTTGGAGGTTACAAATAAATTTTAGTGAGCAGGCAAATTTGCAAAAACAGAATTCACAAGTAATAAAATTCCACTGTATTTCATAAGATATATTCCTAGAATCAGACTTGTTGGATAGAAGAACATGTACAGTGTAAGTACTGATAGATACTGTCAAATTTCCACCACCCATCATGGAAAGATACATTAATATACTTTTCCATCATTGGTATGTGAGCATGCTTGTCAACCCTAGACCAAATCTGTTGTTGTTGCTGTGGATATGGATTAGATTTTTTTTTTTTTTAATGGCGAAAATCACACAGGGGAACACAAAAATTACAATTGACAAACTAGGAAGGAGGTGAGGGCTGGAAAACAAGGGGAATGAGTGTCCAAAGTCTCCCAGAAGCTTTCTGGAATCTTGTTTCCTCCCAGGATCCTCCGTGCCTTGGTGCCTCCTGGACCCCTTCCAGGAGTACCACAGGGCTCAGTTTGAAAACCAGCACTGTAGGTCAAGGGATCCCCTGTACAAGGAGGTTGAGATGCACAAGACTGGTTCCTGTGGTGACCTTAGCCTGAGTGGATGCCTAGTCCTCCTCCAGCAGGGCTCCCGCAGTGGAGGAGACAACAGCTTGGATACAGTTAGGCAGCGAGAGCAGTGGCCGGGGGGCGCCGCTTCACACTTGCCGCTGGGACCTTCAGTATCCGGGCCGTCCAAGAAGGCAAACGTGCCCTCCAGCTCTCCTCCTTCTCAGCGCAAAGTCGAAGAAGAAGCACGTTCATGGAGAAGAAGTGTCCACGGGGCTGCTGCAGACCGTGTGGGAGGAACGGTTCTCCTGGACTGGCTCTCGGTCTCTGCTGGGTGAGGCTGAGGACCGTCTGGCTTGAAGGGGGACCTGGAACCCCCTCCCCAGGTCTGGAAGCCGGACCAGAGAGCCAGGATGGGGGCCTCTACCGCCACTGCCAGGGTGAGCTCCTGCTCACCATCCTGTGTTCCGTCCCCGACCCTCTCCTGGGAGGCGCTGAGGGCACCAACTTTGAGCTGTTGAACAGCTCCTGCTTGAGTAGTGACATTGCTCCATTGACCGTCTTCTGGACAGCTGACCCTTGGCCTTTGCACTAGAGCTCCGGGGCTTGGGGCTGGTTTCCAGAGGGAAGGAGGCCACTTGGTCAGCAGAGCCACCTCGCCCTCCTCCCAGCTGCGTCCGCCTGCGCTGGGCTCCTGGCAACTGCTCCTCCGACCTCTCAGGGGTGCGCTGTCGGTGCAGGAGCCCTTCTAATCCTCCTCTCCCTGCCCCTGCCCTGCCCCTGCCCCTGTCCTTCCCCTTCTCTCCCTCCCTCTTCTCCCCACCCCTCCTTATTCTCCTCTTCTTCTCCACCCCCATCCCCTCCTTCTTGACTCCCTCCTTTTCCCGCTCCCCCTTCCCCTCCTTCTTCTTCTCCCCACCTCCTACAACTCTTCCCAGTCCTCTCTGCTGTGGGAAGTGGTGCCACGCTGCCAGACACCCCAAATCTCTAACTTCCATGCTTGCCTGGTGACTGGCGTGTGGTCAGCGATGAGTAAGTGAAGGCTTGGCTGGTTGACTGAAAGAATGAATGAAGGAATGAATACTTCACTTCAGGGTCTTTACTTCCCTTCCATTGAGTTGTAGATTTTCTAGATTTCTCTGAATCTAATCTTGACAGTAGTCCCTGGATGGATTCTTTGGGTATTTCTGCCTCGACCTTTCATAAGCCCAAACAGCAGTGGGAAAGCAGGGGTTCTGAAAAGCAGAGATGGCTCGGGGGCCCAGCTTTGTCTCCACAATGGCCAAGAGCTTCTAGCAGAAAGTGCAGTTATTTTTACAAAGTAAAAATGACTGCCTCTGATATGTAATTTTTTCAATTCAGTAAATTAAAAAACATGTTTTAAACCAAAGACAACACTAATCAACACCAAAGAAATTTAAGCTTGCATTCATGTTTTCCACTGACCTTAATGAAGCAGTTGGGTTGCTGGCGCTGCCCAGCATTGGAAGAAGAAAGGGCAGCTCTGTGCTCTGTAGTCTGCTGTACTCAGTGATGGAGACAGGGGTCTCCTCATCTGCAGGCAAAATACTCTTTACTGAGCATCCACAGTTGACAAAGATAATGAATCTCTTTCCAATGTTATTCCCAATTTCATTAATAGATTATTTTATAGACTAATGCAATGATAAATTAGCTATTCAACAGCACACAATGGAATTTATGAACAAATCTGGTTAAATGCTTTTCTTGATTGCACTGCGTGTATAACATCTTTAAATAAAGGATTCTATTCTTAATTCACACCAACAATTAATGTTTGCACACAGTGTATTAATTATTTCAGTTTGCTGGGAGAAGCCCCCGTTGTTCATTGATAGGGATGAATTAGCATTTTCCTATTTTATTAATCTGGAATTTTCTGGGGAAGAGGAAAGAAAAGTGTTTTTTTTTTCCTAATTTGTGTTTTTAAATATCAAAATACTCTCTCACATTAATGATATAGTAGAGGTTAAAAAAAAAAGCACATTCAAAATTATGTGAATTTTTAATGTTATTTTTATTCATCATCTAGAACATTCTAGAAGAAAATATCCTAAAATTTTGACTGTGGAAATTTCCAGACTGTAGGCTTCCTAATGACATTTTATTTCATTTGCTTTCCTTTTTATGGATCTTTCCTCTAGGGAACACATATCATTTGTATAATGATATATGGCACCTATCTAATAAGATATACTGTGAACTTTAAAGTATTATAAAGTGTCTAGGAGTTCTGATATTCAGTAAAGTCTTACATAAGTGGACTGTAAAAATCTATCCTATCACAGAATAGAATGCTGACTATGACAAATGAATTTAACTGTATTACGGATGTATAATGTAACCTCACTGATGGGGAGGAGGGAGAAGCTGACCTAAGTAACTTCTAAAAATGGTACTTTGTGCACTGTAAGACTGAAGATAGAATGCTACATAAAGTCCTTGTTCTAGTTGGTAAATCTGTTTCTTACAGGCTGTGGGTAGAACAAATAAGTAAATACAAGTCAGAGAAAAAGTTACAGACATACAGGAGGGAAAGGTTAGAATGTCCTCTGTGGTATTCAATCAGAGCAGGAGGTATAGGCATGAAATTATGTTCATGTCCACATATACACGCAAATGGCTAGATACAGAAATAAATACACTATGTGTGCATACTTAGGTTATTAGATACAAGTGTATCTCCTTGCTGACTGTTGACAGGGCCTAGAGGAAATGATGTCCAGCAGCAGTGACCACCACCAGCACCTTGGTTTCTAAAGACCCTTCTCCAATAGAAAGAACCAGCATTGCTCAGAGAAAGGATTGGGACATGGAAAATGAGTTTGGAGCATTGCATCATTCCAGAAATTAAGAAGTTCTCTCCTAAAAAAGTATTGAGCATGTTAAAAGGACATGTTGTTGGTGAATTTAAGGTTCTTGCTTTGTCAGGAAAGAATTTGGAGATGAAGTGGTAGGTAAGAAGTGGATTTATTTAGAGAGAAACAGACTCCACAGACAGTGTAGGCCATCTCAAAAGGCAAGACAGGGAGCCTCAAAATATGGTGTGGTTAGTTTTTACAGGCTGATTAATTTCATAGTCTAATGAGTGGGAGAATTATTCCAACTACTTTGGGGTAGGGGTAGAGATGTCCAGGAATTGGGCCACCACTCACTTTTTGACCTTTTATGGTTGACCTCAGAACTGTCAAGGCACTGAGGCGTGTGTCATTTAGCTAATGTATTACAGTGAGTGTATAATGATGCTCAAGGTGTACTGGAAGTCAAACTGTCCACCACCTTGGACCTTGTTGGTTCTAACCAGTTTTTGTCATGTCCTATGGTCATATCATTCTTTCAAAGTTTGTGCCCTGCCCCTTACCCTTCTGTTTCAGACATAGGTGCCAACCTGCAAGAGTTCCCAGTGGTCACGCTGAACAATTTGACCAAAAAAGTAAATAATAATATTGCATGATAACCCAAGGCATAAACAAAATATCCTTGTACATACCAGTATAAGTGAATGATTGAATAAGTGAAGAAATGGGAGAGAAGGGACAGATTTTCTATGCAGAATTCCAGTTAATAAATATGGACTCTCAACTCCAGAAAATGGAATTTAAGTCCTCTTCTCTTGAATGCAGGCTGGATTTGTGGAGATGTGTGTCCTGTGAATTGAACATGGAAAGGGAGCAAGACCCTCTGGGGCTCCTGGACACAAAAGCCTATCTATGTCCCCCATTTCTTGATTACAGGAAATAGACTTCATTCAGCCTTCATGACTTTACCTGAGTTCCAAAGGGCTGGTTCAAATACTTGCTAGTGGGGAAGAGAAGGGATGAGAAGACAAGGGAGGAATAGTCAAGACAAACAGTAGTGCCGCCTTGGGACAGGGTCCTGGCTTCCCCTAAAGATATGTATATGACAATATCTTTGAGCCACTTTGCAGATACTGAAACCCCACCAGGTGGGAGAAGTTAGCTGTTTACTGCCCACAGGCATGTAGATCCCAGACCAGTTGGAACCAGAAGGTTGATGATGCTGAAGCTTGATTCAGAAGAATGTCTGTGAGCTGATCAGACCCTCTTTGAACCATTCCTATCAGACTCCTCACCACCTGCCCCAGGTCAGAGCACATGGTTTTGAGGGTATGAGCCCACTCCCGCTCCCTTTGTCTGGCAAATCAAGAAAGCTATTTGTTTCTGAAGGGAAAGTCTCTCAGTCCTGTCCGACTCTTTGTGACCCCATGTACTATACAGTCCAGGCCAGAATACTGGAGCGGGTAGTCGTTCCCTTCTCCAGGGGATCTTTCCAACCCAGGAATCAAACCCAGGTCTCCTGCATTGCAGGTGGATTCTTTACCAGCTAAGCCTTCAAGGAAGCCCTAGAATCCTGGAGTTGGTAGCATATCCCTTATCCAGCAACCTAGGAATCGAACCAGGAATCTCTTGTATTGCAGACAGATTTTTTACCAACTGAGATATCAGGGACAGCTTCACCCAAAACTCTGTCACCTAAAACTTATTTCTGTCTTCTAGATTTAATTTGGTGTCAGGGTACAAAGGCCAGATTGAGCACCAATAGTAACACATGGAGAGAAAATTTAGCATATAGCACCTCAGCCATGTGATCAGGGTGAAGATCACCAGTGTCAGGTGATGTATATATCAAACCTTCCCTAATACAAAGGGCACTTTCAGTTCAGTTCAGTCACTCAGTTATGTCTGACTCTTTGCGACCCCATGGACTGCAGCATGCGAGGCTTCCCTGTCCATCACCAACTCCCAGTTTACTCAAACTCATGTCCATTGAGTCCATGATGCCATCCAAGCATCTCATCCTGTGTCGTCCCCTTCTCCTCCTGCCTTTAATCTTTCCCAGCATCAGGGTCTTTTCCAATGAGTCAGCTCTTTGTGTCAGGTGTCCAAAGTATTGGAGTTTCAGCTTCAGCATCAGTCCTTCTGATGAACACCCAGGACTGATCTCCTTTAGGAGGGACTGGTTGGATCTCCCTGCAGTCCAAGGGACTCTCAAGAGTCTTCTCCAACACCACAGTCAGAAGCATCAGTTCTCCGGCGCCCATGTGTAGCAGTGCTGCACCATCTCCTGCCCCCAGCAGTAGATATAATGGGCATTTGAATTAAGTTCACTCATTTGATTCCATTTTAGTTCACTGATTCCTCAAATGTTGATGCTCAGTCTTGGTATCTCCTGTTTGAACATTTCCAATATACTTTGATTCATGGACCTAACATTCCAGATTCTACGCAATATTTTTCTTTACCTCCATCAGCAGTCACATCTACAACTGGGCATTGTTTTCACTTGGACTCTGTCTCTTCATTCTTTCTGGAGTTATTTCTCCACTGTTCTCCAGCAGCATATTGGGCACCTACCAACCTGGGGAGTTCATCTTACAGTGTCTTATCTTTTCGCCTTTTCATACTGTTCGTGGGGTTCTCAAGGCAAGAACACTGAAGTGGTTTGCCATTCCCTTCTCCAGTGGACCACATTCTGTCAGACCTCTCCACCATGACCCGGCCGTCTTGGGTGGCCCCACATGGCATGGCTTAGTTTCATTGAGTTAGACAGGACTGTGGTCCAAGTTTGGTTAGTTATCTGTGATTGTGGTTTTCAGTCTGTCTGTCCTCTGATGAATTGGGGTAAGAGGCTTATGGAAGCTTCCAAGCTATGCTGGAAGCACAGTTTGCCGAGGAGGATGCGGATGAAGGGCAACCCTTTCTGGAGTCAGCAGATCACAGCCTCCAGCTTGGACAAGGCTGGGGTCCTGTCGCCGGCTGCTCATTGCCCGCTTTGTCCAAGCGGGAGCCGTGGCCTCGCCCACAAGCCACGGCAGGGATCCCTCGCAGTGGCCGCCAGTGGTGGGAGTGCTGCTGGGGCTGGCCCTTCACCTCTCTGGTTCTCTTCCACGCACCCAGTCCCCCTGTCTCATTATGACCCACAGACAAGCCCAAACCGAGGACTATTCTACAAAACACCTGAAAAGTCCTCTACAAGACTAAAGTTATGAAAATCAATGAAAGGTTAAAAAACTCTCACAAATTGAGGAGACTTAAGGAGAAAAGTTGGCTTAAAGCTTAACATTCAGAAAACTAAGATCATGGCATCTGGTCCCATCACCTCACGGGAAATAGATGGGGAGACAGTGGAAACAGTGTCAGACTTTATTGTTTTGGGCTCCAAAATCACTGCAGATGGTGACTGCAGCCATGAAATTAAAAGACACTTACTCCTTGGAAGGAAGGGAGGCCTGGGGTGCTGCAATTCATGGAAGGAAAGTTATGACCAACCTAGATAGCATATTAAAAAGCAGAGACATTACTTTGCCAACAAAGGTCGGTCTGGTCAAGGCTATGGTTTTTCCAGTGGTCATGTATGGATGTGAGAGTTGGACTGTGAAGAAAGCTGAGCACCGAAAAATTGATGCATTTGAACTGTGGTGCTGGAGAAGACTCTTGAGAGTCCCTTGGACTGCAAGGAGATCCAACCAGTCCATCCTAAAGGAGATCAGCCCTGGGTGTTCATTGGAAGGACTGATGCTGAAGCTGAAACTCCAATACTTTGGCCACCTCATATGAAAAGTTGATTCATTGGAAAAGACCCTGATGCTGGGAGGGATTGGGGGCAGGAGGAGAAGGGGACGACAGAGGACGAGATGGTTGGATGGCATCACTGACTCGATGGACATGAGTTTGAGTAAACTCTGGGAGTTGGTGATGGACAGGGAGGCCTGGCGTGCTGCAATTCATGGGGTCGCAGAGTCGGACAGGACTGAGTGACTAAACTGAACTGAACTGAAGGAGATGCGATAACTAAATGCAACAGGGAATCTGGAATTGAATCTTGGACCAGAAATAAACTAAATAGTGTAAAAACTGGTACAATTGGAATACAGTTTGTATCTGAGTTAGTATTGTAACAACTTCTTTTTTTTTTATTTGATAAACATATGGTGGTTATGCAAGATGTCTCCAGATGAGTAAAGGATACACCAGGACTTTCTGTGTTATTTCCCCCAATTTTCTGTACTGAAAATTTTTTTAAAAATTAAAAATTTATCGTAGTATTTTCTAGAACTAGTGTTCTAATTATTTCTACTTATTCAAAAAATAATCTGTTAATAATAGCTATCTTGTGGTTTAACATTTAGCAGAAGTAGAATCAGATTGCCTGGGTTTGAATCTCCCTTATCATGTGTAACCTCAGACAAGTCATTTAACTTCCCAGTACCTCTGTTTCTTCATCTGTAGAATGGGAATAATAATATATGACAAAGATGATGTGAGGATTAAGTAAGAAAATACACAGAAACTATTTTTGTATTTGAAAAATGTTATGTAACAGTAATTGTAGGGATCTTCTAAAATGTTCAGAAATAAAATCTAAAATAAAATCTAAATCTTTAGAAATAAAATCTAAAATCTCCAGAAATAACCTGAAAAACTCAGTTCCCCTCTTTCTCAAAGTCTTTTAGTCATGATTCAGAAAATGGGCCAAAAAGTCAAAGATAGATAAAAAATTGGTGAAATGAGCTTGACTATAATTGTTACTTCCAGCGAGCATTTCAGAAGGGGAATTCTTTTAAATAAAGAAAGCATCCATTTCATTCTTTTTTCTGCTTCATAATTTAAGCTAATTTTTCTCTTGAATGTTAACACAAAGTTTCCTATGTTGTCCATTTCTTCTGTTTCTTTTTTTTGTTCTTGTTGTTCTGTATTTTTTTCTTGGCCAGAAAGGCCTAAATACCAGAAAATCATCTACCTGTAAGATGCCTTGCCCAGCTGGATCTAAGAAATAGGACTTATTATGAATAAGCAATTATATTTTTCTAAGATCCCTAATGTTGCAAAACTCTGGAGTGTTCCTGCAAGTACAAGTATTACCCTTAGATGCCTTACCTTTGGGCCCCATTAGTCATGATCATTACTAAGCAGGGCTGAGATATAATTTTTTTAAAAAACCATATTTGCTGGTATCTGATTGAAATAAACACGTCTGGAAAAATCCTGACTCATGTATCTCACTGGCAATTTAATTTCCTTGATATAGAACAGTGGTCCTCCAGTTTTAGCCTCCATCACCATCACCTGGAGGGCCGAGATAGCACAGAATACCAGGTCCACCCCAGAGCTGAACTTTAGGAGGTCTGGGGGATCAGAGAATTGCCTTTCTTTCTTTCACGCTTTTATTGGAGTGTAGTAGATTTACAATGTTGTTTTAATTCCAGGTGTCCAGCAAAGTGACCTGGACATACATATACATGCATCCACTCTTCAGGCTCTTTTCCCTTACAGATTATTACAGATTATTGAGTAGTCTTCTCTGTGTTACATAGTAGGTCCTTGTTATCTATTTCATATACAGCAGTGTATATATATTAATCCCAGTCTCCTAATTTATCTTTCCCCCCACATTTCCTCTTTGGTATCCATAAGCTTGATTTTGAGATCTCTGAGTCTGTTTCTGTTCTGTATCATTTTTTTAAGATGCCACATACAAGTAATACCATATTTTTGTCTTTGTCTGACGTACCTCACTTATTATGATCATCTCTAGGTTCATCTGTGTTGCTGAAAATGGCATTACTTCATTTTTTATGGCTGAGTAATATTTCAGTGTACTGAGTTGGCCAAAAAATTTATTTGGAGTTTTCTATACCATCTTAGGGGCTTCCCTGATGGCTCAGAGGGTAAAGTGTCTGCCACAATGCAAGAAACTCGGGTTTGATTCCTGGGTCGGGAAGATCCCCTGGAGAAGGAAATAGCAACCCACTCCAGTACCCTTGGCTGGAAAATCCCATGGACAGAGAAGCCTGGTAGGCTACAGTCCATGGGGTCACAAAGAGTTGGACACGACTAAGTGATTTCACTTCACTTTCTATACCATCTTACAGAAAACCCCAAATTTACTTTTTGGCCAACCCAGTATATATGTACCATGTCTTTACCTGTTCCCCTGTTGATGGAAATGTCTGTTGTTTTCATGTCTTGGCTATTGTGAACAGCGCTGCAGTGTGAGAATTCCTTTTCTAATAAACTCCCAGGTGATGCTGATGCTACTGGTCTGACCAGACTCTGAGAACCACTGGATTAAAAGAACTAATGTGTTTTAGAACTTATTTTGCCTAATGTGGGAATGCAAATGCAACTAAAACCAAGGGATGAAAAACAGATGAATTCAGCCCCGAGGATGAACCGCAAAGTGGACTCTCCTGCCGTTGTCTTCTCCAGTGTTCTGAATGGTGGCACAACTCTTTATTTCACCTGAAGGATTTCCATGTAAAAGTCCTTTGGCTCCTTACTGTGTGGGGTAAGCTAGGTTTCTTCAAATCTTTTCTCTCTGAACAGAAATGCCCGGGTGTGTCTCTAATTCAGCGGTTTTCAAATTTCATTGTGCATGAGAATCACTAGGTGAGCTTATTTACAAAGCACATTTCTGAGCCCCACCCAGGAAACTGATTTTATTAGATAATAATAATAGCAAGTATTTATTATACATTCACTATGGGCCAGATGCTATGATGAGCACTTTCCTTGTGTGGACTCAGTTAATCTGAGTAAATATGAGGTAGCCACGATCATTAATCCCCTTCTGCCAGTGAGGAAACTGATGCTCAAAACGGTTAATAACTACTTCACTAGCTACTGGTGGGGCCTGAATGTGCACACACCCAGGCAGGTGACCCCAAAGTCTCTTACCCACTATGGCTACTGGTGCTCCTCTGAGGTGAGGCTCTTAATTTGAGTTCCCCAAAAGTAGACACTAAAAATGAAAATGTAAACGATTTCATTAGAGTGACAGGGAAGCACAAACAAGAGAGGAAGCACATGAAGTGGGGAAGTATGCCTTCATGAGCAAGGCAACCAGGGCTCGGTTCCCCTGCGGACCCTCTAAGGAACCTTGAAGAATATGCCTTAGAATTGTCCTGTGGAAGACAGGTGAGACTGGGTACTTACTCTTACCCCTCTTCTTTATTGTTAAAGAGTGGGTCACCCTGCTTATTTAACTTATATGCAGAGTACATCATGAGAAACGCTGGGCTGGATGAAGCACAAGCTGGAATCAAGATTGCCGGGAGAAATATCAATAACCTCAGATATGCAGATGATACCACCCTTATGGCAGAAGGTGAAGAGGAACTAAAAAGCCTCTTGATGAAAGTGAAAGAGGAGAGTGAAAAAGTTGGCTTAAAGCTTAACATTCAGAAAACTAAGATCATGGCATCTGGTCCCATCACCTCATGGGAAACAGATGGGGAGACAGTGGAAACAGTGTCAGACTTTATTGTTTTGGGCTCCAAAATCACTGCAGATAGTGACTGCAGCCATGAAATTAAAAGATGCTTACTCCTTGGAAGGAAAGTTATGACCAACCTAGATAGCATATTAAAAAACAGAGACAGTACTGTGCTAACAAAGGTTGGTCTGGTCAAGGCTATGGTTTTTCCAGTGGTCATGTATGGATGTGAGAGTTGGACTGTGAAGAAAGCTGAGTGCCGAAGAATTGATGCTTTTGAACTGTGGTGTTGGAGAAGACTCTTGAGAGTCCTTTGGAGAGCAAGGAGATCCAACCAGTCCATCCTGAAGGAGATCAGTCCTGGGTGTTCATTGGAAGGACCGATGCTGAAGGTGAAACTCCAATACTTTGGCCACCTGATGGGAAGACTTGACTCATTGGAAAAGACCCTGATGCTGGGAGGGATTGGGGGCAGGAGGAGAAGGGGACGACAGAGGATGAGATGGTTGGATGGCATCACCGACTCAATGGGCATGGCTTTGGGTAGACTCTGGGAGTTGGTGATGGACAGGGAGGCCTGGCGTGCTGCAGTCCATGGGGTTGCAAAGAGTCGGACACGACTGAGCAACTAAACTGAACTGAAATGAACTGCCGGGTATGAATTTGCTGCCATTTAGATGTTCCTTTGAAGCCAGGAAAGCCCCGAGGCAGAACAGTGGAGAGATAAAGACAGAGAACCCTGGGTCATAGCTGCAGGCAGACTGAGGGGGTCATAGGGATCTGGAGCAGAGCCGGGATGTGTGGGCTCAGTCCCTCAGGCCTGTCTGACACTTTGCAACCCCGTGGACTGTAGCAACCCAGGCTCTTCTGTCCATGAAACTTCCCAGGCAAGAAAATTGGAATGAATTGCCATTTCCTCCCCCAGGGGATCTTCCCAACCCAGGGATAGAACCTGCATCTCCTGTGTCTCCCGCATTGGCACGTGGATTCTTTCCCACAGTGCCATCTGAGAAGCCCACAGAGCTAGGCTAGGAACCTGTATTTTACTCTGCCATTATAGATACTCCATGGAATACATTTTGGGAAACATTTTTTTTAAGATTTGAGAGTGACCTTGTGCTGTCCCAAGGCGGTGACTCAGATCATGATAACACGGTGCTTAGTGATATGAATCTGGACCATTTCTTTCTTTTCATCCTCAGCCTTGGAAGCTGTACCCTGAGAAGTGGGCCAAACCAGACCAGTGATTCATTGTGACCTTGCAGTTGAGTCCTGCTCTCTGTCCTGAAGTTGCTACTGACAAGGATTCTTGGTCTCCTTAATCAATAGAAATTGATTAGAGGACTTCCCTCATGGTCCAACGGTTGAGAAGCTGCCTGCCAATGCAGGGGACATGGGTTCGATCCCTGGTGCGGGAAAAGATTCCATATACCAAGGGCAACTTAGCCCGTGCACCTACTAAGCCTGTGTTCTAGAGCACTTGCTCTGCAATGTGAGAGGCCACCGCAATGAGAAGCTCGTCCACCACAGCGAGGAGTGGCCCCCACTCTCCACCTAGAGAGAGCCCGGGCGCAACAATGAAGACCCAGTACAGCAGCCAGAAATAAAGTAAATAAATATGTATATTTAAATAGAAATTGATTAGAGGCTAGACAAGGCCTTATAGGGGCCCCTGCTGCAACAAAGGGGAGTGATAACAAGAGACAGGTTCCCTTACTCACTCCCCAAGAGGAGGTGAGCTGATTCCTTACAGGGGGTGAGGGTCAGGGTGGATCCAGGGGTCGGGATGGAGGGGTGGCTTAGGTGGTCTGCCCACCGCTTGAGTGGCGTTGAGTGCAGGCAATATGCAGAGTACCTGCTTTTGCTCACGACCCCCTGCTTTTTCTCCCAGGTCTTCAGAAGTGGCATTTGGTGGTTTTGGGGTCTTTCTGTATCTTGTTGTCCATACTTTGACCCAACTGCACATGCACACAGTTATTTTTAGTCCTTTCTAGTGTCTTTGTATTTTGTGGCCCGAGGAGACGTTTGTCCAGGTGTAAGCACTGCAGCAGAGGAACCGGCTGCCAGCCTGTCTCAGCAACACACTGTACAGCCAGGGAGGGACTGCTGGGTCTCACTGTCCGCAGGAAGGCTACGGTGCTCTGGATACACAAGGGGAGGGTAAGGGTTTTGTGTCCATACTCCTTTTTCGTCTGGGCTTTCCCAGTGGCTCACACTAGGAAAGTGTGACCAAAGCAGTAAAGAATCTGCCTGCAGTGGGGGAGACCTGGGTTCGATCCCTGGGCTGGGAAGATCCCCCGGAGAAGACAATTGCTACCCACTCCTGTATTCTTGCCTGGAGAACTCCGTGATGAGCTACAGTCCATGGGGTCGCAAAGAGCCAGACACAACTGGGTGACTAACACTAGCACTGTTCCCTTTTGGTCTACATTTTGAACTTGAATCAGTTAAAGTATCTGACACGCTCATCCCCCCTCTAATAAAGTTAAACAGAACCTATGACCCAAATCATGGAGAGGAGAGGGAGAGATGCTTCAGAGACATCTTCAAGGCAGGCAGGCACTCAACCCTACCGCCCATGGTGGTGACTGAGTCCTGCAGAAACAGCACAGCACTCAGAGGGTGGTGAGGAAGAACAAGAGCTGAAAAGCGGACCTAGCAAAGCCTCCAGTTCAGTGACTGCAAACTCAGAGGCCGCCGTGGGCTGGTCAGCCACGATGGCTGGTTACACAGATGTGTGCAACGCAGTTATGAAAACACAATAGAGAGCGCTGGGGCCTGTGGCAAACTGGGAAACACACACTCTTTATGATCTTCAAAAATAGTGGGCTGGCCAAAAGCAAAACAAAATACCTTGAGGTCATATTTGTCTAGGCTTCCCAGGTGGCGCTAGTGGTAAAGAACCCTCCTGCCAATGCAGGAGACGTGGGTTCGATCCCTGGATGGGGAAGACCCCCTGGTGGAGGGTATGGCAACCCACTCCAGTATTCTTGCCTGGAGAATCCCATGGATAGAGGAGCCTGGCAGACTACAGTCCAGGGGGTCGCAAAGAGTCAGACACAACTGAAGTGTCTTAGCATGCACACATGCATATTTGTCTACAGAATACTAATGTGAATATACAAACTAGTCCGCTCCCCTTTAGTTGAGAGAAGACAGTTTCCTGTGGTCACTGGGTGACTTGTATTCAGCTGGTACATGCTGATAAGACTATGCTTGTTCTGACTGGTCAGGGCCTGGCTACACAAATCCTGAAATGTTTGGCTACACCTCTGAGTTCACACAACTAGCAGACCAAAGAACTGAAAATACCTCCTTACACTCTTGTGTCCTCTGCCTTTAAAAACTTATGTTTTTGCATGCAAAATATGGAAAAGTAGATGCATATGAAATTTTTGAAAAATGATGAGAAGGGTATGTGCTGTGCTGTGCTTAGCCTCTCAGTTATGAGTATAGATAAATGTATTTATCTGTGTGAAAGAAGATAGTTTTCCAGATGAAAGCCATTTTAACTTATATTAAAATTTTTTTGGAAGGGCAAATCCATCAGCAGGATATCATGAACTATCTAAACACTTGTTCACCTTCCTTTTTAAAAAAATTTCTCTAATTTTTAAAAGACTTTTAAAAGGTGGACCAGTTTTTAAAAAGTCTTTATTGAATTTGTTACAATATTGCTTCTGTTTTATATTTTTTGGTATTTTGGCCCCGAGGCGTGTGGACTCTTAGCTCCCTGTCCAGGGATCTAACCTGCAACCCCTGCATTGAAAGGCCAAGTCTCAACCACTGGACAGCCAGGGAACTGCCCGTCTTTCTTTTGTTGACAATTACATTCTCAGTTGTGTCTTGTTGTTTAGTTGCTAAGTTGTGTCCAACTCTTTGCGACCCCATGGACTATAGCCCGCCAGGCTCCTCTGTCCATGGGATTCTCCAGGCAAGAATACTGGAGTGGGTTGCCATTTCCTTCTCCAGGGGGTCTTTCCCATCCAGGAATCGAACCTGCGTCTCCAGCATTGGCAGGCGGGTTCCTTACCACTGAGGTACCTGGGAAGCCATTCTCAGCAGAACACCAGTACATATGTCCTCTTTATGCATACACGAAAACACACTGAAAAAAATCTCTCTACCCTCATTCTTTTCATGTGTGTTTGTAAATCAAAGTCTCACTGTGTTCCTCTCAAGGAACTGTAATAAAAATGCCCAAGATTTGGCAGTGGTCAACGGTTAAACAAACCAAAAGGCTGTTTAAACCTATTAGGCTGGTTAAATTGGTTTTAACCTATTAGGTTTAACCTACACCAACCAGAAAGCACCCTCACCTCCTCCAGCTGACATCTGGGTTGTATTGGTTTGTTTAAACCAACCAACCAGCCTATTTTGGTTTAGGTAGACTGGTTGGATGGTTTAAACAAACCAATACAACTCAGATGTCAGCTGGAGGAGGTGAGGATGCTTTCTGGTTCGTTCTCCTCTGTATCCCAAGAACCTAGAGTCGTGCCTGCCACAGGACTCAGCATGTCACCACGGCTTTCACTTGATAATCGGTGGTGGGTGTCAGCACCCCAGAAGACATAAGTTCTGAAATATCTCAGAGTTCACATCTATTATCTGGAGACCCTGTACCTCTGATTGCTGAGTGACAAGAGAAGTAGAGAGAAAAGGAGAAAGCAGGAGGGAGTGTCTGGAGTGGTCTTGGTAGACAGCAGAGGTTGAAGGTTGTGTTGGGAGGGGCAGAGGTTAGTGGTTGAAGGAGGGAGAATAGAAGAGATGGCGGTGATTCAGATGAAAGGGGAGAGAGTGTGGGAGCAGGCCAGGGCACAGGTTTTCTCAGATGGCAGGCGGCACGGGCAGTGGAGGGGTGAGGGTGAGATTAAGAGTTGAGGAGAGGAGTCATTGGAAGGGTCTAGAAAGCCCTTCGCCAGGAGTCCATGTACTTCTGCACTTTGCTCATCCGCAGTGCTCTGTACATGGAAAATGCAGAGCCCCAGCTGGGTAATGCACAAGTAAACTTAAAAAAGCCCAATAGGGAGATACGGCACTACACCCCAAAACAACAGAGAGACAGACATCTGTACAGAGGGTTGGCCTTTGGGACCAAGGGGCCGCTGCCCTGGGAGGAGGGGAGCTCACCCTGACCTTCAGCACCGTGTGATGGAGTTCTTCCCATCTCCCTACAGAGATGCACTGTGGAAGGCCTGTGCCCAGGCTCACAGGATCCTGAGTGACTGCACATTGTCACTCTTTTCAGTAAATATGCCCCTAGAACACGTGTGCTAGGTCACTCAGTCGTGTCCGACTCTTTAAGACCCCATGGTTTGCAGCCTGCCAGGCTCTTCTGTCCATGGAATTCTCCAGGCAAGAGTACTGGAGTGGGTAGCCGTTCCCTTCTCCGGGGGCTCTTCCCAATCCAGGGATCGAACCTGGGTCTCCTTCCTGCGTTGCACGTGGATTGTTTACCATCTGAACCATCAGGGAGCCCCCAAACCCTAGAAGTTAGATTAGACATTACCTTTATTTTTAAAAAAAAGCACTTTATCATAAAGTATTCTATGAAGTTTTATATCTGATTAATTAGGCAAAGGAAAGCAGGACCTCATGGAAGGCTGAAGAAACTATTGATCCCATTAGAGCTCCTGGGAGATTTGCTGAGCCAAGTTGGAAAAGGTTAATGTCTAACCAGGGTTTAATTTATGATCTGAGTGTACAAACCCCTTTCAAGACCAGGTGGCTGACTAATGAATTTATTAGGGAGATTAATGCTTATTATCTGCCATTTCAAGCCGTGCCAGTGTGTGCTCACTTGATAGTCATACTTGGAACACGCTGGAACCTTCTGAGGTTCACCTGAGCGCTGGGCATGCTTCCCAAGCCCAGTGCTCCCCACAGTATGAGGCAGAGGTAGAAAGGAGTCACCCCCTCTCCTGCACTTGCTTCTGCACCCTGTGGTCAGAATCCAGGGCTACTGCCCCCCAGGAGACGGGCACATGCTCCCTGCCCAAGCCCAGCCTCAAGGACAAAGAGATGTGCCTGCTTCAACACAGCCTCTCCCAGCCAAGTGACCACCTCCCTTATGGACAATCAATAGATTTCTTTCCCCTGCCACTCACCCTCAGCCCTCTTAGCCCCATCTCATACACACGAGCAAGCGGACCACACTGTAATCTTGACAGAGACTCATTAAGGCAGAAACTGTGAGACAGGGCCAATTACCTGAATCACCCCCACCGAGTGCCAGAGTCTTGCCTGCAACTGTCCAGGTCTTGCTTTTCCTTCAACTCAAAGTCACAGGAAAACAGCCAGGGGCTTTGTAAAGAAAGACTGAATCTGCAGGATGGAGTGAAAACCGTATGCATTTAGTCATCATGCTTTACTTGGATGGTGCCACTCTGCAGGCCCAGTTACTCACCCTTATTAGCAAAAAGCACAGTATCTCTGCCCAGGGCCAACTCAAAACTCATCACGTAGTGCCTTGACTAGGAGCATCAGGGGTCTCCTTAAACCAAAAGGAGAGAGAGAGCTGAAAATTTGGTGTGCTCTCAAATCTGACCCCCACAGCCTGGGGACACTTGCCCATTATTTCAGTGTGACCCTTACTGGTGAAATGATGCCTGGGTTGGCAGTGCCCAACTCTGGATGGATCTGAGGTTGCAACTCTTTCCTTTATTTGACTATAGTTTCTTTCTTTTTAAATTAATTAATTAATTACTATATTTTCATTTTTTATTGAATATTGGAGTATACTTGGGGCTTCCCAGGTGGCGCTAGTGGTAAAGAACCCGCCTGCCAATGCAGGAGACATAAGAGATGCAGGTTCAATCCCTGAGTTGGGAAGATACTCTGGAAGAGGAAAAGGCAACCCACTCCAGTATTCTTGCCTGGAGAATCCCATGGACAGAGGAGCCTGCTGGGCTATAGTCCAGAGGATCAAAAAGAGTCGGACACGGCTGAGCAACTTAGCACACATGCACAGAGAATCGATTAACAGTGCTGTTTAGTTTCAGGTGTCCACAAGGTGATTCAGTTGTGTATGTATCTGTTTTTTTCCATGAACTCTTTTAATTAAGCTGTGTGTGCATCCCTCACGTCTCACTGGCGTTTCTCTGCCGTGTGTGTGTGTGTGTGTGTGAGATGGGAGTGGGGTCAGCCTTAGCTCTGTTCCAGGCGATGGCGGCCCTCCCTTCCTCTCCCCGCTGTGAACGCGGCTCCCCAGCCCCTCCCTCCCTGCTCACTGGCCTCTTCTTAGAGGCTCTTTCCTATAGCAACTCACAGTAGATTCATCTCAGTCTAAGGGAGATGCTCAAAGTGTGGAACCTCAGAAGGGCATCAGGGCTGTCACAACAGCAGTTTCTTCTGTTGCTGTGAATCTTTCCTGCTTCTCCCTCTGAAAACAGCTCTGGAAGGTGTGGGGGTGCAGAACAGCGGATACCTCCCACTTTCCTTCGCCCTTGGTGGCTCTTCTTGGAAAGTAAAAATGCTGGCCATTTCTACCACCCTTCACCCACTCCCTCCCGGACTAATACATACAGAAAACAGTCTCTGCTGCACTCAGCACCCCATCAGGGACAATCTAGCAATTTCTGATTCCTTCTGCTCAAGAACTGTTGTTGGGGGGTGGAAATGGACAAGGTATCTCAGAAAAGGGAATCGCCCTGTTCTGCTATGGTCTGGAGTTTTCCTCTGCGAGGTCCTGCTGACTGTCTTCTGTCTGTCTCCCCCTGCAATATCGCAACTCCCAGGGCTGCTGATACACTTGGAGTTCACATTTTATTCTTTGTCGCTTGCTTTCTTCACAGGTGGGAACCTACAGATGTGCTTTAAAACTTTGAGCTGCTGTTAAACACATTTCAGGTAGATTTGTCCTCCGTTTGCAAGGTGCAACTGCCTTTCTCTCTACCCTGGGCAGGCAAGGGTCAACGTTTTGGACAAAAGGTCTGAGCTGCCCCCAAATTCATATGTTAAAATCCTCCCTCCATATAAAATATTAAGAATAGGGCATTTGGAACATGATTAGGACTAGCTGAGGTCAAGAGGCTTCCCAGGTGGTGTTAGTGGTAAAGAATCTGCCTGCCGATGCAGGAGACACAGGAGATGCGAGTTCAATCCCTGGGTCAGGAAGATCCCCTGGAGGAGGGCATGGCAACCCACTCCAGTATTCTTGCCTGGAGAATCCCATGGACAGAGGAGACTGGGGGGTCTACAGTCCGTAGGGTCACCCAGAGTTGGACATGACTGAAGCAACTTAGCATGCATGCAGCTGAGCTCATGAGGGTGGAGCCCTCGTGAATGGGATTAGCGTCCTTATAGGAGTCCCAAGGAGCTTGCTTTTCCTCTCTGCTCTCCACCAAGTGAAGATGTAATGAGAAGTCGGTCGTCTGCAAGCCTGAGAGCACTCTTGCCAGAACCAGGCCTTGCTGGCAAGCTGACCTCAGACTTCTAGCCCCAGTAACATGAGATATAAATAAATAAAGCCTGTGGTACACTGTTATACCAGAGCAAACAGACTGTGAAAGTCAGCAATCTCTTTCAGTCACCATATATGCTATGGGTGTGGGGGAGGGTGGGATAGACCTTTATTCTGCTGCTTTTGACATGAAGAATTATTTCCTGATTGAAGTCTGAGCTGAAGTCAGGTTTTCCCCCAGAAAGGCAGACACAGTAATATCATGACACTTTTCCTGCCTACCACCACTGAACACAGCTGGCTCCTCCAGTTCAAGGCACATTTTTGTTGACATATCTTATGCACTATGTCAAGGTGGTTTTGCAAACTTATTTAAGTTTTTGTCACTGGCAACTTGGTTGCTATGTCTAAATCTGGGAGATGAAGAAGGTCACTCATTCAATTGACCCAAGAGCCCACACCGTCACCAGGGTCTTTGGTTATCTTTCCACACATGCTTAGCATTTGCATACTGAAGATGCAAGAATATTCCTCAAGTTCAAAAAGAAGTTTGTGCATTCCCAATTTCCTTGAAATATAATTCTCAGTTTATCTTTTGCTATCTCACTCTTTAAAAAAAAAAAGTTTATTCATTTATTTGACTGTGCCCGATCTTAGTTGCAGCATGTGGGATCTTTTAGCCATGGCATGTGGGACCTAGTTCCCTGACCAGTGACTGAACCCTGGGCCCCTGCATTGGGAGCAAGGAGTCTTAGCCACTGGACCACCAAGGATGTCCCTGCTATCTCACTCTTAATAAAGGCATGGGCCCAGATAAATATTTCTCTACTTCAAGAAAAATAACATAGCAAGTACAAGTATCAGTAAATGAAACCAGGCATTGAATAGGGTCTTTCCTGGTGACTTGCTGCCATCCAGGAGCCCACCCAGAGTCACCTCACTGGAACAAGAGATATTGCTGTCACCCAGAAAACTCTGAGAGGTTTAGGAACCCTGTGTCAGAAACAGGGTCAAAGACCAAATATTGGAAAAAATACTCCTAGTGTTCTTATCAGTTAGGAAATTGCAAGAGTGTTAAGGGCTCTGTGCCAGGAATTGGGAGCAGAGAATAATCTCTCTATATTTTTTCCTCCTATCTCACAAATGCTCAGCCTTGTCCTCAGGGTTATGGGAAGGAATGATGGGAACTGTAGCACCCTGGGTGGGGGCTAGTCACTAGCCGGTTCCAGCTGATTTTTGTCATACAAGGAATGTGAAGTATCCCTATTTTTAAATTTTGGCTCAGTTTTTGTAGAAACACCGTGTAGTCCAAGCTAAAGATGTTTATGGGCCAGATCTAGCCTTTGGGCTACCAGTTTGGAGCCTGTGATGGGAAATGACAGCATCTGAGAAGCAGAGAGGTGCCCGGTCTTGTAAAGGAAGCAGTGGGCCACGGGGCTCACTCTGAAATCATTACAGGAGAGACTGGCTGGAGCCACTCAGCATCTCAAGCACTGATATTCACTTGAGTTACTGCTTTAACTTGAGAATAAGCCACACATTACGAAGAACAACATGTCCACCTTTGATCTTCCTCTAGCTTTAGCAGACAGAAAAGAACTGCATTTTCTCCATTGGTCCAGAGAGAAAAAGATTCAGAGAACATTGTTTTTCTTGGTTTGAATGAGAAATTCTGATTTGGAAGTAGCTAGGCGATGAGGAGAGTTGAGAGGGGTCACTGGTGTTGTTTTTACCTGCATGTGGGAGAGAAGGGGCAGGCGCGCTAGTTTTTGTACAATGAGGGAACACAGTGGGGGTGGAAACGGAAAGAGGTGCTCAGTTCTAGGGAAGTTTGAAAATATCCTCCCGGCTAGTATTGTTTTGCAATGAAATTAAAAGATGCTTACTCTTTGAAAGGAAAGTTATGACCAACCTAGATAGCATATTAAAAAGCAGAGACATTACTTTGCCAACAAAGGTCTGTCTGGTCAAGGCTATGGTTTTTCCAGTGGTCATGTATGGATGTGAGAGTTGGACTGTGAAGAAAGCTGAGCACCGAAAAATTAATGCTTTTGAACTGTGGTGCTGGAGAAGACTCTTGAGAGTCCCTTGGACTGCAAGGAGATCCAACCAGTCCATCCTGAAGGAGATCAGTCCTGGGTGTTCACTGGAGGGCTGATGTTGAAGCTAAAACTCCAATACTTTGGCCACCTGATGCGAAGAGTTGACTCATTGGAAAAGACCCTGATGCTGGGAAAGATTGAAGGCAGGAGGAGAAGGGGAAGACAGAGGATGGGATGGTTGGATGGCATCACCGACTCGATGGACATGGGTTGGGTAAACTCCGGGAGTTGGTGATGGACAGGGAGGCCTGGCATGCTGCAGTTCATGGGGTCGCAAAGAGTTGGACATGACTGAGTGACTGAACTGAACCGAACTGAATATTGTTTTGGGTGAGACAACAGTGAGTGGTCTTGATTACCTGCCCAAGAATTGAACCAGGAATCCTGGCTGCTACTCCACCAGCGGCAAAGTAGGCAAAGTTGCTCTGGCTGTCACCCCTGTTGTAACAAGAATGCTTTAAGGAGGCAAAAACTGCAAAAACAGGTGCCAAGTTTATTATTAGAGATTAAGCACAACATGTGGGAGAGCACACAAAGAAACAGTTTGTTTATTTATTTAAAACTGAAGCAAGACAGAAATACACACCCAGGATGGAGTGCAGGCATTCTGAACAAGAGGTGATTTAAACCACTTATGGAGGGCAGTTCTTCCAGTTCTTTGTTTTCCTCTTGCTTCTTTCCCACACCTGACCTGTCTTAGCGCCCTCCTGATATGCGTGCGCATCTTTTTGCCAAGACGAATTCCAGTGCCAAGGCTAATGGGAGTATGACATTCCTCCCCAGTACAGGGTGACACTCCCTCCCTTTGACCCCCAAGGAGCCTTCCTGCACATGTGGAGTTGGGGAGGTTTCCTTGACCTCAGGAGTGATAAATGTGGTTGTTTTATCTGTTTGCTCCTTCTCAGAGCTCAGCTCCTGCCACTCACTTGGTCCTTGGCGAGTCGGAGAAAACAAAGCTCCAATATACTCCCCGTGACAAATCCCAGCTGCTCAGGGCGGCTCGCATCTATCTCCTACCTCAGTATCGAGTAGCCAGAACATGGGTGAGTCATTGAGACTGTCAGCCATTGGACACAGGCCTGACACATGAGCCCCGAGAGAGTGCTATTTCCACTTACTCACGGAAAGGCAGCAGTCTTTCTGTTTCTCGACTCTTTCATTTAACAAAGGACCCGGAATCAGTCAGTGCAGTATTCCTAGGTGATACATGAGGCACCCACAGAGGCTGTTCTATTCCTTTCATAGCTCTGGGTTCCAGACCATTCTTACTGGTCCCCTAAACTAAGTACCATCCGAGGGGCTGTGTCAGAACACAGGGGCAACCCTCTTGCTCTCTAATTATAAGTGGATGGGTTGCGCACTAAGAAAGCTGGCACCTTGCTTGCAATGGTCTTAATAATTAGCAATGTCCAAGACTACATAAAAATGCATAGGAAAAAAAGAAAAAAAATGCATAGGAAGAAAACCCTGATTAAATAATGAGGAAGAACACGAACACGAGTAAGTACAACCTGTTTGATTTATTGGGCAGAAGAAGGCAATCTGATCATCCCCAAATGCATAAAAAATAATATTTTATCAAGCTTGGAAACAGAGCAAAACTTGTGATCTGTCAGTGGACTTACTGCTTTAATTAATAGACATGATGATTCTTGGACTAGCAGTTGTCTGTAGGTAAATGAGTATTGGAACATCACTTGTCTTCTTTAACTTTCCGGATCTGTAATCTGAGTCATGTTTGAGTCATCCCTTTCTCTAAAAATATCAAGATACCAAGGCTTGCTAGTTGTCATCTCAAACCTACCGTTTCTTCCTCAGTCTCCAAGCACTAGCCCAGGGCTTCCAAAATTTACACAATATTGACTAATCGCTGGGAGATTTCATTAAAATACACACTGTGGTGCAGATCTTTTGGTTCAGGGACCGCACTTTGAGTAAGCAGGGGTTAGCCTCTGATTTCCTGCCTCCCTCCTCCCTCGTCTCAATACTAACCTCAGCATTGGCCCCTGCAAGTCAGTCTTTCCCCCTTCCAGCCCTTCCAGCATCCACCAGCAGATAACTCAGTTGCTTCAGTAAGGGATCAATCAATTTCCCTTTGAGGGAAAGACACTTGGGGCCCTTGAGCAGCTGAGTCTTGATTAGCTGACCCTTCTGAAAAAACCCTGGAAGTAAATCTGCCAGTTGTCACCTGAACCCCATTCTCTGCACAGTCTTGGTCTTGCTGTGATCTCTCTGTCAATGCTGTGTGTGTGGGCATGCTCAGTGGTGTCTGACCCTTTGCCACGCCATGGACTGTAACCAGGGGATTTCCCAAGCAAGAATACTGGAGTGGGATGCTATTTCCTACTCCAGGGGATCTTCCCCACCCAGCGATCGAACTCACATCTCCTGTGTCTCTTGCATTGGCAGGAGGATTCTTTACCTTTGAGCCACCTGGGAAGTCTCTCCTGCCACTTTAAAACCTTCATCTAAGAATGGCCCAAAGTCTTTATTTATTAGTTCTACTCAGCACAAAAAGCAAGCAGTGGTAAATATTCTAAAGAATATTATAGTCATCAAAGACTCTGTTTGAGTAAGACATACACACCAACCCCAAAGCCTGTAAAATCTTCCCAGAATATGATCTGATTTTCCAATTCTGACTTCTATTACGATGAACTCCTTCTAATTTCTGTGGGCTTCCCCAGTGGCTCAGCAGTAAAGAATCCGCCTGCAATGCAGGAGCCACAGGAGATGCAGGTTCACTCTCTGGGTCAGGAAGATCCCCTGGAGGAGGGCATGGGAACCCACTTCAGTATTCTTGCCTGGAGAATCCCCTGGAGAGAGGAGCCTGACGGGCTACAGTCCATAGGGTCACAAAGAGTTGGACACAACTGAGTCGACTTAGCAAACACGCATACATCTTGCGTTGGGGAAACAACAGTTTCCCCAACAACTGGACCCAGATATTAGCCTTCCAGAGATACTCTACTCTCCCACTGAGTTCTGCCTTCCAGCTGGGTGTATTTCATGGCCCCGTCAAATGGCAGACACAAAGCATCTCATCCTTTCTCAGACAGTTTCGTCCATATGGAAGCGTTCTGTGATCCAGATAAGACCTATCTCCCTGTATACGGAAAACGGTTTTGTCCACATACATAGGATGGCTGTAATAGCCCCTGAACACTAAAATCTCTGGTACTTGCATAAAACACAAATTATCCAACAGTAATCAGGGCCAGTTTACCCACAAGACGCAGCAGACATGGTGCCTAAGGCCCCCGACACATTTTAGGGGCCCAGGAAAATTTTGTAGTTTCACTTTCTTTTAAAATAGTAAGAAAAAATGACTGTAATGATTTGAATATAACAATAATTGCAACCTGGATTATATTCTTCTTTATGCTGATGTAGTCATAAAATACAATGTTTAATATTTTTTATGAACAAAGGGACCCATGAAGGCCAAAGCCTGAGGACCCATGTAAGTCACGATGCCACCCTGACTGTGGTAAGAAGAGTGGGCCTTACCCAGCAGGGGAAGGGGAGGGTGAGATGGCTTGAGAGAGTAGCATGGACATATTAATATATATGTTGCATGTGTAAAACAGAGAGCTCGTGGGAAGCTGCCGTGCAGCCCAGGGGCTCAGCTCAGGGCTCTGTGATGGCCTCAAGGGGTGGGACCAGGGGCTGGACGGAGGCTTAAGAGGGAGGGGACGTGTATACATATAGCTGATTCACGCTGTTATAGAGCAGAAAGTAGTACAACATTGTAAAGCGATTATACTCCAATTAAAAAAGGAGAAAAAAGTGGGCCTTAGAATTCATCCAAAACCTTCTGGCTTACTGCCAAGGTCTTCCACAGCCTGGTCAGTCTGCCAGGACAGCCCATTCCTGAGTTTCCTCTGCTTGGGTCCTCAGTACTAGCCATGTTGGGCCTTTACCACTATTATGTGGGCAAGAGCCCCAGGTCAACTTTTATTAATGTGTCTTTATTCATCTCTTCCCCCGCCCCCCTCCCCGAGATGTGGAAAGCTCTCCACCCTATTAATACGGAACCTACTCATTTTAGCCCCACCTTCTATCAGGAGGCCTTCCCCGACTGCAACTGCCCCCGGGGGTCTATATTCTAACCAACAGCACATATCACTTATCAATACTATGCATGCAGGAATACAGAAAACCCCAGATGGGAAGCAATCACTCATTTTCCCAATGAGAAACGGTCCCCTCTGGAAGAAAGAGAGTGATGTAGACGAAATAGCCAAACATCTGCTTAACATGTTTAATCTATTCATTTAAGCACACATAGGTTTTTAAAATAGCTTTTTTTTAAATATAAAATCACATATTGATTTAGAAATACTTTTTGGTTTTATCTCACATATCATGAGACAGTTTTATTTAGACTCTCATCACAACTTAAGTTCTCAGTCATCACTAGGGTACATTTTGAGTCACCAATCGCAGTGTCCAGATGACATCATCTTTCCTTCCAGTTAAGCTCTTCACTTCCAAATAAGTCCTTCTTGAAATTCTCTTTGGTGCTCTTGCTAGAAAATTGATTCCAAGCTACAAGTAGACATGACAGCAGACTGCTTGCTTACATTTGTGAACTCCCCAGTGTAATCACTGAGTTGCTTTTTAAGAATGATCTTGTTTTAGGGGAATACATGTAAATCCATGGCTGATTCATGTCAATGTATGACAAAAACCACTACAATATTGTAAAGTAATTAGCCTCCAACTAATAAAAATAAATGAAAAAAAAAAGAATGATCTTGTTTTAAACTAGCTTCTTTATAGTGATAGGCAATATTTGCAACCGAGAGGTCTTAGCCTTCAGAAATAATTACTATATCTTTGTTGCATCTCTGCATCCTTTTAAAAACACGTTGATCACTTGATATCTATAAATCTCAAGCTAGTAATGATTGAAGTGGTTTCAGGTAAACACATTGTTTTCCTTTAATGCTTTCTTGCTCAAAATAAAATCACTGAGCCAGAGTGCCATGAGAGAGACATAAAGGCTATAATTCTGAATTACATTTCAGAAAAGGCCACTCACTCCTTTTCTGAAATATAATTTAAGGGATGAAATTTTGCTCTGTATTAAAGTCTAAATGCATGTCCTGACAACTATTTGGCATGAGTTGTTCATTTTTTCAGATATGTTTTAAGGCTTCCCGGATGGCTCAGTGGTAAAGAATCCATCAGCTAGGGTGGAGATGCAGGTTCGATCCCTGGATTGGGAAGATGCCCTGGAGAAGGGCATGGGAACCCACTTCAATATTCTTGCCTGGAAAATCCCATGGACAGAGGAGCCTGGCAGGCCACAGTCCATGGGGTCTCAAAGAGTTGCACATGACTGAAGCAGCTGAGCAGGCACACACTTCATTGTTTCAGATGCGTCTGTCTTTCATTCCCAAATAGATTATTATTTTCTACTTTTTATGGTGCACATTCTTAAATATCAATATATACAAAAAATGTAGAGATGCTAGTATAATGAACCAAATGTATATAACTAACCCAGCTTCAATTAACTCAACTTGAACTCAACAATGATAAATACACCACATATAGTCTCATTTCACTTATAACCACACCCAGTTCCCCCTACCATGATTACTTGAGGCAAATTCCAGACTTCATCTGTTAATATCTTAAAAAACACTGAAACAGAACACCATTTCCAGAGATAAAAGATTTCCAGTAATTTCTTAATATAATCAAATACCAAGTGCTTCAAATTTTGTTTTACATGGCTTTTACACTTTATTTACTTCATTCTGTATCAAAATAATGTTCATATACTGTGATTGCTTGACTTGTCTTCTCTCTTTTAGCCTATAGATTTCCTTTAGATTTCTCTTTTATTTTTTCTTCTTGCAAATTTTTTGTTGAAGTAACTTGAGTTGTCCGATTTGAAGATTCCCACTGTCTGAGTTTTGATGACTGCATCCCTTTGGTAACATCAGTGCATTTCTCTATGACTTGTAGTCCCCTAAATGTGTAGTCAGTTTGGGAGGCTTGATCAGATTTACCCACAATTAATCAATTATTATTATTATTTTGAGAGTCCCTTGGACTGCAAGGAGATCCAACCAGTCCATCCTAAAGGAGATCAGTCCTGGGTGTTCACTGGAAGGACTGATGTTGACACTGAAACTCCAATACTTGGTCACTTAATGCAAAGAGTGGACTCATTTGAAAAGACCCTGATGCTGGGAAAGATTGAGGGCAGGAGGAGAAGGGGGCGGCAGAGGATGAGATGGTTGGATGGCATCACCGACTCAGTGGACGTGGGTTTGGGTGGACTTCGGGAGTTGGTGATGGACAGGGAGGCCTAGCATGCTGTGGTTCATGGGGTCGCAAAGAGTTGGACATGACTAAGCAACTGAACTGATTATTATTTTGGTTATTATTAATTATTAACTGATTATTATACCATTGGTGGTGCTGTGTATTTCCCTTAGGAGGCGGGCAATGTGTGCCGTCTCCCTTCTTGTGATGTAATCAACCCTGAATGATCATTGCCTAGATCCAGTAATTCAAGTGGCAGTATTTGATCACCCTTTTAAAAAAAATATTTATTTATTTTTAAAATCTATTTTTTTATGTTTGTTTTTATTTTATTTTATTTATTTTTTTCATTTATTTTTATTAGTTGAAAGCTAATTACTTTACAATATTGTAGTGGTTTTTGCCATACATTGACATGAATCAGCCATGGATTTACATGTGTTCCCCATCCCGATCCCCCCTCCCGCCTCCCTCCCCATCCCATCCCTCTGGGTCTTCCCAGTGCACCACTCCTGGGCATACACACTGAGGAAACCAGATCTGAAAGAGACACGTGCACCCCAATGTTCATCGCAGCACTGTTTATAATAGCCAGGACATGGAAGCAACCTAGATGCCCATCAGCAGACGAATGGATAAGGAAGCTGTGGTACATATACACCATGGAATATTACTCAGCCGTTAAAAAGAATTCATTTGAATCAGTTCTAATGAGATGGATGAAACTGGAGCCCATTATACAGAGTGAAGTAAGCCAGAAAGATAAAGAACATTACAGTATACTAACGCATATATATGGAATTTAAAATCTATTTATTTTTGGCTGCGTCAGGTCCTAGTTGCAGTACATAGGATCTTCCCTGCATCACACGGGATCTTTGTTGCAGCGCACAGGCTTTCTAGCTGTGGCCTGCGGGCGCCAGAGCGCACAGGCTCAGTAGTAGGCGGTAGCTCGGTTTAGTTGCTCCGCGGCATGGGGGATCTCAGTTCCCTGAATAGGGATCAGCTCCAGGTGCCCTGCATTGCAAGATAAATTCTTAAACACTGGATCAGCATGGAAGTCCCTCTATCACTCATTCTGTATTTATTAGCTGCAATTTTTTCTGTAAAGAGAAACTTGCCGTGTCAACTATTTTTGGGGGTTGGGGGTTTTTTTGTTTTTGTTTTGTTGCCCAGTAAAGTCAAGATAAACGTTTGGTTCCTTATTTGCCAGTTTAAAAAATAATGAAGTAGTTCTTCAGCATCTTCAAAGGAATTCAGTTAGTTGATTCAATGATTTTTAAGTATTTTTAAGTATAATGAACTTGTGTATTTAAAGATGATCAGGGTTTTAAATTCATTATTGGTGCTTAATTTGCTCCATCTTTGACCACAGGGAGCCTCTTTAGTATGACATCTGTCTTTTTAACATAACCCTGGTAGTCTTCAGAGCTATCTTGCATTGTGGCATGACAAAGTGCAGTAGGATCATTTTCTCTGTGAAAATATCCAGTGTTTCTGACTAGATGAGCCATTTCTCTGAGGTGCCATGATCTCTGTGCTAGGGCTCCCCATTGGCAATGGATTGGTCATTTGGCCTTTTCAGTGGACAGATGTAAGACATATAAATTTATTTTAAATAAACTTTATTGAGATATAATTTATATATAATAAAATTCACACGTTTTAAGTATAGAGGTGAAGATTTTTGACAGAGTTTACACCTATGCAAGCAGCATTTCAATCCAGATATAGAAAATTTCCATCACTCTGGGAAATTACCTTATGCTGCTGGGTGAATCCCCTCCCCTGCTTCCCTCAGGCAATCACCCATCTACCTTTCTCCACTCTATGTTGGTTTTGACTTCTACAGAAGTTCATATAAATGCAGTCAGACAATATGTACTCTTTCGAGTCTGACTTCTCTTGTTCAGGATATTTTTCGGATTCATCCATGATGCTGTGTATATCAGCAAGTCGCTCATTTTTATGGCTGAGTAGTGCCCCAGTGTACGCATGCATGCTCAGTCGCTGATTCAATCTGACTCTTGGGGACCTCATGGACTATAGCCCACCAGGCTCTTCAGTCCATGGGATTTCCAGCAAGAATACTGGAGTGGGTTGCCATTTCCTACTCCAGGGGGTCTTCCCGATGCAGGGATCAAACCCACGTCGCCTGCATCTCCTGCATCGCCAGGTGCCTTTTTTACTACTGAGACACCTGGGAATCCCCTGCTCCAGTGTACAGATATATTGTAATTAGTTGTTCATCTATTTATAGATATTTTTTATTTGTTTCCAATTTGGAGCTATTATGAATAAAACTATAAATGTCTGCATACAAATCTTTTTGAGCATACTCTTTCATACATCTTTAATAAATGCCATTTGTAACCTCATGAATGCACCTAGAGGACTGTCATACAATGTGAAGTAGGCCAGATAGAGACAAATACCATATATTACCATGTGTATGTGGAATCTAAAATATATATAACATAAGTGAACATATCTATGAAACAGAAACAGACCTACAGACATAGAGAACAGACTTGTGTTTGCCAAGGGTTGAAGGGAGAGATGGTTTGAGTGTTTGGGATTAGCAGATGCAAACTTACATATAGAATCGGTAAACAGCAAGGCACTACTGTATAGCACAGGGAACTATATTCAATACCCTGTAATAAACTGTAGTGGAAAAAATATGAAAAAGACTATAAATGTGTATAACTGAATCACTTTGCTGTACATCAGAATCTAACACAACTTTGTAAATCAACTTTCTTTAATAAAAAGCAAATCAATAAATGCATGCCTAGGGATAGAATTTCTGGATCATTTGGTAAGTGTATAAAGTTTAACTTTATAAGAAACTGTCAAAATGTTTCCAAAGTAGCTACTTAACACTCTCAACAAAAATGTAGAGGCGTTCCAGCTCCTCCATATCCCTGCCCACAGTTGATATTATCAGAGCCTTTCATTTTACCTATTATACTCAGCATGAAGTGAAACTTCACTGTGGTTTTAATTTGCATTTCTTTTATGAGGACTTAGCATGTGCTATTTGTTTTTGTTTTATATATGTTTTATGTTTTGTATGTTTGTTTTATATAAAAACATATATGTTTTTATGTCTGTGTAAACTGTCTTTTTAAGGTTTTGGACCTTTTCTTTTTAACTGATTAAATAATTTGTTAATTTATTCAATAATGTGCCAGCACTGCATTGAGCATGACAGGGAGTAGAAAAAAAGTTGTTTTGTGTGAATCATCAGATCACATCAATTCCCCAGCTAAAGCTGATGATGTTAAAATCAAAGACTGACAACAAACACTTGGGAAAAAAGCAATCTTTTCTTAAATTACATTTGTTTTGATTTGACCATGTTTTAATTGCATTATTTGTCTCATAATTGAGTTGGAAAAGTTCTTTGTACATTCTAGATACAAATTCTTTGTTAGATATATGTATTGTGAATGTTTTCTCTCAGCCTATGGCTTTACTTTTTTATTTTTTTGTTTTCTTAGTGACACTTTCAAAGAACAGAAAATTTTAATTTCAATGAATTTAATTTCTTTACTTTTCTTTATGCATAGTGCATATGTCCTGTCAAATAAAGGTTTTCCTCTCCCACAGTCAAAAGACTTTTATCCTATATTTTCTTCTAGAAGCTGTATAATTTTACTCATGTTTTGATGTATGATACATTTTGAATAAATTTGTGTGTATGATGCTATGTAGAGTGAAAGGTCTTTATTTTTCCTTTTAGATGCTCATGTTCTAGAAGCATTTGTTAGACTATCTTTCCTACTATCGAATTGTATTGATCCCTTTATCAAAGATCAACTGACCATAGATTTTGGGGTCTATGTCTGGACTCTCTATTTTGTTTCACTGATCTATTTGTCTTTACATATCCTTACACTGTCTTGATAACTGAGGATTTACAGTAAATCTTTTTTTTTTTTTTAATATTTATGCACTTCGCTTTGCCGGGCCTTGGTTGCGGCATATAGGATCTTTACCTGCAGCAGATGGGACTAGTTCTCTGAGCAGGGATGGAACCCAGGCCCCCTGCATTGGGAGCGCTGAGTCTTAAACACGGGACCACCAGGAGAGTCCCTTACAGTAAGTATTGAAATCATTTGGTATAATTGTCTGAATTAGGGTTCAATCATAGAGATAGAATCACTTGACGGTTATACATAACTCATAGGAGATTTATCATCAGGATTTGATAGTGTGTGATTGTGGTATTGGCTGAATAGTCTCTCCAAGACTGCTGTCTTGGTGTCAAGTACTGGGGCTTGGAGTCTGTGCAGCAGACACTCAGGGAGGGAAGTCAGAGGTAAAGAAGTGGAGAGCCAGACAAGCTAGAACCCATGAGTGTGGGGCAAAGCCCTGGGCCAGTCCTCATTGCCTACAGTCTCAGTGAAATGTGTGTCCTTAGTCATAGACTGCAACCAGCACCTGGCCCAGGACAGAGAAGCTGCTTGAGAACCAGAAGATGTAGGCCGGGCTGCTGCCATGGCAACCACACACATCAGTAGCAGGAGGACAGGGTGTGTCAATCACAAAACACCTCAGCCCACCTTCCCACAAGCCTGCCGATTCATTTCTGCCCCATGCCCATCTCACAGACAAAAAAAAGTGTCTCCAGACCCTGAGACACACAAAGAAGGGAATTCTGGGAAATGTAGTTCAGCCTAGCCGAGCTGCTACATCACAAAATCCCCACCATCCAACTTCATTATCTCCCAAAATTGTTTTGGCTATTTTACATCCTTTGCATTTTCATATTAGGATAAGCTTGCTATTACCTTTAAAAACAAAAACTACTGGTTTCCAACTGAGATTGCACTGATTCTGTAAAACAGTTTGGGGACACTGGTCTTCCTAGACATGCTGATCCTTCCAATTCACAAATGTGGTACTCATCTCAATTTATTTAAATCTTTCTAATTATTTTCAGCAGTGTTTAGTAGTTTTCAATGTAAATATTTTACATGTCTTTAAAGAAATTTATCCCTAAGTAATTGATGATTTAATGCTATTACACATATTGTAAATAATATATTTAAAAATGTATTTTCCAATTTTTGGTTGCTTGCATATTGACCTTTTATCCTGAAAGGATATTCAATTGACCTTTTACCCTAAAACCTTGATAAAGTCACTTAATACTTCTAGTTTTTCTTTAATAACTTGCTTAGGATTTTCTATGTAGATAGTTATGTTGCCTATGAATAGACATTTTTATTTTTTCTGTTTCAAGCCCATATCTCTAATCTTTAAAATTTCTTGCCTTATTTTTCTGGCTAGAATCTCCTATTCTATGTCAACTGGAAATGGTAAGAATGAACAATCTTGCCTCACTTCCAATCTTAAAGGAAAAACATTTACTGTTTCATCATTAAGTACATGGCGATAGCCTTTTAGCTATTGACCTTTGTGTGTGTGTGTTAGTAGCTCAGCTGTGTCCGATTCTATGCAACCCCATGGACTATACACTGCCAGGATCCTCTGTCAATGGAATTCTCCAGGCAAGAATACTGGAGTGGATTGCCATTTCCTTCTCCAGGGGATCTTCTCGGCCTACGGATCGAACCTGAGTCTCCTGCATTGCAGGCAGATTTTTAGACTTTTAAATGTACTGTTTATTGGATTTAGGAGGTTGTCCCTAAATTTCCAATTTTATCATAAATAGATATCATTTAGATATTTTTCAGATATCTGAAAATATCATTCAGATATTTTTCTGCCAACTCAAACTTGAATTCTTGGAATAAATCCTACTTGGTCATAATATATTGCCATTTTTAAGTATTGCTGGATTTGACTTGCTATTTTTTGATGATTTTTGCATAGGTATTTGTTAGTGTGTCAGGAATTTTTAATAATATCTTTGTCAGATTTTGATACAAGTTATACTCGTCTACTTGGCCACCTGATGCAGAGAACTGACTCATTAGAAAAGAGCCTGATGCTGGGAAAGACTGAAGGCAAGAGGAGAAGGGGATGACAGAGGATGAGATGGTTGGATGGCGTCACTGACTGTATGGACTTGAGTCTGAGCAAGCTCCAGGAGTTGGTGATGGACAGGGAAGTCTGGAGTGCTATAGTCCATGGGGGTCACAAAGAGTTGGACACAACTGAGCAACTGAACTGATACTCATCTAAAAATGGGATGAATGCATTCACTTCTCCTCTACCTTCTAAAAGAGTTTGTGTATGTTGATATTATTTCTTCCTTCAGTGTTTGCTAGAATTCACTCATGGCATCATTTGGTCTTGGAGATTCTTTGTGGGAAGACTTTAAAATTTTATATTCAATGGACTTAACACATATAGTGCTGTTATATTTAAATTTTCTTTTTTCGTCTTGTTCAGTTTTGATAAGTTAAACTTTTCAAGAATCTTGTCTATTTCCATTGTTATTAAATTTCTTGGCATAAGGTTTTTGTTAATATTTTCTCATTATCTTTTTTTATGCTTGTAGGATATATAAAGATAATTCCCCCCTTCATTCCTAATATTGATAATTTTTGTTTTCTTTTTCTCACTAGGGGCTTATCAGTTGTATTAATCTGTTCAAATAACCGACTTGAAGGTTTTAGATCTTCTGACTTTCATTTCTATCTCGTTGATTTCTGTTCTTTGTGCAAAACCTTTGTCTGAAAACTACTAAACATTGGTGAGAAAAAATAAGAAAAATCCAGTGTAGTAAATTGATAAAGAGTAACTTCATTTTTTGTCTTTCTATATATTTAGTGAATATATAATTTATTTTTATCATTCTATGTATTTTTCTTAACTTTTTAAGATGAAAATTCAGATAATTGCTTTAAAATTTTCTTCTTAATATTGGCATTTAAAGGTTTACATTTTTCCTCTAAGCACTGCTTCAACTGCACCCTACCAATTTTGACTTAATGTTTTTTCAGTTATCGTTCAATTGAAAATATTTTCTAATATCCCTTTGTCAATTTTTTGATACAAAATTATTTAGAAATCTCATTTAATTGACACACATTGGTGGGTTTTCTAGAACTCTTGTTCCTGATTTCTAGTTTAATTCTGTTGTTAACAGAGGATACACTCTATAAAATTTCAGTCTTTTGAAATCTAGTACACTTGTTTGTTAATATCCGGCATATAATCTCACCTCTTTAGGTGACTGCTAGTATGACCCCTGTCACCTCAGTGCAATGGGGTCAGCCCATCCTTCTTCAGTTCTGTGTGGCTGTTCCCTGGGTCAGGATGTTTCTGGAGCTGAGCTGGACAAATACAGGGATACTTCCCGAACCTTTCTCATCCTCAAGACTCTCAGTCATACACGGCTTGTTGCCTGACGCCTGGAAACACCCCCTCATGTGCTCAGTCCAGTTTTATGAGTATTCCTGGTGGAAGGGTCAGTGTGGTCCAGGTTACTCCATCAAAGCCAGAGGCAGGAGTCTCTTCCTTCCCTTTTATTTACTTTGTCTTCATCTCCTTTTCATTTCTTTCTCAAGATATTATTCATTCTGTCTATTCTGTGGAACTTCTAGTTTAGTCTTTATTTATTAAATACTTTTAAAATTTCTAATTCTTTCCTATGTCATGCCATCTTTGTTTATTTATTTTTTGTTTATTTACTTTTTGGCCAGACTGCACGGCTTGTGGAATCTTAGTTCCCTGACCAGAGGTCAAACCCATGCTCCCTGTAGTTGGAAGTATGGAGTCTTAACCACCGGTCTGCCAGGGAAGATCCTGTCTTGTTACCTTTATTTTTAGTCACATCTCCTTTATTTTTAAATAGTCTTTTTCTCTAATTACCTCATATTTGAGTTTCCTTGTGGCTCAGCTGGTAAAGAATCTGCCTGCAGTGGAGGAGACCTGGGTTCGACCCTTGGGTTGGGAAGATCCCCTGGAGAAGAGAAAGACTACCCATTCCAGTATTCTGGCCTGGAGAATTCCATGGACTGTGTAGTCCAAGGGGTCGCAAAGAGTCGGACACGACTGAGCCACTTTCACTTTATGAGTTTTTTCGATTCCAATTTATGCTCTTCTTTCATAGTTTCTGTTGTTCTTTTATTTTAGCTCACTTGTAACTATTAGTTTTCATCTGTTTTGTAGGCATGTTTTTCTGGTATGATTTCTTTGTCTCAAGGACATTACTCTGTTCCTTATTCTTTTTTTATCTTTAATAACTTTGTAAAAGATTCTACCATGATTTTCCTTTGTAACCTTTTAAGTAGAATAAAGTTTTCTTTCTGTTTAAAAAAGAAGGATGGCCGGGATAGCTTTTCTAGTTACAGGGCTCCAGTGTTCGTCTGTTGTTTTTGTGAAGTGGTAAGAAACTCTGCGTATGTGTCTGTGTGTTTATGTATCTCTGTGTGTCCTCAAGCCTTCCGAGACTGCTCAAGTCTGAACTGCTTCCTTTCCCTGTAACATCTGGCCCTTATTTTTGCCTTCATCCCCTCATCATAGTCCTGCTCGGTTTGGATTCTCATCTGGCAGTTTCTTCTCATTTGCCTTGGAAGGAGCTCTCGTCTGTGGTTTCAAGGGTCTTCAGGGTTCTGGTGGCTCCACCACTACCATATCCCACTGCTGTGTCATCGTCTTTTGGGGGAGGTTGAGGTTTTTATTTATATTTATATAATTATGTATAGTTGATGCATAATATTATATAAGTTTCAGGTGTATAACAGAGATACACAGTCTTTAAAGGTTGCACTCTATTTTTAGGTATTATTACATATTGGCCATATTTCCTGTGCTGTACAGATATCTTGGTAACTTATTTATTTTATGCATAGTAGTTGTACCTCTTAATCCCCTGCACTGTCTTGCCCCTTCCCCTTTGCCTATCCCCACTGGTAAGCACTTATTTGTTCTCTATATCTGTGAGTCTGTTTCTTTTTTTAAATATTCACTGGTTTGCTTTAGTTTTTATTTTCCACATGTAAGTGATTTTACACAATATTTATCTTTCTCCATACTTATTTCACTAAGCGTAATGCCCTCCAGGTCTGTCCGTGTTGCTCCAATTGGAAATTTTCATTCTTTTGTATGGCTGAGTAGTATTCCATTGTATGTATGTAGCACATCTTCTTTACCTATTCATCAGTTGCTTCATCAGGACACTTAGGTTGCTTCCGTATCTTGGCTATTGAAAATAAAGCTTCTATGAAGACTGGGGTGGGTGTATCTTTTTGAGTTAATGTTTTTATCCCTTTTGGATGTATATCCAGGAGTGGAAATGCTGGGTCATAAGGTAGTTCTGTTTTCAGTTTTTTGAGGAGACTCCATACTGTTTTCTTCAGTGACTGAACCAATTTACATTCCCACCACCAGTGTACGGGGATTCCCTCCTTCCCACATCCTCACCAGCATTTATTTGTAGTCTTTTTGATGATAGGAATTCTGGCAGGTATGAAGTGATATCTATTGTGGTTTTAATTTGCCTTTCTATGATGATTAACAATATTGAGCATCTGTTCATGTGCCTGTTGGCCATCTGTATGTCTTCTTAGGAAAAATGCCTTTTCAGATCTTCTGCCCAGTTTTCATCCAGGTTATTTGGGGGTTTTGCTATTGGTTTTTGTGAGCTGTTTATATGTTTTGGATATTAACCCCTTATTGATTGTATTATTTGCAAATATTTTCCCTCACTCAGTAGGTTTTCTTTTTGTTTTGTTCATGGTTTCCTTTGCTATTCAAAAGCTTTTAACTCTAATTAAGTCCCATTTGTTTATTTTTGCTTTTATTTCCTTTGCTTTAAGAGACAGATCCAAAGAAATACTGCTGCAATTTGTCAAAGAGTGTTCTGCCTATGTTTTCTTCTGGAAGTGTTATGTCCACATTTAGGTCCTTAATTCATTTTGAGTTTATTTCTGTATTTGGTGTGAGAAAATGTTCTAATTTTATTCTTTTACATGTAGTGCTCCAATTTTCCTGGTACCACATATTGAAGAGACTTTTCTTCATTGCATATTCTTGCCTCCTTTGTCAAAGATTTCGTTCAGTTCAGTTCAGTTCAGTCACTCAGTCGTGTCTGACTCTTTGCGACCCCATAAATCACAGCACGCCAGGCTTCCCTGTCCATCACCAACTCCCGGAGTTTACTCAAACTCATGTGCATCGAGTCGGTGATGCCATCCAGCCATCTCATCCTCTGTCGTCCCCTTCTCCTCCTGCCCCCAATCCCTCCCAGCATCAGGGTCTTTTCCAATGAGTCAACTCTTCACATGAGGTGGCCAAAGTACTGGAGTTTCAGCTTCAGCATCAGTCCTTCCAATAAACACCCAGGACTGATCTCCTTTTGGATGGACTGGTTGGATCTCCTTGCAGTCCAAGGGATTCTCAAGAGTCTTCTCCAACACTACAGTTCAAAAACATCAATTCTTTGGCACTCAGCTTTCTTCACAGTCCAACTCTCACATCCATACATGACCACTGGAAAAACCATAGCCTTGACTACACGGACCATCGTTGGCAAAGTAATGTCTCTGCTTTTTAATATGCTGTCTAGGTTGGTCGTAACTTTCCTTCCAAGCAATAAGTGTCTTTTTATTTCATGGCTGCAACCACCATCTGCAGTGATTTTTGGAGCCCCCAAAAATAAAGTCTGACACTGTTTCTACTGTTTCCCCATCTATTTCCCATGAAGTGATGGGACCAGATGCCATGATCTTAGTTTTCTGAATGTTGAGCTTTAAGCCAACTTTTTCACCCTCCTCTTTCACCTTCATCAAGACTGACCATAAGTGCATGACTTTGTTTGTGGGCTCCTTATTCTATTCCATTGAGCTACATATCTGTTTTTGTGCCAGTATCATACTGTTTTGATGACTAGCTTTTTAGTATAGTTTGAAGTCAAGGAGCATGACTCCTCCAGTTCTGTTTTTCTTTCTCAAGATTGTTTTGGCTCTTCAGAGTCTTTTGTATTTCTATACAAATTTCAAATTATTTGTTCTAGTCCCCTGAAAAATGTCACTGATATTTTGATAGGAATTACATCGAATCTGTAGGTTGCCTTTCATAGTATGGTCATTTTACAACATTAATTCTTCCAATCCACTATATGATGTATTTTTCCATATGTTTGAATCATCTTTAATTTCTTTCGTCAGTGTCTTATAGCTTTCTGAATGTAGGTCTTTTACTTCCTTAGGTAGATTTATTCCTAGATATTTTACTCTTTTTGATTCAGTGGTAAATGGAATTGTTTCCTTGATTTCTCTTTCTGATCTTTCATTGTTTCATTTCATTCATTTCATTTTTCTCTCTCTCAGAGGGGGAGAAGATTATGTAGGACATGACCATGGAACCACACTGGGATCTGTCTACCACAGTTCATGTCTGCCTTGGAGCTTGGTTTACCATCTTTATTTGTTATGATGAATAGACTTATATTCATAGACTATTAATCATGATTTGTAGCTCAATTCCAGAGCAAATGAAAAAAAATTCAAATATGAGGATAAACTATCCAGCTTGAATATAAATATCTGACTTTGGGAATTTGAAAATCCCACTACAACCAGCTTATTTTAGTTCTCTGATTCTCTGTCCTTCTATGTGAAATGAGTATCTGTATCTCTGCCAATGCCAACCACACAGAGAAAGTACCCAAAAGTGATGTTTTTGGTATCTTTAAGGAAAAGATTTCACATACATCAAATGTACTTTTAACCTATTTTGTGTCATCCATGCTTATGTATACTTGTGGAGTCCTTTAGAGAACTCCTGTTCAAGTATGATATAGTACCAAAAGCAACTGTATCAATACTCCAATAAATCAGACTACCCGTGTAACCATTTGGAGGAGAATCAAAAGATATATAAAATTTGGAAAGAACATTTTTTGGTACAAATAATGAAGGGAATAGTTTTATCCCTTATGCCAGGCAATTGTAAGACTTTAATGAGTGAATTCATTGTTTGAATACAGGGTGGCACTGTTTATTATTTCTGCTTCTGTTTGAATAAGCAAAAGCATCCTTCACTTTCATCTCTTCCTCCTCACATGCTTGTTCTGTCTTCTGTCTTCTTGATCTCATCATTTTCCACTGAGCATGAACAGGGTAGGAAAAAGTCTTTCTCCCTGAGGAAGATACACAATCATCTTTCAGTAATGATGTTCTGTAGCTTGGAAGCATTCAGCTATGAGAGTGAGGGCTCTTCTCATGTGCCTCACTGTGGGTGAGACACTCAACAGTTCCTCCACTGACGGATGACCCCAGATGCTGTTTGCTATGGTGAAGCTGTTTGTTCCTGGCAACAAGGAGGAGGTAGGGATGGGGGACTCAGGGTATAGTGTATGGGTACACATTCTGCAGGACACCCTGCCCTGGTGGTACCTAATTCCCTTTCTTGTGAGAACAGCAAGAATAACAATCAGAGTTAACTTTTATTGCGTGATCAGTACCAGGGGTGAAAGACAAAATCTTTAACCACAGCAACACCACCAGTGTCCGCCAACTGGAATATTTATGATTGAAACAGCAAGCATTCTAATGAGTCCATGCCCTCCCCATTCCAGTTAAATATCTTATCAAGCAGCTATGTGGACACATGAGGACTGCCCATGTCAGCCTCATCTTATGACCTGCCGGGCACTGACCTTTGCTCACTGAATCCTGCCAGCCACCCCGAGAGATGGATGCTCTTATTATCCAACGTGACGCCCGGGAAGGCTGAGGCTTAGAGAGAATGACATGTCCCATGTCACACAGCTGAGAGGCAGTGGGACTGGCTTCCTTCCCTGGCCTGCTGAGCCGGGAGTCCAGGCTGTGAAGTTCTACATTCTGGTAACTCTTGAGGAAGCTGTGCTCCACCACTCCTCCTGCCTCTCCTCCTGTACACGTAGGGATGTGAAGGCTGACCCTCATCAACCTGGCCTGAGGGGCAAGAAAAGTAATCTTTGGCTAGTCCACCGGGGAAAGCAATGCAAACAGCTTAGTGAAATGACAGAATTAGGAAGAAGCCTTGGGGCCAGGCTCTGCTCCAGAGATCACACTGGAATTGAGCCAGGTCCTTGGAGGATGACAGAAGTTTAACATCCAGACTGAGCTTCCAGCCCCAGGGGGCATTTTTCACATAGTTGCCCTAGATCCTAACTCCGCATTCCTCTAGCTGTTAAGCGAAGTCTATCTGGTTGTAGCTTTTTCAAGCTGGGTTTATTTAGAGCAAAGCAAACAACTTGGTTCCAGAGAAGGTCACACTGATCTTACATCATTGTCTTTCCTGGTTTATTGAATTTTTTGTTTCTCAGCCAGCAGTGATACAACATCACCACTGTCGGTTGAACGATGCCACCTTACGTTCCCAGAAACCTTATATTCCAGCCGTGATGCACCGGACCAGTGGTACCCATGTGCCCACCCACTGCCATTCCCAGCTGTCACCCTCTCTTCTTTCCTTCCCTCTCAAGCACATGTGTGAGAATAAAAAGGATGAAGATGATGTTACTAGAGGTATCCACCTGGACAAGTTCCTCAACCTCTCTGAGCCTCAGTTTCCACATTTGTAAAATGTAATCGAAATATATGCACCCTGTGTTGGGGAGGGGTCAGGGCATGGAAGAAGAAAGATATGATTTGTCAGAGCAAATCTTTACCCCAACTTCTTCATCACACTCGTGTCAACAGACTAGATCGGACTCGAGTTGTAAAGAACGAGTTACTCACAATAAAATACCGCTATCTGCATGATCACTGTCATTATTACTACTATTATCACTATCATCAACAGCAATGGTGAGGCTATTAACAGTCGCTATGTATCAGATTCTATGCTGAGCAGAGTACAAAATGAGATCTGTCTCATATCTCATTCCTTCCTCAAAACCGCACTCTGAAAGTGGACTTCATGTGGGTAGACTTCACCACTGCTCAGGTTTAGAGACTAGACCAGCGGGTCCAGGCATGGAGGAACCAGATCCAGGTGGTCCACATAGAGACCCAGAGTCCTCCAGTGCCCCCAGCCAACACAAGCATCGTCTACTGCTACCCCCCGGAAACTGTGTGGGTGCTTCCTGCCTCGGAGCCTCCAGCTTCCATCCCAGTGACAAGCACTGCCCATGCTGAGCGGATACATTAATCATCCTGCCTCAGGGGAGACAGGATGTACCCAGGGGAGACAGCCCATCCACAGCAGGCAGCAAGGTTTTTATTGCCTAAAACTATCTGGCGGAAGTGACATCTATCTGGCTTCAATATATATAGTGCTCCTGTGATGTTTTCCTTATGAACCATAGCGCTCGTAAGCTCTGCTGATCACACCAGGAGAGGCACGGAGCCCTTCTGATGGGCCTGTGCCTCCTCCTTGTAGCCAGAGCAGTGATAAAGCACTCACATTAGTGTTGTTTGGAGGGATGGAAGATGAGATACATGCTATTGAGCACAGCCCTGGGGCATTATAAATAATAAATAGTGATTGCTATTGTTAGTAAATAATACCATAACAGTAAAATAGTGTGGAAGCATTGGTATAGACACATATCAGAGATACTGCAGGCTTGGTTCCAGACCGCTACACTAAAGTGAATATTGAAATAAAGCAAGTCACACTTTTTTTTTTTTTTGGTTTTATGGTGCACAGTTCACACCATATTGTAGTCTATTAACTATGCAATAGCATAGTGCCTAATAAAACAATGCATATCCCTTAAAAAAGGACATTACTGGGACTTTTCTGGTGGTCCAGTAGTTAAGACTTTGCCTTCCCGTGCAGAGGGTGTTGGTTCCATCCATAATTTGGGAACTAAGACCCTGCATGCCTCTCGGCTCAAAAAAACATAAAACAGAAGAAATATTGTAACAAATTCATTGAAGACTTTAAAGTTTTTTTTAAAAATACCTTGTCACTAAAATTACTAAAAAATGCTAATCATCACCCAAGTCTTTGTTGTCATTGTTCAGTTATTAAGTTGTGTCCGACTCTTTTTAATACTCTCTCCTTGGAAGAAAAGCTATGACATACTAGACAACATATTAAACAGCAGAGACATTACTTTGCTGACCAAGGTCCATCTAGTCAGAGCTATGGTTTTTCCAGTGGTCATGTGTGGATATGAGAGCTGGACCATAAAGAAAGCCGAGCACTGAAGAACTGATGTTTTTGAACTGTGGTGTTGGAGAAGACTCTGGAGAGTCCCTTGGGCTGCAAGATCAAACCAGTCAATCCTAAAGGAAATCAGTCCCGAATATTCATTAGAAGGACTGATGCTGAAGCTGAACTTCCAGTACTTTGGCCACCTGACGTGAAGAACTGACTCATTTGAAAAGACCCTGATGCTGTGAAAGATTGAGGGCAAGAGGAGAAGGGAGCAACAGAGGATGAGATGGTTGGATGGCATCACTGACTTGATGCACAGGAGTTTGAGCAAGCTCTGGGAGTTGGTGAAGGACAGGGAAGCCTGGTATGCTGCAGTCCACGGGGTTGCAAAGAGTCAGACATGACTGAGGGACTGAACTGAACTGAATTATTGTCACAGTTTTTCTTCCAAGGGGCAAGCATCTTTTGATCTCATGGCTGCAGTCACTGTCCGCAGTGATTTTGGAGCCCAAGAAAATAAAGTCTCTCACTGTTTCTATTTTTTTTCCCCATCTATTTGCCATGAAGTGATGGGACCAGATGCCATGATGTTAGTTTTTTGAATGTTGAGTTTGAAGCCAGCTTGTCCATTCTCCTTTTCACCTTCAGGGGTAAAGCATCTGCCTGCCAATATAGGAGGTGCAGGTTCAATCCCTGGGTTGGGAAGATCCCCTGGAGGAGGGCAGGTAACCCACTCCAGTGTTCTTGCCTGGGAAGTTTCATGGACAGAAGAGTCTGGCAGGCTAAAGTCCATGGGGTTGCAAAAGAGGTGAACATAACTAAACAACCATAGTAAGATGAGTGTCGCTGCTGCTGCTGCTGCTGCTAAGTCACTTCAGTCGTGTCCGACTCTGTACGACCCCATAGACGGCAGCCCACCAGGCTCCGCCGTCCCTGGGATTCTCCAGGCAAGAACACTGGAGTGGGTTGCCATTTCCTTCTCCAATGCATGAAAGGAAAAGTGAAAGTAAAGTCGCTCAGTCGTGTCCCACTCTTAGCGACCCCATGGACTGCTGCCTACCAGGCTCCTCCGTCCATGGGATTTTCCAGGCGAGAGTACTGGAGTGGGTTGCATTGCTTCCTCCGAGATGAGTGTTAGTGACACTTTATTTGACATGAAGTAAGCACTTAATAAGAAGAATCTTTAAGTGGAATGAAAGTGAAAGTGAAGTCTCTCAGTCATGTCCGACTCTTTGTAACCCCACGGACTGACTATAGCCTACCAGGTTCCTCCGTCCATGGGATTTTTCCAGGCAAGAATACTGGAGTGGGTTGCCAGTTCCTTCTCCATTAGGTTCCTATTTTGCACCAGCCTTATTCTAAGTAATTTATGTGCATTAGCTCATTGCAGTTCCCTGAGGTGAGATTCAAGTGCAAATAGTTAAGGGCAGTGCTCCTTAACACTTAAAGGAGTGGGGGAAGCAGGACAAAAAAGGAAAACCTATGCAATTTCAGGAAAACTGCCCCAGAGGGTAGCTTCCCATAGGGCAGTTCTGGAACCTAAATCATGCCTCAGGACCTTCTTTCATGGCCAAAGCCCTGACAGTCACTGGCTAAGGACCAGGACAAAGCAACACCCCAGTGCTTCTGGCCCTCCATCCCCACAGGTGAGCAGCCTCCGCAGACGGAGGAAGCCCTGCGGGGATTTGTAGGTGCTGATGAGCAGTGGAAATAAATGTACTGAGAAGCCAGAGAAGGGTGCACAGATGATGTGAAACAGATGCTGAGAGGTTGGGCTGGACACTAACAGTGTTACCTGCAAAGTCTTCAGTTCAGTTCAGTTCAATCGCTCAGTCACGTCCGACTCTTTGCAACCCCATGGACTGCAGCAAGCCAGGCTTCCCTGTCCATCATCATCTCTTGAAGCTTGCTCAGTCTCACGTCCATTGAGTTGATGATGCCATTGAACCATCTCATCCTCTGTCATCCCCTCTTCTCCTGCCTGCAGTCTTTCCCAGCATCAGGGTCTTTTCTAATGAGTCAATTCTTTGCATCAGGTGGGCAAAGTATTGGAACTTTAGCTTCAGCATCAGTCCTTCCAATGAATATTTAGAAGTGATTTCCTTTAGGATTGACTGGTTTGATCTTCTTGCATCCCAAGGGACTCTCCAGAGTCTTCTCCAACACCACAGTTCAAAAGCATCAATTCTTCGGTGTTCAGTTTTCTTTATGGTCCAACTCTCACATCCATACATAACCACTGGAAAAACCACAGTCTTGACTAGATGGACCTTGGTCAGCAAAGTAATGTCTCTGCTTCTTAATATGCTGTGTAGATTGGTCATAGCTTTTCTTCCAAGGAGCAAGCATCTTTTAATTTCATGGCTGCAGTCACCATCTGCAGTGATTTTGGAGCCCAAGAAAATAAAGTCTGTCACTGTTTCCATTGTTTCCTCATCTCTTTGCCATGAAGTGATGGGACTGGATGCCATGATCTTGTATTTTTGAATGCTGAGTGCTAAGCCAGCTTTTTCACTCTCCTCTTTCACTTTCCTCAAGAGGCTTTTTAGTTCCTCTTCACCTTCTGCCATAAGGGTGGTGTCATCTGCATATCTGAGGTTATTGATATTTCTCCTGGCAATCTTGATTCCAGCTTGTGCTTCATCCAGCCCAGCATTTCCCATGAAGTATTCTGCATATAAGTTAAATAAGCAGGGTGACAATATACAGCCTTGACATACTCCTTTCCCAATTTGGAACCAGTCAATAGTTCCATGTCCGGTTCTAACTGTTGCTTCTTGACCTGTATACAGATTTCTCAGGAGACAGGTAATGTAGTCTGGTATTCCCATCTCTTGAAGAATTTTTCACAGTTTGTTTGTGATCCACACAGTCAAAGGCTTGGCATAGTCAATAAAGCAGAAGTAGACGTTTTTCTGAAACTCTCTTGCTTTTTCTGTAATCCAACAGATATTGCCAATTTGATCTCTGGTTTCTCTGACTTTTCTAAACCCAGCTTGAACATCTGGAAATTATCAGTTCACATACTATTGAAGCCTGGCTTGGAGAATTTGGGCATTACTTTGCTAGTGTGTGAGATGAGTGCAATTGTGTGGTAGTTTGAACATTCTTTGGCATTTCCTTTCTTTGGGATTGGAATCAAAAATGACCTTTTCCAGTTCTGTGACCCCTGCTGAGTTTTCCAAATTTGCTTATATTGAGTGTAGCACTTTAACTGCATCATCTTTTAGGATTTGAAATAGCTCAGGTGGAATTCCATCACTGCCGCTAACTTTGTAGTGATGCTTCCTAAGGCCAACTTGACTTAACACTCCAGGATGTCTGGTTCTAGGTGAGTGATCACACCATCATGATTATCTGGGTCACTGAGGTCTTTTTTGTATAGTTCTCTTGTTTATTCTTACTACCTCTTCTTAATATCCTCTGCTTCTGGTAGGTTCATACCATTTCTGTCTTTACAGAAAAGTCTTACAACAACAGAAAACCCATTTGACAGATGAAGCACAGAAGGCTAAATAATCTGCTCTAGTCTCATAGCCAGTAAGTAAGCTAGTAAGTGGAAAATAAAGATTCAAGTCTCGGCAGTCCACCCCCAGGTCTGTGCCTGTCAACCTGGGGCTGTGTCCAGCCGACTCTCCTAACCACACCAGCGACTCTTTCCAGACATGATGCCTGCAGGTGGTTTGTGCTGCAGACACCTGGAAACACATGAGGGTGAACTATTCCTCTGTGGAGGAGGTCCTTTGTCATCCTGATTCTCCTGAGCATCCCTCATCACAATGGAAACAGGTCTGTTGTCATCACTGTCAGCTACGAATCCCTATCGTCTGCTTTTTTCTACAAGTTTTTATTTGTGTGTGTGTGTATGTGTGATCAGTCGTGTCCGACTCTTTGAGACCCCACAGGCTATAGCTCACCAGGCTCCTCTGTCTGTGGAATTCTCCAAGTAAGAATACTAGAGTGGGTTGTCATTTCCTACTCCAGCGGACCTTCCCAAGACTGGGATTGAACTCATATCTCCTGCATCTCCTGTACTGGCAGGCGAATTCTTTACCACAGCACAACCTGGGAAGCAAAAAGTTTCTATTTATTACTTTACTATTATCACGGTACACTGACAGTTTAGTTTGTATTACAAGAAAATAGAATTAAAATTACATTTCATGAAGAATTATAACTGCTCTTTTTAACTGTGTGTGTGTGTGTGTGGGCCTGCATATATGTAGAGTCTTTACAATAGGGCATCATTTTCTAAAACAAAACAACACAAAAATAAACAAACTGGAAATTGTAGCTTCATACTACAGAATAAACAGGCAAAACAATTTGGGGATGAAATCGCAACTTCTAGTTTTTATTTTGTGACTTCAAATCCATGTTAGTGGTTAAAATATGTGTATGTTACAACTATGTTCTGTTATATATTACTGGGAATGTTTTTATTACTTATATAGTACTAAGGTGAAAACTGTATATTGTTTAAAAGTATATGGATACTAGCTGTCTCTGGTCTTTCGTGCGAGCCTATTACAGCAGAGAGAAACGTGGTTAATTCCTGTTTTGTGTATGTTGAATTCATTGGTACACAGAATAGAACCTGCAGTCTGCTCTCAGTGGCACTCCAGGTCTCGCTGCTGACAGGGGCCCCCTCGGCCCTGCAGTGGGCACTGGATGCAGGCCCTCAAGACCCTACTTATTCATTTGAAACAAGTTTCATTTTATTTCAACATTTCAAAATATGTTGCTTTCTCTTCAACATGTTACATTATTCTTCCCTGGAAAGAGTTTGGACTTTCTTGATAGCTCAGTTGGTAGAGAATCTGCCTACAATGCAGGAGACCCTGCTTTGATTCCTGGGTCAGGAAGATCCGTTGGAGAAGGGATAGGCTACCCACTCCAGTATTCTTGGATTCCCTTGTGGCTCAGCTGGTGAAGAATCCTCCTGCAATGCAGGAGACCTGGGTTCGATCCCTGGGTTGGGAAGATGCCCTGGAGAAAGGAAAGGCTACCCACTCCAGTATTCTGAATAGAGTTTAGCCCCAATTGTATTTTTTCTATAAAAATAATGTCAAAGTATTTCCTGTTGGTTTAAGTGATTAGAGAAAGTACAGACTTCACACAGTACTTGGACGTACACAGCCACCCAGCTTCATTTAGCATGTGAACTCTCAACCTCTGGTGCTAGGGGTGAAAAAATAGACTATGAATTGATGGGATGATGGTAAAACTTTATTTAATATATTGATAAAACATTCCATATTAAATGTGTATTACTTTTTACATGTGACTGACTACTTTTTATAGAATGACAGTCACAAACAAGAACAAGCAGTGATGCTCTAGAGCAGAGTTTCTTAACTCTGCCGTTAGTGACATCTTAGGTCAGATGCCTCTTCCTTATGAAGAGCTGTCCTGTGAATTGCAGGGCCCACTCACCAGATACCAGTAGCAGAGCCCACCGCTGACAGGTTGTGACAAACAAAAACATTTCTTTCTACGCCCCTTGTCCTCTGGGAAGCGGAACTGCCCCTAGTAGAGAATCACTGCTCTAAGCACATTAACCAGGAGATTAACCACCCCACCAGCCTCCCTGACCAACTCCCTCCTTGGTTTCTGTTTTGCTGATATTTCTGAGATTGACTGCTTTTGGTTCCTTATATTTTGCATATCTTCCAAAACTCTCACCTACCATCATCTCTGAGATGTCCACACCAATTCCAGTTCTTGAGTTTTGGTCCAAGGGCTGCATGTCTATGCCTGGGTGGTCCCCACTGCCTTCAAAGCTGTAGCTTGAGCCTTACTTTCTTGCAAATGTTAGCTCTGAGAAGACATGGAAAGTAAGCAGAAGGGAGGCTGTCTGTGATGTACCTGCCCATTTTCAGGGCTTCCCTTTAGCGACTTTGTTTCAACTTTATGATGCATAAAATAATGGGTAAAGAGAAGTACGGAGATTTAGAGTGACCCATTTTGATGTCCTGAGCTTTCCAGTTCGCTCAGCAGTAAAGAATCCGCCTGCCAATGCAAGAGACACAGGAGAGATGAGTTTGATCTTGACTGATCCCTGGGTCAGGAAGATCCTCTGGAGAAGGAAATGGCAACCTACTCCAGTATTCTTGCCTGGAAAATCCTGGACAGAGGAGCCTGGTGGACTATAGTCCATAGTGTCTCGAAGAGCGATTGAGCATGCACACATGTAATTTGACGTGTCAGAGAGAACTGGAAATGGAGAAAGAAACCAGGGACCTAGTGGAGAGAGCTTTTCTCTCTCTTTAGTTAACTGACTTATTTATCTTTGTCTGTGCTGGGCCTTTGTTTCTGCCTGGCTTACTCTAGTTTCAGCAACTGGGGACTACACTCTAGTTTCAGTCCACCAGCTTCTCACTGCAGTGGTTTCTCCTGTGGTGGCTCACGGGCTCCAGAGCTCACAGGCTTCAGTAGTTGTGGCCCATGAACTAACTCAGTTGCTCCTCAGCATGTGTAATCGTCTCAGACCAGGGGTCAGGCCCATGTCCTCTGCATTGGCAGACAGAGTCTTAACAGCTGGACCACCAGGGTAGTCCCAAGGCTTTTTCATTTTTAAAGAACATGATCATTCTAGTCAAGAAGTTTTAATGGCCTGATTGAAATATTTGTATCCACAGCTACAGAAATGTGATATTGTGTTTTTTGAAGTTTAGACCAAGCACAGCAAACAAATTTCCTCTGCCATCACTACCATAATGTTGTCTTTTTACATTGTCTTTTCCCATAACGTCTAGAGAGTTGGGCTTTACAAAAGAGGTTCACAAAATGACCATGCTGCCAACAAGCCAAGCAAGGCTTCTGAAGGCATCTGAAGAACTTCGGGATTCCCTTTAGAATTATGCAGTTTCCTGATTATGAAATATGAGGAAAATTATCCTCTCAGGTTTGAAGCTAATGCCCACTCAGTACTTGCCACGACCCACAAACGGTCAAATTCAATGACTGAGTGTTCAAAGGATGGTTTGAATTGACCCCATAAATCTACCGGGCTTCTCTGGTGGCTTAGACGGTAAAGAAACTGCCTGCAATGCAGGAGATGCAAGTTCAATCCCTGGGTCAGGAAGATCCCCTGGAGGGGGACATGGCAACCCACTCCAGTATTCTCACCTGGAGAATTCCATGGACAGAGGAGCCTGGTGGGCTACAGTCCATGGGGTCACAAAGAGTTGGGCACAACTACCTCAAATTATCCATGAATCTATTCAAAACTCTGGGATCTGATTCTGCTTCATACGTCTTTGGTCAAAAGTCCTTTTGCCTTCAAGGTCTAATGCCTGCATGAATATCTGCCCTCTTGGAAGGACTTCCCTGGTGGTCCAGGGTTTAAGAATCCACCTTGCATTATACAGAGTGAAGTAAGCCAGAAAGGTAAACACCAATACAGTATACTAACACATATATATGGAATTTAGAAAGATGGTAACAATAACCCTATATGCAAGACAGAAAAAGAGACACAGAAGTACAGAACAGACTTTTGGACTCTGTGGGAGAAGGCAAGGGTGGGATGATCTGAGAGAACAGCACTGAAACATGTATATTATCAAGGGTGAAACAGATCACCAGCCCAGGTTGGATGCATGAGACAAGTGCTCGGGGCTGGTGCACTGGGAAGACCCAGAGGGATGGGATGGGGAGGGAGGTGGGAGGGGGGATCAGGATGGGGAACACATGTAAATCCATGGCTGATTCATGTCAGTGTACGGCAAAAACCACTACAATATTGTAAAGTAATTAGCCTCCAACTAATAAAAATAATTGGGAAAAAAATTTTTTTAATTAAAAAAAAAAAAAGAATCCACCTTGCAATGCAGTAGATGTGGGGTCAATCCCTGCTTGGGGAGGTAAGATCCCGCTAACCTCGCACACTGCACCTACTGAGCCCATGGCACCACAACCAGAGTCTGTGCGTTGCAACAAAAGGTCCCATGTGAAGCAACTAAGCCCGGACACAGCCAAATAAATAAAGATGAAGAACAAGAGACCTGCCCTTTTGAGTCCCAGCATCCTTATGCACATCTTGAGTCCCAGCATCCTTATGCACAGGCTCTTTTACGTAGTCATATGCGATCTATTTGTTTGTGTCCTTCTTAAATGTCAAGCTTCTTAAGGGCAGATATCCATTTAGCTCATCCTCATGTGTGTACAGGACCTGTCTCTGTACAGAGCAGGGTCCCCAAACCCCTTGCACATTGAACGTAATTTTGGTAGACTTGCCTTAGGTCTTGCTGGGCTACCTCATGTGTCTTGGCTAAGGATGGGAGGAAGTGCGGGAGGTAGGAAAGAAGGAAGGGGGAAGTTCTATTGTTTGTTTGCTTGCTTGACTATGTTAAATACCAGAACACTTTAGGAGGTATGAGATGCTCTGTTGAAATCACAGAAGCCTGTAGTGACATGGAGCCAGGCTTGACCTATCTGAAGGTATAGGTCATTGTTAATGAGAACTAAGTAGACACTCTTCTTCTCCTGCCCGAAGTAGTGAAATCTGACTGCTTAGGGAACACAGATAAAGCTGGTTTCCTTGCTCATGAGCCTCGTTCCCCTTGGATGACCTAAGTTTTTGTGTGGCTTTAGAATTGTAAAGCATGGGAAATAAAAAAAGCACTGCTTCTTCGTTTGGAAGCACCATGACTTCATCTGTATATTCTCTCCTCAGAACAGGAGCTTGGTCATGTGATGGCACTTCCTTCCATCTGCCCAGGGCTGGGTTTTCCATGATCAACTAGATGGCACAGCCTCTGGCAGCTGGTTCCATGGCTTCCACTGTAGGGTGGAGATAAACCACAGTCCTTGCTGGCTGCTCATCCTCTGCAGTTATAAAGGCCTGGGGAGGATAATCAAGGTACAAATCAGGCTGGAAGTGTAGGAAGGGCGGCTGCGCTAACTCTACGGAAGGTTTCTTGACCAAGCAGACAACGCCATCACATAGACTCGAAGCCCTGTGGTCTCGGGGCCATGGTCTATGTAAGGCACACAACCCAAAAGGCAAAGCAGGACTTCTCCTCTAAGATGGTTGTGTTAGATGCTGAAGAAGACATGATGGCCGCTGATGCCTTTGGGTACCTAACTGAGGTGGGAAAATAGGACCTGGGGGGTTTGTTCCGTGGGGTTTGGAAAGCTAACCAAAATGAGTGGACAGCTTTGAGAAGGACACAGTCTAGGATGCAGAGTGCCTCGTCTGCAGAAATGGATATGACCAGGTCCTAAATATCCCAAGATCCGGGGTTTTCACAAGGTGGTCCATATTCCTAGGTGGTAGTAGGCTTCCGGAATTTGAATTACATGTCAAATTTTACATATTTTTAATAGGACAAGAATCGAATCCTGTATAGTAAAATTCTAATAATTGATGACCAAGGAATTGGACTTTCTAAGCAAACAAAGGAGAAGGAAACTCGGGGCAGGTCCCATGGAGCTCAAAATGTGAGGATGAGGGGCATTTCAGAGGGTCAGGGACTTAAAACTAACAGTTGTCTCATCTAATGGATTAAGCCCTTCAGCTCACATGAGGGGCGCAGTCGCCGGTGCTCATCTCAGCATACCCAGGACGCCAGCTCTGTAGACCCTTTTCTAAATATTCTTTTCCATTATACTTTATCTTAGCATATTGAGTATAGTGCCCTGTGCTGCATAGTAGGATCTTGTTGTTTATCTATTCTATATATGTGTGTGTGTGATAAGTTGCTTCAGTTGTATCCGATTCTTTGCGACCTTATGGACCGTAGCTGGCCAGGCTCCTCTGTCCATGGGACTCTCCGGGCAAGAATACTGGAGTGGGCTGCCAATTCCTTCTCCAGGGGATCGTCCCAACCCAGGGATTGAACCCACATCTCCTCTGTCTCCTGCTTTGGCAGGTGGGTATTTTACCACTAGTGCCACCAAAAGCTTACATCTACTAACCTCGAACTCCCAGTCCACTCCTCACCTAATCTCCCCGCCGTTGGCAACCACTAGTCTGTTCTCTGATCCAAGTACCAACCAGGCCCGACCCTGCTCAGCTTCCAAGATCAGATGACACAAGTCTGGTCTCTCTGTCTGTGAGTCTGTTTCTGTTTCATAGATAAGTCCATTTGTGTCATATTTTAGATTCCACCTACAGGTGATATCATATGGTATTTGTCTTTCTCTGTCTAACTTGCTTCACTTAGTATGGTTATCTCTAGCTGCACCTATTCTGTTACAGTAAGTCCCCTACACAGTAATGAATTCCATTTGGAGAGCTCATTCATAAGTCTAATTTTTTTGTAAGTCCAACTGTTAGCTTAGCTGCCCAACTAACACAAGCAGCTATATAGCGCTGTGCTGTTACAGGTTTATAAAACCTTTCATACAACTAATACATAAAAAACAAATAAAAAACATTATACATCTTGCAGTCCAGTGCCTTGAAAAATACAGTGGGACAGTGCAGCAGCTGGCACACGGGCTGGCCTAGAGAGAGCAGGCAAGAAGAGTTACTGACCGGAGGAGGCGGGAGACTCCAGAGCTCAAGGACCACCAGCAACAAGAGAAGGAAGACAGGCTGCAGTTTCACTGGTGCTGATGAAACACGCATCTGCATCTTTGAAAGTTTGCAGCTTGAAGGATCATAGTACACAGGGGACTTCCTGTGTTTATAGTTTCCAGGGTCTCAATAGGGTGGAGATGCTGTGGCCTCGCTTCAGATGCTGCCTGAAAGCAGGCCTGAGCTAAGCACTTGGGAGCTGAGCTGTGAGACAAACTAACAACAGAGGTGAGAACGGTCGCTGCCCCCACAGAGTGATGTGAGGGGCTTTGAGAACAGCATGGCCCATTAATTTGCTGTGGGTAGTGTCAGCAGCCCCACCATCATCAGGATCATTGGAATGTGTAGCTCTGTTCCATGGAGACACAAAAATCACCAATGCTTTGGTGTGGACCAGGAGGCCCTTTTTGTATCAACCGAGAGTATGTTGAGAAGGTGCATCTTGCTTTTTGCTTTAAATAAGAAAGCGGAGAGGAAGAAACAGGGTTAGAAGATAAGAGCAGAACTGGAGGTGATCGAGTTGGGAAAGGAAGAGGGGTTTCCATAGAAACCAGCCAAAAGGCAAGGGATGCTTGGATGATGCCAGAGGCACTTGACTGGGTTACAGGCTGGCCCAGGACCTGCTCTAGGAATGGAATGCGACCTTAGTTTCCATATTTGTTCCTCCATTAGATCACAGACATTATTAGGCTTGAGATCAAAGTGCCTTAAACAATGCATGTGATTTCAAGGTTCACTTAAGCAAAGAGTCCAGAGGTAATACAGCCTCTGGAGCTGGTTTGTCTCTGGCATAGCAGTGGCTTCAGGGTCTCAATTTATTTCCATTCTGCCCTGGTATGTTGGTTCCATTTTATGCTTCCTCTTTCATTTTCATGGATAGAAGCAGTTTATGGGAACTCTTCCATGAAAACCAGGAAATGTATTTCCCCGATACAAGTTCCCAGAAAACTTTTTCTTGTGTATCATCTGTAGTGTTGTCACATGTCCATTCCTGAATCATCTCATGCAGTGAGGCAATGCCACGTTTTGATGGCCATCTGGGCCAAGAACGGATCACTGTAGCAAGAAAGACGAGATGGGGTTAAACCAACAAGACCTAGACCTCGAGGGGGTGTCCCTACTTCTGCACCAGAGGACGCAACTGCCGCCTGATGGGAGAGAGACAACAAAGAATGTCTGCTCTGATGCTCTTTCACTAGTTCTAGTGTGTGACAGATATAGTGAACACAGGAAAAAGGAGCTAATGCAGATTGAGCGCCCCTTGTTTTCACATATACTTGCTCGCTCATGCCCTACATCAGGGGTCCCCAATCCAGGGGCCACAGACTGGTACAGATCTATGGTCTGTTAGGAACTGGGCCACATAGCAGGAGGAAGAGGCAGATGATGGAGTGAGCAAACCTTCATCTGCATTTAAAGCTACTCCCCATCGCTCACATTTCCGCCTGAAGTCTGCCTCCTGTCAGATTTGCAGCAGCATTAGACTCTCACAGGTGTATGAACCCTAAATGAAGTGTGCTTGAATCATCTGAAAACCATCCCAACCTTGCATCCCATGGAAAATCTGTCTTCCACAAGACTGGTCCCTGGTGCCAAAAAAGCTGGGGACTGCTGCTATATAACACCCTCTGTGACAAGCATTATGATGTTCATCTTACTAAAAAGAAAACTGAGACATCAGTTGACTGATCTATATTTACATCAGGGGCTTCTCTAACGGCTCGGACAGTAAAGAATATGCCTGCTATAAAGGAGACTTGGGTTCAATCCTTGGGTCAGGAAGATCCCCAGGAGTAGAAAATGGCAACCCACTCCAGTATTCCTGCCTGGGAAATCCCATGGACAGAGGAACCTGACAGACTACAGTCCACGGGTTGCAAAGAGTCAGACACAGCTGAGCAACTATCACATCATCATCACATCACATATTTACACAGCTGGTAGTGATAGAGTTAAAGCAAAAAGCCTAAGTCTGCCCATAGCTAATTATTCTTACTAAGTATTGTCTAATAGATCATTACTAACCTGTTTTCTGAGAAATGTACTGTTGGTTATAAGAAGTACTCAATTTATTTCAACACACATTTATTTAATACTTACTCTCTGCCTATGCTGCTCTCTGCTAGCCCTTCTTTTCCCTGGATCAGGTTCATTCTAGAAACTAACACAAATTTCCAGGCTATTGAAAGGGAGAATGATTAGGTAGTTACACCTGAAGAGGTATAGGAATGCTTATTCATGTATGTATTCATTTTATTTAGGACATCTTTATTGATCCTCTGCTTTGCGCCAACTGTCAGGCGAGGCCCTATTTGCTTAATACAGGGGCACAACCCAAAATGTCCCTAGGCAGGCAGCAACATGTGTGATGGGGAGCTGCTGGCTGTGTAACCTGGGAGTGGAAGCTCCACGCGAAGCCATCCAGAACCCACGTAACACATGTCTGGGCCTCAAGTGCGGGCTTAATATGAGGTTAGGCATGGCTTACATCAGCTACGTGATTTTACCGAAAACAGTTACAAGTCTGAGCACCTCCATGAAGATAGCCAGTATCTGGTACGTGTCCTGCCGTTGAACACCCCCACCATACACTGGTAACACATGCACTTACCCACCCACGGCAGATTTCACGTATCAACTGCTGCCCTTTTAGTCTCTGTAACTGAATGCGACCCTAAAATCCTCATCTCTTCTTCACTTCTATACCTTCAGCATTTAAAATTGTCCAAGTACCTCAAATCACTTAATAAATACCTGTCAAATGAACAATGATAGTGCATTTATGTAGCTTCTAAAATGTACCCAACACCATTCTGAACATATCACTACATACTAACTCTTTTATCCCTCGTAATCTCTAGAATGTAGATGAGACTATTAACCCTATTTTGTATATGAGTAGACTAAGAAATGAAGAGGTTAAACAACTTTTCAAGACCACCCAACTTGTAGGGGTGGAGCTAGAATTCAGACTTGGGTGTCCATCTGGGCGTGTGGTGCGCTAACTCTCCCCACACTTTAATAAAGGAGTGAGTCCTACACAGCACCAAGCTCCTGGTGACCCTACGCTTTCACCATATCCAAACGGCTAGCTGATAAAAAGCTAAAATCCTGGGATTTATTTTTATTTTCATTTTCTAATATTTTTTATTGATGTATAGTTGGTTTACAATGTTGTGTTAGTTTTAGGTGTACAGCAAAGTGATTCAGCCATACACATACACGTATCCATTCTTTTTCAGGTTCTTTTCTCATCTAGGTCATCACAGAACACTGAGCTTCAAGGATCTATGTTAAGACAACGTCTATCTAATGTGACCCCCATCAATGTGGCCTGAGTTTGAGAAAATTATGATTGCATAAGTACTATCCTGGGAGGGACTTCCCAGATGGTCCCATGGCTGGGACTCTGGGCTCTCAATGCAGGGGGCCTGGGTTCATTCTCTGTAGAAGGAACTAGATCCCACAGGCTGCAATGAAAGATCCCACTTGCCATTATGAAAAGGCCCTGATGCTGGGAAAGATTGAAGACAGGAGGAGAAGGGGACGACAGAGGATGAGATGGTTGGATGGCATCACAGGCTCAATGGACATGAGTTTGAGCTGGCTCCAGAAGATAGTGAAGGACAGGGAAGCCTGGCGTGCTGCAGGCCATGGGGTGGGAAAGTGTCAGACATGACTGACTGAGCAACAACAATTACTATCTCAATAAAAATAGGTTCTTGAAAACCTCTCTCACTATAATTCTTGAGGAACTAATGGGATAGACATTTATGATCATCTATCTATACCACTAGAGAGTTAATTTCTTCCATTAAAACATTTCCCCCTCTGAAAAGGGAGAACATGAGAATCCATGTTCATTAAAGCAATCTGATGCTGCTTGTATTTCAGTGAGAAAAAGGAATAAAGAGGTGGAAATAACACAAAACAATAGGAAGTTTCAAAAAATAATATATTTCATCTACTTTGGAGCAGTCTATTCCATGGCCCTTGCAACAATAAGAGGTGAAATTATCAGTGCAAATGAGGTGATATTAGAGTAATCCACAAAGGTGGTAGGAACACTCTGCAAGCCAGAATGAACAACAATTAAGATCTGAGTCCATTTTGTCATTTCATAACTATTTCTATGTATAGCGATCCAGTCTATAGATAAATTTAGAAAGCTTGACATTACTAAGTGTTGGCAAGGATGTGGGATAATGGGAATCTTCCTGCACTGCTAGGGGGAGTGGAAAGATGGTACAAGAATTTGAGAAATATGCTGGAAGTTTCTTCTAAAGTTAAGACTACACCTATCCTATGGTACAAAATTCTCTAGATGTTACCCAAAAGAAATAAAAGAATTTCCACAAAAAAATCAATATAAGTGTGTTCATAGGAGCCTTATTCGTAATAACTAAGTACTGGGAACAACTCAGTGTCCATTTACAAGTGAACAGATAAATTGTATAATTGATTATTACTACTGAGCAATAAATATGAGCAGATTAATGTTACACCCAACAATGTGAGTGAATCTCAACATTACACTGAGAAAAAGACAAACACAAGAGTATATATTGGTTGAAACCATTTGTGAGAAGACTGGAAATTTGTGATAGAAACAGAGAGGAATTGACCCTGAGAGGCAAGAGCTTGACTGAAAAGGAGCTTGAGGAAATCACTGGGCACAGAGAATGTTCTTATCATGACTCTGACGATGGCATGTGGATACATGCATTTGTCAAAACTTGTCAAACCGCAAACTTAAGACCTATGCATTTTACTGAATGTAATTTAGAATTCAGTTAAAAAAATTAAAAGTTAGGTGACCTATTATAACTATAGAAAGTTAACATTTGACCTTGCTCTATTTGCCTTATCTCAGCTAATGTGGTTTTTTCTTAAATAAATTCATCTTGTGGACTAATTGCAAACTGTCATCATTTGAGCTAACAGTACATTTGATAAAACCTTACAGAAAGGTCCACAGTTCATTTCTCTTCTATTAAACCATGCCACTTGTTCTTTTTAAAATTTTAATCATAAATGTTGTTCCTATTTTAGTAATGGGAATAGCATTGAATTTTGGGGGTGTCTGTTAAACACTGATGTCAGGTGATACTTATTTGATCAGTTAGCACTTTGAGTTACTAAAAGTGTCATTGTTCACTTTGGGGTTAAATTTTTCTGTAAGTTGTTAATTTTTGTCAAGAAAGCGGAATATTTTCTTTCTGGAGTAGTTGATTTAAGAATGACCCCAGTAGGCACATCGATATCCATGTTGTACACAATGTGTCCTTTCTCTCTTGCCCTGGTGGTTCTCCAATTCTCTGTTAAGTTAAAAATGAAAAGAAAAAATTAAAAAAGCAGCTTCAGTCTTTCCTCTAAATCCAGTCTTCTCAGAGCCGCAGAGACTGATCCTTTGGTTGTTGGATGTAAGCAAGTGGGCTCCATGGCGACGGAGCTGGTATTTGCTGAAGTTACCCACATGCAGCAAGCAAAGGTCAGTCATTACGATGCAGGCATCACAGGTCATCTGAGCCCTGGCCTGGTTTTCTTGTTGCTACCAGTATGGAGCCTGAGGTCATCAGAGACCAGATCCTTAACATGAAAGATAACAAACTCCTTTTTAATGCAACCTTGAGGCTAGTCACCCACCTGGGATAGGAAAATTCATGGATGGAGAGCTCTTTGTGTTCTCTCTTTGTCCCCATAAAAGGAAGAGGCCAGTCCAGTCTTGAAAACACTTTTCAGTTGTGCTGTAGGAATAACTTTGCTCTCCCTTCTGTGCTGATTCTTAACTAAGTATATGCAATATTAGATTTGGTATTCAAGGCGACAGATGGCTTGATTTTTAGCAGGATATCCAATTTATTTTGTGGGAAGTACTGCTGCTTTACCCGAGCAAAATCGGCCCAGAAATGGACAGCCTACAGACTTCTGGTTCATAGTTTTGGCTTTTGGCAGACCTCATTTTCTTTTTGATACACTGTCTGCTTAACTTCTTTTGCCTTTCTGCTCTGCTGGCCTTGGGTGAGCCATTTTATTTATAACCCAGAGAAAAAGAGTTTTAGGTGGGGTTCATCCAGAAGCAGACCCAGGGACCAAGACTTATGTTAAAGCACTTTATTGGGAAGAATTCCTGGGAAGAGAAAATAAGGGAGTGTGTGGTGAGCGGGGGAGATTTGATGAAGAACAGGAGGCTGATCAGGAGCTCACCAAGAGCAGGAGCCAAGCACGAGCTCACCAAGGCCTGCTCAAAACACGTGGGGGCCTGCAGGAGGGCATGAGCCCAGACAGGTGAGCGAGTTGGGGTATTTATAATTGTGTGTCCATCACCCGTGGTTAAAGGCTGTCTCCAGAGCTTCTGCATATGAAACAAGGGAGGTCTGGTCCTGAGGTCAGTGCTCAGGCAGAGACTAGGTTCCAGCCGTCTGTCTAGTCACAGGCTTCTCCTTTGGGGCCTGTGGAGGGACAGACCCAACCTCTTCTTTCTGTCTCCTCTTCCCTCATTTCTGCTTTCTTTAACCTTTCCTCCTTCTGAACAGTGAGCTAATCTGGCTGGGTTTTAGCTTTGCTTTTAAATCCCTTGGCTACTTTCTCATATTGTTCTCACTGGCCCAGTGCAATACTGTTTTTTTCCAATTTTATTTTACTCTTAAAAGAACATCAGATCAAAGTTCTGTGAGGTTCCCTCAGGCACTTTTGAGTTCCTCTCATACCAGGCAAGTCTGACAATGGTTGACTTTTTCCTTTCCTCTAAATCCCTCCCTTTCTATGCCACCCTGACTATCCACCTTGGGGATCTTGAGTTATAGGATCTTTTAGTGTATGTCTAGGGTGTGTAGCCTTCACATCAGTTAGGAATGTTTCTACGGCAGGAAACACAATAACAACCACTGCAAAACAACCATGAAGATCATGGAGGCTTAAAAAAATAAGGTTCACTTGTTTTGCAGGGACATTTGAAAGGAAGCAGCTGATAGAATGGTTGGATAACACCTAGGACCTGCATCTTCCTTTGTTCCCTCACGCTCCACCATCTTTACTGTGTTGCCTGTCATGCTCATGTTAATCATACAGGGACAGGGTGGCGGCTGGATTTCAAGGCATCAAATCCACATTCAAAGAAGAAAACAGAGGGATCACGCTTATCTCCTGCCTCTTCTATTGGAAAAACAAAAGCTTTCCTATGATCTCACCAACAGATGTTTTATTATAGGGTTTTGGCCAGAACATGACCAGTTGCTTCTCCAACAGCAAAGGGAAGCTGAGAAAGCAAATGTTATACTTCAGACAAGGTGACAAGAAGGAGTGAGAAAGAGCGTTGGGTTAGCCAGTGAGCCGCAGTGACCAGAGTACTGTGGAAACTCTTGAATTGGTAGAAATGTTTATATTTCCCCCCAGTAGCTTTTGTGGCTTAAAAGGAGTGGCTATTCTAGGCTTTTCATTTGGTCAGGCCACACTGTTTATACATACTATGTGCTCAGATGCTCAGTCGTGTCAGACTCTTTGTGACTCCGCAGACTGTAGTCTGCCAGGCTCCTCTGCCCATGGGGTTCTCCTGGCAAGGATGCTGGAGTGGGGTGCCATTTCCTATTTCAGGGGATCTTCCTGACCTAGGGATGGAACCCGCATCTCTTATGTCTCCTACATTGACAATACGTGTATACGTATATAAATATAGGAAGCTTCAGGCTTCGAACTTTCAAAGATGAGAGTGTTCATTCACATGTCCACTCACATGAAATTGGTTCATGTGTCTGGTGTACACCATCACACGTGTGCGTCCTCCACAAGCAGCTGTGCGTTTGAGCACTTTATTGTACGGTACTGTCCAGAGAATATTAGGACAGCAGTGATGTAGCTGGTACTACTGTGCTATTCTGGTTACTGTCCTGTAAGATTAAAAATGTTTTCTTTATTTTCGTGTTTGTTTCTTTTTCATGTATTATTTGTGTGAAAAGAATTATAAACTTATTACAGTACAGTACTATATAGCCAATTGTGTTAGTTGGGTCCCTAGGCTAAATTTGTTGGACTTAGGAATAAACTGTACTTATGAACATGCTCTCAGAATAGAACTCATTTGTACCTAAGAGACTTACTGTATATATATTTCATATTTATATTTAAATATATAATAAAATATGTAGTATGTTATGTATTACTATTACTGTTTTTGTTTAGTTGCTAAGTCTTGTCCAACTCTCTGCAACCCCATGGACTGTGCCTGTCAGGCTCCTCTGTCCATGGGATTCTCCAGGCAAGAATATTGGAGTGGGTTTCCATTTCCTTCTCTGGGGATCTTCCCAATCCAGGGGTCGAATCTGCCTCTCCTGCACTGCAGGTGGATTCTTTACCACTGAGCCACCAGAGAAACCCCCATATTATGTATTATACATCAGTAAAATATATCTGTACTTTTTGCTGGAGAACTTTAGATTACTAATTAGATAAATTAGCTTTTGTCTAACATTTCGCTAAGCACGTGATCAATACTTCTTTGAAATCTGAGTGAAGAGCAAATATTTCTGCTAAAGAAAAATGGAAACCACGTTTTTTCAGCATTGTTATACTTATTAGCAAGAGAATCACATAATACTTAGTAACTGCTCCCCAAGTAAGCTGGGCTTCCCAGGGGGCTCAGTGGTAAAGAATTTGCCTGCCACTGCAGGAGATGCAGGAGATATAGGTTTGATCCCTGGGTCAGGAAGACCCCCTGGAGGAAGAAATGGCCTAGCTTTCCAGTGAAGAGATTTGTCCCCACTATTATCTTTATTTATTTATTTATTCAGGCAAGATTTACTGGGGCCCCTGCTGCAGTAGGGGGAGCAAGAATAAACAAGAGTTTCCCTCACACTACTGTTTTTAAGCTGTGAAAGAACCACATTTAAACGATTATCCTGTCAAAATAATCTCAAAGAGGTGGTATATTCATTTTCATTTGTGTCATCTTTTTACCATTTGAGATTTATGCTTCTCCTGGGGGTTCCTTACATGTTCTTATCTCTGAGGAATGGCTCAAAGAAGAAAAACAGCTCAGGCATTTGGACAAGAATGAGGAAGAATATGATTTTAAAAAATTGCAAAACCTCAGGGAGCCCGGTGTCACTCATTACGTGAATTAATGTAATTAAAAGCAATGTAATTTGTAGTGTAATTAAAGAGAGTGTAAATGGCTCTTTTCTTCCAGGGCTGACATTCCACCCAGAAGCCCTCTCTTCTGACATCACTGGTCAATGATTTACAGATTTCCTTACTTTGCCAGGCAGGCACAGTGAGGTTCTGAGATCTGAGTGGGCTGTCTGGGAAGTCATGATTCAAAGTTCACAGCTGTAGGGCTTTGTCCTTATGTCTAAGGGACTTGGCCAGACTCTACTCCAGGAGGAGATAAAATAAGAAGTTACTGGAACACTCTGTAAGAGGCAGTCAGTCACGTATTGTTCTTCATCTCCTAAGGGGGATCCTTGCTCAAATGATAGTTACTCAGTCTCCAGAGTCAAATTTACTGATAGAGCCCAAAGGCTTTCTTCTAGACGCTGTGTGTGTGTGTGTGTGTGTGTGTGTGTGAGAGAGAGAGAGAAAGAGAGAACCTTGATTGGAATGGTGAAGGAGGCCTCATGCATGCAAGGTGGCACCAGTGGTAAAGAACCCACCTGTCAATTCAGGAGACATGAGAGATGTGGGTTCAATCCCTGGGTCAGGAAGATCTCCTAGAGAAGGAAATGGCAACCCACTCCAGTATTCTTGCCTGGAGAGTTCCCTGGACAGAGAAGCCTGGCGGGCTACAGTCCATAGGGTCACAAAGAGTCAGACACGACTGAAGTGACTTAGCATGCATACATCCGTCTTCCTTCAAAAGCCCACCTCTGCCCAGGTAAAATCTTTTCTTAGACCATGAGCCATTAGCATCCTGTCCTTCTCAAGAGTGAAAATAAGACAGCTTAATGCAACATTCCAGGCTGTAAAGAACTGCAGTTAAGATTGAGTTTTTATGGAAGGTGAGCACAGGCCTGGAACCATATGCATTGCAATGATTATCTTTTACGGCTCAAGCTTAAGCTAGAATATAAACTTAAAGCCTCATCAGAGGCATTCGCTGTTACTGTGGGGTTTGGTGGAGCAGAAAAGAGGAAGGGCATGGAAGGAATAAAGAACAAAGAGAGTGCAAAAAATATTCTGAGAGCAATTGAAGCTTGGCAATGTTGGATTTGCCCTGTTTTTTTTCTTTTCCATTTCTTAAATAAATTTTCATACATAGTTGCATGTTCACAATGGAAAACTAGATTCATTGTATAAAAAAATCCCAGTGAGAACTTTGCCAGTTCTGAAAGAAAAATCATCTTTTTCAACCTAATTCCTTTTGGCAAAATTTCATACACACAGACTGCTGCCTTCGTCCTGGAAACTGTTGATTAAACCTGTCTTCCAGGGAAATGAAAGTGTCCCTGGTCTCTGTGTAAAAGCATTTCTTTATTTCTTCCTCTTGCCATTTACCAACCTAATGCATCTGTGTTAACAGCTGAAGACTGAAGATTAAATTAGAGGAAGGTTCTTATGGCATTTTAAGACATGTTAAACACTTGAACACTTGCAGTTCTCCAAGGTGGATACAGATCCTGTGATCTTTCATCACGATTTATGACCAGAGTTTCCGACACTGACCATATCAAAGAGCTGCAGCAGCCAGGGGTTCTCAGACCCTCAGCAGAGGCTGTGATTATATCCTCCAGTGGAAGTTGAAACTTCCTGTTGCTTTTTTTTTCCTTCTTGTGAAAACAATGGCTTCTGGCTACCCCTAAGTGTCCTGTGGCTTTATGAAATACCACTTCATAGAACCAGCTCTGCAGTTGTTGAAGGGGACCTAGGAGACATGGTGAATTTCCCTTCTGGGAGATGGCAGAAAAAATAAGATTCTAGGCCCACATCTGTTACCATCCAGGAAGACCTGGGCTTTATCAGAAGTGATGATTGCTTGAATTTAGATCTCTGAGCAGGCAGTTCACCCTGAGCACTGGCTTTTATTTTTCTTGACAGAAGATTTATTTCTCCTGCTCCAACCTGGCATTGTACACATGGTCATTCCTAGCAGAACACTTACCAAGATTTCCCAAGAGGGCTTTTGCTACAGAAGAAATCAACCTCTCTTGATTTTATGTTATCAACAGAGAAGGAAAAGAACTTCTCTAGTGGCCCATGGGCTAATATTCTGTGCTCCCAATGCAGGGGGCAAGGGTTCGATCCCTGGTTGTGGAACTAAGATCCTCCATGCTGCACGGCCTGGCCAAAAATAAACTTGAAAACAAGCAAATGAACAGAGATGTAAAGAGATGAGAAAGCTGGAAGGATGGGGAGCATTTCTTTCTCTTTCTTGCTCTTTTTCTCCTGTTGGTGTTCATTCCTGCCTCTACTGTTTTAATTCTTCTGCTGCCTTTCTATTTTCTTTTTGTTGTCTTACACCCGTTTGAGTTTTCCGTCCCTGTGCTTTCTTCCCCATCTTCATTTAAGAGGAACTCTTCTCTCTGGGGTGGAGGGAAGGGATAGGCTAGGGGAAGAGTGAGGAGTAAAAGCAAAGGTGTTTGTGACATGCTGGTCCTCTGGTTGCCTCTGCCTTCAGCAGACATCCAATGTCAGCCAGCCTGCCCGCACCGCTGCCTCAGTCTAATCCACCACCATATTCTGCCGACATGATTATGTCAGCTTTCCAGCCCATCACTCTCAACCTCTCTTTGCCCCTTGACACTTAACATATCAACCACAGCATCCCTGCTAAAAGTGAAATCACACTTGCCCATAATTTTTAATGGCTTCAGAATACATTTTGGATTCCTTAGAGTAGTCCATTAACCTCTGGACAATGCAATCTCTGCTGCTTCCCCTCCACGTTCATCCTTGTTCACCCCACCCCAACTGATCCCGAGCAGGACCCTGTGGGCCTCCTGGTCACAAAAGTCTTCCCATGTCCCCCATTTCTGGAGTGCAGGAACTAGGCATCACTCAGCCTCCATGACCTTCCTTGAGCTCCAAGGAGCAGATTCAAGCAGTTGCTAACTAGGGAAGGGGAGGCAGGAGGAGACAAATGAGGAATAGCCAGGAAATGGTAGCGCAGCCTTGGGGCGGGAGCCTGGCTCCCCCTCAAGGGATGCACACGGCAATGCCTGAGCTGTTCTGCAGATACTGAAAGCCCTTCCAGATGGGAGACGGTAAATACATGCTGCCCACAGACACGTAGACCCCAGACCTGAAGGAACCAGAAGGTAGATGAAGTTGACGCCCACTCACCTCACCGCCAGCCAATCAGAAGAGTGTCCCCCATCTGACCACACCCTCTTTGAACCATCCCTATAAATCTCCTCACTACCGCTCCAGGTGGGAACAGGCAGTTTTGAGGGCATTAACCTTAGGTGAGGACACAACCTGCTGCGCCCCCTTCAGCTGGGAAAGCAATAACTCTGCCTCCAAGATCTGGTTCAGCGCCGGGGCACAGAGGCTGGATCTGGCTTCACAGCTGCTCCGGCCCCTCCCTGCTCCGCCCTCAGGGACCCGCGGTCACTCACCCCTCTGCCTGGACCACTCTGCCCCGGGGAATGAGAGGCTCCTCCTCCCCCGCTGTCTTTGCGTTTCTGCTCGAATGCCAACCTCTCATCAAAGCTTTCCCAGAAGAAGCTGTAAAATAGCACCCTTTGTATCTCTGCCCCATTTATTTAGCAGTTCTTACCATCCAACTTCGGCTTCTCTGCTGACTCAGATGGTAAAGAATCTGCCTGCAGAAGGGCATGGCAACCCACTCCAGTGTTCCTGCCTGGAGAATTCTGTGGACAGTGGAGCCTGGGGGGCTACAGTCCATGGGGTGGCGAAGAGTCAGACATGACTGAGTGACTAACACACACACCACCTGACTTGATAATTATTTGCTTATTAATTCCTGCGGTTTCCTTAGACTAGAATAAATAACACTGGAACGAGTCTCTATCCCTAACAGAGTGTCCGGCACATTTGGCATAAACGTTTGTGCACTGAATAAATAAAACCTGATCACACAGCCTTTGGCTATCCTCCCTTTCTGTGATACCCTAGTATTGTAGGGCCAGACATCTCTGTGATAGACAGTGATGTTGGTGTGCTGAGACCCTGAAGCCAGCTGGTTTCTTTTCGTAGCTGCTCTGAGAGCCCAGGAGCCTGCCGGTTTCCTGATCGCCACCCAGCTCGTGGTCAGAAAAGGCATGCCCAGTGTTGCATTTGATTTGAACATTTCCTAACTAGAACAGTGTGTCCCTACCCTTCCCAAAGTCCCAGCCCCAGGGACAGTACCTGTGAGCTGCATTTTTAGTTCTTATTTGCAGTCATGAGTCTGCCCCCACCTGAGTATCTTCACACCTGGGCAGGTCACCCCTGGATTTTCACAAACTAGTCAGGGAGGAGAGGAGAGTCAATTTCCCCCCCACCCCCCCACCCCGGCCCCCGCCGCCGAGATGACTTGCTGACTAAGCCACACCCCCCCCCAAGACCCTCACAAAGGCAATTAGCTTTCAGAAAGAACAAAGAGCCTAAGCAGAAATGGCACTCTGTTGTGGATGTGTCTTCTGGTGAAAGTATTCATTGAAAGGACTGTTGCTGAAGCTCCAATACTTTAGCCACCTGATGCGAAGACCCATTTCACTGGAAAAGACCCTGATGCTGAGAAAGATCGAAGGCAAAAGGAGAAGGGGGAGAGGAGATGGGTGAGATGGATAGATATCATTACTGACTCAATGGACATGAATTTGAGCAAATTCAGGAAGATAGTGGAGGACAGAGGAGCCTGGCATGCTGTAGTCCATGGGGTCACAAAGAGTCAGACATAACTTAGCAACTCAGCAACAACAACAACATTTGAGTCGGAAAGTATTTAAGTCCTTGGATACAGTGATATTTAGTGTGTTTATAAGAGCAGTGATGCTCTGTCTTCAAGCAAACTCTCCTCTGGAAGTCCAGTATGTTGGACAAACCAAACTGGACCTAAGGCAAGGATCAGAGTCTGTTGGGCTCTATCCAGCCCCTCCCAATGGGGTCCTGAGGAATTCTGCAGAGCAGAGAGTTTCCACAGGAATGAGTGTGAAAACCCCAGGTACCATCCTATGCCATTTTTTAAAATAAATAAACAAGGGTTCAGAGGGCTTGCCAGGTGGCGTAAGTGGTAAAGAATCTGCTTGCTATCCGTGGGTTAGGTTAGGAAGATCCCCTGGAGGAGGATCTACCGACTCCAGTATTCTTGCCTGGAGAATCCCATGGACAGAGGAGCCTGGTGGGCCACAGTCCAGTCTGTAGGGTCACAAAGAGTCGGACATGACTAATCGACTTAGCATGCATACACACAAGGTTCAGAGGGGTGTAGGGATTTCCCCAAGATTGCACGGGGAGCAGCTTCCTAATTTCTGGTTTATACCACTTCCCACCTATACACCATACTCTGCCCACAGTCTTCCACCGACTGAGTACCTACTATATGCTACTTACTAAGTGTTTTGCATTTATCATTTCATTTAATCCTTCTGTTTACATTTTGTGATAGGTATTATTAATCTCATTTTTATAAAACAGAGACTAAGAAATGGCTCCCGGGAAATACATAGTGGAGCATGTGTTTTAACACAAGCCTGTCTCATTCTATGGAGAAGGAAATGGCAACCCACTCCAGTGTTCTTGCCTGGAGAATCCCAGGGACGGGGGAGCCTGGTGGGCTGCCGTCTATGGGGCCGCACAGAGTCGGACGCGACTGAAGCGACTTAGCAGCAGCGGCAGCAGCTGTCTCATTCTAAAGGCTGTGTTCATTTTATGTCTCAGAATAAACAGAAACAAGCTAAATAAATGCCTTGGTAACAAATGGATCTATCCATGTATAATGAGCCAAATGCCCCAACAAAAATCAATTCTTGTTCTCGTAAAACCATTGTGCGGGGAAGAGGATAGCAAGCGAATTTCATCCTGTAGTCATGTAGGGGTCAAAGGTCAGAGGCTCTGCTGTGTGTAATAGAATAGCTTCCAAAGTCACTTTGGATATCATTTTCATTCCAGACAGCCAGAGAGGGAAATGGCATGCACAGTCACTAAAGGGAAAAATGTTACAAGCTCAGTGTGGAAGTGGCACATTTCCTCGCATGGCACCGACTAGACCCTGGCCACCTGGGGCACCTCGGTGCAGAGAGCTGGGAAAGACGGGCAGTAGTTCCCAGGCCAGAAGGTACTGCTCTTTGAGAAGTGCATGCTAAGAAAGGAAGGGCACAGATTTGAGGGGGCATCTAAGCTTAGCAACCAGAGGCTGGGACACATGCAAAATTCCAGGCCCGTTGTTCTTATGAATGACACACCTTTCAAGTGTCCATGGTTATGATCACAGATGTCGTGAGGGACTTCCCTGGGGGCCCAGTGGTTAAGAATCTGCCCACTAATGCAGGGAATGGGGGGTTCAATCCCTGGTCCTGGAAGATCCCACAAGCTTCGTAACGACTAAGCCTGTGTGCCGCAATTACGGAGGCCACCCTCTAGAGTCTGTGCTCTGCAAGAGAAACCGCCGCGATGAGAAGCCCACACACCACAACTAGGGCACAGTCCCCACTCGCTGCAGCTAACTGGAGAAAGTGAGTTCAGGAGTGTAGACCCAGTGCAGCTAGAAACAAAGAGATAAATATGTAGATATAGAATTGATTAAAAAGGAACCATGGTGAACATTTACTGATTTTTTAAAAACCTTCCTACATTCAATCTCCCTTCTTATTTTGCAAGAATCTACCCATATGCCTGTTATTATGGGACATGTGTGTGCGTGGGTGCTAAGTCACTTCAGCCGTGTCAGACTCTTTGCCAGGCTCCTCTGTCCATGGGATTCTCCAGGCAAGAATACTGGAATGGGTGGCCATGCCCTCCTCCAGGGAATCTTCCTGACCCAGGGGTTGAATCCCCATCTCTTGTGTCTCCTGCACTGGCAGGCGGGTTCTTTGCCTGCCAAAGACTGATTCACCTGCCAAAGATGGATGGGTTCACCACCAGTCAACCACGGTTGACTAGCACCACCTGGGAAGCACCGTTATGGGACACAGCTTCCCTCAACTTCCCAAAACAACTTCCCTGGCTTCTAGCAGTGAGGACTCAAGCAAGATTTCAGCAGTGGATCAACTAGTCCCTTTGGATCCACTGAGTATTGTGCAGAAGGCTGGTGATGCCAGGCTTCACTGGCAGAGTTTCAACAGAGATTGTGGGTGTCCACTTTTTGTGGTTGTGTCCAACCATGGGCTGGTGTTCAGCCAGAGAATGAGACGCCATCAAACTCCTCCTGTGATGACTTCTGAAGCCCTTCAGTTCCCACTCATTTTCTAAGATTTCCCCACCCCCCATGCTGTCCAAGCCCCTGCTACCAGTAGGGGCTCCTGTGAACCATCTCCTGATACCTTTCAAGGAAGTTTTCTTTTTGCTCAAGTTATCCAGGACTGGTTTCTCTCACCTGGACCAACAGCTCTGATTGATACAGAGCTTTTTCAGAGCATGTTGTCTAAATCTGCCTCCACAGAGTCTGCAGCTTATTTAGTTCTGACTACTGGTAACCACTGGAAACGCCATGGTTATTGACAAATCTGGATTCCTGCCTCCTTAAGAACTTCTGACATGAGTCAAGCTCTTTTCTTTCTTTTTTTTAAAGATGGGGCGAGTCTACTAGTGATAAAACTCTCATACTTGCTGTAGGAAGAAGGGGGCACGCAGAGAAGAAAAGAGGCTGGTGATCCGGCTTCTGCCCGCTGTTTGCAGCCACTACTACAAGCAGAATGGCACATAGAATGATTTCTGAAGAATCCTGCATGGTCCTCTGTGAGGCAAGGTATCTGGCTGGAAGAGTGGATGCTGAGAGTGTGACAGAAAGCTTGTGTGTATGTGTGTGTGAGACAGAAAGTGAGTGTGCACGCACGTGTGTCAGAGGAGGGAGTCAGGAAGCCTGTGCCAGACGCTCCAGAGAAGGGTGTGGGAGAGCGAAACGAACAAGTGGTTTTTTCTCCAGTGAACTTTTCAAAACTGAACACCTTGTGGTTTTTCTCAGGCACTCACATCTTTGACACAGTTTTCACTGTAAGATAAGAGTGAACTTTGGGGTCAGAGAGAGGACCCAGGCTTAGTATTTTCAGGCCATTAACAAAGGACAAGATGGTTGGATGGCATCACTGACTCAAACTCACCATGGACATGAGTTTGAGCAAACTCCGGGAGATAGTGAAGGACAGGGAAGCCTGGCATGTTGCATTCCATGGGATCACAAAGAGTTGGACATGATGGAGCAACTGAACAACAGCAACTACAACTGTTAACACAAATAAATATGATTGCTGTGCTTTTAAAGAGAGCTTGACCCCCTAGTGTTGTGGGCCTTGGTTTTTGATATTGATGGAATCCAGATTCAATTCTAAAAAGAATATTCAACATTTATTTCCAGTCTTTCTCAGCAACTGCTAACTCTGTACTTTGAATTTGTCGAGGCCCCAAAGCTCATAATACGGCTTCCCTGGTGAGTCAGCGGGAAAGAATCTGCCTGCAATGCAGGAGACACAGGAGACACGAGTTTGATCCCTGGGTTGGGAAGATGCCCTGGAGGAGGGCATGGCAACCCACTCCAGTGTTCTTGCCTGGAAAATCCTATGGACAGAGTAACCTGGTGGACTACAGTCCCTAGGTCACAAAGAGTCAGACACAACTGAGCTACTGAGCACACACACAGAGAATAAAGCTTATAATACAAGTACAGTCCTACTGACATCTTACCTGAACCACCCTGGTCCATATCTCCTCACCCCACATCACCTGAGGATCAGATCCTCAGGTCTGTGCTCACGGTGGTCCTCTGATGCTCTCAGCTCCAGGAATTCACAGCTACTCCAGCAATGTCTCATGGGCTGAAATACTGAAACCTTCAAATTCATCTATTGAACCCCTAAACCCAGTACATCAGAATGTAACTATATTTGGAGGTAGGGCTTTTAAAATTTTTTTAATCTATTTATTGGACTGCACTGGGTCTTAGTTGAGGCATTCGGGATCTAGATCCCTGACTAGGGATGAACCCCAGGGCCCTGCACTGGGAATATGGAGTCTTAGCCACTGGACCACCAGGGAATTCCCAGGGCCTTTAAAGAGGTGATTCATTTAAAATGAGGGCCCCAATCCAATCTGACTGCTGTCCTTGGAAGAAGAGGAAATTTGGACACACGAAGGGGCACCAGGGACACATGTGCACAGAGAAAGGACCTCTGAGGATGTGGTGAGGAGGCGTCTGTCTGCAAGCCAAGGAGGGAGGCCTCAGAGTTGACTTCAACCCTGCTGACTGCCCTTGATCGTGGGCTTGTAGCCTCCAGAATTAGGAGACGGTAAGTTTCTGTTGCTTAAGCTGCCCAGTCTGTGCTGTTCTGTTACAGCCACCCTGGCCAGCTAACAGAGCCCCTCACTGGGACCACGATTGTTGAGACTTGTGTCAACCTGTGGCTCTGATGCCCTGACACCCGAGGGGATGGCCCCGCCCAGCCAATTCCTAGAGACAGTACAGGTCTTACCCACCAGGACAAGTGTGCAAACAAGCCTCCCCGGAGGCCATGCCGACCCCCGTAGGGGGCTATCACGCTCAGCCCTGCAGTCCCTCCTCCCTGAGTGCCCAGGCAGGTGCCAGACAGCTGGAGACAGCCCGGTGCCCCAGGACCGACTACAACTATTTCAACTGCCTGCTCACCTGCCTCTGCCGTTCCTTCCCCGGGAAGCCCAGTGAAGACCCTTCCCCACATCCCCGCCCCCCACCCCCTGCCCTCCACCTCCTACCTGCCCCCTCGATTCCCGCTGTGGCCTCAGTGACATGTTGTGACCCTGCTCCTGGGGCCTGTGATGAACAAACTGTCTTTCCAGTGGACACTGTCTCCCGATCTGTTGGCCTGATCATATCCAAATAGAATAAAGTTTACATTTTAAAACAAGGCTTGCATGTCCTGGCTATTATAAACAGTGCTGCGATGAACATTGGGGTGCACGTGTCTCTTTCAGATCTGGTTTCCTCAGTGTGTATTCCCAGAAGTGGGATTGCTGGGTCATATGGCAGTTCTATTTCCAGTTTTTTAAGAAGTCTCCACACTGTTTTCCATAGTGGCTGTACTAGTTTGCATTCCGACCAACAGTGTAAGAGGGTTCCCTTTTTTCCACACCCTCTCCAGCATTTATTGCTTGTAGACTTTTGGATAGCAGCCATCCTGACTGGCGTGTAATGGTACCTCACTGTGGTTTTGATTTGCATTTCTCTGATAATGAGTGATGTTGAGCATCTTTTCATGTGTTTGTTAGCCATCTGTATGTCTTCTTTGGAGAAATGTCTGTTTAGTTCTTTGACCCATTTTTTGATTGGGTCATTTATTTTTCTGGAATTGAGCTTCAGGAGTTGCTTGTATATTTTTGAGATTAATCCTTTGTCTGTTGCTTCATTTGCTATTATTTTCTCCCAATCTGAGGGCTGTCTTTTCACCTTGCTTATAGTTTCCTTTGTTGTGCAAAAGCTTTTAAGTTTCATTAGGTCCCATTTGTTTATTTTTGCTTTTATTTCCAATATTCTGGGAGGTGGGTCGTAGAGGATCCTGCTGTGATTTATGTCAGAGAGTGTTTTGCCTATGTTCTCCTCTAGGAATTTTATAGTTTCTGGTCTTACATTTAGATCTTTAATCCATTTTGAGTTTATTTTTGTGTATGGTGTTAGAAAGTGTTCTAGTTTCATTCTTTTACAAGTGGTTGACCAGTTTTCCCAGCACCACTTGTTAAAGAGGTTGTCGTTTTTCCATTGTATATCCTTGCCTCCTTTGTCGAAGATAAGATGTCCATAGGTTCGTGGATTTATCTCTGGGCTTTCTATTCTGTTCCATTGATCTACATTTCTATCTTTGTGCCAGTACCATACTGTCTTGATGACTGTGGCTTTGTAGTAGAGTCTGAAGTTAGGCAGGTTGATTCCTCCGGGACATGGAAGCAACCTAGATGCCCATCAGCAGACGAATGGATAAGGAAGCTGTGGTACATATACACCATGGAATATTACTCAGCCATTAAAAAAAAAATCATTTGAATCAGTTCTAATGAGATGGATGAAACTGGAGCCCATTATACAGAGTGAAGTAAGCCAGAAAGATAAAGACCAATACAGAATACTAACACATATATATGGAATTTAGAAAGATGGTAATGATAACCCTATATGCAAAACAGAAAAAGAGACACAGATGTACAGAACAGACTTTTGGACTCTGTGGGAGAAGGCGAGGGTGGGATGTTTCGAGAGAACAGCATCAAACCATGTATATTATCTACGGTGAAACAGATCACCAGCCCAGGCTGGATGCAAGAGACGAGTGCTCAGGCCTGGTGCACTAGGAAGATCCAGAGGAATCAGGTGGAGAGGGAGGTGGGAGGGGGGATCAGGATGGGGAATACATGTAAATCCATGGCTGATTCATGTTAATGTATGACAAAAACCACTACAATATTGTAAAGTAATTAGCCTCCAACTAATAAAAATAAATGGGAAAAAAAAAATAAATAAAACAAGGCTTTTGGTGACAACCCGAGCCCCGGGTGAAAGTGCTGTCCACCAGTTCTGCCACAGCCAAAACCCTGCAGAGGGTGAAACAGTTGTGGTCCTGCTCAATAAGAATCATGCAGCATTCATGCAGAGATGGGGAGGAGCCCGACCCCAAGCCACAGCATCTCCCGGCCCCTAAGCAGTACTGCTACCACCCCGTGAGCCACAAACGCCCTGAAGAATCCACTCTGCTACTGCAACAGCTCCTTCCCTACCCGGAGCCCAGATGAACCCCTGGCCCAGCTTCGGTAGCCACCCTAGGCTCTCCTCTCCAGCTTCATTCACTAATCTTCCTCTTGGAATGTCCCTCCCACCTCGTCCAGAGCAGCAACGTGCAACTGGATCCTTGTAGGTGCGGCCCTTACACGGGCACATGAGGCTGTGTTTGAATTGGAGTCAGCCAGGGCCCGTCCACCTCCACAAATTCCTCTGCTAAGGACTCAGCTAATGGAGCTGGTGTGACAGACAGCGTGAGACACGGCACCTCCCTCCAGCTTGGACGACCTGTCAGGGGAGAGTAACAGCTGCATGATGGAGCCATCTCTAGGCCCTTTAGCAGGGTTCAGGGAGGGAGGGACGCCTTCTGACACCAGGAAAGACAGTTGCGAAGGAAGGATTGGGGACTTGAAAGGAAAAGTTAGCACCATTTTAATAAAGAACTTCACCAGGAGTGAAGTCCTCTCCCTTCTGGCAAAGGCCAGAAGACCAACCAATGAACCTAGACTGGAAAATCCACTGGGCCCCCAGGGAAGCCCCCCTCTATTCTTTTTACGCTTATATTTGTTGAGTACTCTGCTGAGTGTCTGGTGATGTCATGATGCACAAGTGCCCACGGCTCTCTGAGGATTCTTCACCATTTACACACATATACCACCCTAGGACTAGATAAAAGAGTTTGTACTGGTGCAAGAAACCTAGCTAATATCTCGAAGTTCCACCCTACCACGCATGTAATCCTGTGAAGTCAGCACTGTTGCTGTTATTCCCATTTAACTGAGGAGGACAGACCGAGTCTCAAAAAGGCTCACTGCTCACCCGAGCTCATGTAGTAGGTAGCTGAGTCATGAGCAAGCTGAAAGTAGAACTCAAATGACCCGACCCACAGCTGAGTGTAGGCCTGGCCTGGTCCATTACTGTGCTCAACATCAGCAGATTCCTAGGGAAGATATTTCGTCATAAGGCAAAAGACCATTCCTTGTAGAAGGTTAGCTGACCATAGAAGTCAGCACAGAGGTAGGTCCTGGACGCTGAAATGAGTCATGAACACACCCAGCTCTCACATCAGCCAACTGATTCTCAGGCCAAATAAGGCAACCCTGGGCCATGGTCGTTTCCAGGGAAGATGAATTGATCTTGGGTCCCAGGGGCAAGTCTGAGGCTGGATACAGAGGCAAGACACAAGAAACAGAGTCCCTGAGATGAGAAGCAAGTCAGGCGAAAGAAGAAGAGACAAGAGAGGCAGATAGCATCAAAGTATAGAGCAGTCTCGAACCTTTTTGGCAGCAAGGACCAGTTTCCTGGAAGACAATTTTTCCAGACATGGGGTGGGGGGCTGAAGTGGGGAATAGTGTTGGGATGATTCTCATAAGGAGCTTGCAACCTAGATTCCACGCATGCACAGTTCACAGTAGAGTTTGAGCTCCTATGAGAATCTAATGCCCCTGCTGATCTGAGAAGAAGCAGAGCTCAGGTGGTAATGAGAGCAACGGGGAGCTGATGTAAACACAGATGAAGCTTAGTGTGCTTGCCCACTGCTCACATCCTGCTGTGCAGCCCAGGAGTTGGGGACCCTGGTGTAGACCAAGAGTGAGGCTGGAGACAGGGGAGTTTGGACTGGATTCTGGTTGCAAAGGCAGTAGGGGCACAGCTTAAAACCACGTGCTGTGGCCAGACAGAAATCACTGTGAATGTTGTCACAGAAGAGGTGACAAAGGGGTCTGATCTCGTCCTTAGGGGATTGATAGGGTTGGATTAGGCCGAGGAGTTATCTGGTGAAACCTAAACAAATGTGGGTCTATGCTTCACCAAATGTGGGAACAGCAAGCTGGTATTGTGGTTACCTGAAATTGAATGAGTTACATTGGACAGTTGCTTTGGACCCAACTAGTCCATGAGTACTCTTGGTCTTTACCACTTCACGGGTCCAAGAATGAAGCATCTCATGCCCATGTTAGACTGTCCTGCTTCTAATCAGAGGATCTGAGCTTAAGACATAGGGCATGACTTCTGCAGATGGACACTGGGACCCAGGCATCCTTCTTATAGCCCCAGGGTTTCACAGCTACATCTTATGAACTCTTGGTGACTTTTCTTAGCTTGTGCAGCAGGGGATCTATCTTAAAGAGCTCTTTGTTCTAGATGTATTAAAATATTCATCTTGCTCCAGATTTAGAGCTGTCATCAAGATTCTGAAGCATCAATAGTAGGTCAATCTGGAAACCCCTGACTCCTCAGAAAGTATGAATTACACCAAGGGTCTTTCTTCCTTCACACAGAGGACCATGGCCCAGCTTATTATAAACTAAACAATGAATTGAGGTTTTGTTGCTGCTTTTCTGCCTCTTCACCCCTCTGAACCCAACCCACCCTCCCACCCCAGGAAAGGTTCAAGGTCCCAACTGGCGAAAACTAATTCTGAATTCAGGAATGACATCTGGGATGCGAAAGGGTAATCACGTGTCTGTGTGATATTAACTTTCCAGAGAACAGGGTACAGGGCAGGAGCTGACTTGTCAGGACAAAGTGTCTCTTTCCGACAGAGCCTGTGAACAGGGTTGAGAAGAAAGACCTGCATGGGAGCAGGCAGGGCCCTTTGATCGTCCTTGAGGGTCACTGGAAAAGACTGTGTTGAGGTTCAGCAAAATAGAGCAAAGCAAACAGCGTTTGTGACTCCATTCCTTGCAGAAATCTTTAAAAAAAAAAAAAAACTGCCTCCAGGAAGAATAAAAGTCCCAGAGTGATTCAGAGGATCTGCAAAACAAATGAAGGCTTTGGAGGTGCCCACATCAGAGGGGCACTCTGCGTGGATTTAAGATTTTCATCAATCCATCAGTGTGCGGCCACACTGCTCCTCAAATCTGAGGTCTTGAGAAGCCCCGGGCCCACCAGGGAGTGCACACGGATGGCCTGGGAGCTCTCTCAGAGGCTTAACTCACACGGAAGAGCTGGGAGGAGAAAAAACAAATATCATACATTATCACATATGTGTGGAATCTAGAAAAATGGTACAGATGAACTTATTTCCAAGGCAGGAATAGAGACACAGACGTAGAGAAGAGAACATGTGGAGGGGGGCGGGGGGTGGGGAAGCGGAGGGTACCCCACCATGTGTACCTATTAGACGTCTAGTGGGAGCCTGCTGTGCCTCACCGGGAGCTCAGCTCTGTGCTTTGTGATGACCTAGAGGGGTGGGGTGGGGAGGGGGTCGTGAGGGGGGCTCAAGAGGGAGGGGATATATGCGTACGTAAAGCTGATTCACTTTGTTCTACAGCAGAAACCTACACAACATTGTAAGGCAGTTAGACTCCAACAAACATTCAATTAAAAGAAGAAAAAAGGGCCATGGCAGGGGTGGGCAGGCTTCTTAGCTCGCCCACCCCCACCTCCCAGGACAAAGCTACTGTGACTCAGGGCTGTGCAAAGCCTGTTTCATTTCATTACATTTGAGAGCTGAAAGGCAAAAAGATTCTAGCACACAGCAGTTTTTCTAAGCAGGAATAGAGCAGATGGGATACAGGGCTTGTACACAATTATTTTATTACTCGAGTTATTACTGATGTTTGCTCCATCTCAGAACAGAACCATAGGAAACCGCAAATGTCATTCGACAGGTGTGTGCTGAGTCTCTGACTGACGGACGTTCTCCCGGTAGAGTTTTTTATTTAGAGCCAACGCAGTTTGATCCTTGGTCTGGGAAGATCTCTTGGAGAAGGAAATGGCAACCCACTTCAGCATTCTGCCTGGGAAATCCCACAGACAGAGGAGGAGTCTGTGACTCCACTGAATGATTAAATGACGAGCCAGTTTCAGCCACAGTTATGAAGCAAAATCACAGACCACCAGAATGCAAATTTGGGGAGGCCCTTAGAAGTCACAGTTGCCAGACCCCTCATATTACAGATGGGAAGTTGAAGCCCAGAGAGGTGAACTTATTTGGAAGATCATTCTGCTTGCTGATAGCCAAGAACCCCGGATTGCAGCAAGATACAGTGGAAAGAACATGGGCCTATGACCCAGCAGGTCTGCCACCCACTGGCTGGCTGTGTGATCTCAGTTAAGCCTCTTGGCCTCTCTGAGTTTCAGTTTCCTTACTTATAAAAATGTTCGTAGAGATGTGATACTTATCTGTCTTCTCTCAGAAGGTTGTCGGAGCAAATGAGTGTGAAGGTGCTTTACAAAGTGCTCTACAAAAATGATTATGTGTGTGTGTCTATACCGAAATGTAGCCTATATAGTATCATGGGAAGACCTTGGGAGGAGAGTCCACATTGGTTAGGATTCTTTTGTTCATTCCATGGCAAATAATAAATTCCAACATAAACGCACTGGAAAGGAAGAAGGCAGGAAGAGTGGGAAGGACAGAGAGAGAGAATGAAGGTGGTGGTGACACTGAGATTAACTTATTGATCCTGTAACTGACAAGTGCAGAGAGAATAGACATCAGGTTCAGCTAGATCCAGGGGCTTGGGAGGTATCTTCTGGCTCCCCCTCTCTCCTCCATGTCTGTTGTCTTCTTTAGCAGGCTCTTCAATGTGGTTCCTGGCGGTCTCAAGCTCACACCACCCTTACAAGCACTAGCCCCAGTGAAAAGAGGGGCTTCTTGCTTTTTTCATCTCATTGAAATGCAGGCCTGACTTGTGTCCATCTTCAAACCAACAATGGCCAAAGGGCAGAACATATAGTGACTGGTTGAGCCTGAGTCAAGTGAGCTCCTTAGAAAAAGGGGGTAGAAATAGCTTCCCCAGAATAACAAAGATTGAGGGGAGAGGAACAGCTTCCAAAAAATGTGATACCATTACCAGAAATATCAATAACCTCAGATATGCAGATGATACCACCCTAATGGCAGAAAGCAAAGAAGAACTAAAGAGCTTCTTGATGAAGGTGAAAGAGGAGAGTGGAGAAGCTGACTTAAAACTCAACATTCATAAAACTAAGCTCATGGCATCTGATCCCATCACATCATGGCAAATAGACGGGGGAAAAAATGGAAACAGTGCCAGACTTTATTTTCTTGGGCTCCAAAATCACTGTGGACAGGGACTGCAGCCATGAAATTAAAAGATGCTTGCTCCTTGGAAGAAAAGCTGTAACAAACAGTCAGCATATTAAAAAGCAGAGACATCACTTTGCTGACAAATGTCCATCTAAGTCAAAGCCATGGTTTTTCCAGTAGTCATGTACGGATGTGAGAGTTGGCTGAGCATCGAAGAATTGATGCTTTTGAACTGTGGTGTTGGAGAAGACTTTGGAGAGTCCCTTGGACTGCAAGGAGATTGAACCAGTCCATCCTAAAGAAAATCAATGCTCATATTCATTGGAAGGATTGGTGTTGAAGCTGAAGCTCCAATTCTTTGGCCATCTGATGTGAAGAGGTGACCCATCGAAAAAGACCCTCATGCTGGGAAAGATTGAGGGCAGGAGGAGAAGGGGACAACAGGATGGGATGGTTGGATGGCATCACCGACTCAATGGGCATGAATTTGAGCAAACTCCAGGAGATAGTGAAGGACAAGGAAGCCTGGCATGCTGCAGTCTGTGGGGTTGCAGAGACTCAGACACTACTGAGTGACTGAACAACAACACCCATTAACAGAAGAAGGGGAATAGACACCAGACAGAGGAAACAGAATGGGAATCGCTGAGAACCAGGTGGCCTCAGGCTCCGCCACACTTGTGGAGACTTAAGCACACTCCTTTGCTTCCCAGAACCTCAGTTCTACTTCTGTGACATCAAGAGGATGCTCCTGTCCCCACAGGGAGCAGAGAGAGGTACCTAGGTTACCCTGAACATGGGCAGGAAAGCTGAGCAACGGCTGGAGAGGAGAATCAGCTCTGAAGGCATCAGTGAGGTGATGCCAGCGGTGGGGAAAAAAAAGTCTTCTCTCCAGTACTTTACTTTCAGGAAAGTACTACAAGTGGTTGGAAGTAAGAGGCTCATAAACAGTCTGGGGTGGAGAGGATGGGAGCCCAAGCCCCTCATCTGCCTCTTGGAGAAAGTACAATTACCTACACGGCTTGCATTATGTTGTGGGGACTTCTGAGTGTGGCTTTTGGGCTGAACTGTACCATACCAAGCAGGAGGCTGGTCGCTTCACCGTCCTCACTCACCTCCCTTTGGGAACCCTCACTACTCTCTCAAATGTGGTTACGACACTTTCTTTTTCTAATTTCATTTATTTGACCGACTCAATGGACACGAGTTTGAGTAAACTCATGGACAGGGAGGTCTGGCATGCTGCGGTCCATGGGGTCACAAAGAGTCGGACACGACTGAGCGACTGGACTGGACTGGACTATGTCTGTGCTGGGATTTGTTGCCGCTCAGTCGTTTTTCTCCCTGCGGTGCTCTGGCTTCTCATTGTGGTGGCTTCTCTTGCTGTGGAGCGTGGACTCCACGATGCTTCAGTAGTTGCGGACAGGGTGCCACATGTAAAAGTAACTTTGCACACAGTCTTTAGTAGATAATTTGTGTTCCTTTTTTTTTTTTTTTAATTTTACTTAAGTGACAGTGTGAGGGATGGCTGGGGCTTAAAGCCACATCATGAGAGGAAGAGGGTGAGAGAATTGGAGATGATTAAAGGAGAGGGACCCCTTCACAGATCATTGCCTTGTCACGGCAAAGGGGCTTGCATAACTCAATGAAGCTATGAGCGGTGCTTGCCCTGGAAACTAACTGAGACCATTTTGTCACTTTTGAGCTTGCACCCAAATACTGTATTTCATACTCTTTTGTTGATTATGAGGCCTATTCCATTTCTTCTCTGGGATTCTTGTCCACAGTAGTAGATATAATCATCATCTAAATTAAATTCACCCATTCGCATCCATTTAGTTCACTGATTCCTAAGATGTTGACGTTTATTGTTACCATCTCCTGCTTGACCACATCCGATTACCTTGATTCATGGGCCCACCATTCCAGGTTCTTATGCAATACTGTTCTTTGCAGCAACAGATTTTACTTTCATCATCAGACACATCCATAACTGTGTCATTTCTGCTTTTGCCCAGCTGCTTCATTCTTTCTGGGGCTATTGGTAATTCTCCTCCATGCTTCCTCAGGAGCACAATGGACACCTTCAGACCTGGGGGACTCATCTTTTGGTGTCATATCTTTTTGTCCTTTTATACTGCTCATGATGTTGTCACAGCAAGTATACTGGGGTGAGTTGCCATTCCCTTCTCCAGTGGATCACGTTTGGTCAAATCTCTCTGCTATGACCCATCTGCCTTGGGTGGTCCTACATGGCGTGGGCAACTGAACAACGAGGACAAAAGAGACGGAGTCCTGGCTGTGCAGAGGGGCTACTGTAACTCTCTGCAGATAATTGAGGGGCTGATATGGGGAACGGGCAGTAGGCGTTCCAAGACACTCATGGGGCTTCACCAGCAGCCCAGCGGAGTTTAGAGATGAGACTTAGAGGAATGCATCCTGGAGAAGCACTTCTAACTCCTAGGTTTGCCAACAATGGAGTCGCTTGTGCTGGAACGTACTCATTTTCCCACCACTTTAGTGTGGGGGCGGCATGGGGACACGGCTTGTCACAGCCCACAGAGAGAATCCAGGTCTCCCGTGAATATTTTCCCTGGAGGCTACCCTAGCAAATGTTCCCCTCACCCTCAGCCCTCAGACTTTGCTAGGTTAAGTCTTATTCTCAGGGACTTCCCTGGCAGGCCTGTGGTTAAGACTTCGCCTTCCGATACAGGGTCACAGATTTCCATTCCTGATAAGGGGGCTAAGATCCCACATGCCTCCTGACCAAAAACACTGTAACATAAAACAGAAGCAATACTATAACAAAGTCAATAAAGACTTTTAAAATGGCTCACTTTAAAAAAAAAAAAAATCTTAAAAAAAGTCTTGCTCCCGGCCTTGGCACTATCTTTTGAGAAACCTCTGTGCCGTGAGAGTGAAGTGGAGGAAGAAGCGAACATGCAGGCTGAAGCACAGAAGGAGAAAGATGAGGCAGGTGTCCCAGTAAACTTGTACACCCGTGGGAGCCACAGAAGCAGAACCAAGGGAAGCCAGAGGCTGGGACAAATCGTGGACTGCATGCCTACGATCTAGAACTTCTCAATGGATCTGGAGCATCTCTGGCCATTCTGATCACCTCGACCACCTTTGAGAGACCCGCCTTACTCGTATCAAAACTGCCCCTTTTGGTCCTCTGCCCTGGACCTGAGATACTATGGACTAGTTTTCTTCTCTGTTGTGGCTGAATGTAATGTGTACAATAAATCATCTCTTTTGCTGCCTTAGCTGAAGGAAAAAAAAAAAAAGAAAGAAAGTCTTAAACTCTGACTGGCTCCCACCTTCCAGCCTCCACCTCTCAGAGCCTGAGGGAATTTTCTGGAACCGGTGAAGGTCACCCTGTCATCCTGTGTATGGCTGGCTTGAAGGGCTGGGAATTATTATTAGACCCCAGGAGCAGCCCTCAACCAGTGGCTCTCAGGAGCTGGGAAATAAATATCTCAGCCGTGGGGCAGGATGATTCCCAGGACCAGTCTGCACTTTTTCCCAGAGCTTTCCTGGGAGCCTGGGCTGCAGTTGCCCACAGAGATGACTTGATAATCACACACCTTATCTTCCCCATCTCAGTGCCCCTTCCCCTCTGGGGGGTCGCTGGGGTCACTTCCCCGATAAACTTTCTCTGGAAGCTTTCTTTCAGGTTCTGCGCTGCGGGAGCCCAGATTAGGAGACGGAGCTTCCAACACTGCTGGTTCACGTTTAGTGACTTGGGGTGTCTCCGGCTAGGAGGGCCTCCAGGAGGAACTAAGGTGTCTGTGATGCAGCTCCTGAGGATGAGGACAGCTGGTGGGGTCGGGAAGGTGGCTGCACCAGGACACGTTCTGCACCCGAGGGGCTAAGACACTCTCCAAGATGCAGCCCCACCAGCAGCCAGGCAATCAGCCTGGGAGTCCTTGGCATCTCCTTGGTCTCCTCAAGCAAAGAATATTTTTGGAACAAGAGCTCCTAGAGGCCGGGCCGCCTTGCCTTTTTTGGCCAGGGCCTGCGTGGGAGTCATCCCATGCACGGCCATCGGAGTTCTTAGGAAGCTCTGTTTACCAGTAGCTCAGTCTTCACACACTGAAGCCAGGCAGGTGGGAAGGTGTCCAGGCCCTGGACTGCTTAGGACTAGCAGGCCAAGGCTTCTTCCTTATTTCAGATACAGAGGAGTACATCTCCCATCCTTGTGACCCCACACCCCCCGTCAATTTCAGGTCCACCCGCTGTCAGGGATTTAAGTCTGTGTTGGCCACCCAGCCCCTACTCCCTCTCCTCTGCCATCACTTCCAGACCCTTCTCCTTTTTTAAAGAACAGAACAGGTATATTTCTATTGGACTACTTGATACAGAGGAGAGTGTGGTGTGGATGGTTTGAATGAATGACAAATAATACAAATATATTTTATCTGAAACAAACAGAAATGCTCACACAGCTCAATGGTTCACTTAGAAACAAACTCTTGCTTGACAGTATTACTGAGCAAAAGCAAGCCTGAAACACAGACGTGCTTCTTTTTTGACGTGTGTTTGGAGGAACATGTTACTTGGTTTTTAAAAGCTGACCCCTCCTTAAGGCCTGGCCATAGAAGTGCAAACAATATGAATGAATCCGCCATTGCCCTTTGTCACATCACATTTTTGTCACCTGTGCATTCTGAGGGCACATCTGTATCTGCCAATAAACCTGGGACGTGGGGTCCCTCCCTCTTCTTGCTTCAAGTCACCACCACCCTGTCTTGTGTATTGTTCTGCTTCGTGGACAAAAGCAAGGCTGTTTATTGACACCACATTTTATGGATAACGAGTACACAGTTTAGTGGATGACGAAGAGATGTACATAGACAATTAGAAACCTGGAAAAAACTTAAGGGCTCATCCAGGAAGAAAATGGATAAAGACGTGTGTACAATCATTCTATAAAAGACTCGTGTATCTGTTAAAAGAGTAAAGGTAGATCTATACGTAAAGACGTGGGAAAACGTTGCTGTCAGTTTTTTAAAAAATTAATTAAAGCCATGAAAAGACACAGAGGAGGCTTAAGCTTGTGTGCTGCTAAATGAAAGATGTCAGGCTGGAAAGGGTACAGACTGTGTGGTTCCAACAATATGACATTCTGAAAAAGATAAAAGGACAAAGACAGTAAAAAGACCAATAGGCTTCCCATCCAAGATGTCTGAGTAGAATGACATGTGCTCATCTCCTCCTACGAGACCACCAAAATTGCAACCAGCTCTTGAACAACCATTGACAGCTAAAAGATACCTCACATCCAAAGAAAAAGAAGAAGCTGCAGTGAGACAGTAGGAGGGGTGGAATTAGGATAAAATCAAATCCCATACCGGGGCAGAAGATGACTCAAAACCTGGAGAACAATAATACTGAAGAAGTTCTCCCACTGCTGTGAAGGTTCTGAACCCCACATCAGGCTTCCCAGCCTGGGGATCTGAAAAAGGGACTGGGAATCCCCAGGGAATCTGGCCTTGAAGGTCACCGGGATTTGATTATAGGACTTCCACAGGACTGGGGAAAACAGGGACTGCAGCCTTCGAGGGCACAATCAAAATCTTGTACACACCAAGACCCAGAGGAAAGGAGCAGTGACTCCACAGGAGACTGAACCAAAGCCACCTGCTAGTGTTCGAGGGTGTCCTACAGAGGCTTGGTCCACAGGGGCTCCCCGCAGGGATGGATGCACTGGCGGCAGCAGTCCTGGAAGGTACCCCTTGATGTAAGCCTTCTTAAAGGTCACCATTAACCCTACCATAGAGTCTATAGACCTCAGGGCAGGGTCCCCTAGGCCGAACAACTACCAGGGAGGGAGTGCAGTCCCAGCCATCAGCAGATAATTGGATTAAAGCTTTACTGAGCAATGTCCTACCCACCAGAGCAAGACATAATTTTTCCCACCCCCCAGCCCCTGCCATCTGGAAGCTTACACAAGTCTCTTATCTTCATCCATCAGAGGGCAGACAGAAGAAGCAAGAAAAACCACAGCCCCACAGCAGCAAAAGCAGAAACCACATTACAGATAGCTAATCAGGATGAAAAAGCAGAAAGCTATGTGCCAGAGGAAGGGACAAAATAAAACCCCAGAAAAACAACTAAATGAAGTGGAGATCGGCAACCTTCCAGAAAAAGAATTAGAATAATGATAGTAAAGATGATTCAGGATCTCAGGAAGACAATGGAGAAGATGCAAAAAATGTTTACCAAAGACCTAGAAGAACTAAGAACAAACAAACAGAGATGAATAATACACTAGAAGGAATCAACAGCAGAATAACTAAGGCAGAAGAATGGATAAACGACCTGGATGATAGAATGATGGAAATCACTGTCCCAGAACAGAATATAGAGAAAAGAATGAAAAGACAGCCTAAGAGCGTTCTGGGACAACATTAAGCACATCAATGTCCCCATTATGGGTCTCCTTCCAGAAGGAGAGAGAGAGCAAGGACCTGAGGAAGTATTTGAAGAGATTACAGCTGAAAACTTCCTTAACACGGGAAAGGAAATAGTCAACCAAGCTCAGGAAGCACAGAGGCCCACTTAGGATAAATCCAAGGAGGAACACACCGAGACACATAGCAATCAAACTGACAGAAATTAAAGACAAAAATAAAATATTAAAAGCAGCAAAGTGAAAAAGACAAAGAGCACACAAGGGACCTCCCACCAGGCTATCTGCAGATTTCTCAACAGAAACTCCGCAAGTCAGAAGGGAACGGCAGGATACAGTGTAAGTGACGAAAGGGAAGAAGCTACAACCAAGAGGACTCTACGCAGCAAGACTCTCCCTCAGATTTGATGGAGAAATCAAAAGCTTTCCTGACAAGCAGAAGTTAATAGAATTCAGCACCACCAAGCCACCCTTACAACAAATGCTAAAGGAACTTCTCTAGGCAGGAAACAAGAAAAATACTTACAAAAAAACCCACCAAAAACAATTAAGAAAATGGTAATAGGATCAAATACACCAATCAAAAGACAGAGACCAACTGGGCAGATGAAAACATGTGCATGTGTGCACTTCTACCTACCACGTCACTCTGCTTGACTCCCGAACTGTATGTAATTATTTTATATTGTTAGGTTAATCACGTTCCCGTTATGGCTTGCAATTGTAATTGTCTTTTTTTTTTTGGTTTGTATGTTGATTGTGAAAACTGATAAACATATTTTACTATTGTGATTATGTAACTATTACTTGATATCATTGTATCATGATTAGTCAACAGAAAAATAATAGAACTCTGTATCACCAAAACTCTGATTTAATAGAAAAATCTGTAATCACTTTTTAAAATCCAGATGCATATCAGAATTATCTTGAAATTTTTTGAAAAATACAAATGCCCCGGTATTGCTTTTTTTTCCCCCAGAGCTCCTGATATTTTTCTAGTGAGCAGCAGAATGTGAGGGTGGGATATTTCAAAAGAACAGCATGTATACTATCTATGGTGAAACAGATCACCAGCCCAGGTGGGATGCACGAGACAAGTGCTCCGGCCTGGTGCACTGGGAGGACCCAGAGGAATCGGGTGGAGAGGGAGGTGGGAGGGGGGATCGGGATTGGGAATACGTGTAAATCTATGGCTGATTCATATCAATGTATGACAAAACCCACTGGAAAAAAAATAATAATAATAATAAAAAAATAAAAATAAAAAAAAATAAAAACAACTGGACTAAATGATGATCTTTTACTTTTGTCAAGTTTCTTTCATTTTCTCTATTTCATATTCAGTGCTCCCATTTCATTTAGTTTATGTTTTCCAATTTCTCCATCTCTTTTTTTTTTTATGTTCTTTCTTAAGACTTTATCAAGTGTAGTAGAAAAGTTTTTATATAGATATATATAAATAGCATGTATAATATATATATTTTAGAAAAAGTATGAATTTTTGCCTAACTAAAAAATTAATGACATTTTGATTCCACTTGTTTGATTTAGGACAAATAGAATGCTAGATTTCTAATTAAAAATATACATGCAATAAGCAACAAAGGTTTACTATATAGCACAGAGAACTATAGTCAGTATCTTGTAATAATCTATAATGGAAAAGAATTTCAAAAACAATATATATGTATATGTATAACTGAATCACTCTGCTATGCACCTGAAGCATTGTCAATCAACTGTACTTCAATAAAACATGTATATTAAGAAAAAACAGACCAGGGGTTGCAGGAGTTGAGGTGGGAGGGTGGAAGGGTGGCGCGCAGGAGGCCAGGGAGGCGGCTGTGTCCTCTGTGACACCCTCACGGCGGGCACAGGACACTGTATCTGGCAAATGCACAGAACCAGACCCTGCAACAGAGTGAGCCTGACGCTAACTGTGGGCGTCAGCTGATGACGATGCGTCCATGCTGACTCACTGGGGTACCGAATGCAGTACGCAGAGAAAGGAACCCAGGTGTCCACAGGAGGGGGAAGCTGCATGGAGGGGAGCTGGTGGGGGCCCTCTCCACTGTCTGCCCCGTGTACTCCAAACCTGAAACTGTTCTGAGAAACAAAGTCTATTGTTTTGTTCTGTTCTAATTATGGAACAATAGGTATAGTATGAGTCCATTTGAATAAAAATAATTGCATGTGTGTGTGTGTGTGTGTATTTACGCGACTGGAAGCAGCACAGGTCTAGAAATGTGAATACATAATAAGCTGTTCACAGTTTTTTTCTGGCAAAGAGGATCAATAGCAGCGTGTCACTTTGATGAAACAGCTTCGATACAAGAAGGTGATATAAAGTGATATAATGAACAGTGATATACAATGAACAGCTGGCTATGTACTTCTGCTTGACCAACTTCTTTTTTTGTATTTTTTGTTTTATTAATCTTATTATTTTGAAGTATGGTTGGTTTACAACATTTTGTTAATTTTTGCTGAACATCAAAGTAGCTCAGTTATATACACATAGGTTCTTTTTCAAATTATCTTCCACTATGGTTTATCACAGGATATTGCTCATGGTTTCTATACAGTGCTATAGAGTAGGGCCTTGTGCTATACAGTAGGGCCTTGTTGTCCATCCATTCTACATGTAATAGTTTGCATCTACTAACCGCAGACTCCCACTCCACCCTTCCCCTCTGCTCCAACAGTCACAAGCATGTTCTCTATGCCTGCGATTCTGTTTCTGTTTCATAGATAAGTTCGTTTGTGTTATATTTTAGATTCCCCATGTAAGTGATAGCACATGGTGTTTATCTTTATTTCTGACTTCACTTAGTATGATCATCTCTAGTTGCATCCACCATCAACCAACTTCTGAATCAAAATATGAGTGAAGGGATTCATATCTGCCACTCTACGTACTGTGACATTTTATAACATGAATACATGCTTACGTATACATACTACAGTTTTTAAAAAGTAAAGAAAAATGCTAGATGTGATAAAATAAGATTCTGCATGAGAACAAAAATGAAAACAATGAATTACGTCTGCAGTTGGGGAGAGGCAAAGCTGGGGCAGAATTAGAAGAGGGAAAGGGGAATCAGCAAATGCAAAAACAAAATGCTGGGAAGGCTGGAGCTTCTTTAAGGGATGGGAAGTGATTCTGAAAGACAGACGAAAGAAAGAGACTTGAACCTGGTCCATGTGGTTGTGGTTGGATTGTGAAAGGCATTCGACACTGTGGTGAGGAATTTGGTCTTTATATTAGCAGCAAAAGGCCTCAGAAACAGTTTCTCAGCTGGTTCGAGAAGTGCTTGGGTTTGTCTTGCAGGGAAGTAGTTGTCCTTGCCAACAGTGGCAAGGACAGAAGGGGGCACATCACCCGCCTTCATGGGGCGACTCCTACATCCACTTCTTAAGAAGGCATGCATCCTAGGTTTTAGTCTCTAAATATTGTGTTCATTTGTACTGGAAAAAGAAACCTAAACATCTTCTCCCAATGTATTGAAACAACTCAGAGGTATGCATAAAAGCCTGTGACAACAACCACCCCCTTCACCCCTCCCCACCCCAGTTGGACTCCACTGACCCACACTGTTCTTGGATGTCAAGGTTCAGAGAAGACCACAGCCTTTCCAGCATCCTCATAAAGGGGCAGGAACTACCTTCAGGAGATCTCAGTTAAAAGTATATATAAATATAGAGCAGTGGGAAGCTTGCAGAACAAACCCTCAGCATCTTTAATTTAATTAATTTAACACCTGCTTCGTGCATTTCTAACATGTGGCAGACACTGTTTTCAATGGTAAAGCATCGCAACAATGAATAAGCACAATAGTAATTACCTTCTAGAGGTAGTGGATACAGATCCGGACGACAGACGCAAGAACTGACAAGAGGGCAATGTGTGTGAGAGAAGGTCAGGGTCCTGTGGTGCAGGAAGGGAGAACAGGGGTCCAGCTGGGGTGGGAGTGGGGTGAGGATTTCTAAGCAGATGAAACCGAATGTGCAAAGGCCCTGTGGTGAGTCTGGGAGGTTTAAGGAACGGCAAGTAGGCCAGTGGGGCTGGAGGAAAATAAAAGAGGCAGAAAACACCTGCAGGAGAGGTGCAGAAGGTGAACAGAGAAGTTGGGGGAGGGCCTTGGGTCTTAAAGAGTCTTGTGGATCTTTGGGGGGTCTTAGATCTTCCTCTGAATGAGACAAGGAGCTAGGGGAAGATTCTGAGCATGGAGGGGTGACATGATGTGACTGATGCCTCAACAAGGGCCCTGTTGAGGAAAGATTGTGGGGGGAGGAGTAGATGGAGGGAAGCCACTCAAAAGCCCCCCGAGGGAGTGGTGGCTCGGAGCAGGGGCGCTGGTGAGCGGTGATGGGACACTGCGTGGTGTGAGGGTGAGGGCCACAGTGTCTGCTGAGAAATCCCCCTGCATAATGAGAAGCACAGATGTGTCAGGGCGACTGCAGTGTTTGTCCTGAGACAACTCAGGAGGTGCTGTTCCCATTAGCCGCGACGGGAGACTCAAGGGCAGGGGAGTGACTGGCGCCGAGTCACAGGCTTGCTAAGTTTCAAAAGACATCAGAACGTGATATCAGGTTTCCACTCGCCCAGTTTTCATTAGCTACCCAGCTTTTCTGTAGAGGGACTACTTTCTCATTTAATTTCAATTTTTTAAATTGAATTATAGTTGATTTACAATGTTTCAGGTGTATAGCAAAGTGATGCACTTACACATATTCACACATATTCTTTTTCAGATTCTTTTCCATTATAGGTTATTGTTTGTCACTCAGATGTGTCCGACTCTTTGCAACCCCACGGACTGTTGCCCGACAGGCTCCTCTGTCCGCGGGATCTCCAGCAAGAAACTGGAGTAAGGTTGCCATTCCCTTCTCCAAGGGAGGAATCTTCCCCACCCAGGGACTGAACCCGGGTTTCCCACATTGCAGGCAGATTCTTTACTGCCCGAGCCACTAGGGAAGACTTGATATTGAATATGGTTCCCATGCTGTACAGTAGGTGCTTGTTTTTAATCTATTTTATATTTGCAGTAGTGTGTATCAGTCTCAAATTCTAAATTTGTCCCTTCCCCACATTTCCCCTATGGTAACCATCAGTTTATTTTCTAAGTCTGTAAGGTGCTATTTTCTGGAGAAGGATCCATGTCTACCAAACTAAATCATTTTCATGGAATATGACTTGTTCACATTCTGTGCTTTTCTTTCAGAGCACGTGGCAGTTTACAATGATACATACATAACTCTTTCATTAATTTCTGTCTCCCAAACAAACCTGCAGTTTCCATGAGGACAGGGAAGCCTGTTTCACTGTCTGGTCCCCAACTTTCAGATCAGTTTCTGCTGTACTCAGACAGTTATCCTGAATGAATAAATTGAAACAAATTTTTGCAGAGAAGGAATGCTCCTCCCCATTTTCTTTTTTTGTAAAAGCTAACAAAATAAACAAAGAGCAGCTCTACTTCTAATATCTTTAGCCATCATCAGTCAGTCTCCACACTTCCTCCAGGGTTATTGTCCAAACCCAGCTTGGGTGGCAAAAAGTGTGGAATTTGCGGATTCAAAAATCTGTGTAACTTGAGCAAGTTTATTAACATTTCTAAGTCTTGGGGTGGGGGGCTTCCTAGTGGCTCAGTGGTAAAGAATCTGCCTGCAATGCAGGAGCTACAGAGAGAAGCAGGTTCGATCCCTGAGTCAGAAAGACCCCCTGGAGAAGGGCATGGCAACCCGCTCCAGTATTCTTGCCTAGAAAATCTCGTGGACAGAGGAGCTTGAAGGGCTACAGCCCATGGGGTCGCAAAGGTGAACACAACTGGAGCTACTTCACACACACACACACACACACACACACACACACAAGCCTTGGGGAGTAGTAACAGTATCCTTTTCATAGGTTATGATTAGGATTAAATAAAATGATTTATGAAAGATGCTTTGTGCAAAGTTTAGCACATAAAGAGTGCTTAAGCATTAGTTATTATTACCTCTAAAAACATTAGTTATTAATATCAATAACCTCAGGTATGCAGATGACAACCCTAATGGCAGAAAGCAAAGAGAAACTAAAGAGTCTCTTGATCAAGGTGAAAGAGGAGAGTGAAAAAGCTGGCTTAAAACTCAACATTCACAAAACTAAGATCGTGGCATCTGGTCCCATCACATCATGGCAAATAGATGGGGAAACAATGGAAACAGTGACAGGCTTTATTTTCTTGGGTTCCAAAATCACTGTGGACAGGGACTGCAGCCAAGAAATTAAAAGATGTTTGCTCCTTGGAAGAAAAGCTATAATAAACCTAGACAGCATATCAAAAAGCAGAGACATTACTTTGCCGACAAGGTTCTGTCTAGTCAAAGCTATGGTTTTTCCAGTAGTCATGTATGGATGTGAGAGCTGGACCATGAAGAAGGCTGAGGAGCAAAGAATGGTTGCTTTTGAGTTGTGGTGCTGGAGAAGATTCTTGAGAGTCCTTTGGACTGCAAGGAGATCAAACCAGTCAATCCTAAAGGAAATCAGTCCTGAATATTAATTGGAAGGACTGATGTTGAAGTTGAAGCTCCAGTACTTTGGCCACCTGATGGGAAGAGAAGACTCATTGGAAAAGACCCTGATACTGAGAAAGATTGAAGGCAGGAGAAGTGGGCGACAGAGGATGAGATGGTTGGATGGCATCATCGACTCAATGGACATGAACTTGAACAAACTCCAAGAGATAGTGAAGGACAGGGAATCCTGGTGTGTCCATGGGGTTGCAGGGTCAGACACAACTGAGCGACTGAACAACAATGACAGCGATTATTACCACTACCAGGCAGCGCTAGTCGTAAAGAACCTGCCCACAATGCAGGAGACATAAGAGACCGGGGTTTGATCCCTGGGTCAGGAATACCCCTAGAGGAGGACACGGTAACCGGCAACCCACTCCAGTAATCTTGCCTGGAGAATCCCATGAACAAAGGAGCCTGGCAGGCTACAGTCCATGGGGTCACAAAGAGTTGGACAGGACTGAAGCAATTTAACATGCACGCACTCTCATCATCATCATCATTATTATTTTATCCATCCAACCTCAGAAAGCTCTCATGGCTCACATTAGTGCCCGCAGAACGATGCCTGAACTCCACAGCCGGCATCCAGGTCCATCGTCCTTTGTCACAATTCAATTTCATCACATATTTGTCTCTAAAGAGTTATGATTCGTGAGGTCAAAGACAGATACATGGGTGCAAAGTGAAAGAAAAGGATAGAATAGATCTCAAAACAGCCTTCAGGAGAGGACTGGAAAGAGGGATAGACAGAAATTCTGAGAGCGTAAAGAGGGGAAAATATACTGGGAGTGAAGAGAAATCAATATCTCCCCAAGGGAAGGGACTTTATGGAGCCTTGATAATCTGAAGCAGTGATATGAAAGACAAAGCTCTCTGTCCCAAAGCTTGTGATTCTGGGAAAACAGCTGCATTATATCTTGGCCTCCCTTGCTGAGATGAGAGTCTGGGGGACAGAACCTGCGGAAGGGCTGTGCCACGCCAGCAGGCCTGGACCATAAATCTCCCCTCTGGGTGCCATCTTTCCCATTCTCTAGGGGCTTGGCAAACCGCATGCAGAGGACACTGATGCACAGGTGAAATGAACATGAATCCCTGCATGATGACATGGAGCAGAATCCCCAGCCCCACCAACTACACTGCTGTGACAAGCACAAGAAAAAACTTTACTAAAACCTGAAGGCTCTTGGTTTCAGCAGCTGCTACAACCTGGCCTGTCTGGTGCCCCGTTAAAACCGAAGGCTGGATTCAGAAGACCTGTGTTTATATCCCAGCTCTGCCACTTCATTACAGACGAGCCAGGACAAGTCACTTCATCTGGGAACTGCTGTGAGAATTAAATGGAAAAAGACTCTGTAAACTGTGAACGTGCTGTAAACATTGGATATTATTAGTATTAGTCCGTTCTTTCTAAATTGGCCAAATAACATAGTCTAAGAATAGTACACAGGGATTAGTCATTCTTTCCAAACTAAGAAAAAGAAGAGCAGACTCTGGGATCTCATGATACTGGTATTAACTCAAGTGTTGGAAAAGGAGTTTGGTGGATCTGTGATTCACTTCAGGACTCCTGGAGTTACTCTTCTGCTTTGCTATTATGGGGTAACATTTCTGTGACTATTTCAGTATTTTTAAGTAACCACAACATTTGGATCTCTTAATAATTCAACTTTTGGTTGGGGAAGGCAACAAGAAAGAAAGAGAGGAGAATTAATTCTAGACAAGGGGCTTCCCCTGGTGGCTCAGATGGTAAACAATATGCTTGCAATGCAGGAGACCTGTTTGATCCCTGGGTTGGGAAGATCCCCTGGAGAAGGGAATGGCAACCCACTCCAGTATTCTTGTCTGGAGAATTCCAGGAACAGAGGAGCCTGGTGGGCTACAGTTCATGTGATCGCAAAGAGTTGGACATGACTGAGTGAGTATATTAATTTCCTCAGAGTCAATGTATTCTAAGTATTCTTCTTGACCAACACTTCATTTGGTACTCTTTTTACTTCTCACAAATGTTAACAATTATTTTCTGTATCCATACAATATAGAAATCATATTCCAATGTGGTTTGTATTTTAAAGTAAATGATGGAGACTTCCTTGGAGGTCTCGTGGTTAAGACATCACCTTCCAATGCAGGGGGTGCGGGCTTGGTCCCTGGTTGGGGATGCTAAGAACCCACATGCTTCAGAGGCCAAAAAAACCAGAACATAAACCGCAGAAGCAGCATTGTAACAAATTCAACAAAGACGTTACAAAAATAAAAAGATGGAAAAGACCAAAAGAGACTTCCAAGGTTGAGAATTATAAATCCTACCACCTTTCTGAGTACTGGACAGTCCTGCAAGTGGTGAGCAGGCTTCTTGACGTGAAGTTTGGGGTGTGACGTTTGGTACTAGGCTCAGTGAAGAATGTCCGAGGCCCCACAGGGGCCTGGGAGGCAGACCCCTGATGGAACGCAGCCCTTGCCTGCAGACAGTCCCTGCTACCACCAGAGGAAAGGCAGGAGGCAAAGTCTGGTTATGAAAACCATGTGGGCTCTTTATTCCTGTGTACCCACCCACTCAGAGGAGGTGATTCCTTAAACCAGCCTCTGCTCCTTTTTTCCTTCCTTCTGCCTCCCCCTTCCATGTGAATGCCGAGCCCGTCTCTCCCCCAGCCTTCTTAAGCTTTACTTGCTCACTCAAATTTGGGGGTGAGGGATGATTCTGGAAAATGAAGGCACATCCTCCTCCTTTTCCGGATCTTTTCTCCCTGTGGCTATATTCCCTTCCTCCCTCGCTGACCCGTTTTCTTACAAACATAAGAACCGTTTTCACTTCTTACTGGATTTGGGGCATTGGAATGGGAATCCAAAGACTGAGCTCCTGCTCATCGGCACGTGAATGAAGTGGCTATTCTGTTTGGGCTCAGTATCTCAGCTGTAAAAAGAAAGAAAGGGTAAACTAGCCTCTCTCTCCATCTAGTAACCTTAGGTTTTGCATAAAATCAGGTTTGCATCAACAGCTGAAGAAAGAGGTCTTCAGAATTTTCTTGCTAACTTCTAAAGCTCTGCAGTGAAGCAAATGCTCCTTCTATTTGCTGGGTTAGGCAGCTCAATGTATTTCCAAAAGAAGCAGGTTGAAACCCTGGAATGTGAGTAAATTAGGAGTCAGTGGAGACGAGCCTGGAGACGTGGCCTCAAGCTTTGTTAGCGGGGACCCTTTCCTTATATATTAGATTTGGAAATTTATTCTCTGGGTGAAGGAGAACCTTGAGAGGATGACCGGATTTGTTTTAGAAAGTTCATTCTGATCGTTACATGATGGAGGACAAAGACAGAAGTCAGCGCCACCAGCTAAAACTACCACTAATTTTTTAGGCAAAAAATGGGGAGAATCTGTATTATAAAAGTAGAATATATTTGGGAAAAAAGGGAGAAGGCCAGTTTGATACATTTGGGGATTTTGTGACTTGAGGGAGCTCTGGAGAGAGTGGAGGTCAGGACGAGCATCACTGCCATGAGTGGGTGGATGAGCACAGTAAACACCTGCAGCTTTGTTTACCTAATATTTTGTGTTTTTACTGAAAAAAATAAATTACACTTTCTGTTCCCCCCAAACTGCTTAACAATTTACTTCGAGGCAGATGCCATTGTTTTTCCCACAGTTTTGCTCCCATAGACTTAACTGGTTGGCCCAGTTAAGATCACCTGTGTGATCATAGAACCCCTATAACCCTTAGCAGCAGGTGATAGATGCAGAGGAGTATAGCTGACCCAAGCCAGTTAGAGCTCCCTTGTCCAGATGTTGAATTTGGAACTGAAGCAAGCTTCAGTTGGTCCCTTTTTGTGGATAGAAAGTTGCTATGAACTGAATGTTTGTGATCCCCCAAATTCATATGTTGACGCCTAATCTTCAATTCAGTGGTGTTTGGGGGTGAGGATGGAGCCATTATAAATGGGATTCGTGCCCTCATAAGCCGTGACACGAGATGACCTCTCTCCCCTATGAGAAGACACAGTGAGAAGCTGGCTGTCTACCGGCCACCAGATCTGACAGAGTCTTGACTGTAGACATCACAGCTTCCAGAACTGTGAGATACTTTTCACTGTTTGTTATTTAACCCACCGAGTCTGTGGTACTTTTATTATAGCAGTTTAAACTGAGACGAAGTTTCAAGATAAGAGATGGCAGCCGTGTTTTCCACTGTGTACAATAGTCTGTGCTGTACTTGGTCACTCAGTCAGGTCTGACTCTTTGTGACTCCATGGACTGTACCCTGCTAGGCTCCTCTGTCCATGGGATTTTCCAGACAAGAATACTAGAGTGGGTTGCCATGCCCTTCTCCAGGGGATCTTCCCAACCCAGGGATCAAACCCAGGTCTCCTGTATTGCAGGCAGACTCTTTACCATCTGAGTTACCAGGGAAGCCCAAGAACACTGGAGTGGGCAGCCTATCCCTTCTCCAGGACATCTTCTAGACCCAGGAATTGAACCACGGTCTTCAGCATTGCAGGCAGATTCTTTACCAGCTGAGCTGCCAGGGAAGCCCTACAGTAGTACAATAGTCAGTCTGAAGCAAAAGAAAATGAAATCAACAGGCAAGGAAAAGCAGAGAAGGAAGTCCTGATAATGTTTGAGACCCTGGTTGCAGTTTTTCCTGGGGTCCATTTGCATCTCTGTTTCTCCTACAATTTGATTATAAAACCTTCCTTAGATTCCCTGGGGTCTTCCCTGCTGGCTCAGACAGTAAAGCGTCTGCCTACAATTTGGGAGAGCCAGGTTCGATCCCTTCTTGCCTGGAAAATCCCATGGACGGCTGAGCCTGGTAGGCTATAGTCCATGGGGTTGCAAAGAGTTGGACATGACTGAGCAACTTCACTTTAGATTCCCTGAGACGATACTTCCTCTTTGTTGCCTAAGCTAGTTCAAATTGAGGTCAGCCACTTGCAGATAAGAATTTAATGCTGCATTCCATGACTGAGCTGGGGAGAAGTAGAGAGAGGCAATCTGAGAGAGAGGAGGATGAGGTCTTGGACATTTTTAAGTTGAGTTGCTTTGGACATCCACATGCAGATTTCCAGTGGTCATTTTGTGATAAAGCTGAAGATCAGAAGATAGATCACAGGGACTTCCCTGGTGTTCCGGTGGCTAACACTTCATGCTCCCAATACAGGGTTGGATCCCTGGTCAGGAAACTAGATCCCACATGCCACAACTAAGACCCACTATAGCCTAATTAATTGATTAAATATTTAGAAGAGAAGATAGATTACATTCTCCAAGTCATCAAAAATATATTGAAAAATACAAGTCTAAGTCTGATGTCCTATAGTTAATCACTGAATATACCCAAATCAACAATGATCCTTTTAGAATGATGTTAAGTAGCTATACTTCTGTTCAACTGAACTTGCATTGTTTACCATTCTCACACTGGTTCACAGTGATATCATAAGTTGTTTTCCTAAGAAGCTTAATGAAATCAGGATTATCTCTCTGGCATTCCCCTAATATTCTAGTTCAGAAGGATCACATAGCTATAAGGTGAACATGGCATTAGCCCGACATGGCCCGATCTTGGTAAGCACAGCTCCCAACACTGGCTCCAAATCAATGTTGCTGTTGTCTAAATATTCATAAATCAATCATCAATCATCTATTTTTTGGCTAAATCAGCTGTCCTCTAAATCAGTAAAAGAAGTAGTAGGTGGATGTGAAGTGTGAAAGTATTAGTCCTCAGTCGTGTCTGACTCTGCAACCCCATGGAATGTAGCCCGCCAGGCTCCTCTGTCCATAGAATTCTCCAGGCAAGAATACTGGAGTGGGTAGCCATTCCTTTCTTCAGGGGAATCTTCCTGACCCAAGGATTGAACCCCGGTCTCCTGCATTGCAGGCAGATTCTTTACCATCTGAGCCACGAGGGAAGCCCCAGCAGATGGGTATGTGTGCTAAATCACTTCAGTTGTGTCCAACTTTTATGACCCTATGAACTGTAGCCCTCTAGGTACCTCTGTCCATGGGATCCTTCAGGCAAGAATAGTGGAGTAGGCTGCCATTTCCTCCTCCAGGGGATCTTCCCCACCCAGGGATCGAACCCATATCTCTGGCATCTCCCTCATTGCAGGCAGGTTCTTCATCCACTGAGCCACCTGGGAAGCCCTTGCTTAAACATACTGAGCCACAATTTTCCTCATCTGGAAAATATTTAGGTTGGTGAAGTAATTGCTGTTTTGGCATTGTTAAAATTTGCTATTTGCTATTGGAATACATTCTTAAATAAATGTGGTTGTTATACATCATATAAATGCTCATTTCTCACTTTATGTTTTTTTTTTTTTGCTAATGACTTATTACTTTCTGTGTATTTTATATATATTTTAGACTAGGGAAATGATGTTAAACAAAAAGCAAATTCAAGCAATTTTCTTATTTGACTTCAAAATGGGTTGGAAAGCTGGGGAGACAACTCACAACATCAGCAACATATTTGGCCCAGGAACTGCTAACAAATGTGCAGTGCAGTGGTGGTTCAAGAAGTTTTACAAAGGAGAGGAGAGGCTTGAAGATGAGGAGCTCAGTGGCCAGCCATCAGAAGTTGACAATGGCCAATTGAGAGCCTTCATTGAAGCTGACCCTCTTAAAATTACACAGTTCAGTTGAGTCGCTCAGTCGTGTCCGACTCTTTGCGACCCCATGAATCGCAACGTGCCAGGCCTCCCTGACCATCACAAACTCCCGGAATGTACTCAAACTCATGCCCATCAAGTCGGTGATGCCATCCAGCCATCTCATCCTCTGTCGTCCCCTTCTCCTCCTGCCCCCAATCCCTCCCAGCATCAGGGTCTTTTCCAATGAGTCAACTCTTCGCATGAGGTGGCCAAAGTATTGGAGTTTCAACTCCAATTACACAAGAAGTTGCCAAAGAAATCAGTCGACCATTCTATGGTTTCTTCAGCCTTTGAAGCAAATTGAAAAGGTTAAAAAGTTCAGTAAGTGGGTGCCTCATGAGCTGACCACAAATCAAAAAAATTGTTACCTTGAAACGCCATTTTCTCTTATTCTATGCAATAACAATGAACCGTTTCCTGATTGGATTGTGATGTGCAACAAAAAGTGGATTTTATATGACAACCAATGATGACCAGCTCAGTGACTGGACTGAGAAGCTCCAAGGCACTTCCCAAAGCCAAACTTGCCCCCAGAAAAGGTCATGGTCACTGTTTGGTGGTCTGCTTCCCGTCTGATCCACTATAGCTTTCTGAATCCTTGTAAAACCTCTAAGTATGCTCAGCAAATCGTTGAGATACACCAAAAACTTCAACGCCCGCAGCTGGCATTGGTCAACAGAAGGGCCCAATTCTCCATGGCAACACCCGACCACACGTCACACAACCAATGCTTCAAAAGTTGAATGAATCGGACTATGAAGTTTTCCCTCATCCATCATATTCACCTGACCTCTCACCAACCGACCACCAACTTCTTTAAGTATCTTGATAACTTTTGCAAGGAAAATGCTTCCACAACCAGCAGGATGCAGAAAATGCTTTCCAAGAGTTCAACGAATTTGGAAGCGTGGATTTTTACACTACGGGAATAGAGGTATTTCTTGATGGCAAAAATGTGCTGATTGTAATGGTTCCTATTTTGATTAATAAAGATATATTTGAGCCTAGTTATAATGATTTAAAATACATGGTCCAAAACCACAATCAGTTTTGCACAAACAGTACATACAGTGATTAATTCCTTTTAGTACATGTGTGAGAATTAAATGAGACAAGGTGCATACTATACTAAAATAGTTCCTAGCACATAGCTGGCTTTCTGTAAAAGGTAGATGTGACTGTGTGTGTTTGTTTTATCTGATGACATTCTCTTCTTCCCCTTCCCATTTACCCATGCGTATCAGTGGTCTCAATTCCTTTGCATATCCTGTCTTTCTGGCTTCCTATTTGAATTACTTCTTTCATTTTGATTGGCACTAGTTCATCTTCATGAAAGCAAAACATTCTCATCTACTGATAAGTGTTGCTCATATAGAGAGTTTCCATAATTGGCAACCTTCTTAAGCAGCTAGTAAAGAGGTCCACGGTCATTTCTGTCCACACACCTGGCAAAGTGTTCATTTCTGGCCTGATTCTCCAGTAAGTCCAGAACAATTAAAGTCACACTATGTAACTTATGTACACTGTACTAAATATGTTCATATAAGAAATTATACCGTTCTCATCTCCTCTCACCCTATGAGGTATTCATTTCTTTCCAGTGGAGCTGGCATGAGAGCATCGGCTGAGACAGAACTGCCCCGCAAAGCTCAGGCCACAGGGCCTTGCCGGGTGATGCGCACCACCATCTGCTCCACCAAGCCCAAGCCTCTGTGGAGTGACCTCCTGAATAGTCCTTCCCCTGTACCCCCCATCCCCCCAACGACACTCCTCACTGCCAGAGGGAGCTCCCTAACTTCTACATGTGACTATGCTGCTTCGCCACGTGGGCTGCTCAGGAGGCCTGAATGGGCTCCCCGTGCCCTGGACGTGACACACCTCCCCGGTCGTGTTTCTCCCCATGCACACCCTCCTCTGGTCTGCGGTCTCACCACACTAGGAAGCAGAGCCTCCAGGTTCTCAAGTACCACTGACGCCTCTCCCTCAAAGCGGTGCCCCCGATGAGAACCTCCTTCCACTTCCCCAGCATTTCTGCTTTTGGCCTAATCTAAACATCACTTCTTCTGGGAGTCTTTTTCGGAACCAAGGCTGAGTCCCTCTGTGAATAAACACACTGTGAATTGTGGCATTTATTGCATTGTATGGGGGTTCTCTTGTCTAGATCAGTCTACTAAGCAGTAGGGACTCTGGGGGAAGATTTGCCCATCACTGTGTTGTCAGGAGCACACACAGTACAGTCCAGACTGGCCCTCAGAAACTCAGCCTTAAAACCAGTGAATGGATAAATGAAGGATGACATTACAAGGTGGCAGGAATCAGAGCTAACATACCAATCGTAACAATATGAAATGTTTGGGACACATTTACACTAAGAAGTTGCTATCTGAAATTAAAATTTAACTTGGCATCTTACTTGCTAATGAAATGGCTCTTTCTGTATGTCTAAGAAGTAAATGCACTAATTTCAACAAAGAGAAGTCTTAGACTACTGACTACCTTGTTGTCAATATATTGAATAATCATGTTGCTGGTGATGAAGAAATTGCTTCTCTTTCTTTAAACCGTGGGCATTCCTCATTTCAATGTTCTGGCTTAATGTGGACCAATACAACATGCATTCCCTTACATACTTTATTATTCTGAACACCATGGTTGAGTAAATTCCTAGGAACAGCTGTGACACTTTAAAACTGCTAAATTCTAATTCTTTACACATTCCACTGACAGTCTAAATTGCTGACTTTATTTGGAGTCTCCCATTTTAAATGTTACTGTCAGTATTGCACAATCAGTAGTTACTGCTGTTGAGTAAGTAATGAGTAATCTGATTTCCTTTTTTTAATAAGCATAATATGCTTTTCTTATTCAGTTTCATCAATAACTTATCAGTGATCCTTTTAAAAATATAATTTATTTTCTCAGCGAATTAATAAGGAAACACATACTGATCAAGGGCACAAATATTTATAACACAAACTATATCATAACAAGATTTAGGTAATAAAGAAGGGGAAAATCTTTAATACACAATTGGTTACACAATTTAATGTATTTGTTAAGCATCTACTAGAAAATAAAAAAATTACTAGATCACTAGGCATTTTAGGTTTAAAATGTCATAAAGAAAGAAAGTGAAAGTGTTAGTCGCTCAGTCGTGTCCTATTCTTTGTGACCCCATAGACTGTAGCCCGCCAGGCTCCTCTGTCCATGGAATTCTCCAGGCAAGAATACTGAAGTAGGTTGCCATGCCCTTCTCCAGGAGACCTTCCCAGCCCAGGCATCAAACCCAGATCTCCTGCACTGCAGGCAGATTCTTTACTGTCTGAGCCACCAGGATCTCTTGTTAATTCTAAAATTATTTGCTTATTAAGATTGTAGCCTAGGAGAAGTACAGATATAAAAATGAGTGCCTTCCAGAAAGAACAGCCTTATTTAGGGTTATGATGTAATTTGACAAGATAAAGAGAAGCTAACATATGTAAGAAGTACAGAAAAAATTCAGGAAGAACTGAAAGGATGTGAGGGAGTTCCTTTCCAGCTGGAGGACCCAGGTAAGAAAGGCTTTGTTCTCTGGTTTTTATAGAAAGGCTGGTTTTTATAGATGCAGTGGCATCAGTCCTGGACCTTCCAGGGTAGGTAAGATTCTAAGATGGGTGAGAAGGCCCTGCCTTGCAGAAGGGTCCCTACAGGCAAAACACTTCTCTACAACATTTTTTGTTGTTAGACTTTGTGTGTGTGTGTGTGATAGGGACTGTTTTTAAAGTCTTTATTGAATTTGTCACAGTATTGCTTCTGTTTTATGTTCTGGTTTTTCAGCCCCAAGGCATGTGTGATCTTAGCTCCCCGGCCAGGGATTGAACCCACATCCCCTGCATTGGAAGGGGAAGTCTTAACCACTGGACTTCCAGGGAACTGCCCACCACTTTCAAGTGCTTAAAAACTACATCCTCTAAAGAAGACCAGATATAATGATCATCCAGTGGCCACAGGTCTCTTGAAGCTGTCTTCCTACATGTAAGTACAACCAGCCTCTCAGTCAACAGACACCTATGCGCCTGAAAGGGGAGACTGCCTTTCCCAGCTCAGGGCCCCAGCTCAGCCGTCCCATCAGGACGCCTTAGAGGGACTTTCCGTGGGCATGCTGTGGTGTGTGAAAAGACAAGTCCAGGAGAGCTTATGGGGACTTCAGGGTCTGATTCATTTTCTAGGATCACGTAACTCTCAGCTACCTGGGCCAAAGGGTGTGGAAGGCAACTATAAGGTCCAACCCTGAGCCTTTCATAGCTTCTCCTACAGTCACCAGATGCTCCTCCAGGCAAGCTCCCCACCTCACCGGTTCTCCTGAGTTCACTCAGAAGTCTGAGCGTGAGTGGCTGGGAGACCAACCATGAAAACAGCAAGGCTGCTCACCCCAGAAAGGGCCACAAACTGAATTTTTATAGCTCATTTGGCAGTAAAATCTGACCTCACCTGAACTCACTTGAAAACAAAATCTCACCAGCACTGACATGAGGCTATTTAGCATATTTGGCCACCTGGCACAGATATTCACAAGAAATGTCAGTGTATTTTCTACAGAGTGCTATGCTGGAGTCTGCCGGGAATGTAAATAATTACAACACTTGCACTGTATTACTTTGTTAAAATCCAAGATATTTCTGAATTCTGACATCAGGCCCCAGAATTTGGGGTAAGTCCTGGTGGTCCCACAGTACAAAATGAACCACTGATCATGAAGAGGGTAAAGAGATGAACTAACTATACGAAGGATGGACCTGGGTTCACTTATTATTTCTGAATTCTCACCCTTTGGCAAATGAAAGTAATATTTTTCTAGATCAATAGATTTTAATCAGTGATCTTGGGACCCTGGAAATTTGTAAGCTGTCTTATAGGGTCTAGACTTTCATTGTTACATAGAAAAAAATATATTTTGACTTTATAATGATAGGAAAGACATTACCGATAGCTCATCATGTATCTATTTGCAGGGCAGAAATACAGACACAGATGTAGAGAATGGACTTGTGGACACAGAGGGGGAAGAGCAGGGCGGGACACATTGAGAGGTTGGATTGACATATAAACACTACTATGTGGAAAACAGATAGCTGGTGGGAAGCTGCCATATAGCCCAGGGAGCTCAGCTCAGTGTTCTGTGATGACCTAGAGAGAAGGGATGGGAAGGTGCAAGAGGGGAGGTGCAAGAAGGAGGGGATATATGTATATGTATACCTGATTCACTTCAATGTACCCCGGAAACTAACAGTACATTGTAAAGCAATTATATTCCAATAAAAAGGTTAATTTCTTCTTCCTACTAGTTTCTCTCTCTCCCCACCCCCCACTTTCTCCTGTGTGTGTGTGAGAGGGAGGTGGGAAGTGGAAAAAAATAGCCCCAGGGATACTCCCAGTGTAGTGCAAGGCTCTGTACTCATAAAGTGTATTGAGCAGGGTTTACCAGAGAAAGAATCCACAGGATGCACGTAGAGAGAGAGAGAGAGAATTTATTTTAAGAAATCAGTTCATGTGATAATGGAGGCTGGTAAATCTGAAGATCTTCAGGGTGAACCAGAAAGCTGAAGACCCAGGTGGGCTGATTCTGAGTCCAAAGGCCTGAGAATCATACGAGCCCACCATCTATTTCCAGGCCAGGAACTAGCAGAAGCAAGACCCACACAGAGCTAAGGTTTCAGTTTGAGTCTGAAGGCAGGAAAAACTCTCTTACTCAGAAGAGGATCAGCCTTTCTATTTCACTCATCTGACTGAGTGAGGCCTGTCCATATTAAGGAAAGAAATCTGCTCTACTCATTGTGCTGTTTTAATTGTCAGCTTCATTCAAAAACACCCTTACAGAAATTCACAGAATATTATTTGACTAAATAAATGGACACCTTTTATTTGACATCGCCCGATCAACTTGATGCATGAAATTAACCATCACAGAAAGGGACCACGTGCTTGGAGTTTAATACTCCGTGGTCCCCATTTAGAAATTTTCAACACTCTTTATTTTGTATTTACAGTATGTAACTGAAGTTCAACAGACATTAAAAAATGTGCCAGGGGGCTTCCCTGGTGGCTCAGTGGTAAGCCCTGCCAGTGCAGGAGATGCAGGTTCGATCCCTGATCTCGGAAGACCCCACACGCCACAGAACAACTAAGCCTGTGTGCCACAATATCGAGCTTGTGCTCTTGAGCTCGGAAGCTGCAACTACTGAAGCCCTCATACCCTAGAGCCCATGTTCCGCAACAGGAGAAGCCATGGCAACAAGAAGCCTACGCACTGCAAGTAGAGAGTAGCCCCCACTCGCCACAACTAGAGAGAAGCTCATGCAGCAACGAAGACTCGTGCATGCGTGCAAGCTAAGTCCCTTCAGTTGTGTCCAACTCTTTGCGACCTCATAGACTGCAGCCCCCCAGGCTCCTCCATCCATGGGATTCTCCAGGCAAGAATACTGGAGTGGGTTGCCATGCCCTCCTCCAGGGGATCTTCCCCACCCAGATCCCCATCCATATCATGTCTCCTGCACTGGCAGGCGGGTTCTTTACCACTAGAACCACCTACAAAGACCCAGCACAGCCAAAAATAAATATAATAAATAAATAAACATTTTAAAAGTTGTGCCAGGGTCTCGGAGGTTAAATGGACACCCAAAGTTCCACACCACCACCTCCTAGCCTCCAGGGACCTGACAGAAGCCTCCAGGGACCTTCTCATCTGCTGGTTCCTTCATCCCTGCCCAGGGGCGGCTGCGCCTTGGCTCCTTCCTGCAGGAGACCTGAGTGTGGGAAGGACCAGGGCTGCGCACCTGGAGTGGCACCTATGAGTGGCCCGGTGCCAGAGGTCACGTGACATTAAAGAGCAGAAACCAACAGCAAAAGCACCGACACACTGCTTTCCTGACTTTCTGGACAGAGGGTCTGTTTCCCTATCACACAGGATGCTGTGAAGCCTGCAGCTGGTGCTGGTCAAGAGCGTCCACGAGGCCCCGGACCCGGTGTTTTCCCGCTGTTGTTGGGTTTTCCATTTTTGGTGGTGTGGGTGCAAGAGAAGGAAAAGTTCCAGAATCAGTTAATTCGCCGGATATTTGTACCTTGGATCATACCCGGCTTGCCTTTCCTCTCTTCCCTTTGCAAGGCAGCGGGTCCCGCTGAGGTTGGCCAGCGGCTCGATGCTCGTCCTTCTGACTCACTTCCGGCCCCACCCATCTGGTCCAGGAAGCGTCCTCCCCCTCCTCCTCTTCCTCCTCCTCCTCCATCCTCTTTTGTCACCATGAATGCCGCCCCTGTCACTCTGAGGCGCTGTCATGCTGGTCGTGTGCCAGACCTTGGATCAGGCACACTGGTATCGAACCTCTTCCTTGCAGCCAGCCAACGGGATACGTGGAGTCACCCCCACTCTGCAGACGGGGGACACAGTTGCTTGGGATTTGCGTGGGATCTGTGGCCAGGAGGTGATGAGGCTGGAAGCCACCCCTGGGCCGGCTGTTTGTAGGCAGCATCCGTGTAACAACCTCCCAATGTTAACGATTTGTCTTGTCATCTTCCAAAAGAAGTCCAAACCTTTTAGTCTAGCAGTTAGGGCCTCTATAACAGAGCTGTGTCTACGTTCTCAGCTTATCTTTTCTCATTCCCACCTTAGTCAGATCTCTTTCAATTGCAAGGGACAGAAGCCCAGCATAGCAGAAACCCAAGAGCAGTTGATTGATTCCTGTAACTGGAGAGTTCAAGGCAGAGCAGGCTTGCGGCAGGCTCAGCGGGCTCTGAGAGTCAGACTAGACTCTGTCCTCAGGATCTCCTTTCTTCCCTCCTGGCTTTCATCCTTCCCAGGTGACTTAACTCTTAGGTAACCTTCTTCTTTGTAATGGCAGAGATGCCCATGACAGAACTCAATTTACACTGTCTTCATAACTAGTAATCACAGAAAAAATAACCCCTTCTCTTCTTGTATCCTTATTAATCTGCCCCAAAGGACTCTGCTCCAGAGAAGTTCCTAGTCCTAGTTCCACGTCCTAGTTTGACAGACTGAGCCCCACATCTGTTCCCTTGGGGGGAAGGCAGGACCCCAAGACTGACAAGAGTGGTGAACAAGCAATTCCTGAAATCAAAGGCAGTCCACCAAGCTAACTAAATATGTCCACCAGACTTCCTGCTTGAACTGGCAGTTCTGACTGAGCAAGGCACACTTTTTCCTGACCCTAGACCAGCAGTTCCCAATCTTTTTGGCACCCGGGGAACAGTTTCGTGGAAGACAATTTTTACACCAACAGGGAGCAGGTGTGGTTTTAGGATGATTCCCGTAAGGAGTGAGCAACCTAATCCTTCGCACGCGCAGTTCACCATAGAGTTTCCAGTTCTCTAAGAATCGAATGCCACCCCTCATCTTGCAGGAGGCGGAGCTCAGGAGGTAATGGGGAGTGGCTGTGAAAACAGATGAAGCCTCACTCAGCCACTGCTCACCTCCCACTGATCAGCCTGCTTCCTAACAGACCACAGACCAGTATCAGCCCATGGCTGGGGGATTGTGGACCCCTGCTCTACACTGCAGTTCACGCTGCCCATCTTCCCTCCACACCTTAAGGCTCCAGAACACTCTCCCTTCTAATGTTTATCCTCAATTTAAGATCTGATTAAGCCTCCTCTTCTATGAAACCATATTTAGCTTTCCATCCCAAAGGGATCTTAACTTGCTTACTACCTAAATTTTTTTGCTTATAGGTGTTCCCCATTCTTCAAAGTTCTGGACATGAACCAGTCAAAAGGTCATTGCAGCTTCAGCCTCCCTCTCTGATGAGGTTTACGTTCTAGGGCCAGTTTGATCTACCGTGTTGTGTCAGTAACAAGCTTGCCTGCTGCCCCAAGCACTGAGTATGATGTCTTGTCCTTCCATTTGTCTTACATCCCCTTGGTGGCAAATTCCAGTTTAGGATTTGGGATAGAGTTTTTGGCCCCACAAAATATTCTCTCACGCCTCTTTCCTTTCTGTGAGAATTTGCTGTCTGGCATGAAGACGTCTAGGTCAGGGGCCAGCTCCTGCTGAGCCAGTCCTCTCCCTCCCACGACCTTCCTCAATGCCCTGTCTCTGTCACCCATCTGTCACTTAGCATGGACCACCTTGCCCTATTGGGTATCTCTGCATATTAATATTGACCAATGACTATGATGGACTATGCGTGTGTGTTAGTTGCTCAGTCGCGTCTGGCTCTTTGCAACCCTATAGACTGTAGCTTTTTAGGTGCTCTGTCCCTGGAATTCTCCAAGCAAGAATACTGGAGTGAGTTTCCTCCTCCAGAGGATCTTCTTGACCCAGGGATCAGATCCAGGTCTTCTGCATTGCAGACAGATTCTTTGCTGTCTGAGCCACTAGGGATATCACCAAAATAATAACTAGTGATACTCCCCGGTGGTCCAATGACTAAAACTCCACTCTCCCAATGCAGGGGGCTCAGGTTCTATCCCTGGTCAGGGAGCTAGATCCCACATGCCACGACTAAATATCCTGCATGTCACAGCTAAGGCCTGGTACAGTCAAATAGATAAATAAATATTAATAATAATAATAACTAGAATCTGTAGTAGGAAGTCCCAGATAAACTGAAGATAATTATAGAAGTTTTCAGGTATTTGTGAAGCACTTAATAATTGTTCCACCCTGTACTGGCACTGACTGGGTGGCATTTGGAAATCTGGAAGACAAGGCCTCTTTCCATGAGGTTGTGTCATCTTGCTGCAGAGACTAAAGAGAACAAGTTCATGCCGCACTCCACGCTGTCAATCCTGAGAATGACTGGGCAACAGGTTTACGGGACTCAAGCAACCAGTTCTCGTCACTCCAACTGTTATTTTGAAGCTTAGCAATCCTCAGGAATCTACAAAAGGAATGAAAACCAGGAATTCCTCACATAGGCTGCACACATGGATGGAAATAAGGATCCAGTGCATAGGAGAAATTTGTCAAGAACCTGAAGGACCTAGGTGTGATGAAAGCCTATGGAAGATAGGAAAAGCTCCAAGCCAGATTACTTTTGATTGTGTCAGTGTATTAGTTACTACAATAGCTTCTGCTGTGATAACGAAGGGCTTCCCTAGTGGCTCAGATGGTAAAGAATCTGGCCGCAATGTGGGAGATCTGGGTTTGATCCCTAGGTTGGGAAGATCCCCTAGAGGAGGGCATGGCAACCCATTCCAGGATTCTTGCCTGGAGAATCCTATGGACAGAGGAGCCTGGTGGACTATAGTCTGTGGGGTTGCAAAGAGTTGGACACAGCTGAGTGGCTAACACACATGATAACACAGACCCAAATGTAACAGTGTTTGAAATGAAATTGACAATTATTTTTTCTTCATGTTAATTGTCCAGATGTGAGCTGCCCAGAGTTAGTATGGCAGCTGCTTGGTATCACAAACCTTAACTCCTTCTATGTTCCTGTCCTGTCATCCTCAGTATGCAGCTTCCATACGACAGTCTAAGCTGACTAGTCCAGGTTCTGCCATCAATCTTGCATCACAGTAAATGGGAAGAAAACAGGGGCTAAAAGTGAGTACACACATACCATTTGCAGGCATGATTTAGAAGTGAAACACGTCATTTCCACTAACATTCTATGGGTCAAAACTTAATCACATGGTCTTATTTAGATGCAGGGGAGGCTGGAAAATGTGGTTCTTGGTTGAGCTGCCGTTTGCTTAGCTAAAACTGAAAGGATCCTATGACTGAAGGAAGGAAAGAATATTTAATAGTGTAACCAGCAGTAAGTAAAATTAAATTGAAGTGGGATGGAGAGAAATGTATTTGCTTCATCTGTTGATCACTTGCTACAACAGAAGTACTTCCAAACTGTTCAATTTTAAAAATGCTTCTCTTTAAGCTTGTTTGTGTCCCATGTATCTTCCTGTCCATCTTCTGTTCTTTTAATTTCATTGTTCCTTCCATCTCTAATTCTGGCTCTCTTGAGGAGCTAACACACCAAACAGGATTGGGACACAGACAAAGGTTAGTTCATTCATTTAGTACATTTTTGTTCAGTGCCCACCACATACGAAGCCTGGTTCTAGGAGCTTGGACACATCAATGAACAAAACCCATGTCCTGCCTTGTGTAGCCCCCATTCTGATAGGGGGCAGGGAATACAGAAAAGATGAAACTTTAGTTTCCATGGAAACAAAACTACTTGTATCTCAGACAAGACTATAAACACCTAGAAGCTCGGATATACATCCACTGGTCTATAGCCTTGTAAAGATGGTACACCCTTCATGTCTGCTGTCTAGGCATTTGCAGAAAGATTCTTAACAATGTAAATAAACATCTTTCTATAGTCCCTTGGATCAAATTTTCTTTGAGAAAAAAAATTGGCAAGCTTCATTCATTTTTTTTCACAATCAACTGGATCCATGTTTACTGTAGGACTCTTTTTTTTTTTTTTTTTGGTGTATTAGAAACTTAAGTAGGTTAGGCAAAAATAGAGGGTGGCAGTGATAATTTTTTAAAAGGATTCTGGGGTATCTTATGCATTAAAGGCAACTGAATGATCTTATGGGCAAACGGAACTAAAAATTCAAATGCAACCAGTACTTTCTCTGTCGTACCTCTCTCGCTGTGAGCTCATTTTTTTCTCTGAAGATTGGCTTTCTCTATGGGGTAAGGAATGCTACACCTCCAAATTTGAAACCCCATGCTCTCAGACAAGAGAACATGGGATTCTTTGCCACACTCCAGTGTGAAAACTCCGAAGCAGCCCTCCAGCTGGCCTGTCTTGGGCCAGGTGTCTAACGCTATATCACTAATCCGTGGCTAAAGAGCCAAGGTAACAGAAAAGACATGATCCTAGAAACTCGATCGGATCTGTGGTTACCAGAGGTGAGGATGAGGGAGGGGGAATCGGATGGAGGTGGTCAAAAGGTACAAAATTCCACTTGTAAGATACATAAGTTCTAGGGATGTGATGTACAACGTGGCTAATATAATTATCACTGCTGGATGTTAAATATAAAAGTTGTCAAGGAAGTAAATCCCAAGAGTTCTCATCACAGGATTTTGTATCTGTTTGAGATGATGGATGTTCACTAAATTTACTGTGGTTATAATTTCATGATGTATGTAAACCAAATCATTGTGCTAAACACTTTAAACTTATACAATGCTATATGTCAATTAGGGGCTTCCCTGGTGGCTCAGTGGTAAAGAACCCGCCTGCCAATGCAGGAGACTTGGGTTCGATCCCTGGGTCAGGAAGGCCCCCTGGAGAAAGAAATGGCAACCCACTCCAGTATTCTTGCCTGGGAAATCCCATGGACAGAGGAACCTGGCAGGGTACTGTCCACGGGGCCGCAAAAGAGTCAGACATGACTTAGCGATTAAACGAAAACAACATATGTCAGTTATATCTCAGTAAAAGTGGAAAAAATAAATACGAAATAGAAAAGAAAATACATGATCCACTTCCTGGTTATGCCAACTCAGTTTTGGCATAGAAGCCAACTGATGGATTGTCATAAGATATGAGAGTATCTTATCAGTCACTTTTCCAAGAAATGGACCCTAAGACTGAGCAGATGAAGAGCAGAATTATTTTGAAAAAGTAAAACAGTTCCATCTGCTACAGTCAGATTCCAGCTCTTCACTGTTTTGAGAGAATGGCATGTTAGTTAAGCAAAAATTCACAATCAGAAGTATGTGTTAGTTAGCCTCAGTGTATACATCTTTCGAGTGTATATGAGCCTATAGCAAATGAGTGTTCAGGAAGCTCTGCAATATCCACAGTTCAGTTCAGTCCAGTCGCTCAGTCATGTCCAACTCTTTGTGACCCCATGAATCGCAGCACACCAGGCCTCCCTGTCCATCACCAACTCCCGGAGTTTACTCAAACTCATGTCCATCGAGTCAGTGAAGCCATCCAGCCATCTCATCCTCTGTCGTCCCCTTCTCTTCCTGTCCCCAGTCCCTTCCAGCATCGGGGTTTTTTCCAATGAGTCAACTCTGCATCAGGTGGCCAAAGTACTGGAGTTTCAGCTTCAGCATCAGTGTTCCAATGAACGCCCAGGACTGATCTCCTTTAGGATGGACTGGATGGATCTCCTTGCAGTCCAAGGGACTCTCAAGAGTCTTCTCCAACACCATAGTTCAAATGCATCAATTTTTCGGTGCTCAGCTTTCTTCACAGTCCAACTCTCACATCCATACATGACCACTGGAAAAACCATAGCCTTGACTACACGGACCTTTGTTGGCAAAGTAATGTCTCTGCTTTTTAGTATGCTATCTAGGTTGGTCATAACTTTCCTTCCAAGGAGTAAGTGTCTTTTAATTTCATGGCTGCAATCACCATCTGCAGTGATTTTGGAGCCCCCAAAAATAAAATCTGACACTGCTTCCTCAGTTTCCCCATATATTTCCCATGAAGTGATGGGACTGGATGCCATGATCTTAGTTTTCTGAATGTTGAGCTTTAAGCCAACTTTTTCACTCTCCGCTTTCTCTTTCATCAAGAGGCTTTGTAGTTCCTCTTCACTTTCTGCCATAAGGGTGGTTCGTCTGCATATCTGAGGTTATTGATATTTCTGCTGGCAATCCTGATTTCAGCTTGTGCTTCTTTCAGCCCAGCGTCTCGCAATAGCCTCAGTTATCCTTAAAACATAAAACTGAAACCTTAATGTAAAAAGTATTCTGCAAGCAATGAAACTTCTTATTTAAAAATGTCAAGGTCCCAGGAAAATAGCTCCAAGTTTTTAATTTTTGTTTTCCATTTGATGGTGATATGCATTATAATTTTTCTTCCCCAAATGAAAATGTTTTGGATCATAATACTTCTTCCTTCTTTTATGACTCATCATGGAGTGACATCAGCATTAGCTTTTATTATCTTTCCAGCCAAGGATTTGTGTAGCTTGACTAACATTTGAAATGTTAGGGCAGGGGCTCTGTTTTTCTGAGCTTTGTAAAAGTCCTTGATATAGTGACAGTGTGTGGGCATCCAGAAATCTTTTAATTATATATACAAGAAATGAAACTTAGTATCCAGCCTCCTACTGCATACAAAAGGTCCAGCTTTGACTTCCACATTCAAAGCAATTGTAAAGTTGAAGCTCTTTTCCCTTGCAGTCTCTCTGCTTTCTTCCTGGGTCAAACGCAGTTCAGCTGTCCACAGATCAAAACCTGTTTGTTTGGTGATCACCTTCTCTTTTTCAGCTGTTGTAAGTGGCTTAATTTGTTAGTCAATGCCATGTTTAGGGGGTGGCTCAGCGATAAAAAAATTCTCTTGCAGTGCAGAAGATGCACAGGAGATGGGGGTTTCAATCCCTGGGTCAGGAAGATCCCCTGGAGGAGGAAATGGCAACCTGCTCCAGTATCCTTGCCTGGGAAATCCCATGGACAGAGGAGCCTGGTGGGCCACAGTCCACGGGGCTGCGAAGGGTTAGACAAGACTGAGCACACACACACACACACACACTCACACACACACACACACACACACACACACACTCACACACACACATCCCTGAAATAGAAAGTAGCTGTTGGAGGAGCCCAAACAGTCAGATCACTGTTTTTCAAGCTGGTATGGTTTGGCACTGGTCTCCGTGTGACATGGGGACCTGGTAGAATCCTGGGTGGTCTTGAAGTGCTTTACGGGAATCAATGATGCCAAGCACAGCACGGCTGCAGGGACGTCCGGAAGATGTGCTTTCAAAGCCAAGGTGGTCTTTCAGGTGCCAGAATTGTCGGGTGGCATTGGCAGCCCCCTCACCCACACCCACATTGCCGGGCCAGCGAGGAGCAGCACGCAGGGCGCCCGGCCACGCTGGCCACGCTGACAAACAGGCGGTTGTCTATTTTTATACCTGGACTAGACCCTACTTCCGCAATCACATCCTCTATAGACTTATTTCCCCTCCTTCCTCCTGCTTCCTCTTTCTTGCTGTTATTTATAAATGCCGTGTACTTGTTTCCAGAGAAAACAACTGCTGCTGCAACTGCCAACTGAACTTTCAGGCACTCTTGCGTTTTGTCTGATTGTATTGGATTATAGTTGATCTACAGTGAGTGTTGGTTTCAGGTATACAGAAAAGTGATTCAGTTATACATGGATATATATTCTTTTTCAGATTCTTTTCTCTTATAGGCTATCACAAAATAATGAATCGAGTTCCTTGTGCTATACACTAGGTCCTTGTTGGTCTTCTGTCTCATACACAGTAGTGTGTGTGTGTGTGTGTGTGTTCATCCCAAGCTCCTAATTTCTCTCTCTCCCCACCACGTGCTTTTTAAGCGTTCACAGACATTTGTATTCATCTCTTTTTAGTCATTACCTCTGGACTGAGAAGACCAACAGCAGGAAGGTAGTGACTCAAACCCAGAACCCAGAAAACAAACACCCACTCCTGACTCACAGGCTGGAAATGGGGAGATTCTGAGACTTTCCTTTGCTTAAAAATGCATATGCAAACAGCGCTTCCCATTCCCATCTCCTGGAGGCCAAGCTGGCTCTTCCTGCTGACGCGGGAGGGAGTCAGGAATGTGTCACCGACTCTGACACGGAGTTTACTGGGTCAGGAGATGGAGGGCGACTGGGACTCGTATTTCTTTCCTTTTTTCCAAATGCCTGTTGGAGAAAACCTGATGTGTCCTGTGTGAGTCAGTCGTGAGTGTTTCTGCTTCTGGGTAAGGGTGTTGAGTCACGCCCTCCCTGCTGGTTTTAATTGTGGTTTTAATTAGCAGGCTCGTCCTCTGATCAGAGGTGTGGCCTTTCATCAGAAGGAGAGTTTTCTGGCTGTGTGGTCCTTGGTTGGCCACTTGGATCTTATAATAACAAAATAGTTGTTTCTCTTTAGTACTTTTCAGAAGTTCAAAGGGTTTTACTGAACTTTAACTCTTGGGGCTTTTGGTTTATATTTAGATGTAAAAATGAATGAAGATGGGGAGCTTTTGTGGCAAAGTGCTTTGAAACCCTGAGATGAAAGAGGACCCCTAAAGAAAAATTATCCTCATTTATTTTTCAGCAGAATTTTCCATGCATGTGTGGACAAATGTAATTTGAGGCAACTTGAATTAACAGCCTCTTCTTCACTCTGTTACCCTCCCTGACTCCAGCTGAACCGAAGAACCTCTTTTTCTTCTCACTTCTGTTTTCCAGGCCAAGGCCTGTCTGACGGAAGGACAGTTTAGGCTTACAGTTAACCCTGGGCCCTAACTCCTCTGTGGCTAGGCCTCCCCAGGAGGAGGACTCCACATTCAGTACAGGAAGGGCTGTGTGGTGGGGGCCCCAGCTTGGATTTGCTTATGTATCTGTTGCAGGAAAGGGTACCCTTTCCAGGGCCAGAGGACGGGCTCTTGTCTAACACTCAGAAATGAATTGTGCAAGGAGACACACGTGCTGGCAAAGCAAGAGGCCTTGTTGGGCAGTGAGCAGCAGAGTAAAGGGACCCAGGGGAAGTGCGCACGGTGTCAGGTTTTATGGTGATGGGGCTAGTTTCAAGGTTGTCTCTGGTCAGTCATCTTGCTTGGCCCATATTTAGTCTGACTCGGCATCCTTCTTGGTGGTGCCGGCATCTCTCAGTCAAGCTGGATTCCAGTATGAAGGCTTCTGGGACGTTGGTAGGACATATTATGGGCTAGCTTCTCCTCCCTCTTTTGACCCCTCCCACATCCTCCTGGTTAGTTTTCGGCAGCGGCACCATGTTCCTTACCAGGACCTCTTATTGTGAGACCACTCGGGCCAGTGGTTATCACCATGCCTGATGGTTTTGGTCGGTGGTTTCCTGACACACCGTTTGTGTTCTCCGTTGGATTCCTGAATCCAAGGGCACAGCTGGCAGAGCACTCTTCAGCTCTTTGGGGCAAGGCTAATATTAGCTGAAGTGCACTGGTATTACCGTTCATATTGTTAAAACAGTGCAATAGTCCTATGTTGATTTGAAAATACAGTTGGTGTTTGAACAACACTACACTGGTCCACTTACGCTTGGATTTTTTTCACCATTAAATACCACGGGACTACATGGTCTGTCATTGGTTCAATCAGAGGACATAAATCTGAGGATATAATTGGAAGGCGATTGTAAAGTTATAAATGGATTTTTGACTGTTGTGAAGGTTAGGGCCCCCTCTCCCCATGTCATTCAAGGTCAGCTGTAGTCATTGTCTGCAGCTCCCATTGTGAAATATTTTGAATTTCACTCCTGCTTTGTGAGCTAGGAGAGTGTCTTCCTTCTTAGCTTCATACAGTGCTTATCATAGCATCTTGCTTTCTATGTGAAATGCAGACACACTAATTGATTGGGAGGAGAATGGAAGATTTCAGTTGCTTTTTCAGGCCATCAGGGTAGGGGAGGGCCAGTATGGAGTTTCCCTACAAACTGTATTTGAGTGTTTCTAGAAGATTTAGAACTCACATTCTCCTGTCCATTCTCTCTGGGGCTGTGAGCTGAGGGAGGGCAGGCCAAACGGCAATGCCTGGATAGGAAACAGATGTCCTCCAGTCATGGAGAGATGACCCAAAGCCTGCCATCCTCTGGAAGGCTCTGCTGGAGGCAAGAGTTAATGCTGGAATCCCCCACCCCTGAATTCCTGTGTTAAAGCCCTAATGCAGGACTTGTCTGGTGGTCCAGTGGGTAAGAATCTGCCTGTCAGTGGGGACATGGGCTCGATCTCTGGTCTAGGAAGTTTCCACGTGCCTTGGGGCAACTAAGCCCGTGTGCCACGACTACTGAGCCCTAGAGGCCATAAGCCACAACTACTGAAGCCTGCACACTGCAGCGAGGAGGAGCCCCGACTCCCCACAGCTAGAGAAGGCCCAGGCACAGCAGTGAAGACCCAGAGCAGCCAAAAGTAAAGACTGAATGAATAAATAAAATGGAAAAATAGAGACAATAAAGCCCTAATTCACAATGTGATGGTGAGGTTATAAGAGGGTGGCCTTCATGGTGAGATTAGTGTGCTTCTAGGAGGACCCCCGGCAGACTTCTCTCTCCCCTCCCTGCTCTCTGCCTCTCTGAACCTCTGTCTCACCCTCTTGTCCCCCTTCCTCCTCCCCTACTTGCACACAAAGAAAACGTCTTGTGAGGACACAGCAGGAAGGTGGCCTTCTGTAAGCTAAGAGCTCTCACCAGAACCCAAGTGTATTGGCACCCTCACCTCAGACTTCCAGCTTCTAGATCTATGAAAAAGTGCATTTCTGTTGTTTGTGCCACCAGGCTATGGTATGTTTGTTATGACAGCCTGAACTGACCTTGACACTGGTCTATTCCCCACTCCCTGGATTTTCATGAGAGACCCATAGATGTTGAAATGGGGGAGGCCAGAGTGTCTGAGCCTAGCTCGTGAAAGCTGCCTGTGTGTGCACCAAGTCGCTTCGGTCATGTGACCCTTTGGACTGCAGCCCACCAGGCTCCTCTGTCCATGTGATTCTCCAGGCAAGAATACTGGAGTGGGTTGCCTTGCCCTCTTCATCTGGTGGAGGCTAGTGGCCTAGAAACAGAAAAATGGTCTAATTCCCCAGATACTAGGACTAAAGGGGAAGGGATGGAACCTGGTCTCTGCCTTCAAGCACACTACCCGTCATTGTCTCAGGTTTTGATCAATCAGAACTCCTATCCTCATGAGTGAGAATGAGGGTGGAAAGAATGGAAGATGCCCTAGGATTATGCAGAAGACACATTCATACAACTGTACCAAAGGAAGTGGGTTGGGCTAAAAGTACCATTTGCATTTGGCATGGGGGGTGGGGATACCCACCTTCTTTCTTCATTGGGTGTGCATCTCCACCTCTCCACCTCTCCTGGGCTCTGATGAAATTTGGGAATGGCAACTGAAAGCCCAGTCTCATGCACTTACCCCTTAGGGCTGTGGTTCTTCACCTCACTGCACGTTGGAATTGCTTGAGGGAACTGGGAGAAGATTCTGATTTAATTGGTGTAGGATGTGGTGGGCATTAGGATTTTTCAAAACTCCCCAAATGAATCTAGTGTACAGTCAAGGTTGAGAGCAGCTCCAGGTGAACTCTGAGTGAGCCCTTGATCCATTTCACAGGCCTATCTCAGTAACATGTTTCAGGATTCTGACCTATTTCATATCTCCCTCTGGGCCAAGTAAATGGCATGTAAGGTCTTTGCTCAGATTGCTTTATTGATTTCTGTTCAACAGACTTGCTGGACAAATAACAAATTGTTCCCTTCCTGTGCCTAAGTTACTACCCAACAAAGTCCACATAACTTCAAAAGATGTGATTTTTGTCATGCATTCTTGGACAATGTGCTCCTAGATTCTATTTACTGGATCACTTCCTTCTTCCTGTGTGAAAGGACTACGGCAAACACCTAACTTTCCTATCTTATTTAAAAGCTAATATATTTATCAGCTGTTTATTACAAGCCAGATACTCTGGTAGATGATTTTGGGCACAGTGTGTCATTCAATCATCTTTCTTGATGTTTTAATTTTTTAGTTTTTATTTCTTCATTTAAATTAATTAATTAACTTCATTGCATCAGGTCTTAGTTGCAGCATGTGGAAACTTCACTGTGGCTTGCAAGCTCAGTAGTTGTGGCATGAGGGCTTAGTTGCCCCTCAGTATGACGGATCTTAGTTCCCTGACCAGGGAATGAACCCACATCCCCTGCATTGCAAGGAAACTTGTATGTGAACATTGTTTTAAAAGTTAAGTTTCCTATGAAAATAGCAATCCTGCTCTTTTATCCCTTCGCCAGTCCCCACCCCTTCAAAGGCAATTATGTTTCACCTGTTCTAGTATTTTCCACTATATGTTCAGGTAACAGGCTTACCCTGCTGTTATTTGATTTTCCCCTTCCAGTTTTAATCTGTTTATTTTTAAGTATGAAAGATGAGGAGTTAATTCCCTCACTCTGCCTCTACAACAATCACAAATACTTCCTCTCTGGCCTCCAGTTAAGACATAGACTTTGGTAAATTTGATCAACACTCAGTTAATTATGCAATATTACCCACAGCTGAGCCATGTCGTATACTGCCTAGGTTTTCTTGGTTGAATAACTTCTTGCTTTCTCTGGATTTAATCATTATCTCACTTTTTTTATTGTCTTAGTTTTCTGTGTAACATATTAATTTATCTTCAAACTCTCTTCTAGAAGAATATATTTATGACTATGTTCAATTGTATCAGGTAATCCATCAAATTCAATGTCACCTTTTTAAAAAAAATATATTTATTTATTTTTGGCAGTGTTGGGTCTTAGTTGTGGTACATGGGGTCTGGGGTCTTTCACTGCAACCTGAGGGCTTCTCTCTGGTTGTGATGAGGAGGCTTAGTTGCCCTGAAGCATGTGAGATCTTAGTTCCCTGGCTAGGGGTTGAACCCTCATCCACTGCATTGGACGATGGATTCTTAATTGCTGGGCCACCGAGGAATTCCCCAATATCACCTTTCTTTTTAGGATGGTCACTGGTGATGCCCTCTTGATGTTGCTCCCATCTGGACTTGCTGAGCACTAGACTTGAGAGGTGGTGACTGAGGACTTCCACATCAGCATCTTGGGGATGACCTTTCTCTCTCCTGGGTGGGGGCTCTGGCTTCTTAAAACTCATCTACTCACATTTCTTGGTTTACTGCCTTATGTTACTGCAGTATGTCCTCCACTAGCTTCCCTAGGAAAGTAATATGGGAGGAAAATCATTTGAGAATTTGTGCATTCTAGCTTTACAGTTGATTCATAGTTTGCCTAGCTATAGAATTCTTGATTGGAAATTATTATCTTTCAGAATTTTGAAGACATTTGTTCATTATTTTCTAGGTTCTAGGCTTCTATTGAAAAATCCACAGCCATTCTGAAAATGAATCCCTTTGCATGCTCCTTATTTTTACATTCTGATGGATTTTAGTGTCTTCTCTTTGTGCTCATTATTATGAAATTTCACAACAGTATGCCTTGGCATGAAGTTTATTTTCTTTTTTTGTCTTGGGTTTTATCAGAATCTCTCAATCTGGAAATTAGTGTCCTTTAGTTCTAGGATATCTTTTTGAATTATTGTTTGACAATTTCTTCTCCTCTTTTTTCCATGTTCTCTCTTTATGATACTCTTATTAATTAGTTGTTGGGTGTTCATGAGGTATCCTGTCTTTAATATGTTTTTTATTTTCTATCTTCCTTCTCTGTATTTTAGTTCTAATTTCTGGGAGTTTTCCTTAATTTTATCTTTCAATTCTTCTATTGAGGTTTTAATTTCCACTATAATGTTATTACTTTTTCAAAGCCTCTTTTTATTCTATTTGCTTTATCCCCTAGATAGCATTTCATTTATGTTTCAATGTGTCAGCAAATTTGGAAAACTCAGCAGTGGCCACAGGACTGGAAAAGGTCAGTTTTCATTCCAATCCCAAAGAAAGGCAATCCCAAAGAATGCTCAAACTACTGCACAGTTGCACTCATCTCACATGCTGGTAAAGTAATGTTCAAAATTCTCCAAGCCAGGCTTCAGCAATATGTGAACCGTGAACTTCCAGATGTTCATGCTGGTTTTAGAAAAGGCAGAGGAACAAGAGATCAAATTACCAACATCTGCTGGATCATTGAAAAAGCAAGAGAGTTCCAGAAAAACATCTGCTTCTGCTTTATTGACTATGCCAAAGCCTTTGACTGTGTAGATAACAATAAACTGTGGAAAATTCTGAAAGAGATGGGAATAACAGACCCCCCTGAACTGCCTCTTGAGAAACCTGTATGCAGGTCAGGAAGTGACAGTTAGAACTGGACATGGAACAACAGACTGGTTCCAAATAGGAAAAGGAGTACATCAAGGCTGTATATTGTCACCCTGCTTATTTAACTTCTATGCAGAGTACATCATGAGAAACGCTGGGCTGGAGGAAGCACAAGCTGGAATCAAGATTGCTGGGAGACCTCAGATATGCAGATGACACCACACTTATGGCAGAAAGTGAAGAAGAACTAAAGAGCTTCTTGATGAAATTGAAAGAGGAGAGTGAAAAAGTTGGCTTAAAGCTCAACATTCAGAAAACTAAGATCATGGCATCCAGTCCCATCACTTCATGGCAGAGAGATGGGGAAATAATGGAAACAGTGACAGACTTCATTTTCTTTGGCTCCAAAATCACTGCAGATGGTGACTGCAGCCATGAAATTAAAAGACGCTTACTCCTTGGAAGAAAAGCTATGACCAACCTAGACAGTATATTAAAAAGCAGAGACATTACTTTGCCAACAAAGGTCTGTCTAGTCAAAGCTATGGTTTTTCCAGTGGTCATGTATGGATGTGAGAGTTGGACTATAAAGAGAGCTAAAAGAAAAAAGAAAGCTGAGCACTGAAGAATTGATGCTTTTGAACTGTGGTGGTGGAGAAGAATCTTGAGAGTCCCTTGGACTGCAAGGAGATCCAACCAGTCCATCCTAAAGGAGATCAGTCCTGGGTGTTCATTGGAAGGACTGATGCTGAAGCTGAAACTCCAGTACTTTGGCCACCTGATGCAAAGAGCTGACTCATTTGAAAAGACCCTGATGCTGGGAAAGATTGAGGGCAGGAGGAGAAGGGGATGACAGAGGATGAGATGGTTGGATGGCATCACCGACTCAATGGACATGGGTTTGGGTGAACTCCGGGAGTTGGTGATGGACAGGGAGGCCTAGCGTGCTGCAGTTCATGGGGTCGCAGAGTCGGACAGGACTGAGCGAGTGAACTGAACTGAGCTGTTTCATGAATACAGTATGTTATTGTATGTCTAAGGATTACTGAAGTTTACTCCTTCCTGCGCAGGTCTGCCTCCTCTGAGAAGCTTTTCCCACCATGTGGTGGTGTTTTATGTACTCTTCATATTAAAGATTTTCCTTGAATGTTGGTAATATTGGTATCATTAACTTTTCTGCCCCTGAATGTGTGTGATGACCAGCCTGGGTTCTGGGTTAGAGGATCCCTGGGGTCAGATATATTTGGGTATTTTCTATTAAGTTGGTTGGATTTCTCTGAAACAGGCTCTTTCAGTCTCCTGTCCGGAGGTGGATAGAGACCTGATTCTCAACATTCCTGGGGTAGAGAGTTGAATAGGTGGGTGAAAAACCTCTTAAAATACTGTTAATGCCTTCACTTAATCTTTTTTTTTCTTTAAATCATGGACCCTGTCTGCTGAACTGTGCCTAATACTCAGATAGAAATCCTGCATTTTACCCTCTCCAGAAAATAAACTTCCAGACCTCTGTCAGGGCAGGGGATGGGCAACTTGCCCGGGTGCATGGCATAGGAGGGGGTTTAGGGACAGGACTGCTTTCACACACCTTCCAACCACTCTCCTTGTGCCAGCGTTCTCTTCACCCTCCACTTTCAGAAGCTTTCATCAATTCTAGGACATTCTGATGAGTCTTAACCAAGCTTTCTCCACTGTGGGCTTAAGATTCAGCTTTCTCGAATCTGCAAATCTCATTGTCACTTGTCTCCAAATTCTGTTTTTAAATGTCCTTTTCTGCTTTATCATTGTGGACTTATAATTTTACTTTTATTGATGTTACAGTCAGATTTTAAGAGGAATGTGTCCAATCCACTAGTTGTTTATAGAAGTCATTAGATTCTCACTACATATTAGTGAGAATATATATATATGTATACTGTACACATTAGATTTTTCACCATGTCTTGAGAAGAAGATAATCCCCATTTTACAGAAGAGAAAGCAAAGGCATGATATCACCCAGTTTGTGTAAGATTCAAACCTAGATCTTCTGAGTTCAAATCCATTGTTCTTTCCATCACCCCATTCTGTCTATATTAAATTTAAAATGGGAGAGAAAATAAAGTTGGTCATGTTTCAGTGACACTAGAACAAAATATGGAGTGGCAAGATGAGGATAAAACAAAGTAGAATTAATGAAGTAATATAGAGGTATTGCCACCCAGTACTTCTATAATAATTACTTCTAAACTTCAGTAAGTTCATTTGGGATTTCCCATAACTTCTTATGGAAAACCCAACTGAAGTTTTTGACCAACCCAATAAAACTGCATTTTACTCTGAAAATATAAAACTCTGTATCTCTAAAGAGTTTCCCTAAGTAAAATGGAAGCTAGGTTAACTAGCCAAAAGAATACATGAGCAAATTCCTGCCAAAGTGTAGCATCATTTAACCCCAGAGTTACTGAAGTTAAGTAGTTATTCCATTCTAAGAAACATAAATCCACTTAAGTGAGCTCTCACTAAGGCAAGAAGAAATGTTCTCATGAACATTCAAAGACAAGAAACTTCAAAACTTACATTTAAAAATTATCCAATCTGGAAAAAAGGTGAAATCATAAAATTGGTTTGCTGGGAAATTTAAAATCATAAAAATTTTAAATTTAATAGTCATTAAATGCAAACAAAGTATTAGGGTTATTTAGGTTCCATTTCCTGTCTAGAAGATCAACATGAAAACAATTTTCTAAATATCTTCTTCTTGTGTATGAAAATCACAGAAACGCCTGTGCAGATTTTAGCATAATTCACTTGTTTGAATCATGTTGGGTTGCTAATTTACATAGCTGGATTTTTTAAGAATCTTCACCTGGAAATTATATGAATTTCTCCAAAAGAAAAGTCATACATACTTTCTGGCTCTGAAATATGGTTTTGTAACCACTGAACAAATAGTTCTTTATGTATTGATTTTTTTCCAACTTCATAAGAATGCACATTTTACTTCATTTTATGATTACATTTTCATTTATTTATTCAGCAATTGTTTATTTAGCAAGGACTATGTGTGAGTTGACTCGTTGGAAAAGACCCTGACGCTGGGAGGGATTGGGGGCAGGAGGAGAAGGGGACGACAGAGGATGAGATGGCTGGATGGCATCACCGACTCAATGGACATGGGTTTGGGTGAACTCCGGGAGTTGGTGATGGACAGGGAAGCCTGGCGTGCTGCGATTCATGGGGTCGCCAAGAGTCGGACACAATTGAGCGACAGAACTGAACTGAACTGAACTGATGTGCTAGGTATTATGCTAACTGAGGGGAATAAAGTGAGTAAAAAATATAAAAAGGTCTAGCATTGTTTTTTTAAATATTTATTTTATTTATTTATTTGGCTGTGCCGAGTCTCAGTTGTGGCACATGGGAGCTTCATTGTGGCATGTGAGATCATTTTTTTCTTTTTTTTTAAGTCGCGTGTGGAATATTTAGTTGCAGCATGCAAACTCTTAGTTGTGGCACATGGGATCTAGTTCCCTGACCAAGGATCAAACCCAGGCCCTTTGCACTGGGAGCATGAAGCCTTAGTCATGGGACCTCCAGGGAAGTCCTCAGAAGCTTGTTTATTTTAAATGGCATTCTGTATGGCTCTGAATGGTGTTCTTTCCTGGGAGTCACTGATAGAGCTATGAGGGGCTTAGCGAATATTCTAAATGTGCTTTCCAAAAATAGATTCCAGTTCTTATCTATTTTTAGCAATAACAGTTGTTTGAATGTTTATAAGGTAATATAGGTGCTTTCCTGGTGGCTCAGTGGTAAAGAATCTGCCTGCACTGCTGAAAATACACGTTTGATTCCTGGGTCCTTGGTCTATCAGGTTCAATATGGAACCTCTGATCCCCAAAGAAAATGGCCAACATTACTGTGCTCAGAATAGTTAAAGAGCTTAAACAATAGTCAAAGTCTTTGATCTGAGACATTTTTATGAGTAGGCACAGGGCTTCTGAATGCATCACAGAATTGGACTGAAGCCTGGAAAGTTAGCCCGGTGTGTTTGAACAAACCATAGCCCACATATACCATATTTTTATATTGGAACATTCCTTTCCTTTTAAAAAGAGACCCAGCATCTATCTTATCCTTTTTGCACATTCTTGAGTGGTTCAATAATCAGTCTCAAAAGTCTTTTTAAAAAATTTTACTTTTATCCTTTTACAAGTTTATTGATTGAGAAGGTAAATGCTGGCTCTGCAATTCAAATCGGATTAAACATGTTTTTTAAGCTTATAAAATTCTTTGTCTGCCTGTCTCTCTCACACACACAAAACACATGTAAACAAGCACATGCTGACATACACAATACTTATAATTGAGTAATATTATTATTTATGGAGTTAGCACTGTCAAATGATTACTGTACAGTCTATGGTACGCATACTCATATACACAGGTAATATATGAGTACACATGTTTTCTGCTTTAGCTGGTCATATAGTGAGATGAACTATGTTGATATGGGAGGACAGAATCAGGTAAAACACAGTTGAATCAGATGATTTCAGATATTTTCAGAATAACTGCAATTATTCATTCATCAAACTTTTGAATATTTTCTAGATGTCCCAGACTCTGTTCTAGGCTTTTGGAATATAAAGATGAAAGCCATCTGCCTTGCGTAGGAGACAGAGGCACAGACATGAGTTACAGTTCATGAGACAAATGCTGTAACAGATATTTGAGAAATGCACCAGGGGAGTGCTGTAGACTGAATGTTTATGTCCCCAGAATTCACATGTAGAAATCAAATCTCCAGTCGGTACTGTTTTGGGGGTGAAGTGTGTGGGAGGTGATTAGGTCATGAGAATGACGTCCTCATGAATGGGACTAGAGCCCTCATAAAAGAAACCTCACAGAGTTCTTTTGCCCCTCCTGCTATGAGAGGACACAGCAAGAAAACAGCTATCTGTAGACCAGTCACTGAATCTGTCAGCGCCTTGACCTTGGACTTCCCAGCCTCTAGATAGTGAGAAATAGATTTCTGTTGTTTGTAAGCCGCCTGTTTTTTTGGGATTCTGTTATAGCAGCACAAATTGGCTAAAATAGGAGCAAAAACTTAAGCCACTATCATACATGATGGCACTTTCATGGAAGGGACACATTTCAGTTGAAATGTGAAGTGTGAGCAAAACTAGCCTGCCTTAGAAAAGGGTCAAATGCATTGCTGGAAGAGGTGCTACAGCACACCAAGAGGGTTTGAGCAGGGTTTACTTACAAGATGGGCAACATAGAAATCAACTGATCCTTGTAAGCTGGATATTTGCATTTATGGAGCTGTTCTTGGAGTCATCTTGGACTCCTCTCTTCTCCATCTGCCACATCCAGGCGATTGGCAAATGTTATTGGCAGAATCTCTATGTTCAAAACATCCCACATCAGACCACTTCTCCCCATCTCCATGACTACTAGCTATCATCTCTTGCCTGGACTATGACCAAAGCATCTGAGTTGGTTGTGCTGTTTTTCTGTTGCTGGGTGACCAATTATCACAAACCCTGCACATGTGTTATCCCACAGTCTCCTCAGGTCTAGAAGGAGCCTGGAAATATCTTAACGAACTCTGCTCAGCATCTGACAGTCTGTAATCTAGATGTTGGCAGGCTGCATTCTCATCTGGAGGTTCGACTAAGGAAGAATCCACCTCCTACTTAATTCAAATTATTGGCAAAATTCAATGTCTTTTTGTTATAGAACTGAGGGTCCAGCTCTCAGTCTGGGGACTGCCCATGGGTCCTAGAGGTCTCTGGCATGTGGCCCACTCATAGGCCAGAAATGGTTTGCTTCCTCAACAGAAGCATGAGAGGGTCTCACATCTCAGTCTTCCAAGATGAAGTCTTATGTAATGTCATATAACCGTGACTGTGAATCCTATCACCTGTGCCGTGTTCGGTCTATCGGAAGTCAGTCATATGTTCTGCCTGAATCTATGGCTTACTAGAGCATGGTTTATTAGAAATCACCCTAAGGAGGGTTCACCTTGTTGTTCTTCCGACTTCATTCATACCCTCCGACAGTTTATTCTGCATACAGTAGCCAGAATGATCCTTTAAAAAATGAAAACTAACACCATTCTTTTGCTCATGACCCTTTACTGGCTTACAAGAAGGCCTATGAGCTCATGCACATGTGAACACTGACTGCCTAACTTGCTGCATTTTTCACCAGTCTTTGCCCTGCTTGTTTCTCTTCAGCCACATGGGAATCTTTGCTGATCCTCAACCATGCCAAGCACTCTTCTGGCTGAGGTTATTGGCAGCTGTTTTCTGTACCTCAAACACTATCCCAACAGACCATTGCAACTTGAACCCTCTCTTCATTGAGGTGCTTGCTCAAAAGTCACTTTCTCTGAGCACGTCTCAGAATCCCCCAAACTAAAATACCCCCTGCACCATACATCTCGGCATCTTTCCTCTACCCTATTTTTTTTCCCTAAATCTTATGTTGCTGTGTATTTTATTGGCTTTTTAAAAATTTTTTTTTATGTGGGCCATTTTTAAAGACTTTATTGAACTCATTACAATAATACTTCTGTTTTATGTTTTGGTTTTTTGTCCATGAGGCATGGGGGATCTTAGTTCCCTGCCTAAGGATTGAACTTGCACCTCCTGCCTTGGAAGGTGAGGTCTCAACAATTGGACTGACTGGGGAATCCCCACCCAATTTTCTTCCTAGTTCTTATCTCACTGTGTATTTTAGAATGTACTTGTTTATCTATTCATTGACTGTCTCTCCCACTAGAACTCAAGATTCAGAAAGACAAGGACTTTGTCTATTTTATTGCTGTTTTTTCCCAGTGCCTAGCATAAAGTTGGCACTTCGCATCTGGTGTGTAAATGACTAATGGAAGGAGTTAAGATACAAAACAAAACTTTCCAAAATATTTTATTTTGTCTTTGATAATATACTGACTTTTTCCTAGCAAGTGGTGACTAAATCCTCAACCATATCTTGAAATCTTTCTCATGATTTGGTTTGATTGAAATAGTGAAGAACAGTCAGTATGTCAAGTGAGATTTAAAGTCACCTTGGTAACCTCAGAGTGATTGATATTTCTTAGTTGTCAACTGTTCAAAATTAGCATTACTAATAGTGGAGAACTGAACTCTAACATACAAAAAAGGCAGTAATGGAAAAAGATGAGAGATTTTTAAAAAACACAAGACACATAGAAAACAAATAGTAAAATGTAAATGTGTTTCTGTTCTAGCTGCTAAGTTGTGTCCGACTCTTGCGACCCCATGGACTGTAGCCTGCCAGGCTCCTCTGTCCATGGAATTCTCTAGGCAAGAATACTGGAGTGGGTTGCCATTTCCTTCTCCAGAAAGTGTAAATAGTAAATATAAATTCTACTTTATCATTACATTACATTACATACATTTTTAATTACATTAAATGTCAGTGATTAAACACTCCAATTAACAGGCAAAGATTTGTAGGATATTTTTTAATGATTCAAATATATGCTGTCTATAAGCATCACACTTTAGATTCAAGACAAGTAGGTTAAAAGTAAAATGATAGAAGAAGATATACTATTCAAATAACCAAAAGAGAGTTGGAGTGGCTATATTAATATTAGACAAATGAACTTTAACACAAAATATTTACTAGACAAAAAAAAAAAGGTCATTTTGTAGTGATAAAATGGTCAATGCATCCATACCTGACATGATGTGACATATGTGCATGCTAAGTCATTTCAGTCATGTTTGATTCTTTGCAACACCATGGCCTGTAGCCTGCCAGGCTCCTCTGTCCATGGGATTTCCCAGGCAGAAATACTGGAGTGTGTTGCCATTTCCTCCTCCAGAAGATCTTCCTGACCCAGGAATCGAACCCACATCTCTTGCATCTCTCGCATTGGCAGGCAGACTCTTCTGGGAGATATAACAACTATATACTCTGTACTTGACAACAGTGCTTCAAGTTCATGAAGAAAAAAAAAAAACCACCTCAGAATTTAAGGGAGAAATAGGAAATTTGAGAGTAATAATTGGACACATCACTACTCAAACAACAAATAGAACAACTGGACAGAAGATTATCCAGCAAAAAAGCTTTGACTAACACTACAAACCAACTTGACATAAACATCTATAGCACCCAGGAAATGCTAAAGACAAATTCTTTTCAAGTAAACATGGAGTATTCTTTAGAATGGACTATATATTAAGGCTTAAAAACTATATATTAAGGCTTAAAAACTATATATTAAGGCTTAATATATTAAGTCTTAAAAAATGTGGAATGATTGAAGTCATACAAAGTATGTTTTCTGACCATAATAAATTAAAATTAGAAATCAATAACAGAGGAAACTTAGGGAAATTAACAAATACTGGAAATTATACGACATACTCATAAACAAATAACGGGTCAAAAAAGAAGTCACATAACCTTAGGAATACTTTTAGATGAGTGAAAACTAAAGTACAACATATAGCATAACTTATGGGATGCAATGAAAGCAATGCTTAGTCTATAGTTCTAAACATCTGTATAGAAAAATAAAAGCTCTCAAATCAATAACTTATTCTTTCACCTTAAGAAACTAGGGGAAAAAAGAACAAACTTTACCCAAAGCAGAAGGAAGGAAATAATAAAGATTATAGCAGAAATAAATGAAATAGGGAATAGAAGAATAGAGAAAATAAAAACACCCAAACTTTGGTCCTTTGAAAGCAGCAACAAAATTGACATTTTCCTAGGTTGACAAAGAATGGAAGAGGACTCAGTGAAAGAGGTGATACTATTAACAACCTAACAGAAATAAAAAGGACTCTAAGGTGTTATTATAAACAACTGTATGCCAACAAGTAAGGTAACCTAAATGAAATGGACACATCTCTAGAGTGCCAAGAAAAATCAATGGGGAAAGACTAGCCCAAGAAATGGAGCTGGGCCAACTGGTATTCACATGCAAAATAATGAAGTTGATCACTTACCTCATAACAAATACAGAATTTAACTCAAAAAAATGGGTCAGAGACCTAAATATGTAGTAGTTAAATCTATAAAACTCTTGGAGTCAGCAGAGGTATGAGTCCTCATGACCTTGGATTGACAACGATTTCTTTTTTTTGTTACCATCTGTTTGGCTGTGCTGGGCCTTAGCTGCAGGGTGTAGAGGCTTCTTCTAGCAGCAGCACACAGGCTCCTCTTGTTGCAGAGCATGGAGTCTAGTGTGTGTGGGCTTGCTGGTCGTGGCCTCTGAGCTCAGCAATTGCAGCATGTGTGCTCAGTAGCCCCACAGCATATGGGATCTTAGTTTCCTGACCAGGGATCAAACTTGTGTCCCCTATATTTGGATGCAGATTCTTAACCACTGGACCACCAAGGAAGTCCCTAGGCAATGGTTTCTTAGATACGACACCTAAAGCATAAATCTGTCAAAGAAAACAAAAATTGGAGATTATAAAAATTTAAAATGTTTATGCATCAAGATGGCAAAAAGAAATCACAGAATGGGAGAAAATATTCACAAATCCTGTATCTGATAAGGGCCTGTATCCAGAATATGTGAAGCATATTTATAACTCAGGAATAAAATGCAGCCCAGTTAAAACATGGGCAAAGGTTTGTTTTTTAAAAAAACTTTTTAATTTTATATTGGTGTGTAGCCAATTAACAATGTTGTGATAGTTTCAGGCGATCGTCCTATGGACTCAGCCATACGTGTGCATGTATCCATCCTCCCCCAAGCTCCCCTCCATCCAGGCTGCCACGTAATATTGAGCAGAGTTCCATGTGCTACGCAGTAGGTCCTTGTTGGTTATCCATTTTAAATACAGCAATCTGTCCATGTCCATCCCAAACTCCCTACCTACCCCATCCCCCATCCTTCCCCCTGGCAACCACAGTTCATTCTCTAAGTCTGTGAATCTGTTTCTACTTTGTAAATAAGGTCATTTGTATCATCTATTTTTAGATTCCACATTTAAGGGATGTCATACGATAATTCTTCTCTGTCTGACTTATTGCACTCATTATGACAATCTCTAGGTCCATTCATGTTGCTGCAAATGGCACTATTTCATTCTTTTTAATGGCTGAGTAATATTCCTTTGTGTATATGTATCACATCTTCTTTACCCATTACTCTGTTGATGGATATTTGGGTTGCTTAAAACATAGGCAGTTGTTCTGATTAGATAATTCTCCAAAGAACATACCAAATGACCATTAGGTACATGAAAGGATGCTCCCCATCATTAGTCATTAGATAAATGCAAATCAAAATCACTATGAGAACAATTCCTCACTCACTAGGATGGCTTTGATCAAAAAGTTAGATGATAACAAGTGTTGTTAGGGTTGTAGAGATTTTGGAACACTCATAGATTTCTGGTGTGAATAAAATGGTGATCTTTGTTCTGGTAAAAACTGGCAATTCTTCAAAAGGTTAAACACAGTGTTATTAAAGCACTTGTCAATTACACTGTAGGCATATAGTCAAGAAAATTGGAAACATATAGTCACAAAAAACTTGTACAGGATTGTTCAAAGCAACATTATTCATAATAGCTAAGAGGTGAAAACAGTTCATATACCCATCAACTGATAAATGGATAAAGAAAATGCAGTATATCCATACAATAAAATATTATTCAACTATTAAAAGGAAGGAAGTACTTTATGTGTTACAACCTGGATGAACCTTAAAAACATGCTAAGTATTGATAAAAGAAGGCACACACAAAAGGCCATATGTTGTGTGATTCCCATGATATGAAATTTCTAGAATATGCCAATCAGTAGAGACATAAAGGAGATTTTTTGGTTGCCAGAGGTTGGCACAAGGAGGGAATAATAATACTGTTAATTTTCATTCAGTTTCTTTTAGGGGTGATGAAAAAATTCTTGAATTAAGCAGTGGTGATGAATGTATAGCCTTGTGAATTTACCAAAAATCTTGAAATATATGCTTTTTTGTTTGTTTTTGGTTGTTCTGTGCAGTATGTGGGACATTAGTTTCCCAACCAGGAATTGAACCCATGGCCCCCTGCGTTGGGAGCACAGAGTCTTAACCACTGGACCGCCAGGAAGTCCTCAAAAATACACTTTTAAAAAATGAATTTGATTGTTATGTGGCAGCCTGAATTGGAGGGAAGTTTGGGGGAGAATGGATACATGTATGTATATGGCTGAGTCCCTTTGCTGTCCTCCTGAAACTATCACAACATTTTTAATTGGCTTTTCTCCAACGTAAAGTAAAAGTTTTTAAAAAATGAATTTGATGGTATGCAAATTATATGTCAATTTTAAAGAAAGAATCTAAGAATCTATGAAATGCATAAAGAAGGAATCGTTTCAGTGACTGGAGAGACATGGATTTTGTAGAACTCACAGAAGGTGAAAGAAACCTCCACTCCTGGGGGACCAACCTTGGACTTGACCTCATTCAGTCTTAGCATTGCTCTGATCATAATGGCTGTGGTAGGAGGAAAACCTCTCCTCCGGTTCCCTCCCCTGAAGGTGGATTCTGTTCTTTGTTGTGTTCAAATGTCCCCCATTCTGCTCAAAAAGAATTCTGCTATTCCTTTTCCTCCATTTTCTTCCTCATTCTCCCCCTGCTTTTTACTTCTTAAAGCCCCTCCCTCATCGTTCGTGCTTTTCATTCTCTTTCTGTATCTGCTCCTCTCTCTGTCTCTATTGCTCCCACCTCTTTTTTCTTCTCTTCATATGTGTTTCCTTTTCTCCTAACTGGCCACAATGTGGAAACAAAGCATATTTTAAAGTATTGTTGTAAGACGTGTACTTTTTGGCCATCTTTGCTTAGGTGAAAAAGGAAGTGATTTTGGTGCTTGATATTTCTTTAAGGAAAAACAAGCCTAAATTAATTAGGAGGCTGGTTTTGCCTTAGGGGATATAACCAGCAATTAAAAGAAAAAAATTATCTACACTTGCTATAAGACTTGTTACAAATAAATAATTGAGGTAAGATACTTTTATGAACATTGTAAAGTGATTTGTAAATACGAGCAGATGCTACTGGTAAACACTGAAAATATCTTGTGTGGTGGTGCTCACCGACATTTCTTAATTCAGTTGTTTTATGTGTTGACACGCCTGAGTTAACCATTTAGGCTACAAAGCAGAAGCCTCCCACACAGACAGTTTTGTTTGACTCATAAACCTGATCACATTCTACCCTCAGCAATGTCCTTTTTGAACTAAAAACAACACAATATGGGTGGCAAGCTCTCCTGGTGTGAACCCATCTTCAGAATGACCAATTATTCTGTGTCGTTCATCTGGAAGAGCGAGTAAGTACAAAAAGAAAACCATTAACCACCAAGTTGTCATCTTCAAATAAAATTCTCATCTCTGACTCCCAAGTTGCAATAAAAGAGTCACTGTTTTCTTGTGCCAATAGGTCAAGAGAAATGATTTTTTTCCCCTTAACTTTTCACTTTATGAAAAGGGTTTATCCATTGGTCGACAAAACATTAAGAAAACGGACTGGTTAGGTTTCACAGGACTTGGAGATTGAAATTCTAGTGTCGGAGTAGTGGTGAGGGGGGTGAGGCATTCAGATAGTGATCTCAGAAGCCATCCCAAACAATGTGATCATTGCATTAGAGGGAGGGAGAGGGAAAAGCCTGACTTAACTCTCCGGTCGGTTCCTAAGAGGCCATCTGTCCTGTCTGGGAGAGACAGAGTGCTTTACTGTGGGGATCACTTTGGTGTTTTGGTGCAACTATTAGTGAAAGATTAGAATTATTTTAAAATTCTAAGTTTCAGGCACTCTAAGGAGGGCTAAAGAATGTGGTTGTTTGCTGACTGGTTCTAGCGGTCAGCCCGCTGGCCCCTTTAAGCGTCCTCAGCATGGTTTCAAAAGCTATGTATTGGCTTGTCTCCCTTCAGCCTCACAAAGGCTCTGTGTCTAGTCCTGTCTGTTGTCTGTTCTGCAAGAAGGTTCCCCCTTCTTCCTGCTCACGTTGAAGTTGGACCAGGTTTCCCAGGCGCCCTTGTGATCAGCTGAGCCTGTGAGACTGAATTCCAACCAAAAGAACATGTGCAGAGGTGACCTCTGAGCTGAGCCTTTAAAAACTTTTCTATTTATTTATTCATTACTGTGCTGGGTCATCCTTGTTGTGCTCAGGGTTTTTTCTAGTTGCAGTGAGTGGGGGCCATTCTTGGTTGCAGTGCATAGGCTTCTTGGCTTCTCAGGTGACACAAAGGTAAAGAATCCGCCTGCCAATGCAGGAGATGCCGGAGTCTTGGGTTGGATCCCTAGTTCAGGAAGATCAGGAGGAGGAAGTGGCAACCCACTCCAGTATTCTTGCCTGGGAAATCCCATGGACAGAGGAGCCTGGTGAGCTACAGCCCATGGGGTCACAAAGAGTCGGACACGACTGTGAGCACACGTGTACACACACACACACAGGCTTCTCACTGTGGTGGTGTCTCTTGTTGCAGAGCACAGGTTCTAGACCACGGGCTTCAGTAGTTGCTTAGCTGCCCTGCGGCATGTGGGATCTTCCCTGAGCAGTGATCGAACCCGTGTCCCCTGCATTAACAGGTGGATTGTTAACCACTAAACCACCAGGGAAGTCTTGAGCCAAGCCTTTAAAAAATATTAATAGCTCAATCTCCTTCTCACTCTATCACTCCCTTTACTGACTTGGAGCTGATGCGAATGAGGTCTCGGGGAAGTGGGGGCATCATGACTTTCAAGACACAATAAAAGGGGCCTGAAGTGCAGGAGAGCTGCCCATCACCCAGAAACAAGAGAGAAACTCGTATTACCTGGGCAAGATATAAACTCGTATTAGGCTGGAATATTTTATACTTTCAGGTCAATTTATTGCTGCTGCTGGCATGCGTGCTCAATCACTGTCATTTCTGACTCTTTGCGACCCCATGGCCTGACCCAGGCTCACAAGGCGTTTCAGTAGCTGTCAATTAAAGCAAGCAGTACCAACAGGTGTGCCTTCGTGAAACTCACAGGAAACACTTCAGAAACAGACCCCTTTCACCTTTCTTCCTGTTTCTCATCTTTGGTCTATCATCGGCTCACTTTCTATTTTCATGGCCTAGTTGATTAGTTTGTTGGTAGTGATAGCTCCTCTATAAACCCCGTCACCTCCACTTCCACCCCCCAAACACACACCAGCAAGACTGGGTTTGGAGAACATCACCAGGAGAGACTTGAATCAGTTCTCCAAGGATGAAAGTGGGAGTGCTGGGGGCTTAGTGGGGAGAGGCTGTGCAGTGATTGCCGGGAGGCCTCGGGGATTGTGCAGGTGCCTCGTGTCCTGCAGTGATGGTGGGAACACACAGCCACTCGTTAGAGAGGATGGTGAAATAGTTTCAGCTATGTTCCCACGTGGCCAGTGCTAAAGAATCCACCTGCCAATGCAAGAGATGTGGTTTAGATCCCTGGGTCAGAGAAATCCCCTAGAGGAGGAAATGGCAACCCACTCCAGTATTCCTGCCTGAGAGAATCCCGTGGACAGAGGAGGCTACAGTCTGGCAGGCTACAGTCCACGGGGTCACAAAGGGTCGGACACGTGACTGAGAGGCTGAGCACACATACACATGGTTTTAAATTCTCATTCAACAAAACGCACATTGTTTACATTCCACCCACCTGTTCAACTGTCAAAAAAATAGATGTGAGTGTAGCATGAACAGCCAGTTAGATACTGTGAACCATCTAATTTTTAAAGCCTTTTTTTCTCGATGCTTGAGGATTTCAATTTTATGAAATATGGTAATGGGCAGTGTTAGGGAGGGTTCAGGTAAAGAGACTGATCTAGAGTGACTGCTTGGTTAAATTGATCTGATAATTTTTGAAGTTAAAGAAATAAATTATTTTAAATTGTTTTGCTCATCTGGATGTTCATTAAAATGTGAAAACTTTTATTAAAACACTATCTTCAATTAAAAATACACAATCTTCTTAGCATTGAGTTCTGAGATAAGCATGGCAACTCACTCCAGTATACTTGCCTGGAGAATCCCCACCGACAGAGGAGCCTGTTGGGGACCCTCACAGAGGAGCCCCATGACAAATTCTGAGATTGTCATTAAGTTTAATTCGAGGGTGCTGTCAGGAATAGTACTGGAAATAGTAAGGAAACAGTATGTGTGTGTGTGTGTGTGCTAAGTCGTTTCAGTCATGTCCTACTTTTTGTGACCCTATGAACTGTAGCCTGCCAGGCACCTCTGTCTATGGGATTCTCCAGGCAAGAATACTGGAGTGGGTTGCCATTTCCTTCTCCAGAGGATCTTTCCAACCCAGGGATCGAACTCTCATCTCTTACATCTCCTGCATTGGCAGGCAGCTTCTTGACCCATTGAAACACTTGGGAAGCCCAAGGAAACAGTGTAATGATATACTAATAGTATATAGTAATAATCTATACTTATTATAGAATCCTGGTGGCTCAGATGGTAAAGTATCTGCCTACATTGTGGGAGACCTGGGTGTGATCCCTGGGTTGGGAAGATCCATTGGAGAAGAGAGTACTAGCTACCCAGTCTAGAATTCCCTATTTTCTACCAAAAAGTATTTATTATTATTTTAAAATTCATTTACTTTAATTGGAGGATAATTACTCTACAGTACAGTGATGCTGTTTGCAGTACAACTATATGAATTGGCCATAGGCGTACATTTGTCCCCTCCATCCTGTAGCCCCCTCCCGCTGCCCTCCCCACCCCATCCCTCCTGTGTTGTTGCCTGGAGAATTCCATGGACAGAGGAGTCTGGCGGGCTATAGTTCATGGGGTTGCAAAGAGTCAGACGCAACTGAGTGACTTACACTTTCAAGGAAAGCAGGATAACAAAGGGAGAAGGTAGGCCATGATGCAATCGCAAAAGAAGCCCCAGTAGATCCCACTCAGGCCTTGGGAATTGGGATGGTCCTTTGGAGTCATTCCAAACTGAGACCAAGTGTCTTCTGGGTCTTTTTGGATGCATGCTGTCCCGAGAGAGAATCGTAATCTTGGGCAAGGTAGCTTCCTTCAACTGGGGACAATTTCAGAAGAGCAGCTGAGTTGTGAACCATGAGCAGTCAATTCCCCTCAGCTAGAGTACTGACCCAAGAGGGAAGTGTTGGGTACACAGCATCCGTTGTCAGCATGTTATGCAGGAATGTACCCCCTTGTCATCAAAAGAGCAATGACAAGATAGAAAAAAGCAGAGGGAGAAGTGTGGCAGAAAAGAGAGGAGAAGAAAACTAATAAATCAGTATTTGGGAGAAAAGTATAGTGGAAAGTAAATAAACCTCCAAATAAAATTTACATGTACCAGCCACTGACCATGATTTCAGAACATAGCACATTCCCGTGGAAGCCAGGTGCTAAAACAGCCAAGGTTACTGGGTGCTTCAGAATGAAAGTCTCGCAAAACACCTGTGACTCACGGTGCAGGGGCTTGTGCCAACCTTCAAAGCTCATTAAAATAACTGGAAATGCATTCTGTTAAACTATTCCCTAGCAGGGGTCATTCAGTCAGAAGAACACTTTCAGAGTGTGAAGAAGCACATTTGATGAATATTGATGCTATAAGTAAAGGAAATTTAGCAAATTGAGTCTTGGCTTACCTATGAATTGTCCACTTTTAATCATCCTATGAATGATTTTTTTAAAAAATGTTCATTTATTTATTTAGTTGTGTCTGTTCTTTGTGATAGTGCTCGGGCTTAGTTGCCCTGAGGCATGTGGGTTCTTAGTTTCCTGACCAGGAATTGAACCCCCTGTCCCGTGCATTGGAAGGTGGATTCTTAACCACCGGACCACAGGGAAGTCCCGATTTTTAAGTGATGTCCACTTGGCTTTGGAATTTGTTGTAAGAATTTGGGGAGGAGCCTGCTGATCATCTTGGTTAAGGTTTCTGCAGAAATGGACCGAGACAAAGACTCAAGGACTAGTAGTTTCCTGCAGTGACCAGAAACGTTAGACGGTAGCAGGGGACGATACAGGAATGGAGAATGCAGCCCATCAGAGTGGGCAGAGGCTTAACTCCACTGAAACACAGCATGTGCTTGAGCATTATCTTGACAGACAGGCGAGGAAACTGGGGTATTAGTCACCAGGGCTATTGTTCTCTCAACCTCAGGCCTGCTTTGTGCATGGGGAGCTGTCTCCCGGGGCTTATGGAAGTGGCCTCGAGGAACAGAGAGGCAGAAACTGACAGTTCGAAGTTTGCAAATCAAGCCTGAGGGGTGCCTGCAGGGACCTGTCAAGGCGGCCTCTGCTACATGGATGGTCTGAACGTCTTTTTCTTGTTATGATGTCAAAGTCGGTTCCCATTCTTGATCACATGCCAAGTTGTGGCCAGGGGACAGAGCTGTGTGCTGAAACACAGGAGGAAACCCTTCTGAAATTAAACATTCAGGCATGCTGCTGCTGCTGCTGCTAAGTGGCTTCAGTCCTGTCTGACTCTGTGCGACCCCACAGATGGCAGCCCACCAGGCTCCCCCGTCCCTGGGATTCTCCAGGCAAGAACACTGGAGTGGGTTGCCATTTCCTTCTCCAATGCATGAAAGTGAAAAGTGAAAGTGAAGTCTCTCAGTCGTGTCCGACCCTTAGCGACCCCATGGACTGCAGCCTACCAGGCTCCTCCGTCCATGGAATTTCCCAGGCAAGAGTACTGGAGTGGGGTGCCATTGCCTTCTCCAATTCGGGCATGGGCTGGACACAAGTTGTGTAGAGAGCTGACAGCAGACTGAGAAGGCACTCCTGCCACAGGAAACATCCTGTAGCTCAGGGGTCCCCAGCCTCTGGGATTTAATGCCTGATGAGCTGAGGTGGAGCTGATATAATAATAATAGAAATAAAGTGCATGATAAATGTAATGCACTTAAGTCATCCCCAGACCATCCTGCTCCTTTCTGTGGAAAAATTGTCTTTCACAGAATCGATCCCTGGTACCAAAAAGGTTGGGGATCAGTGGTATACAGGAGAGCTTATTGTGGCCACCAAGGGGACAAAGTGGTGGGGAGGAATAAATTGGGATATTGGGATTACACACTGCTATGTTTAAAATAGATAACAAATAAGGACCTACTGTATAGCACAAGGAACTCTTCTCAGCCCTCTGTAATAACCTATATGAGAAAAGAACTTGAAAAAGTATAGATACATGTGTATGTTTACCTGAATCACTTTGCTGTATGCCTGAAACCAACACAACACCTTAAATCAGCTATTGAGAGTGCCCAGTTGCTCAGTCGTGTCTGACTCTTCGTGACCCTACAGACTATAGCCTGCCAGGCCTCTCTGTCCATGGGATTCTCCAGGCAAGACACTGGAGTGGGTTGCCATTCCCTTCTCCAAGGGATCTCCCTGCCCCAGGGATCAAATCCACATCTCTTTTGGCAGGAGGATTCTTTACAGCTGTGCCACCTGGGAAACCCCTAAATCAATGAGAAGTGAAAATCAGTTGTATCTGACTCTTTGCGACCCCCTGAACTATATGGTCCATGGGATTCTCCAGGTCAGAATACTGGAGTGGGTAACCTTTACCTTCTCCAGGGGATCTTCCCAACCCAGAGAGTGAACCCAGGTCTCCTGCATTGCAGGCAGATTCCTTACCCGCTGAGCTATCAGGGAAGCCCCAAATCAACGATAGTCCTATGTAAAATACAGTTTTTTTTAAAATGCAAGCTCACCCAGGCAGTTTCCTCCAGCTGTCCATGTGGACGTAAGCCTCCTGAGCAGGAGAACAGTGTCAGAGTGGAAAGTTTCCAGGTGGCAGTTAGCTTGGCCGTATGCCAGGGGTGTTACTCCCAAAGCCCCAGCTGGTATTTACCACCCAATAAAAGGGTAAAGAAAAGACGCCCTTCTGCAGATGTTCATGCCCTTCACAGAAGGCATGAAAGATGAGACGATGCACTGGGGAAGAATGAGAAAATCTTCCCCTGGTTCTCATTTATTTTTATGACAGGATATTGGTTATCTGTACCACTTTAGGGAAAATCAGACTCTAAAGTGCTTTGATTCTTTAACTGAATTTTGTTGATTAGCCTCATAGCTGAGGAAATCACATTTAATCGGCTCACTTCCCGAAGGGCTGGTCTGATGTCCTTGACTCAGAACATGGCTGCACGGTCAGGGCCAGCTTTCCCTCTCCTCCCACACACAGCAAAGGGCAGCGCCGGCTTCCAGGACGAGAGTAAAGAGTGAACAGGAATCGTCCTGGCCTGCCATGTTTTCTTATGTCTTCACTAAGAAAACCTGCCTAAAGATTTAATCTGTTGAAAACCATCCCGGGGCACACTACCAAAGGGGGAAGGTGTTTCATTCATTCATTTCTTTGTTTGTTTGTTTCATTTATTTTTCTTAGTTGGAGGCTAATTACTTTATAATATTGTAGTGGTTTTTGCCATACATTGACATGAATCAGCCATGGATTTACATGTGTTCCCCTTCCTGATCCCCCCTCCCGCCTCCCTCTCCATCCCATCCCTCTGGGTCATCCCAGTGCACCAGCCCTGAGCACTTGTCTCATGCATCCAACCTGGGCTGGTGATCTGTTTCACCCTTGATAATATACGTGTTTTGATGCTATTCTCAGATCATCCCACCCTCGCCTTCTCCCACAGAGTCCAGAAGTCTGTTCTATACATCCGTGTCTCTTTTTCTGTCTTGCATATAGGGTTATCATTACCATCTTTCTAAATTCCATATATATGCATTAGTATACTGTAATGTTCTTTATCTTTCTGGCTTACTTCACTCTGTATAATGGGCTCCAGTTTCATCCATCTCATTAGAACTGATTCAAATGAATTCTTTTTAACGGCTGAGTAATATTCCATAGTGTATGTGTACCACAGCTTTCTTATCCATTCGTCTGCAGATGGGCATCTAGGTTGCTTCCATGTCCTGGCTATTATAAACAGTGCTGTGATGAACATTGGGGTGCACGTGTCTCTTTCAGATCTGGTTTCCTCGGTGTGTATGCCCAGAAGTGGGATTGCTGGGTCATATGGCAGTTCTATTTCCAGTTTTTTAAGGAATCTCCACACTGTTCTCCATAGTGGCTGTACTAGTTTGCATTCCCACCAACAGTGTAAGAGGGTTCCCTTTTCTGCACATCCTCGCCAGCATTTATTGTTTGTAGGCTTTTGGATAGCAGCCATCCTGACTGGCGTGTAATGGTACCTCATTGTGGTTTTGATTTGCATTTCTCTGATAATGAGTGATGTTGAGCATCTTTTCATGTGTTTGTTAGCCATCTGGATGTCTGTGGAGAAATGTCTGTTTAGTTCTTTGGCCCATAGTTTGATTGGGTCATTTATTTTTCTGGAATTGAGCTGCAGGAGTTGCTTGTATATTTTTGAGATTAATCCTTTGTCTGTTGCTTCGTTTGCTATTATTTTCTCCCATTCCATTCATTCATTTCTTTAACCCATCTTTATGGACTTTATGGACAATGTACAGAGTGCTGAGTGGGAGGCAGAAATGGGTGGGCCACGTTCCTAGTCCTCATGGAATTTATTGATATTCAGCCCAGAATGGGTGAAAGCAATTGCTTATAAGTGAAATGGTGGTCTGATATCCTGTGAGAACATTAGTGGTGTGACAGCCCTGCTCTCAATAAATCATTAGCCTTATATTTCATGCCATGTTATTTGGCAATTTTCAAAATTTCTGCCCTCAGTGGTTGCCGATAGCTTTCCCAACTCATATGATAACTTCTTATGATCAGAAAGGAGATCATTAAGAGCTTGGCTTACCGATCTTATTTATTTTTCTTGGCTGCACAGGTCTTTATTGCTGCACAAGCTTTCTCTAGCTGCAGCGAGCGGGGGCTACTCTTCAGCTGCGGTGCGCGGGCTTCTCACTGTGGTGGCTTTTCTCATTGCAGAGCACAAGCTCTACAGCATGCGGGCGTGGTGGTTGTGGTGTGTTGGCTCAGTTGCACTGTAGCATGCGGAATCTTCCCAGACCAGGGATCGAACCCATGTCCCCTGCATTGGCAGGCGGATTCTTACGCACTGGGCCAGCAGAGAAGTCCACGTGCTTCCTGATCTTTAAGTGCACATTCAGAAAGTTCCTTGAACCAGCTCTGCTCCCTTACAGCACCCTCAGATTCAGATGGCAAATTACTTTTGAATTTATCCATCACATTTATGACAAGCTGCTGGGGATTCCTGACTAGCAAGCTAGGGATTCCTAAAACACAATAGACAGTGTGCTCAGGAAGTTGGGCAAACTGGATTGCTAGGGTACCATCTTCCTAACATTTACCCCCTGATACTCTTCTATGTGCACAAGCCTAAAGATTAAACACCAGCACATACCCCATGCTTTTTACATGGAATGAAACGTGTCTTCATTTCTCACCTGTGGTCCACTTATGAAACTGCTAAGATAACATTCCCCCAGGCTTGGTAGATTTGCCTCGCTGCGGAAGTTCTTTTGTAAGCAAGGGTGTGGAACCGAGTGCTGTTAATAGGCTCCGGAAGAGTTCTCAGGTCTCAACGGTGTGTCACAATTTCAGATCAACTCGGGACCAGAGTCTACAGCTAATGTGGTCCAGGCCTCCCAGGAAGCACCCACAATGGGAGCTTCAGCCTGCTCGGTTTTGATACTTCTGCTCCACACCTACCAGGTGAAAGCTGAAGTGAATGCTACTGGCTTCAGTCTTCGGTGCCCAAGTTCTTCCTTATCCCATGCAGGGCCCCCATACCTCCCCAAATCACCCTCCACTCTCTCTCCTTTCACCCTGACTGCTCTCTCTGCCAAACTTCCCACCCTTTGGGACTTCTTTTCTTCTTTGCATTGCAACTGGGATGATTTTATACAACATAGGTCAGATCAAGTCATTCTCTCTCTCTCAAATTCCTCTAAATGACTTCCACTGCCCTCAGAAAATGTTGGAATTCCCTAATGTAGTGGAGTGAAGAAGGAAACGGCAACTCATTCCAGTATTCTTGCCTGGAAGTTCCGGGCTACCATCCGTGGGGTTGCAAGAGTTGGACATGACTTAGCAACTAAACCACCACCACCAAATACTGGAGAAGGCCGCCACTCCCCACTGCCCTCTCTGAAATGTGTGTTCCTGCTCCAGCTGGCCTCTGTGGTCCTGAGATGTCACATAGTTCTTCTAGGGCTGTTTTCTCTGACCACATTCTTCCTCTGGTTTTATTCCTCCTCTATGTTCGGTCTTGCTTAGCAGTCTCTGTGCTGGGAACTCCTTCCTTGACACCGGAACGAGGAAGCCAGGCTGCCAGGCTGCGCCTGTGTTCACATGAATGCTCTTCAATGCCGCAGGATAACTTCCTCTTTCAGTACCTGCTTTCCCGTTAGCCTCAGAGGCTTCCGGACAAGCGTCGTCTTTGTCTTGTTCACATGGTACTCTAGTAGCCAAGCAAACAGGGCGTTCTCACTAGGGCCAACTTGATGAGCACTTGAGGGAGCTGAGCATTTGGGGTTTAATGCTGGTCAGTGCTATCTTGAAATTCTTAATCATTTGTCTTTGGCTTTATGTTTAGTGAGTGAAGTCCAAAGGCACAATGGAGTGTGCACCAGAGGTGTGGAGCCAAGGCTCCCACCTTGTCCCTGGGAGGCTCCTCCACCTCCAGCCTGTGCCCACTGCCTCCCTCTCTCGCCCACTCCCCTCCAGTACCCCGCTTTGGTGCAGGAGAGGGGAGGGATCGCGCACATTCTTGTGTCCACAGGTGGAGCCTGGAAGGGAATCTGCAGTGTCTGCAAGGATCTGCACTCTCTCTGGAAGTGCCCACGTGCCCAAGGGAGCACGAGGCTGAGCAGCAAGAAAAAGCACATGACAGGCTGAGAAGGAGACCCAGAAGAGAAAAAATACACATTTTCTTACCTGCTTTTTGAACAAGGGACCCTGCAGTTTCATTTTGCACTGGGCCCCTTGGAATATCTATCTCTGGCTCTCAGGGATTTCTCATAGAATAGCTGAATCAAGCAACGTGGTTAGCCAAATGCATGTTTCTTCAAAGCAATCACCTTGATGGATTTTCCAATACTTGTAATTTACTGTAACATTTTTGGAACTTCTTTTTGAGAAAGTCACTATTTGGTGAACAAATATTTTTTGAACACTTATTAAGCCAGCTTCTGGCAGATAGCAGTGAGCTCTTCAGATAAGGCCATGGAAAATTTTCATCCTTAGAATTGCTTTGGGGTGGATTTACTTCTCTAAAGAAGTCACAAGTCCCTGGGGGCCTATCTGGTGAAGAAAGTGGGCCATAAAACTCAGTAATATCAATAATACCACTTGGGACTAAAATAAATGTTACACTATGGAACCATACATGAAAAACACTTGGTTTCTTATGGGAGTAAATTAGTTCCAAAGATAATTTCCAAATTAAGTTTCAAAAATATTTTTAATTACTTTTAGTAAATGAAGAGAATCTCAAGATGATTATCTTGAAGCATAAATTATACTTTAATATAGCAACTCTGGAATAAATAATCTTTTAAGAAAGCTTTTTTGGATACTTTAAAATTATTTTCTTAAGCATGACTTTTTCATCTAATTCCATACACAAAAGAAATCTGCAGCTGGTCAAAATGAAGCAGGTTATAAGAAATGACCTGCTTCTGTGATTGTTTTGCTTGGTGCTCTATTAGAGCTTCCAAATTATGATATTGTTCATCATTTTTGGAGCCCAGTGATAACCTACATATTTTATAATATGCGTCTTATCTAGGCTCATTCTCATTAGCTGTGTTATCTTAACCTCTTTCTGTTTTATTTTCCTCATAGAATTGTGAGGACTGAATGAATTAACACATACAAAGATCTTAGACTACTACTTGGTGAACAGTAAATACCACATGTGAATTTTATTACAATAATTACTATGATCTGGCCCCATGCATCCAGGCAAGCTGTAGGCAAACTTTTTTTCTAATGGGATAGACAGTAGATATTTAAGGTTTTGTGAGTCAGATGATTCCTGTCACAACTACTCAGGTCTATGGTTGTAATGCTAAAATCACCGCAGACTGTTTGTTGTTGTTTAGTCACTAAGTCATGTCTGACTCTTTGCGATCCTATCGATAGCAGCACTCCAGGCTGCCCTGTCCTTCGCTCTCTCCCAGAGTTTACTCAAACTCATGTCCATTGAGTTGGTGATGCCATTCAACCATCTCATCCTCTGTCACCTCCTTCTCCTGCCTTCAATCTTTTCCAGCATCAGGGTCTTTTCCAACAAATTGGCTCTTTGCATCAGGTGGTCAAAGTATTGAAGCTTTAGTTTCAGCATCAGTCCTTCCAAGGAATATTTAGGGTTGATTTCCTTTACAATTGCCTGGTTTACCTCCTTGCAGTTCAAGAGACTCTTAAAATCTTCTTCAGCATCACAATTCAAAAGCATTCATTCTTTGGCACCCGGCCTTCCTTATGGTCCAACTCTTACATCCATACATGACTACTGGAAAAACCTGGGAAAAGCTTTGACTATATGGCCCTTTGTCAGCAAAGTGATATCTCTGCTTTTCAATATGCTGTCTAGGTTTTTCATAGCTTTCCTTCCAAGGAGCAAGCATCTTTTAATTAACCATACATGTGCTGTGCTGTGCTTAGCCGCTCAGTCATGTCTGACTCTTTGTGACCCCATGGACTATAGCCAGGTTCCTCTGTCCATGGGATTCTCCAGGCAAGAATACTGGGGTGAGTTGCCATGCCCTCCTCCAGGGGATCTTTTCAATGCAGGGGTCAAACCCAGGTCTCCCACATTGCAGGCGGATTCTTTACCAGCTGAGCTACCAGGGAAGCCCTAACCATACTTAGATGAATGCATACATACATAGATGTATGACCATGATTAAGTTTTGATAAAACTTTATTTACAAAAACACAGATTACAGATCAAATTGGGTCTATGGGCAATTCATTTGCTTCCGACACCCACAGGCACATCTTTCTGACAGGTAAGTGTGAAGGTTTAGTCAGAAGCCCTGCATGAGGAGCAACAGTGACCTCAGTCCTCTGAAACCAGGTCACAGAGATAACAGGATGCCTTTGGTGCAGTGGCCCAGAGTGGAAGCAGAGGGGTCATCTTTGCAGACACCACATCAGGGTCTGGGGGGAGGTGGCAGAGGAGACAGACTAGAGCTGGAGAACTCCATGTAGCTCACTCTCCAGAAGTAACCTTGTCCTGAAAGTTTATTCAATGAGCATTTTATAAGCACCTGCTCAGCTGTATGTATGCAGTGGTTTAGTGTACTTTTCACGGTAGCCTATTGTATCATTTGGGCATCCCTGGTGGCTCCGTGGTAAAGAATCCACCTGCAATGCAGGAGCCACAGGAGATGTGGGTTCGATCCCTGGATTGAGGAGATCCCTTGGAGTCGGGCATGGCAACCCGTTCCAGTATCCTTGCCTGGAGAATCCCCATGGACAGAGGAGCCTGGAGGACTACCGTCCACGGGGTCATAAAGAGTTGGACACGACTGAAGTGACTTACCAAGCAATGTATAATTCACTTAACTATACAAAGACCATACTTAACCAATGATATTCAATACCCATCTCTAATTTGCCTGGAAAATTCCATGAACAGAGGAGCCTGCTGGGCTACCATCCACGGGTTTGCAGAGTCAGACATGAGCTACTGAGCATGGTGTGGCATCTCTAATCTTTTTAAAACTAGACAAAAGTATTTTGGGGGTGATTTCTATAATATTGTTCACCTGCATAGTTCTCGGGGAGCTTAAATATTAGAAAAAAGCAGAAGCCTATTCAGTTGTACTCACCCTTGACCTGCTGGGTCTCTCCTAGAGTGCCTCAAAGGAGCCAGGAAGTTAAGTCTTGTATTTTTTTTTCCAGATCAGATCAGCATGCAATATGCTTGCCTAAGTAATAAGCATTATCTAGATAGGTAGGTAGATATGGACAGGATATTTGTTTTCTCTGCAAATGTGATGTCTTAATGTGACTGGCAGTCAGATCTCCTCTTTTGCAACACTCTTTGTGTTTGCATGGGCACTCTCCTTTGGGTAACAAAAGGTCACTTCCTGCCAGGGTATAACATGTCCACACTCACATTGTGCTTTCCAGATTCAGGCTTTTCTCCTACAAGCTGGAGGATGATCCAGACTTAAAGTGGGCTCTTGTTAGATACTACAAAAGAAATTTTGATTCATTGATTGATTCAAGGAATATTTATTCAGCTCCTAATCATAGGTGCCAGATACTGCCATGGTCCTTGGAGGAGCAGGAATGAATAGATTCATAAATGAATTCATAAATGAATCTATTCATTCCTGCTCCCATGGGACTTGCTGTTTGCTAGTGGAAGCACATGTTAATTATCAAACAGATAAGACAGCATGCAATTAGAACTAGCAAGAACTGCTAGAAAGGAAATGGAAGTTTATAATATTTCTCAAATATTGCTGGTCAGAGCAGTCATCTAGGGCCCTTGTTAAAATAATGGATTCCTTTTGGCCCCATCACAGATCTGCTGAATCATGATCTCTAGGGAACTCCATATTTCTCACGAGTACCCCAGACAGTCCTCATGAACAAGCACATTTGGAAAACCTTGGTCTCATAGAATCTAAAACAAAGACAAAAACTCTCGCTTCCAACCAGGCAGTAATTTTAGAATCTTCCATTCTAAGAATCTTTCATTCTAAGGAAGGCTTATTTGGCAGGGCTCTGAGACTGTTTATCATAAGCAGTAGAAAACATCTAACTGAAATGTGTGTTTGCTGATGCTGATGACCTGTGGACTGGAACACCACCTTCATGGAACCCCCATTAGGTTGCCAGGTAATGGGCTACTGGGTTTAGTTTGCTAGATGTGAGACTGAAACTCCTGCAGTTTTCTTTCTCTTCCTTAGAGAAACAATCTTATCCAGAAAATAAGTCACTGAGAATACTTATTTTAATAATAACTTTCTCCCTTTGGACCCCCCAGGATACTCAACAGACTTCATGGAAGGCATCAGTTTAACCCATTCAAGTTTTGACTTGTCCTCTATTACAAAAGCGGTCCCTCTTGACAGGTTATGAATATCATAATATGGCATTCACATGGTTTAGTTTTAGTTACTATTACTGTATTTGGCTTTTTATCACTCTTTTTTTTTTTTTTTTTTTTTTAATTTGGCTTTACGGTACAGCCTGTGGGATCTTAGTTCCCCAGCTAAGATCAGGAACTGAACCTAGGCACCCACAGGCCCCCACAGTAAAAGCACCGAGTCCTAACCACTGGACCACCCGGGAATTCCTAAAGTGTTTGGCTCTTTGGAAGTGGTATTTAAGTTCAGAATATCCCTATTGTAAAACACTGTAAATTTTCCATTAGTATTTTAGACCATTTTGTTCTAAGAATAATGTTTCCAGCTTTTCCCCCTCAATATAAAAGTGATTTATTCATAGTAGATATTTTTAGAAACCTATAAAAATGGAATTTTAAATTTAAAAATCACCTCTAATCCTACTACCTAGCATTTTGGTCTATTTCCTTTTTAATAACTTATTGTTAGTTTTTAATATATTACATTCAGTTGATCTCTTATTGATATATAGTTACAACTGGAATTATGCTGTATATCAAGTTTGTATCCAGATCTTTAAACAAAACTTGATACCATGAGCATTTTCCCCTTAAAATTTAGAATATCTTTTTGATGAGTACATTATATTCCACCATATGGATATGCAAACATTTCTTTAATAATTACTTATTGTTTCAGCTTCTTATGTTTTATTTTCTTTTTTATTCTCTAACTGGAGGAAATTGCTTTACAACGTTGTGTCGGCTTCTGCCATACAACAGCGCAATTCAGCCGTAACTACACGTGTGTCACTTCCCTCCCGAGCTTCCCTCCCCTCCCCTCATTCCACCCCTAGGTTATCACAGAGCGCCCGTCTGGCTCCCTGTGTGTGCAGGAACTTTTTACCAGTTATCTAATTTACATATGGTAGCACATATATGATTTTTAATTTTTTTACTTTCATACATAACATTGGCACAAACCTCTGAATATAAATCTATGTCCATAGCTATGACTCATCTTAGAAGACAGTCCTCATCGTGAAATTGCTGGATGGAAGGACATGCTCTTTTTTTAGATTAATACACGTTGCCAAATTGCTTTTCAGGAAGATCATACCAGTTTAGACCAGAGAGCATTGCTAGAGGGAGAGGCTAGGAATCATCCTTGAACAGATGGATCCACTGTGACCCACAAACAGGAGAAAATAGATTAGATTTGTTGACACACCAATTCGCTCCTCTGTGTTCTGTGATCCCTGACTTGCATTCCTAACTCTGACACTATATTTTCATAAATGAATGTCATAAGTAGCAAACGGAAAGAGCCATATCAACTTGTCTCTGCTATTGCAGCACAGTCTCGAAGAACATGTGTTACTGATGGTAAGTAGTCAGACCATCTTTATATACAACGGGCAGCTTATGACTGGAGTCATGGTCTGTATCTCTGCTTATATCATATTTACTATTGTTAATTGGCATTTAAAGGGGAAACACAGCAAGTGGCTAATAATACTAATATTAACAATATTACTACTACTAGTATTCCCATTGGCAGGGGATATATTCTCAGTTCTTAAATGGAAAGATTTCCAAATTCTCAGCGCTTTTTCTGGTTGATTGTCTCTAAGAAAAGATGAAATGCCAGTGCTTGTAGCTTCATACTTTGTAATACACTTTTTTCAGCTTTCTCTGCCCACTCAATTTTTAGTTGTGTGTAATTGTTCTTAATGAACTTTAGTTATGAAAAGGAAAGGAAAAGGAAATCTTACAACATTTCAGTCCTAGTTACCCCAAGTTACAAGGACACACATTATATTTAAGACAAGCTGTCATGCGGGTGGGCTTGCCTGGTGATGAATGATGAACTAGCTATTCCCACCAAATGAATCAGTTGGTATAAGAAAGGGAAACTAATTTACTTGAATAGTCTAGGGCTTCTGTTGCTTATGTTTGTGTGTGTGTAGAGAGAGAGAGTGGAGAAGGAAATGGCACCCCACTCCATTACTCTTGCCTGGGAAATCCCATGGACGGAGGAGCCTGGTAGACTGCAGTCCATGGGGTCGCTAAGGGTCGGACACGACTGAACGACTTCACTTTCCCTTTTCACTTTCATGCATTGGAGAAGGAAATGGCAACCCACTGCAGTGTTCTTGCCTGGAGAATCCCAGGGACGGGGGAGCCTGGTGGGCTGCCGTCTATGGGGTCGCACAGAGTCGGACGCGACGAAGCGACTTAGCAGCAGCAGCAGAGGGAGAGAGTAGGTGTTCTGTCTCACATATAGCACAGATTGTACCGTATACTTGGCCTCTGGCCTCAAGCAGAGAAGATTGCAGAAGTTTCCAGGATGACTGGAGAACATTCAGAAGCACTTCAAGGGCTTACATTCCCACTTGGTCTGATTTCTTTCCACTCTCTGTTGGCAATTTCTTACCAGCCCAAGTTTAGCAAAGCTACAGAAGAGGTACAAGAGGTACCCAGGCTGGTCGTGGGTGGGAACGAAACCCTACGCATAGGTAGCTGCCTTTAAGAGATATTTTTAGGGAGATGGAGGGCCCGGGTGTGGGACAGGAAAGGAAGCTGACGATGACAGGTAGAAGCTGGAAGCTGCTGCCACTGCAGGAGGAGACGGCCTCCACACAGGAGCTCTAGAGAGCAGCATATCCAGGGCTCTGCATGGTTAATGAGGTGCAGCATCATCCTGCCAAGTGTTTCCTTATTTATTACCTTATTTGGCTTTTGTAACATCTTTGAATTCAACAGAACAAGTATTTACAGGTCTGTAATCTTCTATTTAAAACCCTTAGGGCCAGATAGTTTAGATTTCAGAATTTATCAGACCTTAGACACATAATATAATGCCAGTTACGAATGTTATGAAACACTCCTAGTAGTGACTGAGACAACATCCTGTTTTCAGGCACATTAATATTTCAGTAATGAGGAATATGGGCAGCCACAGTAAGAGATAAAGAATATCAACAGCCTCATCTTGGTCGAGGTTAGGTTTTTGTAGCCGAAGGAGTTGTGAAAAGCCATAAGCTTCTCAGAAATTTATGGAGCTTGCAACTGAAGATAAGGAATTATGGCCTCAATTATCCCCATTTTATAGATGACAGAACAGAAGTTCAGTGGCATGAAGTGACATATCCAATGTTAGTTTTAGATTATTTTTAAATGGGGTGATTATGAATACTCTGAGACAATCTAAAACAATCCAAGTACTCATTTCAACATTCATGCGTGGAGAGTTTTGTTTTGAGAGTTTTGATTCCATGGCAAAAAGACATTTTCTTCCATCTCTGCCTCCCTGGAAGTCTACTGCATTTTTGTCTACATTTCTCAAAATGAGGCCTTGGGAATTTAGATTTCCCCTTTGGTTCAGGTGAGTTCTTCTCCAAAATTCATTGTAGTCTCAGTCACGGGCCCAGTTGAAGGGACCACTTTTGTAAAAGAGGTAAGCATTTATTGAAACGTAGCTATAACATAAAAAGAGTGGTCCTGAGAAGAAAAAAAATAATCAGTAAGGGTCTTTCAATGCATCCCTAGCCCAAGCACTAAGAGTAACAGTCTTTGGAAAGCAACCGGAACATAAACCACACCCAGGTAGGTGTGCCTAGGTGTGATGGAAATGGACTCTGACTTTGAAGGAACACTGCCTACAACCAAAGGTGCAACACTACGTGTAAATCTATGGCTGATTCATATCAACGTATGACAAAACCCACTGAAAAAAAAATTAATTAATTAATTAATTAAAAAAAAAAAAAAAAGAAATCTGTTGGCACATCTTGGAGGCCAGCACTGTTCTCAATTGCCACCTGTCCTTCAACAGTCGATGACGCTATCCCGATGCCTGAGCAAACTAGATGGTGGCCAACAACTCTGAGCTGACACGGGAAAAAATGGCATTGCTAAAGAAACAATGAGGGACTTCCCTGGTGGTCCAGTGGTTAAAAATCTGCCTTCCAATGTAGGGGTTGCAGGTTCAATCCCTGGTTGGGGAACTAAGATCCCACAGGCCATGGGGCAACTGAGCCCATGGGCCACAGCCCCTGAGGCTGCGCCCTGCAATGAAAGATCCTGCGTGATGCAGAGAAATCCCGCTACTGCAGCGAGGACTTGATGCAGTCAAAGAACTGAATCAAAAGAAATAACGAGCTGTCTAGTCCAGCTGGTCTCAGATGCCTTCCTAACTTGCTATGTTATTTGACTTGCTTGTTATGTGACCATAATTATGCTCACAATATTTAGTTTCAACAATTGTCGTTCCTTTTGAATATATGAGAATAAAAGAATTCAGAAACAGACATACAAATGTCTTTGCACATATTAGTAAGAAACCACAATCATTGAAAAGTGCCCATTGTACAGAACGTCCCACGTTAGAGATTCCCACGATGTAATATACATTCGTTTCTTGATTGGTTTCCACTCTGAACTCTATGAGATCAGGTGTGGGCTTTTTGGTTTTGTTTTGTTTTAACTTATCTGTGGAGAAGGAAATAGCAACCCACTCCAGTATCCTTCCCTGGAGAATCCCATGAATGGCGAGCCTGGTGGGCTACAGTCCACAGGGTCGCAAAGAGTCGGACGTGACTGAAGCGACTTAGCACATCTGTAGGCCTAGCCTGCAGAAATAAAAGGAATTTTTTCAACTGTTTTCCTTTTGTCTTTCCCCTGCTGAGGATGCTCTGGTGCTCTTGGAAACACTATTCCAAGGATTTCTGTTTTCCTTATAGAATGAGATGATTGAAATGGTTTACTTGCAGCTACCACCAAGAAGAGGTAAGGAGGAGAGAGAGTTGCCAAGAGATCCTCAGCTAACACTTTTCAAAATGACAGAGACACTATTATTCTTTTTTTTAATTTATGTATTTATTTATTTTTTCAGTGGGTTTTGTCATACATTGACACGAACCAGCAATAGATTTACACGTATTCCCCATCCCAATCCCCCCTCCCACCCCCCTCTCCACCCGACTCCTCTGGGTCTTCCCAGTGCACCAGGCCCGAGCACTTGTCTCATGCATCCCACCTGGGCTGGTGACCTGTTTCACCATAGATAATATACATGCTGTTCTTTCGCAATATCCCACCCTCATCTTCTCCCACAGAGTTCAAAAGTCTGTTCTGTACTTCTGTGTCTCTTTTTCTGTTTTGGATATAGGGTTGTCGTTACCATCTTTCTAAATTCCATATATATGTGTTAGTATACTATAATGTTCTTTATCTTTCTGGCTTACTTCACTCTGTATAAGGGGCTCCAGTTTCATCCATCTCATTAGGACTGGTTCAAATGAATTCTTTTTAATGGCTGAGTAATATTCCATGGTGTATATGTACCACAGCTTCCTTATCCATTCATCTGCTGATGGGCATCTAGGTTGCTTCCATGTCCTGGCTATTATAAACAGTGCTGCGATGAACATTGGGGTGCACGTGTCTCTTTCAGATCTGGTTTCCTCAGTGTGTATGCCCAGAAGTGATATTGCTGGGTCATATGGCAGTTCTATTTCCAGTTTTTTAAGAAATCTCCACACTGTTCTCCATAGCGGCTGTACTAGTTTGCATTCCCACCAACAGTGTAAGAGGATTCCCTTTTCTCCACACCCTCTCCAGCATTTATTGCTTGTAGACTTTTGGATAGCAGCCAACCTGACTGGTGTGTAATGGTACCTTATTGTGGTTTTGATTTGCATTTCTCTGATAATGAGTGATGTTGAGCATCTTTTCATGTGTTTGTTAGCCATCTGTATGTCTTCTTTGGAGAAATGTCTGTTTAGTTCTTTGGCCCATTTTTTGATTGGGTCATTTATTTTTCTGGAATTGAGCTTCAAGAGTTGCTTGTATATTTTTGAGATTAATCCTTTGTCTGTTTCTTCATTTGCTCTTATTTTCTCCCAATCTGAGGGCTGTCTTTTCACCTTACTTATAGTTTCCTTTGTTGTGCAAAAGCTTTTAAGTTTCATTAGGTCCCATTTGTTTAGTTTTGCTTTTATTTCCAATATTCTGGGAGGTGGGTCATAGAGGATCTTGCTGTGGTTTATGTCGGAGAGTGTTTTGCCTATGTTCTCCTCTAGGAGTTTTATAGTTTCTGGTCTTACATTTAGATCTTTAATCCATTTTGAGTTTATTTTTGTGTATGGTGTTAGAAAGTGTTCTAGTTTCATTCTTTTACAAGTGGTTGACCAGCTTTCCCAGCACCACTTGTTAAAGAGGTTGTCTTTTTTCCATTGTATATCCTTGCCTCCTTTGTCAAAGATAAGGTGTCCATAGGTTCGTGGATTTATCTCTGGGCTTTCTATTCTGTTCCATTGATCTATATTTCTGTCTTTGTGCCAGTACCATACTGTCTTGATGACTGTGGCTTTGTAGTAGAGTCTGAAGTCAGGCAGGTTGATTCCTCCAGTTCCATTCTTCTTTCTCAAGATTACTTTGGCTATTCGAGGTTTTTTGTATTTCCATACAAATTGTGAAATTATTTGTTCTAGTTCTGTGAAAAATACCGTTGGTAGCTTGATAGGGATTGCATTGAATCTATAGATTGCTTTGGGTAGAATAGCCATTTTGACAATATTGATTCTTCCAATCCATGAGCATGGTATGTTTCTCCATCTGTTTGTGTCCTCTTTGATTTCTTTCATCAGTGCTTTATAGTTTTCTATGTATAGGTCTTTTGTTTCTATAGGTAGATATATTCCTAAGTATTTTATTCTTTTTGTTGCAATGGTGAATGGTATTGTTTCCTTAATTTCTCTTTCTGTTTTTTCATTGTTAGTATATAGGAATGCAAGGGATTTCTGTGTGTTAATTTTATATCCTGCAACTTTACTATATTCATTGATTAGCTCTAGTAATTTTCTGGAAGAGTCTTTAGGGTTTTCTATGTAGAGGATCATGTCATCTGCAAACAGCGAGAGTTTCACTTCTTCTTTTCCTATCTGGATTCCTTTTACTTCTTTTTCTGCTCTGATTGCTGTGGCCAAAACTTCCAACACTATGTTGAATAGTAGTGGTGAGAGTGGGCACCCTTGTCTTGTTCCTGATTTCAGGGGAAATGCTTTCAATTTTTCACCATTGAGGGTGATACTGTTTTCCTTTTGTCTTTCCCCTGTTGAGGATGCTCTGGTGCTCTTGGAAACACTATTCCAAGGATTTCTGTTTTCCTTATAGAATGAGATGATTGAAATGGTTTACTTGCAGCTACCACCAAGAAGAGGTAAGGAGGAGAGAGAGTTGCCAAGGGATCCTCAGCTAACACTTTTCAAAATGACAGAGACACTATTATTCTTAAAAAAAAAAAAAAAAAAAAAAAAGGTTCTGGCTCATAGGGGACTGTTGGGAGAAGATTGTTCACACCTCATGATGAAGATCTTGCCAAGGGATGGTATCCGAGTTCCTACTAGTATTACCTGCTGTTCCAGAAACCCAGGAAGTGTCCTGAATCTGGGATACAGCTGTCAGTAATTTTCAGTGTTATAAGTTCATTTGAGTGATGAATTTAGGTGCTCATCCATCTTTGTTTAGCAAATGCTTCCCTGTGCTACATTCTGGATGAGTATTTAAAAGACTAAGATAACAATTTGCCTTTCAGAACTTTTGAACACGTTATAACCATCTCCACTGGCATGAAAGCAATTTTAACACATTATCTCCTTTACTTACTACAACCATCACCTCGGGATGAACTCTGGCTGAATATGAATTAAGTCGGCACTTGCGAGTAATCCATTCTCTAATTCAGACTTTTACTACATTATTTTTCCAGCCGGTGGGATAAGAGTGAAAAAAGTGCACAGCAACACAGAAGTCACTCAAAAAATAATTTTGGACTAAATAAACCAATGGCTTATCTTGTTTTTTTTTCACAAGTGGATTTTTCTTTCCACAATTCATTTGTCTAGTGCGGTCTCCTGGGCATATATTTTTTAAGCCCTTCTTGAAGTTGCCCAACAGTTCATGCAAAGATGGGTTCGATAAAGGACAGAAATGGCATGGACCTAACAGAAGCAGAAGATATTAAGAAGAGATGGCAAGAATACACAGAAGAACTGTACAAAAAAGATCTTTCCGACCCAGATAATCACAATGGTGTGATCACTCACCTAGAGCCAGACATCCTGGAATGTGAAGTCGAGTGGGTCTTAGGAAGCATCACTATGAACAAAGCTAGTGGAGATGACGGAATTCCAGTTGAGCTATTTCAAATTCTGAAATATGACACTGTGAAAGTGCTGCACTCAATATGCCAGCAAATTTGGAAAACTGAGCAGTGGCCACAGGACTGGAAAAGGTCAGTTTTCATTCCAATCCCAAAGAAAGGCAATGCCAAAGAGTGCTCAAACTACCACACAATTGCACTCATCGCACATGCTGGTAAAGTAATGCTCAAAATTCTCCAAGCCAGGCTTCAGCAATACGTGAACTGTGAACTTCCAGATGTTCGAGCTGGTTTTAGAAAAGGCAGAGGAACCAGAGATCAAATTGCCAACATCCGATGGATCATCGAGAAAGCAAGAGAGTTCCAGAAAAACATCTATTTCTGCTTTATTGACTATGCCAAAGCCTTTGACTGTGTGGATCACGACAAACTGTGAAAAATTCTGAGAGATGGGAATACCAGACCACCTGCACTGCCTCTTGAGAAACCTATATGCAGGTCAGGAAGCAACAGTTAGAACTGGACATGGAACAACAGACTGGTTCCAAATAGGAAAAGGAGTATGTCAAGGCTGTATATTGTCACCCTGCTTATTTAACTTATATGCAGAGTACATCATAAGAAATGCTGGGCTGGAGGAAGCACAAGCTGGAATCAAGATTGCCGAGAGAAATATCAATAACCTCAGATATGCAGACGACACCACCCTTATGGCAGAAAGTGAAGAGGAACTAAAAAGCCTGTTGATGAAAGTGAAAGAGGAGAGTGAAAAAGTTGGCTTAAAGCTCAACATTCAGAAAACTAAGATCATGGTATCCGGTCCCACCACTTCATGGGAAATAGATGGAGAGACAGTGGAAAGAGTGGCTGACTTTATTTTTGGGGGCTCCAAAATCACTGCAGATGGCAATTGCAGCCATGAAACTAAAAGACGCTTACTCCTCGGAAGGAAAGTTATGACCAACCTAGACAGCATATTAAAAAGCAGAGACATTACTTTGCCAACGATGGTCCGTGTAGTCAAGGCTATGGTTTTTCCAGTGGTCATGTATGGATGTGAGAGTTGGGCTGTGAAGAAAGTTGAGTGCCAAAGAATTGATGCTTTTGAACTGTGGTGTTGGAGAAGACTCTTGAGAGTCCCTTGGACTGCAAGGAGATCCAACCAGTCCATCCTAAAGGAGATCAGTCCTGGGTGTTCATTGGAAGGACTGATGCTGAAGCTGAAACTCCAATACTTTGGCCACCTCATGCGAAGAGCTGACTCATTGGAAAATACTCTGATGCTGGGAGGGATTGGGGGCAGGAGGAGAAGGGGACGACAGAGGATGAGATGGCTGGATGGCATCACCGACTCGATGCACATGAGTTTGAGTAAACTCCGGGAGTTGGTGATGGACAGGGAGACCTAGTGTGCTGCGATTCATGGAGTAGCAAAGAGTTGGACACGACTGAGCGACTGAACTGAACTGAAGTTGCCTACTCAGCTCTTTCAATTCTGGCACCAAGGATACAGGTTCAAACTCTGCACCTGTCACTACTTTGGCCATATCTTCAGATGTCTCGCAGGATGATCCTAGGTCTTAGGGATGCTTGCCTTCTCTATTCTCTGTCTACCACATCCATTGAATTAACACAGGTGCAGAGATCTTACAAAGGCCAACCACTCTTCTAGGCATGCTGGGAATACAACAGGCAAAAAAAATGACTGTTTGCATGAAGCTTACATGGAGTACATGTTAATGTCTGCTTAATGTTAAAAATCATTGGTTATGCTAAAGCCTTTGACTGTGTGGATCACAACAAACTGTGGAAAATTCTTAAAGAAATGGAAGTACCAGACCAACTTACCTATCTCCTGAGAAACCTGTATGTGGGTTAAGAAGCAACAGTTAGAACCGGATATGGAACAATTGACTTGTTCCAAATTGGGAAAGGAGTATGACAAGGCTGTATATTGTCACCCTGCTTATTTAACTTCTATGCAGAATACATAATGAGAAATGCCAGGCTGAAGGAATCACAAGCTGGAATCAAGATTGCCAGGGGAAATAACAACAACCTCAGATATGCAGATGATACCACTCTAATGGCAGAAAGTGAATAGAAACTAAAGAGTCTCTTGATGAGGGTGAAAAAGGAGAGAGAAAATACTGGCTTAAAACTCAACATTCAGAAAACCAAGATCATGGTATCTGGTCCCACCACTTCATGGCAACTAGAAGGGGAAAAAGTGGAAGCAGTAACAGATTGATTTTCTTGGGCTCCAAAATCACTGGCGACAGTGACTGCAGCCATGAAATTAAAACATGCTTGCTCCTTGAAAGAAAAGCTATGAAAAACCTAGCCAGCATATTAAAAGGTAAAGACATCACTTTGCCAACAAAGGACCATACAGTTCCAGTGGTCATGTGTGGATGTGAGAGCTGGACCATAAAGAAGCCTGAGCGCCAAAGAACTGATGTTTTTGAACTGTGGTATTGGAGAAGACTCTTGAGAGTCCCTTGGACTGCAAGGAGACCAAATCAGTCAATCCTAAAGGAAATCAACCCTGAATAGTCATTGGGAGAACTGATGCTGAAGCTGAAGCTCCAATCCTTTGGCCACCTGATGCGAAGAGTTGACTCACTGGAAAAGACCCTGATGTTGGGAAAGACTGAAGGCAAAAGCAGAAGAGGGCGGCAGAGGATGAGATGGTTAGATGGCATCACTGACCTAGCAGACATGAATGTGAGCAAGTGGAGGACAGAGGAACCTGGTGTGCTGTAGTCCATGGCATCACAAGGAGTTGGACACTATTTAGTGACTCAACAACAACAACAATGTTAAAATTAATCAATAATTTAAAAATTAATTGATAGCCAATCTAAGGAAGAAATGGATAATTTTATTTGAGCCAACCTGGAGGGTTATAGCACAGGAGCTAGTCTTTCAGAAAGCTCTGAAGACTGGTTTGACCATTAGAGGTCAAAGGACAGCTATACATCTTTTTAAGACAAATAGTATACCTCGAAGTAACATATTGACAGTTTACATAGTGCAACAAGGTGAGTAGTGGGTCATTGTGGCCCCTTGCAGGATTGAGAAAGGAGTATTATCTCCTAAGGAGTGTCTTCTAAGAGGATCTAGTTAACATGTAATGAAAATGCACAATTCACACTAAAGCAGAGAGGGTGGTGACTCAAACGGTAGAAAATAATGTATGTTAAACTTTTCTTGCCTATAATTTTGTTACATCAGCATGTGTGTGTGAATGCACAGACAATAAACATGATGAAGCATAAATAAATAAAAAGTTATAAAAATAACTGCTGTATAGAAAAATAAAGCAGAGAAGGGTGATAGAAGGTGTTCTATACACACTAATCATAGCTTTTTGGGAGGGAAGCTTCATTTCAATAATTGTTGTTCAGTTGCTAAGTCATGTCCAGCTCTTTGCGACCCCATGGACTGCAGCATGCCAGGCTTCCCTGTCATTCACTGTTTCCAGGAGCTTGCTTAAATTCACCTCTATTGAGTTGGTGATGCCATCCAACCATCTTGTCCTGTCATCCCCTTCTTCTCCTGCTTTCAATCTTTCCAAGCATTAGGGTCTTTTCTAATGAGTTGGCTCTTCGCATCAGATGGATGGGCCCAGATTTAATTCTTCAATATAAATCACACTCACATTGTTATAGTATGGGTAAAAGTGATTGATGCCTTAAACAACTTTAGGAGGCTCCTTTTTTTTCTTTTTAAATTCCAGTTCCCCTCTTTCTTCATTTTCTTTCCTTTTCATTCTTGTTTCATCTTTTCATTCTTTTTTATCAGTGTTCAACTTTCTTTCATGAGGCATTCAGTTCAGTTCAGTCACTCGGTTATGTCCGACTCTTTTCAACCCCATGAACTGCAGCACGCCAGGCCTCCCTGTCCATCATCAACTCCCGGAGTCCACCCATACCCATGTCCATTGAGTCGGTGATGCCATCCAACCATCTCATCCTCTGTCATCCTCTTCTCCTCCTACCCTCAATCTTTCCCAGCATCAGGGTCTTTTCAAATGAGTCAGCACTTCGCATCAGGTGGCCAAAGTATTGGAGTTTCAGCTTCAGCATCAGTCTTTCCAATGAATATTCAGGACTGATTTCCTTTAGGATGAACTGGTTGGATCTCCTTGCAGTCCAAGGGACTCTCAAGAGTCTTCTCCAACACCACAGTTCAAAAGCATCAATTCTTCGGCACTCAGCTTTCTCTATAGTCCAGCTCACATCCATACATGACCATTGGTAAAACAATAGCCTTGACTAGATGGACCTTTGTTGGCAAAGTAATGTCTCTGGTTTTTAAAATGCTGTATAGGCTGGTCATAACTTTCCTTCCAAGGAGTAAGCACCTTTTAATCTCCTGGCTATAATCACCATCTGCAGTGATTTTGGAGCCCAGAAAAATAAAGTCAGCCACTGTTTCCCCATCTGTTTGCCATGAAGTGATGGGACCAGATGCCATGACCTTAGCTTTCTGAATGTTGAGCTTTAAGCCAACTTTTTTACTCTCCTCTTTCACTTTCAACAAGAGGCTCTTTTAGTTCTTCACTTTCTGCCACTTATGGCTCTTAAGTGGTGTCATCTGCATATCTGAGGTTATTGATATTTCTCTCAGCAATCTTGATTCCAGCTTGTGCTTCCTCCAGCCCAGCGTTTCTCATGATGTACCCTGCATATAAGTTAAATAAGCAAGGTGACAATATACAGCCTTGACATCCTCCTTTTCCTATTTGGAACCAGTCTGTTGTTCCGTGTCCAGTTCTAACTGTTGCTTCCTGACCTGCATACAGGTTTCTCAAGAGGCAGGTCAGATGGTCTGGTATTCCCATCTCTTTCAGAAATGGTGCAATAGAAAGAAAAGTTCCAGTAATCAGGATTTAAAACTAGTTATCTTGCTGAGCACTGAAGAATTTATGCTTTTGAACTGTGGTGTTGGAGAATACTCTGGAGAGTCCCTTGGATAGCAAGGAGATCGAACCAGTCCACTCTAGAGGAAATTAGTCCTGAATATTCATTGGAAGGACTGATGCTGAAGCTGAAAGTCCAATACTTTGGCCACCTGATGTGAAGAACTGACTCACTGGAAATGACCCTGATGCTGGGAAAGACTGAAGGCGGGAGGAGAAGGGGACGTTAGAGGATGAGATTGTTGGATGCCATCACCGACTCAATGGACATGAGTTTGAGTATGTTCTGAGAGTTGGTGATGGACAGGAAAGTCTGGCGTGCTGCAGTCCATGGGGTCGCAAAGAGTTGGACATGACTGAGCGACTGAACTGAACTGAACTGAACCGATCCTGCTGAGCCTTGGCCTCCTCACCTGTAAAATGGTGGTTAACAGAACATATGCTGTGGTATTGTGTGGATCAGACATGCAGCAAATCTGCCTTAATTTACAGTCTAGTTGTTGACTTCTTTATTTTTTAAGTCTTTGTTAAATTTGTTACAATATTGCTTCTCTTGCTCTCTCTCTTTTTTAATGTTTTGGTTTTTCCGCCCTGAGGCAAGTGAAATCTTAGCTCCCCCATCAGAGATCACACCCACAGCCCTTGCATTGGAAGGCGAAATCTTAATCACTGGACCACCAGGGAAGGCCCACGTAGGCTTCTGTAACGGGTAGCACATTTGGTCTATATACAAAGTAAGATGCCCACCTAGAAGTAACACTCTGGGAAACTTGGGAAAAGGGGACTACGATGCAGACCAGGAAGGAGTCATCGAGTATACTTAACTATTTCTGACAAAGAGCTTTACTAATATCCATAAGTGCTCCAGGCCTGCTGTCATATACTGTTTCCTTCCATAGCACTGATGCAGCTCTTTCTGTTCCCTTTTCTGAACACTTAAGACAACCCAGTTGACAATAATGCCTATGATAAGCATGGTACCTGTCGGGCACGTTTATGGATGGACATTCACCCAATCCTTAAATGACCCTGCGTGGTAAGCACCTCACTATCTGCAGTCAGAGCTGTGCATGTGGAGTGGGAGCGCCCCAGAGGATGGACTCGAGCGTGGGGCCGCCGCGGTGCCCGGCCAGGGGCCCCAGCACACGAGGACGCCTCCCAGCGGTGTGCCCTCTTTTACCCTTGTCGCCTCCGCGCCCCCGCCCCGCCCCGCCCCAGCTGGGGTTTCTGGCAGTAGAACCGAGAGCAGTCCTGACCACCTAGCTCCTTTGGGGTTCCGGTGAGCGTCCTTGGAAAGGGGGCGACCGTCTTCCCTCCCATCTCGAGGAACGTGATTAGAAGGTGGGCTCCGCAGTGACTCCCTCCCCACCTCGGATGAGGGAAGATGAGCTACACGCTTAGCTTCGGTCACTAAAGATTTGACAAAGGCCTCTCGAGGGGGTGGCACAGCGCGGAGCCGAGCTGGAAGCCCCGAGGGCCTCCGATGGGCGGGGACGCGCGCCGCCCGCCTCCTCCCGCCCACCTCCGGCGCCCGGCCGCGGGGCCGGCGCGCGTCCCGGAGGCCCGCAGGGCCCGCAGGCCGCGGGCGGGGCCTGCGCGGCGCGTCACGGCCGGGCCCCGCCCCTCGCATCCGCGGCACCGCCTCCCCGCCGGGCCTGCGGCTCGCTCAGTTCTCGCTCCACGTTACCCGCTGCGGCCTCGGGCCCCGCGAGAGGCAGCCCGCCTGCCGCCGCGCACGCGCTCCCGTCTCGCGCGCACGGCTCTCCCCACGCGCGCGCCTCGCGAACGAGCGCAAGTTCGTTTCCCCTCGCGCGCCGGGCTCTCGGCGGCGGGCGGAGCGCACGGGGCAACAGCGGAGCGGCCGCGCAGCGGACTGGACGGCAGACCATGGAGGCGGACGGGACCGGCGAGCAGATGAGACCGCTCCTCACCCGGGTAACTGGCAGGATGCTGGCGGCGGGCTCCTCGGCGGGGGCGCGGGACGCGGCGGACAAAGGTGGGGGCGCGGCGGGGCGGCCGCTGTCCCGGGTCCGGCCCCGCCGCCGCCGCGGCCGGCGCGCCCGCCTCCCCTTTGTGTGGCTGCCTGGGGCGGGGGGCGGGCGGGCGGCGCTGGGGAGGCCGGAGCGGGGCCGGCGGCGCGTCCCGGGGGCCCAGCAGCCCGGCCTCCGCCCCGCGGCGTTCGCCTCTCCTTCCCGGCCTTCTCTCCTCCCGGGGCTCGCTTCCGATGATCTCGGCGCCGGTCAGACCCTCAGAAACCCACCCTCTCCCCCGAGAGGCGCGCGGCCCCACCTGGCGACGCCGCAGGCCGCGGTGAGGAGCTGGTGAAGCTCCCCGTCTGCCCACCGCCCCGCAAGCCGTGCGCTTTGTTTCGGGACTTCTCCGGCCGCGTGGACAAGCCGCCCGCCTTTGGCGGCCACGGTTCCTCTCGCCGCCTCCTCTCCTGGCGAGAACCCGGGTGCCCTCTTGCCACCGGCCAAGCGTGGAGAGGAAGGTGTTCCGAGCCCTGCGCGCTACTCCTTCCCAGCAAGATCACGTTTTCGCTGGAGCTCGGAGTGGTATCGGGTGAGGGGCAGTCGGGGGTGGGCTTTCAGAAGTTCTGCCATCGAGTTTGGGACCCGACGGGCCCAGGCTAGACAAACCGACTTCCTGCTTTCATGGGGGATGCACAGGTCCCCACGGCTGTGACTCAAAGGGCAGAGAGGTGTTAGAAATTTTCCTACTTCCAGCAAAGGAGGAAAGGTTGCAGTGAAAAATTTTCCAGTCTTTCACAACTAACAGGAAAATTGCTTTTCATGTATTCTTATTCAAGAATTTCACTTATTCCACCCCCCTCCACCTCCCCGTCGTTTTAGAGATTGTAACACTCGGGAGGGTAGCCACTCATCCTTTCAGTGTGTTCACCTATGACTTCTCAAAACATGGAGAAAACGTATCCAGACAGTGAAGTTATTTAGCAGTGGTACTGATGGTAATAGAATCCTGGAAACTCGTCAGTCCTAAGGAATCTATTGTAATTCTTTGTGTGGCCTTTGAATAAGCTTATTTTAGATGTATTGCTTAGCACCTTCTCTAATAGCATGTATCAGATGCACTTGGCTGTTCTTAAATTTATCATTTGCAGACTTTTAGTTCAGAGTGGTAAAGAGCCTCAGCGTTTTCTTAAAGCTGAAGAGATGTGTTCTCAAATATTATCTTCTTGTTAGCAAAGGAAGCCCGTGATAATGCATTGCCTTACCAAATCCTTCCTTCATTCATTGTGATAACACTGAGAACCCATTCTGTAGTATCCAACGGAGACAGAAACAGCTCTGCTCAAGTGAGGGAGACAGACGACAGGGGGATTATCAAACGCTGTTAATGACTTGGCAGGGGAGCACTTCGGAAGTGTATGCCTCCTAAGTCTTGGGAAGAGAAGACTTGGCGCAGTAGCCATATACACATTGATAATGTAAATCAAAGATGATAACCTGTCACAATCTAAAAATAGAATGAGAGGACTGGAAAATTGTTGGTTTAAGTTAGTAGAGAACACTGTTACTTGAAAACTGGGAAGAGAGGAACTGTTTGCATTGACAGAGTTAACTCTTTCCTCATTGATTTTCCCCTGGTAAATGAAAGTCAAAAAAGTGGAAGATTATATTTGTCAGTTGTAACTTCTCTAAGGCCTAACCAACTGCTTAGCATAGTAAAAAAAAAAAAAAAGAAAGAAAGAAAAAAAAGTAGAATAAAAAAATTATCCCTAAAATGCCATCTTAAGTATGTAATTATGCAAAATTTTTTGAATGAATTGATGGCAGTTTATGTTGCTCTGAAACTGGAGCCCATCTGTTTCATTACTTAGGCTCCAAGCTTTCTTCTCTTAAAATTCTATAATTGTCATTGAGTATGGTTTTGGGATAAAGAGGAAAGTCATTTATCTTAATAGGAAAAAAAATCAATTTTTGTTTTGCCTGTGTGCTCAGTCTGCAACTTGTGTCTCTTTCTGCAACTTTTGTTTGCTTTATTACAAAAACTCAATCATCCTGTTAAATGCTGTTACAACAAATAGCACTGTTAGAAGGTTCCCAGGTTTTAGCAAATGTTCTGCTTGTAAACAGTACATAATTTAACAAAATTCTGTTACTTATTAGGTAAGTTCATCCATTTTATGGCATTTCTATTAAGTATCTCCTAGGTGCAGGCACTGGGGATGCAGTCAGACAAGGTGGGCAGAGCTCTAGTCTCAGTGAGTTTATTTTGGCAAGTGTAGTGAATAGAATGATAGTATTTGCATTTGTGCTAATTCCATCAGTGAGTGCCAATTAAAATACATTCATGAGCCTGTGAGAAATACTTTTAGGAAAGTAGTTGTTAGTATATTAACAACCCGGTATGACTTCAGAGATGATTGGTAGTAGAGGTGATTGATAGGTCTGTATAAGTGTGCAGTCTCTTTGGGGAGCTCTATGGATAGCTCTAGGGATATCACGCACCCCAGGCACATGATAAGGATTTTTAGTTCCCCTTTGGCCTTGTAGTTGGTGTCTCCGGGCCACCATCCATGGAGATGTGATAAAGGGAGAAATAGCAAATCTGTCTTCAGTTCACCTGAAACCGTAGGACACTTGAGTTGGATTGAATTGCTTTATTTGGTAACTGAGCCTGGTAAGCAGACCCGTTTTCTTCTAAGAGAACTTAAGATATGGAAATAGTGTTTTGTTACGCTTGACTGCAGTTACTTGCGTAGGTTAAAATCGAAAGCCAAAGTAGCAGGTAGCGTGGTGTTGAAGGAACCTGGTGTGTTGTGTTAGTGGTATGTGGTGTGCTAAAACCTTGGTACTGATACTTGTCAACATCCTGTAATGGGTTGTTTTTCTTCCGCTTTCCTTTCCTTTCTTTCTTACTGTATTTTGCCACACATGTGATCTTAAATTGGATAGTATATGCAACTCACAAAATGGGTCTTTTATATCAAGGAGCATACAGGTGATTCATGGGGTTAAAATGATAGGTTATTCAGTGTGGCTTTTGATTGCTATGATAGCTTCCTCTTAGTGATTACTACTTCTTCTATAGTTACCACTTTTATGCATGCACTGTTTTCAATTTTACAATGAACATCAGTTTTTATATGTGTACAGATCAGTCAGCTACCTCACCCTCTTTTTTAAGCCCTCTTGTGAACATGAGAATTTTTGATTCCTGTACAAAGTGGGTAGCTATACCAACATTATAACTGACAGTGAAGTTTGCCTCTGTTTTTGTTAGCAGTCAACTTCATGTATTTTGTTGAGTAGTGCTCATTGAATTTTACAATTTAGGGAGACTTTCAGGATTATTTGCAACTGCACCTGACCCTTGAACAGCACAGAAGTTAGGAGTGCCGACCCTCCATGCAGTCAGAAATCCTCCGTATCTGCAGTTCCACGTCCACAGATTCAACTGCCTGTGGACTGTGCAGAACTGTGATATGTATTTCTTGGACAGAATCCACATGGATTGTTCGAAGGTCAGCCGTGTAATGATAATACACCATCAAGGGATCTGTGGTTGGCCTGGTGTCCTGACAGTATTTGACGGCGCTGCTGCTGCTGGTCTGCTGAAGGCAGAGGGCCAGCAGACTGGACTGGTGACGGATTCCTAAGTTCCTGACTCTGAGCTTCTGTGGCTGAGTGCTTTTCATTGACTGTTTAAAACCAGAGTGGCCAAACATGTTTTAAGTGCTTGCCATATTTAGGAAGATAATGAGATTATGATATAGATTTGCATTTTTATCTGGAGCTGATATACTGGTACAGAAAAGTTCTAGTTTGACTATTTCAAGCATACTTTTAAGTGTTTTAAGTTTTCTTTAGCCATAGTTTGAATTTTAAAAAGTTTATTTAGAGCAATAAATACTACAGTGAAGGGTGAAACACAGTTCTTTCGTAACAAGATAGAAGAAGATGCACTAATATTTAAAATATCCTTTCTTTTTCTTTGTAGAGTGTTATGTCGACTGGTGTCATTTGACTCTCATCCTTCTCACATGTCAGGCAGTGTAGCATTCTCCTTCCTGGATTCTAGGACTGCACTGCTTCTTTTTGTCAGATTGCTTGATTTGGAGAGCTGTTGACATGTATATCATCTCTCATTAGGAACTTGGGAAGTGGATGTATCTTTGAAAATGGATTCACAATTTGCAAGATGCCGATACTTATGCAGAGCATGAGAAGGGAAAAGTTGACACTCAAAATCTTCTTTTCTCATAATTTCCCATACCATATAGTTAACACTTGGTTCTTTTGTGTTTGGTGCATGTTCTTTTATATACAGAATATTTTCAGCCTAATACTACTCTTTATTCTGTTAAAATACTGACAATACTTACACCTCTCACTTTAGGAATTGATGTATTCAACAGTAACCAAAAAAAAAAAAAAGGAATAAAGCGAATGTATGCATAGTGGACTCTCTTCCCTTTGAGTTCCATGGTAGTAGTGGGGCTGTTTCTGTTCAAATAAATCATTTAGAAACAAATTTTTGATAAGAATTTAAATTAGAAGTTCCCATTTTACTATGCTTTGGCCACTGGGCTATTGATCTAGAAAACATGTCTTCTTTTTCAAAATTTTAGCACTTTTTAATATTTGCCTTGAGTGGGTGGAGTTCTGGGGGGAGGAAGTGTCAGGGAAGGGAGGGCAGAGGGTATTACAGGGCTGCGTTTGTCTGAATTGCAACCTTAGCCTCAGGCTTGGTGAGAGGAGCTTGGGCCGGGCTTCAGCCTCTGCTAGTTCTCTCCTGTCCGTGCCCTTCTGAATCGCCCTCAAATCAACTGTGGTGGCCCTGTGCGTGATATTAATACCTCTTCTCTCCTAATCATTTCTGCTGCTAGACTGTAATCATGCTTGGGAATTCTTTGATCTGCATTTAAAAAGCACAGAATTTTCTTTGTTTCTCCTGGGCATTTACAAAGTCATGTTCAGATTTGCTGCGGAATTTTATTTCTAGTGGATACAATTGTCTAATGTAAAATGTATTGTGTTTTTAAAATCACAGAAAAGATTACATATTGTATAAGATGAATTAAAGTCCAAATTTCTTAATTCTGTTAATTTATTTTTTTTTACAATAAGAGACACGTGTAAAAATCAGACCAAACTGCTTGTAATGGCAGTAGTTCCCACAGTTATTTAATAGAATTTAGTTTTCATTATATCATTAATTGTTAGATATGATCCCTTTGAGTATGCTTTATTCACTTGCACCAAGGAGCACGTCATAGTGAATTTTCTGCTATTTTTTCATTAGCTTTGTGTGAGAAGTGCCCTGAGTTCTGCCCTAGCATTGGGTATTAATGGTGCCATAGAAATACAGCAGTCTATTTAAAATTGCTTCTAAAATAGATATGCCCATGGGGACTATGGAAGTGCCTCTGGGGTCCTTGAATCCACAGAAACTGAAAAAATTTAAGCTTGTGTGTGTTACTTTCTAGAAGAGGGTTAAATAGCTTATATTTAGATTTCAAAGGACTTTATAATTCGAAAAACAGCCAAGGCCTAGTCTAAAACTTAGCTCAGCTTGGTTTTGTGCCTTTCTTGAAAGTTCACAGGTTTATGTTTTGCTTAACTAGATGACTGATTATTAAATTCACCCCACTCTTTGCTAAAGTTTTTTTTCCAGAATACTGTGTACCTGTAGAAGGTTTTGCAAAAGAACCATTTTGTAGCCAAATCAAGTTTGGGAAATGTCACAGGCTGTTCTTCTGGGAGATTCACAGTGATTAATTAGAGGCTCTGAGAAACCCTGTAATAAAGACATTCAGCTTTAATGGGGAGAGAATGCAGCCATGTGAGGTAGGAATTCCTGATGGTTCTTACAGAATATGCACAGTAGGTCACCGGGGCTTCCCTGGGGCCCAGTAGTTAGGGCTCAGTGCTCCCGCTACACGGGTGCAGGTCCCGTCTCTGGTGGGGAGCCTCCCGCTCAGAGAGCAGGTCACTAATAAATACTCTGTGCTATCATAGGTCTAAGGAAGCAAATCCTGCAGTGTTTATAATTCGCTTTGTTACAGTAACAGGAGAGATTTGAAAAGTATCACCTAGGGAGGTACTTTGGAAGCAACATGAAAGGGCCCTGGTTAAATAAATTAGGCTCCATCCACACAGTAGGTTACCACAGCTATGAAAAATGAATGAGGAAGAGCTTTTTGTACTGATGTGGAGGGATCTTGCAAATAAATTGATACAAAAAAATCAGGGTGTGGGTCAGAAGATACTCTTTCATGCTTTTTCTCTTAAGGAGCGTAATAAAGAATGTATATTGTACTTACGGGCTTCCCTGGTGGCTTAGCTGGTAAAGAATCCGCCTGCAATGCCGGAGACCTTGATTCGATCCCTGGGTTGGGAAGATCCCCTGGAGAAGGGAAAGGCTACTCACTCCAGTGTTCTGGCCTGGAGAATCCATGGACTGCATAGTCCATGGAGTTGCAAAGAGTGACATGACTGAGCGACTTTGACTACATTTGTACTTACTAGTATTTGTATAAATACACTGGAAAGATTATCAAAAAACTAGTAAAAATGATTGTCATTGAGGGTATGAAGGAACAGGATTTGAGACCAGAGTGGGAACAAAACTTCATTGTGTACCTTGCAATGTAGTTTTGATTTTTGAACCATGCAAACATATTCAGGAAAATAGGATGATTTCTTATATTGTTTTATGTCATGGGTTGACATACCTATCTAGTTATTTCATGAGAAAGAGTATTGTATCTGTCGATATAGTCTAATACATTATGAACTACTTAATTTTTCATGTTATAAAGGTACCACTTAGCAATAAATGTCTATCAGTAAAATCACATACTACATGACTAATTATGATATTGAATGCCCGAGTCCCTTGGAAATTTTGAGTTTGTTTGTCGCTAATGTCCTGATCCTTCTCTCCCTTTCAGCTTCTTTCTACCCAAGGATTTAAATTAGTGAGGAGTCAGTGGAAGGTAGGATGTGGGGAGACACTGACAGTGTTGCTGTTACAATTGAATGTGCCTTACTTGTAAGGAAGTGGCTGTATGGTTTTGTGTGTGTCTGTATAATATATACACACATATGTGTCTTTAAACTTAAAATTTTCCTTTATGGTTTTTATACTTCTCTTCGATTGAAGATCGTGTATGTGAAAAAAAGTTATTTAGTTCTCTCCTTCTTGAGTTGGAGCTTAGGAGGGTCTAACCATGGAAGCCAGGTGACTTCAACGCCTGTGACTTCAGACAGAAGAGGAAACATGGGAAGAAAAGTGGGTGAGAATAAAGACGAAAACAATACCCAGATGGCATTTGTTGAGATTACTCTGGCCCAGTTGCAGGGGGACCGTTGACACTGCTGCCCTGAGTTTGTTGTGAGCGCTGGGTGACCAGCGTCTCCTGGATTGGGCCATGTGGCGCTGCCCTGGGAGAAAGCCTCTGTAACTGCGATTCATCCTCTTGTTCTGTGTGTTTTCTGTGAAATATCTAGCCCTACATTTAAAACCTTAGTTAAACATAAGACCCAAGGAATGATTTCCACTTAGCTAGCTCTCAGAAGCCAGTAATTTGGAAAGGGGAGTACCGCTCCTGAAGGTATTTTTATGTTTCCATTTGAGTGTACAATCTCAGTGATGTTCTGAGACTGCAGACCCTCAGATGAAGCAGGGAAACCCCACTGAAGATTCTGCTCTCTCTCCCTCCAGTTGCAGCTCTGGCGTGGGAGGGATGTCATTTTTGTCACATTGATGTAAGTCACTCATCTAGGACTTCTGGTTTTGTTTTTGCTGGGGCTAAATTGGTGAAGAACTGGTCACTGACGTTTTAGAGAAAGCCTGCTTGGAGCCATGCATTTTGGGGGGCATCTTTAAATCACTTACTATTCCCGTTAAGTCAAGTGGATCTTAGAAAGCATTGCTACGAACAAAGCTAGTGGAGGTGATGGAATTCCAGTTGAGCTGTTTCATATCCTGAAAGATGATGCTGTGAAAGTGCTGCACTCAATATGCCAGCAAATTTGGAAAACTCGGCAGTGGCCACAGGACTGGAAAAGGTCAGTTTTTATTCCAATCCCAAAGAAAGGCAATGCCAAAGAATGCTCAGACTACCTCACACTCGCACTCATCTCACACGCTAGCAAAATAATGCTCAAAATTCTCCAAATGGGGCTTCACAGTACGTGAACTGAGAACTTCCATATGTTCAAGCTGGATTTAGAAAAGGCAGAGGAACCAGAGATCAAATTGCCAGCATCCATTGGCTCATCGAAAAAGCAAGAGAGTTCCAGAAAAACATCTACTTCTGCTTTGTTGACTATGCCAAAGCCTTTGACTGTGTGGATCACAACAAACTGTGGAAAATTCTTTAAGAGATGGGAAAACCAGGCCACCTTACCTGCCCCCTGAGAAATCTGTATGCAGGTCAGAAAGCAACAGTTAGAACTGGACATGGAACAACAGACTGATTCCAAATCAGAAAAGCAGTGTGTCAAGGCTGTATATTGTCACCCTGCTTATTTAACTCATATGCAGAGTACATCATGTGAAATGCCAGGCTGGATGAAGCACAAGCTGTAATCAAGATTTCCAGGAGAAATATCAACAACTTCATATATGCAGATGACACCACCCTTATGGCAGAGAGTGAAGAGGAACTAAAGAGCCTCTTAATGAAAGTGAAAGAGGAGAGTGAAAAAGTTGACTTAAAACTCAACATTCAGGAAACTAAGATCATGGCATCCGGTCCCATCACTTCAAGGCAAATAGATGGGGAAACAGTGACAGACTATATTTTTGGGCTCCGGAATCACTGCAGATGGTGATTGCAACCATGAAATTAAAAGACACTTGCTCCCTGGAAGAAAAGCTATGACCAACCTGGACAGCATATTAAAAAGCAGAGACATTAGTTTGCTGACAAAGGTCTGTATAGTCAAAGCTATGGTTTTTCCAGTGGTCATGTATGGATGTGAGAGTTGGACTCTAAAGAAAACTGAGTGCCGAAGGGTTGATGCTTTTGAACTGTGGTGTTGGAGAAGACTCTTGAGAGTCCCTTGGACTGCAAGGAGATCCATACTGTCCATCCTAAAGGAGATCAGTCCTGAATATTCTTTGGAAGGACTGATGCTGACACTGAAACTCCAATCCTTTGACCACCCGATGCAAAGAACTGACTCTTTGGAAAAGACCCAGATGCTGGGAAAGATTGAAAGCAGGAGGAGAAGAGGACGACAGAAGATGAGATGGTTGGATGGCATCACTGACTCGATGGACGTGAGTTTGAGCAAGCTCCAGGAGTTGGTGATGGACAGGGAGGCCTGGTGAGCTGAAGTCCGTGGGGTCACAATGAGTCAGACACAACTGAGCAACTGAACTGAACTGACTCCTGGTATACATGTGAACTCGTAGGCAGAGAGGGTTTCTATAGAAGGCCATCGATGAATATTTGTTCAATGAATGAATGTTAGGATAATACCGTGAGCTCACAGATTTGAAGCTGAATATATTTGTAGTTAATTGTTTAATCAGTAAGTTAATAAATTCTGTTTACTTTACTTACAGTGTTACCATTAAGAAAAAGGCTCCTACTTTGCTTTTTGCAACTACCAGTAGAAGAGAATAGAATATTCCTTTCCTTGGTTCTGTTGAGTGTGAATATTGAATAAATAGTTTGGATTGATATCAGAGTAAGAGTGCCTATCATTTTTTTTTATCCTGAGCTAGGATTTTTGGCAAGTACGCATTAAGCATCATTAAAATGAAAGTTTTATGAGTCTTAGGTATTTTTAGAAGTTTGAAAATAATTTATATTGATTATTGGAAAACAGTGAGTCTCTTACTTGTATATTATTACTTTCAACATTTGCTTTAGGAAAACAGTGACTTTCAAAGTGTATGATTATAACTGATAGCAAGAAAAGGGATCTCACGCCAGATACGATATTAGCTACTTCATATACTCATGTGTGCCCAGTTATGTCCAACTCTGCGACCCTATGGACTGAAGCCCACCAGGCTCCTCTGTCCATGGGATTCTCCAGGCAGGAACACTGGAGTGGGTTGCCATTCTCTGGAGGATTTTTCTGACCCAGGGATCGAACCCAGGTCTCCTGTATTGCAGGCAGATTCTTTACCATCTGAGGTACAGGAAAGATCCCAACTACTGTATATATTGGTATAAAATTGGCTAGTTCTGTGATTTCTTTAAATTACTACTAACGTTAATAGAATTGTTTCTTCATGTGCTTTTATTTTGGTAATTTTGAGGTTCGTGGCCCCTCAGTGGGCCTTCCTCTTTTCCGGGCTCTGTCTCTTAACTTTGCAGTCGATGGATCACTGTTTATACAGGTGCTGTAACTAACCAGTGCATTGACTCAGAGTCCTTTATATTCTGTATTTATTTTTATTTTCCTTTAATTGTTCCCAGATGACCTCATAATATGTTCAGGAGGAACTTCCTTTTCCATTTCTGCACGTGCCATTAGCAGTATCCTCAGGATAAGGTTCTGTTATGAGCCTATTTATATTTGGCCAACTTTGAATAAAGGATTCATTCAGACTAAAGTTGGCCTTCATTTGGTCTTTCATTTTATTTTATTGAGCTGTTTTCATTCAGTAATAGGAAAGTCACTAAATAACCACAAGCCCCAAACCTCTTTTTCAGAGCAAGGTAAAATTTGGAAGTGGCGTAACTTTAGTAACAGGTGCTGCTTGGGGTGCAAACAGACGTGGATTACCTGTCCCGACCTGCCACCAGGTGGCCTTGGGGCAGCTGCCATCTTTGAATCTCATTTTTCTCATCTGTAAAATTGATATTATAATTCCTAGAGGGGCTTTTTATGATTAGAGATAAGAATATACTATATAAAATGCTAAATGTGACCTTGGAAACTTGTTATGAATAATTATCCTGTTTTTTTTTTTAAATATCTCATGTAACAAAATTGTAAAAGAGTTAATGTACAGATTGATTGAAGACATAGAAAACAGAATGTCTTAGCTCTCCTTAAACCCTGACGTTGAGAGATTCTGTCTAGCTCTGTGGGGAGGGATTGTGTGTTAGGAAACCTTGGTTTTCCTGCCATGCTTCCCGTCTGTGTTCACTTGGACCACCCTCGCAGCGGGTCTGACCTCAGATGTGTGCGGGTTGTTCCCACACCGTGCAGTTCTGTGACAACACCAGTGTCCTGTAATCCGCTCAGTTCTGTGCCCCTGGAGGTGATGTCAGATCCCATTGTGGAATACAAGGCTCCTCTCCACCCCAGGCCCCCTGGGCTTCTGTCACCTGTATATGAGAAGTTCCCTCTTTGGAGCTGATTGATTTGCTGGAGTGACTCACAGAATTCAGGAAATCTCATTACTTACTCTTTGCCAATTTATTATGAAAGGATGTGATAAACCAATGGTCCCCGACATTTTTGGCACCAGGGGCCAGTTTCATGGAAGACAGTTTTTCCATGGACAGGGAAGGTAGGGGGTGGGGTGGGTGGGATGACTTTGGGATGATTCAAGGACACTGATCTGATAGGAGGTGGAGCTCAGGCAAGTGATGGGGAGTGGCTATAAATACTGATGAGAGAGAAGAATGGAGAACCTTCCCCACTCCATCTCCTGCTGTGCAGCCGGGTTCTCACCCAGGAAATTCCAAGGGACTTAGGAGACCTGTGTCAGAAACCAGGGTCAAAGACCAAATATTAGAAGAAAAGATGTTCCTAGTGCTATCAGTGAGGAAATTACAAGTGTTTCAGGAGTTCTTTGTCAGGAACCTGGAACAGAAACCTATATATATATATATATATATATATATATATTTCCCCCCCCCCCCCCCCGCCCTTAACTTACAAGTTGCCTTAAGTCACAAATTTAAAGAATATAATTATATCTTGGCAAAACGTTGGGAAGTTTAAAGCATAATATAGTTGTTTTTCTTTAAATAATTTTCACCATTTGACAAAACATTTAAAAGGTGATATGTGGCTGTCCTTTTAAAAATAGACTGCTGGGACTTCCCTGGTGGTCCAGTGCTTAAGAACCCACCTGCCAGTGCAGGGAACGCAGGTTCAAGCCCTGGTCCGGGAAGATGCCACGTGCCATGGGGCAGCTAAGCCCGTGCTCCACAAGCTCCTGAGGCGCGAGAGAGCCCTGGAGCTCACGCTGGACAAGAGAGGCCCCTGCAGTGAGAATCCTCTGCACCACAGCTGGAGAGCAGCCCCTGATCAGCATGACTAGAAAGAGCCTTCGATCAGCAACGAAAACCCAGTGCAGCCAGAAAACAGGTAGACTACTGATCATTAACTAGCTTTAGGCTTGTGGGTGGGTACTTTTAATCTTATCTTTTTAAAATTATTTTCTTTTGCTCTTGAATTTCTTATCTACTGTGGATTTGTTATGGATAACAGGTGAAATCCCCTAGTTATTAAATGGGATGGGGAGGCCTTTGTGTTACGTCATTCTGGCACAGAGCTTCCCACCTAAGATGGATGGTCTTCTGATTCTGGGCTTATTACAGATTGCAGGGGTTGCTAGGTAGCTTAATTCTGCCTTGAAGAGATTTTACTGTATTTTCTTGTTACTTAGGATTTCAGAATTTAGTCTGCAGGGGATTACAGTGCAGAAGAAAATTGCATCTGCTTGGCAGATGGCTCCTAGATTGTCTACTGAGCCATAATAATAAGAAATTATACTTTATTAAGAGTTCATAGTTTCTTCTTAAATTGAGTTGTTATTTTTTTCTTTAAACTGAAATAACAGGAATGTATTTTAACTAATGTGAATGTTCTGAATTTTGTTTTGCGTATACATACGCACACATATGGTCTTCCCTGGTGGCTCAGATGGTAAAGAATCCGCCTGCGATTTGGGAGACCTGGGTTCAATCCGTGGGCTGGGAAGATCCCCTGGAGGAGGGCATGGCAACCCATTCCAGTATTCTTGCCTGGAGAATCCCATGGACAGAGGAGCCTGGTGGGTCTGTGGGGTTGCAAAAGTCGGACACGACTGAGCGACTTAAGCACAGCACAGCTTGCACATATATACATACAAGTGAATGCACACATTCATTTTTCATATGTGTGTATTTATTTAAATCATTGGATAATTAAACAACTTAGAGTTATTTAGGAATTTTCAGAATAGCTATGTAACATTGAATTTTATTGAGTTTAAACAGCCAAGTTTCCATTCTGTTTTACAAATGTGTGAATTCTCACGGGAGTTTTAAAGTGTAACAGTTTGTTTTAAGGATGTCACTGTGGGCTTTTAAGTTAATTGTTCTTTGCTGAGATTGATGTTTCCTCACCTATATTTTCCAAGCTACTTCGGATCTTTTTTAAAGACAGTTTTGATAGAGGTAAGATATAAATACATACAAATAACTTTATTGACTCGATGGACATGAGTTTGGGTAAACTCCGGGAGTTGCTGATGGACAGGGAGGCCTGGCGTGCTGCGATTCATGGGGTTCCAAATTGGACATGACTGAGCCACTGAACTGAACTGAACTGAACTTTATTGACTAGAAATCAAAGGTGTGATGAGGAGGATGGGCAGTAAGGTGGGGGAAGGATTTTTAGATTAAATTGCAATATTTCAAATCACAGTTAAAAATGACCAGTTGTGTGTTTTACATAATTGCATCTACTCAGTTTTTATATGGTGATTTACTTTGCTGTTATTGCTGATTAAATAGATTTAGCAATAAATGGGTTTAAAAGGCTAAGTGCTGAAATACTGAGTGGATTAGCCATGAGAAATTGTTTTATCTGCTGCAGTTATGGCTGTGAACCTCAAATAGTTGGGGGCCGTTTGAGGAGACAGTTGGGTGGTAGTGAATTTCAGCAGATCACTGGGGGTAGTGTCATCACCCTATATCCAGGCTAGGCTGAGAGAGGTATCTGATGGAGGAGTTCATCATGACCATTGAGAAGATTTTTGTAGAAAGCCAAAATGAGAACATTTACCACTCAGCCTCCAGAGAATTGTCTGTTACAGTGCGATGGATGAACACTGGTGGACTAGCTTTGTTTGGGCCTGTGGGTGGGGCCAGTTACTGCTTAGGGCCCTGTAGTTTGACAGCTCTTACCTTAGTTTGCCGTCTGAAGCAAATAAACGACCTGTGACTTAGAGAGTGCAGCTCTGGAGTCTTCAGTGAGAATGTCTCACTCGCTTCGTGGGCCGCGAGGTACAGCTTCAGCTCGCTTTAACGCCTCTGTTTCTTGTCATCCGCTTTTCAAAGTAGCCGCAGAGTTAAAGCTCCAATGAGCCTGTGCTTGTCCAACTTGGAAAGAACAGACCTTCCTTGACTTAACGATGGGTCGGTGTTTCAGTGAACCCATCATAAGTTCAAAATATCCTAGACTGAAAACACATTTAACGCAGAGCTTGGCCCTGCCTACCCAGGGTGTGCCCAGGCCCCTTCATAATTAGTCTACAGTTGGGCACAGTCATCGGTCTCAAACCTAATTTGAAAACTGTCTCATCTAATTTATTGAGTACCGTGCTGAAGGTGGAAAGTGGAATGGTTGTCTGGGTGCAGAATGGTTTTAAGTGTGTTGAGCAGGATTGTGTGGCCGATGGGGAGCTGTGGCCACCCAGCCTCAGCGGGGAGGCTTATCTCTTGCTTGGGAAAAGATTGAAACTCAAAAGTACAAGGATGGTTTCTACCAGATATGTATTGTTTAGTACCACGGTAAAATGGAACTGTTACACTGAACTGTTAGATTGAACCATTCTGAGTTGGGGAGCATCTGAAATTTAGTGCAGGTGGTCTGCGTATTCATTGCCTCTGAATGGTATCACTGTTTGCAAACTGTAGGTTGTGACTTCTTAGTGGTTTGCAAAAACAACTAGTGGATTAACACAGCATTAAAAAAGAAAAGAAGAGAAAATAACAATGCAATAGTAAGGGCAAATATTGTTTTGTGGCACTTTTGTTTTTTGTATACAGCATGTAGACATGTAAACAGATACACGTGTATACTGGTGATGATGTAAGATGTATTTCTTCCCAGGGGTTGTTATTAAAAGTTTTTAAAGAAAATCCATTTCTGGAACTTAGCTGGTAGCCCAGTGGATGGGAATGCGCCTGCTGGTGCAGTCGACGTAGGCTCAGTCCCCGGTCTGGAGGATCCCACAGCCGTGGAGCACCGAGGCCTGGGTGCCACGCCTGCTGAGCCCAGGGGCCTGCAGCCCAGCCCCGCAGAGAGAAGCCACGGCAGGGAGACGCCCGTGCCGCACGGCCACGGCAGCTAGAGGGGGCCGGTGCAGAGCCGTGAAGACCCAGTGCACCAAAAAGTAAATACATTTTAAAAGATCCATTTCTATAAATTAGCATTGCATTCCTTTAGGAATAACATTTACTCATTTCTCATCTAAAATTTTAACATATGCGAGTAAGTGTTTAGATTAAACACTGTTATTTGACTTATTTAAATTAGTGCTTCATCAGCAGTTTTTATATTGGAGACTTTAGCCTCATATTTCATTTGTAGTAGCCTACTGGTTCTGTACATAATAAACGAAGTGTAATGAGAAGGAAGAATTGCCAGCAGCTCTTCCTCTGTTCATTCTCAGACTGTCGTCAACTAATCCTTTAGGCTCCTGAGCAAAAATAAATTTATACTGTTGTAATTAGAAAGACTTTGTCTAGTTGGTTTGATTCAGAAGTACCTGAAATACGCAATATATTTAATGAGAAGATCTCTTGGAAAGGACCTATATGGAAGATGCTATAGAGGTCTTGCTTATGCTACTGACTCAGGACTTTGTTAGTACAGCAAATTAACTACTCTGAGGTTTTATAAGAGGCGACGTGAGACACATGGATGCTTAACGACATTGAATTGAAAGAGGCTTGGAAGAAAACAGCATTTATTTATTGTATTGGATAATCCTTAGAGACGACTATAATGTAAAACTGAGTATATTTACAGATTAAGTATCTGACAGTGAAAAGCGTAGACTATGTTCCCGTATGATTTAATTTTTTGTGTTTATTTAATGGAATAAAAATTCAATATTCAGTATTAATTCTAATATTGTTAATATTCAATATTGAAGTAGATTAGAGTAAATATTGAGTTTATCTTGGAGGTGGAATTTGAAGGTAGACAAATTCTTATATTTTAGTTTTCAAAATTTTTACATGGAGTGTACATTATTTTTATAATAAAAATATTTTTATATATCTGGAGTTACTCTCTTATAACTCTTTCCCACACAAATCAGTTGAATGATTGTCTCTAAAAAAAGTTAAATTATTTTTGGGAGATTGCATAAATACTCATCTTTTTCAGAGACTGCCAGTTGGGTCATCATTTTTGGCACCGTAGCAATGACTTTTAATTGTTGATCACATTGTTTTTAATGTGAAGGTGATTGTAGTGAAAGCCATTTTCACGTAATTGAAGTTTAGGCTTTTGAAGAGTTTACGTGTGTTTAGGCATGTATGTCATCTTATCAGAAGTCCTCTAAAATTATGTAGGCCATTCTAGAAATGAGGCCCCTTAGAGATTTTCAAGGCTGATCAGTGTTTGAGGTTTTGATGGCTGTTAGAGAAGTTGTCAGTGAAGCTATAATAGGAATTTATGCCTGTTTCGAATTTACAGGGTCATTCATGTGATTTGGTAACAGATATACTCACATCATTCTTATTCTTTGAACTTTGAGGTTTTTAAATTGCTTATCATCCCCACCACCCTTTTTTCCCCTCTTCCTGCTGTTGCACTTTCTTTCATATCTAGTTAGAATCTGTGGCCCATATATATTTCATTTAAACACCTAAGCTGTTATCTGCTTTTTTTTTTTTTCAAAAACTTTTTTTGAAAGGTGTTCATTCACATACTTGCCAGGGCTTTTAAAAATAAAAGCATGAAGATGATGGTTGTTCTTCCCTCTTCTTTCTGTGCTTTTAACTGCAAGTCCCTGCCCCAGACTTGCCCCACTGTGAACAGTCACTCCATCTCTCATTCTTTAGATGGATGCCTTCACTGCTGCCTGAGAAACTTAAGACAGACACTCCATAAAGATTGACTTTATGAAAGTTCATTGACTTCACAGGATATATATTTGTAAAGTATAAAAATTAAAAAATAGCATTTGTATAGAGATATCTGAAAGTGTTAGCCACTTTATAAATTGATTTTATTTAATTTTTGATTTTTATTATAAATTAGGGTGATGTTCATATTTCTGATATTGTGCATAGCTTATTTTTTAAGATGGTTAAACTTTTTATTTATTGCTGATAGTTCAGCTGAATATGTGTGCACGTGTTGTGAGCAGTGTTAGAACATAACCCCGCCACCACACGTGGTCGGGTAGCGGTGTTCCTGTTGTACAAATGAGGAAGCGGAGTCCTCTCTGCGCGTTCATGCTGCTGTGAGTGGAGGAATTGGAGTTCAGACCAGGATGTCTGGCTCTCACGCTGGTACAGTATGTGCCCTTAATATCCATCTTAGTGCTGTGGAAAATGCTCACAGAACAAACCTAGGATGCCTTTTATTTTGTGCTCAACAGTGTCATTTTCTTAATACGAATGGGAATGTTTGTAGTGAATATATGTAGTGGATATAGCCTGCATCTTTCTGATTAAGAGCTGATGGTTTTCCTGTTGATAATGGAGCCAGCTTTTCCCCTCTTCCTGCTGAGTCATGTGGTGGTGGTGTAGTTGCTCAGTGGTACCCTACTCTTGCTAACCCCGCGGACTGTAGCCCGCCAGGCTCCTCTGTCCGTGGGATTTCTCCTCTGTCCGTGGGATTTCCCTGGCAAGGAGGGCTGCCATGCCCTCCTCCAGGGGGTCGTCCGGACCCAGGGATCAAACCTGGGTCTCCTGCATGGCAGGTGGATCCTTTACCGACTGAGCCGCCAGGGTCAGAGGACTGATGGAGAGGATACTCACGGCCTTGGCGTGCCTGCTCTTTGGAGGCTTACGGTGTGGCCCCAGCGCCCCGCGCCTTCCTGCCTGCTCTCTGGCGGTCTTCCCTCAGCTGCTGTAAGCGTGGACCCCTGACCAGCCTTCTGTGGGCTCCCCAGGCGACGGCCTGGTGTGGTCTCGGGGTACTTGAGGGTGCAGGCGGGGTGAGTGTCAGTTTGCTGATTTTTCTCAGCTGCTCACCCGTCAAGACCCTTACTTCCATTTTATAATGCTCATGACCTAGGGCCTTAGCTTCTGGAGTTCCTGTTTAAGTGAATTCTTAAATTTAGATACTGAAATCTAACTACAAGCTCATTTTTTTTTTTAAAAAAGCTTTCTTCTCTTAGTCCATTAATCCTGTAATTCTTATTCTTTGAACTTGGAGGCTCTTGAGTCGCTTACTACCCACCCCCTGAGTTTTTTAAAGGTCTGTTACCTTCACGCCCCTCTGTTTGCATGGCCTGTAGCCAGCCTCTGCCTTATTTGAGAGAGAATACTATTATGTCTGTTAGTATTAAATATTTTGATAAATCCTTAATTCTCAATCAGTTTAACTGTGTTAGGTTGCTCAAAACAAATTGATACCCTTCTCGGGTTCCTTAAAGACAGAAAATGCCTCCTGTCTTTCTAATTGTCTCCTGTTCTCTGCATTGGGTACATTGAACATTCCCTACTCTTCAGACTGTGTCCTCTTTCCCCTCAATCCTAGGAAATGCTACTACTTTCTCTACGGAGTGCGTAGAAGATGCCAGAAGGGAGCCATATCCACTGCTATTTCCACTTAGATAACTCAGCTGAGACTTCGCATGGTTTAGAACTTAACAACGTTCCCTGCTCTCTGCATTTCTTATCTCTGAATGGTACCACTTTCTGGTTACGTAGATCTGAAAATATCTCTGACTTTCCTGTCCCTCTCCATCCATCAAATCCAGCATCCTAACCATCTCTACTAAGTCTGTTTCTTTTCATATTTCCTTTCATCACCATATTTCTATTGTCTGGAATAATGCAAAACCTTTTTAGCTGGCTTCCAGTGTGAAAAAAATCTTCTGTTACAGAAAAAACCGTTATTCAGTGACACTTGTTAAAGAATGGTAAAGCAGACTTCTTTTAATGGAGGCTGTCGTGGGGGTGTAGGGACTACTGAAATTTGGCCAAAGGAGAGATTGTTACCAGTTCCTTCTGGTGAGACAAAAGTAAAGATGATCCTGTGGTAGGATGGTACTAGTACTTAATAATTAGCTGAGGACTTATTTTGTGCCAGGAACTTTTCTATGCACTTTGCATTCGTCTTGTTTAATTTCTATAACCTATTAGTTGAAAGTACTGTCATTAGCCACGTTCTCCAAATGAGGATATTGAGCGACACTGAGGTTATAACTTGCCCATCTAGTGTGAATAGAACAACTAGGATTTGAATTTTAGGCGATCTGGATCTAGAACCTATACCCATTAATGTTTTATCTTCAGCTAAAATAAACTAGTTGACAAATTGTATTATATTTGTATAGGTATCGTTTTCAATAAACTTTATGCTAATACAGTTTGTAGAGATAGTTTCCTGGTTTAGGTCATTAATTAGAAGCTGTTTCTCAATTTAGTATGTTATACTTAGTTACAATTTAATATGTAAATCAGTCTACTTAGTGAAATTCTGTGCAGTGTTTAATTAATTAAACATGGTTTTGCTTTCTGTGTCCTACCTTATCTCTTCCATCACTGTATTTAGGTTACTGTCTATTTTCCAGATGAAATAACCATTCCTACATCCACTTTCCATCTTCCAAAAATTTTATGAAATCTCTCATTTCGTGTAGTTTCTTCTATTGTCTTTATCCTTCAGTTTATCCTTTTAAAAATCAGTTTGCTATTCATGTTAGTTATATGGGAAGAAGACATAATCCAAACCCAAATCTTTGATTTCTCATCATTGATGACCTCCAAGTTGTTTTCCTTTACTCCTTTGGCTTCCGTAAGCATAGAATGAGTTACTGTTGTAAGGAAGTTTTGTTTTTACTCCATGAAATGTTTCTCTTACTAGGGAACAAATATGGACAATATAGGGAGAATACGAAATAAAATGCCTGACCATGACCTTGTTTGAAAGAATTACTAAAAATGATTAAAGTTGGATTATATTTTATTGAGCATGAGTATGACTGGTGAATTAATTTTCATTCAGATTTGGGTAATTTGAAAGGTAAACATTATCTTGACTCTTTAAAAAGAACTAATACCAAGGAATACCCACCAGGCCTCTACATGGAATTCTCCAGGCAAGAGTACTGGAGTGGGTTGCCATTCCCTTCTCCAGGGGATCTTCCTAATCCGGGGATTGAACTCTGACCTCTTGCATTGCAGGCAGATTCTTTACCATCTGAGCCACAGGGCAGCCCCTGATTACCAACGAAGTAGATGGCAAGAGCCATTTGTTGCGATTGGTAAAGACCGGTCAGTTTACCTGCGTAAACTGCGTAAATGAACATTTGGCAGTATTTTAATTTTAAAATCTTAAATTACTGCTGTTTTGTAAATGACGGCTTTTATCCTAGGAAGTAAAAACAGGCAGGAGGAATTGTGCGTGTTCCAGGCAGGGTTCATTTGGTTGCCTGGTGTCAGAGATATAGCTAAACTTGTGGTCTTTAACTACAAGGTTAAGTAAGTCTTAGATACTTATTCTGTTTGTAGAGTTTTTGCTGGGATCCAGGAAGAAGCTGAAGAAGAGCTTCAGAAAGAGGACAGAAAACAACTACCTCTGATCTTCATTTTTCATGTCTGACATATGGCTTCTTTGTCAAGTACCACTTGAAACCACTTATTTCTGCTTCTACTTCAGCTGCCCCCCTTTTATTTTTCTGTCAAACTGACTGTCTAGTTCTCATCCTTCCAAGCAGGATGGATTATGAATTTTAATTTAGCAGGTTAACCAAAAAGCTGTGCTGTGGTGAAGTACAAACAGGACAGGTTGCAGTGATTTTTCCCGTGTGATTAGTCAGTATGGATGGGTCAGGGTGGGGGCGCTCTGCGTTTAAACACCTGAGGGTTCATTCTGTAAGGTTTCAAACTTACGCGGATAAAAGCATGTCTATCCTGCACTTAGCTGGAAATGTTATATTGAAATTACAGTAGGAGTATTTTTTAGAATAAAATTATGCACAGGACATCATTGGTTGGTCTGTAAACTGAGAACAGGTAGCTTTCAGTAAAACTCTAAATTCAAGTTCGAGATGCATTTCTTCCCGTAGAGTTCATTGCTAAATGCAATTTTTATAAAAGGATGGAGCCTTTGGATTATGTCTGAGTTCATGGTGATTTACGAGGAAGAATCTGGTAATTTTTTTTTTTCTTCACAACATCTTGAAGTGCTGGAAGTGAGTAACAATTCCCAGTTATTTTTGAAGCAGTGGTTCTCAGTGGGTGTGCGTGTTGGGTGTGTTTTCACTTTTTAAGGGGCATTTGGCAATTCCTGGGTATATTATGTTTGTCATAATACGCTGTGGGGCGTAGGGGTTATGTGTGCTGCCGGCGTGGAGTAGGTAGAGGCCAGATATGCTGCTGACCATCCTGCAGCTCACAAGACTGCCCAGAACAGAGGAGTGTCCAGCCCCAACCCTGCAGCGCTGTCCAGAGTCAAGGAGCAAGCAAAAGGTCACAGGATTCGAAAGAGAAGAGAGAGTGAGAGAAATTACCCTTCACTGGTTTTGAGTATCTTAGAGGCAGTGACAGAGGAGTTCACTTCTGCTGAAAGCATGAGTTTAAATGTATCTGAATTTACTACATTAAGCCATATTTTGACATTGGTAATTGTATACTTAAACCAATTTTAGTTTTATTTAAATTCTTACCAATCAGATTATTTTTTTAATTTCTTAGATTAATACTCCTAGCTAATGGTCGCCCAAGATGAGACGTACAAGAGTGAATAATAATTAATATTTAGGAACATTCTAAGTTAGTGTTTTTTCCCTGCAAATGTATATAGAACTATATATTTTTTGTTCCCAGCATTTAAGTGTGGAGTATTATTAACAAAAATAGAGATAGACTTTGTCAGGTACACTTGCCATTTTCTGTCATCATGTATTTGTTTCTGAAAAGTTTTTGATAAAACAATTTTTATCCTATGTTAACTTTTTTCTGTGAATTAGATTCTTCAGTTATTTAATTTTCGTGAAATTACAGGTATATTTCAAAATATGTTTAAAAATAAAATTCAAAAATGCTGTGTGTATTTGCAGGAATGTTAAAAACATGACTAATTCTACTTCATATAACAAACACATCGACTATTCAGTGATGGGTATAAATGCCCACATGAAAAGTACAGCTCTACTGAATCCTAATATAGACACAGATTATTTATTCAGTGTTTTTTTTTTTTCCTCTCAGTGTTTACATTTTTTTTTGGAATGAAGTTAAATGTCCAAGTTTTTAAAAAACAGCCGTGTGGGAAGTTTTCCAGACCCTGCTCTTTGCTTTCCATCATAAACACGTGGCCGGAGAAATACGCCACATGTCTAAGGATGGCCACCAGGGGGCGAGCTTGCATTGCGCTGATGCGGGCGGGCGGTGGGTGGCGAGAACCCAGTTGGTGTGAGCTGTGAGCTCTCCCCTGATTTTAGCGGGGTGGTGGAGTGTGGACTGGCAGTGCGCCTCTTTGAAACACATTTTAAAATTGGACCGGTTTCCGTTTGTCTCAAAGGAACTTTTCTTCTCTTCTTGGATATTTGCTTCAAATTTATCTATGGAAACCAAATTAAAATGGTATCTGCATATGTTTATTATAATATTGATACTGATTTCATTGTGTTCAAGTTCTTGCTTTCTATGGTAGTTACTAGCTATTACTGAATTTCTGATACTTTTAAAATATTCAAGATTAATTCAGTGAATGTGTCTGTGATTGAATGCTGTATCTTTTACTTAAAATTGCCTAAATAAAGCATACGAGCAAATAAAATTACATGTGGGGTAACTTAGGGGAAGAATGTGGCCTGGTGGAAAGAGCCCAGGTTGTGAAGTCAGATAGCCCTGGGGTGGCAAATGATCAGCTCGGTTACCTTACAGAGTTTCTTACAATGAGAATTAAAAATAATGTTTGTGAGTGGCCTCCTGGAAATTGCATGTCCCTGTAGGGGAGGCATCATGGTTTTAAATTCTAGCTTATCCACGTACCAGCTGTAGGACCTTCAGAGAACTACTTTGTTTTGAGTCTAAGTTTCTTTTATATATTTAGGATAGTAGTAGCTTATCCTAGAACTGTTTTATCTTTTGTAAAACATAAAAATGTGATCGTAGTAAGCCTGTAACTCCACAACGCGCTTGTTTCTTAAAAATATATCCCTGATGTCTCTTGAGTGGGACTGTGTGTTTCCGTCTCATTCTTTATATCTTTGTAATGTTCCAAGGTGAGCAGCCATTCCCCTGTTTATTTACTTTCAGGATGTTTCCTGTTTTTTGCCAGTTCGAACAGTAAACATACCTGGCCTTATCTTTACATTTTGGTATTTTCATTTCTGTGGAGTAGATAGCCAAAAGTGATATTGCCCCATAAAGGGTGTCCTCAGAATCGTAAGTTAATTCTTGTTGGCTTTCTCTTCAGAAAGTTGTGAGCAGTTCACACTTTGCCACTAAAGCGTGAGCACGTCTCTGTGTCTTGCTGCCTCTGCGAGCTTTAGACGTTAATTAGACTTTTTCCCCACTAATCCAATGGTTGAACCACTAGTAAGAGTATTTGTTGTAATATGGTTATTTATTGGCCATTTGTATTTTCTCCAAAGGGAATTACTTGATTCACATTCTTTGTCCATTTTTATATTCCTTTATCTCCCTTTAAACATCGAGAAGTTCTTGTATTAGAAATACTTAATGCCATGTCTGTTATACTACATATATTTCCTCATGGTCTATCTTGTCTCTTCATTGTCTTTGCTTTAGACAAGTGTTGGACCTTTTTTTAATAGAGTAAAAAAATACCTATCTCAGTCTTTTTCTTCATGGCTTCTAGTTTTTTCATCTTGCTAAAGAATATGTCCCCACTCCAGTAATATAAAACACTATTCTTCATTTTAACTACCTATTCTTCAAATTATCTTTAATCCATTGCAATTTATTTTTACCTGCCATTTGATATAGACAGCTTCATCAAATTAGAGAACCAAACAGTCCTTCCTGCATTATATATTTAATCTGTTACTTCATTCTGTTTTGTCTGGCAAATATTTACTATATTGAATTGTTTCTGTTTTTGTACCATACTGTATAGCTTACCATAGTTTCATGGTACATTGGAATATTTATTAGACAAAGTGCCCCCCTTTTTTTCCCCTTGATTTTATTGGAAATTCTAGTTTTTATGGAAACTTCAGAATCATTTAGTTCAGTTAAAAAGATAAATGTAACCCTTTGGGATCCTGATTTGCTTTATAATTTCTATATTTATATAGAAAACTTTATTGTTATTTTTCTTGGTATATTTATTTAAAGTCTACCCACCCAGGAGAATAGTGTGTCAGCTTATTTAGTGTCTTTCAGTAAAATTTTATAGTTTTTAGATTAAATTTATTCCAATGTAGTTTATCATTTTGTCCTTATAGAGGGTCTTTTTCTCCCCCTGTCTCTAGTTATTTATTGGTAGTTTAGAGAAAAGCTGTTGGTGTTTATTTATCTTGTAACTGGTTGCTGTCAAATGAATCTTTTCATTTGTGCTAACTGGTGGAATCTATTGTATTTTAGGTACACAGTGATACCATCTGCAAATAAATATTTAATTTGGGTTTTTAAAATTCTATTTCTTTGTTGCATTAGCTACAGCATACAAATTGATGGATTATTTTAGAGTCTCTACTGAGACTTAAGACTCATGTAAAGAGTGAACTCTGTAATATTTTGAACTTTAATATGTTTACTTTTGGTGTCTGGTCAATAATTTCATCATTTTTAGCCAGGTACTTTTTATTCCTCTTTTTTATTTTTTAAACGATGAAGTTATCATAATGCATTTACAGGAGATTTAGAAAATATAGAACAAAATTAGATTTTCTGTTATATATTACAATTTTTTTAAGTACATAAATTATGATTTTTAGTTAGAGTTTCAATATCAAACTCTCAAAAATTAATAGAGTGAATAGAAAAGTAGAAGGATATAGTAGACCCGAAAAGCACTATGAAGCAATTAATCATAATTAAGATTTATACAATTTTCACACAACAGCAGGCTACAAATTCTGTTTACATTCCCATAGACTATAAACCAGGAGACACTGGACTATTTCCAGGAATGTAAAACAAAGTGCAAAAGCTTTATGGTCTAAAGGTATTGAAATCGTAGAGAATCTGTCCTCTTATTATGTTAAAAATCAATATCAAAAGATTTCTGAAAATAACCCACATATTTTCAAGTGCCATGTGACATTTACCAGAGCTCTTTGACTTAGCCATTGAAAGCCTTTCAGTAAAAAGACTGAAAAAGCACAGAGCGTGATTGCAGAGAAGAAAACATTTACATTAATCAGAAATTAGTATCAAAGATGCTTTAAAACCCACATGTAGGCAAATTCTTCTTAATTCAAATTATACCTAAGTCATGCAGAGATCAACTTGACTTTAACGTTTGAAAGAGTGTTTTGAGTAATGGATCCTTTTCTGATGGTTCAGCCATTAATCTTGATTCTGAATGAGAGAGTATTTAAGTAATCCTAATACTCCCAATTATTGTGGTTATTGTTATTTTCAGTTAGGACGTCAATGTAATGAATTTTGAGGGGATATAATTCAGTCCATTATTAAAAGACAAGAAATGCAGAACAAGCAAAAAGAGAAATAAGAGTCCGAGTGAGGAAATGTGTTCATATCTCCAACTTGACAGTCTGTGTCTTCCTCCTCATGGTTAATACTGGAAAGGTCTTATGCCAGTGTCTATCCTCTCTCTTCCTCCACTTCCTTCCATAGCATTCAGTTTAAACCCACAGTTCCCTGAGATTCTACAGTTATTACTCTGAGATTCTTGTCACTCGGTCCATCCATGTTGTTTTTTGTTTTTTTGTGATTTATTTCTTAGGGGCCATTCATTTTAAAGGCCCATATCTAGTTTTCATTCTAGCAAATTCTCATAGTTTAATTTTCGATTATAATTTTCTTTAATCCATTTTCTCTTTACCCTTTTTGGAACTCATTATTTGGAAGTTGAACCTTCTGAATCGATTGTTTATCTCTCATCTTTAATGTTTTCCAGCTCTTCTTTTTGTTACACTGTTTGAGATAGTTCAAGGCTTCCAAGACTTTTATGTATTGAAAGTCTTTAATTTTTCAGAGTTCTTTCTTGTTCTGTTTCTTGGTACTCATGTAGTTACTTATATTAGTTTTCTTTTAATTGAAGTAAAACATAAACATGTGCATGTAGTAAATGTGACCAGTTATCAGGAAGTAAAGGAATGCATGTAACTATCACATTAGGAAGGAGATAGTAGGACATCACTAGCACTCCAGTCACTCTCTCCTCCCTCCTGCTTTAAGATAACTCTGTCCTAACTAGAAACGCAACAGGGTGGCTTTACATGTTCGGCTTTTTTCTCTCAGATTATGCTTGTGACATTTATCCAGGATCTCGCCCGGAGCGGTGCTTTATTTAGTTTCACTGCCTCGTGGAATCGCATTGTATGAATATGCCCCAGTCTGTCTGTCTGTATGCTTGTTTCTGGTTATGTGGATCATCCCCGTTTCACATTAACCGTGAATAATGCTGCTGTGAACACTCCTTTACATGTCTTTGGTCTTGTATGTGTACATTTTTGTTGTATGTGTTAGCGTGGATTTTCCCAAAAGTAGAGTCTGAGACAAAGGCAATGTGGTGCTGGTGGTTTAGTTGCTACGTTGTGTCAACCCCATGGACTATAGCCCATCAGGCTCCTCTGTCCATGGAATTCTCCAGGCAAGAATACTGGAGTGGGTTGCCATTTCCTCCTCCAGGGGATCTTCCTGACCCAGGGATAGAACCCATGTCTCCTGCACTGCAGGCAGATTCTTTACTGCTGAGCCGCCAGGGAAGCCCTGCAGGTGCTTTGCTTGCGAACTGAGCCCATGAAGCAGAGAGATGGACAGGGGTGCAGGGGGCCTCGGTGAGCATCAGTCAGAGACGGGCTGTGGCAGCGAGGGGCTGGCGCTCAGCCCTGCAGGCCCTCCAAGGGGCCTGCCTGTCAGAGCTGCCTGCCCGAGGGATGGGGGGCATGCAGGGCATTTACCACTTCCCAGGCCTCACTGGTGAGGGGTGGCCACCAGGGCATTACCTTTGGGTAGTGCATGCATACATGCCTTCGAATGCTTTTTAACACAGGTTTTAAACTTTTAGAATTAACTAGAGGACACATCTCAGAAGGCTTCATTATAAATATAGAATAGAATGTAAGTATAAGTATTATAAGTCTTGATGTAAAAAGAAATTTAATCGAAACCAGGATGTGGAAGGGAGAATGTAAATGAAAAAGCTAAAAAAAAAGAAAAAGCTACATGTGGGTGAAAAAAAATCTTAATTTTTTTTTTTGTAGGATAAGCAGATACTGTCTCAAATGGTACATTATTTAAAATTAGGACGGCAACTCTAGCTACGAGGAACAGTTTCCAGGCAGAAACAGAAAGTAGTTAATACCTGGTGAGTGTAAGTGGGTTGCGAGGAATGCTTGTTCAGCAACAATGCAGTAAGACTTGAATTTTCTACCACATACAGGTTAACTGAATAAATTATATTAAAATTTTAGCTTCCATATACTGACACAGGAGAATCTTTAGGATTTGTAAGTGGGAGAAAAGCAAGTTATCCAACAGTGAGTTGTTTACACACACACATATGCATGACTTATATTTATGTGATAAAGATGGAGAAAAGGTTGAAAATGGGGCAGAGAAACCAAGGGAATAAGTGAGACTGCTTTGTTTCATGCAGATATGTTTATTGCCAAGTGAAATAAGTCAGACACAGAATGACATATCCTGTATGATTTCACTTATATATGAAAATATAAATTTATGAAAATATAGAACAGTCAAAACCATAGAAGCAGAGTAGAATGGTGGCTGCCAGGGCCCAGGAGAAAGTGATGATCAGGGGCATAGAGAGTGGTAGGCAGCGCATGTGAGTGGTATGCGCAGCATAGAGCTTACAGCCATCAGCACCGCACTGTACACCTAACATTTTTTAAGGGTGGGTCTTAGAGGTTAAGTGTTCTTACCACACGCAGCGGCACTTGCAATTAATAATGACAATGCGGGGATGAGAGGAGACTTTGAGAGGTGACAGGTAATGGCTGTGGTCTTGATGATGGTGATGGTGTCATGAGTGTATGCTGTCCTGGGCTAAGTCGCTTCAGTCACGTCTGACTCTTTGTGATCCTGTGGACTCTGTTCAAGGGATTCTCCTGGCAGGAATCCTGGAGTGGGTTGCCATTCCCTCCTTCAGGGGCTCTTCCCTCCCCAGGGACCCTGAGTCTTTAAAAATCTCCCGCATTGGCAGGCAGGCTCTTTACCACTAGCGCCACCTGGGAAGCCCTTCAGGAGTGTGTACTTATTCCCAAACCCACTGAGTTGTGTTTATTAAATATGTTAAGCTTTTCATGTGTCAGTCACACCTCACTAGATTGGTTTAAAAGGAATATAAGTATTCCTATAAGATGAAACTGAAAAATCTTTAATAGACTAGCCAGATTAAAATTTCTGGGTTTATATGTTGAATTTGTATCTTTATTTTGTCAAGAAAGTAGTAGACTAAAACTTAACTTTTCTCTTTAACCTGTAAAACCTGATTTAAAACTTTTAATTTGAATATTGGTTTATTAGTGCCCAGGATAGCATCATAACAGGTAATATATTGCAGAAATGGATCTTCTGTATTTTGAGGAAGAATAACATTTTGTTCTGCAATTTGGGAAGTTAAAAATATATGTGCATCTAATTCCTCCTTTTCTCCTGAGGCCTCTTAAGCTGCTTATTTCTCTCCCTCCCCTTCTTCTGCCCATGTCCCTGAGCTGAGGGCTCCTGTCACCCAGTGCCGTGAGACACACACCACACCAGAAGATGAAGCACTCACATCCTAGAGGGAGCACTTTTTATGGGTGGAAAGAGGTCTTGAGTCTGAAGGTCTGAGGGGTGCTGCTTTTAGCTGTTATCCTTATGAATACTTAATTTGGGGGTAAAATGATAATTAAAGCCACAATAGGATGTATTATTCCTGTTATTAATATATGACTACAGTAAGTTGGTATAAATACAGTAATGATGAAAAGGCAAAACTCTTTTCAGGTGAAAACATATTTGGATCTTTCCTGAAAATTAGATGAAATTAAGAGTTAGATTTAACTGACTGTTGCTGAACATTAATTCTCTAAAACAGACATGAAGACACATACACCCTTTCCGTATAGCATTAGCGTTATGCCCTCTTTCTAACTAATGTAGAAAGGTTGAAGTTGAACGCTGGTTGCTGCATTCCTATTTCGGTATCTTCAGTTATAGCTGCATGTGTTTATTACCTGGCAGATCTCTTACGCTCTGACCCTGTGTGAGTTGCAGTCATTAGCAGGAAGATTAGGTGACTTAGAGGACAGCAATTGGCTGCAGGATGAAAGCAACTTAGAGGGTTGATCTGTGCAAAGCACAGTGACCTAAATCAGGTATGTCCTCGCTGCCCCGGGCTCTGCCAGGGACTTGATCTTGTATGCTATCAGAAGCAAGGTGTTTACGTTCCACTATGGAAAGAGTTCGCCTGAAGAAGTTACTTGTATGTACCTCCTTATGATCTTGTGTTTTACTTACAAACCAGTTTCAATCTTTCAGAGTATGATAGTGAAGCTAGGAGAAATGTCAGGCTTAACAGCGCTGGCTTAGAAGAGTGATCATCCTCCTCTGTGTCTTTGGCTGTGGAAGTCATCTGCTGAAAAGTAAATCCTTGTGTGATGTTAGCAGTGTTGTAGCATTTTTATTAATTATTCTGTGAAATATATTTTTTTTTTGATTAGTTGGTATTACTTGAATGAGGCTTTAAGCGGTTTTATATGGCTACGGTATTAGGAAAGAAATTACTTTGTCTTAATGGTTAAATATGTTTTGAAGCTAAGCTGAAGTGTTTGATAACTCTGAAATTGGTCTACATGGTTAATAATCATACTTTATGGGAGGCGTTCCCTTCTGGGCGCTAGGCATCTGTCTTAAAGTGAAGAAATCGCTTTGTGATGGGGATTGTCTAGTGCTGTTGTAATAATGGATTTTGTAACCCTCAGGTGTCAAAAGAGGAAATAGGGCAAGTTTAATAACCTTTTAGCATTCCCTTTCCCTTAATTGTATGCCTTTGACATTTTGTTAAACTCTTTTTTGATCACTTGACCAAGACAGTACAAATTGTGGCTTTTGCCTGAGTAACTATGAGAGGTAATAGTAAGATCTGTTTGATAACAGTGCTTGGTTTTATTTGATTTTGCTGGGCATTCCTACTTGTAAACTGACGTTTGATTTTATAATGGGTTAATGCTGGGCTTTTTTGTTTGTAAACTGATTGATTAAATTCCACACTATTAAGTGCCTTTCTATGTTTGACCTTTAGTTGTGCTCACAAGGAGGCCCCAAGTGTATCCCATATAAAATTTTCAGCCCAGTGTCTCGTCCTTTGGAATACACACAGTAGTCAGTGTATTTCACCAAAGGCAGGCCCTGCTTGCTGCTGAGCAGACAGCGGTGAGAGGAACAGACTTGATTCCCTTCTGCTTGGAGCTGATTGTTCAGACTGGAAAAGTTAAGCAGCTAGTTACATAAACGTGTAATTACACGTTTTAATCAACACTGTAAAGGAGCATTGTGTGTTCTCAGCCTGTGTAACAGTGACCTTGCGCTGTTGTCTCCCGGCTAGAGAACCACAAGTCCCTTACGCTTTGTGTGTGTGTAAAATGAGAAGACTGAACTGGAAAAGGAAGCCCCACCCACACCTGTGCAAGGCCTGGAATGGAGAAGGTGATTCACTCACCCCTTGATGTCTTACCATGGGGAGCCCCACCTAAGCTATAAATTAATCGATAAGCTGGCAATTTGATTATATTACAGTTTTTGATTCACTGATGTAGCCCCAGTATCTGGAATGATGCTTGGGCACAGAGGGTCCACAGAGTAGGTATTTTTTGAATAAATGGTTGAATCCAGACTCCTAGTCTTTATTTAAGGAAATGAGACTTCTCTTTTATGTTTTCCATCAGATCCATGGGGTCAGAGTTTACTAACCAGGGAAAGGGTAGGTAAATAGACCATACCCGTGAGGGGTTTCCTGGCTCTTTCCTGTTGATTTTTCAGTGAAAAAAATCCAGTGAAATTCTAAAAATGCCTAGCTGACGATAACCCCTGGCTGACTGAAATTGGGGAATCTTGACGGAATACCTGCTAGACCTGCTGCTGTCCAACTTCTGCTGGATCTTCGTGTGTGTATTTTCCTTCCTCCTTGTTTTCTGTACATCTTAATTATTGATGGAGTTGACATAGTTTTTTTTTTTTTTTAAGCCCATTTCAGAATTAGATTTTATTATTCTCATTTCTGTTAATTTGTATATACTCACTGGGGTCCCCAGGTGGCGCTGGTGGTAAAGAACCCGTCTGCCAATGCAGGAGACATGAGAGATGTGGGTTCAGTCCCTGGGCTGGGAAGATCCCCTGGAGGAGGGCCTGGCAACCCACTCCAGTATTCTTGCCTGGAGAATCCCATGGACAGAGGAGCCTGGTGGGCTACAGTCCATGGGGTTGCAAAGAGTCAGACACGACTGAAGCGACTTAGCACACATATATACTTGATAGCCTAAAGTAAGTGGTTTCTGGGTGTTTTTGGTGTGTGTGCTGATCTAGAACTGGAATGAGTATCTCCTCATAGCAACAGTGCCATGAGTATTCGTGATTTATAATTTCAGGTAGACCCGGAGGAGGCTTTCCATCTGTCCGTGACTCTTGTGCTTTGTAAGGAAGTTTCCGACAATGAAGTATCTACTGACAATCTTTATTATTGGAGGTGGTCAGTTGCCAACTTTTGTGCCTCACCCCTCTTTGAGTTCTCTTGCTCTTACATTCTTTGACCTCTTCACTTTTTTTCCTTTGTAACTTTTCTTAAAAAGTTTTTTTGTAAAAAGTTAGATTGTCTTTAGTGTTAATCATGGTATGTGTTTGAAATAAAAATTTCTGAAGCTTTGTTCCAGTGTCTGAATCTATTCACTTCCTCCTCTGTCTGTTGACACAGCATTTTTTTCAGGGCTTTAAACTTTTTTCCGTGGGAATCATGTGATTGCCTGAGTTTAAAATTTGCTATTTTAAATTGCTTTAACTTTCCATATACCTTTTACTCCTCTTCCACTTATTTTAGAGTAATGCATTAATCAAAAATGCCAAGTGAATTCTTGAGAAACTATGACTATCATTCTTTGGCTTTTTATTTTGTGAAATAGAAATCATTGATGATTTCTCCCCTTTAGATTAAGAAAGATTATTTGCTTACTCTTAAGGTTTTTGCCCATAAATTTAAAGTTTTTTATATATTAAGTTTAACTCTTGGTGATGGATGGGATGAGTTTGGCAGTATTTGGAAGGCACTTGAGTTTTGTAGGGCAACATTACTATTTATATATACTTTGATAGATTGCACTAAGAATTCTGGGAAAATATTCTGACATACAAATCAGCCTTTAGAGTGCTACTTAACAGATTTAGAGTTGCTTGTACTACAGTGAGAGTATATAGTAGCTTCACTGTTTTCTTATGAATTGAAATGTGTATTTTATTTTCTGAAGGATGAAAACAGTGTGAATGACGTGAGAGTGGTCCCTATAAGGTCTCTTAAAGTGGTTGAGGGCAGGAAGCAGCCTCTGTTGCAGAACGATTGAAATATGTGAGGCTGAGGTCTGTAACGTGACCAGGGATGTGGTGGGCAGACTGGAAAATAAGGATGAATGATTGGGCTATACCTAAATCACTGGGTCAGCATCTCCAACACTGGGCACAGGAAGCTGAATTTTAACAAGCCCTCTTGGTATGTCTGAATTTATAAGATAGCATAAAATCTGAAAATTTCCTAACTATGACAGTTCTAGATCCTCGTGAGAGTTAGTTGCCCTCTCTTGGCATTTCATCCTAGGTACTTAGGAGCATACTTTCTATGAATAATTCTCCTAGACAGCCATAATACTATTTCAGGGTATATGCCGAATCTTCACATCAATTTTAGTGAGGAGATTAATAGATACTTGTTTCTGTAATTGTTAAGGCTTTGCTAATTAATCTAGTTTTAAAGCTGCGGGGCCAGTGAGAGGGCATTTTTTGCTTCCTTACTTTGATTCAGTGAAGTGGGGGCTCTTCTGTGGCTGGGCCATCATGCTTGGCACATTCTCATGGCGCCTCGCCTCACAGCTCCTTCTGGGGTGAGTGACTCTTGCAAATGAGGGCAAGGTGTGTACTCCATTTCTCGTGTGCATTTCACTTTATAATAGGTCTGAAATGTTGTTCATGTCAGTACACAGCATCTCCATTTCTTGTGTGTGTCTCACTTTGTAATAGGTCTGAAATGTTGTTCATGTCAGTACACAGCATCTCCATTTCTTGTGTGTGTCTCACTTTGTAATAGGTCTGAAATGTTGTTCATGTCAGTACACAACGTCTCCATTTGTTAGTAGTTCGGTATTCCAACGAGTGCGTTGCCGTTCCTCTTCTAAGGGACCCTGGGGATGGTTTCCAGTGTTTTCCAGTTACAAGCTGCAGTAAGTAACCTTGTACATACGTCATTTCATATACAGAGAATTTAAACTTTCTGTGTGATCTTATGTGGATAATTCTTAAAGCTGTTTTCTTCTATGTTATAGAGCAGATATATTCTGAATAATCACCGTATTTTATAAATAAAAACTTGAATCCAAGGCAAAATAATTTTCTTAAGATTAGAGTCAGACAAGCTTGCATTGATACACTTATTAAGGGTGGCTTTTTTATTCTTCATTTATTTGAGTTTCCCAGTGCCTTGGATTTGTTTCATTCTAGGCAGGCTTTATAAGGACTGGCTTGTGTGGCTTACTTGTCTGAGGTTGAGAATGAAAACATCTTGATGTTGACGGGGCTCTTTGCTTTTGCTGTTTTTAGTTTTCCACTGTGTTCTTGAAGTTAAAAAATGAAAAAAATTTCTTTTTCTAGATGCAGATTTAAAAGTAACTGACGTGTTAAATTGAAACTTGAATTTATTCTTTTTAAAAATTACATGTTTATTGTAACGGAAAAGTAAACACTATAGGATTGTCTGTTTCTGCTTCCCCAGCCATCTATGTGACACAGTGTCAGTGGATTGATGTTTAACCTTTCAAATATTTAATATTTACATGCATTTTTGTATATATTTTTAAAAGGAGCAAAATAAAATTGTACTTAATATGGTATAGTAACTTAATCTGTGTTTAGAAATACGGCTTAAAGCATTATCCTAAGACTTTAGGTAGAATTTAAAATGCAGTATATTTGTTTCAGAAATGCATTTCCACCTTGAAATATCAGTGACTTCATTCTGAGGGATTTTTAAGATATAGCCATGTGCACCCTGCATTTTTTAAGCAGTTTTATTTATTTATTTATTAGGCTGCACCGGATCTTGGTTGTGGCGTGTGGGATCTTGGATCCTCTTTGCAGCATGTGGTCTAGTTCCCCAACCAGGGATAGAGCTGGGGCCCCCTGCAGGGGGGCACAGTCTTAGCCACTGGACCAGCAGGAAAGTCCCTGGACCCTGCATATTTTGTTGAATTACTTGTACTGTGTTGAGATAGGCAGTGTGTGTGCCTACTTAATATTTGCCTTTGTAACAAACTGCCTTTCTGACTTATGTTTCACAGTTGTTGGAAAGTAGATAATGTTTTTAAGGGAAGGAAGAAATACAGATACCTGCTCCCTGGTTTTTTTTTTTTTTTTTTTTTTTAGCAGTGTTAAGTGTTGTAGTCTTTCCAGACCTCAAAAATTTTAATTTTAGTTTGTTTTACAAGTTACCTGTGAAAGCATTCTCATTGAAAACCCAAACATTAACAATAAAATAATGTTCTCACTTGGCTTTCAGTTGCTTACTCAAGGCTCCACAGAGTCTAACGAAAGCAAAGTGGGTGAGCCATGAGAAGATGAGTTTTCAGACATCTGCTGTGTTACATGCCCGCTTTTTCACACGTGGCAGTATTTTTCCATGATAGATGTTTAGAGGTCAAAGAATATGCATATTTTAAATAAATAACTACTGTGAGCTTTTCCAACCTCAGCTGTTTTTGTGTTAGCTAATTATCAGTAGTACCTCTAAACATGTAAATGCATCTTTGATAGAAATAAGAGGTTTTTATTGTTGTTAGGGATGAGAGAAAAAAATGTATTGTTTTGCTTCCTTGGCAGTTGTTCTTGTGAAATGGAAGTTTGGAATGGGAGCAGTTAATCCCTTTTAGAATACACAGTGTTTGCTACCTCTTGGATCACACAACTTGTGTCTTTTGTTTAAGAATAGAGGTGGCTTCTTTTTTGTATCTCCCTACATGCTTAGTGACTAAATTGCATGAACTCATTGGAGGGAACTTAAAGGTTTCATGAGTGTGACGTGCTTACTGGGTGGATGATTTATTAGTTCTTCATTCTTGTATGTGTTTCCTGCTTTAGCCTCTGCTCATTTCTGGAGGAGTGTGACTGCTGTAAGTTACTTTAATCACACACACAGCTGTCTTCTTTCTTAGTTCATTACATGAAAATGTATCGTGGTCTACACGGCCTGCCACCCAATTCTTTACATATAAATCCTTAGCAAGTCTTTTAACTTACAAGAGTTTCATGTATTGAATTGAATCCCAGTCCTTTAGAGTCATATACCTCTTGATATCCAGGTTTGTTTGATTCTGCAGTTTGGATACCTAGCCTCCCTCCAGAAATTAAGTTTGGATAGTGAGATCAGCGTTTTCCTAATATACTGTGTCTGTTTCTGAGTTTTGAATAGCAAATAGTGAGGATTTGGATAGCAGCGAATTTATTTGAAAATTTAATCAAATTGATTCAGTTCCTGAGTTTTAAGATATGAGAATTAGAACACTGAGAGTTTAGATAGCCAGGAAATAATTGTATATGAATTTACTTTGTATGCACTGAAAAAAAAGCTATTCCCCAAAGTAAGATATTTTAAAGTCTTGGAGGACTTTAAAGAGTTGGAGGAGACCTTAAAAGATCATTTTATCCAAGCAGACTCTAATTTTGGTCCTTTCTGAAACACACTGATCCTTCAGGTGATGCTTGGACATGGAAAGTGATGAGAAGCTGACTGTGTGATGTGTCCTCCTGGTCTGTTGTTCTAAGTGGAGAGGGCAGTTGGAACAGCCACAAGGGCCATGGGGACGGTTGAAACTTGAAAAATATAATCTGATGGGTAAAATAACTTTGTTCTGGGAAATTGCTAGTAAGTGGAATACTAACAGGGTTGTAATTAATATTTTATTCTTATTCAATTCTCTTATATTCATTTGCCTCTCTTGCCTACAAAGTTACCATTTAAAGCTTAAGAACCTTCAAAGAAAGCAGGTTACTTATTTCCTTTTTGAAAGCTTTTTTACCAACCCTCCTGCTTTGGGATGTGTGTGCTGTTCTGTGCTTACTCACTCAGTCTGGTCGGACTCTGCAACTCCATGGGCTGGAGCCCGCCAGGCTCCTCTGTCCATGGGGCTTCTCCAGGCAAGAATACTGGGGTGGGTTGCCATGCCCTCCTCCAGGGGATCTCCCTGACTCAGAGATGGAACCCAGGTCTGCCGCATTTCAGGCAGGTTCTTTACCGTCTGAGCCACAGGGAAGCCCAAGAATACTGGAGTGGGTGGCCTATCCCTTCTCCAGCTGATCTTCCCCACTCAGGATTCGAACTGGGGGTCCCCTGCATTGCAGGCGGATTCTTTACCAGCCGAGCTACCAGGGAAGCCCTGGAGGGGTGTAGGGCTCTGATTTTGAACAGAAACATCATCCATTTCCTGGTGCCCATCTTCCTCCTGCTCTGATTGACCAGTTAGGTCATCGCCCTCTTCATCGCACCCGGCTCCTTTCTGCTCCTTGCTGGCTTTTTGGCCTCTTTCTGGACATCCTTTTCTTGCACTCGTCTCTTGCTTTGATCCTCTGACAGAGGCGCTGTGGGGCGGGGTCTCTCCGGTGGGGGTCTGTGCCGCATGAGCCGCCGTGTTCTGGACTCCCGCGTACCACCCACATGCACACTCGGTGCAGGGATCCAGGTCACGCTCAGAGTTCAGACAGGCCTTTATGACATCAGTCAGCTCTTCCTCAGAATCTTGGTCTGCCTTTTCAAAACCTGAGTGTCATCGTCTGTCATGTATCCCAGACCCAGGTTTGTGGAGCACAGGAGGGTCCTTGTCCTTGCACTCTGGTCTCTGTTACCTAAGATTGAGCACATTTCCCTGAGGTGCTGCAACTGATGGGTGGTGTCCCCCTTGTCGCCCTTGCCCACAAGTGGGGGTGCATAGTGGCCTCACGGGGGCTCTGCCGGGAGGTCTGGGGGCCATGGAGTGGGGGTGCACGGTGGCTCTCACGGGAGGTCTGGGGGGCCGTGGAGTGGGGGTGCATGGTGGCCCTCACGGGAGGTCTGGGGGGCCGTGGAGTGGGGGTGCATGGTGGCCCTCACGGGAGGTCTGGGGGGCCGTGGAGTAGGGGTACACGGCGGCCCTCACGGGGGCTCTGCCGGGAGGTCTGGAGGCCGTGGAGTGGGGGTGCATGGTGGCCCTCACGGGAGGTCTGGGGGGCCGTGGAGTGGGGGTGCGTGGTGACCCTCACGGGGGCTCTGGGGGGAGGTCTGGGGGGCCGTGGAGTGGGGGTGCGCAGCGGCCCTCACGGGAGGTCTGCAGGGAGGTCTGGGGGGCTGTGGAGTCGGGGTGCACGGCGGCCCTCACGGGGGCTCTGGGGGGAGGTCTGGGGGGCCGTGGAGTGGGGGTGCGCGGCAGCCCTCACGGGAGGTCTGGGGGGCCGTGGAGTGGGGTTGCATGGTGACCCTCACGGGGGCTCTGGGGGGAGGTCTGGGGGGCCATGGAGTGGGGGTGCGCGGCGGCCCTCACGGGAGGTCTGCAGGGAGGTCTGGGGGGCTGTGGAGTGGGGGTGCGCGGCGGCCCTCACGGGGGCTCTGCCGCGAGGTCTGGGGGGCCGTGGAGTGGGGGTGCACGGCGGCCCTCACGGGGGCTCTGCCGGGAGGTCTGGGGGGCCGTGGAGTGGGGGTACGTGGTGACCCTCACGGGGGCTCTGCCGGGAGATCTGCGGGCCGTGGAGTGGGGGTGCGTGGTGGCCTCACGGGAGCTCTGCCGGGAGGTCTGGGGGGCCGTGGAGTGGGGGTGCACGGCGGCCCTCACGGGGGCTCTGCCGGGAGGTCTGGGGGCCGTGGAGTGGGGGTGCGTGGTGGCCTCACGGGAGCTCTGCCGGGAGGTCTGGGGGGCCGTGGAGTGGGGGTACACGGCGGCCCTCACGGGGGCTCTGCCGGGAGGTCTGGGGGCCGTGGAGTGGGGGTGCATGGTGGCCCTCACGGGACGTCTGGGGGGCCGTGGAGTGGGGGTGCGTGGTGACCCTCACGGGGGCTCTGGGGGGAGGTCTGGGGGGCCGTGGAGTTGGGGTGCGCAGCGGCCCTCACGGGAGGTCTGCAGGGAGGTCTGGGGGGCTGTGGAGTCGGGGTGCGCGGCGGCCCTCACGGGGGCTCTGGGGGGAGGTCTGGGGGGCCGTGGAGTTGGGGTGCGCGGCGGCCCTCACGGGAGGTCTGCAGGGAGGTCTGGGGGGCTGTGGAGTGGGGGTGCGCGGCGGCCCTCACGGGGGCTCTGGGGGGAGGTCTGGGGGGCCGTGGAGTTGGGGTGCGCGGCGGCCCTCACAGGAGGTCTGCAGGGAGGTCTGGGGGGCCGTGGAGTGGGGGTGCATGGTGGCCCTCACGGGAGGTCTGGGGGGCCGTGGAGTGGGGGTGCGTGGTGACCCTCACGGGGGCTCTGGGTGGAGGTCTGGGGGGCCGTGGAGTGGGGGTGCGCGGCGGCCCTCACGGGAGGTCTGCAGGGAGGTCTGGGGGGCTGTGGAGTGGGGGTGCGCGGCGGCCCTCACGGGGGCTCTGCCGCAAGGTCTGGGGGGCCGTGGAGTGGGGGTGCGCGGCGGCCCTCACGGGAGGTCTGCAGGGAGGTCTGGGGGGCCGTGGAGTGGGGGTGCATGGTGGCCCTCACGGGAGGTCTGGGGGGCCGTGGAGTGGGGGTGCGTGGTGACCCTCACGGGGGCTCTGGGTGGAGGTCTGGGGGGCCGTGGAGTGGGGGTGCGCGGCGGCCCTCACGGGAGGTCTGCAGGGAGGTCTGGGGGGCTGTGGAGTGGGGGTGCACGGCGGCCCTCACGGGGGCTCTGCCGGGAGGTCTGGGGGCCGTGGAGTGGGGGTGCGTGGTGGCCCTCACGGGGGCTCTGCCGGGAGGTCTAGGGGGTTTAGGAGCTCATGTAGTATGTTTGGGGGGAAGGGGCTTCTGCCATCTGTCTCAGCCAGTGGCACAGAATCTTGTACATACTGAGTTCATGATAAGTAGTTTATGAGTATTCTATCATGTTCCTTTGAAAGTTAAGTTAGAAGTCAAGAAGCAATGTTAAAGCTAAAATTTTCTTTTAAAAATAATCTGTGTAATGTGTTACAGTAAATACGGTTAGTCTTTTTGTTGAGCAGAGGAGTGGAACAAAACTGTTCACAACTCAAAGGTGGACTGTCCTTAAAGGTTAAATTTTGAGGAGGCTTTTCCTTTGTAGACAAATAAAAAGTTCTTATAACTTTGGTTCTTGGTAATTTACGATTGAAAGTGATACATGTTAAGTCTGTGGACTTATTGACCATTTTACATTTAACCATAATCCAGTATCCAATATCTAGTACAGGTGAGTTAAGTGGGATTCTTTCTGTTTAGAATACCTAAAAGCAAAAAAAAAAAAAAAAAAGTGTTCTATATCGATATCTAAGTGTTTCCCTCAATCCCAATTCTCTGTAATTTCTGATTAACTTCTAATATCTGAGAGTCATTCCACTGAAATGAATATGTGTACCAGTTACTTAGTAATTTCCATGGAAGTCCAGAAAATCTTTGTCATTTCAGTTCTTTCCATGAGACTTTAAATGGTCTTCTGTGGATTAAAAAAAAAAAGCCTACAAACATACTTAGCCGTAATATGCATTCAGTTCTTTGACAGGAAGGCCCTTTGTTACGTATTTTTGGCTGTCTCAAATAACACACCTAGTAGTAGGTCCTCACTGTATACTGATTTTATGAATGAGTGAGAATAATTTCTCTTTAGGGTCCCGATGAAGAAGCTGTTGTGGATCTTGGCAAAACCAGCTCAACTGTGAACACCAAGTTTGAAAAAGAAGAACTAGAGAGTAAGTTTATTTAAAATAAGTTTTGTTTAGCAGAATAAATTACTAATGAATATTTGTTAGTGTCCTTTAAGTTTTACTTATTATTTGTTGAAACTGTTGTTGTTGTCATTGTAGAGCATTCATTTATAAGAGTGTTAAACACTTTTCTAAACATAGTTTAATTTTTCTAAACATAGTTTAAAGAAGACTATATAGCAAAAACCTACACATAGAACATTTCTTGAAGCATAGATATCAGAATGGTTTTCAAATTTTACTAATGGTTACCATTACTTACCTTGAAAATGAATGCCACAATTATAAAATCAGTTAATTCTTTAATTTTTTTTTTCTAACAACGTGGGTAACTTGAATTAAGAGCAAAATATAATGTGCCAAGATAATAAGCCACAGTTATCCCTGGTGTCATCTATATGTTCATTTAATAGGCCTGTTAATCAGCCTTTTAAAACACTTAGAAAAACCTCAGCATAGAATTATGCAGCAAATCAGTTATTTGCCCGTCTGTTTTCCCTGAGCAGGAAGAAGTCCTGACAAATGGTGTCTTTTTTCTTTCTTTCTTTTTTTCTGAAATAATTTTAAAAGTTACAGAAGACTTGCAAGGGTAGTACATGTATATACAGCTTTTTCTAATGTTAACATTTTATGTAAGCATAAGTTTATGAAAATGAAGAAATTTCCCTGTTTTTCATAACATTGACACTTTGGAAGAGTAATAGTTACTAGTAGAACATCCCAGAGTATGGGTTTGTGTAATGTATTGTGACGTTATACTCTCAGAGCACAGATCACGGGTGTGTGGGCAGCGTAGCGCAGGAGATGGCCTCTCACCTGTGGACAGGTGATACCAGTATCTTACTATTGGTGATGTTAACCCTGAACACTTGCTACGGTGGTGATCATAGATATTTATGTAGATCGTAAATTTTGATAGGTTTATTTTGGGGTCTTTTTGAGACCTACATCTTAAAAAAAAATTATAATTTAATCATTTCATCCCCATGTTGAGAGCTACATTTTAGGTTAAAGTCTTCAGCTGAATGGGGCCGTTGCTTTACAAAAAGAGATGGAAAGAGGCCCAAATAAGTGTTCTGCACATTTACTTCCTGAGATGAACAAAACCCATCTTTCAAAATTGACTTTAGATGTTTAGGCTGATGAGGGCTTCTGCAGAAAATTTCACTTACCTAGAAGCTTGATTCTGTAAATTGTGGGCCCTGGAGAGGTTAAAATTTTCAGCAATAAATTTGTTAGTTCAAATGTACAGTGACGCACGTGGTCCGTCACTTTGCTGTCATCCCTCACACAGGTGTGATCCAGAGCTTGCAGAGGGCCACTTGGCTGTGGTCCTGGCTCCCTCTGCTCACCCAGGCCTTTAGCGCTTCATCCTTTGTGCGTCTCTCAGTTTCACTATGAAGTATGAGGGAGAGAGTAAGTTTGTCTCAGAGTCTCACTGAATAGGCCTTGGATGAAATAAAGTTGTGATGGAGAACACGAAAGCAAACAATAAAAGCAGGAAGAATAGTAAGGCTCCATCTCCCAGTCTCTGGATTCTAGCATATTGTTACTTATTTTATCTAGTCTTTCTAAATTTCAAACTCAGAATTCATTTTTGTAAAACCCATTAGAACTAATTGGAGTAACAACTTTGTAACTCACACTGTACAGTCATTCTTTAATTTCCACTTTTGAACGGTGTTCCGAAGAAAATAGTTTCACTAAAATAAAAGTGTAAGATCACTGAGTTTTATGCTTTTTTTCTCCCCATTTTTCTTAATTGCAGTATAATTCAACATAATGTAAAATTCACCATTTAAAAGTGTTTTTTTTTTTTTAGAATATTCACTATGTTGTGCAACCATCAAACCTTTATTTCCAGAATATTTTCATCATCCCCCAAAGAAACCCTCTATAATTTTCTTTAAATAATCTTTTATTGAAGTTTAATTGACCAACAACAGTATGTTAGTTCCTGGTGTGCATCACCAGGATGTGATTTGATGTATTGCCAAATTCAGACTGAAATTGAAGAAAGTAGGGAAAACCACTATGACCAGGTATGATCTAAATCAAATCCCTTATGATTATACAGTGGAAGTGACAAATAGATTCAAGGAATTAGATCTGATAGACAGAGTGCCTGAAAAACTATGAATGGAGGTTCGTGACATTGTATAAGAGGTAGTGATCAAGACCATCCTCAAGGAAAAGAAACGCAAAAAGGCAAAATGATTCTCTGAGGAGGCCTTACAAATAGCTGAGAAAAGAAGAGAAGCAGAAGGTAAAGGAGAAAAGAAAAGATATACCCATTTGAATGCAGAGTTCCAAAGAACAGCCAAGAGAGATAAAAAAAGCCTTCCTCAGCGATCAGTGCAAAGAAATAGAGGAAAATAATAGAATGGGAAAGACTAGAGATCTCTTCAAGAAAATTAGAGATACCAAGGGAACATTTCATGCAAAGATGGGCATAATTAAGGACAGAAATGGTATGGCCCTAACAGAAGCAGGAGATATTAAGAAGAGGTGGCAAAAACACACAGAAGAACTATACAAGAAAGACCTTCATGACCCAGGTAACCATGATGGTGTGATCACTCACCTAGAGCCAGACATCCTGGAATACAAAATCAAGTGGGCCTTAGGAAGCATCACTACAAACAAAGCTAGTGAAGGTGATGAAATTCCTGTTGAGCTATTTCAAATCCTGAAAGATGATGCTGTGAAAGTGCTGCACTCAATATGCCAGCAAATTTGGAAAACTCAGCAGTGGCCACAGGAGTGGAAAAGGTCAGTTTTCATTCCAATCCCAAAGAAAGGCAATCCCAAAGAATGCTCAAACTGCCGCACAATTGCACTCATCTCACACACTAGCAAAGTAATGCTCAAAATTCTCCAAACCAGGCTTCAACAGTACCTGAACCATGAACTTCAGATGTTCAGGCTGGATTTAGAAAGTGCGGAGGAACCAGAGATCAAATTGCCAACATCCGTTGGATCGTTGAAAAAGCACGAGAGTTCCAGAAAAACATCTACTTCTGCCCTATTGACTACGCCAAAGCCTTTGACCTTGTGGATCACAACAAGCTATAGAAAATTCTGAAAGAGGTGGGAATACCAGACCACCCAGCTGCCTCCTGAGAAATCTGTATGTGGGTCAAGAAGCAACTTAGAACTGGACATGGAACAACAGACTGATTCCAAATCAGGAAAGCAGTATGTCAAGGCTGTATATTGTCATCCTACTTATTTAACTTCTATACCGAGTACATCATGGTAAATGCTGGGCTGGATGAAGCACAAGCTGGGATCAAGATTGCCAGGAGAAATATCAATCACCTCAGATATGCAGATGACACCACCCTTATGGCAGAAAGTGAAGAGGAACTGAAGAGCCTCTTGATGAAAGTGAAAGAAGAGAGGGAAAAAGTTGACTTAAAACTCAGCATTCAGAAAACTAAGGTCGTGGCATCTGGTCCCATCACTTCATGACAAATAGATGGGGAAACAATGGAAACAGTGAGAGACTTTATTTTTTTGGGCTCCAAAATCACTGCAGATGGTGACTTCAGCCATGAAATTAAAAGATACTTGCTCCTTGAAAGAAAAGCTATGACCAACCTAGACAGCATATTAAAAAGCAGAGACATTACCTTGCCAACAAAAGTCCATCTAGTCAAAGCTATGGTTTTTCCAGTACTCACGTATGGAAGTGAGAGTTGAACTGTAAAGAAAGCTGAGTGCCGAAGAATTGATGCTTTTGAACTGTGGTGTTGGAGAAGACTCTTGAGAGTCCCTTGGACTGCAAGGAGATCCAACCAGTCAAACCTAAAGGAAATCAGCCCTGAATATTCACTGGAAGGACCGATGCTGAAGCTGAAATTAATACATTGACCACCTGATGCAAAGAACTGACTTATTTGAAAAGACCCTGATGCTGGGCAAGATTGAAGTCAGGAGAAGGGGACGGCAGAGGATGAGATAGTTGGATGGCATCACCGACTTGATGGACATGAGTTTGAGTAAGCTCCTAGAGTTGGTGATGGACAGATAGCCTGGCATGCTGCAGTCCATGGGGTCTCAAAGAGTCAGACAGGACTGAGTGACTGAATTGAACTGATTCGCTACAAATTGATCACCATGGTAAGTCTAGTTACCATCTGTCATCATGCAATCATTATATTTGTATGCTTTCATTTGGAATTTTTCTGATAATTTTATTATAATTGAACGTGTGTGTCAGGCAACTCAAATTCTTTTTACCCTGTGCATATTTGTAAATGACTGAGAAATCACCATGAGTATTGATTTTGGGATTACAAATAAATTTTAGTGGGTAGGCATATTTACAAATGCAGAATCCATGCATAATGAGAATTGATTACTTTCAAATCTCATCTAAAAATAAAGATCTTGAGTTTGTTGTGTTTTTTTCTGACCATCTTACAGAAATTATTAGAAAAAGAATGCCCTGAACAATTTATATTTCAGCATTAACTATTTTTTGTTGTACATACAGAAAAAAGCTGCAGATGAGTTAAACTTGTGTTCTCCACCCCCTTTCCCCTATCACAACTTACACAGGAACCTCATTTAAACAATTTAAGAAATCAACTTTCTGCTTCTCAGTGTTGGATATAGTGCTGTCAGCTGTCACCTGCCCTGATTCAGTTTTATTTAGTGGGCAAAGAGCAGGGACTGCCTTTCGTCACTTTTTTTAACTAAATTTTTTAATTGAAGTATATAGAAGATGTCCAGTGTTGTGCCAGTCTCTGCTGTGCAGCAGAGTGACTCAGTTACACACATATGCATTCTTCTTTAGTGTATATTCTATTCCATTATGGTTTGTGACAGGATACTGTGTTCCTTGTGATATATAGGACCTTGTTGTTCATAACTGTTTTTTGGTCCGAATACAAAACTAGGATAATGCAACATCAGAAGTAGCTTTTTCTATTCTAAAAGTATATTATAACCTTATTTTATTGCTTTTTAATCCAGTCTGACAGTTTCTACCCTTTAATTAGAGTATTTGAATTGTTTACACTTAATGTATCTCTCATTAATTTGGACCTTACTAATTTGAGATTTTCAAAACTTAATAAATTATTACAACTCCATTTGTGAATAATCATTATTAAAGCATATATCTTAAGGGCCTCTACTAAGTAGGATTGACTGTAAATGTAGATGGAAAATATTGATGTCTACATAGTATGATTTCAGGTAGGCCAAGTTCTTCTTTCTCAAAATTTCTTTTCAAACTTGCACATGAATACTTACAGAATATCTAGTATACTGATATGTATATCTAGTATACTTATCAGTCGATGGTATTAGCCTTTGATGTAACATTCTATGTAGTGCTCTGTAAAATAAGAGAAGTAACAGGAGACTAGCATTGTTAATTCATGAACCTATATGTAATGCTTTTTCATCAAAGTAGAATTTGGTATTCTTTTGTTTATATCTCCTCTTTCCCTTTTTGGAAACCTAATACTGGCAATACTTGAAGATATTGTAGGTTTGGTTCCAGACCACTGCAACAAAGTGAGTCACAGTAATATTTTTGGTTTCCCAGTGCTTATAAAGGTTATGTTCATGCTATCTCATAGTCTATTAAATGTGCAATAATATTGTGTCTAAAAAACAAAGTGTGTGCCTTAACTTAAAAAATACTTTATTGCTACAAAATGCTAACCATCATTTAAACCTTCAATGTGTCATAATCTTTTTGTTGGCAGAGGGTTTGGACTTGATGTTGGTGGCTGCTGGCTGATCAGGGTGGTGGTTGCTAAAGGTTGGGATGAATTTCTTAAAATAAGACAACAATAAAGTCTGCCACCTTGATTATTCACAAATGATTTCTCTGTACCCTGCAGTACTGTGATAGCATGTGACCCACAGTAGAATGTATTTCAGAATTAGAGTCAGTCTTCTCAAACCCTTTAGCTTTTATCAAATAAGTTGATGTAGTCTTCTAATTCCTCTGTTGTCATTTCAACAAGCTTCACAGCAGCTTCACTGGAGTAGATTTCATCCAAAGAAACCACTTATTATGCTCATCAGTAGGAAGCAGCTCCTCACCTTCAGTCCCATCTTCAGGCTCCACTTGTAAATCTAGCTCTTTTGCTGTTTCCACCACATCTGCAGTGACTTCTTCCACTGAAGGCTTGAGCCCCTCAGAGTCATCCAGGAGGGTTGTAATCAACTTCTTTCAAAAACTCCTCTGTTAATGTTGATCCTTTGACCTCTTCCCATGAATCTTGAATGTTCCTCATGGCAGCTAGAATGGTGAATCCTTTCCAGAAGATTTTCAGTTGATTTTGCCCAGATCCATTGGAGGAATCACTATCCATGGCAGCTGTAGCCTTACAAAATATATTTCTTAAATAATAAGACTTGAAAGTTGAAATGACTCCTTGATTCATGAGCTGCAGAATGGATGTTGTGTTACCAGGCATGATCATTAACCTCTTTGTCCATCTCCACCAGAGCTCTTGGGTGTCCAGATGTCTTGCGAATGAACAGTCATATTTTGAAAGTAACTTTTTTCTGAGCAGTAGATCTCAACAGTAGGCTTAAAATGTTCAGTAAACTGTGTTGTCAACTGATGTGCTGTCATCTAGGCTTTGTAAAACCTATAATGGAAAAGAATCTGAAGCTATACAGCTGAAACTAACATAATATTGTAAATCAACTAGGGTTAAATAAAATAAATAAAAGAAAAAGCCTAATTCTTAAGGGCCCTAGGCTTTCAGATGGTAAAAGAGCACTGGTTTCAGCTTCATGTCACCAGCTGCATTAGGGAATCAGCCAGTCCTCTGAAGCTTTGAAACCAAGTACTGACTCCTCTCTAGCTGTGAAAGTCCCAGACGGCATCTTCTTCCAATAGAAGTCTGTTTCATCTACATTCTATTCAGACCACTAGAACTTTCTCCATAGCAGCAGTAAGGTCATTTCAGTTTCTTATCATTTGTGTGCTCACTAGAGCAGCACTTTTAATTTCCTTCAAGAACCTTCTTTTGTACCTGCTTCTTGGCTGTATGGCACAAGAGGCCTGGCTTTAGGCCTCTCTTGGTTTTCGACATGCCTTCCTTACTAAGCTTAATTATCTCTAACTTCTGATTTAAAGTAAGAGACATGTGACTCCCCCTTTGACTTGACTACTTAGAGGCTGTTGTAAGGCTGTTAATTGGCCTGTTTTCAGCATTGCTGTGTCTCAGGGAACAGGGAGGCCCGAGGAGAAGGGGAGAGGTGGGGGAATGGCCAGCCCATGGAGCCGTCAGAACACACACATTTATCAAGTAGGGTTGCCATCTCATATGGGCATGGTGTGTGGTGCCCTCAAACAATCACAAGTACCACATCAAAGATCACCGATCGTAGATCACCATAATAAATATAATACTAATGGAGAAGTTTGAACCGTTGCCAGAGTTACTACCAAACCATGATACAGAGAGGAAGTGAGCAAATGCTGTTGGGAAGATGGTGCCAATAGGTTGGCTCAATGCAAGGTTGCCACAAACCCTCAATTTGTAAAAAGCACGGTAACTGTAAAATGGGGACTGCTAGTAACATTTCTGAACGTCTCACCAGGCCATCGAGCTGTGTACATCGGTGTTCACGTTCCGTTTAGTAAAGAGAGTCGCCGGCGTCACAGGCATCGTGGACACAAGCATCACCATCGGAGGAGAAAAGACAAGGACTCGGACAGAGAGGATGGACGGGAGTCTCCTTCTTATGGTGAGAGGGGTGGGAGGTTCTCCACTCACGCTTAAAGCTCTCTCCTGGGAATTATAACTAAACATGTCCTCCTAAAAATCATATTTCTGTAATTTAGACAGTGTATGCATTGAGGAATAGTAATTGAAGTAGGAATATTTTTTTCTTTAAGAAAAATGCTTAGTTTATAGCTTAAGATCTACTTGAGGTGGGTGAAAAAAGTAAGAGATTTTGGTTTCTTTATTGTACTCTAGCCTTGGAACTGTAAATGTTGAGGCTTGGCTCTTCAAATTCAATTTAGGAGGATTTCTATTTCCTTTATTATATGTTTCATTGTTTACATATGCAGTAAACAAATATCTAGAATCCTTAGGCTCCTAGAAGAGATTGAAATTGTTTCTTTCTTTCTTTCTTTTTTTTTTTTTGGTGTGCTTCTGTAGCAGTCTTTTATTTATTTATTTATTTATTTATTTTCATTTATTTTTATTAGTTGGAGGCTAATTACTTTACAATATTGTAGTGGTTTTTGCCATACATTGACATGAATCAGTCATGGATTTACATGTGTTCCCCATCCTGAACCCCCCTTCCCACCTCCCTCCCCATCCCATCCTTCTGGGTCATCCCAGTGCACCAGCCCTGAGCACTTGTCTCATGCATCTAACCTGGACTGGTGATCTGTTTCACACTTGATAATATACATGTTTCAGTGCTATTCTCTCAGATCATCCCACCCTCGCCTTCTCCCATAGAGTCCAAAAAGGACACAAATAGATGGAGAAATATACCGTGTTCATGGATTGGAAGAATCAATATTGTGAAAATGAGTATACTACCCAAAATAATCTATAGATTCAATGCAGTCTCTATCAGGCTACCAATGGTATTCTTCACAGAACTGGAACAGATAATTTCACAATTTGTATGGAAATACAAAAAACCTCAAATAGCCAAAGCAATTTTGTTTTCATTTTTAAGTACATGTTTTGACCAGATTTTATCCCTTAGGCTGGATTACTTGGGTTTCGGCGGGGGTCGGGGGGAGAAGAGTGCTTTGATTAGATAGTTTTGTCTTTAGAAAGACAGACTTTTTGTTTGAGAGCAGATCAATAAAGAAGTGCCAGCAGACACAGTAAATGTTGGGAATCTTAGGGAAAAAAGCATATAGTAGAGGAAAGAAAATTAATAATATCTGATAATGACAATTGCCAGTTATTTAAGTGGCCCTGAGAGCTGGAAAGGGGAGAACCAGAGAGAATAGCTGTGCAGCTTGAGCAGGACATTAGACATGCACTCAATTGACATTCAGGGCATCATTGGTTTTTGAGGACATCATGGCCCTTGTGGCTGTCTACACCATAGATCCTGTGTGTGTGCTCTCGGGAGCTAAGTGAGCTGCACCCCATGGGCACTTGTGTGCTCTGCTAAAAAAAAGTTTTGTTGAAGAGTGAAAGAATTACTGTATGTTATACAACTTATGTCACAATTGAAGGAAGGGAAATACTGATGGGCTAGTAAAATACTAACTGCCATTTCTGTGAAGTATTCCACAAAGCCCTTGACATATGCCCTTTGATTTAATCTTCTCAGCATTTAAAAAAACTAAAGATTGGTATTATTGTTTTCATTGTATAGACGGAGAAGCCTCAACTTAGAGAGGCTACATGACGGGAATCTCTTCTCCAGTCCTAAAAGATACTGACAGCCTGATAAACTCTATCAATATTAAGTGGTTGAATAGCCAAGAAAGATAACATCACTACCAAAGGGAAAGTCGATGCTCATTTTAGAAAGGATCACTGGTGGACTCTGATGCTATTGGTAGTTGAGAAGTATCTTGCTGGGCTTCCCTGGTGGCTCAGTGGTAGGTAATCTGCCTGCCAAGCAGGAGATCTGGGTTCAGTCCCTGGGTCGGAGCACCCCTGGGAGAAGGAAATGGCAACCCACTCCAGTATTCTTATCTGGAGAATCTGGTGGGCAGAGGAGTGTGGCAGGCTCCTTGGGGTGGCAAAGAGTCAGATGTGACTGAGCAACAAGTATTCTGCTGTTCCATGTGACGATCCATCCAGTTTAGAATATCTTACTTTGTGAGTAGATGGATATGCTTCTTTATTTCATTCTGAGTAAAAAGGTACACAATATTTTTTAATAGAAAATTTTTTCACTAAATTGTGTTTATATGTTCACCTGGCTAGGTGGTTTAATGTTTATGCTGAGGTCTGACATTTGAAGTCTAAATATAGTGGTTTGAAAAATATATTTGGTAGAGAAAATATTTGTGACTTTTTCATGGAGTTATTATGCCTAGAACAGTTTTATGTTACAGAGGTGGGTTTATTTTGGTTTCAACTGCCCGTCTATATCCTAGAAATTGCTATGAATGAGGTGGCTTCTTTCTTCCCCTGACTCTCTAAAAAGAGATTATGCTGGTCTGCTGCTTCTGGACATGATGGAGTAATAGGAATTGAATTTGCCTTCCAACTGTAAATAGCTAGAGAACTGCACAGTGTTTGAAGTAGTAGTTTTCAGACATGGGACGACAGGCAGCATAGGACGCTGAGCTCTGAGAGGGGAAGCGGCGAGCTGGGCCCTGTGGTTCCTGAGCTTGTCAAGCAAGGTGGTTCCCAGGCTACAACCTGAGGAGCTGGGACAGAGCCTCGCAGCTCTCAGGGCTGAGGAGATAGGCTGGGGTTGGGGAGGCCTAAGGTGTTAGCTGAGCACTGAAGAATTGATGCTTTTGAACTGTGGTGTTGGAGAAGACTCTAGAGAGTCCCTTGGACTGCAAGGAGATCCAAACAGTCCATCCTAAAGGAGATCCGTCCTGGGTGTTCATTGGAAGGACTGATGCTGAGGCTGAAACTCCAATACTTTGGCCACCTCATGCGAAGAGTTGACTCATTGGAAAAGACCCTGATGCTGGGAGGGATTGGGGGCAGGAGGAGAAGGGGATGACAGAGGATGTGATGGCTGGATGGCATCACCGACTCGATGGGCATGAGTTTGAGTAAACTCCGGGAGTTGGTGATGGACAGGGAGGCCTGGCGTGCTGCGATTCATGGGGTCGCAGAGAGTCGGACCCGACTGAGCGACTGAACTGAACTGAAGGTGTTAGCATTTAAGATGTAGAGTGCCAGAGAGTAGAGAGCTGCACACGGAGAGGGTTCCAAAGGTCTGAAGAAGGGCACTATTCAGTCTTCAGCTGAATGCTCATGTGGGTGTGTGTGACAGAAAACTGTCTGAGGCTGCAGATCGCCTCCAGAAAGCAGTTACAATAAGTATTTCCTAGATTTCACACAAAAGCTAGGTATAGGATGTGTTCCCACCATTCTGACGGTAGAGGTCTCAGAAGGGTATTGACTCAGTAGTAGGTCTAAATCAGTTTTACACTCAAGACTGCAGTGAATCTACTAAAAAAAAATTTTAAAGCAGGTCTTGAAAGAATTAAATTGACCTCGAGTTTCTGCATGTCAGAACAAAGTCTAGTACTACTGAAAGAAATGCAGTAAAACCTAGCATTTAACCATGTGAAGTGCACAATATCTGACATTCACAACTTACTTGAAATATAGTGAAGTAGGAAAGTAGGCATAACTAAGAGAAAAATAAATCAGTAGGAACAGATCCAGAAATCACAGACTTAATAGAATTCTAAAGCAAGCATGTTAAAGCAGCATAATAAATACTCTTTATATGATCAAAGGAAGAAAGAAAAATAGACTGATGAGGAAGGAGGCTGAAAATATATGAAAGTCCCAAATGGAACTTCTACATGTGAAAAATATAGTATCTGAAATGAATAGTATGCCAGATAAGATTAACAGATGATTTGACATTACAGAACAAGAAAGATTAGTGATTTTTTTAAGAGATTGTGATAGAAACTAATCAAAATGAAACATACAAAAAAGCTGAAAAACCAATAAACAGCATCAGTAATTTGTCAGACAATATCAGTTCAGGTAGTCTAACATGTATATAATTGGAGTGCCAGAAAAATTTCCAAAAGTAATTAAAACTCTGATACAGGTCCAAGGAATTCAGCAAAGCCCAAGGAGAAGAAACATGAAGAAAACCACCCAAAATCACAAATATCAAACTGCTGAAACCAAGAGGTAACAGTCCTAAATAGCTTCAAAATCCGTGAAGCAAAAACTGATAAAACTGGAAAGAGAGAAATTGACAAGTGTAGTTGGAAATAACAGCTCTCCTTCCTCAGTAATGGATAGAACAAGTGAACAAAAAATCAGTAAGGATATGGAAAACCTAAGTAACACTGTCAGGTTGATGGTCACATGCATAGAACCCAACCACAGCAAAATATACATTCTTTACAAGTGCATATCAAAGATTTACCAAGATCATATTCTAGGCCATAAAACAAGTCAGTACATTTGAAAGGACTGAAAGTATATTCGCTGACCACAATAGAATTAAGCTAGGAATACACAGAGGTAAATACCCAGATACTTGGAAATTAAATGCAGAGCTTCTCAGTAACTCATGGGTTAATGATTCAATCACAATACTCATGGGTTAATGATGCAATCACAATAGAAGTTAGAAAGTATCTTGAATTCATGAAAATGAAAACCCAGTATAGACAGTATCTGAGAGGACATTCTTCAAAGTGAGGACATAGTTCTGACATGCATAGGTTTCATTTAGCATGGCTTTCTGCAAAGTGAGGATGTCTATATTTTGAAATTTGTCAGGTGTGGCTGAAGCAGTGCTTAGAGAAAAATGTATAGCATGTTATCTTAATATTAGAAAAAAGGAAAGACCTAATCAGTGATTTAAGCTTGTAACTTAAGAAATTGAAGGAACAAATAGAGCAAATTAAACCAAAATATGGAAAAGAAATAATTGAAATTAAAGCAAAAATGAATTAAATAAAAATTAGACCAATATTAGCAAAAATCAATTCGACTAAAATCTGGTTCTTTGAAAAGATCAATAAAATTGATAAATCTGAATAGCCAGACTGATCATGTGAGGGGGAAAAAAGATACAAATGACCAGCACCAGAAATTTTCAGTACAGATTCTACAGATATTAAAGACTATAGAGGGAGTATTATGAATGATTCTGTGCCAACAAAATTGATACTTCAGATTAACTGAGGAAGTTTCTTAGGATTACATGCTCTTAAGCAGAAATGGGTAACTTGAATTACCCTGCATGTAGAAAAAGAAATTGAATTTGTAGTCTCAGACATTCTATGATGAAAATTTACTTTCCCATACATAGCAACATATAAAAGTAAGAAATAACACACACTCTGTCAGATTATTGAAGATGACAAAACTAGGAATAGCAAACTAGGAATATTAGAAACTTCCTCACTTCCCAGTCATCTTGTGAAGCCAGCATTACCAAAACTTGATGAAGATGTTACGAGAGAATAAAACTGCACACTAATTACTTCTCAGAAATGTAGATTCAGAAGTCCTTAAGAAAATAAACACATCTTTTTTCCACCAATATTTAAGAGAGCTAATCCATCATGACAGCACTTTGCTGAGTGGTGGCCCCCACCTTGTCTGCATCCCTAATGTCTGGAATCTGAGTGTTAACCTTATTTAGCAAAGGTGAATTTATAGATGTGACTAAATTAGAGGATTTTGAGTAGCGGAGATCATGCTGGATTAATGGAGATGGGCCAGATTTAATCACAAGGAGTCACAAGATCAAAGGAGACAGTGGTGGTATTGATACAGTGGGGAGGGGTCCAGACCCCGGGAATGTGGGCAACCTCCAGAAGCTGGAACCTCCAGGGAGAACCATCCCTATGGTTTTAGCCCTGCATAAAACCCATTTTGGACTTACGGTCTCCACAACTATAAGAGAATAAACTTGTGTTATTTAAGCCACCAAATTTGTGGCAGTTGACTATAGCAGCAATAGGAAATTGATAAACAAGTGGAAATTCAGGGTCGTTTTAAAATTTAAACATCTATCAATGTAAACTTATTAACAGTATAAACCAGAAAAACCCCATGTAATCATATCAATAAGACAGAAAAATTCCACCCCCATTCATGATAAAATTCCCCTAACATACTAGGAATATTAAGAAACTTCCTCAGTGTGATAGAGAGCATCTAGAAACGCTGGTGGGAGACTGAAAGTTTTCTCCCCGTGAACTGGGAAAAGGGAGGCTGTCCTCTCTCACCACTTCTGTTCAGTGTGGCACTGGCACACCTCTCCAGCGGAATAAGGCAAGAAAGAAATGAAATACATCCAGAAGATAAACGAAGATGTGAAATTGTCTTTATTCACAATTACAGAATAACATATGTAGCAAATCCTAAGCAATCTACAAAGCTACAGAAATACATGCGTTTAGCAAGGTTGCAGGATACAAAATCAGGGTACGGAATCAACTGTATTTCTATATAAAAGCAATGAACCATCGGAAAATGAAGTAAATACTGACACAGTAGCACCAGAAAAATTATTTGGGGATAAATTTCACAAAAGATATATAAGACCTAACTGTTGAAAGATTCAGGTGTGAGAAGTCAAGTCACACCATGGTTTTGTCATGTGTTGGTCCCAGAATATTCCTTCATTGTGAAGACCCATGTCATGTGCATACTATACAGTTTTGCATTTCACACTCTTCCTGTTCTCCTGTTCTTTATATTTTCCTCTATCTGGTGTTTTTCCTCTTTGGCTAGCTCATTCTGTTTTCTGTATCTCTTAACCGTGTGTGTTTCTGTCTTGTCCTTAATGCATTCTGTATAACCTCCTCCTTACATCTGTCTTTTCCTTGAACAGTTCTACTTCTAGTCTGCTTTGTAACCTGTTTTAATTTCCCTGTTGGGGTTTTAAGTTCCTGGAGGTTTGTTTACTTAGATGTAAATTTTGAATTTGATATCCTCTCTCATATTTGGAAGAATTTGATTTTGTTTTTAATTGATGCTTGTTGTTGTATGCTTATGTGTTTATGCTGGGGCCCCTGTGGGTTTAAGTTGTTCTGGGCTAGAATGTATGTTAATTTCTCGGTTGGGAATCCTGTACCACACAGATAAACTCGGAGATCATGAGTGGCAGTGACCTGTCCTGCGTCTCTGACCTCAGAGACAGACTTGCTTTTCCATGATCGTAAGAAAAGTTAGTTTTGCGTTTTCTCGTCTTTTTTTTTTTTTGAAACTCAGGGATTTTTTTTTTAATTTTTGAACTTAGCTACTTATTAATTAACTATTTTACTTATTTATTTAATTAACTATTTTCAATGTTGTATGTTGTCTCACATTTCCATCTCTTTTTGGTGAGGGCAAAGTCCTGTTTTATGCACAGTGTTTTCTTGGTTTTGGTTGTTGCTTGCTTTGTTTTTACAGAAGTTTGTTGAAGATTAGTGTGAGTTATCTTTAACATACTGTTTTTCTTTTTCATCTGTAGAGGTGATCTTTCTGTGAAATTCTTTTGTTCTAGATTGTTGGCCCTTATTTCCTTTCAGAATTTTATTATTTTAATAATAATCAGAAGAAATTTGTTTTAATGGAATATATTTGTAACAAAACAGTGAGTAGAGAATTTCCTCACTTTGGGAAATTCTGTATTTAATTTACCTTTGTGTTACTTGGGGAAGATTTTTGAGTGTGTTTTTAAATTCTGATTTTTGTCAAGACACGCCGTCCCAGAGAGTGCAGTTCATCCTTGGCACTGAGGACGATGATGAGGAGCACATCCCCCACGACCTCTTCACAGAGATGGACGAGCTCTGCTACAGGGACGGGGAGGAGTATGAGTGGAAGGAGACGGCCAGGTGCTGACGCTCTCGCTCGAAGCTTCCAGCTGCTGCTTCTTGGTTCCTTTCAGTAATGAAAACATAAGATTGAAACTATGAGACACACGATGCTTTAAAACAATGAGTAGAGAATTTCCTTGGGTCTAGAAATTCAGTATTTAATTTTTCTCTTTATTCTCATAATTTGTTTCATTAAATAATTCTTAATGCCGTAATAGAACACAAAAGGAATTATGTTAACTGTAGATTTTCGTGTCTTTAATTAGAGAAAAAAATCTGAGAAGACATTTTGCATATTCACAGTTTAAAATAAGATTGGAAGTTGACACGATGGAATTCCAGAGTTTGTTTCTATAGAGTTACTGTTGTGACAGCTGGAACAGAAAGAGGAACTGCCAAGATCTAGTGACTCTCAACATTACAGACCATTAGCCTAATTTGTAAAAGTGTGTAGAAAAATTTTATTTTGGTGATGGTGATCTTTTTTTCTCTTTACAAGAATATGCTTGCATTTGTCATATTCAACAGAATCATCACTATTTGTAACATATTTGTATACATTATACATTTCAGATGGCTGAAATTTGAAGAGGATGTTGAAGATGGTGGTGACCGGTGGAGTAAACCTTATGTGGCAACTCTTTCTTTACATAGTCTTTTTGAGCTGAGAAGTTGCATCTTAAATGGAACAGTCATGCTGGATATGAGAGCAAGCACTCTCGATGAAATAGCAGGTGACAGCAAAGTGACTTCTTTATGTTTAAGTTGCAGTGAAGTTGAGATAAATAAGGAAAATAAAGTGGAATTCTGGACCGTTGATTTGATGGTTACATGTTGAGCTTCCATTCTGTGCAGGGCAGTATGAAGAGTTAGACGTAAATAACCCTTTTTATCCTTGGTAAGTTTGGAGTCTGAAAGATGAACTGAGACAGATGTAGCTACAGTGTCAAGAAGACTGTGACTAGTGCCATAAGCAAGATCCAGAGTCTGTTCTTTGGAGGTGCAGAGGAAGGAGCTTTCTGTTTGCTTGTTTCTGGACCATGGTATCTGGGGAGACCTAGAAGGTACATAAACTGCACAACTTATCCATCGAATGTGAACACATGGCAGCAAGGGGAGGTGGTGTGAGAGGAAAGAAAGTGTTCTAAGGAGGAAGAGAAGGGAGAGAAGGCTAGAAAGTACCAGCAGGTATGATCTCAGGAAGGTCAGTTCTCTGAGTACAGATTTCTTGAGATTTGCAGGAAAATAATTTAGAGGTGAGTTACAACTACCCTTGAATTACTGGGTTAAGAAATTGGGTTTGATTTGATAGGCATTTTGGTTCTCAGTGATTTTTAAGTACAAGAATATTAACCAGATGTGGAACAACTGACTGGTTCAGTATTGGGAATAGGATACAACAAGGCTGTATATTGTCGCCTTGTTTATTTAGCTTACGTACAGAGTACCACATGTGAAATGCTGGGCTGGATGAATCACAAGTTGAAATTAAAATTGTCAAGAGAGATATCAATGACCTCAGATATGCAGATGGAGAAGGCAATGGCACCCCACTCCAGTATTCTTGCCTGGAGAATCTCATGGACGGAGGAGCCTGGTAGGCTGCAGTCCATGGGGTCGCTAACGGTCGGACATGACTGAGCGACTTCACTTTCACTTTTCACTTTCCTGCATTGGAGAAGGAAATGGCAACCCACTCCAGTGTTCTTGCCTGGAGAATCCCAGGGACGGCAGAGCCTGGTGGGCTGCTTTCTATGGGGTTGCACAGAGTCGGACATGACTGAAGTGACTTAGCAGCAGCAGCAGCAGATATGCAGATGATACCATTCTAATGGCAGAAAGTGAAGAGGAACTAAAGAGCTTCTTGATGAGGGTGAAAGAGGAGAATGAAAAAAGCTGGCTTAAAGCTCACCATTCAGAAAACTAAGATCATGGCATCTGATCCTACCGCTTCATGGCAAGTAGAAGGGGAAAAAGTGGCAACAGTGACAGATTTGATTTTCTTAGGCTCCAAAATCACTGCAAACAGTGACTGCAGCCATGACACTAAAAGGTGTTTACTTGGAAGGAAAGCTTTGCTAACGAAGGTCCGTCTAGTCAAAGCTGTGGTTTTCCCAGTAGTCATGTATGGCTGTGAGAGTTGGACCATAAAGAAAGCTGAGCACCAAAAAATTGATAATTTTGAATTGTGGTGCTGGAGCAGACTCTTGAGAGTCCCTTGGACTGCATGGAGATCAAACTAGTCAATCCTAAAGAAAATCAATCCTGAATATTCACTGGAAGGACTGATGTAGAAGCTCCGATACTTTGGCCACTTGAAGCAAAAAGCCGACTCATTAGAAAAGATCCTGATGCTGAGAAAGATTGAAGGTAAAGTGAGAAAGGGGTGACAGAGGATGAGGTGGTTGAATAGCATCACCAACTCAATGGGCATGAATTTGAGCAAAGTCTGGGAGATAGTGAGGGACAGGGGAGCGTGGTGGGCTACAGTCAGTGAGGTCACAAAAAGTCGGACACAAATGAGCAACTGAACAACAACAGTGATCTTGATGTGTGTCGGCAGGATTATTCTGGGAGGAGGAGGTAGGGTGGCTTTGGACTAGAAGAGGTTAGAAGCCAGGAGGTTGTTTATTCTCTTGGAATGTCTCAGCAAGAAATGCCAGTGACCTGAAGTGTGGCAGGTGGTACCAGTGGAAATGGAGAGAGAAAGAACAAAAAGATGCTGTGATGAAGCTACTTGGTCATTAGCTGAAGTTGCTCAAAACCAAAATCAAGTTCAGTAGTAATAAATTTTATAGTGTGACTACCATTATAGTCACCTCGATATAAAAAGAAAAAGCTGTCGTATTTGATCTTCAAGAGAACCATAAATTTATTAGAGTTTCTCAGGCTGGAAATACTTTGATGTTACCAGATTGTTAATTTGACCTTGTGCTGCAAATCTTTAAGTTATCAAAGTCCTTAATTTTCTTGTCTTCTATAAATGACTAAAAAAGTGATTTGGGAATTAGAAATATTAAATTTAGATAAATGTAGTATGTCTTACTTTGGCTTTCCAGTGATCACATGATACAGTATATCGTAGTAAATGTATAGTCCAGTTTTCACATATATGGTAGCCTCTAGTTGTGGTTTTACTGTTAGAGTTTACCTGCTAGTTTGATCCCTTACAGTTTTTCTCTGAGGAATCTTAAACAGTTTTGAAAGCTTGACTCTTATTTCAAGTTAGTGTCGCTTTTAAAAAATATTTATATCAGTGTGTACTTTGTAAATTAATAATAGTCTATAAAGTAATTAGCCTCCAACTAATAAAAATAAATGGAAAAAAAAAAGTCCAGATAACACAGTAACAAATAAATTATCATTGTCATCAACACCCCCCCCCCCCTCAATTTCCCACACCCACCTCACAGCCTGGTACATACATCTTCTACAGAGTTACTACTTCATATTTTATCTGTTCAGTTACTCAGTAGTTTTCTACCTCTGGACGAGTGAGAGCAGAAACTCAGTCTGCTTGGTTAATTGCTGTATTCCTAACACATAGTAGGTGCTTAGTAAACAGTTAATTATTGAATGAATGAATACAGATATTCAGCTACAGTTTTGGAGAAAAATATGAGGTGAAGCCATAAAATATCTTCATTTCTTAGGAAACCAGTATTATTTAAATATCCAGTTTAACGGAATTTATTGTATACCTATCAGTAAAGCACCTTCAGCTATATAGGAAGGCTCTTGGTGTGTAACAATAGCTTTTTAATAAATAATAGTATTTATTAAAATCAGAGTCTCTATTAGTATGTTCAGCTTTGTTGGATTGTGTTCATAGTTATCATTATGCATCCATTATTAAATGTTAGAAGAGAATAATGCTTCATAGAGCTATGTAAGAGTCTTATTTTCCTGGTAAGATTTCATTTACCATTTATTATGTGTTACAGTCATCCAGGTGTTGACTTTATTTAGTAACAGTGATGGTTATCTGTGTATTTTTCTTTGCCTAGATATGGTACTGGACAACATGATTGCCTCTGGCCAGTTGGACGAGTCCATCAGAGAGAATGTCAGAGAAGCCCTTCTAAAAAGGCATCACCATCAGAATGAGAAGAGGTTCACCAGCCGGATCCCCCTAGTTCGATCTTTTGCAGACATAGGCAAGAAACATTCTGACCCTCACTTGCTTGAAAGGAACGGTGAGATAAGTTGTGGTGTCCAGTTTTTCTAACACTTTACTAACAGCATTCCAGCTTGTTACAGTTAGCATTTGGGAAAAGAAACTCATTTTTTCTAGATAATTACATAGGTCTTTTATCTTTTTGATTCTTTTTTCAAAAAATAATAGTATTTGTACATTTAAATATTTCATTTCTGAAATGTCTTTATAATGTGGCAGAATTATCTGTAGAAATTACTTAGATGAGAAAATTAATCATTTCCTCTGTTAAAATGGGACACTGAAGTGTTGGTAATATTTAAACAGTACTGTAGGCTTCCCTCATAGCTCAGTTGGTAAAGAATCTGCCTGCAATGTGGGAGACCTGGGTTCAATCCCTGGGTTGGGAAGATCCCCTGGAGAAGGGAAAGGCTACCCACTCCAGTATTCTAGCCTAGAGCATTCCATGGACTGTATAGTCCATGGGGTCGCAAAGAGTCAGACATGACTGAGCAACTTTCGCTTTCACTTTCTTTCAGACACTACACTGTATGTAACCCTGATTACTCTCCTCCTTGCTTTTTTGTTTCTGTTCAAGAATTCTTGTATGGTTGATATAAGAGCTGTAAATTGCTATCTATAAATTTAGTTTAATCTTTTGAAAATTCAGTCTTGTGTTTGGACCTTTAATATTGGATTTTTCCTAAGATTTTTTTTTTCTTCTCCTGAGTAGACTATACTTGCTGGGCATATTTTGGAGCTGGTTTGCTTTTAATTTTCCCAGCTTTTTATTGACATAATCTGTAACAGGTTTTTGTACTTGTTCCTGTTTTACGATGTCTTCGAGTCACGGAGAGTGGCACAGACCCCCGTCCACTCACTCACGGTTCAGCAGTGGGTCGTGGGGAGCTGGGGAGACTGTTTGGGTAGCTGCTCCCCTCTGCCCCTGTCTTAGAGCCGGCCTGCGGTCACTGCGGCTCTGCTTGGGTCTCAAAGATGTCTCTGATGACAGTGACTCTGGAAAACCCAGCTGCAGAGAACTGGGGTTGATCTGAGGGTCACTGCTGCGTCGAGCTGCTGCTGTTACCCAAGGCAGTGAGGGTTACGGTGAGGAGTCGGGGTGGGCCGCAGACCTTCCCGCTCATCTTTCTATCTCTGCGGTAAGAGTGTGGCTCTTACGTGCTGCAAGCACACTCACAGGTGGAGGACTTAGCACGTGTAAAGGTAACAGTACTCAGTCTCCTTCTGTGGCTCAGTCTAAGATAGTTAAGTCCTTTTTCTTCTGAATATTTGATCATTGAAACTCTTTTTAATATATTTAAAACTGCCTTTCTATATTCAAGGGACCTTAAGAATAAAAGAAATCTCTCACGGGCCTAAGTTGAGTTTGGAAGCAAGCCATCCGTGTCACCGCTTTTTTTCATCTTTCCATGTATTGCATATTTTCTAGTTCAGTAAAGTGAACTCATTTGCCTAGAGAGACCACATTAAATCTTTCTCCTCCATACATAGTGGTTCCTGATTATCCCCCAGTTGTCAGTTGGTTCCTTTTAATCATAAGACATTGGCTATTTTCTTGTAGATGCCATTTTAGCATGGGCATTCTTTTATTTTGGTGTATTACTATAGTTGTAATTTTAACAGTTTTTCTGCATCTAGCTTATTTTTTACCTAAATAGTGGTGGTTTATGAAATAATAGTTAATATGTGTAATATTTTAGGGATCTCTTGAGCATGTAGTTTTTATTACTTATATCAGTAGTCCCCCACCTTTTTGGCCCTAGCTAACTGGTTTCATGGAAGACAATTTTTCCATGGACCAGGGTTGGGGAGGTGGTTGAGGATGCTTCTGAGATGATTCAGGCATGTTACATTTATTGTGTATCTTATTTCTATTATTACTATATCAGCTCCACCTCAGATCATCAGGCATCAGATTCCAGAGGTTCAGGACCCCTGACCCAGATCAGTTGGGATTGTTACATTTCTCATGCTTTTCCTAAAAAAAAATATTGTTCCACTAAGCTACTCTTCATTAGAGTAACCTGGTGTTTGAACTATAAGTATACATGACCTTTTGAAATACTCTAGACTTCCTTATCATTGCTGTTGGTAAAAAAATACTTTATTCTTTGCTAGTTAAATTAAACATTGTATATATTTGTTTTAATTTATCTGCTGTATTAGATATGGAAACATATCTTAGGACATTTATTAATATCAGTTAGATAGTGAGCTCAAGAATATGTATCTTTTAAAATTGACATGTTTCTGTTTTGAAAAAAATTCACATGACTTGCCTTATGTTTTTAAATTTTACTTTGAGAGTTCTGTCAGTGGATGATGCCCTGTTGGCTTAATGTCATAAAGATTTGATACTTACTTTAAGTTAGGAGTCACTAGATACCATTAATGTGGGCTCTTCTTGTGAGAGAATATGTAGCAGTTTGGTCCAATGTAGATAAAATACACTAAATATAAGCAAGCTCTCAGTGCTGGTAAGTTTTGTTTTGGCTTCTGTTTCTTAGATTGTTTTTGTGTTATATTTTCATTTGCAGTTTATCATTTTTAAAGCAACAGCTTTGCATTGTTATTTTTTGTTTTTAAAGCCACACTGTTGGACATTCTCATTCCTAACAGAATATTGTCCCTCTCCATCTATCATTAACATTGATTTTCATTTTTTGTTTTGAGTTTCGGATGCACCTTCAGAGAACTAATTATAGTTTAAGCCATTTTTCAGTGGTTTTCTAATATTTAAAATTCAGATTGTCATACTAACCTTGACAGCATGAATTTGAAATTTTGGACCTTTTTTAAAGCTTGCGGTTTACAGTGTAGATTGATTTTTGTGTGTCTCTTTTGCCTTCTGCAATAAAACTTCATCACTTTTCATTTATTTGTTTTGCCTCAGGGGAAGGCCTCTCAGCCTCCCGCCACTCTTTGCGAACAGGTCTGTCTGCCTCAAACCTTTCCTTGAGAGGAGAATCACCTTTGTCTCTTCTTGTCAGTCATCTTCTTCCTTCTTCAAGAGCCGGGACCCCTGCGGGCTCGAGGTGCGCAAGCCCCGCGCCCACCCCTCAGAGCAGCCCTCCTTCCAGCCCTAGCCTCAGCCGCCTCCACGCCAGACCTTCCCGGCCGAGGCAGCCTCAGGCCCCAGAGCTCCTGGTGTCCGCTGCCAGTGCCGATATTCCCACAGTAGTAATCCATCCGCCCGAGGAAGACGTAGAAGCGCTGCAAGGCCAGGAGCAGAAGAGTGAGGAGAATGTTGACGTGACTGCAGGCAACTATCCAAAGTCCCCATGTGTGGCGCTTTCTGCCTCTGGACCCTTGCACTTGGAATGCCTCTCAGCACATGGCTTAATCAGCATTATGTAGATGATGCTTACCATTTATTTTGACTTCTGCATGTTTTTTTTTCTTTATAGTGTGTTATAGAGAAGGATAGAATTATTTTAAAATTTTAAGTTTTACAAAGATTTCAAAGGAGCCTACACATAATTTAAGCCCTTGCAAAATTTTTTACTGAGGTTTTACAGGTCAGTGCATTTGAATGGCTCAGACAAATGTAGACATTTTTACAGGTCATCTTTTAATTTGCCATGATTAAAAAAAAATGGTGGCTCTTCTTGTGCATTTCATTCCATCAAGTGAATGAACACATGCTTTACATAAAGTATAATGAGAAGCCTTTTATCTACTGTGTGGTGCTTTTGTGTAAGGGAGGCAGTGTGTTTTCACCTTCTTGCCAAAGGTAGAATGAATGTTCTTTTTCTCATCTTGTCTCTGAGAGGATTGAGGTTCACTGTTGACTGCCTGGAGTCATGATTATTCCGACTAGTTTTATAATTTGGAGTAGACTTCAGTTGTCTTTTATTTAATGCTGTATCTATCTTCCGTCCGAATTCACCTTGAAAGTTTTAGGAGTAGAGTTCCTATAGTTACAGATAGGATTTATTTCTACATGAATTAGAAAAATTATGTCTTAGTGGATAAAAGGTTTGTAACTCACTTAAGGGTTATTATATTTCTATTTGATGAGTTTATCTTATCACTGTTTGTACAATGAAAAAAATTAAGACTTAGAGATGTTAAGATTAGACCATAAATGACCAGACAAAGGGATTTTTTTTTTTTCAGACAAAGGAATTGAACCCAGAACTACCTACAACAAAATCTATAGTATAGAATTTCATTGTAAATTTTAATACTTTGTGGAAAAGATGTATTATAATGAGGTAACTAAACAAAAATGGGGAAAAGATATCTAGAAATAATTGCTCAGAAATAATGAACACTTTTACTTCATTAAAAAAGACTAACAAAATTGACTATTTTTCTTGAACAAAATTAACTTTGAAGTTACTTCCCCTTGCATTTGTTTTTACCTATATCTGTCAGTAATACTGACTGTTCCTTGTTTTACCAGCTTCAGTCTAATTAATGATAAGAGACTATAAGCTTTGTATGGGAAGAAAGGGGCATACAGGTTCCCAGTGACTTATTAGGTCATGTTAAGAGGATAAAAAGAGCAATTAACTGAAAATTGAGGAGCACAATTAAATTTTTCCTCCCTCTGCTGTTAAGGGTGCCATGGGATTTACTCGCCTTTTGGAAGAGAAGAAACTAGAGTGTAGGGAAGAGGATTTCTGAGGACAAGGGAGAGCTCATAATTGCTGTCTAAGATGGCATTGTAGAAGGAATGTAGCCACAGTGACAGGGACAGCTCTCCATTAGTCCCGGCTGCCCAGAGCACCTGGAGACCCTGCTGTCTTTTCCTGAAGTCTGGTCAAGAAGGTGGCCTCATCATTTCTGAGAGACCAGTGCCAGAGACTCTTTGTGTCATGAGGTCACGATTTGTGAACACCTGTAGGAAAGGAAAGCAGTGTTTGCCATCAGTTATTTTTTAGAGAATACTTAGGTAAAGGACATAACTCACTTTGAGTGTGTGACTGTCTTCTGACTCGGTGTTTCTTACCCTCGGCGCTACTGGCCTTTTGGGGGACAGTTCTGTGTGGTCGGGTGTTTTGTGCATTGTCAGCTATTGAGCAGCACCCTCGGCCTGCAGCCACGGCCTGCCAGCACATTCACAGCCTTCCATGGATGGGAACTACTGCTCTGGACACTTCTGCTGTCAGATCTGTAATGACAGGAAGCTTCGATGTCTGCTTAATTTTTCTAGGTAGATATGCTGTTTTGAGGAAAAAAAATGAAAGGGCAAAATACTAGATTTACCACGGTATGACTTAAATGCCAGGATTGATTTTATACATACTCATATTTACTTTTTCTTTTGCTTAAAGCAAGTAACTAAAGTCCTTCCAAGTTATCTGTGCTCATTATAGTTTTAATTTGGGGTAATTTACTCATTTAATTCTGAGCACTAGGAACTTACTGCAGGAGCAAGGACATTTCGTTTACCTTTTCAGGATATAGCTTTAACTTAGCTGGCATCAGGGAAGACTGATGGAGAAGGCGGTGGTGGGCAACTTTAAGTGTGCCTGGCCTGCCCGCCGTAACACGTTCAGGGTGAGCAGCCGAGCCCCTGGCTTCCTTGCGCCCTCTCTTCTGACTTTGTCAGTGTTGAGTTGCAGGTCGTTTCTTCTTCCCATTCCTGATGAGCCTTCTCCACATCCCATTCTTCTCCCCCAGATGTGCTGGCTAGGACTATTCTGAGAAACTGTGTCTGTTTTCTTTGGTTACACGTCTGCAGGTTGGATGCAGTTTGTAGTTAGCAGCGTGTGTGTGTTGATGGTCACTTGTAGTTGCTGCCAGGGCCTTAAATGATACTCTTCATATTCTTGTGTGGGAGTTGGTGGAATCCACTGAAAAATACTGCTTAACTTTTTCTTCTTACATTTGAGCATGTATTTTAATAGAGGAATGGATTCTATTATGGAAGTTTAGGGACAAAGGTCAAAGAGACTAAAATGAGTTCAGTTTAGGGAACAGTTTTTATTTCAGAATTGTTTACAATTTCTCGGGAGTGGGTATATGGCTAAGTGGACTGCATATACTTTCTTTACTGAGATTTTGGGTCACAGTGGCATCCTGGTGTAGGTGTTTAACAGAGAAGTGGTGTCATGAAGGTCTTCATTCACTGAATTTAAGCTGTAAACTCAAATGACTTAGTTTCAGGTTACTAGTTAGTATATGTTGTATTCTATAAAAACAAAAATGCATAGACTATATCTGATATGCTTAAAATTTTAAAATTTAATTGCCACTTTTTAAAGTTTATGGGTTCTAACCACAAACAATGTAGTGGTGAATTTCTGGGGGTCACTAGGTTGTTGTGAGTGGCAGAGTTAAAACTAGAAGTGAAGTCTGTTGCAGTTGTCTGGTGCATTTTCTCCTGTGATATTCAGTGTTTTGGGTAATATTAATCTATATTCTTGAACTAGAAAGCCTTGGGTGTTTTGAAAAAATTAGGTACATTTAATGGTAGAAATCTGTGTTTATGTACTCTAAAGTTTTTGTAACATTTGAACTTTTTGCGAATACATAGTAGTAATGATTAGTAATATGCTATTGGGTGATTTTAGGTTATTTTTGTGTGTGACTTGTTGCTGCTGAGTTTTGCTTGAACTGAGTATACCATGCATGAACATGTGTCTATCACTTGTAGTCCAGACGAGTTAACTTAATAGAGTGTATATCATTTCTAATCCAAACAAACAAATTTTATAAGTTTTTCTGTGTCTTAGAAGTTGAGTGAGTTACTTAAGGTCATACACATAGCTACAAAGTGGCAAAGAGTACTTATTTTAACATAGATCCGTTCCCTTATAAGTTCTGTATTCTTTGTATTTATATCATAAAAACATTGCTATTGTATTTCAGCATAGTACTTATGAATAATGACAGTAGACAGCACATGAATTTTACCCGAGAGAGGTGAAAATTCATGAGGAAACTAATTATGAAGGATTATGGCAAAACGAGTGTATGTTTCATTGATGTAGCTCTTGCATTTTCATTTAGGGTTTATCAGAAATTTTACATTGTTACTGATGTAAGTGTGCTAAGTGTAGTTAGGCATCTTTAAGCTCTGCAGTTCACATGTCTAAGGATACAGTGAAAGTGGATGTGCTAAGTATTTATAGTGGTGATCAGACCCAGGTCTTCCACCTTCTACTCACTTTTTTTCTTTTTGCAAAAGGCCACCATTTTTGTAAATGCCAATTATATTATTTTAAATGTTAACATGTATAGCTTCATTATTGCTTAAAATGTTATCCCACTCTTGCTGGTATTGTACTAACACTTGGCACTTTTTTTTTTTTTTTTTACCTAGCACATTTGCTTTCAGTAAACCCATCACTTTCAGGATATGAGCAAATTCAGGTTGCAAAGTGAATTTTCTTCTTACTACTTTGGAAATTGTTTGTTCTTAAATACAGGTATTTTGGCCTCTCCACAGTCTGCACCGGGAAACTTGGACAATAGTAAAAGTGGAGAAATTAAAGGTAATGGAAGTGGAGGAAGCAGAGAAAATAGTACTGTTGACTTCAGCAAGGTAATTTCTGTTATTAACTATACATTTTCATAATCATGCTTACTGAGACAATTGCTAGCAATGTGACTATATTAACAGTGATTATAGTAATTTTTAATAACCGGTGCTTGTAAACCTGATGTGATGCTTGTGATGTTAATTTAAGATCAGAAATTGTGAAAAAGGTAACAGTCTCATAGCACTTGAATAATGTTATATCTTACTAGTGTTAGAAATCCTGACAAGAGAATATGGGGATAATACAGTATTTTCGTCTATACCCACGCGTAGATATCATGAACTGCAGGCATTTGTTGTGGAGCTGCCGCTACTAGAAAGGTTAATTCTGGGAGTGATGTTACAGCAGTAACAATTCAGCCTCTTCTCGGCTGTAATGTGACCCCAGAATTACTGTCTTGGTGTCAGTGCTTTCTGGAATGTAACTGGGAAACATCGGTGCTTCCCCATGGATAGGTAAAGGTAAAGACGGGAATTGAAAAATAACTCACCTATCTCAACTGTGATTTTTAATTTTCATAGGTGAGTGTTAAATGTAAAAAAGAGCTTATTTCAAAAGAACAAAGCAGAAAACTGCAAGTTCAAATTACATTTGAATTTAAAGCATACTTTGAGTACTACCTCTGAATAATTGATTCTTGATATCCATTGTAATTTTTTTGATGGTGTTTGATGGTATTTACTATAGCATACAATGTCAGACTTCTAATTAAATGCCATTATTTCAAGTTAATTTCAATTTTTAAGCCTTTATGATGCGAAGTCTATGAATCACGTTTTGTAGAGAAGGCACTTAAATGATGATTTGCGTTATAGCCTTGCTGAGCTTCATGCTCTAAAGTTAAAAGCCTTGCATTTGGGGCATCGTACTGTTGTTCTGTTGTAAGTTGATCATATTTTTACTGGTGCTGCAGTTATTTCAGATGAGTGTCAGGTTTTCAGGATGGAGTCTGTGGACAGATTGCTGTGATTTCTGCCACAGATCTCCTCTAGACGGGGCAGGTGCCATTTGCTTTGTTCCCCTGACACAGCTGTGCTTTCTTTCACTTGGTCTATCTTGTGCACACCCGCTTATCCCCTGTCGGGCAGGAGTCTGCCTCCTGGCACTGTAGTTGTGGCACGCTGGGTGTGGGACTCAAGAGGCCCGCCGTAAGTGCTGGTTTTATGTTCCTAGAAGCCCTGCTAGTGGTTGTTCAGTGACTGTGTGAAGCTGCATACAATGAAGAAGTTGCCGTACTTTGAATTATGTCCATAACCTTTTCTTTGTAATTATACACAGACAACCTAATTCGATCATACAGCACTACCATGTATGTATACCAATTATGACTACTTTAGTTGTAAATGAAAATAAAAACAATGTTTCCCTCTTACTGAAAATACTGGGGAATGCCCATAGTTCATTAAAGTAAAAAAGGATTTATAAAATACATAAAATATAAAGGAGCGAATTCATGTCTAAGATTAAACAATAGATCATGACTAAATGAATATCTTTACAACTGTGTATAATTTCATGGACCATTGTTAGTTTGTGAACTATATTTTTGTCTTCAGTAGTTTTTTAATGAATAGTGCTATATATTCATTGAAACTTTTCTCTAGTTTGTTTGGCAATTTAGATCTCTGCAGTAGTGAAGATCATGACAGTAAACTAGTTGGGACTACTGTTTGGTAGCTGTGTTTTGCTTGCACTTTGTATTCGTCAACTTCATTCTTTGTACTTGTGAGAATTTTGGCACTTAAACATCCTTTAGATCACCAGTTTTGATTAGCGAATAGTAGTCTTAAAGCATCTTTTTCCTGTTTCCTTCTAGACTGATTAGTACCATGCACACTTTATTTTTAATTATTATTTATTTGTCAATAGGTTGATATGAATTTCATGAGAAAAATTCCTTCAGGAGCTGAGGCATCCAATGTTCTGGTGGGAGAGGTGGATTTTTTAGAAAGACCTATAATTGCATTTGTGAGACTGGCTCCCGCTGTTCTTCTCTCAGGGCTAACCGAAGTCCCCGTCCCTACAAGGTAAGGGAGGGTTATTTGCAGTTAACGTTCTTCCAGAATGTCCAAAATCTAGAGGAACATGTCGCTTTATGTGATGAAAGCTCCTTTTAATGGTTAATGGTGTCATTGCCCCAGTGCCTTGACTATTAGAGCATGAAAGATTTACCTTTCTGGAACTAAAAAAAAAGCATCCTTTAAAAAATACATTGCATTTATGTTTTTATAAGAAAAGTTCTGTTCATAGTATGTTCTGTGCAGGCACTGAAGTCAGAGAGGATGGAGTTGAATCCTTGCTCTGCTGCTTTTTGTGGGACGGTCAAGCCAGGCTTCTGCTTTACTTGTAAAATGAGGGTAACAGTACCTCAGGGTTGATTAAATGTAATAATGCCCCTGAATTAGGCAGAATGCTTTGTTCTGACCTGATCCAATCTTCTGTTCAATATACATTAAGAATAATTAGCAAGTTGTGTTATAAAGTGTGATCAGTTAGCTACTTATGAACTTAATTACAAATGAGAATAATTAAGAATATATTTTTATAGTAATAAATATGAAGAATTAATTGCAGCCTGTTTGAAATGTACATGCTAGTTTTTAATAAGCTTTCCTGAGTTGCATTAATGGTACAGTACTGAGATAAATGAGAAAGATAATTCATAGATTCACATTTAAATTCTTACAAAGCAGGAAGATGAATACTTCCAGTTTGGATAAGTATGAATATTAATATTTTACTGTATGTTAATAACAATATAACTAAGTAGGAAGTTAAATAATTTTTATTTGGGTTTCCCTAGTAGCTCAGTTTGTTAAAAAAAAAAAAAAAGCTGCCTGCAATGCAGGAGACCCCGGTTTGATTTCTGGGTCAGGAAGATCCTTTGGAGATGGGATAGGCAATAAGAGGTTGTTAAACAATAAGAGGCTTTTAAATAATAAGAGTTGTAAATAAAATGCTTTTACTTCCAAAAGAGTTCGTCCCTTATTTTCCCCTATAGTGTCTTTATCCAGACTGTAGTTTGAGGGACCATGAATTTCTTCTGAATACTCATCTATTTTCTTAAGCCAAAGTAAGTACTTAATTGGATTGGTATTCACTTGATTTACTAATTTACTTCTTTTCATCAGTACAGACCAGAAAAAGTTGTTTACTCAAAATTCAAAAGGATATAGAAGATGGGAAACACCATCTTTAATGTAAAACACTGATTCCTTAAGTACTTTTTACTCTAAGAAAGATGGAACTTAATTATGAATGCCGTTTTTAGTTTTGTGATTCATCTGAATAGAGTTGCCAACCTTTTTGCAGCCAATAAATAGGATGTGAGGATGAAAAGGAGGTCTGAGTAATGTTTCTGTGTTTACATTTGTATGATTTGCTTATGATTCTTAGACTTACGTCTGTTGTTCATGTTTAAATCTCTCTGTTTTAATGTTCCCTTAGGTTTTTGTTTCTGTTACTGGGGCCTGCAGGCAAGGCGCCACAGTATCACGAAATTGGAAGATCAATAGCCACCCTCATGACAGATGAGGTAAGGAACACACCCCTTGATGTGAAGCATACAATGCATGTTAAATTATAGACTCTCTTACCGTCTTTGGTGATTTTAAAGTGTATTTTGTGGGTCTTTCTCTTACAGTATTTTCCTCTGTGCTATCAGTAATATGCAGATTTGAATAAATCATCTCCTTGATTTAGATGTATCAATGACATGCCCGTTGGATATTTGTTTAAGCTCTTCGCTGTTGCCTTGATAGAGCCTGCCTAGCCCAGTCTCTGTGCTTTTTGAAGTTTGTGCGCAGTGACGGACCCCCTTTCTCTACTGCTTGCTTCGTCCGCGTCGCCGTCCTTTCTGCACCTTGGGTGTGCGGTGCTCACTGCCGCCTCCGGACGCTGAGCTCTGCCCTTGGCGGAGCGCTGTCTCCACCCCTCACCCCGCCCTGTACGTGCTCTGTCCCCCATCTCAGGCAGACTCGTCCTCAGTGTTTCCTCCTCTAAGACACCTTCCGCAGCCACCCTGTTCCCCCGCATCGGTTGCCCTTCCGTACCCTGCTTCATGTTTATAGGAGTTCTTGTTATCCCCGCGGTAGTGGATTCACGTGATTACCCCGAGTTCTGAGTGCAGGGACTCTGACTTACCCGTGTCGTGCCTGCCAGAACTCCCCTGGGGGCTCAGTGGTAAAGAATCCGCCTCCCAGTGCAGGAGACCTGGGCTCGTTCATCCCTGGTCCGGGGAGATCCCTCGTGCTGTGGAGCTGCTAAGCTAGACTCCGGACTGAGCCTGGACTCTAGAGCCGGGAGCTGTACCTGCTGAGCCCGTGTGCCCGGACCACTGAGGCCTGCACACCGCAGATGGGGAATAGCCCCTGCTTGGCACAGCTAGAGAAAAGCCTGTGCCGCAGTGAAGACCCAGCCCAGCCAAAAATAAAACACAGAAAAAGAGAAGAATGGTACCTACCAAACAGTAGGCACCCAGTCAATAGGAACGATCAAATTAATTAACTATTTTAAGTAAAGTTGTTAGCATACTCATGGTTATTCCTTTAGGATAAATGACATTAAAATGTTACATCCCAAGTAAAATTTTCTCTTTCTAAAAATTGTTGTGTATTAACACATCACTAATTTCTTTTGTTGTTTGGTTTTTACTGTTAATTTATCTGATAATACTAATAGTGCATTATTTTTTAAAGTTGTTATCGAAGGTGGGGTCAAGAGTTTAGGTAATTATCTTTATGTAGACTTTGTTATGATATCGAAAGTGGATTACTATGTATGGAATTTTCTTTCAACTTTAAAATCCTTTTACTCAATGTGTTCATTTTTCTTTAGATTTTTCATGATGTAGCTTATAAAGCAAAAGACAGAAATGACCTCTTATCTGGAATTGATGAATTTTTAGATCAAGTGACCGTCCTACCTCCAGGAGAGTGGGACCCTTCCATACGCATAGAGCCACCAAAGAGTGTTCCATCTCAGGTGAGGATCTGCACAATGCTTCTTTGAGTTCCCTTTTTTTTTTTAATTAAACTTTTCCAAGTAGTTTATACATTTTCAAAACTCAAAACTGTGTGAAGAACTGCACCCGGAGAAGTTGTCCCCCACCACGTCCTCTCTGCCATCCCACCCTGTCCCCCCCTCTTGCGGGTCGTCACTTGCTATTAGTTTTTTGTTATTCTTCCACTTTTTATTCAGTACAGGGAAATAGGAACGTGTAGTCTTGTTTTCTCCTCTTTCTTAGCAGACGTGAACATCCTGTATGTAGTGTTCTGCACCTCGCCGTTTTCATGTATTTCCTGCAGGTGTGATGATAAGAAATGGCAGAAGTAGTCCTCCTCCTCCTCCTCCTCACAGCTCTGTTGTATTCCAGCATGCACGCGCTGTAGTCTGTCCTATCCTGGTGCATCTTGTCTTCCGTTTTTAGCTGTTACAGACCACATCGTGGGGTTCGCCTGCCATCTTAGTCTTGTGCAGATGTGTCTGTAGGATAGATTCCCAGGAATAAGATTACTGGCCTACATGGGAGTTTACCTACAGTTTTAGCAAACGTTGCCAGAGTCTCCTCTTCTTGGGTTAACTGTTTTGGACTCATTTTGGTGATGCATGAGAATGCCTGTTTCCCTACAGCCTCACCAGCATGGTCTGTTGTCACACTTTTGGATATTTGTCAGTCTGATACGTTATCATTATCTTACTGTACTAGGCATTTTAATATGATTTTAATTTGTATTTCTGTAATTCATGAAGTTGAGTATTCCTGAATATTTTTTGTTCATCACCCTCCACCAGCTTTTTTTAAGCATTTAAATTATTCACTCATCCTTTTGTATTTACCATGACGTACTATGTAGAGAACGCATGCAGTTTATCTTTTTTCTAAATTGTAGTCTGTTTGTCCCAGTTTATTAAAAAGTTAAGCATTTTTCTGTTTGCTTGGTGATGTTGTCTTTATCATTTACTAAATTTCCATATTCATTCAGGTCTGTTTCTGGGATTTCTTTTCCATTGATTGGTCTAGGCATGGACCACTTACTTTAATTTCTGAAAGTTTTTGATATATTTTAATATCTGGTAGATCTGCATTCATTCGTGACCTCACTCTTGTTTTTCTGAATTTTCTTGGTCATCTTTGCATATTTATTTTCATATTAGTTTTAAAATCAGCTTTCTATTTACAGAAATAAAATGTGATTTTTCTAAAAAATTGTGATGGAAATTAAATTTCTAAATGAACTGAGGGAAAGTTGGAATCTTTTCAAGAACATGGTATATCTTTCCCCAGTTGTTTTCCTGACTGTTTTCAAGTCAGTTTTTGTGTCCTTAAGGAATATTATAAAATTCTCCTTATGTGCACCTTACACTCCTCTTGGTGAGTGTATTCGTAAGTATTTTATCTTTGTTTCTGTTATAAATGAGGTCTTTGTTCCATTATATTGTCTGTTGCTTTTATATATATGTATATATATGATGATTATTGGTCATTGTATATTTCTTTTGTATCCTGCTGCCTTCCTTAATTCTTTTATTGTGTATAGTCATGTGGTCTCCAATAAAAGATGATAATATTCATTTTCTAACTCCTAAGACCTTTAACATGTTTTCTCTTTATCTAATGGTATTGACTAAAATCTCTAATAGTTTTACATAGTAGTCAACTTTAAAGGGCATTTCTTAATTTTTTCATAGTTGTAGTCAAAGTCTTTATTGTTTCTCTCATTAAGTTACTGTCATTGATGCCAAAATACATATTTTATCATATTAAGAAAATACCCTGTTTTCTGTTTTATTGAATTTTTTAATATAAGTGAATGTTGAATTTTGTCAAAGGGCTTTTTAGCATCTCTGGAGATGATATATGAATTTTAGTTACCAGTTATTATGGTAAATCATATTAATAGTTTCTTTAATTTGAAGACACTCTTGCATTGTTGGAATAACCCAACTTAGGCTTTAAAGTGTCTATAGTCTTTTTCTAATGTTTTATTTAAGTTGCTTCCATCTCCATTTGTAAGCAGATTGGTCTATAGATTTTTGTGAAGTCTTTACATTTTGGTATCATCATTAAACTTGTTTCATAAAAACAGATTTGTAAGTTTTCCTTTTTCTGTGCTCTTTAAACTTCAAGTGGCTTGGAATACTTTGATTCTAAAAGTTTGGAAGATTTTTTAGCAGAATTTTCTGAGCTTGACTCTTGTATGGTAGACTTCAGCAGCTTGTTATTTCTTCTGTGGAAATTGGTTTGTGTAAATGTTCTCTTTTTTCTGGAGTCAGATTTGGTAAGTTATATTTTCCTAGAAAATTACCTATTTTCCTGTTTTTTGGTGTCAATTTTGGGAAATTGTTATAGTATAGTACCCATTTTATCAAGGTTTTTCATGTAGTTGCATAGGGTTTTGCTGTGTAGTCTCTCTCCCTCTCACTGTATATTTATATATAAGTAAAATTTGTGACTTTCCTTGTCATATCTTTGGTTGTATATTAGCTGATGATTTAATCATATTTTTCTAATAGAGCAACTTTCAATATTTATTTCAGTTCTCCTTTTTAAAAAAGTATATTGTGTTGTGTAACTCAGCTTCTGCATTTAGCTGTATTCCTTTCACTTTCCTGCAGGAAAGATTTTTTTCACATTTGGTGAATTAAATACTTAATACATTTATTTTTGTCCTTTCATTTTTCTTAATGTAAGAGCTGCTTTGTTTTCTTGAATGATGCTTTTTGCCATATCCCATCAATTGTGATACATAGTATTATCATTAGATGCGTTTTGTGGGAGTTCAGTAATTTTGTTTTCTCTTTCCCCTTTGAGCTGTGATATAAGTTAGTTTCAATCTTGACATTGTCAAATGGTAGTCTTACGACTATAGGCAAGTCGTGCTACTTTTTAAATACTGAGCATGTGACCCAGGGAGTTCACGGCTGTGGTTGATCTGGGGTCCCCCTGGGATGAACACCCCCAGCCCATGTTTTTCTTTCTCCCCACCGCTCTTCTTTCCTCTCTGTCTCCCTTCTCTCTCCCCCTGTTGCTCTATTCCCACTCCACCTCTCCTGCAACCCACTTTTTTTTTTGGTCCAGTAACCTCTGACCTTTGGAGTTAACAAAACTTGCTCCCTGAGGATGAGAGTATCTTTTATCATGAGAATAGTACTCTTGAATTTGTAATAAAACATAATAGGGAGTTGATTTTTATGAAAATTTATTTGATGACTCATGCTACTTACATCTTAAGGGAAGTATTTAATAAGAAAAACTGGAATTTCCTTTTTTTCTTCATGTAAAGTATAAAGTATATTTTTTCAATAGTGAACATGAATAAGGATTTAAAATTCTAGCTGAAGAGATGTATTATTGGATTTTTATATTCCTGTTGCTGAGTAGTAATTTGAAATGATGTGTGTCAGTGTTCTATAGTATATTTGATGTTAGATTATAAAATAGAAAAAGCCAGTATAAATTTGAAATATTAACAGAGACAAATTTTAGATTCTATTTCAAAGTGCAGTGTCTTTAAAGTGGAAGTTGATACTAGGAAGCATTTTTTTTCGAGGAGTACTGGTTAGACGTATAATCAGTGGGAGAGCTCATGTTCTCTTTAATGGAGATGCTATTTTGGCTTCCTTAAAACAGAATTCTGAAAGATGTGAGTGTGTTGTTTTTCTTCTTTTTTTTTTTTTTGTGAAATGCAGGAAAAGAGAAAGATTCCTGTATTTCCCAATGGATCTGCCCCCAGCTCGGGTGACACCCCGAAGGAGGCAGCGCACCACGCGGGGCCCGAGCTCCAGAGGACTGGACGGTGGGTACAGTCGCTGATTCCATGCGGGCATCTCTTGGGGGCTAGAAACTGATGTGATGGACAAAGCAGAAATATGCTTTTTCTTTGCAAGTGTTTGGAAACTAATTTTGTCTAGTATTTTTCCATATTTTAAAAAATATTTATTGTTTTCATAGGTATATAATGTTAAGGATAATTAATACGTATTTTTAAATAGCTTACTAGAATATATTGGATTCTGTATACTAGGATTTAATTTAAAACAAAAACATTATGTAGCATATGTTAAGAATATTGTAGTTCTGTAGTAGGTTAACTTAATTGGCTGTACAAAAGATTTCTTGAGGAAAGTGTGGCGTCCTATTGCCATTCTCATAGGCAGTCAGAACAGTGGGAAGCGAGGAATTGTAGCCATCGTGTTGTGTGTATGCAGAGATGTAAAACTCTTCCGTGAGCAGCGTATCATGAGATAATGTAAAACCAGGCAGACAAGCATATAATCTCTGGAAACCTAGTTAGAAAAATTGTTGCAGAAGTTAATTCTTGGAATAAAAAAATAGAAATATTGCCAGGTACAAACAGTGTCTTAGAATTTTTTGTAGAGATAGAAAAATATCATGGTATTGTCATAGTTGAGAAGCAAGCATGTGGATAGTGATACTGTTTGCCCATTGGTGCTCTCTATGAGCTAAAGATCTTGAATCTTAAATAGTAGTAGTCTCTGAATTATACTAGAGTAAGCCTGTGCCCCCATGCGAAAGGTGCTTGTTTGAGTTATTAGCATTGCTACTTCTTCAAACTGAGGTAGGGTTAGTCACTAAGAAGTACAAAGCCAGGCCCCTACTGATCATGTTACCTGCGAATCTCATATAAATTTTTGACTTGATGATAACAGTTTCATTAACTAGATTATCATTGGCACTATTTTTATTGCAAGTTGGCACCCTTTCCTTTATAGATTTTTCAGTCCCATTGCTGTCATATTATTTATAGGATAACTTATTCCAGCTGTCAGTGTACTTTTAGGTTTATTTCAGTATTAACTTTGGAAAAAGCTAGAATGGTAAAGTTTGAAACATCTAGAGCAAGAGTCCCCAACCCCGGCACTGGTCCACGGCCTGTGAGGAGCCAGGCCTCAGAGCTGGGGGGAGCGGTGGGTTTATAGCTGCTCCCCACACTCACATCCTCCCAGTCTGTGGGGAACTGTGTTTCATGAAACTGGCCCCTGGTGCCAGTAAGGGTGAGGAGTGCTGATCTAAAGCTTTTGAAAGCATGAGATTAACCTTTTTGATGTATTTTGAAAGCATAATATTAACTTTTTTGGGTGTATTTTTCTGCAGTAGGGATTTAAATGATTATACATTTTATAAGTCGCACAATCTTTTTGAGTTACTGGTTTGTCACCAGTATTTATTGAGTATCTTACTGCTCCCCAGGCAGTGTTCTAACCCTGGAGAGAGTAGCAGTGAGTAAGACAAGGTCCCCGCTCCTCACAGAGCTTGTTTTGTAGTGGAGTGCTTTCAGGTCAGGTGCATCCAAAAGTCTGACTGAAGAAACAGTGAAATGAGAAGGATGTGATGCACAAATACAGATTTAAATTTACTAATTAAAACATCTTTGTTTTATTAATATACAAACTGGTTTTACTACATACACAGTAAATTACATACACTGAAATAGTTTTTAGACTTTTTTCTAGACCAGAAATATTTATGTGTTTGGAGTATTAATTTTAGAAGTAAAATTATTTAATTCACTACTGAGTGAACCTAAGCACAGGTACTTACTAAATGGCGTTTGGGGACTTATGATTTATATTATAATTGCATTCCTGGTATTTCTCACACTTGCTTTTAAGATTTATAATGTAGATAATGATTAATAGCATTGCTTACACACATTTTCATAAATGGGTTGTTAGGTTTTATTTATTTTTATTGTACGTTTCCTTGCACATTTGTGTTTGATATTGCATTTACTTATATAAGTCTTTTGCCTGTAGTCTTTTCAGTATATAGTCCGTAAGATATAGATGTTTGTGTCTCTTTTAATTTAGTGAGATCTACCTTTCTGCTGTCAGTGGATTAGATTAAATGAGTGTGTCTTCTAAAATTTATACCATTATTTAAATAGGATATTAATTTTTGTTGACAAATGCTAGGCGCCAGCAGTTTTATGTAGCCCATAGTTTTAGTGTGAACAGCCAGAATCCTCTAGTGTACAGTTTGACGAGTTTCATCTCACCTATTTAGGCTTTTTGGTGGTTTGATACTTGACATCAAAAGGAAAGCACCTTTTTTCTTGAGTGACTTCAAGGATGCATTAAGTCTGCAGTGCCTGGCCTCGATTCTTTTCCTATACTGTGCCTGTATGTCTCCTGTAATCACTTTTGGAGGGCTGCTTGGAGAAGCTACAGAAGGCAGAATAGTGAGTACAAAGATTGGTAGTGGCCAGGCTCTTAGCTCCTCAGAGGCAAGTGTCTGTGTGCATTTGTCTCACTATTCCTACTTTTATTTGAAGAGTCTCCCCACAGCATGATTAACCCGTCCCAAAGCGGACTTCCCCCAAAGGTAATTGCTGTGGAAAACATGGGGAAGCCATTTGAACAGGAGAAGATGCACAGTTGAGGTAAAAAAAAGAAAAGTTTTTCATGGCTTGCTGGATGAATGGTTTTATCAATTGAGTAAAAGGCTTGTATTGTCCTTGTGGGGGGAGTGGGTGGGGGCTTCAGATGAACTGAACTCGTCCCGGTGGGTCGTGGGTGGGAGAGTTTATTGGGGGCGGAGGGTGGGCGCTCTGTGTCCTTCAGGGCATCATAGGACTAGTTAGAGCCACGTGGTTACCAGTAACTCATCTGCCCTGGCAGGTCCACCAGGCAGGCCATTGGGAAGAAGGGAGCACAATTGTGGACAATGATGGATTTTGAAGTGGTGTTTACTTTAATTTTGCTGTTACTAAACGTGTGAAAGTTGTCAAAGTGTTAACTGGAAAGTATAACTGAAAACTACATCTGTGTATCGACATGACTAGAATGAAAGCTTTTATGTTTTGTTCTGGGTAATACCATACTGGGGCTGTGGTTACAGAGCCGCATCTGGTGCTTCCTGAAATTGAGAAAGTGTTTTTTGTTGCTGTTTATATACATTTTAATGGCATTTAAGTGAGACAGTTTGTGATTCCTAAGTGTATTTTGTTTAATGATATTTACTCTTTGGAGAAAGTTTATTTTTTATAGATCTTAAGGTTTTTAAAAACCAACCAAACCTAAAGTAGTAATAATTGCTTAATTAAAATATTTCACAAGCTGAACATGAGGTAAACCTGACAACTGTAATTTCCTTTCAACTCAGTTTATTTTCGGTTATTTAGATTCATTTATGTTACTCTTTTATGTTATTATATCAGAGGTATATATTTTTAGTAAGCTGCTTAAAGCAGCTGTCACAAGCTGTGTGTGTATCTCTGCTGGTCCCCAAGGAGGTGTGTCTTGTCTGTTACCGTCATGGAAGTTCTGCTGCTTCTTCTCGGACTGTCACTCACTGCCTCCCCATCTCATCCTGCTCTTAGTACCCTGTGTGTGTGCTAGCGCTTTAGACGTTGGAGGAGTACAGGCACGGGTGAGACACGGACGTGTGTCTTCTCTCCTTGGGGCCCTAACCGAGAAGATGAGACAGTGTATGTGCAGTTGCTATGTCATGCTGTGCTGGGCGGCACACAAGTGAGATGAAGGGAGAGCTGTAGGAGCTATAATCACAGAAGCAGAGAAGTCAGAAGGGTTATGGAGGGACATAGGCTGTGTTTATTTTCAGGTGCTTTATTGGAACGTCAGGTAAAAGTGGAGACATTAGGAAGTGTAGATCCAGAGTTTCCAGAGTGGGAAGCTGAGACAGATGAGGTTAGCACTTTAAAGGGAGAGGAGAAGGGGGAAGTTATCCCCATCGGTGGATGGGAAGAGGAGGGGAGTGAGGAGGAAGTGGCCCAGCAGATTAGACAAGGGCACAGCAGAGCTTTGAGCGAGAGATCAGGACGGTTTAACTTTGCAGAAACCAAATCAGAGGTCGAGAAGGAGGCGACTTGAGCAGGGACTGCCCCGCGCCCTGCACTGGGGGGTGAGGGGGTGACAAGGGGAGGCTTCCGCTGGGTGATGACTTGGAGACTGAATGTGGGTTGGGGGAGGCAGCACAGTGGGGCTGTGATTTCTTCAGGGAAAGATGGGTTTCACTTTGGCAAAGAACATAGAAGTGGCTTAAAACTTGGGGAAAAAATGGATCTGGGTAGAGGAACTAGTGAATGTGGCAGTGAGGGGAACAGTAAGGAAGGTCTCCACCAGGCAGAGTCTGCTTTTTCCACACAGCACTTGGGGGGGAGTTCATTCTGTGCCCGTCAGCATCTCCACACCCTCTACCCCTTACCAACCGCCTCCCCACCCCTACCACCGCCATTAGCATTTCTTTATTTGCCATCTCCTTGTTTCTGTTTCTCTGCTTTCTGTTTCTCGATGACGTTTAGACATTTTTTCCCTTTGATTTGAGCTCTGAATTCATTCCTAAATATACAGACTGTAATTGAACCAAGGATTTTATAACAGCTTAGCAAGCAGTGTCTTCCAGGACAGTCTTTTTTGTCTGTGGGCAAGAAAACATGTTTATCTCGTACAGTTCATACATTGTTAACGTGAACGCTTCCTCATTTTGCCAAAAGTGAAGTCTGTATGTGGGTTTGACCCTGTTTTTATACTAAGAGTTGACTGTCTCATTTACGACCTAGCTGTCTCTGCTGTGAGTGACTCTGACACGCTGTTAGCACTGACGTTGAGAGCGCCCCGTATGCCAGACAGTGCTCCTGCTGGTGTTTGCAGAGACACTGCTTCATTAAACTCTCCTGGCTCTCATCACCCACATGCAAAGGCGAGGAAAGTTGGGCTGGATGAGTTGGAGACGTGGCCGCGGTTCAGCAGCTCACAGCTCACAGGAGGTGGGCTGCTTCCTCCGATCTGGTCCCCTGGAGCCCTGATCTCTGCCCGCTGCTTGCTGCCTCCAGGCCCAGGAGGACTGTCTCTCACAAGCGCCTTCTCTTTGCTTTACTGATGCTAGGCTTTCCCTTTCCTGGTCGTGTATTCCCGTTGACCTTGATGTTTGTGAATGGAAACTGTTTTCTTTCTGCCCCCACCTCCCTATCTAGTGGCAGAATCTATACACCTTCCCAACTGATCCCCTAGTCAGTTAGGGTGTGACATTGGTGGTGAAATAAAACTGGCCTACTAGCTTTCAAGATTTTTCTGAGTCTTTCATTTTATCATTTTAACCCAACTTTAGTGGGTTTTCCTTTTCTATGGTTTCCAGGAGATTTTTCATTTATTTGTGTTAAGCGTTTCATTTTTTATATTTATTGGTTAAGCCAGTCATATTAGAATAATTTCTTCAAAATGTGTGGGGAACTGTCTTTGGGAATCAAGTTGAGAATGATAGGACCACGTGATAATGTCTTGTTCATCTATTTGAAGAAGTAGATTTTTTTTGTGTTGATACCATATCAAACACTTCAAATACTTTTTATTTTCTTAAATGAACTGTTTTGGACATGCCACAGTATTGAAAACAATATATGCATCTTTGTCCTCACCACAGGCTTCAGAAGTAAAGCATGTTATGTAGAGGGGTTGAAGCCTCTTGTCTCGGTCTTCCATGTACCCCACTCTCCCTGCCTCCCACAGTGTTGTTTTAAATTAATGTTGATTGCAAAAGTTCACCTTCAGTATGTGAAAGCAAAACAATTTTCTAGTGTATTTAAAATATGTTTGTGATTTTCTTTATTTAAATGTTAAGTTTGAGATTTAAAGTTGCATTTACTATATTTTTTTAAACCACTTGATTAATGTTTTTATTTTTCAGATGTCTTACATGTACTACAGTAGGTTAGAGATGTGTTCATGATGTATTACTTTTATTCGTTTCTTCTTTCCTTAAACAGAGTGCAATAGAGTCTCTTTTTGGAGCATCATTAACTGGGATTGCCTACTCGTTGTTTGCTGGGCAACCTCTCACAATATTGGGGAGCACAGGTCCAGTTTTAGTGTTTGAAAAAATTTTATTTAAATTCTGCAGGTATGTAATAGCTATCCACTTTTCACATGTGTTTATGTAAGTGTATAGTTATATATTATTGTATTAAATTAAAAGTTCTTTGTGTATTTATTAATAGCTGAAAAAGAGGATCTGATCAGTATATATATATATGTTTTTTCAATGCTTTGGGGCCACTGTGTGGCAAACCCTCCTCTGGCTCCTGCTGTCACCCCAGTCCCCTTGAGTATAAAGTCCATGGATTTGAGTTCTGATAAGCATGTCACTTGAGGGACAGTAAAAATCCTTTGTGTTACGAGATTTCAGCCTAGTCAGAAGGTGTTAAATCTGAATTAGGTACTGAACAGTATGCTGGTCTTGTTAGAAGTTTAGAAAGTGGTGAGTCTAGAAGGCTGGTGCTGGCTCTGCCAGGCAGTGGGCGGGGGTTGTTCACGCGCAGGGTCAGTGCAGGCCGCTGGGCCGTGGCCTCGGAACTTGACCCAGCAGTCCTGTCCCTTTAGTGAGAGCATTGCAGCTGGATGTTTAGCCTGAAACAACTTGGTGCTGTTACAGGTTTGACTCATCTAGTTCCTCTTGTTCTGATTCCTTCTTCCCTGAACAACCTGATTCTGATCTGGCATGATACACACATAAATCGAGAATGTAGTGGCCTGACCTCTTTTAGGCTCACTTGTTTGACCCTGAGTTGGAAAATGAGTCACTGTGGGGTGACGCTGGTGGTGGCGGAGCCAGCGGTGGTGGAGGTGTGGCGGCGGGGAGGGGTGTGACGGCGGGGCGGGGGTGTGACGGCGGGGAGGGGGTGTGACGGCGGGGAGGGGGTGTGACGGCGGGGAGGGGGTGTGGCGGCGGGGCGGGGGTGTGACGGCGGGGCGGGGGTGTGACGGCGGGGAGGGGGTGTGGCGGCGGGGCGGGGGTGTGACGGCGGGGTCGGGGGTGTGACGGCGGGGAGGGGGTGTGGCGGCGGGGCGGGGGTGTGACGGCGGGGAGGGGGTGTGGCGGCGGGGAGGGGGTGTGGCGGGGGGTCGGGGGTGTGACGGCGGGGAGGGGGTGTGGCGGCGGGGCGGGGGTGTGACGGCGGGGCGGGGGTGTGACGGCGGGGAGGGGGTGTGGCGGCGGGGCGGGGGTGTGACGGCGGGGTCGGGGGTGTGACGGCGGGGAGGGGGTGTGGCGGCGGGGCGGGGGTGTGACGGCGGGGCGGGGGTGTGACGGCGGGGCGGGGGTGTGGCGGGGGGTCGGGGGTGTGGCGGCGGGGAGGGGGTGTGACGGCGGGGAGGGGGTGTGACGGCGGGGAGGGGGTGTGGCGGGGGGTCGGGGGTGTGACGGCGGGGAGGGGGTGTGGCGGGGGGTCGGGGGTGTGACGGCGGGGAGGGGGTGTGACGGCGGGGAGGGGGTGTGGCGGCGGGGAGGGGGTGTGACGGCGGGTCGGGGGTGTGACGGCGGGTCGGGGGTGTGACGGCGGGTCGGGGGTGTGACGGCGGGTCGGGGGTGTGGCGGGGGATCGGGGGTGTGACGGCGGGGAGGGGGTGTGACGGCGGGTCGGGGGTGTGGCGGCGGGTCGGGGGTGTGGCGGCGGGGTCGGGGGTGTGACGGCGGGGTCGGGGGTGTGACGGCGGGGTCGGGGGTGTGACGGCGGGGTCGGGGGTGTGACGGCGGGTCGGGGGTGTGGCGGCGGGTCGGGGGTGTGGCGGCGGGTCGGGGGTGTGGCGGCGGGGTCGGGGGTGTGGCGGCGGGGTCGGGGGTGTGACGGCGGGGAGGGGGTGTGACGGCGGGGAGGGGGTGTGGCGGCGGGGAGGGGGTGTGGCGGCGGGGAGGGGGTGTGGCGGCGGGGAGGGGGTGTGGCGGCGGGGAGGGGGTGTGACGGCGGGGGAGGGGGTGTGACGGCGGGGAGGGGGTGTGACGGCGGGGAGGGGGTGTGGCGGCGGGGAGGGGGTGTGACGGCGGGCCGGGGGTGTGGCGGCGGGCCGGGGGTGTGGCGGCGGGGGAGGGGGTGTGGCGGCGGGGGAGGGGGTGTGACGGCGGGGAGGGGGTGTGACGGCGGGGAGGGGGTGTGACGGCGGGGAGGGGGTGTGACGGGGGGGCGGGGGTGTGACGGCGGGGAGGGGGTGTGACGGGGGGTCGGGGGTGTGACGGCGGGTCGGGGGTGTGGCGGCGGGGAGGGGGTGTGGCGGCGGGTCGGGGGTGTGGCGGGGGATCGGGGGTGTGACGGCGGGGAGGGGGTGTGGCGGCGGGGCGGGGGTGTGACGGCGGGGAGGGGGTGTGACGGGGGGTCGGGGGTGTGACGGCGGGGGCGGGGGTGTGACGGGGGGGCGGGGGTGTGACGGCGGGGAGGGGGTGTGACGGGGGGTCGGGGGTGTGACGGCGGGTCGGGGGTGTGGCGGGGGATCGGGGGTGTGGCGGCGGGTCGGGGGTGTGACGGCGGGTCGGGGGTGTGGCGGCGGGGAGGGGGTGTGGCGGCGGGTCGGGGGTGTGGCGGGGGATCGGGGGTGTGACGGCGGGGAGGGGGTGTGACGGCGGGGAGGGGGTGTGACGGCGGGGAGGGGGTGTGACGGGGGGGCGGGGGTGTGACGGCGGGGAGGGGGTGTGACGGGGGGTCGGGGGTGTGACGGCGGGTCGGGGGTGTGGCGGCGGGGAGGGGGTGTGGCGGCGGGTCGGGGGTGTGGCGGGGGATCGGGGGTGTGACGGCGGGGAGGGGGTGTGACGGCGGGGAGGGGGTGTGACGGGGGGGCGGGGGTGTGACGGCGGGGAGGGGGTGTGACGGGGGGTCGGGGGTGTGACGGCGGGTCGGGGGTGTGGCGGCGGGTCGGGGGTGTGGCGGCGGGTCGGGGGTGTGGCGGGGGATCGGGGGTGTGACGGCGGGGAGGGGGTGTGGCGGCGGGGCGGGGGTGTGACGGCGGGGAGGGGGTGTGACGGGGGGTCGGGGGTGTGACGGCGGGGGCGGGGGTGTGACGGCGGGGCGGGGGTGTGACGGCGGGGAGGGGGTGTGACGGGGGATCGGGGGTGTGGCGGCGGGGAGGGGGTGTGGCGGGGGGTCGGGGGTGTGACGGCGGGGAGGGGGTGTGGCGGCGGGGCGGGGGTGTGACGGCGGGGAGGGGGTGTGACGGGGGATCGGGGGTGTGGCGGCGGGTCGGGGGTGTGGCGGCGGGTCGGGGGTGTGGCGGCGGGTCGGGGGTGTGGCGGGGGATCGGGGGTGTGACGGCGGGGAGGGGGTGTGGCGGGGGGTCGGGGGTGTGACGGCGGGGAGGGGGTGTGGCGGGGGGTCGGGGGTGTGACGGCGGGGAGGGGGTGTGGCGGCGGGGAGGGGGTGTGACGGCGGGGAGGGGGTGTGACGGCGGGGAGGGGGTGTGGCGGCGGGGAGGGGGTGTGGCGGCGGGTCGGGGGTGTGACGGGGGGTCGGGGGTGTGGCGGCGGGGAGGGGGTGTGACGGCGGGGAGGGGGTGTGACGGCGGGGAGGGGGTGTGACGGGGGGTCGGGGGTGTGACGGCGGGGGCGGGGGTGTGACGGCGGGGCGGGGGTGTGACGGCGGGGAGGGGGTGTGACGGGGGGGCGGGGGTGTGACGGCGGGGAGGGGGTGTGACGGGGGGTCGGGGGTGTGACGGCGGGTCGGGGGTGTGGCGGGGGATCGGGGGTGTGGCGGCGGGTCGGGGGTGTGGCGGCGGGGCGGGGGTGTGACGGCGGGTCGGGGGTGTGGCGGGGGATCGGGGGTGTGACGGCGGGGAGGGGGTGTGGCGGGGGGTCGGGGGTGTGACGGCGGGGAGGGGGTGTGGCGGGGGGTCGGGGGTGTGACGGCGGGGAGGGGGTGTGACGGCGGGGAGGGGGTGTGACGGCGGGGAGGGGGTGTGGCGGCGGGGAGGGGGTGTGGCGGCGGGTCGGGGGTGTGACGGGGGGTCGGCGGTGTGGCGGCGGGGAGGGGGTGTGACGGCGGGGAGGGGGTGTGACGGGGGGTCGGGGGTGTGGCGGCGGGTCGGGGGTGTGGCGGGGGGTCGGGGGTGTGGCGGCGGGGAGGGCGTGTGGCGGCGGGGTCGGGGGTGTGGCGGCGGGGTCGGGGGTGTGGCGGCGGGGTCGGGGGTGTGACGGCGGGGTCGGGGGTGTGACGGCGGGGGAGGGGGTGTGACGGCGGGGGAGGGGGTGTGACGGCGGGGGAGGGGGTGTGACGTGGGCCCGGGGTGTGACGGCGGGGGCGGGGGTGTGACGGCGGGGGAGGGGGTGTGACGGCGGGTCGGGGGTGTGATGGGGGGTCGGGGGTGTGACGGCGGGGCGGGGGTGTGGCCGCTGTGTCACCCTGAGCCCTGGGGCGCAGAGAGCAGCACACATCCAGGTGTCCTGGAGGCTGGTGTCTGTCGCCTAAGCCTCATAACTGATTTCTAAAGTGAGGTCTTTGTTTTTAAGTGTATATTGCGTGGTAGGTTTACACTGGAAAACTTTTGTATAAGTAAAATGTAACTGTTAAGTCTAACAACAAGCTAGTCTTCAGTTGAAGCAAAAGAAAGAAAAACACATAGAGCTTTCTCTAGTCATTATTTTGTTATTCTGTGATATGCTCTCTTTGAGAAATCTCATGTTTTTATACTGTTCTTACTGCTTATTGTGGAAATTTTAAGTACCAGTACTGTTTAGCGTGTATATGTTGATCGTGTCCACGTTTATTTTTTTTTCCAAACAGAGATTACCACCTTTCCTATCTGTCTCTGAGAACCAGTATTGGTCTGTGGACCTCTTTCTTGTGCATTGTTTTGGTTGCAACAGATGCAAGCAGCCTGGTGTGCTACATCACGCGGTTCACCGAGGAGGCTTTTGCAGCTCTCATCTGCATCATATTCATCTACGAGGCTTTGGAGAAGCTTTTCCATTTAGGAGAAACATATGCATTTAATATGCACAACAATTTGGAGGAACTGACCAGCTACTCGTAAGTGTTTCTATTTCCCTTAATATTAAAATGTATTTTTGCCGACGTTTAAGAGCAAAAGAAAACAAATTTTTTTTTTTTTTTTTTTGCAACGTGATGCTCGGTGTATATCAAGCTATAACTACCCAACTGGCAATACAGAGGTTGACTTGTTTGTTACAGGTGAGATCTTACCAAAGCACTCAGTGGACATAAATGTGACTGAACAAATTCAGTCACTGTTATTCCATGAAACAATTTGTCCAAGTGTGTATGTTTTTGGTTTCATGTTTAAATTGGATTGGCCAATTTAAGTTCAGTTGTTTGGCAACTGCCCACCATATATTTAAATATTGTTCATGTTGTGCATTTTCATTAATTTTTGTGGATGTTATTTTAAAATATAATTTCAGTGTACTGTTGTATGCTGTTTAGCGGATTATTTTCTTTGTGATAAAGCTTGAAAGGAAAATATTTTAAGACTCAGAAATAAAATGGGGTTTGAGAAGTAATTATAATAGTTACAAAGGGTTGGCAGACATTTAAACGTCACGAAGGTGATTAAAATGACACGTTCTGAGGTGGGTGCCTATATTTGCTGTCCTGTGCACAGCTGATGTGAGCTCGAGCCTGCATTTGGTGAACTTTCACGGAGGAACCAGGTGACCAAAACCTTCCTCCTGGCCCCTCCCCGTGCCCCCGCGTCACACTGCTCCTCCCCCGCTGTCCTCCACACTCCCGGCTTTGATGGACAGGGGACGGAGGAGCCTGCAGCTTCCTGTAAGATATTGACCTGCTTGAAAATATTAGCGACACTCTGATCCCAAGTCTGTTTTGCGTCACCTTTGTTCTCAAACTAGGTATTTTTTTACTTAATTCTCTGTCTTCTCGCTTTCCCTGTTACTCTGATCTTTAAGAAGCGTGAGCATGATTTTCACAGCTCGTGACAGCGGCTAGAGCAGTTTCTGGTGTGCAAATCCTTTGCTCAGCTGACATTTTGTGGCAGACACTGTGTTGAGTGTTGCTTAATATTCATGTCGTTGTGAGTCATGCGTGTCATAGCCCCTTTTGTGTATGAAGAACCCGAGGCTCTTTAAGGTTAGAACTTGACTTGGGTCAAATAGCTAGCAAATGACAGGGCCTCAGTGAATCCGAAGTCCAGCCTCCCACCTGTTCTCAAACAGCTCATGGTCCAGTTGAGAATATTTTTGTTTGTTCTTTTCATTTTTTTAAATCCATAGTTAGAGATTTGTTTTCTCATGTGTGTGTTTCTGGCTTTTTCAGGCAGGTCAGATAGTTCTGGGTACGAACTGAATACTGATTAGTTTAACTCTCCTAGTGCTGTCCTGAAAAATGGTGTTTTACCCATTACTGTAAGGATGACTCTTAAGATACAGAAAGGAATTGCTAGAATTCCTGGAATTAACAAGAGCAGACACTGGACTGGTTCTCAGCGCCTGATGTGTGTGTGGACAGTGGGGCGGCGGCAGCTCCATGGAGGTTAAGTGATGAGATTGAATGGAGGCTGACCATGTTAAAGGTGGTGTCTTCCCAAATTTTTAAAGAAAATAGTTCTGCCCCAAGGGATGTGTCCAACTAGTTCCATTAAGTAAGCATTTTCTTTGTTTTATTTACATAAGCCAAACTTCATTCCATTCCATTGTTTCTGAAGTGTTTTCACTTTTTTTCCCCATGCATTATAACATGGAATAAAGTTAAGAACTACTCCACTGTGTGACTGATTTAATACGATATAAACACGAAGTTCAGAATCCTTAAAACTGTATCCCATTCTGATTTCTCAGATGTGTGTGTGTTGAGCCTTCTAACCCTGGCAATGAAACTCTGAAGATGTGGGAGGAACAGAATGTGACAGCCCGCGACATTCCCTGGGGGAACCTCACTGTGTCTGTGAGTATAAATGAAGCAAAGGCTGGTGCAAACAATTAACCTCGTTCTTGAGCTTTTTCTGAGTAAAACGAAGTGAAAGTCACTCAGTTGTGTCCAACTCTTTGCGACCCCATGGACTATACAGGCCAGAATACTGGAGTGGGTAGCCATTCTCTTCTCCAGGGAATCTTGCGAACCCAGGGATCGAACCCAGGTCTCCCACACTGCAGGCAGAGTCTTTTTACCAGCCAAGCCACCAGGGAAGCCCAAGAATACTGGAGTGGGTAGCCTGTCCGTTCTCTACTGGATTTTCCCGGCCCAGGAATTGAACTGAGGTCTCTTGCGTTGCAGGTGGATTCTTTACCAGCTGAGCTACATGGGAAGCCCCTTTCTGAGTAAACCTGTGTTTTCTTCTTTATTGATGGATATCGTTTTCAGAATATAGTGTTGTGTTGTCTAACCAAATAGGAATTACCACATTTTTTTTTATCATGTCCTGAAATGTAAAAGCTGGAAAAAACTGAAACTGAGATCAAGGGAAGAGAGGTCAAGAGGGACTATATTTGGCTTCCAGAACACTGAAAAAAAAGTGAAAGTGTAGTCGCTCAATTGTATTGACTACTGTAGCCTTCCATGTCTCTCTGTCCATGGAATTCTCCAGGCAAGACACTGGAGTGGGTAGCCATTCCTTTCTCCAGGGGACCTTCCTGACCCAGGGATCGAACGTGGGTCTCCTCTATCGCAGGCAGATTCTTTAACATCTGAAGCATCAGGGAAGCCCTCCAAGATATTATTTATTAGAAAGTTATGAATATGCTTTCGGGTTTCTAGATCCTCTTGGATCCATACGCTCATCAGCCTGTGGTTGCTGGTTGCAGGTCCCAAAGTTAACAGTTCAGCTGCTCGTACCCACCTGTCCTGCCTTCTGTTGTTCAGCCTCTCTGGGACCCGCCTGTTCTGATCAGGGGTGCTCAGACTGAACCTGTTTACCTGGTGGAGACTAGTCTGACTTGAGCACTGAGAGAAAGAAAAGGAAAAAAAGAGTAGAAATGTGTAATGAGCACCTGCTGGGTACTGAAGACTGTTACACACATGTTTTTGTATTTTGTTGGGAAATATTGTCCTAGCTCTAGAGTAGCTGTTTTGGTCACTTCCCAGGTTGGGATTTAGAAATAAAGGTGTCCAGTGACGCTAGCAGTATCAGTGAAAACCCACCATCCCCTGAGCTGCTCTGGTGCTTTTTATATCATGTAAGCATTAGTAGGTCATCCCTTTCTCTCTTAGGGTGATAGTTAGCTCCTGAATATAGAGTTGGAGGGATTTCATCTGCAGTGTTATCCCGCTGATCATTTACATCTGTGCTGTGCAGTGCAGTAGTCACGGGCCACATGTGTCTGTATTTAACCGCACATTAAATAAAATTAAAAGTTGAGTTTCTTGGCTGCACTCGACGTGCTCATGTCATGTGACTGGCTGCTGGCCAAGTGCATGGGCAGTATAGACTTACGACACCTTATCCACACGGATGGTTCTGGGACAGTGTGGAGACAAAGCACTGTGTCCATAAGTCACCAGCCTAGAACAGCACTGTACTGCTATATATTGAAAAAGGAACTGCTGTTCCGAAAGAAGTAGAGTTAATGGAGGTGTTCAAATGAAAGTGATTTGTTAAAAAAAAAAATGAAGAACCCTTCATGTTGAACAGGATGTCCTAATATTTCAGATTGCTTCTACGTGTGGTCTGTTCAGTGTGTTTCTTGATCCCTGATGTTAAGTTAGGACCATGTTAAGTTTCTTTGTATGGCTGTAGCTTTCATTTCTACGATCCATGTTGTAAACTGTAGGATCACTAATGTTAGCACATAGAAATTGAGAATAACGGATTCTCAATGTGGCTCTTGAGAATCCATTGTTAATGGATTCTCCTTTGGCTGTTTTTCTTTCAGGAAACCTGATTTATGCTTTGAAAATGAATCTCATTAGAATATAAGTAAGGAGAAAAGGACTTCAGTTGTTTTTGTTAATTTCTGGTTGTCTTTCAGTTATTCTTTCCCCTCAAAAGGAAAATCAAGTCAATATATTTCTATAATTGTGCTATATTATTGATTACATTATTGATTTTATTAAAGGAAATATTTCGGTGGTTCACTTTACTGTTTTAATCTCATCTTTAGAAAAGTCAGAAAAAAAGTCAAAAAAGCCAAACACAGTTTTTACTATTGAGTTGAATTTAGTACTATAGCCATCTCTTATTCAGCATTGTAAAGGCAGAGTAGTAATTTTCTGACTTTTGATTTTATTTTAAGCAACTTGTTCAAAAGTAATGGAAAGATAGTAAAATTGTTGACCAAAGAGGCAAACAAAATATCTGGGAATTAATACTCAATATATAAACCTTTCACTAAAGGAAATAAAGAGTTTAAAGAAGGGAGTGTATGATGTAGTAACTTGACAAGATACATCATTTCCTTTCAGTGATTTCTAAGATGCACAGATTTGTCAAACCATTACCTCTCTGAACTCAAAATGTGTTTTAAAACTGATTGTGTTTTAACGTTGTCTTGATGTTGTGTTTTTCTAAGTGAAACAGAATAATGGCGTGTCTTTTGATAAGTAGCATCTTAGAGTCAGAGAAGTTGGGTAATTTATTGGATATCTGAGAATCCCCTTTACCCCTTCCTTTTCTGTTTTTCACCCCTTTTTTCAGGAATGTAAAATCTACCATGGTACATTTGTAGGATCAGCTTGTAGTCTCCATGGACCTTATATTCCAGATGTGCTCTTTTGGTCTGTCATCTTATTTTTCACAACATTTTTTCTGTCTTCATTCCTCAAGCAATTTAAGACCAAGCGCTATTTTCCTACCAAGGTAATTGGGGTTTAATTTTGGAGTTCTTGTAATTCTCATGTTTTTAAACAGTAAGATATTGTTTGAGGTTAGTAGTTTTATGTCAAGCAGCTATAAGGAAGTTATTCCTAGTGAAAAGTGTAGAGAACAGACATGTGGACGGAGGGCGGGCGAGGAAGGTGAACTGAGAGCAGCATTGACATACCCACTGTCACATGTAAAGCAGAGAGCTAGTGAGAAGCCCCAGTGTACCCCAGGGAGCTCAGCTCAGAGCTCTGTGATGGCCTGGAGGGGCTGGGTGGGCAGGAGGTGCAAGGGGTGGGGCACATGTTATACATGTAGTTACTTCACTTCATTGTACAGCAGAAACTAACATTGTAAAGCAATTATATTCGAATAAAGTTTTACAGGTGTGTATTTCCTATCTGAGCTAACAACAGAAAGACAATGGCATCAAGGGGCATGATAGGTTAGTTGTGAAATGTGTTTCTTATCTTTTGTAAAAAATATTAGTTATAAATGTGTTTCACTGATGCATCATCACTAATTAAAAAGTTATTCACACTTTCTAGTGGCACATTTAATCTGTAAAAGATATGAATTATTTAGAAAGGACAGTATTTCTGTGTCTATACTAACGTAACCCCTTTAACATAGGTGCGCTCGACAATCAGTGACTTTGCTGTATTTCTCACCATAGTAATAATGGTTGTAATTGACTACCTTGTAGGAGTTCCATCTCCTAAACTTCATGTTCCTGAAAAATTCGAGGTAAGGATTAAAACACTTGGCTATTTGTTACTGGGAAATACCAAACTACTTTAAAGTAAGATACTGCCTGCTAGTTAGTAATTTTTAAAATATGCACATTCTCTGTGAAGAGCTGATGCTTTGAAAGGAAAGAGTATGTATACCTCTCACAGATATAAACAATGACAAGATGAACAGAAACAAGTGAACATATTTAGGAAATAAGCAAGAAGGTATCAAATCTAGTCCCTCACAGAGAGTAAGTGGAAATATTCATAGTGAGGAGATCAGAGTCATTTAAAATTTTTGACCATGATACACTCTCCAGGTGAAAGAAACATTCTTTATTCCTTTGTGAAGAAGTAACTCAAACTTGAATTTATAAGAGTAGCAAGGTGATCCTAATTAAAATTTCTAGAAGAGTGATTGATATATCTGACAGTAATTGGAAAGTGTCTTGTAACATTTTTCATCAGAATCAAGAAAGAATTTTTTTTTTTTTCCACAAGAAAAGTGATGCTTAGTCTGAGGAACCACGAACTTTTTGGTTTCATTAAAACTACAGATTTTTTGTATTGTTGTTCAGTCACTCACTTATATCTGCCCCTTTGCCAACCCCATGGCCTGCATAATGCAACATCTGATAATTATTTTCCCTTCTAAGTTGGAGATGGTAGCTTTTGAATAGTTTCTGGAAATTTTTAATAATCAGGTATTTGTGTCACTGCCTGTATTTACATTTAACAAATTATATGACTTTGAGAAGCAGAAAATTTAAAGGGGATTAGAAATAAGGAATATAATGAAAATAAATTTAGTCTGTTTTTTCTCTGACAGGGATTAAAAAATAGAATCATTTTTAAAACCTGTGTCCTCCAAAGTAGAGTACGTCATGGAAAATGATCCTCAAATTATATGGATCTACTCATATTTTATCTAAAAATAAGAAACATTAAGCTTTATAATATTTATGATATGAATTTCACTATAAAGATAATTGTTAGTAATGTAATGCATAAATAAATATAGAATCATATGGGTAAATAAATGTCTTTTTCCTGCTAAGAGTATATATATAAAGAGTATATATATAAAAGTATATAAAAGAGTATATATATAAAAAGTTTGGAGACCTTTGTTTAAAAGCATAGATATTGAGCCACTAAAGCTTTTAAGCCATTAGAGATAACTATATCTAAGTCATTCTGTGTTTACCGAGTCTTACAAATTGACAAAACTGTAAATTATATTAATGTAATTTCCTGTAATCCTGGTCCCATTTCCTTATTCTGGTTCCAAATATATCTTTGTTACTCATTTATCTAGCTTTGAAGTAGCAAACTGATTTCAAGGGTTATTAAATACACTTGGGGAAATAAACAGTTAAGAATATATGCATTATATAGAGAAAACATTTCTATCCACGTGCAGTACTGAATGTGAGGCATTATCATGTGTATCCGTGTGGGGAAATGATAATATTTAAATTTGAAGTCAGTTAATTTCCCTTTTATATTGACAAAAATGTTTTCTTGTAGAAAAAAATAGGCTTAATATAAAGGCTAAGTAATAGGAACATGCTTAAATTTCAATTTATCCAATACCCTCCAAAAATGCTAGATTCTTAGGAGCTTTAAAAATGTTTCATTTAAAGCAAATTTATGTTACAGCATTGAAATATATTAGTATCTGATGAAGTGTCAGGTTTGTGTCAGTCCCTGCTTTGGAAGAATAATGGGCCAAGGCCCAGTGCGGCCTGAGTACTGACGCTGTCACGATGGCTAGTCTATAGGGTCTACAAGGCGGTTTATTGATAGTTTTCAGAGTTGACCTAGTAGGTAGTCTGCCTTCACTTTATATGGAGTGGATAGGCGTGTGTTGAAATGAAACTCTGCTTCGCTTACCTATCACTGCATAACAAATCTCCTAAAACATCATATCCTGAAACAACAGTTCCTTTTTGTTCATAAATCTGTGACGTTGGCCCTAGGCTGAGGTGGGGGTGGTCTGGTCCGCTGGTGTGGGATCTTTGGGTGCCTGCCGTCTTTACTACTTTGGTGGGGGCATGTCTGGGAGCTCAGCGCAGAGGCTGAATGAAGGGACTCAGACCCTGTCTCATCATACTGTGTCTCATCCTCAAGAAAGGTTATCCAGGCTTACTCAGAGCTTAACCCTGGGGCTCCAGGAGGCTAGAAGAGCAGCAGCAAGGTCCTTCCAGGCCAAGACGCAGGAATCACGGGGTCGCCATGGCCTTGTTCCCAGGTCCAAGGGGAGGACGTAGATGCTACCTCCGGATGGAGAGAGTGGCTCAGTCACGTGCACAGGGACCTACCTCGGGGACAAGAAAATCCCCACGAGTGTCTCTGCAGATAATTCACAACAGATTCCAGGGTTCGGTCCAGTTCTTTCCTACCCCTTGGCATTTCTTGGGGGTAGACACAGTCTGTACTGTTAGAAGGAAACTTTTCTTTCTTCCTTTGAATTTTTCAATGTTTTAACAGCCTACTGATAAAAATAGGGGCTGGATCATAAGCCCGCTGGGAGAGAACCCTTGGTGGACCTTGTTAATTGCGGCCATTCCGGCTCTGCTATGCACCATTCTCATCTTCATGGATCAGCAGATCACGGCGGTGATCATCAACAGAAAGGAGCACAAGTTGAAGGTAATTTTCAGAGTGTGTCCCGAGAGTTTTCTTTGAGTTGGAGGTGAACATTAGCTTCTTCTCTCTTTATGAGTAGCGCAGAATTTGAACCTGAGAGAACAGTATATGCTGACAGATCTCCGTGTTGGCTTCCCTTTTCAGAAAGGAGCTGGCTACCACCTTGACCTGCTCGTGGTTGGTGTCATGCTGGGAGTGTGCTCTGTCATGGGACTTCCATGGTTTGTGGCTGCAACGGTGTTGTCAATAAGTCATGTCAACAGCCTAAAAGTGGAATCTGAATGCTCTGCTCCTGGGGAGCAACCCAAGTTTTTGGGCATTCGTGAACAGCGGGTGACAGGGCTAATGATTTTTATTCTAATGGGCCTGTCTGTGTTCATGACTTCAGTACTAAAGGTAAAATCTCTTTGTTACAATGTCTTAAAAATCTTTTTTTTTGTCATAAAATTTATACTTGGTAGTATGAAAATGAAACTTTAAAATATCTAAAATAGTTTCATTTCCTAGAGTTTACTTGGAAAATAAATATTTTGGAATGGTGGTTGCTATGGTAGGTATCAGGATTAGATTGTATCCTTTTGAAAAATAATGTGAAAGGGTACTATTAAAGACTGCAGAGTTGGAGAAGGAAATGCCAGTCCACTCCAATATTCTTGCCTGGGAATTCCCATGGACAGAGGAGCCTGGTGGGTTACAGTCTATGGGGTCACAAAGAGGCAGACACAACTTTGCAACTAAACAACAACAAAAACAATAATACAAGCAACAAGATAGTTCATACCTGTGATACTGAATACTACCAAAATAATACCATAATGAGGAAATCTTAACTTAATAAACTTGGAAGTGGCTTCTTTTTACTTCCTAAAAATTTCTTTTCTTTGACTTAATTAATGTATAGTTATATATATTTGTCATGATAATTTCAAATAAATAGTATTTGGTGTCAAAAAAAAAAAAAAAGACTGCAGAGTTTTGGAAGAAGTTTATCTGTGGCTTAGTTACGATCTAAAAGAAGAATATACCTAGAGAATTTTATAAGTATATTAGAGGAAGTAATATTGAAAGGTAGATGAAACAGTAATTTAACTGAAATGTGAAAAATAATACTGCTATTAATTGAATGAATACATTCTTCCTGATGAACTAAATGAGATATAAGTAGTAGCCCTCATATCTTTTAGTCACATCTGAGGTTTACTATACATATTCTACTGAATCTGGTAATTTAACAAGAAACAGTCATAGCAAACCTAGCTAAGTATCTAATCTGGTATTTTCTGTTAATCATGAAAGAGCTCACTTCCATTGTTTTTTTGTTTGTAAACTATAAAATACAAATGTGGAGCATTGTATGCATGTGTGTTACGTGGTAACTAAAAAAGTTGTTGTTAGTACTAGAATTCTTTGGCCTCCTTTTGTGCAGCCAACTAATTGGCCAGATATTTGTTGAGTACTTTCTGTACTGTTAGCTACTGAGGAAACGACAACAAACAGGACAGTGTCTGCTCGGAAGACTGGCAGTCTGGTTGGTGAAACGGATAGACAGATGGGCAGTTGCTTCCTGGTGGTGAGTGGTCCTGTTAGAGCCGGAGGCTGGAGAAACATGCGGTGCCGTCCTGTGTGGACGCTGCCCCCTACTGGCCAGGGTTGCCCTTTACACGGGTTTTCAGTAGTTTCAAACATTTTAAAGTATTAACTGCATATTATAGGCAGAAAAATTCAAGTAGAATATCAAGAAAGCTCTCAAAGGAAAAGCTTGTTTTCTCTCACTTTCCAAAAGCAACTTTCTAGAAGTAAACTTTTTACTCCTTTGTTTTTTAAGATATTTTGTTAGTCAGTGCCATTACATTTCTGCATACTTTTATAATGTTATTTCTAAGTTTATTATCTTTAGTGAAATAGAGTAGTGATTCTCGCTGCCTGAGACAGTGACTCTTAAAGGCTCGCCCAAGGACCTCTGTGTGGGGCCTGCAGGAGCCCCGCTCGCCCAGGTGTGCGCCTCTGCGAGGCGGGGTTGTCCTCACGGCCTTTGGGCAGAACCCCGTAAGCGGTACGCCGAGCTAGATAGAGGCGGGAGAGAGGGGTCCTCTGTTAGCCGCCCCCCGAAGAGATTTACAGGGACACACAGCAATGCTGCTCTTCTCACTTAATCTTACGTTCTTTGGAAATTACAGCTTTCCAGTAAAAGTATACTGTTTATATTACCTTGTAAGGCGTTTATTATTTTGAAATGAATTAAGAATAGCTATTTAAAATTTTTCTTTTCATTTCTAATGTGGGTGAGTATCTATTTCCCATACACCTACCTGCCTATCTATTTGTATATCTCTCTAAGTATAGAATCCACATAAGCAAAAATATTTGGGAGGAGGGTCCTCCGTACTTGTTAGGAGTGAAAAGGGGTCTTTAGACCAAAAAGCTTGAGAGCGTCTGTCCTGAGGTTATATCTTTTATGAGGATTTACCCCCCACATTCCCTTCTCCCTTTCATCACTTGTTTTTTGGTTGGCTACATTTTATTGTTGTAAAGGTTACCCACATTTACACTCTCTTTGCTTCTTTGGTAAGTTAAATTATAGAAATGTAATTTCTATACATTCTATACACGTCCCCAATCAGTATTATGATGATATAAAAATACTCGCCGAGGACTAAGCGTGAGATCAGACTGTGTGGAGGCAGAAACACACCTCATTTCCCAAGCTCCTACTGTTTTAGAATAATAGCCCGATAAATTTTCTTAATATCTGTTAACTTCTCTTTTTAAAAAAGTACATTTACATGTTCCACTTTTTCTTGTATTGCTAAATGAATTTTTTTATATTGCTAAAAGGATTCCTTGAGTAGTTTTTGCATGTATGGTACCATAATTAGTGAACTTTCAGAGTTCTCGCATGGTGCAAATTACTCTCATATTTGTTTAATAGATGGCTGTTCATTTCAAGGTTCAAATGTGTTTTTCTTTGAGTCTTAAAGTTGTTGTTGCTTAAAGATCAGTGGAGTGGTTCTGATAACAGATGTGATATCTATTTGGTGTTTGTATCTTCACAAGCATTTTTTTTTTTTTACCATTCTCGAAGCTACCAAAATGTCGTTTGTGCTCATAGTGTTCTGTGGTTTCACCATCGTACTTAGGTAGATAGATAGGTACTTTTTAATTTACCCTGCTTGCCTCTCTGTGCATCCTTTTACTCTGGAAACTTGAGCCTTGACTATGGGAATATTTTTCAGCTGTTTATTTCCTCTTTTGTTTTCTCTTAGATGTTTCTTCACTTTCAAGTAGACAGATGTTAGACCTCCTGGATACATTGTTACATTCCTCTTCTCTACTCTCACTGTTAAAGTTTCCCCTATTTTCCTTATCATTTTAATGATCTCTTTAGTTTTGTCAAAATCAGTATTCTAAAATTCTTTTAAATTATTTTGATAATTATATCTGTAATTTTTTTCATTCTGGTTATTCATTTTTTCCTAGCATTCTACAGTTGCTTTATGGATTAGATATTTTCTTGGGATTCCCTGAGGGTACTGATGCAACTTTTGACGTGTTTTCTTCTCTTCCGCTGTCCTTAGTTAAGCACGTACAAGGTTGTTTAGTAGGGAGTGAGTGTGATTCTCCGCTGGCCGGCGGTTAGGTCTCCTTTCCTCAGAGGTCTCTCCCTGGGTGAGTGTCAGTGTGGTGTTTGCGTCAGTTTTGCGTCCTTCCTGGGGAAGACCTGGGCATGGGCTCATAGGCAGTTTGGGATCCCACTTCCTGCTGAAGTAATGAGAACATTCGTTTGGGGAGTGGTGTTTATTTATTATACATATTCAGTAAATGGTGCTGCTTATCAGTCACTGTAGGGGTAGGACAGTGATAATCACGGCTAACACTTTCTGAGTGGTTTAATATGTACCTTGTGCTTTTCTGAGTATTCTATGAGTTTGAAGTTTTTTAACCTTCAAGACAGTCTGATGCAGAAGCTGAAACAAAGAGAGGTTAAGTCTCAGTAAGAGGTTAAAAGGGCTTTTAAGCCAAATAGTCTGATTGTGGTGCCTGTACTCTTAACCCTGGAACATAGTCCCTTCTTAGAAGAGAGCATGTAGAAGACGATTCTTCAAGAAGGTTATTGTATACTAGCGCTTTTCTTGTTTATAGAAAAGTTCAGTGTCATCGCTGAAGTGCGTGTGATCACCATTATCACAAGTCTCATCACTGACTGAGTGTGAAGCTCAGTCATGTGCGACTCTTTGTGACCCCATGGACTGTAGTCCTCCAGGCTCCTCTGTCCGTGGGATTCTCCAGGCAAGAAGACTGGAGTGGGTTGCCATTTCGTCCTCCCGGGGATCTTCCTGACCCAGAGATTGAACACCCATCTCCTGTGTCTCTTGCAGTGCAGGCAGATTCTTTACCAGTGAGCCATCGGGAACCCCCTGTCATCACTGAAAGATCTTTTAAGTCTATCTCATAGGAACTCACAATGTTTTTATGTATCTTTGATGTGAAATTGCTTTAGTTGCATGAGTTCTAATTGTGGTCATTTTACTTCCAGTTCATTCCAATGCCTGTTCTATATGGCGTTTTCCTTTATATGGGAGTTTCCTCATTAAAAGGAATCCAGGCAAGTCGTAAGCATTTAATGATTTTGTAGAAAAGCTTAAAACATTTTACATTTGCAAAGATTGTTTTTGTGATGTATTCTCAGCTCTGATATTTTGGGCACAGATTAACTATTGGCTTCAAATCCACATTTTCTAAATAATTATTGTTGTACATTTTTTTCCCCTGAAAGTGACATCATGACCTGTGTCCTTACATATTTTAATTGAAGCTAATGAAAAGTAACTATCAATGAAGGCCAATATAGTAAGAGGGGGGATTAAAAGGATTGGAATGGGGAAAAAAGGGCTGTCCCTGGCATCTTGGAACAGCAGTTTCAGTTGCTGAAAAGGAAATGCAGGTATTAGTTTTCTATAACCACGGCAACACCTGCCGTTTGCGTGGGGCAGTACAGTTCATAGAGCCTAGTACTAGGCGATTTTCTGTTATCCTCAAAACAACCTTGGGAAGCAGGAAAGGAAGAAGTGCTGATTTTGCAAATTGTGGAGCAGAAATAGCCTCACTGAAGCTTCCTAACTGAGCAGCGGGGCGCAGGTTAGACGCCAGTCTCCTCACCGCCCCGTGCTGTCTCACTGCGGCGTTTCGTGGGCAGGCTGGGGGAGCGCGTTGGGATCCGTGTGCGTCCGGCCCTCGCGTGGGACGTGCAGCTGCCCAGGCGGCGCTGGCGCCGCTCCCGGCCGCAGACGGCGTGTGGTCCCAGCTGCCGGCTCCGGGGCACCGGGCGTCTCAGACGCAGCAGCCTGACTTGCTCATACAGTCCAGGGTCTGCCTTCCTGTGGTCAAGAGCCGATCTCATTAACTCACTTAATTGTTTTGCAACAGTTTTGTGAGGTGTGTAGGGCTGCTCTTATTCCCAGTTTATAAATGAGGAAATTAAAGCTCAAAGAGACCCAGGAAACAGCTCATGGTTTCTGTTTCATTTGGTGAAAACTTGGTGACTGTTACCTCAGGTTATTTTCATAAAAATTGGGCATGTTAGATCTAGAAAGAACTTTAGGAGATTGTTACTCTCTTATTTTACATATTAGAAAAAGAAGTCAAAGAGATTAGATGAGTTGTGTGTTTTTCCATAGATAAATTTGTGGAACTAGTTTAATTCCCCAATTTAAAACATGTTGACTTGAGTTTCTGATTCATGAATCACATTCGTTCAAATGGTTGCCTTGATTTTTTTCTCCTGGATGAAGATGTTGTCAACTGAAACACTCCTATGTTATCGGGACATATTAGCACCAGGGAAGTTACCCTGAAGTAGATAGAGTTTCTTTTCCTAAGTAGCAGAAATGCCATTTTTGTAAAAAATGTTCTCCTGTTCTGTTTTCCACTTGATACCCAGTTCTTTGACCGTATTAAGCTGTTTGGCATGCCGGCCAAGCACCAGCCCGACCTGATCTACCTGCGTTACGTGCCGCTCTGGAAGGTGCACGTCTTCACCGTCGTCCAGCTCACCTGCCTGGTCCTCCTGTGGGTGATAAAAGCCTCCGCTGCTGCAGTCGTTTTCCCCATGATGGTGAGTCTTTTTTTCAGACTTTATTACTAATTATTAATATAACGTCTTTGTGTGTTGATAGCAGTTGTCTTTATTAACATTTATAATTAACTTTGAGAAAAGGATTTCAGGAACCTCAGATGTTTTGAAATGTGAGTTAGCCCTTTCTGGCTAAGAAACCCATCATTTTCAAAATTGAATTTTGCTTGTCATTTTCTAATTTTGTTTTTATTTTTAGTCCTAGGGTGTAGAACAATGTGTTGTATTTTTAAACAACTTCAGAGTTTAGGACGTTTATGAAACAAATATTAGCCTGACCTAAAAGCAGAGCAACCAGAACACATGTGTCTTTAATAGGCTATTTCAATACATCTTTTTTAGAAATCGATAGATCCAGAAGTTAAAAAGTGATACAGATTATAGATGATGTTAATAAGAATCAATATAATTCATTAAATTATCACGTTACAAAATTGCACTTTGCAAATAGAGACTATTCATCCTTTTGCAAATATTATGTAAAAGTTGATTTATATACTTGGCCACAGAGAAAATCTTTGAAAATTATACAGGTAATATTCCTTGATTGCAAATAAATTACAAATGAATATTAAAAAGCCACTAAAAAATATTCAGTATTTAGAGACTAAATTCTGAACTAAGCCCGAGGTGGAAAACTGAGTTTTAAAAAAAACAAAACCCATTGAGGAGATATTGAAATAAATAACTTTTTATCTATGAGATAGAGGTAAAGTTATACATGTAGGAAAATGTACAGCCTTCATTGCCCTTATTTTTCAAGAAGACTTAAATGCAACTAAGTTTTTGTTTGTAAAGATCAAGAATGGATAACTCGTTTCTAATAAGTAAAATATACAAGATAAAGAAAGAGAAAAAATACATAACCACAGCTGTGGTTTGAGAGGTTTTAAGACAGTAGTACACAAGTCTATACCAATATATGAACATCTAGAGTAGAAGTCAATAAACTTTTATGTAAAGGGTCAGCTTTGAAGGCCACTAGACTATTATATAGACACTTACATAACAAGAGAGAAATTTCCACAGTTTTTACTAATAAAATTCAAAATGTAGTTGTACAGCTTTTTTTTTTTTAAATGAAAGACTGCCAATGAGAAGGGAATTTTTCATTTGGGACAGTATATCACTTAATTGGAGTTAGTTAAAAGTTACTGTTCCTCTCATCAGATTAGATCTAAATGCTCATCTGTAAAAGCTATTCTTAGCTCCTAAGCCATACAAAACAGGCGGTGGAATGGATTTATCCTGAGGGCTTGTGGTTTGCCTACCCCTGACATAGAGGGAGAAGCCCACTGTTTACTAGTGCTAACGGTATGAACTGAAAGTTCTGACTGTGATATAAGATGAGAGTAATATAATATTTGGTACAATGAGACAATAGTATTATTTGTATACGTGTTAACCCAAATGACTCAGAAAAGACTAAAATCTCTTAATAGAATTAGTAAGAATTTTGTTAAGGTAGCTGTATACAAGAAAACATGATAACCAGTATACAGGCTCTATCTTAGTAATAATGCTATAAAAGTGAAATGAAAAAAACTGTACTCATGAGGTTGACCAAAAACTATAAAATAGTTAATAAATTGAAAAGGAGATACTTATTTAAAGAGAAAAAGAGTATAGTAATATTTGTATTAGTTTCTTAGAGCTGGTAAAGTATCACAGACTCATGGGCTTAAAGCGGCAGATCTGTCTCACAGTCCTGGAGGCCAGAAGGCAGAAACCGAGGTCTGGCCAGGGCCCTGCTGCCCCGACGCCTGCAGGGGGCTCCCCCTCTGCCTCTCCCGGCCTCTGCGGACAGCCTTTGGCGCCCCTTGGCCTGCAGTTGCCTCACTCTGGTCTGCCCCTTTGGTGGCTTGTGCTGGGTGGTCACTGTGTCGGCATATGACCAGTTGAGCACAGCGCTAGCGTGCTGCACAAGGAACCCTTTCTCTCCACTGTGACCTCTTCTTCATTAATTACACCTGCAGCCACCCTGTTTCTAAAGAAAATCTCATTATGAGGTGCTAGGAGCTGGTACTTACATGTTTTCCAGAGGGACACAAGTCAACCCTTAACAATATTGCAGGACGTAAAATTAAGACCTGAACAGATAGAAACATACACCGTATTCTTTGTTTTGGGTACTTCTTAGTATTATTAAAATATCACTTGCAAGTATGAAGTTTACTAATTTTATTTGCATGTATATTTGTGTGTTTGGGGCAGAAGGGTGGTATCAGTGAGAACTGGGTAATTTTAAAGTTCATAGAGAAAAATAGATGCCAGAGCTACAACATGGATGGTGGAAATATTCTGTGTCCTACTGGAATGTGGGTTACAAGAGTATATGTATTTTTCAGAAGCATCAAACTGTATATATGATATTTTTAGATATGTAAATTATATATTAAAGTAAAATATAGTTGTAATAAATATCAGAGAATAACAAAACAAAGGTCATTATAGTTCAGAATTCCTGGTTGGGTCAAGGGTTGAAAGACCTGACTCTGTGCTAATGCCATAGTGTTTTGATAACTGAATATTTATAAGTTGTCATCAAGTCAGCATGGCTAACACAGTAGGAAATCTCATAAGAACTGACAAATAGATCTGAAGACAGGACTAATGACTTCAGAAATTTATCAGAATATATGAGAATTTACCACCTGAATAACATAAGTGGGTTATTTCATTAAAGGCAGTAAATTCACTTAAATGGAAAAATAATAAAAGATTAGACTAAAAAGTTAGACTATTTTACTAGGAGCTAAATAAAGTTGCTGAGTGAGTGAATGAAGTTTGCTCAGTCATGTCCAACTCTTCAACCCCATGGACTATACAGTCCTTGGAATTCTCCAGGTCAGAATACTAGAGTGGGTAGCCTTTTCCTTCTCCAGGGGATCTTCCCAACCCAGGGATTAAACCCAGGCCCCCTGCATTGCAAGCAGATTCTTTATCAGCTGAGCCACAAGGGAAGCTCAAATAAAGTTGCTATGTAATATCATATTCTGAAAGAAATAGTAAATCAATTCACAATTTAAATGTTAAAGCAAGTTATAGTAAAAATTTAGAATATAATTGAGTAGTTGAAGATAATTTTTCAAAGAAGGTAGGGAAATCTAACAGTGAAAGAAAGATGACATTTTTGACTACATGATAATAGTTTTGTATGTCCTTAGTAAAATCAGATTGTGAACTGGGAGAAAATATTTGTTACATATAAGACAGAAAGTTTCTATCCAAACTACACAGAACTTTTAGGAATTCATGAGCAGAAGTCAGTTGAAAACCAACTGGAAAAAAAGGCAAAAGGTAAGAAACAGTAAGAACAGAAGATGGGAAACCAGGCAGAATGCTCTTGGACATAAATTGCAGCAATGTCTGTTTAGATCTACTTCCTAGAGTAATGAAAATAAAAACAAATAAACAAAGGAGACCTAATCAAACTTACAAACTTTTGACAGTGAAGGAAACCGTAAACAGAACAAAAAGACAACCCATAGAATGGGAGAAAATATTAGCAAATGATGTGACTGTCAAGGGGTTAACCTCCAGAGTACCCAAACAGTTCATGCAGCTCAATATCAAAGAAGCAAACACCCCAGATCTAAATAAACATTTCTCTAAAGAAAACATGTCACAGATGGCCAGAAAGCACATGAAAAGATGTTTAACATCGCTCATTATTGCGCTGGTGTTCAGTTGTGTCCGACTCTTTGTGACCCCGTGGACTGTAGCCTGCAGGGTCCTCTGTCCATTGAATTTTTCCAGCAATAATACTGGAGTGGGTTGCCATTTCCTGTTCCAGGAGATCATTCCAACCCAGGGATTGAACGGTGTCTCTTGCATTGGCAGATGGATTCCTTACCACTGCGCCACCTGGGAAGCTAATTATTAGAGAAATGCAAATCAAAACTACAGTGAGGTATCTCCTCACACTGGTTAGAATGGCCTTCATCAAGAAGCCTACAAACAAGAAATGCTGGAGGACTTCTTGTGGTCCAGTGGTTTAAAAAAAAAAAAAAAATTCACCTGCCAGTGCAGGGCACGTGGGTTCAATCCCTGGTCTGGGAAGATGCCACATGTTGCAGAGCAACTGAAACTTGTGCGCCACAACTTCTGAAGCCTTCCCACCCTAGAGCTCAGACTCCTCAGCAGGCACCACAACTAGAGAAAACCCGTGCACAGCAATGGAGACCCGGCACAGCCAAAAACAAACAGTTTTAAAAAGTGCTAGAGAGGGTGTGGCGAGGAGGGCGCCTTCCTACAGTGTTGACGGGAATGTAAACTGGGGCAGCCACTATGGGGATTCCTTAAACAGCCAGAGCTGCCATATGATCCAGCAGTCCCTGGGCATATATCCAGACAGAAACTATAATTCAAAAAGATACATACACCCCTGTGTCCATAACAGCACTATCCACAGTAGCCAAGACTTGGAAACAGCCCAAACGGCCATTGACAGAGAAATGGAAAAGAAGATGTGGTGCATATATACAATGGAATATTATTCAGCCATAAAAAGAGCAAAATAGTACCACTTGCAGCCACATGGATGGACCTAGACATTATCATACTAAGTGAAATAAGTCAGACAGAGTCAGATATCATTAGATACCACTTATTTGTGGAATCTTAAAAAGAAAAAAAAGATGCAAAGAAACTTACTTACAAACCAGAAACAGACTCACAAGCATAGAAAACAAATTTACCATTGCCAAAGGGGACAGGTGATGGGGAGGGATAAATTAGGAGTTTGGGATTAACATATATACACTACTATGTATGAAATAAAGAAACAGCAAGGTCCTACTGTACAGTACGGGGAATAACTCAGTATTCTATATGCGAGAAGAATCCGAAAAAGAATAGATGCATGTGTGTGTATAACTTACACTTTGCTGTACACCAGAAAATAATACAACACTGTATCAACTCTACTCAAATATAAAATAAAAAGTGTTAAAAAGTAAAAAAAAAAAATAAAATAAAATTCCCAGTGAACAGTTGAAAACATCTTCAACCTTTAGCCCACCAGGCTCCTCTGCCATGGGATTTTCCATGCAAGAATACTGCAGTGAGTTGTCATTTCCTTCTCCAGAGGATCTTCCCAACCCAGGGATCGAACCTGCATCTCCGGTAGCTCCTGTATTGGCAGGCAGGTTCTTTGCCAGCTGAGCCACTGGGGAAGCTCTTAACACCAAAGAAAAGCAAATTAAAGAATATTGTGTCTTTTTCACAAACGTAATTTGTAGAGTAAAACCTGATGCTGGAAAGTGGGTTCTCTAATGCCTTGTTGAAGAGATTTTAAATATTATATAATATTTATAATATATAATATTAAATATTATATAATGTAAAGTCATCATAAAAAGTAATAATCTTGTTTGTGAAGATAATCATTATCTGCTTTATAATTTTATACAGAATTCAAGGGACTTATATAGGGAAAGGCTAAAAATATAATTTTCTTTATATCTTTGAGCAGAAAGTTGAAAAAGATAAATAGGTGACTAAGCTTCTTTGAAATAAGATGATGTGTAAAGTAATTTTAAAATAAAATATATGTGCTTTTTTATTTATGATTTGATAAATACTTTTTGATAAATAATTTTTAGATATTACTGAATATTCTCTCCCTTACTTTTTTAAAGGTTCTTGCATTAGTCTTTGTTCGCAAACTCATGGATCTATGTTTCACAAAGAGAGAGCTTAGTTGGCTTGATGATCTCATGCCAGAAAGTAAGAAAAAGAAAGAAGACGACAAAAAGAAAAAAGAGAAAGAGGTAAAAAAAAAATGAATTTCAAATGTACACTATTTACTTACTGTTTAATATTTTGTACCAAGCAGCAAACACTATTATAGTCACTTCAGTGGGAATCAACTCCTAAGAACCTTATTATTAAAAAGTGTTCAGTTTAGTTCAGTTCAGTTGCTCAGTCGTGTCTGACTCTTTGCGACCCCGTGGACTGCAGCACGCCAGACCTCGCTGTCCATCCCCAACTCCCGGAGTTTACTTAAACTCATGTCGATTGAGTCAGTGATGCCTTCCAACCATCTCATCCTCTGTCGTCCCCTTCTCCTCCTGCCCTCAGTCTTTCCCAGCATCAGGGTCTTTTCAAATGAGTCCACTCTTCGCGTCAGGTGGCCAAAGCATTGGAGTTTCAGCTTCAGCACCAGTCCTTCCAATGAATATTCAGGACTGATTTCCTTTAGGATGGACTGGTTGGATCTCCTTGCAGTCCAAGGGACTCTCAAGAGTCTTCTCCAACACCACAGTTCAAAAGCATCAATTCTTTGGTGCTCAGCTTTCTTTATAGTCCAACTCTCACATCCATACATGACTACTGGAAAAAACATAGCCTTGATTAGATGGACCTTGTTGGCAAAGTAATGTCTTTGCTTTTTAATATGCTGTCTAGGTTGGTCATAGCTTTTCTTCCAAGGAACAAGCATCTTGTAATTTCATGGCTGTAGTCACCAGCTGCAGTGATTTTGGAGCCCAAAAATATAAAGTCTGTCACTGTTTCCATTGTTTTCCCATCTATTTGCCATGAAGTGATGGAACCAGATGCCATGATCTTAGTTTTGTGAATGTTGAGTTTTAAGCCAACTTTTTCACCCTCCTCTTACACTTTCATCAAGAAGCTCTTTAGTTCTTCTTCACTTTCTGCCATAAGGGTGGTGTCATCTGCATATCTGAGGTTATTGATATTTCTCCCCTCAATCTTGATTCCAGCCTGCGCTTCTTCCAGCCCAGCGTTTCTCATGATGTACTCTGCATATAAGTTAAATAAGCAGGGTGACAATGTACAGCCTTGATGTACTCCTTTCCCAATTTGGAACCAGTCTGTTGTTCCATGTCCAGTTCTAACTGTTGCTTCCTGACCTGTATACAGATTTCTCAAAAGGCAGGTCAGATGGTCTGGTATTCCCATCTCTTTCAGAATTTTCCACAGTTTATTGTGATCCACACAGTCAAAGACTTTGGCATAGTCAATAAAGCAGAAATAGATGTTTTTCTGGACCTCCCTTACTTTTTTGATGATCCAGCAGATGTTGGCAATTTGATCTCTGGTTCCTCTGCCTTTTCTAAATCCAGCTTGAACATCTGGAAGTTCACGTTTCATGTATTGTTGAAGCCTGGCTTAGAGAATTTTGAGCATTACTTTAAAAAGTGTGCATAGTTTTATTATTCCCAGTTTACAAAAAAGGAAACAGAGAGAGAAATTAGTAAGCAGATTGTCCTAAACACGGACTCTTACCCATTTTACCAACTTGCCGTCAGCCCTTACACAGAGATACTTTAAAAAAAATTACATATGTATATAAATCAACAGTCAGAAGAATTTACCAGTATTAAAACATAGATAACACAGAATAATTCTACATCACAGTCTTCCATCTAACATAACCTTAAATGTGCATGAGTACATTTTAGCATTCATTTTAATTTTAACAGCATTTTAATAATATGGCATATGTAAGGACAAAAGTGACATTAAGTAGATTATCTTTTTATAGAAAATGTAGTAAAATTTTAGTTTTTATATTCAGTATTATGTACCCTTAGTTGATTTGTATACTGAGATTTACATGAATAGTCTATACTGAATTTGAATTTTTTAACAACCAGTTTGGTACTGCAACCTATTATGAAGGGCACACAGACACTTGAGTTATGTAGCGTAGATGATTCCGTTGATTTCAGCGCCTCACTTCATTTTCCCAGTCAAAATATTGTTTGAAAAATCAAAGATAAGATAACACATTTTTAAAAGTTGTGGTCCTATTTAAATAGAACTCAAAATTGCTGAGTTGTTTTTTTTTTGTCTAAGTTTTGAGAGAAATCAGCACAATTTATAACTTGTGTTGCGTAGTGTTTATGGAAAAGCATTTATTAAAGTTGCAGACAAATGCTTTTAGAAACTTGTTGGCATTTTTTCATGGTTTGATTTTTCAGTGCTGATTTATGGCAAAATTACTGGTTTTATGTTTACTTTTAAATAAAAATTGTGACTTTTTAATGAGGATACTAATTGTGAAACAGTTGAATTGAGTCTCCAAAATTTTTAAGAATTTTGTTTCGTTCAAGGCTATATATATCTGTAAATGTAAGCTTTTGATGATTTTCAAATAGGATATACTTTATTTATAAAATACTTAGGTAAACTTGCTTGCTTATTACTTCCTGTATCACTTAGAATAAGGTCATGTGCATATCACAGAACAAAAGTAGAGCTGCCTTAAACACTAGAGTTTTTTCTTTTTGTCCTGTAAGAGGAATTTTAAAAGTTAAAGTGACCTTGTGTGATGGTTCCAGAGTTGTCAGGAACTCTTGTTGGTTCCTCCCAGCCCAGCATAGACTTTCCATCCTCAGCATCCCTTGACAGGTTGGAGAGGCTGCTGACCGTGAGCTGTCACATTAAGCAGCGGAGTCAGAGACAGTGGGAGGCAGCAGCCCCACCATGCTACCCAGAAATGGCATCCAAGTGTATCACAGAGTTGCAGGGAGTGCTGAGAAATTTTAGGGTTAATTTCTTTTTAATCTTATATTGTTTTTGTTAAAACCAGGTGCATTGCCACCTCCAAGTTGTGGGATTTCTTTTAGTAAGACAGGCACTCTCTCTGTGTCTCCTGTACTGCCCCCTCTCCATCCTCATTATGATTGTGTCATGATTTGGGTTCGTGTTTCTTAGCTTAGGTGTTCTCAGCTTGAGGGGGTGGTCAGAAAAGGGGCTGCTACTGACAACTTATGGCCTCTTGTACATCCTCCATAGGCAGGACTGGCTCCCAGGACAAGCAGTTGTTTGGCCAAGTGAGGTTTTGCTTATATTGTGTTGTAATGAGAGCCATGAGATTTCACAGAGTTTTGTTGCTCGTTGTACATGGCGTGTGCGTGCTCAGTCATGTCTGATTCTTTGCAACCCCATGGACTGTACCCGGCCACGCTTCCCTGTCCATGGAATTTTCTAGGCAAGAATACTGGAGTGGGTTACCAATTCCTTCTCCAGGGGAATCTTTCCAACCCAGGGATTGAACCCGCATCTCTTGTGTCTCCTGCATTGGCAGGCAGATTCTTTACCACTTGGGCCACCTGGGAAGCCCCCCTCCCATTGTATAACTGTGTAATAGTTGATAATAAAATTTATGGAGACTTTCCTGGTAGCCCAGTGGTTAGGACTCTGCGCTTCCAGTAGTCAGAGAACTAGAATTCCATGTGCCATGTGGAGTGGCCAAGAGTAATGCTAATAGTAATAAATTTTGAAAATAAAATTTATGTAGCTAAATTTATATTTAAATAGTGCTAATGATTAACTCCCAGAAGTGGAAGTTATAACCCTTAAAAATTAGTCTTTACAAGTGATTATTTTCACCTTGTGTTACAAGTATGTATTCATAATAATAAAATGAAATTTTCAGTCATGGCAAGTTAAATAAATATTGTCAGTTTGGTTTGCTAATTCTTTAAGATGTTGATACATTAATTGGTCCTGGAAATATTCTGGGAAAAGTCATCTCTTCACGTCTGTTCTTTCAAGGAAGCTGAGCGAATGCTCCAAGCTGGTGAAGACACTGTGCATCTTCCATTTGAAGGGGGAAGCCTCCTGCAGATTCCAATGAAGGCGCTAAAATACAGGTGAGATGCAGCTTTGCATTTTAAAGTGTGCTTTATTTACACGTCAGGCACATGAATGGGCCATGCAGTGTGTCTCTAAAGTCATGATGCCTGCTTTTTAAACGATGACAAGCACTGCCCTTGACGTGGGGGCTGAAGGAGGGCTTCCCGCAGGTGGAGGAGGAAGTTGCTGTCTCCTTCCCCTCCCGCTGACAGCAGCAGGATGGAGCGGGCAGGGAGAGACTGTCCTGTCGTTCTCACTCCTTCTGTTTCAGTGAAGTTTAAACCCAGTCTTAGGGTACTCCCACGCTCTGAGTAGCACAACTGTATTTTTTTCCCTTGCCCTCATTATGATGGAGGTTGATGCCTGCTGGAAAATAACACTTGTAATCCATCTTTGGATGACCTTCCCATAGATGACTATGTTTAGAGGCCCTGAAACTCTCCTGCAGTTTTCAAAGGTATCATCTGCCCATTGCCAGTGAGGGCTCATACTAGGGAAAAATTAATGTTTATTATGTATAGTTTTATCATACATGATTTTGGCGATTTATTTTAAAATCTACGAACTAAACATAGAGGTTTGGAAATGTAAGCTTTTTTTCTTTTAGCTTTAGAAACTTCTATAATTTATTTACACATCTGATTCACCTATATATTTATTCTGTTTACAAATACCCATTTATAGTACAAAAATCAGTTTTAGAAGGTATATAGGTTCCTTCCTTGACCAGTTAATGGAAAATGTTGTTAATATCTAATTATCTTACTTCAACCTTTTTTCATTTTTAACTTTATAGAGGTCACATTTGGACTCTATATGTTGATTAGTTTTGACAAATGAATTCACAAGTAATTTTTCTCTAATACTTTTTACTATTTTTATCATGGGTATTCTTTGTCACCTGTCATGATTTCCCCTCAAATTTGTATATATCTTAAATGCCAAGTATAGACGTTTTGGTATATCCATGTACAGTTCTCTGCTTCTCTAGATTCTGTAACTGTTTGTTAAATGAATCAGTGTACTGAGTTTGTGCTAAAAAGAGTGTGCAAGTGAGAGTGTTAGTTGCTTAGTCGTGTCTGACTCTTTGCAACCCCGTGGACTGTGTGGTCCACCAGGCTCCTCTGTCTGTGGAATTCTCCAGGTAAGAATACTGGAGTGGGTTGCCATTCCCTTCTCCTGGGCATGTTCCCGACCCGGGGATAAAACGCAGGTCTCCTGCATTGGAGGCAGATTCTTCAGCGTCTGAGCCTCCAGGGAAGTCCAAAGAGTGTAGGAACTGCCGTGGTAGTTACTAGTGACTCAGCAGTTGGCTGAGATGTTGGCCACTTAATTTCTGTAGGTCCTGCATTAGCTTTTCCTTACCGTGATTACACATGAACCTTGACAAATTTAAGTGGAGTCCATACTTATACTTTCTGATATTTAACAAGAAGAATGGGTATACATACGTATATTTACTTTTGTCTAATGATGACATGAGCCATGATTAATGCCATTTTGCTTAAAACTTGAACATCCAAAGTACCAGGAATTGGCTGACCTGTTTGTCTGCCAGAACTTTAAGTCTGCTTTGGATTTGTTTGTTTGTGTGTGTGTTAGTCACTTAGTCATGTCCAACTCTGCGACCTCATGGACTGTAGCCCACTGGGCTACAGTGGAATTCTCCAGGCACAAATACTGGAGTGGGTAGCCATTCCCTTCTCCAAGCTTTGGATTATACGCCATAAAAATGAAGTAAGATAACTTAGCAACATAGGAAAGCATTTGGAAACCGTGAAGTCCTACAAAATATGAAAATAATTTATTGAATGTAGACAAAATTTTTTCCATCTAGTTTTTATTTTGGAAGGAAACAAAATGTCTACTTTCTTCGGAGGGGGAGTCTCAATTTCTGCTGATGGGAAAGTAGAGAAGTAGTAGAGAAGAAACATTTAGAAGCTAGAAAGTGTTTCAGGAATTTGTCTCTTCAATTATTGGAAGTTGGCAACTGAGCAAAGAAACCTTTTCTTGGGGTATACTGGGTTTCAGGTACCGCCATGGTGAATCTGGGTGTCCAAACGTGTGCGCTTGTGAAAACTTGACTTGGTGAAGCAGCCTTGGAGACTTTCCCGTGATTCTGTCACTCATTTCTGCAGTCTTACGTCATCAATGATGGGCAGACTTAACGTGTGAACAAAGGACTGCTCTATAGCCCTTTGTGACCTGGCTCTCACCACAGTGTTAATTTAACATCTATTTTGACATTTGTATTCATTGCTTGTTTGCATGAAATATTTTTCTTTGGGTGAAGCAAAAGGACTGGCAAGTGTATTTCTGTTAACTTCCTAGTACTTTCATGTAACTTGTGACTGACAACCTTAAGCCCCAGATTATTTATGGATGTCTTCATTACTGGACTTGGGGCCTTGAGGTAATTTCTGCAGTATTTCATAGAGACACAGTATAATTACGTTTGTTTCTTACAATGAAAGGAAGTGTTTTGTTCTTTGGATTTTGATAAATTTTATATACTAATAGTAACACTTTGAGGCTACCATATTACTGATAAAGTAATAATCAGCTAAAAGTGGTACAGACAAACCTTTTTGGTATTTTATCTGTTGAAGTATTTTAATTTCTAATTTTAAAGCGTCCCATTTCCCAGAATTCTTTTTAATGATTTTTAAAAACTATGGAAAAAATGTTTTAAATCCTAATTGTTACTTTTCTTTATGTACTTTGGATAGTTGTTTGCTGCAACTAAAATTTGTGCAGATTATGAAAGTTTTCTAATTGACTTGATGCTGTATCACTTTTTATATTTAAAAGCACATTAATATATTCTTTCCTGTTATTTTAATAGTATACTTATAGCCAAGATTATCACCTTTGGGCATCATTGCCAAGTTAATTAGTCTCATTCCTAGTTTTGATTATAAGGAAAGATGCAGTTCCCCATGAGACCTTTATTATAAAGAACTCCAAAGTACTGATATCTTGCTGGACCTTGGTTTAAGTGCATGGCAAAGAGTTTTCTCAATTTTAAGTTGATGAAAGCAAATATTATGTAGATAATAAGAATGACAGTATTAATGCTTTTGAAAGTACACAATACTAACCAGAAAGTGTATTTGTTCTTCAGTGTTGATCCCTCAGTTGTTAACATATCAGATGAAATGGCCAAAACTGCACAGTGGAAGGCACTGTCCATGAACACTGAGAATGCCAAAGTACCCAGACCTAACACGAGGTAGCTGTAACAATTTATGCATTTTCTAACTGTAGCGGCTTCTAGTTTACTTATGGATAGCTATTTAGAAAACCATTCAATTTAACTCAATTTACATAATTTATATTCTCCTTACTTAACAAAACCAACATTTTTTTTCTTCTTCTTTTCCTTCTTCCTTTCATCTGTCCATCATTTTTCTGTGTACTGGAGCAGATATGGGTACTGATTTTTTTTTGTTGTTATTTTTTACAGTTATAGTTGCCTACTTCAAAAAAAAGAATTGGTGTTATTTTTTAATAAAAATAAATATATACATATGGCATAAATATATAAAAGATAAGAAACCATATAAAGAAAAAAAATTACTAGGGGTTGAATACTAAAATAGAATACTGCCTCAATTATGCTCTGATGGTCCCCCCCAAAATATACCTTGTTTTGTTTTGTTTCAGCCTACTATATCTTCTGATTTTCCTAGAAGATACTTGTAAGAAATTTAATCCATGATTGTAAAGGCCATTTAGTTTTATAATGAACCATGTCTTACACAACTGTTTCATAACCTCTTAACGTTTCTTGTTATGTAATAACTTTTTCTTTCTTTCTCTCTAACTTTAAGACCTAAACTTCAGGAATTCTGACTTGATAATCATGAGTGCTTTAACCCCTCATGTCTCTGGAGAAATTAGATATTATCCTGTAGAACACTTAGTCATTCAGAGTCAACAGAAACTTATTTTGTGTATACTTCGTTGCAGACACTGTGTTAGATGTCAGTATATGCTGAGTGGCTGTCAGATTAAAACTTGCAGGCGAGCAGTCACAGGTTTTTCTCCATCTTTCCCTGCCTCCTTTAGAACTTTGCTTCTGCTTAATCTTTGTTACCAGATTTTTTTTTTTTTTGCTTTTCTCCCGTCATTTCTTGAGTTTTAATTCTCTAAGCTAGACTGTTTCCTTCACTTTATTATATGATCTCAGAAGTTTTAAAGTTAAACTTTTTGTCATTTTGGATTATTTCATGCAGCCCGAATTTCACTAGATACTCTTAACTTTTAGTAATTTTCAACTCCTGTCAGCACCCCTGGCCCTGAATGTTAGTATAAAGACCTTAGACTAATATTATTTTATCTTTTGTAAGTACTTCTGCCTTTCATTCAGGTTGCCCCTCAATTAAAAATATCTTAGGAGGAAAGAGAATGTTTTATTATGTTGTTCAACAGAAAAATGTTTGAGGTGTCTTCCTTCAATTTTGTCTGGAGAAGGCAGCAAACCATAGCTTGTTTCTATATTTTGAAGAATTTTCAAAGCCCAGATGTTCTTGTTATAATTAATCAGTTAAGTCCATATACACAGAATCATTGTTTTTGATATTAACTTGAAAATGTAGAATCTTGTATTTGTGAACTAAATTTGGGGAGATAAGGTTTGTAAATTTGTTGCATTTTATAGGAAAGTATTTGATGTTTGTTTATATTGACAAAGATTAATTTTTAAAATATTAAATATTTAAATAATTATTTATTTAAATTTGATTAAATAATTTAATAATTTGTCAGTAAAAGTCAAATGTTATAACTGTTCATATATAAAGTAAAACTAAGTCAAGCATAGTCATCATACCCTGACCAATTTTAAGTTGTAAGAAAATGTGAATTTCAGTGGCAAAAAAATCTATTAAAAAGCTAAGACTTTTTAATATTTGCCTTTGGGCATCACAGTTTACTGATATGAAAATAAAGCAGTAAGATAGTAATAGCAACTGGTATGTTTATAGTATAAATAGACATCTTGAAGGCTATTATGGATATTTACTGTTGGCCATGTTTGAATGTAATATTGGACCATTTCAAAATTACTTATTCTCATTCTTTGTTTTAAATAGCCCTGAAAAACCTGTAAGTGTGAAAATAAATTTTGAAGATGAACCAAGAAAGAAATACCTGGATGCTGAAACTTCATTATAGATTTGAACCAAGAGGAATTATATATATAGATAGATTAGATACATATACATATATGTGTGTATGTATGTATAATGTGTGTGTTTCGTGTCACTATATATAACAATATTGTATGTCATGCCCCTTATGCGTGACTAACTGGGGTTTTTTTCTGAAGTAATGTCTGAAGTTTGTTAGGAGCACCATGGAGACTGTGTTTATAATGAAATGGTCTCTTGGAAGTGAGGTACATGGTTCTTAATCAAATATTTATTTTTCTGTTGGAAGTTTTTTTTCTGTTCTGCAGTAGAAAAATGTGGGAAAATGCATTGTCTTTTCTTTTAAAAAAATAATCTTTAAATCTATTTAAATCAGTGGCAGATCCTACCAACCTTAAGTGATATGTGTTTTGTCCATACTTTTACATTTTTTCCTTGAGCTGCTAGGACTAGGTTTCCATTCTGATAAACAGGTAAAATTGCAAGTGATTTTATAATTTAACCCTCGTTCCAGTCATTAGTTAATGAATTTTAAAAGCTATAAAATACCAGTTTAAACTAGTTAAACTCTGTTGCCTTTATAGAATATTTTTCTGAATCCTAATACCCTTTTAGAGCCCCATATGCCCACTCTGTTCTCTACCTTTGCTGTCTTTTATGTAAAATGTGGTTTAGTTTGTATCAGGCTCAAGTTCTTGATTATTTTTCTGTAAGTATGATTAAATAATCAGGAGTCAGAATTCTCTTAAGTGGGTTAATGATCAGTATTACTTTATTAAGAATTACCTTTCATTTTCTCTTTACGTTGTTCTTTCTGTTGTATAGGTAATATTTAATAGATTGTTATCTGTGATTTCATTTTAAGATATTTAATTTATTTTAATTGATATGATGCTTAAATGTTACATAAACATTTGAAAAGATGACACATATAGAGTAAATTTAATGTAGATAGTTGGTGCTCACTTGCATTTATGGTTTATTATCTGAAAGCAGTTGATAGATTTTACATCTTTGATATAAAGCACTGCCATATTTGTATTTTAAGAGAAATTTAGACTTACTATGTATATAGCTCAGATTGATGACATTCTTCCTGGTTTGTGTTTGTGTGTTTTATTTAGATTTTGATTTTCTGAGCTGTCTTTTTAACTTCTGGCAAATCTTTTTAGTCATCTTTTATATACTTTTTAGCTCCATATGAAATAAATGTTGTTCTTGTTAAGCCTGTAGGACTGGATGAATGGGGTTGTGAAACTGATTTGGCAAAAGGATGATTTCTAAAAACCAAACAAGTATTGAGAAGCCACTGAAATACTGAAAGTAATAACAGGAATGTTAGGATGAAAATTTCAATGAAATTCCAATGCTCTCTTTAATCAGTTCTAATCAAAGTACAAAAGTATGAAGAATTGATCTTATAGAAGAGCCTGAGCGATGCCCAAAGCTGATGTTTTAGCAATTCTAGCAATCCATTCCAAACTACTTAACATGAAATTTCCACATCTAAGACCATGTTACCCAATTCTAGTTAAAATAATGGATTCACGGTCTGCCTCATGGGAGGCTGGAAATGTAACTAATTTCCTTTAGAAAGTGTAGCTTTTGGCACTGCCTGAAGAAGAGATGCAGTGGTACTTGGTGAGAGAGAGTTACCCATGGTGCTTGTTACTGTTGTGAGCTTCCAGGGAAGTGAGTCCTTTTTGTTCATAGCAGCATAATCCTTTCCAAAGACCCCAGTATTCGCTGCTATAATTTTGTAACCTGACCTGATTAACCTGAACAAGACGATTTCCTCACATCATTTCCTTGGGTCTGGACGTCATAGGGGTAATAAAATGTGCTTATTTTACAGGAAGTAATTTTAAAATTTAAACTGAAAACTACTTGGGATCATAGTGTTTATGTGATTTTGTTTAATTATGAAAACTAGCTGTCCAGTGCCAGACAAACCATGACTTGCAGAATGCTTTGCACTCCATGTTTTTACTGTTTTTAATTGTAAAATAGTTTCTGCTTTCTTTTGACTACTTGACTTACAAAATGATCTGATATGACTACTCCACTGAAAAGCAAAGCTAATTCATGTTTAAGCAATAGCTTGTTTTATGTGGCTATGATATTTTCCCACTGTTTTTGGAAAATGACCATCATGGATAGCATTCTTTGAAAGATAGTGAAAACTATAATTTAATACTTATATTGATTTTTAAATGCTGCCTTAAACGCATATAGATGAGCAGTAGTGATTGCTATGTACTGATTTACCTCAAGGTGCAAAAGTATTAATAAACCTGTGCATATTCCACTTATAAAATAAATTCATAGAAACAGCCCTGCACTTCCTCAGATGCCTTGGTTTCCAGGACAGAGCTCAGAGCTGCTGAGTACCCGGGCTGCGGGGCCGCTCAGGACATTCTTTCTTCCACCTGTTTTATTTATTATAGACATCGTTTACAGAGACTAATAACCATCCTCATGTTGACCATCTGAAATTTAGTTTCTTTTGAATGCTGTTTCACTCTAAAATTGCAGCTTTGGGGAAGACAATGAACTCTAGTTACTTCCTTGTGATAAAAGGATGATGCTCTATATTCTCTAATACTAGATACACAAAGTGAGGTGCATGATCTGTCTAATGGGTGTTGTATAGTGTGAGTGTGCCTGTGTGCATGATATGGTCAATCATAAATCTCTCAAGTTGTTTTAAAAAGCTGTGGCATATCATTGTTCATATTTGCCAAGTCTATACAATGTGTAGAACAATTTTTTATGTGCTAATGCATGTATTTATAAAGCAGATTTCTTTACCACTCAAAATTACTAACTTTTGTCTTATTCATCTAAAAAAACATTTCTGTTTCTTCCACATACCCAAAGTTTATGTATATATGTAATAGCTTTATAACCTTTTCCTTTCGCAAAATGTAGGTTCAAAATTCTGTAAAAAGAAAAATGGTTTCTGAAACAGAGGTATGACACCAGAGCTTGCCGTTTTTATAGGATTGTATCATGTACAACAGTTATATAAATGTGCTCAACAGTGTAACATGTGAATCCTGTTTTAAAATGCTCAGATTTCAGATGTATAAGCCATTGATATAACATTGTAATTCAAAAATGTTTAAATTAAATAATTTAATGTTTTAAATTTATTTATGTAGATCACATCATTGTTATCATATGCAATAGAACTATGTGAACTGTTTTTTGGTTTAGTCCAGCAACTATTTATTTTTTTAGAAAGTTAAAGACTTTAAGGACATTCAAAATTTTAAATAGTGTTCATAATTCAGAACTTGGCAATTTTAATGTAAAGTTGGTTCTTTTCTAACTTCAAAAAGTAATGTAAGTGTCAATAGTTGGAAATGGAATCACCTAAAGATCATTTTTTAAATTTAATTTAATTAGCATATATTGACTTCTGCAGTTGACTTAGAGTATTGTTAACAGTTGTTTTTTTAATCAGATTTTTGTGCATTGATTGATTTTTGTGTTGTGGTTTTTCTTTTGTTACTTTCATATTAAAAGGTTTTTTTTTTGTTTTGTGGGGGGCGTTATCTTCCAGTGTTTACTCCATTTAAATAAATAGAAATTGAATTTTATTGTTCATTTATACAGTATTTGATAGCTTCGTATAATAAGAACAGTACAGTTCTAATTTTTATGACTTTTATAATTATCAATACAGTGATATTTTCTATTATAATAAAATCCAAAGTAAATTAAACATTTAAAATGTAGAACTGATATTTTTAATCTATATGAAGTACAAGTATCTACCAGTCTATAATGTGAATGATCCTGCTTTTCAAATCTGTTTCATAATATTAGAAGAAAACTATTTTTTTGGAGATGTTATTGAAGTTGGAAGAGCAATAAAAGTCTACTGAATCAGTCACTGAATATTGTCTTTACTTTGGTATTAGAAGAGCCCCCCCATGCTACATGAGAGTGGATGGAGAAAAAGCAAGTAATTTCTATTTCCTGCCTCCTAATTTTCCTGTGCTTTAGTAAGCAGGAGACAGAAAAGAGGAAACAGTGAAAGAAGAAAATGAAACAAAATAGTGTGTGTTTCACAATGATTTTGTGACAGTTAAGAAATAATGAAATTAAAGCTCTTTATGATAGGCTGGTCCATTATATTCCCTATTTTAAGACACATCTGTTTAGAGTGAGAATTTTACAATGTGAAATGTAATAAACACACATCACATTACATGATGTGTAATGAGCATGTTGATAATTAACTCACATACTCAGGTGTGCTTTTCTTTTTTGTTTTTAGCGATTAATTTTATTATGAATTTTTTTTTTTTTAGTTATAGCTAATGATAGGGTTTGGTCTTCTTCCATTAGGTACATAGGGAGCACTTCTTCCTGTGTTTTCTGGACTTGCTGTAAGGCTTCTGATTTCCCACAGTGAATCTGATAACCTTTGGGAGTGAGTGCTTTAAGGTTTTGGAAGCTTCATTTGAAAGTTCTGTTTACATTTACTTGAAGAAAGAAAGATTTTTTTGTCAATTTATCATCCCCAGCTACAGAGCTTTGAGATCTTTGTGGGCATTGAGGGTGGGGAGAAGAAAGAAAACTGAGTTTCCCACTCATTTTTGTTTGCTCTTGCTCCTCAAGGCAGGTCTGATCTCTGCAGCATCAGTTCTGTGACCTTCACATCACTAACTGCTTTTCATAAAAACATTCCTGTTGTTTGGAAAGCCTTCCTTTCTGCTTCTCTGCTGCTCTTGCAAAGCTCAGCGTAAGTTGTATATTTTCTTCCAGCTGTGCTCTCCCCCATGCTGTCTGCTGGAAGAGCGTTTTCCTGCCTCCACTCAAGACTGTGTGTCTGTGTTTAAAACACCCTCTTGCTGTTTTTCTTCTTTTCCTAGACCGGTGGTCTAGGGGTATTTTAGAAATTTGGGGAATTGTTTTTTTTAATGTGCTCTTATTGATTCTGAATATTTATTTCAATATCTATTTAAGGTACTTTTGTTTGTTCCTTATGTTACTTCTGACATTGTACTATTTTACTTTTGAACATGTGATCTACGTGATCTGTGGATTCACATGAGGATAGTGCAAGGGGTGTTCAAAAACACCAATAGGGCATTTGAAGTCTTCACAGACTTGGACCCCACCACGCCAGCCGTGAGCTTGACACAGGCGTGCGCGCTCTCTGCCCTTCTCAGCACAGGAGCACAGGGTCGGCGGGCCCCACCCAGGAGGGCCTGCTGCTCCCCTCTGCCACAGCCCCTTGGTCCCATGCCTCCTGATCATCTCTGTGACAGCCAGTTATACTCAGGGGTGGCCAAAACATCAAGATTTTATTTTAAGAAATAGGAGAAAGAGAAAGATGGGAAGCGCATTGCGTATTCTGATAAAAGTTCAGAGCAGTACTTTTGTCTCCTGCTTAATATTTAAAATGTCTCTAGAGGATACCTCTGCTCAGCATCAGTCTGCCTTCTCTGTCACCTTTTTGTTTTGATTGGTAACATGTTCTGCTGATGGTATGTTCTCTTCCATCACTTGATCCCACTCTGGTTTTGTTTCAGTTTAATTAGTTCTGCTACATTTCCCTGAATTTGCTTTTCATCTCACCTCTCTGTATTTTCCAAAATGGTACCTTACTGTTTTAGTTAGTAAAAAACATCTTCAAGTACTCAGATCAAAATGTCATTACTCTGTTGGGTCTACTTTTCATTATTATTGAGAGCAGAAAAAAACATCAGGCTAAGCATTCACTGAATTCATCTTAAATCAAATTTGGGGAGATTTAATCACCGCACTAATTGACATGCCCATGGGGGCTTGGAGCTATATAAGATGGGATTGAATTGTTCAGGGAGCAGCATGGTGGTTAAGGCTGGGCTCCAGATTGGAACTCTTAAGGTCTTCCCTGCCTCCATCAATTACCAGCTCTGCTATGGGCCTCCTAGCTCTAAACTAGGATAAGAAATAACCAGACGATGTGAAGAGTAAGTCAAACAATGAAAGAATTTGGAACAGTCCCTGGCACAAAATAAACACTCAATATTTTTCATTTTTTAAAGCTTCATAATGTGTGCACACTCATCTCACACGCTAGTAAAGTAATGCTCAAAATTCTCCAAGCCAGGCTTCAACAGTATGTGACCATGAACTTCTGGTAGTTCAAGCTGGATTAAGAAAAGGCAGAGGAACCAGAGATCAAATTGCCAACATCCTTTGGATTATCGAAAAAGCAACAGAGTTCCAGAAAAACATCTATTTCTGCTTTATTGACCATGCCAAAGCCTTTAACTGTGTGGATCACAATAAACTGTGGAAAATTCTTAAAGAGATGGAAGTACCAGACCACCTGACCTGCCTCTTGAGAAACCTGTATACAGGTAAGGAAGCAACAGTTAGAACTGGACATGGAACAACAGACTGGTTCCAAATAGGAAAAGGAGTACGTCAAGGCTGTATATTGTCACTCTGCTTATTTAACTTCTATGCAGAGTACATCATGAGAAACGCTGGGCTGGAGGAAGCACAAACTGGAATCAAGATTGCTGGGAGAAATATCAATAACCTCAGATATGCAGATGACACCACCCTTATGGCAGAAAGTGAAGAAGAACTAAAGAGCCTCTTGATGAAAGTGAAAGAGGAGAGTGAAAAAGTTGGCTTAAAGCTCAACATTCAGAAAACTAAGATCATGGCATCTGGTACCATGGCAAATAGACGTGGAAACAGTGGCTGACTTTATTTTCTTTGGCTCCAAAATCACTGCAGCTGGTGACTACAGCCATGAAATTACAAGATGCTTACTCCTTGGAAGGAAAGTTATGACCAACCTAGACAGCATATTAAAAAGCAGAGACATTACTTTGCCAACAAAGCTCTGTTTCGTCAAGGCCATGTTTTTTCCAGTAGTCATGTATGGATGTGAGAGTTGGACTATAAAGAAAGCTGAGCACCAAAGAATTGATGCTTTTGAACTGTGGTGTTGGAGAAGACTCTTGAGAGTCCCTTGGACTGCAAGGAGATCCAACCAGTCCATCCTAAAGGAAATCAGTCCTGAATATTCATTGGAAGGACTGATGTTGAAGCTGAAACTTTCAATACTTTGGCCACCTGAATTTAAGAGCTGACTCATTGGAAAAGACCCTGATGCTCGGCAAGATTGAAGGCAGGAGGAGAAGGGGACGACAGTGGATGAGATGGTTGGATGGCATCACTGACTCAATGGACAGGCATTTGAGTAAACTCCGGGAGTTGGTGATGGACAGGGAGGCCTGGCATGCTGCGGTCAATGGGGTCGCAAAGAGTTGGGCACGACTGAGCGACTGAACTGACTGAATGACTATTTCTCACAGAAATGAATTCAAATATATTTGTCTTCTTTTTCTAACCTTTTTCATGGGCAAGTCCATTTAAGTTTCCCCTTCTTTATAAAATGAGACTTGATCCCACTCTGGTTTTGTTTCAGTAGGCTGAATACAGCTACCTTATTACTAATTTTTCATTACGCATGTTCCTTTTCCATTTATGCATGGATGTGCAACCTTAGGAAGGATTGTATAGCCTATCATTTATAATAAATTGTACATGTTCTTGTTCCATAATGATTTATCCTAGGAGTTTTTCTGATGTGAGTTTGCTATATAAGAAGATAGTGGTGGAAATTCTTTTTATGGATAGGTAATTCAGAAACCAACCTCTTAAATTACCTTGTTTCATGAGAGTGGCCATAAAACAACACTGAAATCAGTAATGTGATTTAGAAGTACACCTTAAAAGAGTCCAGGTACAATGCTGGAGTCACTTTTCTATAAGCATGGAGTACAAACAATTTATTTTTACCTGAAACCTCTATGATCATAAGATAAAATGAATAAATTTTAAAAATTGCAAAGGAAACTAGAACACAGGATTAAGGATTTTGAACAGACAGTTATGAAGGAACTAGCTGAGTGGAGGAGAGGTTTGCCTAGGCAAACCTGTGGATAAGAGTAGACTTATCTGGTGTCCCATGGGAAAACCTATGTTTCAAGAAGTCAGCATACCCAATGTGATATATATATATAGCTGTGCAAAATATCGAGAAAGGCTTCCCATGTTCCTAGGAAAGCTGTATTTGGTAATATATAAATTATGTAAATCATGTTACATAAGGAAGTCCAATAGGAAGAAACCTCCAAGTGATGTGTAAGTATTAAACAGTTTATTGTGTATGTGGAATACAGAAAAAAAGTCATATATAAGTAATATTTGCCCAGTCTTTCAGAAATAAATATAACAGTAAATATCCTCACCAATGTGAGTAAGGGGAAAGGTAGTGAAAACACTATCCCAACAACTGCGATTGCCTCTCTTAATGTAAGGTGTGAAAAGAGGTGAGAGATTAGGATCTTCTGGTGGTGAACATTCCAGGAGGTCACATGAACTTAAAGCCCTCCAGCTACTCATACAATACAATACTCATACAAGGTTCCTCATACAATGCCCAGGCCAGCAGCAATAGAGGGTGCATTTTTTTCCAGGGGAATTTCCAACACCCATGTTTGTTTGACTGAGTGACAGACTGGTGAATCAGAGCTCATGTTCATGTTGATGTTCTGTAAATTTGTTGTCCGGCTTCTTCCTCAACACAATAGACCGCTTCTCAAATTCTTTCCTGATTAGGTTTAGGATATCAGACCTCCATTTTTTTCTTTGCTTTTTTTGTTGTTGTTGTTCTCTTTTCCCCTGATTTTGCATCTTTATATAGTCTTAGAAAGACACCATTGGTAGTATACAAGAATAGTTTTAATGTAAACCAAGACCTCTGAATCTCTCTTTCCATACATACGTCCTGCCTATAATACCACTTTGTGTGGGACACCATACTCTTAAATGCCTTCTTCTACTGTGTCTACCTCCCAACACCTTTTTACGGGGATGTCTATTTCTCTTCTGTGTATCTTTCATTTGTTTTCTGAAGCTTGGTTCCACTAATAAAATTTTATTTACTGTTGTTTTTTTTCTTTTGGTTTTTGTTCCTCTCAAAAGTGAATTCTAATGCATTTGCCTAATTTTCCAGACCCTTTTAATGGGCAAGTCCTTTCAAAGTTGTTTCTCTTTCTGAAATGGGGCTGTATTCCACCCTGGTTTTAGTTCAGTAGTTTGAACACATCTCCTTCATTACTAGGTCTTCATTATTCATGTTCATCATCTATGCATGGATATGCATCCTTAGGAAGGAATTTCAGTTCAGTCGCTCAGTCGTGCCCGACTCTTTACGACCCCATGGACTGCAGCACGCCAGGCTTCCCTGTCCATCACCAGCTCCTGGAGTTAACTCAAACTTATGTCCATCGAGTCCATGTGATGTTAAGAGGGGTTTTTTTTTTTTTTTTTTTAAGTTGTCATAAAATGGAAACATTTTCAGTAAAAAGACTCAGGCTCTCACGAAAGATGAAGAGCCTTGCTCAACCCCACAAAACGAGCTGGTTGACAGGTGTTCACGCGGCTCACACCATGTCCCCATCTCCTGCTGCGGGCCGGAATCGTTCCAAGTGTCTCCACGTCACACGGACGCTCCTCAGCAGGTTGCACTGATCCTTTTCACAATAAATCTGCTTTTTTTAGTCCATAGCAATTCTTGAAATTAAGCACCCCAAAGTGAAGCTACTCTTTCCCACCCATTTTATTCCGAATGCCGAAGGTTGGTACCCGAATCCATAGGCGCCCGGCGGGCAGCTAGAGGCGGCGCCGCGCCCCCCAAGCCCCACCTCCCCGCCCGCGCGGCGCGGCGCGGCGCGGCCCTGCGCGTTCTCCGTTGCTACGGCAACCTGAGGCCGGCGTCCCCGTCGCCACGGCAGCAGCACGGCCGCAAGTGACTGGCTGAGACGCCCGACGGACGGAACAAGAGGCGTCGGCATTGGCTGAGGCCGCGACGGTTGGTGGCCGGAAGGAGGATTTGACTGGAGCACCAACGGTGCTGCTGGCAGAGGTACCCCTGAGACTGAGGGGACAGGGCGCGAGGTGGGGGCGAGGAGAGCCAGAGCAGCGTGACAGCAGCAGAAAAGATGAGACGCGCATTGGCCTGAAGGAGGGGCCCTCCCTCGGGCGGTGAGTGAGTCGTACGACAAGCCTCCCTCCGCCGGCTCGCGGTTTGAGCAGGGTCTCCAGAGAGATGCCCGTGGGCGCTTGCGGAGCAGCCTGCGGCCTCGCAGTGAGCGCTCCTCGGAAGGAGGCAGGGCAGAGGGTGCGGGCTCTCGGGCTTGCGGGAGTCACTGTGAGCCTGTCTCTTAGCAGACGGGTGGTGTTGGGCGGAAGGATGCTCGGTAAGTGTCATCGATGATGCGTGATGGTCCTTTCAGGTCCATAAAGCACTTACTCTGGTTACAGGAAGCCTGCGTGTGTCTCTCCCAGTTTGCTCCTACACCTCTGGAGACTCCTTCATAAAACCCTTTATGAGCGTCGCTTCTCTGCCTTCCCCATATATGGTGCGGTTCTGACTGTCCCTCTGCTTCTCTGCTCCATGTGGGTGAGCTTGTCCAGTTCCATGCCTCCAGGCGACACATGTCTGCTGATTCCTTGAAAACCTCCACCCTCAGCCTAGGCTGCTCCACTCGCGCCAGACCCCAAAACCCAACTGCGAGTTAGCTCCACACGTGTGCAGGCTTAAACACCATCTTCCCGGTTCCCACGGAGTGTCTCGCCCGTGGATTCCTTATCTTGGGCACCAAGACACCAAAACCACACCTGGACAATTGACATTTACTGCCTCTGCTTCATTTCCCCCAGTTATCAAGGCGGTGCATTCTTCATAGCTGTCAAATCACTTCCCACCTGACTGTCTCCCTTCTTGCATTGTCATTTCCACCAGTAGTTTGGTTAAATTCAACAAGGGTCCACCTTTCCCGACTGTCCCTATATCATCCATTTTTCCATCTATTGTTAGACTGATGTTTCTTTAAAAACATATAAGGGCATTTCACTTCCTGCCGATACTGCCTGTTGTCCCATCCACGCTTCCTGGTTAGGCCTTCCCTCAGCAGTTCTGCCTTTGTTCCTAGAACAGCCCCCTTCTTTCCGGTGCGTGCTGATTCACCAGCTGCTCACACTGCCTGCGATGGACTCCACTTCTGTACCTTCCCCAACCCTGCCCTCACTCCCCAGTCATTCTCTCTGTGTCACGTGATTGCTTTTCTGCTTCCTCCTCTAGACACACGCTCTGAGGGCAGAGGCAAGGTCTGTCTTACTCACCATTTGTCATATCTGTCAGAGTACCCTGCGTGTAGCAGGGGCTCCGTAAATACTGGTTAAATGAATGATTCTCTAAAATGAGAAGTTACTGTTTTTCATGGCATCCAGTAAAGTTTTTACCTATGAAAGATGAATGCTGAATTTACAGGTTTTACTTTGATTTCAGGATCCTTGGTATTATAAACTACTTCAATTTTCCATCCATATTTCATACTATAATCATATTAATGGTATTTGCTGTTATATGGCATAAGTTTAACATGGAAAACAGAGAGAGTACAGCATACATTGCAAGAGATGGGCTTTGAATCAGATATATTCAAACCCAGCTATATGGCTTTGAATCCTGGCTCCAACCATTTGGCTTTGTGGCCCCTTATCTGTGGCTTCTTTATCTGTACAATGGGATAATAATAACACTCACCTCATAGGATTCTTTTAAAGACTAAATAACTTGCTACAACCTATATCAAGTGCATAGTGCCTTATCTTAATAATTTTTCACTTGGGTAAAAAATAGAAGTACTCACTGCTATATAGCAGAGGGAGCTCAACCTGCTCCTGCGTGACAACCTAGAGGGGCGGGATGGGGTGGGGAGTGGGAGTGAGGGAGATTCAAGAAGGAAGGGACACATATATACTTAACGGCTGATTCAGGTTGTTGTGTGGCAGAAATCAACACAATTGTAAAGCAATTTTCCTCCCATTAAAATGTTTTAAAAATTAGAAACATTCACAGGGATGTTTGTAGCTGCTTTAGTCACAGTTACCAAATATCTGCAAACAACCAAGATGTCCTTCAGAGGGGGAATGGATAAATTTACTGTGGTGCGTCCAGACAATGGAATACTATTCATAGCTAAAATGAAATTCAGCGACTTCCATGGTCTGGTGGTTAAGAGTGTGCTTGCCAATGCAGAGGACATGGGTTCAGTCCTTGGTGGGAGACGATCCCACATGCCTCAGAGCAGCTAAGCCCACACACCGTAACTGCTGAAGCCCGGGAGCCTAGAGCCCATGCTCAGAAACAAGAGAAGTTACCACAACTAGAAGCCTGCATACCACAACTAGAGAGGAGCCCCACTCGCCACAACTAGAGAAAGCTCTCTCATAGCAACAAAGACTCAGTACAGGCAGAAATAAAAATAAATAAAATTAAAAAAGAAATAACTATTAAGCCATGAAAAGACATGGAGGAACCTTAAATGCGTATTATTAAGAAGAGTAAGTAGCCAATCTGAAAAGGCTATATACTGTATGATTCCAACTCTATGACATTCTGGAAAAGGCAAAACTATGGGGACAGTGAAAAAATCATTGGTTATCAGAGGTCAGCAGGGGGTGGAGGAGGAATAAACGGGTAGAGCACAGATTTTTAGGGTAGTTTACATACTCTGTATGACATCATAATGGTGGATACATATGTTATACGTGTGTCCAAACACATAGAATATACAACACCTAGAGTGAACTCTAGAGTAACCTGTGGACTCTGGATGATAATGATGTGTTAATGTAGGTTCATCCTTGGGAATAAGTGTACCATCTGCTAAGTAGTATTGATCATGAGGGAGGCTATGCTAGTGTGTAGGGGGGTACATGGGAATTCTCTCTACCTCCCTCTCAAATTTGTGGTAAACCTAAAACTGCCCTAATAAATGGTCTTTTAATAGTAGAACAAGAAACACTGAAGTTTGGAATTGTGAAATTCCCATGGTAAAAATCAGTTGGTTCAGTCAGTTTCTAGGACATCGTTCTATGACCCAGTCACACTGTGCTTCTCAGATGTGTGCATGCGTGCTAAGTCATGGCAGTCGTGTCTGACACTTTGCTACCACATGACCTGTACCTGCCAGGCTCCTCCGTCCATGGGATTCTCCAAGCAAGTATAGTGGAGTGGGTAGCCATGCCCTCCCCCCGGGGGTCTTCCTGACCCAGGGATCAAATGTACATCTCTCACGTCTCCTGCGTTGGCAGACAGATTCTTTACCACTGTGCCACCTGGGAAGCCCACACACTACACTATCACAAACTTCTGTGTACAGAAACAGCTCTGATTCAGGTAAGGGACTCAAGTGAGAGCTTCGTGCATTTGATAAATCTAGGGTGCTCTGCCAGATAAGGATGGGGCAAAAGAAAGTGTAACCAGCTAAGTCTCAAGTAGGTGAAAGAAGGGCCTGGAATGTCACCCTGCCTCAAAGTCTGAGCCAAACAGACTTTGAGGACAGTCAGAGTAGACTGCATGGAACCCTTGAAGAGGTGGAGAGGAGATGAAAGTTTTCCGGGTGACCAGCAGGGAGCGAAACCAAGACCCTGTGCTCTCAGAGCCCAGTTTCCCAAGGGTGGTAGCCCAGAATCCATAGAACTCAGAGTCTCACACCAGATGCCTGGGTTCAAATCCCAGCTCCGCCACTGCCATACGCAGGGCCTCTGCTGTATTGCTTAATCTTGGCCCCTCAGTTTCCTTGCATGTAAAATGGAGTTGTTGTGAGCCTATCACAAATCAGTAGAGATAAATCTTAGAACTATGGTGGGTATGTAGGAAGTTCCGTGTACATGTTGGCTCAGCAGTCCCCAACCTTTTTGGCACCAGGGACGGGTTTCATGAAAGACAGTCTTTCCACAGACAGGGCAGCAATGGGGGAGGAGCGGGAGATGGTTTCAGGATGATTCAAATGCATTACATTTATGACGTCACCGCTGATCTGAGCGGAGGCAGAGCTCAGACAGTAATGGGAGTGGTGCATAGTGGCAGTAATACAGGTGACGCTTGGCTCCCTCTCCTGTTGCTCACCTCCTGCTGTCCAGCCTGGTTCCTAAGAGGCACCGACAGGTACTGGCCCATGACCTGGGGGTTGGGGGCCCTGTGTTAGCTGTTTCTATTATGCTTTACTTGGGAGAGAGAAATAAGAGATGAAAATAAAGCAGGATGTGGGGGATAGAAAGTGTCACCATGGGAACAGGTTATACGGCTTGGATTTGGAAATGACTCTTACATTTTTGAGACCTGGTCTTCCACAGAAAAGCGAACTCTACATATACTCATATATCCGCCTGACGTGTGTGGTTAAAAAAAAAAATCATGAAAATGAGCACTGAATAAAATAGATGATTTCTCATTTGGTAACATGATGCTCATCCATATCTAGAGGTCAGAGTTCCCTTCATCTCAGCTGAAATCTGCGACAGTCATCATAAAGGTCATGCTCTCACATCCATGAGGTCAGCTCAATTCAGAGCTTATTCAGTCTTGTATTAGGAGTAGTTATAGTTGACAAGAAATCTAGCTTCATAACCCTCAAGAGAGTCAAAACAACAAAATGACGGTCAAAGGGCACATATCTAGAAGAGAGACTAAAAAACCCTTCTACAAAAGGTGAAATAAAAACAAGAGGCAGACTGGATAACGCATAGCAGCCTTGACATTGATCCTGGGCCATCAGTGAAAAGTCACACAATATTTAGTGTATTTTGCATAAATGACAGGGAATTGTTAATTGATGTGAGAAAAGTGTGTCTGAAGTAATATTTTATCATTAAGGTGATAAACATTTACCTAGAAAATTCACTTAGGCGAATAGCAGGATAAAGGCAACCAAGAGGAAGAGTTAGTATAGCATTCAGTTAACAAGGAGGGCCCTGCCTGGCCTTAAATTCCTGCTCATCCACCAGGGACTTACAGCTCTGTGAATCCAAGAAATTACTTTACCTCTGTGGGCCTCAGTTCTGTCATCTGTGAAATGGGGACAGTACAGGTAGGTGCCTTATAGCTTTGTTAGAATTATATTAATATTGGTTAATGTATGGCAGCAGAATGGTCCTGGCACAGGGCAAGCCCCCATAAACATTTGCTTTTATTGTTGTTACTGTTACCAGATATGAGATCTTGGCCAAGTTACTGAAACTCAGTCAGTTCCATCATCTGTGAGCTGGAGATACAACACAGCCTCATCCCAGGGTTCTGTAAGTTTGTGTAAGAATACAGCAAAGTGCCTGTAATAGGAAATCCAAACTAACATCAGAGGTAACAAATGAAAATGAAGACTATTTGTGGCATTAAAAACAGTGGGTTTTGTTTTTTTTTTCATTTTATGTCAGTGTTTGTCATTTGTGAACCAAAGTCAGTGAATACAGGTAAATGACTTCAAATAAGCATGACAAGCTCTTCAAGCTGATGTAGTAGTAATGTTACCAATAAGAGTATTTAGAAAAACTGTCATAATAACAACTGAGCTAGCTACCGACAGCTTGTTTTTTTTTGTTTTGTTTGGGGCCCTACGATGCAGCACTCGGGAATCTCAGTTCCCAAACCAGATATTGAACTTGGACCAACAGCAGTGCAGGTGCAGAGGCCTAATCTCTGGACCACCAGGGGAGTCCCCTGGACAGTTGTAAAAGAGTTTGTTTTTATTTAATCTTGACTGCCGTCTTATAACGGGGATATTATTGTTTCTATTTTCTTGTAAATGAGGAGACTAATCATCAGAGAGGCCCAGGGACTTTCTGAGATCACTCAGCGGGCAAGGAGACACCAGGTCTCCACCACCACTGCTGCATCCCAGTCATGCATGTAACAGGAAGACCTCACCTCCCCAAGCCTGTTAGCACTCTCCAGTGGAGACCACGGCATTCACACGACATGTGTATGCGTGTGCATGGGCTACACTTGACATCAGCGTAAATATTCATGTTTCCTGTAGGAAGTGTTATCGTCCCGTTCATGTGTATTTGAGGCAGCTCATATTTAACACGGATATCTTACTTATTTTGTGGCTTCCATGCGTTTTTAAAGAGACTTTGGTCAAACCAACATTCTATAACTAGATACTGGTCATCTGGGGCAGATGTATCCTTTGCTGAGAGTTTTTTCATGATCTTTATTCTCCATCTATAAACAGTGATCCTCCATACCTGGAGCTTCCCAGTCACTTTCACTTGGGATTTGTTTATGCATTCATTCATTCAGCAACCGTTTATTGAGCACTTGCATTGTTAGAAACCAGCGGTGCTGTGCTGGATGCTGCAGATGAGCAAACTCTCTGTCATTCACATCCCTGACTAGTGTATAGTAAACTAAAGGAACCAGATATGCATCTTTATTGAATTATTGCTGGAATCTGCCCCTTTATTAAGAGCTTCAAGGCATGGAGATCAGAGAAAATTCCCTAGAGGTGGATGAGCCTTCCGGGCCTTTCACACTTAATCTGGTCCAGGAAAAAACTGGTTTGGGTCCAGGTCTGAGTGGAGCTGTTGGGGGCTGAGGCTTCATCTCACAGGACACCCATGGGCTTCCTTATATTTTGTTTTTATGTTGAGAGAAATGGGAAGCCCATGAAGGCTCAATTGGTCAGTTTTGTACCAAAAAAAAAAAAAAAAAAGGTGCTTTTGATGCTATGCAGAGAACAGCCTTGTTGTTGGGAAGAGAGAGAAATTGGAGGTTGGGAGTCCATTTCGGAAGTGGTTCCTGCAGTTCAGGATCCAGGGGGTGGTGATGTGGATGAGGGTATAAGTGGTGAGGATACAGAGACTCAGGCAGACAGGAACCATACTGAGTAGAAAGATGGAAATCTAATGAGTGAGGGCCTGAGGAAGAGGAAGTGTCATTTTCCCAAGGTTCATGCCCAAGGGCTGCTCTTGATTTGAGACTATTTGAGCCTCTTCTGTTTCAAGTGTTGGCTACAGCCCAGGAGGTCAGCATCAGCTCTCCAGCCCAGCTCATCTGCTCCCTGTTTCCCCCAGCCCCACCCCACCTGCCACCCCATGCTCCTGGACCTGCTCTCCAGATCCATCACACACACCTTTCCAGAGCTCTCTCATCAGCCCCCACTGGGCTTTCTTTCCCTTAAACTCACTCAATTCATAACTTCCTTGAGAAACTAATTTTCTCTGCTTTTTGACATTTCTAGTGTTCCTATTTAATTCCATGCATTAGGCTGAACTATAAGAAATTGTTCTTTTTTTTTTAAGGCCCAAATATCAGCAGGTTCATGTTGTTTAACCTCCACATTTCTCATTGCCTGCACATGCTGAGTTACGGACAGATGCTTTTGAAGCCTCTAGCAGCATCTTATGCACAGAGCACAATAAATTAAATATGCACTTAATCAAGAAATATTATTAGATGAAGCAATTTTATTTTGTGGCTCAGAAAGTAATTCAGTGCTGCCGCTTTTTATGAACAGCAGTGTGTTCATCTCTTTATTCTCTGAGGGTCTGGTTGGTTGGGCTGAATCCATACTCACTTATTATCGTACCATGTCTTATTCAGTACAGTAGCCTCAGTGTCTGCCATATAAGAAGAGATTAAAAATTATTTCATGAAGGAATGAATGAATATCATTGTCACCTTTCTCTGTCACACAGTATCAGAGAATTGAATGTAATCTTACTATGTTTGGAGGTCAGTGAATAAAGAGAAATTTGATGTGCTACTTTAGTTATTTTTATCAACTGGTTAATATAAATTCTTTCTTCAAACCATCTGGACCTTTTCCCCTTTACAGTATCACTACTTAGTACATGGGTCTCAGGTTCACTTTCTCTAACAGAGGCATCTTCTGCACTGTGTCACAAGTAGACTTGTGTGAGCAGCCATATAGGCCTGAGCACAGTCACAAACCCCACGCAGGGACGGTTGAGGGGACCCACAGGAGCTCTATGCTATCTGGGGGCATTGTCCTTTGTCACAAAAGGCTTACTAATAAAATGGGAATAAAGCTTGAAAATAGGAAAATGATATTGATGTCTGTTGTCGTCTATTCCTTTTAACTTTTTGCCCACTGGGATATAATTGCTTTACAATGTTGTGTTAGTTGCTACTGTCCCATAAAGTGAATCAGCTGTGTGTATACATATATGCCTTCCCTCCTGGACCTCCCATTCCCCCATCCCACCCCCGAGGTCATCACAGAGCAGCGAGCCGAGCTCCCTGCGAGGCACAGCAGCTTCCCACCAGCCAGCTAGTTTACTCATGGTAGTGTAGATATGAAACAGCAGTCTTGGTCCACCCTGGGTTAGATTCACCAGAAGAAGAAAGCAGACACTTTACAGGCATGTCTAACCTATGATGATGTTTAGTCGCTCGGTCGTGTCCAATTCTTTGGCGACCCCATGGACCGTAGCCCGCCAGGCTCCTCTGTCCATGGGATTCTCCAGGCAAGAATACTGGAGTGGGTTCCTGTGCCCTCCTCCAGGGGATCTTCCTGATCCAGGGATCGAACCCATGTCTCTTGAACTGGCAGATTCTTTACTGCTGAGCTGTCTAACCTCTAGCAGGTGCTCAGTAAACATTCGAAGGAATGAGTGAGAGGCAGTCAGGATGCTCTTCTTATTTTTGGTTCTTTTATCCCCCAGGTGCTTGTTTAAACAGAAAGCAGAAGGTTGTTTAAAGAACAAACTGTGCTAGGGAAGGTGTCAAGTCTGCTGACCCGGGAGCAAGGCTCTGATGATACTTGCCCTTCATTGATGCCACTTCTGCCAATGGCAGTTCGGTTACAACTGCACCTTTGGCACCGTGTGGTGGTTAAAACTCACCACCTACCTAGTTCTCATGAGTGGACCTGGATGAATGGGTGTGTATTTGTAAGCACACCAAAGTCCAGGAGGTGAAGTTATGCAAGCATCGCTTGTTATATGTCAACCTTTGCTCTCATCTAAAGGCCAATGTCAACAAATTCTCCTTCCCTGTCTCTGAGTTCCCTTTAATATTTAGACCCTGAAGGTGAGCTGGACTCTGTTCTGCTTCTCTTCCTAAAAGTGCCTTATGGCCTCAGGCACATTTTCCCTCTCTGAGCCTCGTGTTTCTTCCCGTGTTCAATGAAAGGCACTGAATCCTGGTCAGCACCAGGGAACCTATAGGTCTGTTTTGTTTGTCCTGTACCGGTGTCTTGTTTTGCTTCATTTAAACAATATATTTATTTTATTTTATTTACTTGGCTGCTCTGGGTCTTAGTTGCAGCATGCAAATCCTTAGTTACAGTATGTGGAATCTAGTTCCCTGACCGGGGATCATTGGAAACATGGAGTCTTAGCCGCTGGACAAGCCCCTGTTCTGCTTCATTTTTAACGTGCTTTTGAAACCCTTTAAGGAGGATGTACCTTCTCAGGTCTCACTGAAGCTCTGCTGCTTGGCCATGTACTCTGCGGGTATCATTCATGTAAAGGTGTTCCTGAGCCTGGAAGGTGACAGATCCCTGATACTAGATGTTCCAGGAGGGTCTTTCTTGTGATAACTGTCTGTTCTGCTAACTCCACCCATATTTCCCACTGAGGAACCATAACAATATGATACAAGAATCAAGTCCACAGTTTAGAGACTCCCTGGAGAAGGAAATGACAGCCCACTCCAGTACTCTTGCGTGGAAAATCCCATGGATGGAGAAGCCTGGTAGGCTACAGTCCATGGGATCGCAAAGAGTTGGACACGACTGAGCGACTCCACTTTCCACTTTGTGAGCTACAGTAGGTATGAACAAGTCCTGTTTCTTACAGTTCTTTTGCTCTTTGATCACTGTTAAAATCTCTGTGTGCGCTTTATTTTCCAGTGTTTGTCCAACTTAACCTGATGCTTTCTGTGCAGGATTTATAATTTTCTAAAGACCAAGCTCCTGTATCTGTGAGGTTAAGTATAATTATTCTGTATAAAAAGAAATGCTTTGTCTATTCTCAGAGCACTTTACTAAAATAAACTGCTCAAGTGGCCAATACACTGGTTTTTTTTTGACTGTGCCATGTGGCTTGTGGTTGGGATCTTAGTTCCCTGACCAGTGACACAGTGGAAGCACAGAGTACTAACCACTGGACCACCAGGGAAGTCTCCTAATGCACTTTTAATGCTTATTTTGAAATAACTTGAGAGTTGATAAAATCTGCAAAAATCATACGGTGAGTTCCCATGTACCCTCCACTCAGCTTCCCCTAACGTTAGCAGCCTGTGGCATCATGATACAGTTGTCAAGATTGAGAAAATAGCACTTAACCAGTACGTTTGAACACATTGTCCTTATTTCTGGTTGGTCTATGTGAATTATATATATTTTTGAATCCTATCTTATTTTATGGAGAAGGGAATGGTAACCCACTCCAGTATTCCTGCCTGGAGAATCCCACGGACAGAGGAGCCTGGTGGGCCTCAGTGCATGGATTCGCAGAGAGTTGGACACGAATGAGCAACTAACACACATACACATCTTATTTTAACCACTTTTTTCCTCAACATTTTAAAGAGACTTTAAGAAAATATGTGAATAAGTAAAGGAACTGGAACAATGATTTTTCACTTTGCATTTCCAGCTGTTTGTGGGACTGAAAGTTCTCTGCTTTTATTACCTCCCTGAGCACAGACAGACTGCATCTTGACATCTAACATGGAAGTTAGCCATCATTCAGTCAAGGAAAGAAAGAAAGACTTCCCGTTGTTGGCACAAGTAGTTCTAGCTTCCTTTTGTTATAGGGGCTCATTATACTTCTCAAAAATAATAAACTCTTAGTTTATTATTAGTTATGCCAAACTCTTACTGCTGTTATGTTCTAAGTACTGTGGGTTTTTTTTAAAAACTCTTTCCTGATAGCTCAGTTGGTAAAGAATCTGCCTCCAATGCAGGAGACCCTGGTTCTATTCCTGGGTTGGGGATATCTGCTGGAGAAGGGAGAGACTACCCACTCAGTATTCTGGCCTAGAGAATTCCATGGACTGTATAGTCCGTGGGATTGCAAAGAGTCAGATACGACTGAATGACTTTCACTTTCTTTCAAAAGGCAGTAAGGGCTTCCCGGGTAGCTCAGCTGGTAAGGAAGCTGCCTACAATGCAGGAGATCCTGGTTCAGTTCTTGGGTTGGGAAGTTCCACTGGAGAAGGGATAGGCTATCCACTCCGGTATTCTTGGGTTTCCCTGGTGGCTCAAATGGTAAAGAATCTGCCTGCAAGTGGGAGACCTGGGTTTGATCCCTGGGTTGGGAGCATCCCCTGAAAGAGGACATAGCAATCCACTCCAGTATTCTTGCCTGGAGAATCCCATGGACAGAGGAGCCTGGTGGGCTACAGTACATGGGGTCACAAAAGAGACGGACATGACCGAGTGACTGAACACAAGCATAAAAGGCAGTAAGTAAAATGGAATAGTTTACAAAGATGCAACCTAAGTGATTAGAAGGAAAAAACTTGTATTTGTGGGAATTGAAGATATTTCCTTAAATGAATTTAATGAGGTCATATAAGGATCTCTCGAGCAGTTAAAGCAACTGGGGAGTAACAAAGAATTTCTGGGCAGAGATCCTGAAAATCATGTCACAGATACTCACCATGTTGTTCAATTAGTGGGCTTATATTTGCACAATTTACATTAATTACAATCAATTTTGCAGTGCTGTGGGTATCTCTCTATCATATGTGTTTGCCCTGCAATTACTAAGTGAGGTGTGTGTGTCCAATGTCTTTCTTTTAGTATTAACCCAAATTTTGGATGATAATAGGAAACAGGAATTACTTTTGAGAGTTTCTTTTTAAAAATGGGTTTAAAATTAAAAAGTGAGTCAGAACTATGATTATGCCCATAATTGACTAGGGCTGAAAACCCCAGACCATTTGACTATCCTATAAAGTATGGAATGCTTTGTCTCTCTGATCTGAGATAATATTTGGGTTCCATGACTGATAGGTACAGAGGAAAGATATGAATGTTTCTGTTCTTAAAGTAATATGCACTTGTATTAAGTCACTCGGTTGTGTCCGACTCTTTGCAACCCAATGGACTGTAGCCCGTCAGGCTCCTCTCTGTCCATGGGATTCTTCGGGCAAGAATACTGGAGTGGGTTGCCATTTCCTATTCCAGGGAATCTTGCTGACCCTGGGAAAGAACCCACATCTCTTATGTCTCCTGCATTGGCAGGTGGGTTCTTTACCACAAGTGCTACCTGGGAAGCCCAATACGCCCTTGTATTTTATATATAATCTTTCATTTCTATGACCCATTCCCGCTTTTAAGAAAAAAATACTGAATTTCATCTTTTCCATTTAGAATCAAAGGAAAGTCCCCATATGAATACATGTATTTGTGTAGCAAGTATTATAATCTCTGGCCTCATGTATAAAATAAGTGTCAGAAAATGAGTGGTTTTCTATTTTTATTTTTAGCACAGGAAACTTTAAAAAAATGAAACTGTACACAGAATCCCAGAGAAATAGGACTATGGGGACTCAGTAAAGAGCCTGCACCCAACCACTCTCACCCTCCCTTGGTTGTCCTGGAACTGACGACTGAGTGAGTCCTTTCAGGCACCACATGGAGGGCAGCGGTTTTCAGAAGGTCACCTAGCATCGCTGTGAAGACAATATTGTTATTTGAAAGGAGAGACCTCAGTTACCTAAAACAGTGCCATTCAGGTAGCCTTCCAGACTAGTATGTCCACAAGAGAGAAGTGCAAATTTGAGAGCAAGCATTGAGGAATATTTATGGCAGTTTGACATTGCCATGCTGTCCAAGCACATGATCAGTGATGGACTTATTTAGCTGAATAAGATACATCACTCAGTCAGAAGTGTTGGTCCATAATAGATTGGAAATTAAAAAAAAAAAACAACTTTATAGATAATTTGAGAAACACTGTTCATGAATATTATCTTATTTTCTTGTTGTTGTTCAGTCCCTAAGTCGTTTCCAACTCTTTGCAACCCCATGGACTGCAGCACGCCAGGCTTCCTTGTCTTTCACGACTTCCCAGAGTTTGCTCAAACTCATGTCCACTGAGTCGGTGATGATATCTAACCATCTCATCGTCTGTGGCCCTCTTCTCCTCCCGCCCTCAATCTTTCCCAGCATCAGGGTCTTTTCCAATCAGTCAGTTCTTGCATCAGGTAGCCAAGGTATTGGAGCTTCAGCTTCAACATCAGTTCTTCCAATGAATATTCAGGGTTGATTTCCTTTGGGATTGACTGGTTTGATCTCCTTGGTGTCCCAGGGACTCTCAAGAGTCTTCTCCAGCACCACAATTTGAGGCCTCTAATTTTCTTCCTAAAGACTGAATAAGTTAGATCAGGGGTACCAGTCCATGGCCTGTTAGGAACTGGGCTGCACAGCAGGAGGTGAGCTGCAGACAAGCGAGTGGAAGCTTCATCTGTACTTACAACCCCTCCCCATTCCTCACAGTGCTGGTCTCTGTCTCCTGTCAGATCAGCAGCTGCATTAGGTTCTCATGGGAGCTTGAATCCTACTGTGAACCGTGCATGTGAGGGATCTGGGTTGTGTGCTCCTTATGAGAATCTAATGCCAGATAATCTGATTCTGTATTATATTAACTTGTATAATTATTTCATTATATATCACAATCTAATAATAATGGAAATAAAGTTCATAATAAATGTAATATGCTTGAATCAGCCTGAAACCATCCTCCCACCCCAGCCCATGGCAAAGTTGTCTTCCACAAAATTGGTCCCTGCTGCCAAAAAGGTTGGGGACTACTGACTTAGGGCATTCCTGAGTGTGTTCAGTATTATCATAACATTACAAATACTTATCAATCCATTTGGTTTAAAAGAAGTTTTATGAAAGAATTTTGAACTAAAGGGATAATTAAAGGGTTTTTTAAAAAATAATTCTTTTATTTATTCATCTATTCATGAATTTTTTTGTTTAATAAATATTTACTGTTTGCCCACCATGTGTCTGGTGAACACAGGAGGCCCAATACTGCGTCATGGAGTTGTCAGGCAATCATTATGCTTTTTGCATAGGTTTGCAATGTGGGGAGTATTTGCACTGGGCTCTGAGAAGGAGCACCAGACTTGGGGCTTGGGAGTCATGGGGGGCTCTAGTTCCAAAATAAATAATTGTTAAAAAGCAAATGCTTCCCAGGTGGTGTGATGGTAAAGAACCCGCCTGCAATGCAGGAGATTCGGGTTCAGTCCCTGGGTTGGGAAGATCCCCTGGAGGAGGAAATGGCAACCCACTCCAGTATTCTTGTCTGGAAAACCCCGTGGACAGAAGAACCTGGCAGGCTACAGTCCATGGGGTTGCAAAGAGTCGGACATGACTGAGCAAATGAGCATACAGTGCACAAAAAGCAAATAATTCATGAACTTTGGTAAAAATGCCTGAGCCACTTGTTACAGATTGTGGCACAAATACTTTTTGATTTCACACATTGTGCTTCCTCTGTGCCGTTTGTCTGGTGTGTGGGGATAAAGCAGACATGGTCCCTGCCCACATGGGGCTTATGATCTACTGCACAGAAACCAGTGACTGGCTGGGGGTTCTGATGTCGATGAGCCCCACGAGGGGCTGAAACAGGGTGGAGTGGTGAGAGTGTGGGGCCCATGGGTTGCTGGGGAGTCCTCAGCAAGGAGGGGACATATGAGTTGAGGCTGAATGACCCGAAGAAGCCCGTGGGTGGAGGAGAAGGGAGACCTGGAAGGACTCAGAGAAGTCAGTGTGAGCAGGAGAGGTTAGCTTGGCAGTTGGCAGCCACTGCCCCCGCCTCTGCTCCATGTGCGCCTGCAGCCTGGCCCTTGAATCCCCATCAACCACGCTTATCCGTGGGGGCTGTGGACATCCACAGAGCCGCCATCTCCAAGGATGGTTTGTGCCCATGTATTGGCTTCAGAGTTTTGCTTCTAGCAGCCAGCTTTGGGTCTCTTTTTGGGAGAATTTTGTTTAAGCTGCTGGAGTCTCTTTGTCCCAGTCAGCAGTGCCTGTGTCACAGAACCAGACTCAGGCCCACTAGCCCATGCACAGTAAAGCCAGTATACTGACACCTAGCTGCAGTGAGTGAAAAAACTGGCTTAAAATTCAACATTCAAAAAACTAAGATCATGGCATCCTGTCCCATTACTTTATGGAAAATAGTTGGGGAAACAATGGAAACAGTGACAGACTTTATTTTCTTGGGCTCCAAAATCACGGTAGATGATGACTTCAGCCATGAAATTAAAAGATGCTTACTCCTTGAAAGAAAAGCTATGAGAAACCTAGACAGTGTATTAGAAAGCAGAGACATCACTTTGATGACAAATGTCCATGTAGTCAAAGCTATGGTTTTTCCAGTAGTCATGTATGGATGTGAGAAGCGGATCATAAAGAAGGCTGAGTGCTGAAGAACTGATGCTTTCAAACAGTGGTGTTCAAGAAGCTCTCTAGAGTCCCTTGGACAGTAAGGAGATCAAGCCAGTCAGTCCTTAAGGAAATCAATCCTGAATACTCATTGGAAGGACTGATGCTGAAGCTCCAATACTTTGGCCACCTGATGTGAAAAGCCCACTCATTGAAAGAGACCCTGATGCTGGGAAAAACTGAAGGCAGGAGGAGAAGAGGACGACAGAGGGTGAGATAGTTGGATGACATCACTGACTCAATGGACCTGAGTTTGAGCAAACTCCGAGAGACAGTGAAGGACAGAGAAGCCTGGCGTGCTGCAGTCTGTGGGGTCGCGAAGAGTCGGACACGACTGAGCAACTAAACAACAACAAGCCGTGGTGAAGGACAGTGCAGCCTTTACTGCAGGGCCCAGCAAGGAGTCCAGGCAGTTTATGCTCAAAACACCTGACCTTCCTGATGCCTTTTAGCAAAGCATTTTTATTTCATTTATTCATTTTTAAACTTTTCGTTTTGTATCAGGATATAGCCAGTTAACAAACAATATTTTGGTAGTTTCAGGTGGACAGCAAAGGACTCCATTAAACATATACATGGATCCATTCTCCTCCAAATTCCCCTCCATCCAGGCTGCCACGTAACACCCCGCAGAGTTCCATGTGCTATTCAGTAGGTCCCTGCTGGTTATCCATCTTAAATACAGCAGTGTGCAGAAAGGCCAGGGTGGGGAGTCGGCGGGTCTCTGGGGTGTGAGATCAGCTCCTGCACAGTGGTTGGTTGATGGTGAGGTTCCGGGGCGTTAACATCATAAATCTTCAGGTGCCAGTAGGTGCTTATCATCGGCTAGTTAATTTCTTCTTTATAATGTGGTTTTAGTATCTATAAAACAAGTTGGGGAATGTGCAGCAAATGCTGTTATCTAGATACTTTCAGAGAGGAGGACAGCAGGGGGCATGTGGGGTGGGGTCTGTCCCAGGAATGCCCCCTAGGGCCCTGCTGCCTTGCCCTGAAGGCTAGGTTCTCCCTCAGGACTGTCACCAACCACTCCTTCCCTCAGGTTTAGATGCTGGCTCTGAGGCAAACTCCGCCTGCAGGACTCTTGCCCTCACCTGATCTCTGAGAAACACTTGCTCAGAAAGGTGTTTGCTTCTTGAAAATGACTTAGGATGTGAACCTCCCTTTTCCCCACCCATCAGTTTTGAATTATCGCCCTCTTGTTGTTGTTTAGTCACCAAGTTCTGTCCAACTTTATGCGACCCGGTGGACTATACCACACCAGGCTGCCCTGTTCTTCGCTGTCTCCCACAGTTTGCTCAAGTCCATGTCCACTGAGTCTGTGATGCTATCTAAATAGCGTTTGGTATAGTGTAATAATTTTTGCTAATTAAATATGGGGTTACATTAAATATTTAATAGTATTTCCAACTTCTTGGAGTTTTTTTTTTCTTTTTTCAGAATAGTTTCCATTTTAATGGCCACCAAGTGGAAAGGATTTTCTTTTTTGTCCTAAAGGCAATTGCCTGCGTCTTCTGATTCTGGTGAATTTGTTTACTGTTTAATTAAGAGAAGCATTTCTAGAGAGTTATCTATTTTCACTCTTCCAGTTCACAGAGTAGAAGCTAATCTTAAACTGATAAAACTATTAGGGGATTATTTCCTGTTCACCCACCAGGTCAATAAAATCACAGAGATTAAACCACAGAATAAGACAAGGCATTTAGCAGTAAGATTGTGGCAGATATGGTCCTCTACCTTCAGAAGCCCATGAGCTTTTCCACACATTTTCACATGCTAATCATTGTGACTTTTATATCCTGTTTCTAAAACAGGCTAGAGCTACGGTTTGAGCAGAATTTGAAGCCAACAGGCCAGTGTATCTGTATGGAACTTTCCCTCTGTTCTTGAGGGAAAGGTGAAGTTAGATTATATTTATTTTGACTGGATTTCCATTTATTTTAGAACTTTTGGGGCATTTTAATATTTATATATGAAAAGCACTTGGATCTTTTGCTGTTGAAAAATGATGTACAGGTCATTCATTCTTCCTCTTTCCCTCCCTACCCTGCCCTTTGTTACTCCCTTTCTCCTTTCTTTCTTTTAAACAGATGCTAAACCAAATCTATATCTGAATATCTCACAAAACATAGTTTCAAGTTCCTAAGTGGGTTTTTCTTTGTTTGTAGTAGAAACCTATATCTGAGATAGCCACTTTTATCTTTAGTAGTTTTCAATCTGAGATTGAACATAGTACACATTCAATAAATATTTGTTGAAAGAATAAATCCATGGTGTTAGGTCCTGGGCACAATCCTAAAATACTGTTATTGTACTTTGCATGATGTGCATCTGTGATGAGAACCTTGGTCTTCAGCTCAATTCCAGCTGAACTATTTGTCACAAATATGCAACTATATTGGGAAAATAATTTTAAATCCTTAGATATACTGTCTTTGTTCATTTTACAAAATTAAATTTTGCTCAATTCTGTTGCAGTAAAACACCCATTGGTACATTCCTTTTGCCTCTTAAGTACTTCTGAAACACTTGGATTTTGGCCATCAATTCTATAACACATTGAGGCATGCAATTATAAGACAGCAATGCATACTTTTTCATGCCTGAAAAACATTCTGAAGTCAAGCACTAGTATTGAAGTACAACTGGAAAATTTTACATTCAATCAAGAACTAAACCAATAGTGTTTTATTTTGTATGTTCCATGTAATTGAAAGTATGGGTATCTTCAACTTTTTTTTGGTTTCTATTCTGGAAATGAGAACAACTTAATCAGAAATTGATTAAAGAAGGGTTTTATTAACAAATAAATTATTCTCCATTGTTGAACTCATACTAACCTTTTGAGTAGTGGTAGAAAGTAGTATTAAAGCTTATCCTAGGAAGGGTGACCATAATGATGACAAAGCTTAATTCAGAAGAGTGAGGTGCCTACTGTCTTGTATTCCCAGGCTGGATGCCCCACTGTCTGGATTGTTAAAAACAAAACTCAGTTGAGTACATTTTAAAGATCTTATTGGCTTTATTCAACAATTAATGAACTGGGCAGCATTCTCTCTAGCAGATAGAAAGGAGCTCTAAGAAACTGTACAAAATGAAAGACTTTTATAGGCAGAAGAAGATAGGAATGAAGAAGTTATACTAGTCAAAAAACAGATTGGTTATTGCAAGCTTATTTTTCCCAAAGAGGATGGAGGGTTTATCAGGCTGCTTACCTAACTAGTGCTAATCAGGAGATTCCTGATTGGCTAGTTTAAGTTTCCATCTTGGGGAGAGGTGAAATTGTAATTTAGTTTGGTTGACCCCAGGGTTAGCATGAATGACTCCATTTTGATTGTGAGCCCATTGTCTTGTTTTAAACAGGATGCTTAAGTGAGTTCAGGGACTGTGCAAGGCTGACCCAGTTCTGGCAGAAGAGGTTATGGCTGGAGTTGTCCCATGTGGGGATTCAGCCTGAAAGTTTTAGGCATTCTGGAAACCCAAGGATATTTTGTGTGTTGCCCTTGACACTGTAATGCATTTGCAAGTGCAATGCATTTGGTGGAGCTTTCTCTGGAATTTTTAGGGACATGACCCATGATGAGAGAGGAGCTCCCTAAACTAGCAGCATGCTGTTAAGGAAACTTACCGAGAAAGACAAGTAAGATGGCATAAGAGTGTCAGTGGGACTTCAGGTATTTGCTTATAAATATTTTGGAAATCCCAAATATGGACACTTTTCCTGGCAAGCAGAAAAGTACTTGTTGGGGTAATGAGTCAGAAGATTTGAAATCAAGAATGACTCAGAAAATATAGGCTTAGGTACTACTATAATTATAAACCTATAATTATAAACTATGCCCTAAATGTATCCAGAGGCCTTTGAATGATAAATAGTAAATGTTATCCATATTAGCATTTTTATTATTGTATTAGAAGTAAATGTTAGTTTGTGCATATTTAAATAAATGTTTTAAGTGAATTTGCATTAATTGAGACTATTTTGGAGCACACAAGCCAACTAAAGTTTTTCCTTCCAGTTTACTTTGAAAGGAATGCGATGTTAATTCTGGGGCATTGATGGTTTACAATGCCTGATCAAGACAAAAAAGTGAAGGCCACTGAAAAATCAACTGATAAAAAACAGCAAGGAGTCACTACCAGGTAACACCATACTGAGTTTTTGCTTACTATTAACTCAAGCAGTGACCAGCAACCACAGCGTAGATCCTTGGCAACTGCTACTCTGGGGTAGAGTCTTCACTGAAATGTTTGCCCTTTCCCAGAGTTCTAAGGAGATGTTTAGTGTGTATATGTTTCACTCTATAACAGCAGGCCTCCAAGTGGCAGGGGTCCATGTTACTAGTGGGTAACACAACTAGTTCACCTAGAGTCTTCTGTCGGTTGACATTGTGTTATTCTTTCTCCTAGGGACTATTCAGATCTTAAAAGACTTCTGTGCCTTTTGAACGTTCAAGCAAGCAAGCAACAGGTAGTGTTTTCAAAGAATGCACATCCATTAATGACAGAGAAATCACGTTTCCAAAGGATCCATTTAACAGCTTATGAACGATACATCTATTTTCCTTTGTTCTTTCCCGTGTTTCATCTTTCTTCCAGTTGCGTCTCTCATATCTGGTTCAGAGTCAGAAAGCAGGACTGTGCATCCACAGCCTTTTCATTCCTCTGCTCAGTGCCATGGGCGCTAACCTGCAAAACGCATCAATGTAGAAAGGATATGTTCTTCTATTGAATGCTCAGGGTCTGACCCTGCAGAGCTCTAGGGGAGTTGATTTCTCCAAAACACTGTGCATCCCCTTTTCCTTCTCCCCTTCCCTGCTTTTCGGGCTGCCCAGCTGCTACAGCACCCCTCTTGATGCTGGCTGCAAAGTATATCTCACCAAAAACAGGGGGAATGAAGGAGTGAGTTTTGACTGCTTTCACAATAGCATTTTTATTTTTTTAATGGACAGAATGGTACTGCCACTTGAATTATCTCTAGATGTTTTTTTGGTTTAGCTTCTGTAAGACTTTGGAGAGGCATGAGATTAGAGGCTATCCGAGAAGGCTTGGGGAATAACACAGAAATGCTAATAGCAATAAACACAGCAGATACTTATTTAGCATGGTCAATTAGCAAATGACAGAGCTGGGATTTGAACCCTGGGAGCCAGATTCCAGAGTCTACTGTGGTAAACTTGTTCAAGCAAATTTGTTCATGAGCTCATGTGGTAATACAGCCCTACTGGCTTTTGTTATGTGTACTAAACTTACCAGAGAACTATAGCATTAAAAAATTTGTTTATTGAAGTAGAGTTGGTTAACAATATTATATTAAATTCAGTTGTATAGAATAATGATTCAATCTTTTAAGATTATACTCCATAAATCTTTTAAGATTTATATTCAGATATTGGCTTTATTTCCTGTGCTGTATAATATATCCTATTAGCTTATTTGTTTTATACATAGTAGTTTGTACCTCTTAATCCTCTACGCCTGTATCACCCCTCCCCATTTCCCTCTCCCCTCTGGTAACCACTGGTTTATTCTCTGTATCTGTGAGTCTAGGTACCCAACTAACACACTTGGCTATATAGTACAGCACTGCAATAGGTTTATAATACTTTTCACACAATTAATACATAAAAAAACCAAACACACAAAAAAAGAAAACATTTTAAATCATCCAGTACAGTACCTTGAAACGTACAGTAGTACCAGCTACATCACCGCTGCTTTTACACTTGCGTCTAGACTTTCTGGGCTTGAAATAAAGATACTGCATTACTGTTCTCTATACAGAACTGTACAAAGGCACAACGACTTGTAGGGGGTGCGTACCTGTGATCATGTGTGCCAGACATGTGAACTAGCTTTATGTGATTGGACATGCAAGCATACATTCAGTTTTGAAAGTTTGCAGCTTGAACATTTGTGTATAGACGAGTTAACTATATTCATTTATTTTTTTAAAGTCCACATATAAGTGGTAACATACAGAATTTGTCTTTCTCTGATTTATTTCACTAAGGACAATAATTTCTAGGACCATCCGTGTTGTTGCAAATGACAATATTTATTCTCTTTTACAACTGAGTGAATTTCATTGTGTGTGTGTGTGTGTGTGTATACATTAATCTGTTGGTGGACACTTAGGGTGCTTCCATACTATGGCTATTGTAAATAATACTGCAATAAACATTAGGGTGTATGTAGCTTTTCAAATTAATGTTTTCATTTTCCTTGGATATGTACCCAGGAGTGGAATTTCTATATCATATGGTAGTTCTGTCTAGCTTTTTGAAGAATCTCCATACTGTTTTCCATAGTGCCTGTACCAATTTACATTCCGGCCAACATTATTCCCTTTTTCCCACATCCTTGCCAACATTTGTTATTTGATGTCTTTGTCATGAGAGCCATTCTGACGGATGTGAGATGATATCTCATTGTGGTTTTGATTTGCATTTCCCTGATTATTAGCAAGGTTAAGCATCTTTTCATGTGCCTGTTGGCTGTCTGTATGTCTTCTTTTGAAGTATGTCTATTTAGGTCTTCTGCCCTTTTTTTTAAATCAGGTTTTTTAATATTGAAGTTGTATGAACTGTTTATATATTTTGGATATTAACCCTTTACTGGTTATCATCATTTGCAAATATTCTCTCCCATTCAGTAGGTTGTCTTTTAATTATGTTGATGGTTTTCTTTGCTGTGCAAAAGCTTTTAAGTTTAATTATATCCCATTTGTTTAATTTTTTTTTCTTTTGTTTCCTTTAGGAGACAGAGCCAAAAAATATTGCTACAATTTATGTCAGAGTGTTTTCAGGAGTTTTATGGTTTCCAGTCTTATATTTAGCTCTTTGATCTATTTTGAGTTCATTACTGTATATAGCATGAGAATATATTCTAATTTCATTCTTCTACATGTACCTGTTCAGTTTTCCCAGCACCAGTTACTGAAAGACTGTCTTTTCCCCACTGTATATTCTTGTTTCCTTTGTCATAAATTAATTGATCATTTAAGTGTGTGGATTTTTTTCTGGGTTCTTGATCTATGTGTCTCTTTTGATGCCAACAACATACTATTTTTATTAATTTTATTTATTTTTTAATTGGTAGAAAATTGCTTTACAATTTTGTGTTTGTTTCTGCCTTACAACAATGCGAATAAGTCATAATTGTATGTATATCCCTTTCCTCCAGAGCCTTCCTCCTCTCCTCCCATCCCACCCTTCTAGGTCATCACAGAGCGCCAAGCTGGGCTCCCTGTATTATTTAGCAACTTGTCACTAGCTATCTGTTTTACACATATAGTGTATATATGTCAATGCTACTTTCTCAATTCGTCCCACGCTCACCTTCCCCTGCTGTGTTCACAAGTCCATTCTCTACTAAGTTCATCAATACATTTTTCTAGATTCCATATATATGTGTTAATATGTGATACTTGTTTTTCTTGTTTTTACTTACTTCACTCTGTATAATAGGCTCTAGTTTCATCCACTTCACTACAACTGACTCAAATGCATTCCTTTTTATGGCTGAGTAATATTCCATTGTATAAATGTACTACAATTTCTTTATCCATTCATCTGTTGATAGACATCTAGGTTGCTTACATGTCCTGGCTATTGTAAATACTGCTTCAGTGAACACTGGGGTACATGTGTCTTTTAGAATTGTAGTTTTCTCAGGGTATATGCCCAATAGTGGGATTGCTGGGTCATATGGTAGATTTATTTCTAGTTTTTAAAGGAATAGCTATACTGTTTTCCATAGTGGCTGTATCAGATTACATTCCCACCAATAGTGCAGGAGGGTTACCTTTTCTCCACATCCTCTCCAGCATTTATTGTTTGTAGATTTTTTAATGATGGACATTCTGACTCACGTGAGGTGATACCTCACTGTAGTTTTGATTTGCGTTTCTCTAATAATGAGCAATGTTGAGCAGCTTTTCATGTGTTTATTGGCCATCTGTATGTCTTCTTTGGAGAAATGTCTGTTTAGATGTCCATTTTTTGATTGGGTTGTTTTTCTGATTTTGAGCTATATGAGCTGCTTTTATATTTTGGAGATTAACCCTTTGTCAGTTGTTTTGTTTGCAATTATTTTCTCCCATTCTGAGGTTTGTCTTTTCATCTTCTTTATAGTTTCCTTTGCTGTGCAAAAGCTTCTAAGTTTTATTAGGCCCCATTTGTTTATTTTCCTTTCTATTTTCATTAGTCTAGGAAGTGGGTCAGAGAGAATCTTGCTGTGATTTCTAACAAAGAGTGTACTGCCTATGTTTTCCTCTAAGAGCTTTTACAGTTTCTGGCCTTACATGTAAGTCTTTAACCCATTTTGAGTTTATTTTTATGTATGGTGTTAGGAAGTATTCTAATAGCTCTCCAGTTTTCCCACCACCACTTACTGAAGAAGCTATCTTTTGTCCATTGTATTTTTTTGCTTCCTTTGTCAAAGATAAGGTACTCACAAGTACATGGGCTTATCTCTGGGTTATCTATTTGTTCCATTGGTTTATATTTCTGTTTTGTGCCAATGTCATACTGTCTTGATGACTGTAGCTTTGTAGTATAATTTGTAGTCAGGGAGGTTGATTTCTCCAACTCTGTTTTTCTTTCTCAAGATTGATTTTGGCTATGCAGGGTCATTTGTGTTTCCGTACCAATTGTGAAAGTTTTTATTCTAATTCCGTGAAAAATGACCTTGGTAATTTGACAGGGATTGCATTAAATCTTGGATTGCTTTGGGTAGTATAGTCATTTTGACAATATTGATTCTTCCAGTTCAAGAACATGGTATATATCTATCTATCTGTTTGAATTGTCTTTGATTTCTTTCATCAGTGTTTTATATTTTTCTGCATACAGGTCTTTCATCTCTTTAGGTAGGTTTATTCCTAGGTATTTTATTCTTCTTGTTGCAATGGTGAATGGGATTCTTTCATTCATTTCTCTTTCTGATTTTTCATTGTTAATATATAGAAATGCAAGGGATTTCTGTGTATTAATTTTATATCCTGCCACTTTACTAAATTCATTGATTAGTAGCTTTTTGTGGCATTTTTAAGGTTGTCTATGTATAGTATCATGTCATGTGCAAACAGTGAAGGTTTTACTTCTTCTTTTCCAATCTGGATTCCTTCTGTTTCTTTTTCTTTTCTGATTGCCATGACTAGGACTTCCAAAAGTATGTTGAATAACAGTGGTGAGAGTGGGCACTCTTGTCTTGTTCTTGATCTTAGAGGACATGCTTTCAGTTTTTACCATTGAGAATAATACTTGCTGTGGTTTTGTCATTTATGGCCTTTATTGTGTTGAGGTATATATTCTTTCTATGCCCACACTCTTGAGAGTTATTATTGTGAATGGTGTTGAGTTTTGTCAAAAGCTTTCTCTGCATCTATTGAGATTATCATATGGTTTTTATCTTTCAATTTGTTAATATGGTGTATCACATTTATTTGTGTGTATTGAAGAATCCTTGCATCCCTGGGATAAATCCCACTTAATCATGGTGTATGATCCTTTTAATGTATTGTTGGATTCTGTTTTCTAGAACTTTGTTGAGGATTTTTGTATCTATGTTCATCCATGATATTGGACTGTGATTTTCTTTTTTGTGGTATCTTTGTCTGGTTTTAGTGTCAGGGTGATGGTGGCCTCACAGAATGAGTTTGGGAGTTTCCCTCCCTCTGCAAGTTGGGAACAGTTTGAGCAAGATAGGTGCTAGCTCTTCTCTGTACCTTTGAGAGAATTTCCCTTTCTCCAGCCTCTCACTTTCAGTCTCTATGTGCCCCTAGGTCTGACGTGGGTCGTTTGTAGACAGCATATATATGGGTCTTGTTTCTGTATCCAATCAGTCAGTCTCTTTTGGTTAGAGAATTGAATCCATTTACATTTAAGATAATTATTTATATATATGATATATATAAATGTATTATTATTATATATATGATTTATATATATTTATTATATGATAATTATATAGATGATACATATTACCATTTACTATATTGATTTGGGTTTGTTTTTGTAGGTCTTTTCTTTCTCTTGTGTTTCCTATCTAGAGAAGTTCCTTTGGCATTTGTTATAGAGCTGGTTTGGTGGTGAATTCTCTTAACTTTTGATTTCTCTGCCAAATCTGAGTGAGAACCTTGCTGGGTAGAGTAATCTTGGCTGTAGGTTTTTTCCTTTCATCAGTTTAAGTATATCTTGCTACTCCCTTCTGACCTGCAGAGTTTCTGCTGAAAGATCAGCTGTTACCCTGATGGGGAGTTCCTTGTTGCTTTTCCCTTGCTGCTTTTAATATTTATTCTTTGTGTTTAATTTTGTTAGTTTGATTAATATGTGTCTTGCTTTGTTTCTTTTTGGGTTTATCCTGTATGGAACTCTCTGGCCTTCCTGGAATTGGGTGGCTGTTTATTTTTCCCTGCTAGTGAAGTTTTCAACTATAATCTCCTCAAATATTTTCTCATATCTTTTTTTTTCTTCTCCTGGGACCCCTCTAATTCAAATGTTGGTGTGCTTAATGTTGTCCCAGAGGTCTATGAGACTGTTATCATTTATTTTCATTCTTTTTTTCAATATTCTACTATACTTCAGTTGTTTTCAACTTTCAATCTTCCAGCTTACTTATCTGTTCTGCTACTGATCCCTCTAGTGTATTTTTTAAATTTCACTTAGTATGATGTTTGTTGTTGATTTTCTGTTCTTTATTTCTTCTAGGTTCTTGTTAAATGTTTCTTGTATCTTTTCAATCCATGCCTCCATTCTGTATATTTGTGCCTCCATTTTATTTCCAAGGTTTTGCATCATCTTTACTATCATTCTCTAAATTATTTTTCAGGTGGATTTCCTATTTCCTCTTCATCTGTTTTGTCTGGTGGGTTTTTACCATGCTCCTTCATCTGCTGCATGTTTCTCTGTCTTTTCATTTTGTTTAATAAACTGTGTTTGGGGTCTCCTTTCCAGAGGCTTCAAGGTTGTAGTTATTCCTGTGGAGTCCACCCCCAGTGTGTGGGGTTGGACTTTAAGGCTTCTTGGTTGGAGGAGGGAGGACTAGTTCCTGCGTTCTGGTGGGTAAAGCTGGATCTTGTCTCTCTAAAGGCAGTGTTGGGCCCAGTGCTATGTTACGGGGTGTCTGTGAGCTTGGTGTGACATTGGGCAGCCTGTCTACTAATGGGTACAGTTGTGTTCCTGTTTTACTAGTTGTTTGATGTGGAGCATGCAGCACTGGAGCTTGCTGACCTTTGGGTGGGGCCAGGTCTTAGTGTTGAGATGGAGGCCTTTGGGAGAGTTCTTGCCGATTAGTATTCCATAGGGTTGGGAGTCCTCTGGTGATCCAACATCCTGGACTCGGGTCTCCCACCTTGGAGGTTCAGACCTGACCCCTTGCTGGAGTACCAAGACTCCACCAGTCACACAGCACAGAAGGGAAAAAGAAAGAAATAGGAGAAAATCAAACCAACCACTAACCAAAAAAAGGACAGACAGACAAAACCCCAAGAGAAAACCCCACATTTGCAAGTGTGCCCATCTCTGGGGTCATAGACCACAGCCAACTCATCCTACTTGTGAAAGCTGGGTCCTGCAGTCTGGGAGCATGTGGAGTTAGAGGGTCCACAGGAATTTGAGGGTCCCTATGACAATGATTTCTTGCCTTTCTGGCAGATCCAGGCTTTCCCCTGACTTGCATTGTACTAGTACCCTCAGAAGGAGGCAGAGTCAACCCCAGTCCTTCATAGGAATCAGCCTCAGTCCTCTCCCAGAGCCTCAGCATCCAACCCTGACTCTCTGTGATAGGTGTCCAAACAACTTCTCTGCCAAATTCGCTCTGCTTTGTCTTCTACCTATTTGTTGCTGTACTCCCCTCTGAGGTTCCAAAGCTCCCCCTTGTCCCCACCTGTGAGGGGCTTTCCAAGTGTGTGAAAACTTTTCTTCCTTGACAGCTACCTCCCCATGGTACAGGACCCATCCCTTTTTCTTTGTATCTTTATTTTCATGCCTTTTCCCTACCACTTTATGTGAAGTTTAGCTTGCCTTTTTGGAAGTCTGAGGTCTTCTGCTAGTGTTCAGCAGGTGTTCTGTAGGAGTTGTTCCACATGCAAATGTATTTTTGATGTATTTGTGAGGAAGAAGATGATCCACATCTTACTCTTCCACCATCTTCAACCCCCATCCATACTACTTTGATTACTTGTATCTTTGTAGTATCGTCTTAAGTCAGGGGCTGTGATCCCTTCAGCTTTGTTCTTTTTCTTTTTTTCTCAACATTGCTTTGTCTATCCAGGGCCTTTTATGGTTCCATATAAATTTTAGGATTATTTGTTCTTTGTCTGTGAAAAATATCATAGGTACTTTGACAGGGATTCCTCTAAATCGTGTCTGACTCTTTGTGACCTCCATGGACTCTATGGTCCATGGAATTCCCTATGGAATTCCCACAAGGGGCTTCCCTGATAGCTCAGGCGGTAAAGAATCCACCTGCAATGTGGAAGACCTGGGTTCAATTCCTGGGTTGGGAAGATCCTGTGGAGAAGGGAACAGCTAGTCATTCCAGTATTCTGGCCTGGAGAATTCCATGGAATGTATGGTCCACAGGATCACAAAAAGTTGGATACAGCTGAGCGACTTTCCCTCTCACCTTCCACTAAATCATAGGTTGCTTGGGTAATAAGTACATTTTAACAGTATTAATTCTTACAATCCACAAACATAGCATATCTTCTCATTTCTTTGCCTTTAATTTCCTTCATTGGTATCTTGTAGTTTTCAGAGTAAAGGTTTTTTACCTCCTTAGTTAAATTTATTTCTAGGTATTTTATTTTTTTGATGCAATTATAAATGGGATTGTTTCCTTGCTTTCTCTTTCTAATAGTTCATTATTAGTGTATAGAAAAGCAACAGTTTTTGTATATTAATTTTGTATCTTAAAACTTTACTGAATTCATTTATTAGTTCTAGTAGTGTTTGGTTGGAAACCGTAAAGTCTTTTATATATATAGAGTATATATATAGTATCATGTTATCTGCAAATACTGAAAGTTTTATATATATATATATATATATATATGTATATTTATATATATATGAAAGTTTTATTCTTCCCTTCCAATTGGGATGCGTTTTATTTATTTTTCTAGTCTGATTACTGTGGCTAGAACTTCTAATACTATGTTAAATGAAGGTGAAGAGAGTGGGCACCCTTGTCTTTTTCATGATTTTAGAGGAAAAACGTTCAGCTTTTCATCATTGAGTATGATGTTAGGTGTGAGTTTGCTATATATGTTCTTTATTATGTTGAGATATATGCCCTTTACCAACTGTGATGAAAGTTTTTATCATGAATATGTGTTAAATTTTTTCAAATGCTTTTTTCTGAGTCTACTGAGGTGATCATACAATTTTTATACTTCCTTTTGTTAATGAGATGTGCCACATAAGTTGATTTGTGTATTTCCTTGTGACCTTGGAATGAATCCAAGTTGATCATGGTGTATGACCCTTTTATGTATTATTGAACTTAGTTTGCTCATATTTTGTTGAAAATTTTGCACCTATATTCATCAGAGATATTGGCCTGTAGTTTCTTTCTTTCTTTCTTTTTTTTTTTTTTCCTTTGTAGTGTCTATTTTTGGTACCAGAATAATGGTGACCTGGTAGAATGAATTTGGGAGTGTCCCCTCCTCTTCAATCTTTGTGCATAGATTGAAAAGGATAGGCATTAGCTCTTCTTTGTAAGTTTGGTGTTAATAGAATTATCCTGTGAATCTGCTTGGTCCTGGACTTTTGTTGGCTGGGAGTTTTTTAAACTATTAATTAAATTTCACTACCAGTGATCTGTATATTCAGATTGTCTATTTCCTCCTGATTTGGTCTTAGAAGATTGTATATTTCTAGAAATATATCCATTGCTTCTAGGTTTTCCAATTTTTAGCACATAACTGTCTGAAATAGTCTCTTGGGGTTTTTGTCTCTTTAATATTGGTTGTTATTTCTCCTGTTTTATTTATTATTTTGTTTATTTGAATCCTCTCTCTTTTCTCTTGGTGAATCTAGCTACAGGCTTATCAGTTTTATCTTTCCAAACAAATACTCTTAGATTCATTGATGTTTTCTTTCTTTTTTTTTTTTTTTTGGTTGCTATTTTATTTATTTCCTCTCTGATCTTTATTATTTCCTTGGGCCCTGTTTCTTCTTCCTTTTCTAATTCCTATGGATGACTAATTGGGTTGTTTATCTGAGTTTTTCTTGTTTCTTGAGGTAAGCCTGTATCACTATAAACTTTCCTCTTTGATCTGCTTTTGCTGCATCCTATATAGATTTTGGAAATTTGTGGGGTTTTTTTTCATTTGTCTCAAGGTATTTTATGATTTCCTCTGGTTTTTTGCAGTGACCCATTAGTTTTTTACTAGCATATTTCTAAGTCTCTAGTGCTTGTTTTTCCATTTTTCTTTCTGCAACTGTATTTATAGTTTCATGCCATTATGGTTGGAAAAGAAATGCTTCATGTTATTTCTGTCCTCTTAAATTTATTGAGACTTGTTTTGTAGCCTAGTGTATGATCCATCCTAGAGAATGTTCAATGTGTAGTTGGAAATCATATATATTTCAGTTTTGGATAAAGTGTCCTCAGTTCACTCAGTTGTGTCTGACTCTTGGTGACCCCATGGACTGCAGCACCAGGCTTCCCTGTTCATCACCAACTCCTGGACCTTGCTCAAACTTATGTTTAGATCAAGTCAGTGATACCATCCAACCACCTCATCCTCTGGCATCCCATTCTCTTCCTGCCTTCAATCTTTCCCAGCATCAGGGTCTTTTCTGATGAGTCAGTTATTTGCATTAGGTGGCCAAAGTATTGGAGTTTCAGCTTCAGCATCTGTCCTTCCAATCAATATTCAGGACTGATTTCCCTTAGGATTGACTGGTTTGATCTCCTCACAGTCCAAGGGACTCTCAAGAGTCTTCTCCAACACCACAGTTCAAAAGCATCAGTTCTTTAGCAATCAGCTTTCTTTATAGTCCAACGCTCACATCCATATGTGCCTATTGGAAAAACCATACCTCTGACTAGATGGACCTTTGTCAGCAAAGTAATGTCTTCTTATTAGTACGCTGTCTAGGTTGGTCATAGCTTTTCTTCCAAGGAGCAAGCATCTTCTCATTTCATGGCTGCAATAACCCCCAGCAGTGATTTTGGAGCCCAAGAAAATAAAGTTTCTCACTGTTTCCATTGTTTCCCCACCTATTTGCCATGAAGTGATGGGACTGGATGCCATGATCTTAGTTTCTTGAATGTTGAGTTTTAAGCCAGCTTTTTAACTCCTCTTTCACTTTCATTAAGAAATTTCACTTTCATCTTCACTTTCTGCCATAAGGGTGGTGTCATCTGTGTATCTGAAGTTTTTGGTATTTCTCCTAGCAATCTTGTTTCCAGCTTGTGCTTCATCTAGCCCAGCATTTCACATGATGTACTCTGCATATAAGTTAAATAATCAAGGTGACAATATACAGCCTTGATGTACTCCTTTCCCAATTTGGAACCAGTCTGTTGTTCCATGTCCAGTTCTAACTGTTTCTTCTTGACCTGTATACAGATTTCACAGTAGGCAAGGTGAGTGGTCTGGTATTCCCATTTCTTGAAAAGTTGTCCACAGTTTGTTGTGATCTACACAGTCAAAGGAAGGCAATGCCAAAGAATGCTCAAACTACTGCACAGTTGCACTCATCTCACATGCTAGTAAAGTAATGCTCAAAATTCTCCAAGCCAGGCTTCAGCAATACGTGAACTGTGAACTTCCAGATACTCAAGCTGATTTTGGAAAAGGTAGAGGAACCAGAGATCAAATTGCCAACATCTCCTGGATCGTTGAAAAAGCAAGAGAGTTTCAGAAAAACATCTATTTCTGCTTTATTGACTATGCCAAAGCCTTTGACTGTGTGGATCACAATAAACTGGAAAATTCTGAAGGAGATGGGAATACCAGACCACCTGGCCTGCTTCTTGAGAAACCTGTATGCAGGTCAGGAAGCAACAGTTAGAACTGGACATGGAACAACAGATTGGTTCCAAATAGGAAAAGGAGTCCGTCAGGCTGTATATTGTCACCCTGCTTATTTAACTTCTATGCAGAGCACATCATGAGAAGTGCTCTGCTGGAGGAAGCACAAGCTGGAATCAAGATTGCTGGGAGAAATATCAATAACCTCAGATACGCAGATGACAGCACCCTTATGGCAGAAAGTGAAGAAGAACTAAAGAGCCTCTTGATGAAAGTGAAAGAGGAGAGTGAAAAAGTAGGCTTAAAGGTCAGCATTCAGAAAACAAAGATCATGGCATCCAGTCCCATCACTTCATGGCAAATAGATGGGGAAACAGTGGAAATAGTGGCTGACCTTATTTTGGGGGGCTCCAAAATCACTGCAGATGGTGATTGCAGCCATTAAATTAAAAGATGCTTATTCCTTGGAAGGAAAGTTATGACCAACCTAGACAGCATATTAAAAAGCAGAGACATTACTTTGTCAACAAAGGTCCGTCTAGTCAAGGCTATAGTTTTTCCAGTAGTCATGTATGGATGTAAGAGTTGGACTATAAAGAAAGCTGAGTGCCAAAGAACTGATGCTTTTGAACTGTGGTGTTGGAGAAGACTGTTGAGAGAAGGAGATCCAACCAGTCCATCCTAAAGGAGATCAATCCTGGGTGTTCATTGGAAGGACTGATGTTGAAGCTGAAACTGCAATACTTTGGCCACCTAGTGTGAAGAACTGACTCATTGGAAAAGACCCTGATGCTGGGAAAGATTGAGGGCAGGAGGAGAAGGGGACGACAGAGGATGAGATGGTTGGATGGCATCACCGACTCAATGGACATGGGTTTGGGTAGACTCCAGCAGTTGGTGATTGACAGGGAAGCCCGGCATGCTGCAGTTCATGGGGTAGCAAAGAGTCGGACACAACTGAGCGACTGAACAGAACTGAACACAGTCAAAGGCTTTGGCATAGTCAATGAAGCAGAAGTAGCTGTTTTCCTGGAACTCTCTTGCTTTTTCGATGATCCAGTGGATGCTGGCCATTTGATCTCTGGTTCCTCTGCCTTTTCTAAATCCAGCTTGAACATCTGAAAGTTCACGGTTCATGCATTGTTGAAGCCTGGCTTGGAGAATTTTGAGCATTACTTTGCTAGCATGTGAGATGATTGCAATTGTATGGTAGTTTGAACATTCTTTGGCACTTACTTTCTATGGGATTGGAATGAAAACTGACCTTTTCCAGTTCTGTTGAGTTTTCCACATTTGCTGGCATACTGAGTGCAGTACTTTGATACCATCATCTTTTAGGATTTGAAATAGCTTAACTGAAATTCCATCACCTCCACTAGTTTTGTTCGTAGTGATGCTTCCTAAGGCCCACTTGACTTCACATTCCAGGAAGTCATGTTTAGCTCTAGGTGAGTGATCACACCACCATGGTTATCTGGGTTATGAAGATCTTTTTTGTATAGTTCTTCTGTGTATTTTTGCCACCTCTTCTTAATATCTTCTGCTTCTGTTAGATCCATGCCATTTCTGTTCTTCATTGAGCCCATCTTTGCATGAAATATTCCCTTGGTTTCTCTAATTTTCTTGAAGAGATCTCTAGTCTCTCCCCAATCTGTTGTTTTCCTCTATTTTTTTTTGCATTGATCACTGAGGAAGGCTTTCTTATCTCTCCTTGCTATTTGTTGGAACTCTGCATTGAGCCATATAGGACCACCCAATATGGACGGGTCATGGTAGACAGTTCTGACAAAACATGGTCCACTGGAGAAGGAAATGGCCAACCATTTCAGTGTTCTTGCCTTGAGAACCTCATGAACAGTGTGGAAAGACAAAAAGATATGACACTGAAAGATGAACTCCCCAGGTTGGTAGGTGCCCAGTATGCTACTGGAGAAGAGTGGAGAAATAACTCCAGAAAGAATGAAGAGATGGAGCCAAAGCAAAAACAACACCCAGTTGTGGATGTGACTGGTGATGGAAGTAAAGTCCAATGCTGTAAAGAGCAATAATGCATAGGAACCTGGAATGTTAGGTCCATGAATCAAGGTAAATTGGAAGTGGTCAAACAGTCGCCAAGAGTGAACATCGACATTTTAGGAATCAGTGAACTAAAATGGACTGGAATGGGTGAATGTAATTCAGATGACCATTATATCTACTACTGTGGGCAAGAATCCCTTAGAAGAAATGGAATAGCCCTCATAGTCAACAAAAGAGTCCGAAATGCAGTACTTGGGTGCAACCTCAAAAATGACAGAATGATCTCTGTTCACTTACAAGGCAAAGCATTCAAAATCACAGTAATCCAAGTCTATGCCACAACCACTAGTGCTGATGAAACTGAAGTTGAATGGTTCTATGAAGACATACAAGACCTTCTAGAACTAACACCCAAAAAGGATGTCCTTTTCATCATAGGGGACTGGAATGCAAATGTAGGAAGTCAAGAGATATTTGGAGTAACAGGCAAGTTTGGCCTTGGAGTACAAAATGAACAGGGTAAAGGCTAACAGAGTTCTGCCAAGAGAATGTGCTGGTCATAGCAAGCACCCTCTTCAGACAACACAAGAGAAGACTCTACACATGGACACCACCATGGTCAATACTGAAATCAAATTGATTATATTCTTTGTAGCCAAAGATGGAGAAGTTCTATACAGTCAGCAAAAACAAGACCAGGAACTGACTGTGGCTCAGATCATGAACTTGTTATTGCCAAATTCAGACTTAAATTGAGGAAAGCAGGGAAAACCACTAGATCATTGAGGTATGACCTAAATCAAATCCCTTACAAGTATAAGGTGAAAGTGAGAAATAGATTCAAGGGATTAGATCTGATAGAGTGCCTGAAGAACTATGGATAGAGGTTCATGACATTGTACAGGAGGCAGTGATCAAGACCATCCCCAAGAAAAAGAAATGCAAAAAGGCAAAATGGTTGTCTGAGGAGGCCTTAAAAATAGCTGAGAAAAGAAGATAAGCAAAAGGCAAAGGAGAAAAGGAAAGATACACCCATTTCAATGCAGAGTTCCAAAGAATAGCAAGGAGAAGTGTCCTATATAAATCTCTTAAGTCCAGTTGATCTAATATGTCATTAAGACCACCATTTCCTTACTGATTTTCTGTCTGGTTGAACTGTCCATTGTTGTAAGTGGGGTGTTAAAGTCCCCTACTGTTATTACATTATTTTGCAATCTCCTTTTATGTTTGTTTGTATGTTTTATATATTTGTATGCATCTATAATAGGTGAATATATGTTAATGAGTTTTTATCCATTTCTTATATTTATCATTGTGTAATGCTCTTCTTTGTCTTTTTTTTTTTTCAACATTAACTGTTTATTATCATATATAATTCAGAGTGGGATGAAACAATTTTCTACAAAGAATAACCTTTCTTTTAGATCTTTAAAGCTATTGATACCATCATATTTCATAAAGCATAAATAAAGTAAATGAATTGAAAAAATTAACATCTCTTCAGAAAGATCTCTCATTCATATTATGTTAAGGTTTTTTTTTTTTACATTTCAGTGGGTTTTGTCATACATTGACATGAATCAGCCATGGATTTACACGTATTCCCCATCCCGATCCCCCCTCCCACCTCCCTCTCCACCCGATTCCTCTGGGTCTTCCCAGTGCACCAGGCCCGAGCACTTGTCTCATGCATCCCACCTGGGCTGGTGATCTGTTTCACCATAGATAGTATACATGCTGTTCTTTTGAAATATCCCACCCTCACATTCTCCCACAGAGTTCAAAAGTCTGTTCTGTATTTCTGTGTCTCTTTTTCTGTTTTGCATATAGGGTTATCGTTACCATCTTTCTAAATTCCATATGTATGTGTTAGTATGCTGTAATGTTCTTTATCTTTCTGGCTTACTTCACTCTGTATAAGGGGCTCCAGCTTCATCCATCTCATTAGGACTGGTTCAAATGAATTCTTTTTAATGGCTGAGTAATATTCCATGGTGTATATGTACCACAGCTTCCTTATCCATTCATCTGCTGATGGGCATCTAGGTTGCTTCCATGTCCTGGCTATTATAAACAGTGCTGCGATGAACATTGGGGTGCACGTGTCTCTTTCAGATCTGGTTTCCTCAGTGTGTATGCCCAGAAGTGGGATTGCTGGGTCATATGGCAGTTCTATTTCCAGTTTTTTAAGAAATCTCCACACTGTTTTCCATCGTGGCTGTACTAGTTTGCATTCCCACCAACAGTGTAAGAGGGTTCCCTTTTCTCCACACCCTCTCCAGCATTTATTGCTTGTAGACTTTTGGATAGCAGCCATCCTGACTGGCGTGTAATGGTACCTCATTGTGGTTTTGATTTGCATTTCTCTAATAATGAGTGATGTTGAGCATCTTTTCATGTGTTTGTTAGCCATCTGTATGTCTTCTTTGGAGAAATGTCTGTTTAGTTCTTTGGCCCATTTTTTGATTGGGTCATTTATTTTTCTGGAATTGAGCTTCAGGAGTTGCTTGTATATTTTTGAGATTAATCCTTTGTCTGTTTCTTCATTTGCTCTTATTTTCTCCCAATCTGAGGGCTGTCTTTTCACCTTACTTATAGTTTCCTTTGTTGTGCAAAAGCTTTTAAGTTTCATTAGGTCCCATTTGTTTAGTTTTGCTTTTATTTCCAATATTCTGGGAGGTGGGTCATAGAGGATCTTGCTGTGATTTATGTCGGAGAGTGTTTTGCCTATGTTCTCCTCTAGGAGTTCTATAGTTTCTGGTCTTACATTTAGATCTTTAATCCATTTTGAGTTTATTTTTGTGTATGGTGTTAGAAAGTGTTCTAGTTTCATTCTTTTACAAGTGGTTGACCAGTTTTCCCAGCACCACTTGTTAAAGAGGTTGTCTTTTTTCCATTGTATATCCTTGCCTCCTTTGTCAAAGATAAGGTGTCCATAGGTTCGTGGATTTATCTCTGGGCTTTCTATTCTGTTGCATTGATCTATATTTCTGTCTTTGTGCCAGTACCATACTGTCTTGATGACTGTGGCTTTGTAGTAGAGTCTGAAGTCAGGCAGGTTGATTCCTCCAGTTCCATTCTTCTTTCTCAAGATTACTTTGGCTATTCAAGGTTTTTTGTATTTCCATACAAATTGTGAAATTCTTTGGTCTAGTTCTGTGAAAAATACCATTGGTAGCTTGATAGGGATTGCATTGAATCTATAGATTGCTTTGCATAGAATAGCCATTTTGACAATATTGATTCTTCCAATCCATGAACACGGTATGTTTCTCCATCTGTTTGTGTCCTCTTTGATTTCTTTCATCAGTGTTTTATAGTTTTCTATGTATAGGTCTTTTGTTTCTTTAGGTAGATATACTCCTAAGTATTTTATTCTTTTTGTTGCAATGGTGAATGGTATTGTTTCCTTAATTTCTCTTTCTGTTTTTTCATTGTTAGTATATAGGAATGCAAGGGATTTCTGTGTGTTAATTTTATATCCTGCAACTTTACTATATTCATTGATTAGCTCTAGTAATTTTCTGGTAGAGTCTTTAGGGTTTTCTATGTAGAGGATCATGTCATCTGCAAACAGTGAGAGTTTTACTTCTTCTTTTCCTATCTGGATTCCTTTTACTTCTTTTTCTGCTCTGATTGCTGTGGCCAAAACTTCCAACACTATGTTGAATAGTAGTGGTGAGAGTGGGCACCCTTGTCTTGTTCCTGATTTCAGGGGAAATGCTTTCAATTTTTCACCATTGAGGGTGATGCTTGCTGTGGGTTTGTCATATATAGCTTTTATTATGTTGAGGTATGTTCCTTCTATTCCTGCTTTTTGGAGAGTTTTAATCATAAATGAGTGTTGAATTTTGTCAAAGGCTTTCTCTGCATCTATTGAGATAATCATATGGTTTTTATCTTTCAATTTGTTAATGTGGTGTATTACATTGATTGATTTGTGGATATTAAAGAATCCTTGCATTTCTGAGATAAAGCCCACTTGGTCATGGTGTATGATTTTTTTAATATGTTGTTGGATTCTGTTTGCTAGAATTTTGTTAAGGATTTTTGCATCTATGTTCATCAGTGATATTGGCCTGTAGTTTTCTTTTTTTGTGGCATCTTTGTCTGGTTTTGGAATTAGGGTGATCGTGGCCTCATAGTCTTCTTTGTCTTTTGTTATAGAATTTCTTTTGCACTCTACTCTGTCTAATGTGAATGTTGCTACCCCAGCTTTCTTATCATTTTCATTTGCATGAAATATTTTTCCATTCCTTCACTTTCAGTCTATTGGTTTCTGTAGCTCTGAAGTGTATCTCTTGTAAGCAGCATATGAAAAGGTCTTGTTTATTTTTATTCTGTCAACCACCATGTCTTTTGGTTGGGACACTTTTGACTAACTTTTAAAGTGATTATTGATAGGTCTGTACCTTTGGTAGTTTGGTATTTTGGTAGTTCTATGTTTTCTTTTTGTCTCTTTCCCTGTGGTTTTACAATTTTCTTTAGTATTATATTTGTGTAACTTTCTTGTTTTTGTGCACTTATTGTAGGTTTTTAATCTGTGATTACCATAGCATTTATATATATGTTGACTTATAGCTATGCCTTTTGATATATTTGATGCTTTTGATCTAACTGATGCTTTTGAACTGTGGTGTTGGAGAAGACTCTTGAGAGTCCCTTGGACTGCAAGGAGATCCAACCAGTCCATCCTAAAGGAGATCAGTCCTGAGTGTTCATTGGAAGGACTGATGTTGAAGCTGAAACTCCAATACTTTGGTCACCTGAATCAAAGAGCTGACTCATTGGAAAAGACCCTGATGCTGGGAAAGATTGAAGGCAGGAGGAGAATGGAATGACGGAGGATGAGATGGTTGGATGGCATCACTGACTCTATGGACATGAGTTTGAGTAAATTCTAGGAGTTGGTGATGAACAGGGAAGCCTGGTGTGCTGCAGTCCATGGGGTCTCAAAGAGTCAGACACTGAGTGACTAAACTTAATAACTATACCTACTTGTTTCAAAGTATAGTTATTTAAGTTCAAACACATTCTAAAGGAAAAAAAATCTATGGTTTTTTCTTCCCTCCCCTATGTTATATTTTTTTAATGTTATCTTTATTTTTTAGCCCTTAACAGTTATAACAGTAGTTATAATTAATTATACATTTTTTTTCAAATCTTCATACTAGCTTAATTAAGTGGTTGATCCACAGTCTGTACTATATATCTGCCTTTACTAGTGGCATTTTTTTTTCTTTCCTCTAAATTCTTACTTCTTTCCACTTAAAGAAGACCCTTTAACATTTCTTGTATGGTCTTTTTAGTACTCATGAACTCTGATAGTTTTTACTTGTCTGAGAAGCTCTTTATCTTTTCTTCAATTGTGAATGATAACCTTGCTGGGTAGAGTATCCTAGGTTTTAGATGCTTACTTTTTCAGCTGTTTAAATGTATCTGCCACCCCCTCCTGGCCTGCACAATTTCTGCAGAAAAATTAGCTGATAGCCTTATGGGGGTTCACTTGTTCTCTTGCTGCCTTTTGAATTCTCTCATTCTCTTAAATTTTTTGCCATTTTTAATTATGGTAGGTCTTGGTGGAAGTCTCTTTTGATTCATCTTGTTTGGGACCTTCTGTGCTTCCCAAACCTGAACATCTGTCCCTTCTAAAGGTCTGGGAAATTTTCAGCCATAATTTTATAAAATACATTTTTACTTCTTTCTCTCACTCTTCTGCATCTAGGAGCTCTATAATGTGGATGTTACTATGTTTGATGTTGTCCTAGAGGTCCTTTATTCAATTATCACTTTTAAATTTGTTTTTGTTTTCCTGTTCTGACAGGGTGATTTCCATTATTCTATCTTCCAGATCATTTATATGCTCTTGTGTTGCTTAGTCTGCTATTTATACTTGTATTTTTCACTTCGGGTATTGTATTCTTTAGCTCTGACTGGCTCTGTTTTCTGTTTTCTAGTTCTTTGTTAAGATACTCACTGTGCTTATCTAGTCTTTCCCCAAATTCAGTTAGCATTCTCATTAATAATGCATTGAACTCTTGTTCAGTCACTCAGTCATGTCCAACTCTTTACAACCCCATGGACTGTAGCATGCCAGGCTTTCCTGACCTTCACTATCTCCTGGAATTTGCTCTAACTCATGTCCATTGAGTTGGTGATGCCATCCAACCATCTCATCCTCTATCTCCCCTTCTCCTCCTACCCTTAATCTTTCTCAGCATCAGTGTCTTTTCCAGTGAGTCAGCTATTTACATCAGGTGGCCAAAGTACTAGAGCTTCATCGTCAGCATCAGTCCTTCCAATGAATATTCAGGACTGATTTCCTTTGGGATTGACAGGTTTGATCTCCTGGCAGTCCAAGTGACTCTCAAGAGTCTTCTCTAGCACCACAATTTGAAAGCATCAATCCTTCAGTGCTCAACCATCTTTATGGTCCAGTTCTCACATCTGTACATGACTACTGGAAAATCCATAGCTTTAACTATATGGACCTTCGTCAGCAAGGTGTTGTCTCTGCTTTTTAATATGCTGTCTAGGTTTGTCATAGTGTTTCTTTTTAGGAGCAATCATCTTTTAATTTCATGGCTGCAGTCACTGTCTGCAGTGATTTTGGAGACCCCAAAAATCTTTCATTGTTTCCACTTTTGCCCCATCTATTTGCCATGAAGTGATGGGACTGGATGCCTTGATCTTAGTTTTTTGAATGTTGAATTTTGAGCCAGCTTTTTCACTCTCCTCTTTCACCATAATCAAGAGGCTGTTTAGTTCCTCTTCACTTTCTGCCATTAAATTGGTATCATCTGCATATTTGAGGTTGTTGATATTTCTCCCTGCCATTTTGATTCCAGCCTGTGATTCATCCAGCCTGGCATTTCACATGATTTACTTAGCATGTAATTTAAATAACCAGAATGACAGCCTTGACATACTCCTTTCCCAATTTGGAACCAGTCGGTTGTTCCATGTCTGGTTCTAACTGTTGTTTCTTGACCTGCGTATGGGTTTCTCAGGAGACAGGTAAGATGATCTAGTATTCCCATCTTTTTAGGAATTTTCCAGTTTGTTGTGATCCACACAGTCAAAGGCTGTAGTGTAGTCAGTGAAGCAGAAATAGATGTTTATTTGGTTGGGTATATCTTTCCCTTTCTCCTTTGCCTTTCACTTCTTTTCTTTTCTTAGCTATCTGTAAGGCCTCCTCAGATAACCATCTTGCCGTCTTGCATTTCTTTTTCTTGGGGATGGTTTTGGTCAATGCCTCATGTACAGTGTTACAAACTTCCATCCATAGTTCCTCAGGCACTCTCTCTATCAGATCTAATCCCTTCAATGTATTCATCACTTCCACTGTATAATCATAAGGAATTTGATTTAGGTAATACTTGAATGGTCTGATGTTTTCCCCTACTTTCTTCAATTTAAGCCTGAATTTTGCAATAAGGAGCTCCTGATCAGAGCCCCAGTCAGTGCCAGGTCTTGTTTTTTGCTGACTGTATAGAACTTCTCCATCCTTGGCTGCAAAGAATATAATCAGTCTGATTTTGGTATTGACCATCTGGTAATGTCCATGTGTAGAGTCATCTCTTGTGTTGTTGGAAGAGGGTGTTTGCCATGAGCAGTGTGTTCTCTTGAGAAAGCTATTAGCCTTTGCTCTGCTTCATTTTGTATTCCAAGGCCAAATTTGCCTGTTATTCCAGATATCTCTTGACTTTGTACTTTTGCATTCCAATCCCCTATGATGAAAAGAATATCTTTTTTTGATGTTAGTTCTAGAAGGTCTTATTGTCCTTCATAGGATCAGTCAACTTCAGCTTCTTCAGCATTAGTACTTGAGGCATAGACTTGGTTACTGTGATATTGAATGGTTTGCCTTGGAAATGAAACTAGATCATTCTGTCGTTTTTGAGATTGCATCCAAGATGCATCCACTCGATGCATCCACAACTGGGTATCATTTCCACTTTGGCCCAGCCTCTTCATGCTTTCTGGAGCTATTTCTTGGCTCTTTCCTAGTAGCATATTGGACACCTACCAACCTGGGGGGCTGATCTTCCAGTGCCATATCTTTTCACCTTTTTATGCTATTCATGGGGTTCTTGAGGCAAGAATACTGGAGTGATTTGCCATTCTCTCCTCCAGTGGACCTTGTTTTGTCATAACTTTGGAATCTACTTGGTAAGTTATTTACCTCTTTCTTTAGTTGTTTTTTTTTTTCTGATTGTTTTTCTTGTTCTTTCATTTGGAACAAATTTTTACTTTCTCTGTCTCTATGAATTTCTGTGAGTCACTTACCTAATTCAGTCTTGAAGGTATGTTCTTGTGTGGGAGTGTACCTGTGCAGTCTGCATGTGCCCAGTGGCTTTGGTGGGAAGGCTGAATCTGACATGAGCATGATGTCGTGTCTTCCCCCAGGTGTTGGCAGCTCTCACCATGGTGGGAGGTGGGACCAGAGACACAGGACTCATAGTCAGAGCCAGGTGTGACCTGGGCTTCTCCTGTGCTGAGTGGCTATCGCCACTCTATCAGGGGCAGTGTGGGGCCCAAGTTGCTGGAACAGACGCCCTAAGGGCTGGATCTGAGTTCGATCCAGGAAGGCCACCCTCAGTGTTTGGATGCTGTGATAGGTCCAAGTTGGCTCTGTCCCACTCTGAATGTGCATCCCACTCAAGTATAGCAGCCCTTAGTCTAGTGGGGGACTGTTCTGGGTCTAGATCGGCCAGAGCGGGCACTCAGTGTGGGCTGGGCTGTGACTGGCGTGGTCGTAGGAAAGCAGTCAGAGCCCCAGATAGTTTCAGTCTGAATCCTTTGCCTTGTTCCCACGAGTAAGCAGCACATGAATGCTCTTCATGGGCAGAGCCTTGGTTTCTTACAACCCTGCTGTAAGTCCTGCTGGTTTTCAAATCAGCTAAGGGAACTCATCTTTCTAGTGTTGGTCCCTGAGCTGAGATGCCCAATATGTGGTTCAAACCCCTCACTCTTCAGGAAGGATCTCTGAACCTGTGAAATTATCCTTCTCTTCTGTGTCTCCTCCCAGGGCCACAGGTCAGCCCCATCGCTTCTCCTCCAGTTGAGGCACAGAGAAGCTCAATGGCTTTCTCAAGGTCATAGAGCCAGCTATTGGTAGATACAGGTCTAACCAGATACTTAGTCTTTGCAGTGTACCTCTGAGAAATCTTTAGACGATGTGGAAAGTTAAATTTTTTTAAAAAGGCTGGATGAACATTGATTTGAAGAAATATGGCTTTAAAATATTTTTTTTTTCTCCTCTTCCTTCTCTGCTTTTAAGCCTATAACCCCACCCCCACCCAGGAACACTTTTATCCTCACCAGTCTATTTTAGCATCACTGACTCTTTTTCTATCTCCACATGGCTGAGAAAGTCTTCCTGGCCCACTGCTCACTGCTCGTTATGAGTCGGCGCTGCGCGTCAAGCCCACTCACTCTGTCTTAGCAAGGGGAACGCGGTGACTGAGCATACAGATTTGGTGGTGGTTTTCATTCTTTCTCCCCATACATCCTAAGATGTAACCAGAATGCCAAATATTTCTACTTCTTGCTTTTCCTCACATTTGTTATTCTCCTAAATTTCTTTTCTTTAAAATCTTACCTATTTCTAAGACTGAGATCTAATGATAGCACCTCCATTAGAAAACTCTCCTTTATCTTCCATTCCAGAAAGATCCTTCTCTTTCCAGACTACCTTCTTTCAACACTGTAGCGTTATTTTCTTCTGTGCTTTGGAAACACTGGGAGAGATTATGTGTTTCCAACTCTGACTTTTGCTTCCAGTTCACCACATCCTCTATTTGGTGAGTTCTTGATCAGGTCTTGCCGAACTGAACAGAAACTTAAAACTTAGATGACCTCATGGGTCGTTTAACTGCCCGGACAGTGTAAAACAGACACCAGTATTGGGTTTGGGCTCTGCCTTTGCAGCTGTGAAGACCATGCTCTGTGGATCTCTGTGCCCCTTCTCACTCCCTTGTTAACGCCTGGCAGCATAATTAAAGTGAACTTAAGAGTTTTCCTCCTTTAACCAATTTTAGAATTTGCAATCTGTTGTCTCAAAAGTTCACACAGCATATCTTTCTGTAAAATATTTCACACATTCAAAATTGCATGTCTGTAATGTTTTAATTATTCAGAAAGTGGATAATTCTAAGAAAAAAATGAAAATACCTGCTCATTTATATAAATATCTTGAGAGTCAGAAAATTCATTCTTAATTCTGTTTATAAAAATTTCATGCATTTCTAATTTTGAAATAGTACACCTGAGCAGCCTATGCTCCTTTCTATAAAATAATGAGGAGCCATTTATAACAGCAGAAAGATATTGGAGAAGGTAAATCAAGAATTTGTTTATACCTTGATTGTTCCAGAAAGAATGTAAGGTGGCTTATGAAGATAGGTAAAGTACTCAGATTATCATAAAAGATAAACAACGTTTGGGGGCAAGGTGCGGTCAGAGTCCGGACAAAATGCCTGTGAAAATAAACAAGTTGGCCACACATTAGGTGCTGAGATTTTTAGCAGTCAGTTTGAAAGAGGAAGTTTGGGGATTAATGCCCACTCACCTGAATTTCTGTTCTAACAAGTCCCGGCCTGTCATCTGCAAATGAGTCACGATGGCCAATTAAGCCGTTGCCGAGGGACATGTACTTTGTGGTTTGGGCAGAGAACTGCAGGAACTGGATGTCCTTCATCCGGATCTCTAGTAAGCAAAACCCTCACTCACTGTTGCGTCTGTTCCCCTGTTCCACTTGCCACTTTCGTTCTGTTTGCTGTGTGTCTCTGCGTTTCTTGGTTCATCGCCTTACAATCTGCTGTTCTGAGGACAGTTCTGTTCTGACACAAGTGGAGACAGACACACACTGAGGCTGAGAGGCCCCTTGGCTGTAAGCAGGGTAAGAATAATCATAGTCCAGTAAAACCAAATACTTCAAAAAGAGAATTGCCCCCTGTTTGTTGAAGCAAAGTAAAATCACAAAGTTGGCTGGAAGTTTCACCAGAGATATGCATAAATCTCAAAGTAATTTGACTAGAACTGGAATTCAGTATTTTTTTTTTTTTTTTTACATTAAAGCTATAAGGAGCTGAGAAATTGGCTTCAAATAGGGGGGAAAAGATGAAAGAAAGAAAGAAAAAATGAATCATTTTAGGCCCATTTGTTGTTGTTGTTTTAGTCACTAAGTCATGTCTGACTGTTTGCCACCCCATGGACTGTAGTCCACCAGGCTCCTCTGTCCTTGGAATTTCCCAGGCAAGAATACCTGAGTGGGTTGCCATTTCCTACTCCAGGGGATCTTCCCAACCCAGGGGTCAAACCCATGTTTCCAATTGCCTTGAAATGAAAGAAGTCTTGATAGATGCTGTGGAAAGAGAAAGTCTAAGGCACTGTTGCTGTGCTCTGAGACAACAGGCCTAGGAAAGCAGTCGTGGCCCTGGCTGGTCGAGACACTCATCCTGGGGGAGTGGTGCACGTGGTAGCTGAGGGACTCCTGGGGAGGAAGAGGATCAAAGGGAAGGGGATGGTTCTTGGGAAATGGGCGGGCCGTTCTGTGGTAGAATTGACAGGAAAGGCAGTCTGGGTGAAGTGAGTAAAATAAACAGCTATCCGAGGGGAAGAAAATAACATGCACTTAAGCAAACTGGTGACCAGACGTTTCTATTGGGAGTAGAAATAAATAAAACTTTAAGAAGCTGTGCAGTGTCTGAAGGCCCATCTACACATTTTGTGTCTGTCACAACAGCAGAGAAGGTTGAAATCCCAAAGCGGAAATGACACGATCACCTTTTTAGGAAGGGCCTTTGCTTTGTTCTTGGGTCTCTTCTCCTACTCGTGCTGTTCACGCTACACGGGCTCCTGCCACTTTCTGGGTCACTGTGCTTTTCCTCTGGCCTCCAGCCTGTGTGATAATCTGCCTGGGATCCTGTTCCATGACCCACCCTATCTCTCCTTTACTTTCTACCACAACAAACCTTTGTTCACTCATTTTGCTGCATGTTTTGGTGCCCCTGCCCGCCACCCCCCCCCCCCCCCCCGATGGACTAGAAACTTTTTGAGGAGGGAGAGGCCAGGACCATCCTGCTCACTATGCATCTGCTGGGTCTGCAAGTGATATATCTGCAACACAAGTGCTAAGTGAATGGGCTTGTCTGGAGATGAACAAGTTGAGCAAAGAGACTGGATGAAGTGAGTGTTCACTCCGCAGCTTCCCATGAAAATATCAGCTGTGTGTCATGACCTGCAGGAGGTGCTTAGAACACAAAGACAGATGGAAATGATGCTGTCCTCAGGGTGGCCCACTCAGGGGCAAAGGTTAAGTTCTGTCTAGACATCATATGAGGCTGTGATGAGTGCTGTAAGAGAGGTGGCCAGTAATGCCCCAAGGGAGGCAGTGACTGGCTCCACCAGGGAGGCTGGCGCAGGTGCTCTCTGGGAGGCTGTGTGTGCTGAGCCTGAACAGGGGTCAGCAGTGAAGCTGCAGCCTGCGCCTGGGTGGGAGCGGTTGCTTGCTGCTCTGCTTTCTGGGGCAACTGACCTGTTTAATGCACCTACAACTTGGGGAGTTGTTTTTGTTCACCCTATATTTTTGGTTTGTTTATTTTATGTGGTGTGTGTGTGTGTGCTCAGTCACTCAATCGTGTCTGACTCTTTGCAACCCCATGGACTGTAGCCTGCCAGACTCCTCTGTCCATGGAATTTTCCAGGCAAGAATACTGGAGTGAATACCATTTCCCACTCTAGGGGATCTTCCCAACCCAGGGATCAAACCCGCATCTCTTGTGTCTCCTGCATTGGCAGGCAGATTCTTTATCACTGTGCCACCTAGGTAGGTAGGTTTAGTTGCTCAGTTGTGACTTGTGACCTCATGGACTGTACTAAATTCCTCTGTCCATGGGATTTCTCAGGCAAGAAGACTGGAGTGGGTTGTCATTTTCTTTTCCAGGTGACTGTGCCACCTAGGAAACCCTATTTTATGTGGACTTATTGTCAAATCAAATCAAATATTGTAAAAGGAGATGATGTTGGGCTGAAAGACAGGGGAAGAACACGGGGGGACAGATTTCCATCTCAACATAAAGGAAATCTTGGGCAAGAGTAGGACTCTGAAAAGCAAATGACTGACTCAAAACAATGTTTCTCATTATTGACAATACATCAGTAGATGCTGGAGGACTGAGAGTGTTGGAGAGGGAGGGAGATTGTCTGGATCTGAATCTCAGCTCTGCTCCTTGTGAGCTCTGGGCCCTAAGTCCGTCAGCACTCTGTGACCCAGTCTTCTCATCATAAAATGGTATTTACCTCATAGGGTCATTATGAGGATTCAGTTCAGTTCAGTTCAGATGCTCAGTTGTGTCTGACTCTTTGTGACCCCATGAACTGCAGCACACCAGGCCTCCCTGTCAACCACCAACTCCTGTAGTCCATCTAAATCCATGTCCATTGAGTCGGTGATGCCATCCAACCATCTCAATCTCTGTCATCCCCTTCTCCTCCTGCCCCCAATCCCTCCAAGCATCAGGGTCTTTTCCAATGAGTCAGCTCTTCGCATTAGGTGGCCAAAGTATTGGAGTTTCAGCTTCAACATCAGTCCTTCCAGTGAACACCCAGGACTGATCTCCTTTAGGATGGACTGGTTGGATCTCCTTGCAGTCCAAGGGACTCTCAACAGTCTTCTCCAACACTGTAGTTCAAAAGCATCAATTCTCTGGTGCTCAGCTCTCTTCACAGTCCAACTCTCACATCTATATGTGACCACTGGAAAAACCATAGCCTTGACTAGATGGACCTTTGTTGGCAAAGTAATGTCTGTGCTTTTCAATATGCTGTCTATGTTAGTCATAACTTTCCTTCCAAGGAGTAAGCGTCTTTTAATTTCATGGCCACTGTCACCATCTGCAGTGATTTTGGAGCCCAGAAAAATAAAGTCAGGCACTGTTTCCACTGTTTCCCCATCTATCTACCATGAAGTGATGGGACCGGATGCCATGATCTTAGTTTTCTGAATGTTGAGCTTTAAGCCAACTTTTTTACTCTCCTCTTTCACTTTCATCAAGAGACTCTGGATTTAAACCTGCAAAACACTCAGAATAGTGCCTGGCATGTGGTAATTACCACATAAATGTTACCTGTGGTGATGGTAATGATGATCATACTGATGATAATGATGGTGACGGTGGTGATCATGGTGGTGATCGTGATGGTGATGATGCTCATGATGGTGATGATCATGCTGATGAAGGCGATGGGGATGATGATGATGGTGGGGATGGTGGTGGTGGTGACAGTTGTGATGATGATGATGGTGACGATGATGATCAGTGGCTGAATCTTATGCCTTTTGAAGAAGTTTTAAAATCTGAGAGTCAAAAGTCCTTCATTGCAGGAAGGGACACACTTTGAAATTATCTCTATGAATTTGTGTTATGCTAAATTTATGATGCTAAAAATTCAGATTTTGGGTTGCCTAAAGTAACCTGTCAGATGTAGTACATCTTAACAGAACTAATGGCTTAATATGACAGAAGTCTGTAAGGGGCAGTTTACCTGGCCCTGCCACTCTGGATACCCTGACTGTGGCTGTTCCAGGTTGTGGACCTACTTATGTGGTAGATAGAGGATTCTCAGAGAGCCTAAGGAATTGGGAACCCAAGAGAAAAGGCCCTATGCTTTGAACTGGGTTTCAGACTTACACTTTTATTTGAATATATGTTAGGCTGTTTGCTTCAAAATTCTCTTAAGTTCCTGGTCTTTGCAGCTACAGATGTCAATTCTATCTCATCCACTGCATGTCCATGGGTGGATTCCCAGCATCAGCTACCTGCTCTGCTGCCAAAGGGAATGGCTACAAGCTGCCTCTGCTTCCCACCCGCCCTCTCTCTGAAGTACACTGGGCTGTTCTCTCAGCGCTGGCTCTTGCAGTGGTGTTCTGACGGTTGGGCTGATGGCAAAGGGTTTTGAGAGCTCTTGGATCTGGAAAGCCTACTTCTTGTCTGCTGCATCATTCCATGTTCTGAGTAACACAGGACAGTCTGCTCCTTGTTGTGACGTCATGCCTGGCATCATTTGGGTTATCACATCTCATCATCTAATTTGGAAGGACAAATTTCATTTATTTAGCAAATGCATCTGGCAATGGGAACAGTTTTGAGGATTAAAAGAGTAAAAAGCACTGAGAACTATGCCTGGCAAATAGCAAATGCTTTATAAATCCCAAGTCATTTAGTTTTCATGATAACTCTGCTGCATACAATTATTATCTCCATTGTGATGATGTGGAAACCAATGTACAGTGAGACTCAGTAACTTTTAAGATCACACAGCTATCTAAGAGTAGTTTTCAAGCAAGGGGATCTGGTCTAGAGTTCATTCTCTTAACCACTAAGCATTGTGCCTCAAGGGGTTGTGGCCTGTTGTCTTGTGGTGATTGTGGATTGGTTAGCTAACTGAACTGAGTTAGACATGTGGTTTTACAGGATATAAGATTTATTATTAATCTTTTGAGAATTCAGCTATGACTGGTATATGATGAAGAAGGGTTTGGGGGATTTTGCTAGCCATTAAACAATGTCCCTATTAGAATGTATTTCTGTTAGCTGACTTCCTTGTGGGCAGTCTGGCATGTTCTCATTAGATGAAGAAATGGCATCTTTATGCAGGTTTCTATCAAATGCTTTGATGAAATAAGGTAATAAGCACAGCATATTGTAGCATTATTTGATGATTGTATGGAACAGAATGGTTATGGAAAATAAAAGTTTGTTTTGTTATATTATGCTTTTCTTACCTCATCTGTATTAACTTAGCTAATTATAGGACATTCCTTATTTGTACTTTGGAAAAAATAGAGTATTTGTTTGCACCTTGTTCAGTTTTATTGTGATACAAAAAGCAGTCCTCAGGGTTATTCCAATTACAGGTAAGAGAGACAGCTTGAATACTGATAATATCACAATTTACTATATAAATAATTACTGTTAAAATTATAAATAGGGGCATACTCAAATTGTTTTAGTTAATGTAAGCAAATTTTTCCTTTCCTTATGGCTAATTGTAGTATATTTTCATGACTTTTATAAACATGATTGAGAAATCAGAATGTTCAGACTGATTAAAAGGGATAGAATCTCTTTACCTTCGTAGCTCTAAGAGTCGGCGTTCAGTGTGCATGATTGGTAAATATGAAGGATGAGTGAAGATGACTCCTTCTCAGTCATCTAGACCAGAGTTTCTAGCTGGATCTGCCAACTCTCTGCTCTGACTGCACACTGGAATCACCAAGAAGCTGCAAGAGCCCCCAGTACCCAGGCCTCCCCAGGTCTGGATCCCCAGCACCGTCGGAGCTGCTGGGGATATTACACTGAACAGCATGGGCAAGCTCCTGCCGCGTTGAGCTGACAGTGTAATCAAGGGAGACTGAAAACATGTAAAAACTGTAAGATATGATAGGTGGTGTCACAAGTTATGAAGAAACAGCAGCGTGAGGTGGAGAGAGTAGATGAGCAGAGTGTCTAGGGTGTCTAAATCTTGAGAAATCCAGACATTTGACACAGTTCTCATGTTAATTGTTGGCTTGGGGCACACCCGTTTCCTTCACCCACCCCTCTGTTTCTGTATGGCTGTCTTTATCCTGTGCTGAATTGTCCTCCTCAAGTCCTCTGTGCTTCTGTTTCCATAGCTTCCAGCTATTCACTTCGATAGTGCCCAGAACAGCATGATGAAGTCTGAGCCTGCCGTCAGGGCAGGTGGGCAGAGAGCTCGAGGTCGGTGGCATGAGTCCACAGAAGCTGTTGAACTTGAAAATTTTAGGTAAGAAATCCAGCATGTGCCTTGCCTTTAGCAGCCTGGGCTGCTCATTAGCCCAAAGATTTATTTGTCACAGGAGCTAAAATGGAAAGTCCATTTTAAAATGTACCACAGGGATTCTGAATTTAATAATTGAAGGTAGCACTTAGCCCACTCCCGGAAGTGCTGTGTGAGCAGCAGACTGCCTGGCTGAAGGCGGAAGTGACGTGGGAGCTTCGGGACACCGGCTGACATACATCTGGCGTTTGCTCCATCAGGTTGACCTGGCGAGGCTGATAGTGAGCTTTGTCTTTAGCTTTTGGTGGGTGCATATCTCACCTGCTGTGAGGAGGCATGAAAGCCCCCGCTGTGAGCAACCATGATGGCTGAGGACGTGGTTGTCAAAGTGCTCAGGCTTTCTGTTGAAACATTGCCCTCACCTTTCACGTTGGAAGTGCCAGCCCATGGTTCGCTCTCCTGTTGCCATGGAGACCTCTTAGAAGCTGTGTGCTGTCGTGGGCCACCCCTGTTCAGGGAGCTGGTTCTCTCCAGCTCTCCCCATGGTAAGGTCATTTGACACTAAGTATCATGTAAATAACGAATGACATGAAATACCAATATAAATAAATGATCATTTATTGTTTTGGCCTAAGTCTTGTTTCCCTGTTATTTTCTGACAATGAATTTAATAGTCCACAAACATCACATGATGTTACATGAGTTAATATTTTTAAAATACATGTTTAGTGAGGAATGCAGAAGTCTTTAAAAAATTGTTACATGTTCAGTCTGCTCATATGTGTGTACTAAGAACTATGACAGCCCTCTTGTACTATGAACTAGATTAGCGGGGCACAGTCAGTCCCATGACCTCTGACATAGCACGAGGGTGGAGCGGTACAAATGGCAATAATAAGGCTGCAAAACCTGCCTCTGAGGCAGTGTATTTATGGACTTCCAGTGGATCTAGCCTAGTTCTAAAAACTGGTCTATTTGAATGTGCATGAAATATCATATTATATATTCCATAGCATTGTGATCCTTTTAAAGGGTATGGCTTTGGGATATTTTTAACCTCTCTTTTGGCTGTAATATCAGGAGAGAGAGAACTGAAGTTAGAATATCTCACAGCTTTGTTGTATTACCCACCCCCCCCCCCCCCCCACACACAATCCACAACCACGAAAGCTCTCACAGTTGAAGGGCTGTTGACCACAAGGGGATATGCATGGTGTCCAGTGGTGGTAACAGCTATAGTGGCCACAGCCGTGGCAGATAGTGAGGTGAAGGGAGGGGGCCTTGTCTCCCTTTTGCACGGCTAACTAGCACTCTTGCTCTCCACATGGCCTTTTCTTCCCTCTCACAAATTTTAACTATTAAGTGTTTATAGGGAATAATATAATGTAATAAAATGAAATATATATGCTTGACTCTAATCTTTATTATTAACTCTATAATTTAATTTCCACCTCCTATTTCAACCGTTGATACTTGCTTTGGCAATACACTGAATTTCAAGAATCCTTCAACATTTGCATGCATATAGGTGTCTTTCTTTGCACTGGTAATTTTGAGGCGGTCTAAATAATTTTTATTACAAAATGCTTTTCTATTTGTTTCATCCTAGTATAAACTACAAGAATGAGAGAAATTTCAGCAAACATCCCCAGCATAAACTATTTCAGGAGATATTTACAGCCTTGGTGAAAAATAGACTCATATGCAGGTAAGACTGTCCCAGAAAGAAAATGACATTTACCCAAGAATGGCATATATTATGTATCTTGTTTCTAGCATCTGGTTTGAAGCGATTTATGAACGTAACATGCTCAAAGGATAAAACAGAGCAAAGACCATTTTGAAGGAGGTGAATGAATCATCATCACAGATGATCTCATTAAAATTACTCTGGTTAGGCCTGAATTTAGCTGAATTTTATGATAGACAAGGCAGAATAGGAACACACCCAAGTCACACTGTTTTCCTTGACTTGAGTTTGGATATTCAGGAGGTGTTTATCACAGAGACATCGGGTAACACCATGGCCAGCATCCTCAAAGTCTGGATTTGCAGTCAGTCTAAGCACTGATTAACTGGGCTGCTGCAGCCTGGACCTCAGGGAAAGAATGGGGGTGAGATAACCAGTTCCAGCCTGGGGACGGTATTTCTTTTCAGGACCAAGTCAAGTATTCTTTCTTTGGCTCTCCTTTGTCTTAACACTGGTGCACTGTGGGCTGCAGGGAAGGGCTAGCTGGCCGGCCCTCCAGATTCTCTCCTGAAAATGCCAGGGGTTTTCAGTGAGACATTGCCTGGTGCCAGATTGCAGTCAGGATTGACCTTTCTCTTGGTCCTGGGCCACTTGGAGTGGGAGCTGTGCTGCCATCAGACTGGAAGGAGGCTCCCAGCATCCTTCGTGGTTGGACCGGCCTTCTACTTTTCCTGTGAGGCCCAGACTCTCTCACCACAAGCATTAGGGGGAAAGCCCAGGAAGAACCTTGAATCTTCCCCATCAGTCTAGAACTTGATTGAGATATCTGAATTCTGTCCCAGTGAGATGGGAAAGATTGCTCTTATTCTGGAAAGTAGGAAGAATACCATTCTTCTTGAAAATTTAATGGCTGACTGAAATAAGACTCTGACTTGGTCCAGTGCAGTAGGTGACTATAAGTAGAACAGCATCCCTAAACAGAGTGTAAGTGGTAGTCTGAGGATTTGATCTTTTGGAGGGGTTATTTAGTATTGCAGACTTAAGTATTGACTTAAGTGTCTTCCCGACCCAGGGATCGAGCCCCGGTCTCCTGCATTGTAGGCAGACGCTTAACTGCCTGAGCTACCAGGGAAGCCTAAGTATTGACAGTGACTGCCAAATACATTGGTTTAATTTAAAACAGTCTAGGGTTGGGATTGCATGTGTCATGGCTTCATACGTGGTTTAAGCAGAATATCAATAGACTGGCCTAGATGACACAAGACACCTAGAATCTTTACCAAGTTTATGTAGTTTGGTTACAGTCAGTTGTTGTCAATAGCCTCAGAAGATTGTTGAAAGATTAATGACCACTGAAGAGGACCTGAGGTTGTCCTGGACTGTTTGTTCTTGTGCTTGAACAGAGTGAGAGCAATGTTAGTAGCACAGTAATTATGCCTGAAATGGTATTATTGGAAAATTGAAGTTCTTTAATTTGTTTTGAAGATGGTAATCATAGACTCCTCAGGGACTCCAATAGGTCATTTGTTGGGTTGGTACTTTGGGGAAGGCAGAAGTTTTCCTGTATTGAGTGTAGAGATCTTACTATCTCTCTGCCCTGCAGACACCAGGTACCTGAATCATGAGGGAAGATAGGCGGGTGAGGGCTGGCCTCCAGCAGCTGAGAGAGATCTTAACAGTTCTGAAGTTAAGAGATCTCTTGTTGAGGACATTTTCAAATTCTTAGTGATTATTGAGGCATCTTACATTGGACGGAGTTATTGACTTGCAACACAACCAGTTCCTGGAAATCTTTAAACCAGGAAGAGATGATTATAGATACCTTTGCTCTCATGGGAGGAGAAGGAATTTAGGAATGTTGAATATCAAGAGCATCCTTTCATGTCATCCTCTCACTGATGACAGATTGTTACATCCCGTTCTATTCTAAAAGCAGGGTTGGGTAAAAGATGGATTAAGTATAAAGGTCTTCCATTGTTTCTTACCCCATATAACCTCATTTGTTTGGCCAGAACTACCTGTTTTTTCTTTTCCCTCTAACTTGAGTCTAGTAGAAATACATCTCAGGGCCTTTACTGGTATGGTTTCCTATCCCTTTTCTTTGCAAACATCAGATTTGATGTTGACTGAAAGGCTTGGATTCGGTTCAAGAAACAAATTATTGAGCCTCACCATGTACATGGCAGAGAGGGTGAAAGTACAAAGATGACTAGGACACACGGTCCCTTTCTTCCTAGGGACTCACTCTGGTCAGCTAGTACCCACATCTCAATACAAAGAAAATGTGACAAAAAGTAAAGTATATTAAGGCAGACATAGGATGGGTGAAATTGGAGGGGTGTGGACTTTGGCCTTTGGCATGTTTCAGATGCTATGCTGCTCAAGTTTACCCTGAGAATATGGCTGACTGGGAATTTATTCTCATCTACTTATACCCAGTTGACATTCTTCTTGTTTGTTCCTCTTCTATTTCACTTTCCCCAACAACATTCACCCCTAAACCACACTTCTGGATACTCTGTTTCCTGGGTTGTTTTCCTAAGGTTGACTTGTAATTGCCCTTTTGTTCTCAGAAGTAAAATTGCCAAGCAGCATCTGAAACAAGACAGGAGTTGTTACTCCAGAGTCAGATGAGGCAAATGCCTCACAGTAGACCTCAAAGGGCAAGTGAAAATGTCTCTGAACCTGAGGTCACCCTGGGTTGTACATGGCGATGAATCTTGATGTATGGCAGGGGATGTAAATGAATTTTCATCTTCCTACTTTTCTTTCTGCCCTGAGATCATTTGTCCTCAGTAGAGTCTGCTGTTTGAAAATGCATCCACCTCTTTTTCATCTTATTTGTCTGTGCAAGAAAGCACAGAGTTATGAGATTGTGTAGGGAAGTAGGAACTGTTACAACACTGGCACATTTAAACCAGAAAGAGATGATTATAGATGTCTTTGCTCACATGGGAGGAGAAGGAATTTAGGACTGTTGAACATCAAGAGCATCTTTCATGTCATCCTCTCACTGCTGACAGATTGTTACATCCAGTTCTATTCTAAGTAGGGTTGGGCAGAAGATGGATTAACTGTTAATCCATGGATGGATTAAAAGTTAACTGACCTCTTATAAAGTCAACCTCTACTCCCGGATCTTTTCTGTGTAACTGCTCCTCTGAGGCACCTCTGTTGGTCCATTCCCTGCCGATTGCCAGATGATGTAAAGATTCTATAACATAATACAAATAAGACATAACCTAACTTGTGAAACTGGATGCAGATGTAGAATTTCATGCAGTTATTGCAAGTGATGGTGCTGAACTGGTAGGACCTGATCAATGAGGCCCTGGCAGAATCAGACCTCTTGACGATTATAGAGAGGTATTAACAAGGAAGGTGACAGGGTGAAATTCAGAAAAGCATGTTTTGAATAGCAAAGATTAGGAGAAGCCATTAGGAAACATGGATGGATCTTTCTAATATATTTGCAGAAATGAACCTGTTTTTTTTTTTTTTTTGGGTGAGTAACTCTTTTTTTTTTTTTTTAATTAGTTGGAGGCTAATCACTTCACATCATTTCAGTGGGTTTTGTCATACATTGACATGAATCAGCCATGGATCTACACGTATTCCCCATCCCGATCCCCGCTCCCACCTCCCTCTCCACCCGATTCCTCTGGGTCCTCCCAGTGCACCAGGCTGGAGCACTTGTCTCATGCATCCCACCTGGGCTGGCGATCTGTTTCACCATAGATAGTATACATGCTGTTCTTTTGAAATATCCCACCCTCACATTCTCCCACAGAGTTCAAAAGTCTGTTCTGTATTTCTGTGTCTCTTTTTCTGTTTTGCATATAGGGTTATCGTTACCATCTTTCTAAATTCCATATGTATGTGTTAGTATGCTGTAATGTTCTTTATCTTTCTGGCTTACTTCACTCTGTATAAGGGGCTCCAGCTTCATCCATCTCATTAGGACTGATTCAAATGAATTCTTTTTAATGGCTGAGTAATATTCCATGGTGTATATGTACCACAGCTTCCTTATCCATTCATCTGCTGATGGGCATCTAGGTTGCTTCCATGTCCTGGCTATTATAAACAGTGCTGCAATGAACATTGGGGTGCACGTGTCTCTTTCAGATCTGGTTTCCTCAGTGTGTATGCCCAGAAGTGGGATTGCTGGGTCATATGGCAGTTCTAAGAAATGAACCTGTTTTATGCTGCAGAAATAAAAAGTAAATCCAAGGAAATTGGATCATGTTATATGACTTTGTTAGAAAATATATGCCAAAGTGTCAGCTGAACCCATTCTTGCTTTGTTCTAGTTATCAGGTCAGAGTAGCATTATACATTAAATTTTGTTAAATGTAAAAGAAAATATATCTAAGTTTCATGATTTATTTATTAAACTATTAGGTTGGTCAAAAAGTTCTTTCAAGTTTTTGATAACATCTTACAGAAAAACCGGGATGAACTTTTTTAGTCAACTCAATAATATTTTAATTATACCATGTCCCCTTCTCTGTAATATGAAAATTGGGGGTTATTTTAAAGTAGGTTCTTGGGAATTCCCTTGTTGCCTAGTGGTTAGGATCCCTGGCTTTCACTATGGTGGCCCAGGTTCAAGCCATGGTCAGGGTACTGAACTGAGATCTCACAATCCATATGTCACAGTCAAAAAAAAAAAGATGAAGAAGAAAGAAATAAAGTGGGTTCTCTTTTAGGTATGACTATTCTAGTAATTTGGAAACTCCCATGAACGGAGGAGCCTGGTGGGCTGCAGTCCATGGGGTCACAATGGAGAAGGCAATGGCACCCCAGTCCAGTACTCTTGTCTGGGAAATCCCGTGGACAGAGGAGCCTCGTAGGCTGCAGTCCATGGGGTTGCAAAGAGTTGGACACGACTGAGTGACTTCACTTTCATGCATTGGAGAAGGAAATGGCAACCCACTCCAGTGTTCTTACCTGGAGAATCCCAGGGATGGGGGAGCCTGGTGGGCTGCCGTCTCTTGGGTAGCGAAGAGTTGGACACGACTGAAGCGACTTAGCAGCAGCAGCAGCATTCTAGTAATTGCCAGGATATCTCCTCTTCTCCCACCTGTAACTTTTTTTTTCCACCTTTAACTTTTATAGAAGTGAGTGTGTTCCAGGTTCTTTAAGTTCATTTAAAAGAGAACCACCTGATCTAACTAAGCATGACTTTGTTTATTGTCCATAAGTGCAGTCACTTTTCTGATAAGAACAAGTTGGCATCCTTATTTTACATCACATTTCCTGAAATACATGCTACAAATTTGAAGTATTTTGGAAATGCATCTAGGAAGTCTGGATTGGGAAGCTATTTTCACTCTCTGCAAGAACTGCTCAAGAGCTCAAGGACTGCTTGAATTAGGGGAAAATATCTGGTCCAAACCATCACAGTCCTATTAAAAATGCTGTAAAGTGTTCTGTGACCTTCCCAGGGACCTCTAGCCCAGGAGACCTACATAGTTACTTGTTTGCTGCTTACACCTCTATTGTCCACATCCACACTAAAATTGAGGCCACAAGGCAAGTGCATCTTCTTTGGAGCTTTGCCTAATCTTCAGCCTCAGCTCTCTAGAGCTGTCATGGGGACCAAAGGGTCAGAAGAAACAGCAATCTCATCAGATTCTTGATTAAGTTCTTAAAATAGACCAAGGTGGTGGAGAGATGCTTTTCCTTTTTAAAAAGAATTTTTTGGCTTTATGGCACGTGGGATCTTATTTCCTTGACCAGGGATCGAACCCACATCCCCTGCGCCACAAGTTCCAGTCAACCACTGGGCTACCAGGAAAGTTCCAAGAGGGGCTTTTTCTGTGATTCTATCTCATCAGGTAGTAGAGAGGCCAGTAGGAGCCTCTGAAGACTTCTTTCTCCCCCAGGAAAAGAGAACCCTGGTCACTTTGGTCAAATGTGCAGAGAGCTCAGACCTCTCTAGAGAGGTCTTCATGTCAGTCCCAGAAATTGGACAGAGAGAAAGGCTCATTAAGATCCCCCACATGTTAGGTTTGGGTCTTTAGATATCTAAAAAAAAAGTCTCCTGATAGTCCAGGTAGAACTCCAGTTCCTTTCTGGTTCAGAGTTTCCTCTGAGGTCTTCGTCCTCCTCTGCTTGTCTCCCCTCCTGCCCAGCACAGCCTTTGGGCTCACCAAGGTCAGACTGAACCCTTTGTTGTTTCTTTGAAAGTTATTCTCTCTCTCTCTCACCTCTGAGCTTCAGCCCCTGCTAATCCTTGTCTGAAGCCTGCCACCCCCGCCTCTTTGCCTTTCTGGCTGTTCTGGCTCCTCACAGGCCCCTGGGCCCATGTTCCTCCTGCTGTGTGCTGAGCTGAGCTCTTCAGGAACAGAGCTTGGGTCTTTTATTGCCAACTCAAACCATGGACGCTGGTTTTACTGGAGAGTGTGGAGACTGAGAGTCTTCATAAAGTGGAATTTCTTTGTGTTAAATTTTTTTGATTACTATAAAACTTTGAAAAACACAGAAAACTATAAAAAGTGAAAATTTACCCTTTATGCCAGCTTAGGAATAGCTACATTAACTCTTTGTTTATTTATGTGGCTCTATCAGGTCTTGGTTGCAGCACTCAGGATCCTTGACCTCACTGCAGCTTATGGGAGCTTCAGTTGAGGCATGTGGCATTTAGCTCCCTGACCAGCTCCCTGCATTGCGAGCCCAGAGCCTTAGTCACTGGACCACCAGGGAAGTCCCAGAAAAAGCTACATTAACTCATATTATATTTCCTTGTAATCTTTTAAAAACAGTATATGCTTGTTTACTTCATTTATGGGACAGATTATTGTTGTTCAGTCACTAAGTTGTGTCCAATTGTGACCCCATGGACTGCAGCATGCCAGGCTTCCCTGTCCATCACCGACTCCTGGAGTTTACTCAAACTCATGTCCATTGAGTCAGTGATGCCATCCAACCATCTCATCCTCTGTCATCCCCTTCTCCTCCTGCCTTCAATCTTTCCCAGCATCAGGGTCTTTTCTGTGAGTTGGCTCTTCACATCAGGTGGCCGAAGTATTGGAGTTTCAGCTTCAGCATGATGATTAATGATTCCTAACCTGGAGCAAATATCTAGTTCTTACATGTTATTGTTGTTCAGTCGCTAAGTTATGTCTACTTTGTGACCCCATGGACTGCAGCATACCAGTCTTCCCTGTCCTTCACTATTTCCTGGAGTTTGCTCAAATTCATGTCCATTGAGTCAGTGATACTATCGAACCATTTCATCCTCTGCCGCCTTTTTCTCCTTCTGTCTTCAATCTTCCCAGTATCAGGGTCTTTTTCAACGAGTCAGATCCTCGCATCAGGTGGCCAGAATATTAGAGCTTCAGCATCAGTTATTCCAAAGAATATTCATGGTTGATTTCCTTTAAGATTGACTAGTTTGATCTCCTTGAAGTCCAAGGGACTCTCAAGAATCTTCTGCAGCACCACAAATCAAAAGCATCATTTCTTCAGCACTCAGCCTTATTTATGGTCCAACTCTCACATCCATACGTGACTACTGGAAAAAACCATAGCTTTGACTGTATGGACCTTTGTCGCCAAAGTGATGTCTCTGCTTTTTAATACACTGTCTAGGTTTGTCATGGCTTTTCTTCCAAGGAGCAAACATCTTTTAATTTCATGGTTTCAGTCACCATCTGCAATGCTTTTGGAGCCCAAGAAAATAAAATCTGTCACTGCTTCCATTTTCCTTGCCATGAAGTGGTGGGACCAGATGCCATGATCTTAGTCTTTTTGAATATTAAGTTTGAAACTAGCTTTTTCACTGTCCTCTTTCACCTTCATCAAGAAGCTCTTCAGTTTCTCTTTGCTTTCTGCCACTAGAATATCATGTTAATTTCTCCCAAAATGTTATTTAGAATTTACCCCAAGCTTAAATTGTGTATATATGCACACTGTATGTATGTACACACGCACACACAGTCATCCAGTTCTCTCTCTCTCTCTCTTTTTTTTTTTTACTGTTTACTACTGCTTCTTAGGAAACTCATTCACTCAGATGGCCAATAGGTAGAGAATTAAAATCATCCCAACTTTTCAGGAGATGACCACTTCTTGTTTGTCCACACATAAGCATCAGAGCCAGTTTTAAACCTGACCAAATCAATAATTGTCAGTGCATGAGCTTCTGAGAACCAGGGAGTAAGCTAAAGCACATTTTGGATGCCCCCTTCCATGGCCAAAATCAATCAGTCCCGAGGACACCCCCACTTATGAAAGTCACCTGTTCCTGAAGTTCTCTGTCAGCTTTTCTCTGAGAGATGGAAACCTCTCTCCTGCTATAGTATTTTCCTTCACATGTTGATTGGTGGACTTCTTTGGGCATCTCAGGATCACCATGCCTAAAATAGGACTCCTGATTTCTCTTATTCACCTTGCCTTCTCTCCCGAGTGTTGACCTGTCCTAGCTGCACAGTCTCTTGCACTGACCACACTCCTGGCTCTGACTGGGCTCCTGGCTCTGACCCGTGACTCCCTCTAGTGTCATCTCAAAGGATCTATTCAGAATCTCTGCCACATGATGTGAGTCCTGTGCTTAAAGGCTTCCTGTGACTTTCTGGAGTAAAAAGTCCAAAATCCCTGTTCCTATTCTACAAAGATCTGCAGAACTGGCTCCTGCCATCTCTGTAACATCAGCTCCCATGACCCTGTCTTTGCTCATCTTGCTCCAGCCCTCAAGGGTTTCCTTGCATAAACCAGTGCATCCTGCTCGGGAACTACATACTTCAGTCTTTGGCTGTTCAGCCCTCGACTCATTCCTGAGTTCACTCAGATGCTACTCGTATCAGAAAGCCTTTCTCTGGCTCTCCTAAAAGAGCATTCCCAGGACTCCTGAAACCTTTAACTTTGCTGTTTTTCCCTGGTCACCACCTGATGCGAAGCTTTGTTTGTGTGTAGGTTATTGGTCTTCTTTCTCTTGATGGTAACCTCTATGAACACCAGGGCATAGTTGTGTCAGGCTGCACTCCTGGGCGTGTGACAGTGTCTATATCCTGGAGGGTGATGAGTAACTATCTGAAAGCATTCACTCTCTGAGATTTTCACCAGTCATGCAGAAGAAACAGCTAGGACAGTCCTTTCTAGTCAAAATCTGACTTTCAGGACCAACATGACCTATTGGATGGAGCTCTGACTGGGTGTCTCTTCTGGGCCAGATTTAGTGGATGACACAACCCATTAAGAACAGTGGGACAAGTCAGTAAAAATTCCCCGAGTACTCACTTATAATTCATGGCTTCACATGTTTTCTTATTTCTTTTAAGTTTTTACATCTCTATTTTGATGTGAATTTTACTTTTACAACTATCCAAAAGAAAGAAAAAAAAAGAATTTGCCATAGGGATTTGAGGTAATATTTATTTTGAAACAGGTTTCAATTTCTCCACTTTAAAATTTTGAGTCAAATGTGGCGGTTTTTTGGTGGTTCCTGTTTTGTGTGTAAATGAGAAGGGCGATCTCATAGTGCCTCCTCTGAAGACGCCACTTGTTCTGGGTGAGAGGCAGTTGAGGTTTAACCTCTGGCATTTGCATCAGCCCTGGGTGGAGTTGCCCTGACCACAGACCCTCCGCGCTCCATGCCCACAGCGTCGTGGCTGGCGTTTACCTGGAGCTCTCACGTCACACCTGGGTTTCTTCAGCTGAGCAGGAGGGTGAGACCCTGACCACCCTTTCTCTTTTCAAATGCTTTGTCTCTGGCAGCACCGTTTCTCCTATGTTTGCATCGATAGCAGAAAGTGGCATCTGATCCCGAAATCGAAGTGGCAGGTGGTCATGACAGAGGCGTGGGGGCTGGTCCTGCTGCCATGTGCGAACAGTCCTGCGAGTGCAGTGGCAGAAGCTCAGTCAGCAGAGGGGACAAATACTTGCCTGATCGTGCATGAATCTGCTGCCCTGCGGCTGCTATAACGGGACACGTCCTCCGGGGAAACACTACCTTTGCCGACAGACAAGGTTCTCAGAGCTACCTCAGGAGACCCCTCGCCACTATGCACGCCTGCCCCCACAGGAGATGCCTCGAAGAGCCCCTTTCTGTCATCCGTGTCGTCCAGGAGGCCCTGGGTGGAGGGGGATGTGGGAGCTCTGGCCTGGGGGCCGGGGCCCCAGCTCTGCTACCTGTACCCTCGGGGGCCTGGCAGCTGGCTCCTCCTCAGTCAAACAGAGACTTTGGAGTCTGTCATTACCATTCTCTGTAATTCTCTGCTTGCGTTAGACTTGGTGTGTCTCCTAGTCTCCCAGCTCCTGGCGAACAGAGCTCTATATCACCTTACGGAACATGCCATTCCCCAGGGGCAGCAGAGCTCCAGCCAACGGGCCCGTCCTTAAGAGGGGTGAAGGGCTGGGAGCCGTGGAGGGAACAACTGCTCCTCAGAGGTCAGTGCTCAGGGAGGATGCCCCGCAGGACCCAGACACCAGGAATTCTATTTGCATTGACAGCAGCTGAGGACAGAATCACGGAGAAATATTAACAGCTTCAGGCCACAGTCCCTAAATTGCAGAACAAAAAAAATGCCATCTGCTTGGAACAGAACTTTCAATCCTGAGATTTTCTAGAATTCTTCATTTATTTACATTCCTTTAATAGGAAAACAAGACAAAAAGCTATTCTGGAATTCTTTTATTTTTTTTTAAAGGTGAGAAGAAACAGAAAAAAACCTTTTCATATTGATTTTAATATGAAAAAGCATTGGAAAGCTCATGGACTTCCCTTATGGAAGGTTGTACATTCTTAACAGGAAAAATTCCAAGCACATACACATTTGTCACATGAGTCATCTCCCAGTGTATCCCATGGCTTCTCCTCTTAAATAATGAAGAGCAGCCAGCATTAAACCTCAGAAGGCTGCCAGCAGCTGTTGCCACTGGATCATTATTCCCGTTAGATCTTTGGGGTGTAGAGTTGGCTGCATGCTATCTTTAGCTGACCCCAGCACCTGGAAGGGAAACCAGTCACAGGCCATCCCCGTACTTATGAGATGAAAGGTTTTCTGTCTCTTATGAGATGAAAGGTTTTCTGTCTCTAAGAGGAGCCTCAGAATAACCACATCCTGACAAGAGTTCCCAGAAGTGACTGAAATTCGAAATGTACTTCAAATTTGCATTATGTTCCCCAATGCAGGAAGTTAGGATGAACTATAGTGCAGCTTCCCACCGTGGCCTTGGATAATTCTGTCTCGGCTACAGACCTCGGAGGGGTCGCATGTGTGTGTGCTAAGCTGCTTCAGTCGTTTCTGACTCTGCAACCCAATGGATTGTAGCCCGCCAGGCTCCTCTTTCCGTGGGATTCTCCAGGCAAGAATACTGGAGTGGGTTGCCATTTCCTCCTCCAGGGGATCTTCTCAACCCAGGGATCGAACCTGCATCTCTTGCAGCTCCTGCATTGCAGGTGGATTCTTTACCACAAGTGCCACCTGGGAAGCCCCGGAAGAGTTGAGTCCTGTCTTTATTTTCTGAAGAGACTGAGCTTGGCCTCCAGTAGCAGAGGTGTCACAGTCATGGTGCCCAGACTGAAGGAGGGCGTGAGGTGCTGGCACCTGTGGTGGGCAGCTCTTGCCAGGGGGCCTTGGTGGTGGCAGGAAGAGTGATTCTCAGCCAGCGATCTTCTTGAGACACTGTGTTCAACCTCCATCTACAGAGCCAGGCCTCTTGTGGGGACTCTCATTTATAACACGCAGTCAAACATCCTTGGAGATGTAAGGCTGTGGGGAAAGCATATTTCCAGCTTCCTTCCTGTGAGCTGAGTCAGTGGATGGAAGGAGTGAGTGGCTTGGGGTGGAGAGTAGTGGCTGGGCTGGGGTGACACCTCTGGTGGAAGAACCACAGATGCTCGATCTGCCTTCTATGAGGTATGTTTCCTGCACTCAGGTGTGACATGTGCAGGTTTGGGACAGAGTTGAATTTCTCAGGATTGAGAAACAGTCAAAGCTGAATTCTACCGCCCCCCAATAAAGGTCAGGGATCGATGTTAGACAAGCCGGGCAAGGGTTGTATTGGGACTGCAGTTCAAGTAAATGTTCCTCTTGAGCGAGGGGGCAGATGTTTAAAGTACCCTAATTTTGCTGGATGTGCTCACTCAGCCATGCAGGTAGGTGGTAGAGGGTGGGGGGAATTATGTGGATCCTGATCCGAAACAGCTTCGTCTTCCTGTGTTCTTCTTGGCTAGGCAAGAAATAGCAGATGCAGTTTGTTTTAGGTTTTTGCTAACGCTTGCATCACATTGGGCCAATCTGGAGGGCAGTGTCACCTGGCAGGGAGCACCTTCCGGTGATGTAGGCAGGCGCGGTGCTCGGCAGCGCTCAGCGTGCCTTCCTCGCCTCGGGAGTCTAGGCTGTGCCGTGCTGACGGCCTCCGCACTGCGACATACACTTTAGTTAGAACAGCTGCAAGTGATAGGCCTCATATCATGTCGGAGAACATCTCTCTAATTGTGTGGGAGGGTAATTGTGTGGGAGGGTCCAGTGTTAAAACGTTACCAAAGCTGCTTCACAGAGAGGAGCAGAGGCAAGGCTCCCAGCCCAGCCCTGTTGTGAGAGGGTCAGTGAAGAAGGCGCGGGGAGGCCAGTATGACTGGGGGGCGTGCGTGGGGGCAGTGGTGGGGGTGAGGACCGAGAGGCAGTGGGGAGGCCAGGCGTCCCAAGGAGCCTGTGGGCCACGGGGCCTGAGTGAGAGGAGAGACGCTGGGGGCCAGGGCAGGGAGGGTGTCTGTGGAGGGTCTCCCTGGCTGATGTGGGAAGACTGAAGTTGGAACAAAGATGGAAGCGAGGAAGGCAGGTGGGAGGCTTTTGCGGTAGTTCACGCAGGGAGTTCCTTGGCAATCCAGTGGTTGAGACTCTGCATTTCCACTGCAGGGGGCATGGGTTCAGTCCCTGGTCAGGGAACTCAGGTCTCACATGCTGCAGGGCGTACCCCCACTTTTTTAAAAATACAAATAAAAAAATAGTTCAAGCAAATGACGATGGAGGCTTGAACTGGGGTCATAGTGGATGACGGAGTGAGAAGGTGATCTCGGAGAGACAACCGTGAGTGGTCTTGAAGCAGGATCTTAGTTCCCCTTGGTTCCTTGAACCTGAGTATCCTGGACGAAAGCCAGGAGTCCTACCTGCTACTCCACCAGGGATTAGAGACTAGAAGCAAAGCCGACCTGGCTCTTGCCTCTGTTTGAAAGTAAGAATGATTTAAGGAGATAAAAACTGCAGAAAATGGGTACAAAGTTTATTTTCAGAGACACGCACCACATGTGGGAGAGCACACACAGACACTGTGTGTTTAGACAGAAACAAAACAGGAACACCCACCCAGAGAGAAAGGGTCCCCTGTGATGAGGAGGGAGTTAAACCATGTATGTGGGGCAGTTCTTCTGGCTCTTTGTTCTCCTCTGGCCAATTATCTTGTTTCTTTTCCCACACCTGCCCTGCCCTTGGGCCTTCTTCATATGCGTCTTTTTGCCAAGATGGATTCCAGTGCAAAGGAGTATGACATTTACTATGGAGTGATGCCCACCTTTTCTGACCCCCAAGGAGCCTTCCTGCTGGTGTGGAGTTGGGGAGGTTTCCTTTACCTCAGGAGTAATAGATACGGTCATTTTCTCTGTTTGCTCCCTCAGAGCTCAGTTCCTGCCTCTAACTCTGTCCTTGGGTTGTCAGGGAAAACAAAGCTCCAATCTACTCTGCTTGACAAACTCCAGCTGCTCAGCCCAGAGGCCCATCTATCTCCTGCCTCAAACTTGTGTGAATGGAGAGAGATTTTAAAGGTGGAGCAGACAGGATGTGCTGAGGGATTGGATGAAGGGCGTGAGTGAGTAGAGGAGACAAGGAAACGCCCGGGGTTTTGGTCTGATCCGCTGGAAGCCTGGGGGATGAGGCCTGTGTTGGGGAGGGGCATGCACCGAGTTTCAGATGCTGTCAGCCGAGACTTGGGAAGCTCCGGGTCCGAGTCTCAGCCTGGGCTCTGTTCCTGAACGTTCTCGGCAGATGGGTTCTCCCTGAGTGACATGAGAAAAGCCTTTGGCAGTATTCACACTCGGCAGCCTGGGGGCCCCGTGGGAGCGGACCGAAAAGTTTCCCCAGGTAGAATTCATTGATTCCTAAGGCTAACTGGTGCAGCGGTGGGGAAGGGTGCTGGGTGTGCAGACGACACCCCCTCCCCAGAGTGGTCGGAGAGCTGCCCAGAGCCTGCAGGCAGGGTGCTGCGCCCACCGCTCAGCTCCCTCCAGCCGGAACCCCCTGAGACATTCATGCTCCCACTGCCCCCGGATACGTTGGCGACGTGGCTTCCGGCCGGGACTGGCCAGTGGCGCCTGTGTGAGAGGCTGGGCCCCGGCACTGCCCTCTGGCATTTTGCGTCCACGTTGCCCACAGGCCCAGAGAGCAGCAGTGCCCACCCCCACCCCGTGACAGCTGTTTGGGAGCAGGGAAGCCCAGGGCGCTTGCCTTCACGGGGGTCGAGGGGTCAGTGGAGGTTGGGCTGGCACAGCAGACCCCTGCCCGCTGGGTCTCCCCACTCCCCCTCCCCTTCTCCCCCTTCCCTCACTCCTCTCCCTGCCCCCTGCCCCCACTCCAGGGGGTCTCCTGCTGTCCTCAGTCACTCACATGCGCAGCCATCTTCATGGAAGACCCTGTTTCTGGGGAAATGGACCTAAGATCTAAGAAAATACTTTATCCCCACATTTCCCACAAGGAGCACTGGAGCATACCAGGGGCTGATTGGAACCCCCAGGGGTGCCCTGGGATATTTTAAAATCTCAGGGAAAACAGCGATGACACACACCATCTGTCAGACACGGTGTAGACTACACTGGGTGATTACAGCTTCCACAGTAGGTGTACTGCCTTCCCCTCGATGCTGCTTACTCTTCTGTAGCTGAGTCTTCAGTGGTCACTGCGGTCAAAAGCAAGTGCCCTGGGGAGTCAGGTGGAGAAGGAAATGGAGGTGGTGTTGGATCCCATTCCAAGACTGCAGAAGTTGTTTAGTGTCCACACTCCATTAGTTAGTAAATGTGATTAAGAATAAAATAAAAATAATTTTCTTCTAGTGTGTTTGTATTATCTTTTTCAAAATTGGATGCTAAGTTATCAGTGTATCAAGCCTTTTGAAGTTGAACCTGTTAGCTATTTCTTGGGATCAGGGGCTGCCCTTTCTTGGGACAGTCAGGGCCCATGAACCAAATAATTTGGGGGCCTCAACTTTGTAATGACAGTGTTTTCCATTAAAATTGGTTAAGTGTCAAATGACAGTCCCCGCTGCAGACTGTTTGAGACCAATGAATGCTCTTCCTGTAGCTGTTTTCTGTTGTCCTTCCTAGTGCTGCTCTGTTCATGAACTGTCACGTCCACTGGTTTTAAACGTGAACAAACATGTTCTCTCTTGTTTTCTTTCAGAGAGTGGGTTGATCGCGCTCCATCTCTTCATTTTCTGAGAGTATTAATTTGTCTGAGACTCCTAATGAGGGATCCATGTTATCAGGTTGGTTGCATAAAATAAAAAATATTTTTTACTAGTTTGCAGATGAAATGAAAACCGGTGGGCTCTTTTCTGAAGCACAGCACGGTAACATTTTTTTCCTCTCTTCACTACTCAGTAGCTTCCACATTTGGGATTTATCTTACCTGCTATTGAAATCGGTGGGAGAGAAGTGATTTAATGGGGACAGAAATATCTCTATATTTCTACTCTGTTACCTGTGGGATGCAGTGGACTGACTTCTGGTCTGTGTTTGCATCATCTCTTGGCATTTTAAACCACAGGCAGCTTGGAGGAGGGTACACTGGGCCATACTTCGGAGCACGTTGATGCCAAGTGGCCCACCAGGTCAAAGTGAGCAGGGACAAGTGGGACTTCCTTAGGGGGCTCCAGGGCCGACAGGGGGAGCAGCCGGGCCTACACTCTGGTAGCTGCCCCAGAGCCATGCACTCCCCGGAGTCCAGCCTCAGAGCCCGAGTTAGAGGTGAGCACGGGGGTCCCGCCTGTCTCAGAGGAGGCGTCTGCTGGCGGGAGTCTCCCCTCCTGTCACTAGTCAGTTAAGCTTTCTGTCTCTGCGTTAGTACCTCTCAGACTTTTAAGTGCAGGGGAGTCACCTGGGGCTCTTGTAAGTGCAGGTGTGGATTCCACAGGTATACACTGAGGCCCGAGATTCCGCTGAGGCCACTAGTCCGTGGCCAGCACTTTGAGTAGCAAGCACTGAGTGCTTTAGCAGAGAGGCTCTGAAGAAAGGCTTACCTGACACCACCTGGTCCGTGAAAGTTGTTCCTTCCAGACCCAGCTGCTAAGATTCCTGCTTCTGTAAAGCAAAGTTTGTAAACTTTCCGTATATCAGAAGCACTTGGAAGACTTAATGATTGCTGGCACCTGAAAGTGAAAGTGTTAGTTGCTCAGTCTTATCCGACTCTCTGCGAGCCCTGGACTGTAGCCCACCAGGTTCCTCTGCCCATGGGATTCTCCAGGCAAGAATACTGGAGTGGGTTGCCATTTCCTTCTCCAGGGGATCTTCTGACCATGGATTGAACCCAGATCTTCTATGTTGCAGGCAGACTCTTTACTGTCTGTGCCACCAGGGAAGCTTCTGATTCAGTAAGTTTGGGGGAGGGCCTGGAAATCTGCATTTCTAACAAGTTCCCAGGTGTCCCTGATGCTACTGGTTGGGGGAACCACTGCCCAACCAGTTTGGAGAAGTCTCCAAATTGCTAATGAGCCATTATTGTTTCTGCTTGCCAGCATTAAATATCTAAAGGGCAGTTCCTACATGGTTCAATCATTTTCACAGATTGCTTTTTTCCCTAAGAGGTATCTCCTTTTATGCCCCATTCTGATAAGCTACAGGGATGCTTAGACCACTCTGAAGCGCATTTATTTTAGATTCAGCTTTACTGATGAGTTATTATTTGAATCAGGACAGATTTCCTTTCATTACCCTGATAACCATCTTTTCCAAACTTGGCACTTGAAACAACGTGTGCTGCTGCTAGCCAGCGATGAACCTGCTCTGATTTGAATCTCCTGGGATTCATGGTAGCTTCGATCTTTTCTTTAGAAGAGGTGCTCCCTTCCTCATTGCACACTCTAAGCTGGCTTTGTGTTGTTCTAGTTCAGTCAACCAGTTATTTGAGTATGTGACATTCCTCAAAAAACTTCCTGTCCTGGTTGCTCACAGTTTTATGGGAACTTTCCTTTTCTCCTGTGACCACCCGGACAGAGCTGTGTGGGTCATGCTGGTGAGGGTGGTGTGTGCTCCACTCTGCCTGGGTTACTGCCCCACCTCCCCCTGGCCCTGGGCTCCTTGTCCCTGACTCATATTAACGCTCTCCCCTAACCCCCCTGCCATATGCCCCATAGGCCTCAGCTTGGGTAAGAACAGCTTGTATATGGTATTAATATAAGTTTTCATGGAAGGAGGTGGATTTTTAGCAGGAGGTCTAGTTTTTGGACTTACAGAAGTTAGCAAAATATTTGCCTTAGGCATGCTGTTTGCTCAGAGAATTGATGGCCGTTGTGTCATACTCTGCTGATCTTCATCTGAAGTATTCCCTTTCTTAATCCAGTTCTTGATGGGCTGGAGTAAGGTTTATTGGATTGCTCTCTAAAAGAAAGAATTCTGTGACCTCTTTGCTTTGGGGCTTTTATGACAAAAACATGCGTTAAACCAGATCTCCCATTGATTTCCAGCCTTCCCATAGAAGGAGGTGTTCCCTGAATCTCTCCTCCTGGCACCCTGTCCACAAACGAGAGCAGCTGTTTAACATGTTGAGTTGCCAAGAATTTCTGGCCAAAGTCACATAGCCACGCTGGGGTTTACTGTGACCTGTGCCCACAAATGTCAGTGAGCCAGGCCAGGCCTCCCTTTCCTCTCCTGGTGAATCCGTGATCAGTGCTGCATGCTCCACAGCGACTGCTCCAGACCATGTCCGCTTCTCACACACACTCCTCCTACCCCGGTTGTTCTTATTAGGTTATAGCATTAGCTGTTTTACAGGCAAAACTGAGGCCATCCTAGTAGGAATGCTCATATATTCTTTGTTGCTTGAAATGTTTGGATTATTATGCACCATTGTGCATGCATGCTAAGTCGCTTCAGTCACGTCCGATTCTTTGTGACCCCATGGAGCCCGCCAGGCTCCTCTGTCTGTGGGATTCTTCAGGCAAGAATACTGGAGTGGGCTGCCGTGCCCTCCTCCAGGGAATCTTCCCGACCCTCCGTCTTTCATGCCTCCTGCATTGACAGCCGATTATGCACCTTTACATCCCTTACTTCTGAAGAAATACCCTCCTCCTTGCCAAGCCTCAGCCTTCCATCTGTTGTCTTTATTACTGTGTCAGTGGCTCCCTTTCCGTTTTTTCTTATCATAAAAATGCCCTTTTCAGGGCACACTATCCTTTCAAGCCTTGATCTCACCTTCATTACTGCATTTATTGAAAGATCAGACTATTTGTATGGAGCCCACTCCCTTTTCTTTACAGCTGATGTGCAGTAGAGCTTTTCCTTGCATATTGTGCACCAGGGCCTCTCTGGAAGTCATTTAAAAAGAGCATTGTGTGGGCCATGATCCAGTCAGCGTCTCTTGACCCAGAGACTCCAGTATATGCCTAATGAAGGTTCCAGGAAGAAATGAGTGGAAGGGATGAAAAAGAAGCCATTTTTAAAGACAAAATTGCTCCCTTTTTCATAATTAAAGGACTACATGTGTTCAGAGATTTCAAGTGTAGTTGGAGTTGCAAGCAGGATAAAGTCTACCTAGGCTGCTTACAGTGAGCCGTCAGAGCACATTGCTTATCAACGATAAACAGAAAAACTTAAAACTCCCAAACTGCATTTACAGCAGCCACAGCAATAGAGAGATAGCAGAGTTGTATGACCCAATCACCCCGCCTCGCACCCAGCCTTTCTCCATCAGCCGCAGCAATAGCACGACAGTGGAGCTGTATGGCCCGATCGCCCCGCCTAAAAACTCCTGACTACATCCCCATCAGCTGCAGCAATAGAGAGAAAGTGGAGTTGTATGGCCTGATCGCCCCGCCTCGCACCCCAGCCGCTCTCCAGCAGCCTGCGCCCCTCGCCAGGCTGTTTCCCCTCGCTGATCCTGAAAACCTCCAGCTCTTCCCCATCACCTTCTGTTTCTCTGCGCTGTTTACTTGCTCCTTTTAAATTCTGCCTTCCTAAATGTTGCTGCTATGCTCAGCTGCTTCGGTTGTGTCCAACTCTGCGGCCCCATGGACTGACTATATAGCCCATCAGGCTCTGTCCATGGGATTGTCCAGGCAAGAATACTGGAGTGGGTTGCCATGACCTCCTCCAGAGGAATCTTCCTGACCTGGGGATTGAACCCGCATTGCCTGTGTGTCCTGTATGCAGATTCTTTACCTTGGAGCCACTGGGGAAGCCCCGAAATGTTAACCTTCCCCAAAACTATTTTCTTTGTTATAGTCTCCTGTATCTTCTGAGCTTTTGGCTTCACCAGTCATTTTGTTGCTGTTGTTCTTTGCTCACAAGCACATGTTTCCAGCCTGAGACTTTCCCCCTCATTTAAGTCCCAAATTTCCAGGTATTTGTTGGGATGATATGGTAGCATGATGGTTCTCAGAGTGTGGTCTGGGGACTCTCGCAGGTCTCTGAGACCCATCCAGGGGTCCCACGGGCTCAAAATGGTCTTAAAGGTGATGCTCCAGTGTGATTCATGCTCAGTCTCTTAGGAGCGTGCAGTGGAGCCTTCCAGAGGCTGCAGGGCGTGTGATGATGGTGTATCCTCACGCCTGGTGGAACACATGCTGGTGTGCTTTTGTGTTGTAAAAATTCCTCGCCTTTTATCTCTAATATGGTAAATATAAAGAGCTTCCCAGATAATCTGCCTGCCAACATAGGAGGTGCGGATGCTGGTTTGATCCTTGGGTTGGGACGATCCCCTGGAGGAGGAAATGGCAACCCACTCCATTATTCTTGCCTGGAAAGTTTCATGGATAGAGGAGCCTGGTGGACTACAGTTCATGGGGTTGCAAAGGGTTGGACACAACTGACTGACTGAAGACACACGTACACGGTAAATATAAGTAGATTGACTCACATGAACAGAAGGTCTCTGGGACTCTCAGTAATCTGTAAGTGTATAAAGGAACACAGGGGCCAGAGTGTTGGTGAGCTCACAGCACATGCTACGGTAACTTCACTCGGGTCTGTCCATCCTGGCGCTCCTGCAACCTGCTGAACTCTGCAGGCTCTGTCAGTGGTACCACCTTTCCTGCAGACTCCAAGGCAGGAAACTCTTCCTTTCCCCTTACACGCCTTTAGAAGAGTGGTTCCTAACACACCTAACGTACTGGTCAGGCCCAGGGGAACCTTCAGTTGTGATAGAGGGATGAGCAGTGTGGACCGCCGACCAGGGACCGCGTGTCCGGGGCCCTGAGGCTTTGCCACGGCGACACGCTGCTGGACTGATGGCAGTCAGAGTGGTGTTGCTGGGTGCGCTGTTGTTGTATAGTTTTTATCAGTGTTACAGTATTGTGTCAATTTTTTAAAAAGAGATAAACTCTGGGAATAGTAGAGTAAGGACATTTGTCCAGTTTGATGGAAACTGTCTCCAGGTCACTAGGCTTGGAAGTCCAGAGCCAGGTCCTGTGAGCTCAGGCCGTGCCGGGGAGGAGCGCAGTCCTGTCTGCTCTTTAGCTCAGGACCCAGGACTGCTGAGCCCAGAGATGTGGGTGCCTTGTGGTCTTGCTCTCTGGTGGCCCCGTTGCTTGTTTGGTAAATGGTGGGTCACTGCTTGAGGGCATCACAGTGACATTTTCTAGCGGTGGTGCAGCCTCGCTCCTTTTCCTGTGTTTTGTAACAGTGCTTCTGACAGGGCTCACAGGGCCTCTGTGAAAGATGGTGTGTCTCTCCCACCAAATGCAGGGAAGATGGGCGGCTCCTCCTGCTGGAGACTGTGGTGCACGGCAGCACGTTAAAGCTCAGAGGAGTTTAAATCTAGAATCAAATAATTTGTTACACTCTGTTTGACCTACTGTTTGATCATAAAAATATTTCCGAACACCTAGTACCACTCATCGCACAGAATAAAATCATTATGCACAGCACAGAGTTTGGGAAACATGGAATGAGTTCCATACTGTTAACACCGATGATTGTATAGATATATTTTTGCCAAGGTAAACATTTAAGAATGACCATGACCAGTCATTTAAACACGAGTCTCTCCCTGGTGTATTCTCCCTCACACGCTTCACATTTAAATTTCCTTTATGTCAACAATGCCAGATCTCAGTCTTCTGCCCTCGGTGCACTTTTCCCGGCCTATTGTTCTTCCATCACCTGAATATACCTCCAGCAGCTCAGCATGTCAGACTCCACCTCCTTGCCTAACCCAGCCTGTGTCCCCTCTTCCCTGGACTTACCCTGTCCTGGCCTCCCGTCACCTCACTGTGCAGACGGTGAAGCCTCTGCTCTGCGCTCTTCCTCCCCACTGGCCTTCATGTCCAGCTGGTCAGACCATGTCAAGACTGCCCACCTGCCCACTCCCTCCTCTCTGTGCCTGCCAACCCGTGGGGCTCCCCTCCATGCCCATCCCTCTCCAGTTTCCTCCAAGACCAGAGGGAAGTCCCCACAGCTGAGTGTGATCAGCCCTGTTCACACATGTCCATCAGGCTCGAATGCAAAGTTCAGTTCAGGCTCATGTTCAAGTCTTCCCATAGTTTATCTCACTATTTTTCTAACATTATCTCCAATGATTCGCTTCATAAATTTAGGGAGTTGCTTTTCATAGTGATACAACATCTTGATGTTCTTTCTATGCAACTTCTGTGCACCTTTGAGCCTCCTGTCCTCTTTGCTTGGAGGAATCCCCTTCGTTTCCTTCTCTTCCTCCACGTCTCCTCAGCACAACTATCCATCCTTCTAAGCCCACTCAGAGGCCGCCACCCTTACAAAGTTTTCTGTAGTCCTCTCAGCAGGCTATTATATGTCCCTCCTCTGGGGTGTCACAGCACCTCCTGTATAACTTTCTTAAACTATGAAAAAGTGTTAGTTGTTCAGTCATGTCCAACTCTCGGTGACCTCATGGACTATAACCCACCAGGCTCCTCTGTCCATAGTTCATAGAATTCTCCAGGTAAGAACACTGGAGTGGGTTGCCATTCCCTTCTCCAGGGGATCTTCCTGACCCAGGGATTGAGCCCTGGTTTCCTGCAGTGCAGGCAGATTCTTTACCGTCTGAGCCACCAGGGAAGCCCCATAGCTTTCTTAAAAACACCTACCTAGATCTATCTTAAATTCCAGTTATTCGTGTGTCTACCTTATGCTTGCCTGCAGCTCAGTGAAGTCATCCTCTGTCATCTATATATTTGTGTCTCCTTCAGAGCCTGACTTGGGGATCTTACTAACAGGAATGGAAAAGAAGATGCTGAAAAAAATATGTGATTTTAAAATGTTATTTTTATGTGTATAAAATGTCCATCATAATTAGCGGCAATGCATACAGTATTCTGTTCTTTAACTGCAGCTCTTCTAAAGTGAATAGCAATCATGGGAATTCAAATTAGTAGGTGGTCATAGAACTATTTTAATTGAGTTATAAATATACCTTCATTCTTAATTTGAACAAGGGTGTGTGGTTTCTGGATTCCCTTCACACAGATTAAGGAAAGCTTGACCCTTGACCCAGGAGGTCTCCAGCCCCTGAGCCTTTTCCTCAGCTGCTCACGCAGCTCCAGGGTAGAATGTGATCATCCCTTCATACATACTCATGTACTCACTGCCAGGCGCATTCCAGAGCTGGAATGATGGCTAATATTTATATTTCAAATAGCTTCCTTGTGTGCACAGTAGAGAAGGAGAGAGGAGTCAGTGTAGTGTTAAGCAGGTAGAGCCACCTGAAACCCTTCATCCTAAGATAAACGTCAATGCGAGTAACCTGAGCATGGGCTGTTAGTGGAGCTCCAAACCAGTTCCTTTCACAGCTCCAGCCTCCCCTCATCCTCTCTCTTAAGTTAGCACTTTTCAGAAGTTTTATGCAGCGCCTTCTTATTGGAAATTGGTGCGTGAGTGCTAAGTCGCTTTAGTCTTGTCTTGACTCTTTGCGATCCTGTGGACTGTAGCCTCCACAGGCTCCTCTGTCCATGGGATTCTCCAGGCAGGAATACTGGAATGGGTTGCCTTGCCTTCCTCCAGGGGATCCTCCTGATCCAGAGACAGAAGCCGAGTCTCTTATGTCTCCTGTATTGACAGGCGGGTTCTTTACCACTGAGCCACGTGGGAAGCCCTGAAAGATCTGTATCAGATCTGAATTTTGCAATGATTATTCTTAGATTTGTTCAGGGTATGAGTTTAATAAGATCATTAGCCACATCATCTGAAGGAGAAGCCTTGTTGTCTACTCTGCTAGGGCAATGCTGCTCAGATTTTATCAGGCATGTGAGTTACCTGGGGATCTTGTTGACACTAAGAGTGTCATTTAGTATGTCTGGGCTGAGTAGGAGATTGTGCATTTCAATCAGCTCCAGACGCTGCTGTTGCTCCTGGTTCATGGACCACACCAGGCAGGGGCCTAGAGGAAAGTCCTGGGATTCGGTGATGCTGGATTTTTATCCAGACTCTGTCATTTAGGCAAAATGGTTTACCTTTCTGGGTTTTAGTGTTCCCATTCTGTAATATGAGGAGGTAAAGGGAGAGATACCTAACAGCTCTTTGCAGCTCTGACATTTTATGATGACATGGGAGGAAGTAAATAGAGTGAGGACTTGGGCTGCAGATACTTACTTCCTGTTCATCTCAACCCAACTTTCCTATCTGTTAATGTGTGCCCATGTGCTAAGTCACTTCAGTTGTGTCTGACTCTCTGTGACCCCATGGACTGTGCCCGCCAGGCTTCTCTGTCCATGGGATTCTGCAGGCAAGAACACTGGAGTGGGCTGATACGCCCTCCTTCAGAGGATCTTCCTGAGTCAGGGATCAAACGCATGTCTCCTGCAGCTCCTGCAGGCAGAATTGCGGGCAGATTCTTTGCGCTGAGCCACCAGGGAAGCCCATATCTATTAATAGTTTATCTTAAATATAGTATGAATGACAAACATTAAGGTTTTCCATATTTATATTAGAATGTGGACCTTCAAAAATAGTTACAAACTCATGACTTAATAAATCAATTGCATGTAGAATACATCCCCCCCTCCATTTCTCATCTTTCATGTCTGTTCTATTGTTTTATTTTTTCAGGAAATACTTCATAGCTTGGGTGGAATTGAAAACCTAGCTCAGGTAAGATCTCTTTTGTGGTGGCTGGTCTTGCCTTTCCATTTTGTGCTGTGCCTCTGGGCAGAGATCCACAGTGTGTGACAGAGAGGTCTCTTTCAACATAGCTGCCTGCCAAGGAGAAGAGCCTAGGGTCGTGAGTGTACAGCATACACACAGAGCAGGGAGGGACTTGAGCCGTTTTCTCCCAGCTGACTGGGCTCACTCTACCCGGCCTGTGAAATGAGAGAGTTTTATAAAAGGTCACCTGTCTTTAGTGAGTGAAGAAAATAAATAGGTGTTGGCTGGCAGGCCCTGGGCCTCAGCAGTGCACACACCAAGCTGGCAGGAGAAAATATTGGCTATGAGGATGTTCATAACTTTTTCACACAATAAAGAATTACTGTGCTCACTAAAATATTGGAATGATCTTCATGTATTTTTCTGCTTTGCTAACTACTGAGGGAAGGTAAGGAGCTGAATAAATATGCTGAGTCAGCCCAGTGTTTGAGCTTATTAATACAATCAAGCAAAATTTCTAGGTATAGAAATAATTGAAACAGCCCATCCTCCTAAAATCTATAGCATGTATGCAAAGAATAATTTTCATAATAAACCCATGGCCCTGCAAATTCATTCTAAATTATTAATGGATGATTAATTCTAATGGCAATTTAATTATAAACCTATTTTATTATTTTTATTCTTGGGAAATAGATAATATCTAGTTTTTATTTTGAAGAAATTTTTTTAATTGGCTAGAGGTTTAGCTCATTTAATGAAATAATCCTTTATAAGATTATATTGTAAAGGATCTTTCTATCCATTTTACTTCCATTAAAATGTCAGAAATATTTGTATTTCTCTGAACCGATTTCTTATTACTATCAGTTTTTATAATTTTACAAACAGTGAGGGATTTTCAGATTATCCCATACATTTCATTCTGATTATTGCTATCTACTTGTATGCTGGTTAGATGTAATTTAGGATATAAAACATAAGGGCAGTAAAATATATGCAGTGTGTTATAAAACTTCTAATGAAAAGATACATTGAAGAATTAAAATTGTATGTACTGTATATTATATATCATGCATCTTATTTGTATCTTCTATTTGGAGACTAAATTGCAGCACAGATTTATTGAGTTATGAGTCATCTTGGGACTTTTGAGAGTTTAAGCAGTCTTTCCAGGCCCCTCCCTCCACTTCGGGCACCCCAGCGAAGCTGAGAACCCAGGAACCCATCGTCTTCTGCGCTTGCGTGAAGCAGGCGCAGGGCACCGAGCGTTGTTTGGTGTCCCTGTGGCGCCATCTGCAGCTCATTTTCAGAAGTACACAACCTTGCACTCCCGCTGCGCGCTCTCGGAGTCCTCTCTGCTCACCTGTTGTCTGGTCCCCTCCACAGTACATGCAGATCGTGGCGCACGGGTACCTCGGCTACGGGGAGGCGCAGCGCAGCGTGGACAAGCTGGTCAACATGACGTGTGAGCGCGGCCCCGGGGGGCAGCGGAGGGAAGGGGGGACGCTTTGAACACTCAGGAGGGTCCCCACACAGCTATGGGCTTGAGAGACCATGCCAACTGTTAGGCTCAGTGGCAAAATGTACCCAGAGGGGAGATTTTAGATCATGATTCTTATCTTGAAAAGCCCAATTTCATGTTCAAAGAGTTTCATTGAGCACAAGCTTAGGTTTATTTAGCATGTGAGAGACTTCTATAAAAGTAAGTGAAATGAAAGTCGCTCAATCATGTCCAACTCTTTGCGAGCTCATGGACTAGAAAGTCCATGGAATTCTCCAGGCCAAAATACTGGAGTGGGTAGCCTTTCCCTTCTCCAGGGGATCTTCCCAACCCAGGGATCGAACTCAGGTCTCCGGCATTGCAGGCAGACCAGCTGAGCCACAAGGGAAGCCTATAAAAGCAACTTTTGGCAAAAATATTTTTTGCGTGCATGGTAAGTCGCTTTAGTCCTGCCCAACTCTTTGTGACCCTGTGGACTGTAGCCTGCCAGGCCCCTCTGTCGATGGGATTCTCCTGGCAAGAATACTGGAGTGGGTTGCGGTGCCCTTCTCCAGGGGATCTTCCCAACCCAGGGATCAAACCCCTGTTTCTTAGGTCTCCTGCATTGGCAGGTGGTTTTTTTTTTTTTTAACATCTAGTACCACCTGAGAAGCCTAAGCTTCAAATCCCTCATCAAAATATCTCATTTCTTTATAGATATTTTTCAAAAACTTGCTGCTGTCAGAGACCAAAGAGAATGGGTCACCACAAGTGGAGCTCACAAGGTGAGTGGTCCCAGGAGTCCCTGCTCCACCCCACCTGTAATTATAATTCAAAAACTTGCTGACCTAGCCTAAAACTGCCAATCTCTGCTAACCCACCTAAAGAGTAAATTTAGAAATAGCAAGTAGAGGTTTTCTGAAACTTCTTTCTTTTTTTCTATGCTCTTTAATTCTTTGTTGCTTAATCAAGTAGTTTGATTGCCTAATTTAAATGTTGCTATACATCAACTGACCCCAGGTGTGTACTTACAAATAAATAAATATTAGTTTGGCACATGAAGTTATGTTAGTTTGAACCATGGGAAATTACCATGGTCTGTAGGTCAGTTTCATGTGGTTTAACCTCAAAATAAGACGGTTTAGTATTACCAACCTGTGAGTCAAATACATATTTCAAGATGAATGAATGCAGGCTTAATCAAAACAGACTACATTTATATTTATAGCAAAACCATTTAGATGGTAGCTGCCTAGAGCTAGGTTTCAATAGTTTGTGAGTTTCTGTGTCCCAGGAAGCCACTATCCAGCAAGTATTAGAGGAAAGTTGTCTAAAATGTGTTAGCACATGCTACTCATTTTATGGAGGTTGATTCTTAGTGATATACAGGTTAGCATTTTTTATTTTGATAGCTATATATTTCACTAATATCAGTTAGAATTTGAAGAACATTTTTGAGTAACATTAAGTTAGTGTTAAGGGTGCTTGTGACAAAAATTGTGAAATGATATGTCAGTGACTGGAGTCTGGGAAACATTGTGTTGAAAGACAGAAAGGAGAGACTTCTCTGGTGGTCCCGTGGTTAGGATTCTGCACTTTCACGGCAGGGACTGCAGGTTCAATCACTATTCAGGGAACTAAGATCCCATATGCCATGCACCTTGTGGGGATAAACAGAAAAAAAAAAAAGACAGAAAGGAAAAAGTGAGAGGGAAAAAAAGAGGAAGGGATCTGAGAAACAAAGATAATGCTAGCTCCATGTAAAGTGCATGAGGTCATTAAGGGGAAAATTCACATAGTGGAAACCCAAAGTCAGCCTAGCAGTTGTACAGGTTGCAGCTCTGGCCTGAAGTATGTCTGGGTGTACACTCTGGGGGACTCTGAAAATGTAGAGAGAAGATACATCAATCTGCAGTGATAGGAATCCTGAGAAGGTGACTGTGAGATACAGGTGACTCCCAGCTCAGTGATGTTACTTAGCATCAGTAAGAAATTTGAGAGGCAAATGGAGTGTCTGATAGTGTTAACATATTTTCCTTAGTTTGGGGAAAAAAAGATAGTCTTCGACATTTTGTTGAAAAAATACTTCCGTAATTTGGAAAGTGCCTGCACAATGGCAGTGCCCGAGACAGGATGAGTTCTCATCCTGAGTGACGGGTGGCACCAGTGGACAGAGCAGAGAGCACGGACCTGGAAGTACAAGACCACGTACTTGGGTCCCCTTGGTTCTTTCCTTTGGTGGGGAATGCTTACGAGGAGCTCGTCCAAAGAGGGGTGGACGCCTGCTGCAGAAAGAACTGAGAATCGTGAATGTTTAACAAACCTTCTTTTTTGAGGTTAAGTATCTATAATCTTTAGAAGGAAACATATTGTTCAAGAAGCTTGTAGTACTTTTATATAATTAAACTTTATTTTATTCCATTTTCCAGACATTAGTAAATTTACTCAGTGCCCGAGATACGAATGTTCTGTTGGGCGCCCTTCTGGCTCTCGCTAGTTTAGCTGAAAGGTGAGTGCATTTTTAAAAGTTCTGCTGCTATAGCAACTCAGATGGGAGAAATGCAAAATTTATTTTGCTACCTACTTAGTTAAGATTTGTGAATAAAAACATGAAATAACGTCAATATTTTGAAGAGGATTGGGGTGGAAATGCATCATTTTAGAATTTAAGTTGGAACAGCAAAGCAGTTAAAATTTTTTTTCTGACCAGAAATATTTATCTAGTCTTTTCATTTAACCCTCACTTATTTCTACTCTAAAATTGCACATTTCTTTGACAGTTGAATCTCCCTGACTGTCTTTCTTCATTCTGTCCTCTGTATTTAAGACTTTTAAATATTTTTGCCCTTTAAGAAATTCTAGGTAACCCTTTCAGAGGTTATGATTATTTTCAAGAAAAACTTAAATATGTTTAAATATGTTTTTATGCCAATCAGTGGATCACTGTTTTGTTTTTTCCAACTTTCAGTTCAGTTCAGTTCAGCTCAGTTATGTCCAGCTCTTTGCGACCCCATGAATTGCAGCATGCCAGGCCTCCCTGTCCATCACCAACTCCTGGAGTTTACTCAAACTCATGTCCATCGAGTTGGTGATGCCATCCAGCCATCTCATCCTCTGTCGTCCCCTTCTCCTCCTGCCCCCAATCCCTCCCAGCATCAGGGTCTTTTCCAATAAGTCAACTCTTCACATGAGGTGGCCAAAGTACTGGAGTTTCAGTTTCAGCATCAGTCCTTCCAATGAACACCCAGGACTGATCTCCTTTAGGATGGACTGGTTGGATCTCTTTGCAGTCCAAGGGACTCTCAAGAGTCTTCTCCAACACCACAGTTCAAAAGCATCAGTTCTTCGGCGCTCAGCTTTCTTCACAGTCCAACTCTCACATCCATACATGGCCACTGGAAAAACCATAGTCTTGACTAGACGGACCTTTGTTGGCAAAGTAATGTCTCTGTTTTTTAATATACTATCTAGGTTGGTCACAACTTTCCTTCCAAGGAGTAAGCATCTTTAAATTTCATGGCTGCAGTCACCATCTGCAGTGATTTTGGAGCCCAAAAAAATATAGTCTGACACGGTTTCCACTGTTTCCAACTTTATTGAGGAATAATTATAAATGTAATTTTATGTATTTCAAGTGTATAATGTAAAGATTTGATACACATGTACACTGTGGGGTGATTACCAAGATCAAGGTAATTAACACCTTTTCACCTCTCTTTTTGGTTCTGTGATAAGAACACGTAAAATCTTCTCTCAGCAACTTTCACGTGCACGACCCTGTGTTACTAACTGCAGTTGCTGAGTAGGTGGATCTTTAGTGCACAGTCTTCTCACACCTGAAAGTGTGTGCACTTTAACCCGCATGTCCCTGTTCCCGCTGCTCCCAGCCCCTAGTAAGCACCTGCTATTCTGTTCTCTGTCTCTATATAGTCAGTTTTGCTGGTTTATTTTCGATTTCACATGTAAGTGATGCCATATGGTAGTTGCCCTTCTCTGTTTGGCTTATTTCATTTAACAGAATGTCCTCTAGGTTCATCCACATTATCAAAAATGACAGCATGTTTTTATGGCTGAACACAAAGAGTTGGACACGACTGAGCGACTGAACTGAACTGAATATTCAGTTGTGTACACATGATTATATTCAGTTATAACTATGTATAAATATTCAGTCATCACATTTCCCTCTCTGTTTCATCTATTGAAGGACCTGTAGCTTGTTTCTGTTTCTTGGATATTGTGAGTAATGCTCCTCACTGCTTTTTAGTGAACACCCTGCGAATCCCCCTCTCCAGTGGGAATGGTGTTAATCATCATACTGTTATTGAACAAATTTAAATTTATGACATATACTTACTGAATACTTACTTACTTATACTTACTTAATACTTCCTGAATGTTGGCATTTAATGTAGCCCTTCTCTGTAGAGCTATATTGCATTTTGCTTCTCCTCCTGGGATAATATGAGGACTAAGATATTAAATATGTGGATGTGGTATCAATAAAAGCCATTTCTCATAGTTACTAATACTTTTCAATTTGTAGTCCAGAGTGTAGGGAGAAGATAAGTGAGCTCAACATTGTAGAAAATCTGCTGATGATTTTGCATGAATATGACTTGCTTTCCAAAAGGTAGGATTGCTAACAGGGGAAAATGGCAGTGTCTTATATTTGATGAAAATGATGGTTATTATTCTAATTATGCCATGTTACATTGTTAGCTGAATATCACGAGTCAGCTTGGCATTTATTTTCTATTTAAGTTTATGTAAAGTAACAAATAGTAAAGAGGTGTGTCAGTTTATCTCCTATCTCACTTCTAGAACTGGTCACATATTCGAAATATATAAATCTATGATTGCATCTTTAATACTTTTGTTTATTACATTTATTTACCTCCTGTCTCCTTAAGGAAAGAAACTCTAAGGTGGCTCTACTTTTAGTAATTTCAGACTGTGTGTTGAATAAATGATTAGATTCCTAAAATCTATTTTGCTTAAGGCAAGTAAAATACACCAAGATAGCTACTGACTGATTTCATGACCAAAAGAATCTGGAGTAAAATGAGTCATTTTCACGTGAACTACATTTTGCCCTAAAAACGTACTATATCCAGATATCTGTTAGGTTATCAAGTTGCAACCTGTGTCATTTGGTACTTAGTTGAGTGTCATTTGATACTGAGTTGAATAAATCATAATATTCTAAGGAGGCAAAATAGTTAATAGAAATCCCAGGCAATAAAGCACTGACATTTAACTAATAGTAAATCCCTTGAATTCTTCTTCTGAGCCAATTTAAACCCTCTTTTACCCACTGTACTGGTTGGCATAGATTTGGTTATCTGAATTCATTTACCTAATAGACCCTGCACAGGTATTGAAAAGCCAAAAATGAACGAGACAGGGTTGCACAATGCAGGGGAGGGTCAGACACGCAAGCCATCAATTTCACCCCAGTGTTGTAGTTGGTGTGGTCGGTGAGGCACAGGACGATACCCTGGGGGCAGGGCACCTCCAATTGGAGCAAGAGGTCATTCCAAGTTTCCTAAAAGAAGGAGCAATTGTCCAGGCAGTAAAAGGGACAAGTGAACAGAATATGCTCCCCCTGGAGGCGTGCAGTGATGTGCAAGAGATGAGCATGTGTGGGTGGGTACAGCTGCAGCAGAGTGCGGGAGGGGGTGCCAGAAAACTAGTCAAACAGATGGTGATAAGTTAGAAATAGAGTTCACTTTGGCCAGCTCTCTATAGGCCAGGCCCTGCTCTAAGCACTTCTCTGTGTTGACTTGTTTAATCTGAACAGTAACTCTTCCCATATTTTACAGATGAGACACCTTTAACCAGGTCATTGATGGGCTGTTTGTGCTAAATAGTGTGGTTTTTATCATGAACATCATGGAAACTCACAGAGAGATTTTAAGCATGATAGCATGGATTTTGTGGGAACAGTTCTGATTTTAATGTGTGGGGTGTGGAATTCAGCCACACAATGAGATTCACTTAGAATAAAGAGGGAAGTTGTGGTGTAGGAAGTTTGAGAAGGTGAAGAATGCAGTCTACTAAAGCACATATGTTCTGAATGCCAGAGCATAGACATTTGGGAGGGAGAGGAGCTGTGGAAAATTACCTCGGATAAAGGAATTGTGGGGGCTTCCCAGGTGGCACTAGTGGTAAAGAACCTGTCTGCCAATGCAGGAGACATAAGACATGCAGGTTCAATCCCTGGGTTAGGAAGATCCCCTGGAGGAAGGCATGGCAACCCACTCCAGTATTCTTGCCTCCAGTATTCATGGAGAATCCCATGGACAGAGAAGCCTGGTGGGCTTCAATCCATAAGCTTGCAAAGCATTGGACACAACTGAAGGGACTTTGCACACACACAGAGGAATTGTGAGTCCAGATAAGAATGGGAATGTTGGAGAGCTGGGTGAATGAGGTGCTTGTATCTTGAGCATAGTTGATCATCACTAGGATGGAGGGGATAGCTACTGCAGGACTCACAGAAGAATTAGCCCCAGCGCTTGCCTCAGAAACAGGGGCACTGAAGGTTCCCCACTGCAGGGACAGGTTGAAGAGGAAGTGTCTTGGAGGATTCCCAACATTTGGCTTGAAAATTGAAAAGGCTGTGGTGTCCTGGGTCCAGACCAGGAACATGAGAGGAAGGGCAGATCTGTGGAGGAGGATAAGGACTTTGAGTCTAGAGACAGTTGGGTGAGTGCCTGTGGAGCACTTAACTGGCTCGCTGGAAACTCCAGAGGTTGGGAGTGATGCTTGCATGAACTCTCTATGTAGGGCAGAGAGAGGGTCTGAGGCCTTAAGAATAAATGACACCATCCTAGGAGAGTGTTCAGATTGTGAGCCTGGGGGATAGGATGCTTCTCTGAAATGTCTGTCCTCATATGTTTCAGAGCTTAGTTGAACCTTATGTCTTTTCCATCACTATCTTTTATTTCCCAGATGTTCACTGAGTGCTTTGCATTTAATTTCCCTGGATCATAGTGTTTTTTTGCCATCATATATTAATGTCTCATTTTTTTAAAAAAAGATTTATTTATTTGGTTGCATTAGGTCTTAGTTGTGGCATGCAGGCTTAGGTGCCCTGAGCATGTGGGACCTTAGTTTCCTGACTAGGGATTGAACCCATGCCCTCTGCATTGGAGGGTGGATTCTTAACCGCTGGACCATGAGGAAAGTCCCTAGTGTCTCGTTTTTACAATCACATAATAAGTTTCTGAAGACTAAGATAGAGCTTTTATATTTCTTTGGTCTTGGGCACAGTGCAGGTCCCACTGTATGTACTTGATGCCTATTTGCTGGTTAGTAGGTTTTTAGCCAGACTAATGGGGATACCCGTTGTGACTTAGAATGTGGTTACAAAACCACGACCTGCAGGTGAAGTTTGGCCCCCTGCCTGTCTCTGTAAATAAAGGTTTATCAGCACACAGCTGTGCCTGTTGGTTTTTGTGTGTTGCCTGTGGCTGCCCTTGCACGTGTGCGTGTGACTGGGTAGTCGTGACAGAGACTGTAAGGCCTACAGAGCTACAGACACTTAGCTGTGGTCCAGCCCTTACAGAAATGTGTGCAGACCGGGATGTGGAGCGTCTGAGCGCCACAGTCTGTGCGAGTGAGCAGCTCAGTGTGAACCAAGCCAGGCCGGTCCGCCTGAGCTGAGTGCATGCCCCCACCTCCTCCCCGGCCCCCTCCCTGCCCCCCCACCTCCTCCCCGCCACCCCACCCCCACCCCCACCCCTCGTCCAGGCTGACAGCCGAGCTGCTGCGCCTGCTCTGTGCCGAGCGCCAGGTGAGAGAGCAGGTGAAGCTCTACGAGGGGGTCCCTGTCCTGCTCAGCCTGCTGCACTCAGACCACCTGAAGCTGCTATGGAGTGTCGTCTGGATTCTGGTGCAAATTTGCGAGGACCCAGAGACCAGCGTGGAAATCCGTATTTGGGGTGGCATCAAGCAACTTCTTCATATTTTACGAGGGTGAGTCAGGGTGGACTTCCACCTGTGTCACCCTGGTTGGTGAAGGCTGGGGTCTCAGCCGCTTCAAGGCAGGGTGGGCACATGCTCGGCTAGCTCCCCTGCTCTTTGGTGATTCCTCTTCTGCAGAGTCATTTTTACTTGTTGTAAACAGGCTCTTCGTTAATGTCGGGAGCATTTGTCTTTTCAGCTTCTTGGTGGGGTGCGGGGTGGGGGGAGCCCTGACATGTTTATCTTTACATCACCAGCCTCCAGGCTAGTGCCAGGGGTAAAGAAGGCCTTCACTCTGCAAATGTGGGCTGAATAGAAACCCATAGAAAACATTTGTCTGGCTACCCTTCTTGAATCAGTATATGCATATTATAATCCCAACAAGTACACTAGTTACTACTGTTTTACTAAAATGTCTGTGTGCATATATGTCACTCATCTATAAAGAGAAGGCAAAGCCTGCATGACTGGAGCAGGTGTATAATCCTTAGCTGAAACAGGAGAAAATACTGTCCATGAAATGATTCCATGTTACCGACCCTGGTCCAGTTGCTCGTCTCTTCTCTCTAATCTCCATGGCAGTGCTCTGAGCTGTGTGAACACCTTGCTGTCTCTCTTTTAAAAACAGAATTCAGTGAGGTTCAGAGCCGTGAATCTGGGGAAGGAATGGTTTGTTGAAAGAGTTGCAAACTGAAATTCTCTTGAAGTATGTTGCAAAAAATTATAACAGTAACAACAGATAGTAGATATTATGTGTATTACATATACTGAAGTATTGAATAACGACATCTATTGGTACCATCAGTGGGGAGGGTTCTATTACCTAAAATTATTGTAAAGCATAATTCAGTCCCTCTAGATGCTGAATTAAAGGTTAAAAGGATTATATCTGCCTAGAAAAAGATCACATTTATCTGTAGTATGTAAATAAAGCTCATTCTAATAAAAGAGTAACATCAATTTTAATATAACATGCTATCACATCAACTTCATTCAGACTTTGTGCTTATTGTGCCTTGTAACTTGATATTGTGGAGCTGTGTGTCATCACTTCCATTTTGTGAGGAAACTTTCCAAAGTGTAAGAACAGACTAGAGATCTGAGCAGTAGCTTTCTTAACAATTTCTGTCCTTGCCAAAACCAAGGAAAAGATGTGTAGACTGTTGACAACCTTCTTGTTTTCATGAATATCACACAAAAATCTCAAATACTTTAAAGTTTAAATTATAAATCTTTCATTAGTATTGTGGCATAATGGGTTAGCCTAGTAGTCAAAATAACTCTGATTGCAGATGTTTTTTCCCACTTGAGTTTGTAGGATGATGATGGTGATGGTAGTGATAATTTTTGTTCCATGATAGTTATTACAGTGGCTGTAGGGAGCCCTCTTGGAGAGCAGCTATTTTCTTGATGATAAAATTAAATTATATAATAAGCAATATTTCAAGGACAATGCCTACACAGAACTGAGTTTAATATAAGGCACTAGTTTTCCTATTTTGTTCAAGCTGTAACTATTCTTGATAGAAAAGCATTCTTTTACATCTAAAAAAAGTAATTTTCCCAGTCCACTTCCGTGGTACAATGTTAGAAATCTCTTCCCTGGAAAGATGATATATGTCAACACTTATTCTATGTTAAACATTGCTCAGTGCTCTGGGAGAATTATGACCCCAGCTGGGTAAACAGTATCCTTTCAGAGCTTGGCTGCCTGGAGCTGGTACAAGGCTGCCAGGTTGTCTACTGGCTGGAGTATGAACAGGCTGTGTTGTCAGGGTGGCATCCAGGAGATCTAGTCATGCCCATTCACCCGCAGTCCCAAACTCAGAGGCAGTAGCTAAAAGGCTCCATGCTCTGGATCAGGCAGAGTGAGCCCTGACATCCAAGTTTGATCATAACTGAAGTCACTAATGGTGATTACCCCTAGACCCGGCTGCATGCTCTTCCCTGTGCTCCCCAAAGGAAGGGCAGAGGGCCTGGTGATGCAGGAGGGAGGCCGGGGGACTCCATCCATGCTACATTTGGGCATACAGAAATCTAGGTACAGCTGCAGTCATGACAAACAAATACAAAAACAAACAAAAAACAACTCAGGGCAGTCATGTAAAACAAAAGGCAACAAAGCAGATAAAGACAGATAAATGATCTGTTGTGGAGATGTTACACCAAGTAAACAGAGAATCAAATGCTTTATTTTGTCAAAGACTGAACAGACTGTGAAGTTTATAAAATGAAATTGAAGGTGAGATGATAGAACAGCACAGAGGAGAGCAGGATGACTATGGAGCTGGGAAAGATGAGAACTGAACAACATGCCCAAACCCAGTACCAGGAAGAACGTGGAGTCAGTGAAGGGAAGGGCATGCCTGATGACATTACATACAGCACAAGGGAAGCGGACGAGGGAACCAGGGAAAGGAAGTGTACCCGCAGAGCATGTGGGTAATTGACACCCCTAAGGCAAGGGAAATTTTGCAAAGCCTCAATGATCTAATAAAAGAGAACTTCCCTAAGATAAAAGAAGGCTGAAATTTAATGGAAAAAGATAAAACCCAGAATGATGAAGACCGAGATGTATTCAAGTAAATGGCAGAGGAAAAGAGTTCAAAACAGAGGCGGCTGAATGAAACAGAGATGACTCCTACATCACATCGTACACAGAAATCATGTCTGGGTAGTTTGGAAGGTCAAAAATAAAGATAGCATAGGAGAAAACTTTATGATCTGGGAGAGGCAAGATTTCTCAAAAGGAAACCAGAAAGCACTGACCATGAACTGCCATTGGTAAATCGGTCTGTGCATTGACTTCTTTTTCAGAGACAGAAATTTTGTTTCTGATCGATCCTCCATTGGAAGCCTGTCTAGTGCCAACGCGGCTGGCCGAATCCAGCAGCTTCATTTGTCAGAAGATTTAAGCCCTCGGGAAATACAAGAAAATACTTTCTCTCTTCAAGCAGGTATTTATATCACATCATTATGTTTTATTATTTGATACTGTTTAACTTTGTATTATTCTAAGATTATAAGGATAATATTAATTAGGCCCAATTTATAACTATAAAAGCTATGAAGTTAAATTCACGTGGATGCTTGAAACTTCTTGGTACCGGTGTTGGAATTGCAGATTAACGACACCCCGACTTTCCTTACCGTGTTCTGGACAGGTGCACAGCTAGGGGTTGGACTCCTGGCCCCTTCTCCTTACAAGTTCTGTGTCCTAGTCTATCAGCCCTCCGAAACAGTTCATGCCCAGATTGTAAAGGTTACTTTGTATAGTGTATTTAAAGTGCCCACTATTTGTCCACCCATCGTGGACGTACAGTGCACACCTGCTCCATGAGGGCCCGTGTTGGGCTCGGGGCGGATGGTCCCTGCCCGCCTCCCCCAGTGCACAGGTGGTGCGTGGGGTGTGTGCGCACTTGGGTTACACGGAGAAGGCAGGCGCCGGCCAGCACGACTCAGCTGCCTTTCCCCAGAGGTGTGCCAGAGGGAAAACCAGTATTTGTTTTAAAACCAACTCTTCAAAAAAAGTATTTCTTTATTTGGGTGCACAAGGTCTTTGCTGCAGCACACGGGGTCTTTGATCTTCATTGCGGCATGTGGGGTTTTTAGTTGCATCATGTAGGATGTAGCTCCCTGGCCAGCGCTTAGACCCGGGCCCTCTGCAATGGGAATGTGGAGTCTTGGTCACTGGTCCACCAGGGAAGGCCCAGAAAGTTCATGTTTTTTGAGGAGTGACTCTGCCAGTGAAGTTCTCTGGGGCAGGCAGTGAGAGTGCGGATGTAATCATGCAAGTGTAGCCGTGGGCACGGAAGACTTGGTGTTTGGTGGTTTTCGTTGCAGCCTGCTGTGCGGCCCTCACGGAGCTGGTGCTGGACGACACCAACGCCCACCAGGTGGTGCAGGTGAGGGGCGGGGCGCCGCGAGCACGCACAGTCGGGGGGCGGGGCACCGCGAGCACGCACAGTGGGGGTGGGGCGCCGCGAGCACGCACAGTCGGGGGGCGGGGCGTCGGGACCACGCACAGTGCCGGGGGTGGGGTGTGGGAGGGTGTGTGGGTGGTGGGGGGGCCGCTGCAGGCGGCCCTTGTGTGCCAGGACATGGCCTCTGTGGTACCGACAGCCCGGTCTTAAGGTATTGTAATCTCTTATCTGACGTGTAAGATTCCATTTTATATTCTTGTCCTTCCCCTGTTAACTCACTTAGCTTTAAGAGAACTGCCGTGTAGTTGACTGATGGTGTTTATTTCTTATATTATATGCAGTTTATTTCATTCTCTTTATACATTTTAAAAAAGCTATCCTGAACTGTTTTAATTTGGGGCACACAGGATTCCATGAGCTAAGGATAACAGTAACTTTAAGAGGACATCAAGTTATTTAGGGTCTATGCCCAGTAGTGGGATGGTGGGGTCATATGGATGAAACACAGCAAACAAAATATTTATTGCTGAGAGACTAATTTCAGAAAACACACAAAGCATAATTCAGTAACCAACTTACTACATATGGAGTCATATGTATGTGTGTGTGTGTATAAATACACACATTTGTATACCACCCATAAAACTTACTTCCTGCTTGTTGGATTTTGCAGAGGAAACTTTTTTTTTTTGGGGGGGGGGTCAATACATCAACTTAAAAATATATAAATTCGTAATGTTAGTAAGAGTCAGGTCAGCAGTGATGAGAGTCCCTGAGGAGCTCAGCAGGTCAGGGTGGCTGGTAAGGCAGGGGGAAGCTCAGTCCCGTGACTGTTAACTTGCTCTCTTGGCCTCTGGAAAAGTATTCAGCCTAAGCATAGACTTTGTCATGTATAAAACAAGGAAACTGTAAGACTAATTCACATAATAGCTAGTAAGTCAAAAAGAAAGAAGCAAATACTGTATATTAACACATTTATATGGAATCTAGAAAGATGGCACTGATGAACCTATCTGCAGGCAGCAGTGGAGACGCAGACACAGAGAACAGACTTGTGGACCCAGTGGGGGAAGGAGACAGAGGGACGCATTGAAAGAGTAGCAGGGAAACATACATTACCAAACGTAAAATAGGTAGCCACTGGGGATTTGCAGTGTCATGCAGGGAGTGCAAACAACCTCTGTGACAACCTAGAGGGGTGGGATGGTGTAGGAGGGGGGAGGGAGATTCAAGAGAGAGGGGACCTATGTATACCTATGGCTGATTCATGCTGATGGATGGCAGAAACCAACAATGCAATATTTACAACAATATTGTAAAGCAGTTATCCTCCAGTTAAAAATAAATTATTTTATAAAAGACTGAGTGCAGTAAGGCAGGTAAAACTCTGCATGTAGAGAATTTAGTAAATTATGTGTTTAATAGATAATAAAAAAGTACCAGTAAGGCAGTACATTTGTTCATTCCTCAATGTGTATATTTGTGTTAGAATAAGTCTCAGTTCACGTCCAACTCTTTCTGACCCCATGAATCAGCATGCCAGGGCTCCCTGTCCATCACCAACTCCCAGAGTTTACTCAAACTCATGTCCATTGAGAATAAGTCTAGAAAGATGTTAATTGTTTATACAAATAGCATTGATTTTTTAAAATTATTTTCTCTTAATTTTCTCTTTTCTTTTCTATGCTAATTTATCTCCATGTATTATTTAATTAACAGAACAATAAAGGGAGAAATATTTTATACAATTTTTATAAATTATAGTTTTATATATTATAATTATATTTTATAATTTTATATTTAAAATGCAAAATATAGAGATATTTGGATCCCTTAACTCTGCTCCCTTTTTGGCTCCTACTCTTTGATTTTAAAGTGTTTAAATCACTTTTAATTGATGTACTTAGTTATCATCTTTAATGACAGTTGAAATTTTAAGATCTGGTTATACCCTTTGATGTTTAAACACATTACATTAACATCTTTAGTATTGTCCTGTAATATTTACTTATGGTTCCAAAATTATACTAACATTTCTTCTTTAATGTTTTAAAGTTGTTCTTTTCTTCTTGCTCACTGATAACATGGCATCTTTATTCTTCCAGGAAAATGGTATATATACAATAGCAAAATTAATTTTACCAAACAAACAAAAGAATGCAGCAAAAACTAATCTATTACAGGTAATAAACATATCTATTATTCTTTAATATCAAGTTACTGGAATCTGGGGAAATTTTGATAATACAGGTGTGATTTTTAGAACTTGTAGGTTAGCACTGGTCCCCTGTACTGACTGTGAGGGAAAAATACCTGGTGAGAGAGGCTGGCATGGAAAGAAATGCTGTTAAAACAATGTAGAAGATTTAATAGTAGTTTCTCCATAGGGAGATAGTTGATTTTATTTAGATATTTCTTTGCTTATCCATAAGTTCTATGTTTTTAAAAACATTGCTTATATATCAGTAAAAAAAACGGGGGGGGGGGGTGGAAATTATGTGCTGTATTTAAGCACGGCCCACAGTCACTAGCCTTTCTCCTCTACAAAGGCAAACTTGTAAAATGGATCTCAGTAGATGAGAAGGTGCTGGTCGGGAGAGTGAAGGGGTGGAGTGGACACCCATGACTCCTGCTCCAGAGCGGATGAGCATACACAGAGGAGCATGGACACAGCAGGAAGGCCTGGCAGCTCAGAGCGTGCTTAGGGCAGGTGTGTGGGGGTGGAGGAGAAGGGGCAGTGCCTTGGGAGAAGGGGCCTTGTGGGTAAGAAGGGGTCACATTCTGCAGGGTCTTACATGGACACCAGGGGGCAAGTGTTCCCTGAGACACTGGAATAATAAAATTGGATTCAGAGGAAGCCTTTGCAGCTGTTGAAGCTCATCGTTCTTTTCAAGTCATTAGAAAAGGAAGTAAAAAGTACCATCTGCCTTCAAGCTGACTTAAGAGCTCTCACCCAGAATGATCGTCAGACCCTGCAGAGAAACTGTGCTGGTGTCTGTGGGCTGGCAGACAGAGCCACCGCTGAGAACACACAGGCGTGGGGCTGACTTTCTCTCAGGCAGCACAGAGGCCTGACCTTGCGCCAGAACAGGACAAGTCCGCCCTCTACTGGATGTGCAGCCTGTTAGGTCTGCAGAGGGCTTTAAAGAATTTGTAGGCAAATTCTCCCAAGACTCACACAGGTTCCCCACTTCTCACAGCCGCCACTGCTTTCTCATCAGGCTCCTGTGTGTCGTCTTGTATCTGCCTGACTTTTCCAGGCCATTTTGTTTGCGACCCTTCTGTACTTAGATCACTGATTTTATGAAATGATTCCAGACTTGAACTCAGCAACGCTAGTCACCCTTGTGGTGGCCTTGGGTACAGGTACAGTGGCAGGCCGGGGGCTCTCTTGCTCTCTTTTCTCAGCACTGCGGAATTTCCAGTGTGTTTTTTTCCTCTGGTGAACTGTCACAGGCCTCTTCTGAGTGTTCTCAGGAGTGACTGTAGATGGTTCTGTCTGGGGACTGCCTTAGACTTTACTCAAGAAACCAATTTGTCAAGTTGGAGTCCACTGTGCCTGTGGATATTTTTATATGTCATCATTTCTAGGGTTTATTTTCTCACAAAAATTATATAAATATTGAGGCATACGTAGCAGGCTAGAAACAAAATTAACCTTGAACTCCTGGAAATCTTGTGACATTTGGTTTTCTTGGCACAGGAATTCTATTTCTTGTTTCTGTGCTCCTTTTGTACATTCTAGAAAGGAACTAATGACAGGCACTGAATCAAACAAGGCCCAGACTGCTAGGCTTCTGCAATGCAAATGCTTTTTAAACAGGGGAACTGGCTCTGGTGTTGATGTCACCTGTTCTCAGATACGAGCTGTGGCTCCCATAGGCACCAGCCATGCTCACTGTAGAGCCACGTTAGTGTCCACTTCATGGTCATTCTACCCTGAAAATGTTTTACCTTTGTGAGCTACCCTTTGAGAATCACATATCCTTCTATTTTCCAGTGTTATGCATTCAGAGCCTTGAGGTTTCTCTTCAGTATGGAAAGAAACAGACCACTCTTTAAAAGGTATGAGCTTAGAGAAATTTGGGTGACCGGTGATCTTTAGATTCAACTGTTTTCACAGGCCTGCTTTATATGCAAACAGTGAGAGAAGAAAGAGTCAAAATGCAAACCATGTGTCCTCGGATTTCTTAAAATGCACAGATACAGCAAAGCAGCCCTAAGTGATATCTTAACACCGAACATTCGCAGAGTGACGAGGAAGCACGTGAATCAAATCAGTATAGCTCTTTTCATTACCTGTGACTGCTGCAGTGTTTACTTTTTCTCTCTTTTTTAAGACGTTAACTTTTAAAATGATGAAATAAAATCACGTGCTTGTTTTTGCCCCTTCAGAAATGTCCGAAGTTGACCTAGTCATTTCCTTTTTAAAAAAATTTTGGCTGTGCTGGGTCTTTGTTGCTGAGCACAGGCTTTCTCTAGTTGAGCGAAGCAGGGACTGCTCTCTTGTTGCAGAGTACAGGCTCTAGAGCTCGGGTTCAATAGTTGGGGCCCACGGACTTTGTTGCCCCATAGTATGTTGGATCCATCCTGACCAGGGATCGAAGCCGAGTGCTCCACATTGGTAGGTGGACTTCCAGGCCTTGGACTACCACGGAAGTCCTAATCACTGCCTTTTAATCAGTAGAGAAGAAAAGACTTTTCTGGATGCTCTTCATAGGATAGGAATTCACTTGTAGGGTAGGAAGCTGGATGTTCCTGGATCAGAAGGCTGTGTGGCTAGCATGACAGAAAAGCCACCACCTCAGGAAGCAGACAGTGGTTACTCACAGTTATGGTCTGTGCACCATAGAGGTGGCAGGTTAGCCAAATGAAAGGCCAGATTCTTATCAGAATTTTATTGGTAAACCACAATGGAAATAAAACCATGGGTTAATTGAACATCGTTTGTTCAGAATGGGACATTTTGTGTTTTTAACCTTATTTCTATATGACACTTAACATTTAGGGGGAAAAAGGAAATATTAGTTACTCCTTGCTGTTGTTCAGTTAGTAAGTCATGTCTGACTCTAGGTGACCCCATGAACTACAGCACAACAGGCTTCCCAGTCCTCCACTATCTCCTGGAGTTCGCACAAACCCATGTCCATTGTGTCAATTTCAGTTTAGTTGCTCAGTTGTATCCAACTCTTTGTGACCCCATGGACTATAGCACACCAGGCCTCCCTGTCCATCACCAACTCCCAAAGCTTACTCAGACTCATATCCATTGAGACAGTGATGCCATCCAAGCATCTCCTCCTCTGTCGTCCCCTTCTCCTCCTGCCTTCAGTCCTTCTCAGCATCAGGGTCTTTTCCAATGAGTCAGTTCTTTGCATCAGGTGGCCAAAGTATCAACTTCATCATCAGTCCTTCCAATGAATATTCAGGACTGATTTCCTTTAGGATGGACTGGTTTGATCTCCTTTCAGTCCAAGGGACTCTCAAGAGTCTTCTCCAACACCGCAGTTCAAAAGCATCAATTCTTTGGTGCTCAGCTTTCCTTATAGTTCAATGCTCACATCCATACATGACTACTGGAAAAACCATAGCTTTGACTAGGTGGACCTTGTTGGCAAAGTAATGTCCCTGCTTTTTAATATGCTGTCTAGGTTGGTCATAGCTTTTCTTTCAAGGAGCAAGTGTTTTTTGATTTCATGGCTGCAGTCACCATCTGCAGTGATTTTAGAGCCCCCCCAAATAAAGTCTCTTACTATTTCCATTGTTTCCCCATCTATTTGCCATGAAGTGATAGGATCGGATGCCATAATCTTAGTTTTCTGAATGTCGTTTGAAGCCAACTTTTTCACTCTCCTCTTTGACTTTCATCAAGAGGCTCTTTAGTTCTTCACTTTCTGTTATAAGGGTGGTGTCATTTGCATATCTGAGGTTATTGATATTTCTCCTGGCAGTCTTGATTCCAGCTTGTGTTTCATCCAGCTGGCATTTTGCATGATGTACTCTGCAGAAAAGTTAAATAAGCAGGGTGACAGTATACAGCCTTGACGTACTCCTTTCCCAACTTGGAACCAGTCTGTTGTTCCATGTCCAGTTCTAACTGTCGCTTCTTGACCTGCACACACAGATTTCTCAGGAGGCGGGTAAGATGGTCTGGTATTCCTGTCTCTTTAAGAATTTTCCACAGCTTGTTGTTATCCACACAGTCAAAAGCTTTGGCATAGTCAATAAAGCAGATGTTTTTTCTGGAAACTCTCTTGCTTTTTGATGATCCAACGGGTGTTGGCAATTTGATCTCTTGTTCCTCTGCCTTTTTGAAAACCAGCTTGAACATCTGGAATTTCACAGTTCACGTACTGTTGAAGCCTGGCTTGCAGAATTTTGAGCTTTACTTTGCTAGCATGTGAGATGAGTGCAATTGTGTGATAGTTTGAACATTCTTTGGCATTACCTTTCTTTGGGATTGGAATGAAAACTGACCTTTTCCAGTTCTGTGGCCACTGCTGAGTTTTCCAAATTTGCTGACATAATTGAGTACAGCACTTTCACAGCATCATCTTTTAGGATTTGAAATATCTCAGCTGGAATTCCATCACCTCCACTCGCTTTATTTGTAGTGATGCGGCCCACTTGACTTCACATTCCAGGATGTATGACTCTGGGTGAGTGATCACACCATCGTGGTTATCTGGGTCATGAAGATATTTTTTGTATAGTTCTTCTGTGTGTTTTTGCCACCTCTTCTTAATATCTTCTGCTTCTGTTAGGTCCATACCATTTCTGTCCTTTATTGCGCCCACCTTTGCATGAAATATTCCCTTGATATCTCTGATTTTCTTGAAGAGATCTCTAGTCTTCCTCATTCTATTGTTTTCCTCTATTTCTTTGCATTGATCACTGAGGAAGGCTTTCTTATCTCTCCTTGCTATTCTTTGGAACTCTGAATTCAGATGCTTATATCTTTCCTTTTCTCCTTTGCCTTTAGCTTTTCTTCTTTTCTCAGCTATTTGTAAGGCCTCCTCAGACAACCATTTTGCCTTTTTGCATTTCTTTCTCTTGATCACTACCTCCTGTACAATGTCGTGAACCACTGTCAATAATTCTTCAGGTACTCTGTCAGATCTAATCCCTTGAATCTATTTCTCACTTCTACTGTATAATTGTAAGGGATTTGATTTAGGTCATACCTGAATGGTCTAGTGCTTTTCCCTATTTTCTTCAATTTAAGTCTGAATTTGGCAATAAGGAGTTCATGATCTGAGCCACAGTCAGCTTCCGGTCTTGTTTTTGCTGACTGTATGGAGCTTCTCCATCTTTGGCTACAAAGAATATAATCAATCTGATTTCGGTATTGACCATCTGGTGATGTCCATGTGTAGAGTCTTCTCTTGTGTTGTTAGAAAAGGGTGTTTGGTATGACCAGTGCATTCTCTTGGCAAAACTCTGTTAGCCTTTGCCCTGCTTCATTTTTTACTCCAAGGCCAAACTTGCCTGTTACTCCAGGTATCTCTTGACTTCCTACATTTGCATTCCAGTCCCCTGTGATGAAAAGGACATCCTTTTTGGGTGTTAGTTCTAGAAGGTCTTGTAGGTCTTCATAGATCCATTCAATTTCAGCTTCTTCAGCATTACTGACTGGGTCATAGACTTGGATTAATGTGGTAGTGAATGGTTTGCTTTGGAAATGAACAGAGATCCTTCTGTCGTTTTTGAGATTGCATCCAAGTACTGCATCAGACTCTTTTGTTGACTCTGAGGGCTACTCCATTTCTTCTAAGGGATTCTTACCCACAGTAGTAGATATAATGGTCATTTGAGTTAAATTTGCCTGTTCCAGTCCATTTTAGCTCACTGATTCCTAAAATGTCAGTGTTCACTATTGGCATCTCCTGTTTGACCACTTCCAGTTTACCTTGATTCATGGACCTAACATTCCATGTTCCTATGTAATATTGTTCTTTTCAGTGTCAGACTTTGCTTCCATCATCAGTCACATCCACAACTGGGTGTTGTTTTTGCTTTGGCTCTGTCTCTTCATTCTTTCTGAAATTATTTCTCCACTCTTCTCCAGTAGCTTATTGGGCACCTATTGACCTGGGGAGTTCATTTTTCAGTTCCCTATCTTTTTGCCTTTTCATACTGTTCATGGGGTTCTCAAGGCAAGAATACTGAAGTGGTTTGCCATTCCCTTCTCCAGTGACCCACATTTTGTCAGACCTCTCCACCATGACCCGTCCATCTTGGGTGACCCTGCATGGCATGGCTCATAGTTTCATTGAGTTAGACAAGGCTTTGGTCCATGTGATCAGTTTGATTAGTTTTCTGTGATTGTGGTTTTCATTCTGTCTGCCCTCTGAAGGATAAGGATAAGAGGCTTATGGAAACTTCCTGATGGGAGAGAATGACTGTGGGGGAAACTGGGTCTTGTTCTGATGGGTGGGGCCATGCTCAGTAGATCTTTAATCCAGAAATCTGTTGATGGCTGGAGCTGTGTTCCCTCCCTCCCACCATTGTGTTGATGATGTCACCCAAACTTCTCATCCTCTGTCACCGCCTTCTCTTCCTGCCCTCAGTCTTTCCTAGTATCAGGGTCTTTTCCAGTGAGTTGGATCTTCACATCAAGTGATCAAAGTATTGGAGCTTCAGCTTTAGCACCAATCTTCTAATAAATATTCAAGGTTTATTTCCTTGAAGATTGACTGGTTTGATGTCTTTGGTGTCCAAGGTACTCTCAAGTGTTTTCTCCAGTGCCACAATTCAAAAGCATCAATTCTTCATTGCTCAGCATTCTTTATGGTCCAACCCTCACATCCCTGCATGACTACTGGAAAAATCATAGCTTTGATTATATAGACCTTTGTTGGCAAAGTGATGTCTCTGCTTTTTATTATGTTGACTAGGTTTGCCATAGCTTTCCTTCCAAGGAGCAAGCATCTTTTAATTTCATGACTGTGGTCACCATTATTCATTATTATTATTATATTATATATATTTATTCATTATAACCTTTTATTTCAATGCCGTAAATCACCAGATGGTCAGTACCAAAAACAGATTATATTCTCTGCAGCCCAAGATAGAGAAGCTCTATCTCTATCAGTCAGTAAAAACAAGACCTGGAGCTGACTGTGACTCAGATCATGAATCCATATTGTAAAATTCAGCCTTAAATTGAAGAAAGTAGGGAAAACTACAAAGTCATTCAGGTATGACCTAAATCAAATCCCTTATTATTATACAGTGGAGATGATGAATAGATTCAAGGGACTAGATCTGGTAGACAGAGTACCTGAAAAACTGTGGATGGAGGTTTGTAAAATTGTACAGGAGGCAGTGACCAAAAGCATCCCAAAGAAAAAGAAGGGCAAGAAGGCAAAGTGACTGTCTGAGGAGGCTTTATAAACAGCCAAGGAAAGAAGAGATGTGAAAGGTAAGGGAGAAAGAGAAAGATATACCCAGCTGAATGCAAAGTTCCAGAAAGTAGCAAGGAGAGATAAGAAGGGCTTCTTAAAGAACAATGCAAAGAAATAGATGAAAACAATAGAATGGGTAAGACCAGAGATCTCTTCAAGAAAATGAGAGATATCAAGGGAACATTTCATGCACAGATGGGCATAATAAAGGACAGGAACAGTAAGGACCTAACAGAATCAGAAGAGATTAGGAAGAGGTGGCAAGAGTACACAGATGAATTATACAAGAAAGATCTTAACCATGATGGCATGGTCACTCACCTAGAGCCAGACATCCTGGGATGTAAAGTCAAGTGGGCCTTAGGAAGCATTACTATGAACAAAGCTAGTGTAGGTGATATAATTCCAGCTGAGCTATTTCAAAGTCTAACAGATGATGCTGTTAAAGTACTGCACTCGATATATCAGCAAATTTGGAAAACTCAGCAGTGGCCACAGGAGTGGAAAAGGTCAGTTTTCATTCTAATCCCAAAGAACGGCAATGCCAAAAAGTGTTCAAATTACCAGACAGTTATACTCATTTCACATGCTAGGAAGGTTATTCTCAAAATCCGTCAAGCTAGGCTTTAGCAGTATGTGAACTGAGAGCTTCCACATATACAAACTGGGTTTTGAAGAGGCAGAGGAACTAGAGATCAATTTGCCAGCATTCATTAGATCACGGAAAAAGCAAGGGAGTCCCAGTAAAACATCTACTTCTGCCTCATTGACTACATTAAAAGCTTTGACTCTGTGAATCACAGAAAAGTGTGGAAAATTGTTAAAGAGATGGGAATACCAGACCATCTTATCTGTCACCTGAGAAGCCTGTACGCAGGTCAAGAAGCAACAGTTAGAAGTGAATACGGAACAATGGACTGGTTCAAAATTGAGAAAGGAGTACATCAGGGCTGTATATTGTCACCCTGCTTATTTAACTTATATACAGAGTACATCATGATGTACTGGGCTGGATGATGAGCTGAATGAAACACAAGCTGGAATCAAGATTGCTGAGAGAAATATCAGCAAGTTCAGATATGCAGAAGATATCTCTCTAATGGCAGAAATTGAAGAACTAAAGAGCTTCTTGATGAAAGTGAAAGAGGAGAGTGAAAAAGTGGACTTAAAACCCAACATTTAAAAATCTAAGATTATGGTGTCTGGTCATATCACTTCATAGCAAATTGATGGGGAAAAAGTGGAAGCAGTGGCTGATTTTATTATCTTGGACTCCAAAATCACTGCGGATGGTGACTGCAGGCACAAAATTAAAAGATGCTTTCTCCTTGGAAGGAAAGTTATGCCAGACCTAGACAGCATATTAAAAATCTGAGACATCACTTTGCTGACAAAGGTCCATATAGTCAAAGCTATGATTTTTCCAGTAGTTGTGGTTGTGAGAGTTGGATCATAAAGAAGGCTGAGTGCCGAAGAATTGATGGTTTCAAATTGTGATGCTGGAGTAGACTCTTGAGAGTCCCTTGGACTGCAAGGAGATCATACCAACCAATCTTAAAAAGGAAATCAACCCTGAATATTCATTGGAAGATTGATGCTGAAGCTGAAGCTCCAATACTATGACCAGGTGCAAAGAGGTGACTCACTGGAAAAGACTCTGATGCTGGGAAAGATGGAAAGAAAAAGGAGAAGGGGGCGGCAGAGGATGAGATATTTAGATAGCATCACCGACTCAATGGACATGAATTTAAGCAAACTCTGGAAGATAGTGGAGGACAGCAGAGCCTGATGTGCTGGAGTCCATGGGGTTGCAAAGAATCAGACAGGACTTAGTGGTTGAACAACAACAACAAATCATCCACATCGGTGGACTTAGAAGATTTTAATAAACCTAAACCCTTGAAACCAGTAGCCTGGAAATGATGCATAAATATCTTCATTTTTATTCATCTGTATTTTAACTTTGTTTTCATAAAACATTCAAAAGTTAGGTTACCATTTCCCTCCTCGGGTTAATATGAGGACTGACTCAAACGGCATTTGTGAAAGTGCTCTGTGCTCAGTAGACATCCGGTAAGCATCCATTCCTACTATGTTTGATACCATACCCCCAAATGCCTTACAGATAAAATTTCTGTAAAATCTGTATCATATCTATTTGTTTTATTGTGGCAAAAAGCACAGAGCATGAGACGTACCCTCTTACATTGTTAACTGTGCAGTCTATTGTTCCTAACTGTAAGCTAGGGTTGTGCAGCAGATCTCTGCAACTTCCCTTTCCAGTTACTTTTCTTACCCCCTGAGACATGTGTCTCTAGTTTATTTTTGTGGGATAAGTTGGAAAGCATTATTGCCCCCATTTGTTGGCCAGTATATTTAATGTAATTTACCTACGAGGGCACCAAAGGGAGGGAACAGGCCAGACTTTCCAACCCCTACATGAAGTATGTGTGTGCATTTTTCTCTGTAGACTTTTCCCCACCGACCTGTTTGAGACCTTCATTGATATAGGACATTATGTTCGTGATATCAGTGCTTACGAAGAATTAGTATCAAAGTTGAATTTATTAGTGGTAAGTCTTGACTTTTAACTAATTTGGCAGGCTGCTATGTGGTTAGGATGTGTTTATCATAGTGACCTGTTTCCTTTTCATTTTTTGGTTAGGAGGATGAACTGAAGCAAATTGCTGAAAATGTTGAAAGCATTAATCAGAATAAAGCTCCTTCAAAATATATAGGCAACTATGCGATTTTGGATCATCTCGGCAGTGGAGCTTTTGGCTGTGTTTACAAGGTGACCTGGCCCTCAAACAATGTTTCTGATGTTCCCAAACAAGTTGCATGTCTCCCTGCACACCCACACACACGTGAATTGGAGCGCTTGTTGGTGAGCAGGTAGAAATAAAAAGTAGAATGATTTGTTTTTGTCCAACAGATGGCCACACTGATATCTCACTCTCAGCTCTAGAAACTGGCCACTGATCTTTGAAGACAAAAAGTGTCATTGATCTCTCATCCAAATAGTCAAAATGGCTTGTCCTAATGCATGACACCTTCTCCAAATTCACACCGTTGTTTTTGTACTTACCCAGTAAAATCCTGCTAAAAACGACAACCTGATCCAGGAGATATTGATAACAATTTTTTTGAGCTGAGCTTAGTGTAAATTCAAATTGAATTTTTAAAGTTATATAACTAATTGAGATGACTTGGCTTAATCATGTGACCTTATTAATCTGTAGTAATCACTGTCTTCCTCTCTACTGTTCTCTCTCTCTCTCTGTCTCATTTATCTTAGGTTAGGAAGCGCAGTGGTCAAAATCTTTTAGCAATGAAAGAGGTCAACTTACATAACCCAGCATTTGGAAAAGATAAAAAAGACCGAGACAGCAGCGTAAGGAATATTGTTTCTGAATTAACCATAATTAAAGAACAGGTAATGGTTTTGCTTACAAAGGTGTTTTCCTTAAATAAATGTCATCCAAAAAGTAGAGTTCATGTGCTGTTCCTGTCCACGCTGTGTAGGAACTAGTTCTGTTTAAACTAATTGGCACTGAGGTGACATCAACCAGGAGAACTAAGGCTTGACATTGAACCACAGACAGTATATGGGATTGTAACTACACCAGGGCCAGGAATGCAGAAAAATTGAGTTCACAGCCCAGAGTGCATAATGTATGAGAAAGAGTATCTGCTTCCTTCTTACTATGTTGAAGTGTATTTGGTTACTTCATTATGTGCATAAGAGTATGACTAAGACTTCCCAGATTTTTGTCAAATGGAACCAAGTTGTCAACATTCCTCAAATATGGGTTATTTTATCTAAACTGTGTATTTTCAAGTTGGGTTATTATTTATTGGCTTGAGCAGAATATTCGAACAGTGTTAACAACTCAAGTATCATGAAGGTGTGTTCAGGAGAAAGAACAAACATGTCAGAAAGAAATGGGGTTTCTCATTGTCATCAGTGAACACACTGGCTTCTTTTTCAGCTTTCTTTGTTTATATGTTCATCGTGGGTGCTGTTTGTCTGTGACTCCGGGGGAGACCTATCTCCATGACTGTTTGTTGTTGTTCAGTCCCTGTCCTTCACTATCTCTCCTGGAGTTTGCTCAAATTCATGTCCTTTGAGGCAGTGATGCTATCTAAACATCTCATCCTCCGTAACCCCCTTCTCCTCCCGCCCTCAATCTTTCCCAGCATCAGGGTCTTTTCCAATGAGTAAACTCTTTGCATCAGGTGGCCAAAGTGTTGGAGCTTCAGCTTCAGTGTCAGTCCTTTCAATGAATACTCAGAGTTGATTTCCTTTCGGATTGACTGGTTTGATCTCCTTGAATCCAAATCTGAATACAGTCTGGCCAGTGAGCTAGGTCAAGAACATGGCTCTTTACTTCCCTAGTCACTTCCCATGTGACTTGAACTTGAAATCTGCTGGCCACTTGGTAGTTGATGAGGTAAACTAGTGGTTTTAGAATATCTTCTAAGAAGAAAAGTCATAAGGGTGGGGCCATAGGAGGCCTCTGCTTGAACTTGGAGAGAGCTCAAGGCTGTAGGACTCTGATGTCACCATGGGCTTAAACTAAGGAGAGGACAGCAAACTGAGGTCAGAAAGGAGGCGGTGATGGCAGACAGGAGTGGGAGAAGTGGGACTAGAATGGGAGAGTGTATTTGTTAATGTTAATACTGAGTTGCGGTAACAAAGACGCCCCAAAATATTGATACATGGGCTTGAAGGCGAGGCCTCTGCGTGTGGGGGCTTCATCTTCCTGCCAGTCCAGGTGCATTGCTCTGCTCCACGCGGTCATGCCAGGACCTGCTCCTCCTCTCCCATTGCAGCCACCAAGGTGACGCACCCTGTTTTTCGGGTTCAGACAGTGGGCTCCCCTCACCCTCCACTGGGGAGAGCTGAGTGATAAGCTCCCTCAGGGCTGCAGGAGAGGCTGAGAGACATGACCTGTGGTGGGAAGTGCATCCTGCTACCACCTGATGGATGGAGCAGCGTGAGGGCAGGTTTCGGTGGACAGCCAGAGGACTCTCCTGTGAAATGGCAAGAAGAAAGGCTAGAGAGAGATACAAGACATCTAGGATGTACCAGTGACTGTTCTGAGATGAAACAAACTCCAGTTTACTTAGAAACTCAAATTGTAAATAAACAACCACAAGAACTTAGTATTCTTTTGGAAAATTAGCCTTTGTTAAAAAAGTAGAATTTCCATGTTACATTCTAAGTCTGCAGTGTAGGAGACTTGGGTTCAATCCCTGGGTTGGGAAGATCCCCTGGAGAAGGAAGTGGCAACCCACTCCAGTATTCTTGCCTGGAGAATCCCATGGACAGAGGAGCCTGGTGGGCTACAGTCCATAGGGTCACAAGAATCATACTTGACTTAGCGACTAAACCACCACCCATTCTAAGGTAAACTATGCCAAAGAGAAATTTTACTGGACACTTTTAGGAGTGCATGTGTGCTCAGCCATGTCTGACTGTTTGGGACCCTATGGACTGTAGCCTGCCAGGCTCCTCTGTCCATGGGATTCTCCAGGCAAGAATACTGGAGTGGGTTGCCATGCCCACCTCCAGGGACCCCTTTTGTTGAGGTATAAATGATATGACAGCAGATTAGTTTCAGGTGAGCAATATGATGGTTCAATATTTGTATATATTATGACATGATCACCACACGAAGTTCATTTTCATCCACCACATGTAGCTACATGTTTCCCTTATGATAAGAACTTTTCCCCCAAACTTAATTATTTTTAATTGGAGGGAAATTGCTTCACAGTATTGTGTTGGCCCCTGCCATGTGTCAACTCGAGTCAGCCATAGGTATACATGTGTCCCCTCTCTCTTTAACCTCCCTCCCACTTCCTACCCTTCCACTTGTCTAGGTTGTTGAAGTGAAGTGAAGGGTTAGTTGCTCAGTCGTGCCCGACTCTTTGCGACCCCATGGACTGCAGCCCACCAGCCTCCTCTGTCCATGGGATTTTCCAGGCAAGAATACTGGAGTGGGTAGCCCTTTCCTTCTCCAGGGTATCTTCCTGACCCAGGGATCGAACCCGGGTCTCCTGCACTGCAGGCAGATTCTTTATCTACTGAGCTATGAGGGCAGAGCCCCAGTTTGAGTTTCCTGAGTCATACAGAAAATTCCCACCAGTTTCCAACTTGAATCTGGGAAGACGGTACTGATGAACCTATTTACAGGACAACAGTGGACACGTAGACATGGAGAACAGACTTATGGACACAGGCAGTGGGGAGGACACGGTGGGGGTGGGACAAATGGAGAGAGTAACGCAATAAGAACTTTTAAACTGCAAGGAAAACTTTATTCAGGACCACTGCAATAGAAGTCAAACTATTGCAAGAAAGGAGAGAGATTGAACTCAGCTCTCAACAGAAGAGGCATGACTGGGGACTTACAACTGAAAGTCAGGGCTGGGGGTGTCAAAGAATGGAAAATTGGCTAGTTATCAGGTTGGGGGAAGAAAAACTTGATTAGATCACAAAGATAGGGGGTAAGGAATTTGACTGGATATCAAGAGTGTGAGATTTCCACTAAACTAACTGAGCAGGATTCTCGCCAAAACCAGGCAGGCCAAGGAGAGGAGGCCTAGTCCAGAGGAGCACCTAGAGGAGCCTGCCCTAAGTTTGTTCAAGGAGGGAGACATGGGCAATTATTAGTATAATTTTAATGGGATTAATAGCTCATGTTATTTTGATGTGAAAATATTAGTCGCTCAGTCATGTCAGCCCTTTGCAGCCCCATGGACTGTAGCCTGCCAGGCTCCTCTGTCCATGGGATTCTCCAGACAGGAATACTGGAGTGGATTGTCATTCCCATCTCCAGGGAATCTTCCCAACCCAGGGATTGAACCCTGGTCTCCTGCATTGTGGGTGGATTCTTTACCATTAGTTTCGCACTAATTTTGGAGAGCATAGAAAGACATGAGTCATGTAAATAGACACAGTTTATATAAACATTTAAGTGGCAGGGAGAGGTTAAGAGCATAGGTATATGTGTTCAGAGTTAACTGTTTCATTTCAGTTTTCTCCTCTGTGCAATCTGTTTGTGGTATTGGACAGGGTGTGTTAAATGAATTCTTAAGGTAGCTTCCAGTTCTATAATCCTCCATTTTAGTTAAATTAAGTGAGAAAGCACAACCAGTTTTTATTGCTATTTTATAAGGCTATATAGGAGATTGCTGTTTTCAGAATAGTTTTGTAAGCAGCAAATAAAAAAGAATCATGAAAAATTAGATGATATTTTGAAATGCTTTGTTGTATAAATAAATGTAAACAGGATAATTTCTTTGTTGTTTTCAAATATGAAGTCCAACTAAATTGTGAACACAAGTTTATATTTTGAAGTAGGTGTAATGTTTGTTATTTATTTTCTTATAGCTTTATCATCCAAACGTTGTACGCTATTATAAAACATTTCTGGAAAGTAAGTATGAGTTTTCGTGATATTTCTGATAAAGTATCTATGTTACTTACATATTTTTTAAAGAATATTACAAAATAAGCTTAATCAACTCTTTTCTTTATCTTTTTTTGTTATATGTATGATAATTGATATTTTTTATCACTTTCTTGGTCAGTGAAACACTGATAGTCAAAGATCAAAAGATACTTATAAAATACTTAGATCTCTCTATGTAAGATTTCATGAACAAACCAAAATAATAATTATTGCTATTTTCATATACAAAAAGCCCTTAGTAGGATCAGGAGAAAATAAAACTAAAGGATGGTGGCTTCTTTAAGAAAAAATAAAAAGTTTTTCTTTTTTTTATTAAATCAGATGATTTTTTTCCTTTTTTTAAAATTATTTTTATATTCATTTATTTATTTATTTTACTTTACAATATTGTAGTGGTTTTTGCCATACGTTAACATGAATCCGCCATGTGTGTACCTGTGTTCCCCATCCTGAAAGCTCCCCGCCTCCTTCCCCATCCCATCCCTCTGGGTCATCCCAGTGCACCAGCCCCGAGCACCCTGTGTCATGCATTGAACCTGGACTGGCGATTCGTTTCACATGTGGTAATTTACATGTTTCAGTGTCGTTTTCCCATATCATCCCGCTCTTCTAAATCAGATGATTTTTCCACTGTCTTCCCCTCAAACAAATTGGGCTGGGTTTTTGAGGTTTCTTCCTCTTGAAGTTCAGGTAATTGCCACAAGGTGGCGATGGAACCCTGACTCTGCATCATCTTTAGGATGATGGAATACAGAATCAAACGTTGAGATAAAATCAAACTCAGACTTGTTTTGAAAAACAATAGAACTTTTGACTGAAGCAGTATACATTTTAATAGACCTGATGTGCTTCACTTGTGAAATTTCACAGTAAGTCTCCACATGGGGGGGCTTCCTCGCTGCATCTCTGTCAGTGTTTGTGCTCAGGTCCTCAGTTGTGTCTGACTCTTTGCCATCCCGTGGACTATAGCCCTCCAGGCTCCTCTGTTCATGGGACTCCCCCAGCAAGAAAATGGGAATGCCACTTCTTCCTCCAAGGGATCCTCCCTACCCAGGGATCGAACCCATGTCTCTTATGTCTCCTGCGTTAGCCGGCAGATTCTTTACCGCTAGCTCCACCTGGGAAGCCCCTGTCAGTGCTAGTGCTGTGCAAACCAGGCAGTGTTATGAGTTTTCCCATCCTCTGGTTGACTCAGAGGAACTCAGTGGTGAAATCTGCAGCAAACCCAGCTCCCTTGGCCATTTGTTCTTGATATTAGAATAATTTCCCATAATTTAGTGCACATCCCATCATAAAGAGGTCTAGGTTGGCTTATGACTTATGCTGAAGTGATACCATTCATCTTAATTTGAAAACAAAATAATGTGACTTCTTCAGAAAAGAATTGAAAGTGATTTTACAAATACATAAAATATGTTGAAATAGATTAGGAAATCATGATAAAAGGAAATAGAAGGTGAGAAAATTTAAAATAAAGCTAAAGTTAGTTGTTGTTGTTTAGTCACTCAGTTGTGTCTGACTCTTTGTGACCCCGTGGACAGGCTCCTCTGTCCATGGGATTTCCCAGGTAAGAATATGAGGTGGTTGCCATTTCCTACTCCTGGGGATCTTCCTGACCCAGGGATTGAACCTCTCTCTCCTGCATTGGCAGACAAATTCTTTACCGCTGAGCTACCCGGGAAGCCCATACCTATTTTACATACATCCAAAACATTACAGAAGATACATATCACATACTGTTGTTAATAGTTTCATACTAGTTTTGGAGGAGAAAGTAGAATTTACCTCTGTTTCTTAACATCCAAAGAAAAGAGGCAAAGCCAGTCAGTTATGAGATTCCTGGGACCCATCAGCTGCAATCTGGAGAAGGCCAGCTTTCTCAGTCCTTGTCAGAAGCTGAGATTTTCTATCATGGGTGGTGTATCCAATGCGCTTTTTTCTAAACCATGATGTTTCACTGTAAAACACTGTAAGGTAAATGTATGAGACTGAAGAACAATACATTGAAAACATTTTTCTGAATGTCTAGTTTGATTTAAGTGTAAATTTTAGAGCACTGAGTGGAGAGATGGGTTTACCTGTTCTTCAGGGAATTCTACGTGACGGGAGCGTTTGCTTCTCTTTGGTGATTCTTAGCCCTTCCACGTCCTGATGTACACAGAAAATGATAATATTTGCCACCGTAAACTTATGCTAGGGGATTGCCTGTAGTTGAAAGAGATCCGGTGGCCCCCAAGGTCCCCTGGCCCCTGACCCTTCCAGCTGAGTGAAACCACATTCCTAATTCTTCTGTGATGTGTGTGCCCTGAACACCCATTGGGAAGTTTGGATTCTAATTCATAAGTTCTTTCAAAATGTCTATATTGAGTTTAATTTTCTGTTACCTTTTCTTTTTTATATATAGATGATAGGCTGTATATAGTTATGGAACTTATAGAAGGGGCCCCTCTTGGAGAGCATTTCAGTTCTTTGAAGGAAAAACGACATCATTTTGCTGAAGAGAGACTATGGAAAATATTTATACAGGTATTGTTCATCTTCATTAACTTTTCCTATAAAACAGTAAAGGTCTCAGCTGATTCCTCAGAGGTGTGTGTGGTGGTTGTGAGTGGCTGTCTGTCTGTATATATCAAGGAAATAACCTTAGTTTGTTGTTTGCTGTTTGCAGCTGTGCCTGGCTCTTCGGTACTTGCACAAGGAGAAGAGGATCATCCATAGAGACCTGACGCCAAACAACATCATGCTGGGGGACAAGGACAGAGTGACTGTCAGTAAGTATAAAATCGGAAGGTTTCAGCTTGAGAGTCTCTGAATAGTATTCTAGGGCAGAGTTGTTGGACAGAACTTCCCACATTGATAGGTGCGTTATCCATCTGTGTGGTCCAGTCCAGCAGCCACTGGCCACGTGTGGCTGTTGGGCACTTGAAATGTCACAGTAGTGACTGAGGGTATGAATTTTAAATTCTACTAACTTTTAGTTAATTTAAGTATCCCTATGTGGACTTGTGCATACTATAGTGGACAGTAACTAGTGAAGTTCTTGATGTTCTTCAAGTTCTCAGTATGAGAGAATAAAATACTCTTAGAATGCTAGAGCCTTTAATTCCTAAATCAATGATTTCTAGGGTTTTTTTCTTTCTGTAGAACACTTCTTCATCAACAAGGGCTTTTATGACTACCACATGAACACACTATTGTACTGTTTTGATATAGTCTGTGACGTGGGTGACCAATATACATATCAAGGACTGTAAAAAATCTAGCCACTTGTATACTTCAACATGTTTACTTTATATCACAGTATCTTCAAATGTTGCAGGTTATCTGAATGTTATATAAATTTTTGCAGTGAGAAAGTTAGTTTTTTTCCCCATAGTTGTATATTTCTCAATCATAAAATGAGCTTTTTAGCTTAGAATGATATATTAGCTTTCCCCTGTCCTCTTCACTCATGAACACTAGCTACTCTAGTGGTTCGCCCACTACAAGTAGGGAGAAATAGCTAAATCAGTGTTCTGCAAGTATTTGTGATAGTAACCTTCCATTAGTAAATTCTTTTGATAACACACTGCCAATATATTTATTATTGTTGTATTGTTGTTCAGTAACTGTCGTGTCTGACTTTTTGCGACCCCATGGACTAAAGAACGTCAGGTTCCTCTGTCCTCCGCTATCTCCCAGAGTTTACTTAAATTCATGTCCATTGAGTCGGTGATGGTATTAATATATGACCATCACTAGTAATTGCCGTCCACTCTTCTGCAGTAGTATACTGGATGCCTTCTGACCTGGGGGTCTCATCTTCCAGCATCGTATCTTTTTGCCTTGTCATACTGTCCAGCCAGAGTGGGTTGCCATTTCCTTCTCCAGTGGACAGCATTTTGTCTGTCCACACTCTTCAATGTGACCCATCCATCTTGGTGACTCCTGGCCTCCTAGCTTCATTCAGTTATGCCAGCACCTTTGCCATGACAAGGCTGTGATCCATGAAGGGGCAATATATGTATGCTTATTTATAAATGCTATACACATATCACTGTATATATAGTACATGAAGTCAACAGAAATAACATGCAAAGGGGTGCATTAAAATTCAAGATAGAGATTTTGATATTTCCCCCACCCCCACCGCCTAGTGGATTGCCTTAGGCACCCAACGTAGGAGATCCTCTCCTAAATTTTACTGATGTGAAAGACATTTGTGCATGCCTGCATGCATGTGTGCTAAGTTGCTTCAGTTGTGTCCAACTCTTTGCAACCTTTGGATTGAGCCTGCCAAGCTCCTCTGTCCATGGGATTCTCCAGGCAAGAAAACTGAAGTGGGTTGCCATGCCCTCCTTCAGGGTATTTTCCTGACCCAGGAATTGAACCTGTGTCTCCTACATTGGCAGGAGGGTTCTAAACCTGAAAGAGATTTGACAACATTTTAAAGCTGAGTCTCTTAGTTTGGGAAGAATCTGATTCCTCACGAAGGCAACTTCAAATGTAGGCTTTTACCATAACCACATCCTCAGTAACAACGATTAGATTCACTGTCCAGATTTTTTTTTTTGATAGAACATGCTATATTAGTTTTAAAAAATACCCAAACAGAAGGTCTATCAAAATCTTCAGTGCAAAGTTACTTGGTGATATTTCAAGACAGTGCTTTGTAATATATGTGATGAGGTCAAATAATTGTGACTGTCTTGGATACACATTTAATTTACTTAATCATTAGAAGTTAATTATAATTTTGTTTATCATAACCTTTTTTACTTTTTTTCTTTTTATGAATTGTACTTGTGTTTCCTTAAGAATTTTTTTTAGATCTTCCTTGGTGGCTCAGACAGTAAGGTATCTGCCTACGATGCGGGACGCCCAGGTTCAATCCCTGGGTTGGGAAGATCTGCTGGAGAAGGAAATGGCAACCCGCTCTAGTATTCTTGCCTGGAAAATCCCATGGATGGAGGAGCCTGGTAGGCTACAGTCCATGGGGTTGCAAAGAGTTGCATACGACTGAGCCACTTCACTTCTTCTTTAAGAATTTTTACTATTTAAAGTTTGTATGCTTGTATATATTTTAATTTATAAATTAATAAGGATTATTATACGACTGAGCCACTTCACTTCTTCTTTAAGAATTTTTACTATTTAAAGTTTGTATGCTTGTATATATTTTAATTTATAAATTAATAAGGATTATTATAAATTGTGTGTTTGAATTTCATCACAAATAGTATCTATATATATATTTTAAATACTATTAAACAGATGTTTAATGGTTTAGTAGATCTATTTAATTTTCCTAAAGGTGATTTTTCAGACCATATTTTCTGAGTCTAGCCAACGCTATGTCCCATTTTCTTACATTTAAATACATTGAGGTTCATCTTTTATTGTAGTAGTCTGATTTATTTTCTGTCTAAACTTATTTCAAGTAATTCTTATATTTACATTCTTTAACCAGTACCACACATCAAAATGGTTTACAAAATAAGATAATGCTAAAAATCTTATAAAGAAAAACCTATCCCTTTGCAACCCTAAGTTCCAGTTCCTTAAAACAACCGCTTTTCATTCTTTTTTAGCTCTATTTTCTGGTATTTGGTTTTCCCTTGGCTTCCTTGGTGGCTCAGTCAATAATCTGCCTGCAATGTGGGAGACCTGGGTTGGATCCCTGTGTTGGGAAGATCCCCTGGAGAAGAAGACGGCTACTCACTCCAGTGTTCTTGCCTGGAAAATCCTATGGACAGAGGAACCTGGTGGGCTACAGTCCATGGGGTACAAAGAGTCAGACATGACTGACTGACTGTCACTCTGATAGTTGAGGATTCAATTTTCTTGCTTTCTCTTCTTTCCCACCTGCCATCCTGCAATATATTTATAGCACAGTGTTAAAGTGAAAGTTGCTCAGTCATGTCTGACTCTTTGTGACCCTATAGACTGTAGCCCACCAGGCTCCTCTGTCCATGGAATTCTCCAAGCAGGAATACTGGAGTGGGTTGCCATTCCCTTCTCCAATTTATGGAACAACTGGGGGTTAAATCAGTATTCAGTATTTACATTATTACTACTGTGTAACTATTGTTCAATGTTGATTACTTCTCCTTCCTTATAGGCCTTTTGTTTTCCTTAGAGTTAATAATTGCCTTCTTTTTTTTTTTTTAAATTTTCCTAGTTTTCTGTGTACTTCTATTTCTTCTTCCCAGATCTTCTAAAAGGAATATAAAAGTCCTCTTTGTCTATTTTCCACATGGTCAGACAAGACAGTTACTCTGTTTTTTTTTTTTTTTTTCCCTTGGATACTCATTTTCTGTAGTTGTCTGTTGTAACATAGACCGAGTTTGACTTTAGGTCTGTTATACAGCTGTTGTCCTGGAACTTTCATGCTCTTTTTTTTTTTTAATTTGGCTACACTGTACAGCTTGTGAGATCTGTTCCCTGACCAGGGATTGAATCTGGGCCACTGCAGTGAAAGCACTGAACCCTAATCACTAGACCGCCAGGGGACTCCCTCCTCCTTTTCTGGTTGGAGCCTCTATTTCCTACATCCTCTGGACTTCTTTTTCTAACTCCCCTATTTTGCCAAAGTGTATCTTTTAGTACTTTACTAAGAAAGAGTGCTTTGGAAATGATCATTTTTATTTTTTTTAAATTTCTGATTAAAAACTTTTGGAGATAAAAGTGGCATATACATTCTTTTAGTGTCAGGTGAACAACATAATGATTTGATATTTGTATACATTATAAAATGATCATCACAATAAGCCAAGTTAATATCCATCATGTTACATAGTTGATTTTTTTCTCTTGTGTTGAGAACCTTTTAAGATCTACTCTCAGCAACTTTCAAATATGCAATACAGTATTATTAACTATAGTCACCATGCTGTATATGACATCCCCAGGACTTATTTGTGTTAGAACTGGAAGTTTGTATTTTGACCCCCTTCACCCACTTCTCCCACTCCTTATCCTCTGCCTTTGGCAGCCACTAGTCTGTTCTCTGTATCTATGAGCTTGATTTGTTTTTGTTTTTTACAGTCCACATGTAAGTAAGATTATGCAGTATGTCTTTCTCTGTCTGATTTATTTCACGTAGTATAATGCCCTCAAGGTCCATCCATGTTATTGAAAATGGCAAGATTTCAGTCTTTTTTATGACTGAACTGTATGTATATGTATGTATGTATGTGTGTGTATGTATATATGAATAAAGTATATGTATATACTTATGAGGGCTTCCCAGGTGGCGCTAGTGGTAAAGAACCCATTTGCCAATGCAGGAAACATGAAAGACTTGGGTTTAATCCCTGGGTCAGGAAGATCCTCTGGAGGAGGGCATGGCAACCTGCTTCAGTATTCTTGCCCGAGGAATCCCATGGACAGGGGAGCCTAGTGGGTTACATTCCACAGGATCATGAAGAGACACAACTGAAGCGACTGAGCATGCATATGCATGTACTTAGGAAAAAATATATGTATATTTAGACACATATACACACACATACAATAGGTTGAGTGTTGGGAGAAATATCAATAACCTCAGATATGCAGATGACATCATCCTTATGGCAGAAAGTGAAGAAGAACTAAAGAGCCTCTTGATGAAAGTGAAAGAGGAGAGTGAAAAAGTTGGCTTAAAGCTCAACATTCAGAAAACTAAGATCATGGCATCTGGTCCCATCACCTCATGGCAAAGAGATGGGGAAACAGTGGAAACAGTGGCTGACTTTATTTTTGGGGGCTCCATAATCATTGCAGATGGTGATTGAAACCATGAAATTAAAAGATGCTTACTCCTTAGAAGGAAAGTTATGACCAATCTAGACAGCATACTAAAAAGCAGAGACATTACTTTGTCAACAAAGGTCCATCTAGTCAAGGCTATGGTTTTTCCAGTGGTCATGTATGGATGTGAGAGTTGGACTATAAAGAAAGCTGAGTGTAGAAAAATTGATGCTTTTGAACTGTGATGTTGGAGAAGACTCTTGAGAGTCCCTTGCACTGCGAGGAGATCCAACCAGTCCATCCTAAAGGAGATCAGTCTTGGGTGTTCATTGGAGGGACTGATGTTGAAGCTGAAACTCCAATACTTTGGCCACCTGATGTGAAGAGCTGACTCATTTGCAAAGACCCTGATGCTGGGAAAGATTAAGGGCAGGAGAAGGGGATGACAGAGGATGAGATGGTTGGATGGTATCACCAACTCAATGGACATGAGTTTGGGTAAACTCCGGGAGTTTGTGATGGAGGCCTGGCATACTGTGGTTCATGGGGTTACAAAGAGTCGGACACGACTGAGCGACTGAACTGAACTGAATTGAACTGAGTCATCCCAGGCCATAAAATGACTGACAAGAATCTTGAAGAAAGGCAGATTTCCATACAAATATATAGCCTTTCATTAACATAGATTAGGAGAACAATGTATGAGTATAACGTACTGGTTTGTCAAGTCAGTTCTGAGCCTTTAGGTGGAATTGACTTGAAGACAGAATCTAGGGTAAATACATAGTACATTAACATAGCTTAAGACAAACATTTCCATAAGATAAATGCATTGTTTAGTTCAAGGTTTGAGGAAAGTTCAGGTGGAACCAGGTGTCATGGCAACACAGAATTTCAAGAGCAACCTCTTTTTAAATTTGTATAGAGAAGGGGAAAAAATAGAACATATTTTTCTCCTTCCTCCTGCCACTTAAGAGAGAGATAAAAATGATGTCTGACACTTGCAGCTTATTTACCCCATTTGGAGACCCCTGTCCTTCCTGCCTGTTACCCTCTCAAAAGCCTTTATGAAAAACCAGATTATGTACTGGCTTTTATGCCTGGTAGGAGTTTGGTCTTTATTCTTCGTATCTATCAGAAGCCTTTGAGGAATTTTAACCTCTAAGTAGTGATACTGGTTTAGGTTTTTCAAAGATTGTAGCGCTGGTTTGGAGAATTATGTTTTGGAGGGTAGTTATGGATGTGGGGAACTATAGGAAGTATAGTTAAGTAGAGTTCAGGAGAGTTCATGGTGGCCTGAACTAGGTGATAGTGGTTGTATTAATTATCCATTGTTGTGTAACCAGTTACCAGAAAACTTAGTGGCTTAAGACAACACACATTTATTTTCTCACCATTTCAAGGGTCGGGAATCCAGCAGCATCCTTGCTGAATGGTTCTGGCTCAGGGTCTCTCATGAGCTTTCATTCAGGCTGTGAGCCAAGGCTGCATCGTTGGAAGTCTTGACTTGGCCTGGGAAAGACAGTGAAAGTCACTCAGTCATATCTGACTCTCTGCAACCCATGGACTTTAGCCTGCCAGGCTCCTCTGCCCATGGAATTCTCCAGGCATTTCTATTGGAGTGGGTAGCTGCTCCCTTTGCAAGGGATCTTCCTGACCCAGGAATCAAACTGGGGTCTCCTGCTTTGCAGGCAGATTCTTTACCAGCTGAGCTACCAAGGAAGCTGCTTGGCCTGGGAGTCCACTTCAAAGAAGGTTCACATGACTGGCAATTAGTTCTGACTTTTGTCTGGAGATTGGTCTCTCATTCACCAGGACCTCTTCTCTCTGTGGCCCTTCAGCAGAATAGCCTGGACTGTTTTACCTAAGTTAGATAAATATTTCTTAACTATAAATTCAAAGTGAAAGTGAAGTCACTCAGTTGTGTCTGACTCTTTGCGACCCCATGGACTGTAACCTACCAGGCTCCTCAGTCCGTGGAATTTTTCAGGTAAGAGTACTGGAGTGGGTTGCCATTTCCTTCTCCAGGGGATCTTCCCAACCCACGGATAGAACCCGAGCCAGGGATTGGACCCAGGTCTCCCACACTGCAGGCAGAGGCTTTACCATCTGAGCCACCAGGGAAGAACTCATAACATCAAAATCATAATATATAAAAGAAAAAATTAATTCATTGAATTTCATTGAAGTTTAAAACTTACAGTCTATGAAAGATATTACTAATAGAATGAAAAGACAAATTGCAGACTGGGAGAAAATATGTGTAGGTCATCTATTTAACAAAGAATTTGTATCAATAATACAAGCAATAAGAAAGCTCAATAATAAGAAAACAAACAACCCAATGGAAAAAAGGGCCAAATTTTGGACAAGCACTTCACTAAAGAAGATACAGAAGATGGCAGAGGAATAGGACAGGGAGACCACTTTCTCCCTGACAAATTCATTGAAAGAACATTTGAACATTGAGCAAATTCCACAAAACAACTCTGAACACTGGCAGAGGACACCAGGCACCCAGAAAGGCAGCCCATTGTCTTCGAAAGGAGGTAGGACAAAATATAGAAGATAAAAAGAGAGACAAAAGAGTTAGGGATGGAGATCCGTCCCAGGGAGGGAGTCGTAAAAGAGAAGTTTCCAAACACCAGGAAACCCTCTCACCAGTGGGTCTATTGGGAGTTTTGGAATCTCAGAGGGCAACATAACCGGGAGGAAAAATACATACATACATACATACATACATACATAGCTAGCTAGCTAGCCCACAGATTGCGTGCCTAATGGCAGTTCTCAGTGGAGAAGTAGTCCAGATGCTTGCATCCACCACCAGCAAGCAGGGGCTGAACAGGGAGGTACAGGCTGCATTGCTTAGGGTAAGGACTGAGCCTGAAAGCCCTGAGGGCAATCTGAGGGAGCTAATGTGAAATAGCAACCCAAACTGTGGGACAGACAGGGAGGGAGAGAGGAAAAAAAAAAGAGAGAGAGCACTTTGCCATGAAAAGCCCTAACCGAAGGCACTGCCAGCCCCACACACAGAACAAAGGACTGAGTGAATACCAGAGGAGAGCTAGCTGACTGTGGACCAGCCCATCCCCTGCCAGAGGCAGGGAGGCAGGCGGGTGACAGCTAGAGCTGGAAAGGGGCAAACTCAGCCCCAGAGATGGCATCCTCCACCAAACTGTGAGCAGGCTCCCAGGTGCCAACCAGGCCTTCCTGGGATCCTGGACGGATGACATCTGCCGGGAGGGTTGAAGCCAGAGATCAGCTCCCCAGAAGAGACACACGGCACACCTGAGATGGCGCACCCGGGAAACCGAGCGGCTGGGATTGGGGGGGGGGGCGATAAGACGCATCACCAAGCTGGGAGAGTGCGCTCGCCAAGCACCTGGTTGCCTGAGCTCCTCGGACCTGGGAAGGGCACACAACCCAGGGCCCACTTTAGAAAGTTCCTCTGCAGAGCAACCTGAAGCTTGAGCAGTGTAGACAGGGAAAGCACACACGCCGTGAGTGGGGGCAAACCCAGTGTGGCCGGGACACTGCGAGCGCTCCCCACACACGCCAGTGATATTTGTTTGCAGTGTTCCTCCCTCCCTACAGCACATGTGAGCCTAGAAAAGTGACCACCACTGCCTTCTTGTGTCAGGGCGGAAATTAGACACTGAAGAGACCAGCAAACAGAAGAAGCTAAAACAAACAGAGGTCTCACTTTGGAAGTGACAGGTGCAATAGATTAAAACCCTGTAGTTAGCACCAACTACATTGGAAGGGGCCTATAGATCTTGAGAAGTATAAGCTGGATCAAGGAACTATCTGAAACTGGACTGACCCCACACTGCCCACAACAGCTCCAGAGAAATTCCTAGATATATTTTTACTATTATTGTTTAAAATTTTTTTTATTTTTTATTTTTAAGTTCTCTATTACTCCTTTAATTTTCATTTTTATAACCTACTATTATTACCTTGCAAAAAAAGACCCTATTTTTAAAGCAAACTTCATATATATTTTTTATAATTTTTGTGATTTTGTTTTGTTTGTTTTTTTAATATTTATTTTTGAGAGTCTAACCTCTACTCTCTAGATTTTTAATCTTTGCTTTTTGGTATTTGTTATCAATTTTGTGCCTTTAAGAATCCAATCTTCAGTACCCATTTTTATGTAGGAGAGTGATTAGTGGCTTGATTGTCCTCTCCCCCTTTTGACTCTCCTTTTTCTCCCCTAGGTCATCTCTATCTCCTCCCTCCCCCTTCTCTCTTCTACCCAACTCTGTGAATTTCTTTGGGTATTCTGGGATGTGGAGAACACTTAGGGAACTGATTACTGGCTAGATCTGTCTCTCTCCTTTTGAATCCCCCCCCTTCCCCATGTCTCCTCCTACTCACCTCTATCTCCTTCCTCCCTCTTCTCTTCTCTGTGTAACTCCGTGAGCCTCTCTGAGTGTTCCAGGCTGTGGAGAGCATATAGGGAAGTGATTACTGGCTAGCTTGCTGTCTCCCCTTTTGATTCTCCCGCTTCTCCTCCTGGTCACCTCTATCTCCCTCCTCCCTCTTCTCTTCTCCATGTGACTCAGCGAACCTTTCTGGGTGTCCCTCATTGTGGAAAATCTTTTCTCCATTAACCTAGATGTTTTATCATTGGTGCTGTATGGATGGAGAAGTCTTGAGGCTACAGTAAGAATAAGACTGAAAACCAGAGGCAGGAGGCTTAAGTCCAAAACCTGAGAACATCAGAGAACTCCTGACTCGAGGGAACATTAATTAATAAGAGCTCATCCAAAAGCCTCCATACATACACTGAAACCAAGATCCACCCAAGAGCCAACAAGTTCCAGAGCAAGACATACCATAAAAATTCTCCAGAAACACAGGAACATAGCCCTTAGCTTTAGTATACAGGCTGCCCAAAGTCACACCAAACCCATAGACATCTCAAAACGCACTACTGGACACTTCATTGCACTCCAGAGAGAAGAAATCCAGCCCCACCCACCAGAACACTGACGCAAGCTTCCCTAACCAGAAAACCTTGACAAGCTACTCGTCCAACCCCACCCACAGGGAAGAACCTCCACAAGCAAGCTAAACAAGATGAAAAGGCAGAGAAATACTCAGCAGGTAAAGGAACATGATAAATGCCCACCAAACCAAACAAAAGAGGAAGAGATAGGGAGTCTACCTGAAAAAGAATTCAGAATAATGATAGTAAAAATAATACAAAATCTTGAAAACAAAATGGAGTTACAAATAAATACCCTGGGGACAAATATTGAGAAGATGCAAGAAATGTTTAATAAGGACCTAAAAGAAATAAAAAGAGTCAACCAATAATGAATAATGCAATAAATGAGCTAAAAAAAAACACTCTGGAGGGAACCAACTGTAGAATAACTGAGGCAGAAGATAGGATAAGTGAGGTAGAAGATGGAATGGTGGAAATAAATAGAGCAGAAAGGAAAAAAGAATTGAAATTAGGACAACCTCAGAGACCTCTGGGACCATGTCAGATGCCTAACATTCGAATCATAGGAGTCCCAGAAGAAGAAGAAGACAAAAAGAAAGGTCATGAGAAAATAGTTGAGGAGATAATGTTGAAAACATCCCTAAAATTGGGAAGGAAATAGCCACCCAAGTCCAAGAAACCCAGGGAGTCCCAAACAGGATAAACCCAAGGCAAAACACCTGAAGACACATAATAATCAAATTAACAAAGATCAAACACAAAGAACAAATGTTAAAAGCACCAGGGGAAAAACAACAAATAACACACAAGGGGATTCCCATAAGGATAACAGATGATCTTTCAATAGAAACTCTTCAGGCCAGAAGGGATTGGAAGGACATACTTAAAGTGGTGAAAGAGAAAAACCTCCAACCCAGGTTACTGTACCCAGCAAGGATCTCATTCAAATATGAAGGAGAATTCAAAAGCTTTACAGACAAGCAAAAGCTGAGAGAATTCAGCACCACCAAACCAGCTCTTCAACAAATGCTAAAGGATCTTCTCTAGACAGGAAACACTGAAAGGGAGTATAAACTTGAACCCAAAACAACAAAGTAAATGGCGATGGGATCATACTTATCAATAATTACCTTAAATGTAAATGGGTTGAATGCCCCAGTCAAAGACAAAGCCTGGCTGAATGGATAAAAAAACAAGACCCCTATATATGCTCTACAAGAGAGCCGCCTCAAAACAAGGGACACATACAGAATGAAAGTGAAGGGCTGGAAAAAGATATTTCACACAAATGGAGACCATAAGAAAGCAGGAGTAGCAATACTCATATCAGATAAAATAGACTTTGAAATAAAGCTGTGAAAAGAGACAAAAGAGGACACTATATAATGATCAAAGGATCACTCCAAGAAGAAGATACAACAATTATAAATATATCAGCACCCAACATAGGAGCACCACAATATGTAAGGCAAATACTAACAAGTATGAAAGGGGAAATTAACAATAACACAATAATAGTGGGAGACTTTAATACCCCACTCACACCTATGGATAGATCAACTAAACAAAAGCTTTAAATGATACAATGGAGCAGTTAGACTTAATTGATATCTATGGGACATTTAACCCCAAAACAATAAATTTTACCTTTTTCTCAAATGCACACAGAACCTTATCCAGGATAGATCACATCCTGGATCACATAAATCTAGTCTTGGTAAATTCAAAAAAATTGAAATCACTCCAAGCATCTTTTCTGATCACATTGCAGTAAGATTAGATGTCAATTACAGGAGAAAAAACTATTAAAAATTCCAACATATGGAGACTAAATAACATGCTTCTGAATAACCAACAAATCACAGAAGAAATAAAAAAATAAAATATTTATAGAAACAAATGAAAATGAAAACACAACAACCCAAAACCTATGGGACACTGAAAAAGCAGTGCTAAGGGGAAGGTTCATAGCAATACAGGCTTACATTAAGAAACAGGAAAAAATCAAATAAATAACCTAACTCTACATGTAAAGCAACTAGAAAAGGAAGAAATGAAGAACCCCAGGGATAGAAGAAGAAAAGAAATTATAAAAATTAGGGCAGAAATAAATGCAAAAGAAACAAAAGAGATCACAGCAAGAATCAACAAAACTAAAAGCTGGTTCTTTGAGAAGATAAATAAAATTGACAAACTATTAGCCAGACTCATCAAGAAACTCATCAAAAAAGGGAGAATAATCAAATCAACAAAATTAGAAATGAAAATGGAGAGATCACAACAGACACCACGGAAATATAAAGGATCATAAGAGACTACTAACAGCAATTACATGCCAATAAAATGGACAACTTGGAAGAAATGGGCAAATTCTTAGAAAAGTATAACTTTCCAAAATGGAACCAGGAAGAAATAGACAATCTTAACAAACCCATCACGAGCACGGAAATTGAAACTGTAATGAGAAATCTTCCAGCAAACAAAAGCCCAGGACCAGATGGCTTCACAGCTGAATTCTACAAAAAATTTAGAGAAAAACTAATACCTATCCTACTCAAACTCTTCCAGAAAATTACAGAAGAAGGTAAACTTCCAAACTCATTCCATGAGGCCACCATCACCCTAATTCCAAAACCAGACAAAGATGCCACAGAAAAAGAAAACCACAGGCGAACATCACTGATGAACATAGATGCAAAAATCCTTAACAAAATCCTAGCAAACAGAATCCAACAACATATTAAAGAGATCATACACCATGACCAAGTGGGTCTTATCCCAGGGATGTAAGGATTCTTCATCATTCACAAATCAGTCAATGTGATACACCACATTAACAAATTGAAAGATAAAAACCATATGATTATCTCAATAGATGCAGAGAAAGCCTTTGACAAAATTCAACATCCATTTATGATAAAAACCCTCCAGAAAGTAGGAATAGAAGGAACATAACCTCAACATAATAAATGCTATATATGACATACCCACAGCAAACGTTATCCTCAATGGTGGAAATTGAAAGCATTTCCCCTAAGGTCAGAAATAAGAAAAGGGTTCCCACTCTCACCATTACTCTTCAATATAGTTTTGGAAGTTTTGGCCATAGCAATCAGAGCAGTAAAAGAAATAAAAGGAATCCAGATTGGAAAAGAAGAAGTAAAACTCTCACTGTTTGCAGATGACATGATCCTCTACATAGAAAACCCTAAAGACTCTACCAGAAAATTGCTAGAGCTAATCAGTGAATATAGTAAAGTTGCAGGATAGCAGCAGCAGCAGGATATAAAATTAACACACAGAAATCCCTTACATTCCTATACACTAACAATGAGAAAACAGAAAGAGAAATTAAGGAAACAATCCCATTCACCATTGCAACGAAAAGAATAAAATACTTAGGAATAAATCTACCTAAAGAAACAAAAGACCTATATATAGAAAACTATAAAACACTGATGAAAGAAATCGAAGAGGACACAAATAGATGGAGAAATGTACCATGCTCATGGATTGGAAGAATCAACATAGTGAAAATGAGTATACTACCTAAAGCAATCTATAGATTCAATGCAATCCCTATCAAGCTACCAACAGTATTTTTCAGAGATCTAGAACAAATAATTTCACAACTTGTATGGAAATACAAAAAAACCTTGAATAGCCAAAGCAATCTCGAGAAAGAAGAATGGAACTGGAGGAATCAACCTGCCTGACTTCAGGCTATACTACAAAGCTGCAGTCATCAAGACAGTATGGTACTGGCACAAAGACAAATATAGATCAATGGAACAAAATAGAAAGCTCAGAGATAAATCCATGCACCTATGGACACTTTATCTTTGACAAAGGAGGCAAGAATGTACTATGAAGAAAAGACAATCTCTTTAACAATTGGTGCTGGGAAAACTGGTCAACCACTTGTAAAAGAATGAAACTAGAACACTTTCTAATACCATACACAAAAATAAACTCAAAATGGATTAAAGATCTAAATGTAAGACCAGAAACTATAAAATTCCTAGAGGAAAACATAGGCAAAACCCTCTCTGACATAAATCATAGCAGGATCTTCTTTGACTCACCTGCCAGAATAGTGGAAATAAAAGCAAAACTAAACAAATGGGACCTAATGAAACTCAAAAGCTTTTGCACAACGAAGGAAACTATAAGCAAGGTGAAAAGACAGCCTCCAGAATAGGAGAAAATAATAGCAAATGAAGCAACTGACAAAGAATTAATCTAAAAACTATACAAGCAGCTCCTGCAGCTCAATTCCAGAAAAATAAATGACCCATTCAAAAATTGGGCGAAAGAACTAAACAGACATTTCTCCAAAGAAAACATATAGGTGGCTAACAAATACATGCCAATATGCTCAACATCACTCATTATCAGAGAAATGCAAATCAAAACCACAATGAGGTACCATCTCATGCCAGTCAGAATGGCTGCTATCCAAAAGTCTACAAACAATAAATGCTGGAGAGGATGTGGAGAAAAGGGAACCCTCTTACACTGTTGGTGGGAATGCAAACTACAGCCACTATGGAGAACAGTGTGGAGATTCCTTCAAAAACTGGAAACAGAACTGCCATACGACTCAGCAGTCCCTCTGCTGGGCATACACACCGAGGAAACCAGAATTGAAAGAGACACATGTACCCCAATGTTCATTGCAGCACTGTTCACAATAGCCAGGACATGGAAGCAACCTAGATGCCCATTGGCAGATGAATGGATAAGAAAGCTATGGTACATATACACAATGGAATATTACTCAGCCATTAAAAAGAATGCATTTGAATCAGTTCTAATGAGGTGGATGAAACTGGAGCCTATTATACAGAGTGAAGTAAGTCAGAATGAAAAACACCAATACAGTATACTATCGCGGGCGTGTGCAACATCTGCTGGATCATCAAAAAAGCAAGAGAGTTCCAGAAAAAAACATCTATTTCTGCTTTATTGACTATGCCAAAGACTTTGACTGTGTAGATCACAATAAAGTGTGGAAAATTCTGAAAGGGATGGGAATACCAGACCACCTGACCTGCCTCTTGAGAAACCTGTATGCAGGTCAGGAAGCAACAGTTAGAATTGGGCATGGAACAACAGACTGGTTCCAAATAGGAAAAGGAGTACGTCAAGGCTGTATATTGTCACCCTGCTTATTTAACTTCCATGCAGAGTACATCATGAGAAACGCTGGGCTGGAAGAGGCACAAGCTGAAATTGAGATTGCCTGGAGAAATATCAATAACCTCAGATATGCAGATGACACCACCCTTATGGCAGAAAGTGAAAAGGAACTAAAAAGCTTCTTGATGAAAGTGAAAGAGGAGAGTGAAAAAGTTGGCTTAAAGCTCAACATTCAGAAAACTAAGATCATGGCATCTGGTCCCATCACTTCATGGGAAATAGATGGGGAAACAGTGGAAACAGTGTTAGGCTTTATTTTGGGGGGCTCCAAAATCACTGCAGATGGTGATTGCAGCCTTGAAATTAAAAGACACTTACTCCTTGGAAGGAAAGTTATGACCAACTAGATAGCATATTAAAAAGCAGAGACGTTACTTTGCCAACAAAGGTCTGTCTAGTCATGACTATAGTTTTTCCAGTGGTCATCTATGGATGTGAGAATTGGACTGTGAAGAAAGCTGAGTGCTGAAGAATTGATGCTTTTGAATTGTGGTGTTGGAGAAGACTCTTGAGAGTCCTTTGGCCTGCAAGGAGATCCAACCAGTCCATCCTCAAGGAGATCAGTCCTGGGTGTTCATTGGAAGGACTGATGCTGAAGCTGAAACTCCAATACTTTGGCCACTTGATGCGAAGAGCTGACTCACTGGAAAATACCCTGATGCTGGGAGGGATTGGGGGCAGGAGGAGAAGGGGACGATAGAGGATGAGATAGCTGGACGGCATCACCAACTTGATGGACATGAGATTGGGTAAACTCCGGGAGTTTGTGATGGACAGGGAGGCGTGGTGTGCTGCGATTCATAGGGTCATGAAGAGTCAGACACGACTGAGCGACTGATCTGAACTGAACTGAACTGAATGCATATATATGGAATTTAGAAAGATGGTTACCATGACCCTATATGCGAGACAGATAAAGAGACACAGATGTATAGAACAGTCTTTTGGATTCTGTAGGAGAAGGCGAGGGTGGGATGATTTGAGAGTATAGCTTTGAAACATGTATATTATCATATGTGAAACAGATTGCCAGTCCAGGTTCTATGCGTGAGACCAGGTGCTCAGGGCTGGTGCACTGGGATGACGCTGAGGGATGGGATGAGGACGGAGCTGGGAGGGGGATTCAGGATGAGGAACACATGTACACCCATGGCTGATTCATGTCAATGTGTGGCAAAAAACACTACAATATTGTAATTAGCCTCCAATTAAAATAAATAAATTAACAACAACAACAAAGAAGATACACTGATGGCAAATAAATACATAAAAATTGCTCAACACCATTAGTCATTAGGAAAATTCAAATTAAAGCTACACTGAGCTTTCACTACATAGTAATTAAAATGGCTAATTAAAAAACCCTGACAACTACAAACACTGATGAAGAGGCAGAAACAACTAGACCTCTAATACATGTCTGGTGAGAACACACTGGAAAATATTTTGACTTGGTAATATTTTAATGAAATTAAACATATATTTATCATAGTATTTAGTAATGTCACTCCAAGGAATCAAAGAGAAATAAAAATTAATCTTTGCAGAAAAATTTGTGTGCAGTTATTGTGTTTACTTGAGTTTGTAGTATAATCGTGAATAGAAATGGTGAGAGTAGACATTCTTGCCTTTTTGTTTGTAGCCTTGAGTTTATACAACTTTGTCTTAATTACTATAGCCTTGTAATAATTATTAGTACATTGTAGAAAGCTACGTTTTCTATCAAAATCCATGGCTCCTCTTGGCCTTTTCTATTTCTATTTTAATTTTATACTCAATTTGTGACGATCCACTCAAAATATGAAGAGGCATTTGATTGGAATTACATAAATTAACTTAGAAAGAATGAAATTTATATAATATTGAAAATTCCAACCCATAAATTTGGACTTTCTCTCCATTAATTCTAGTCTTTATTGAGTCTGTAACAAAATTTTATAATTTTCCCTGCATAGGTCTTTCATATCTTTTGTCATGTTTTCCTAGGTTTTTGTTTCTATGATACTGTATAATTAGTATGCTTTCTTCTTCTTTTTCCTTGAAAGGAAAGAGAAAATAATATTTTCTGATTTATTTTTAAAATTTAGTTATCAAGGCCCATCAAAGATGTGCTTATATGACAGTCTCTTCAAAATATCTATCAGGATATTAACAAGACAACTATATCTTTTCTTTTATGCTTTAATTGAGACCTGATTGACATACAACATTATGTTAGTTTTTAGTGTATAACATAATGATTTGGTATTCGTTATATATTGTGAAATGATCATTGTAAGTTGTGATAATATCCAGCCTTGCTTTTGATCTTAAGGGAGGGACATTCAGTCTTTTAACATTAAGTAGAGAGTTAGCTGTACGTTTTTTACAGGTGCCCTTTATTGGGTTAAGGAAATCCTATTTCCCATTTTGCTGAAAAGAATAGATGCTGAATTTTGTCAAGTTCTTCTTATACAACAATTGAGATGATCACATGATTTCCTTCTCTAATGTTCCGATCTGGGAAGTAATAGTGATTCATTTTTAAATGTTGGACCAGCCTTGTATTTCTAGCATAAACTCCACTTGATTATTATGGGTTATCCTTTTAAATATACCTCTAGATTGAATTTACTTATATTTTATTGGTAATTTTAGCATCTGTTCTCATGGGAAATGTTGTCCTGTGGTTTTCTTTTCTTATAATGCCTTTGTTTGGATCTGGTTCCGAGTAATACTGATTTCGTAAGCTGAGCTGGAAAGTGTTCTCTCCTCTTCTGTTTTCTGGTAGAGCTTGGGCATGACTGACATCTACTCTCTAAATGTTTGGTTGATTTTGTGAATGAAATTACCTAGGCCTGATTTTCCTTTGTTGGCAGCTACTGTATTGTGTTTTGATGAGGATTTGGGGCTTTAGAATTGAACAACCGCAAATTCATGTGTAACTATTCATTTCTCCCTATATTCTCTTTGAACTTCAGTTTCTTCATCTGTAAAATGGGTCACTGTGAGATTAAATAACAGTATATATCAGTTGGTTATCACTGTGATATATATACTACATTTGTATATTTTAACTTATTCACATTTTAATATTATAGTACTTACTACTTTTACAGATAAGAAAACTATTACAAACAGAAATTAAATAACTTCCCCAGGGTTACTCAGGTAGCACATAATGAGGCTGGGATTTGAATTGAGCCTGTCTGGTTCCAGAGTCCTTGCCTTTAATCACTGCTGCTGCTAAGTCACTTCAGTCATGTCCGACTGTGTGTGACCCATAGACAGCAGTCCACCAGGCTCCCATATCCCTGGGATTCTCCAGGTAAGAACACTGGAGTGGGTTGCCATTTCCTTCTCCAAAGCATGAAAGTGAAAAGTGAAAGTGAAGTCGCTCAGTCATGTCCGACTCTTAGCGACCCCATGGACTGCAGCCTACCAGGCTCCTCCATCCATGGGGTTCTTCAGGCAAGAGTACTGGAGTGTGTTGCCATTGCCTTCTCCTTTTAATCACTAAGAGGCACTAACTATAATAATTGTTATCCCATTGTTGAGTATTAGCACAGACAATATATGTAAGCAGCTAAATCTATGCTAATTCAAGGTTGTTGTTTAATACACTGGTATGTGAAGAACTGACTCGTTTGAAAAGATTGAAGGTGGGAAAGATTGAAGGCGGGAGGAGAAGGGAACAACAGAGGATGAGATGATTGGATGGCATCACTGACTCAATGGACATGAGTTTGAGTAAACTCCGGGAGTTGGTGGTGGACAGGGAAGCCTGGCATGCTGCAGTCCATGGGGTCGCAAAGAGTCATGACTGAGTGACTGAACTGACCTGATTGTTATTCATAACACAAATTAATATTACTTTGAACAAAGTTGAGTACTTCAAAATATTTTCAACCTGTCAAAGACATTTTGTTATACAAAATTGTTATACAATCAAGTACGTTGTATTGAAAATTTATCACAGTGAAATTCCATACATATTTAATGCACTTAAAAAAGTCATATTGTGAACATCAAACTTTACTAGGAATAGCAACTTGAATTTTTGCCCTTGTTCAACTCTGTACTTCTGTGTAATTCTAGTAATTAAACTTCTTGAAAAGTTTGCAAATCCTTACAATAGTAAAAGGAAGAGTATCTGTTTCTACCACTTTGATATTAGTTGTTGAGTGGCTTAAAAAGAGAAGCATTTGAACACTCTTGGAAGAATTTAGCTAGGACTAATGTTAAATATAAATATTTAGTGTTATAGTTTAAAAATTAGAATCTTATATTAACATTAAGTATATTATTATATATGTATTTTGATTTAACTGTGAACATTGTATTTACTGTGACTTCATAGAGATAGATGCCATTAATTTCAGGTTTTCAGATCTTCATGGTGATTATTTAGGCTTAGCATATTTATTTATTTATTTTGGCCCATGAGATGATGACTACCATATGCCAAAACATTAGGTTCATTTTATTTATTTGAAAATTATAAAGAATAATCTAAAAAGTAGAATTACAGGTTCAAAAGTGCCTTGTCCTATCTTTCAGTCAGCAAGACTTATTTTAATATTTTTAATGATAGATCTTATTATGTCAATACATATAATGGCATAATGTATGTACACCATTAATGAAAACTGGGAATGGTTCAGAATATTGTACATGGGGCATTTTGACAGGGAAAGACAAGAAAAACTTTCTCTTGTGAATTGTAATAGTTTTTTTGTTATTTTGTTTTCTGCAGAATGTTAAAAGCTAAGGAACAGTGTTAATTCTGGGAAAATATAATAAAATTGCTTTGTTTTTTAATTGTAGCTGACTTTGGCCTGGCAAAGCAAAAACAAGAAAGCAGTAGACTTACATCTGTTGTGGGAACAATTCTGTACTCCTGGTAAGGACAGTTATTTTATGGTTCTCAAACATCATTCTTAACTGGTTTGGGCTTTCATTTCTTTTCTTGGTGTGCAAAGGAAAGACATTTACCTCTAATAAGTTTTCTTCAATTAGCCAGGTAATACACATGTGTAGAATCGTGCCATTACATATTTAAAATAACCAACTATATCTTTCCTTTACGGTAACTCTGCCCCTCAATTACTTGTAATTGAAATGATCCTCAGCACACAACAGGTGTACAAAACTTGTTGAATGAATCTGTGAATGAACTAGTAGACTTGGTTTGCAACATGACACTTGGAACATTTAATTGCACCTATTGTATACATGATTCTTTTATTCATCTATAGACATTCAAGGTCAAGGAAAGGGTTTTTAAAGTCCTAATGCTTGTCCTAGCATCGGGCAAATAATAGGTTCAGAATAAATTTTATTATGTGAATGAATAAATGATGATATATTTACTTATACGTGTATTTACAAAGTTGGTTGCTTCTCGGGTAAATGAGTGTTATTTTGATGAATTGAGACTCTTTAGCATGGTTTTAGGGTTCCTTTGCAATTCACTAATTATCATGAAGTGAGAATCTTCCTATGCTGATCATATGTCATTTGTTCTGAATCTGTCAAACAGATATGGTAGTCTGTAGATGCAGCAGATTTCAGGGAAATATTCTGAAATCTCATTCATCAGGTCAAACAATCAAGACACTTCCATCTTTGTTTTTTAACCTAGTCTATTGCACAACAGAGCCCTGGGGATAGGGTTCAGAATAAATCTCCAAGGAGGGTGGAAGTTGGAAATAACAGCCCTTTTTTACAAAGTCCTTTCATACAAGAATATGTCAAGTAGTATTTTTGAGGGATCAATTTTCATTTATTTGGCTAGTGTTATTGAAACTAGCTTCATGAGAAGATGCAGAGACTGGTGGACCAGTCTACAATTGTACCTTGAAAACTGAAGGTTTATCTGTGCACTTAATCTCTTAATAATAAGGATATGACTCAACTACTACTTGTTGCTGGTAGAATAATTTTCTTTTGTTCTACTTCTTACTCTTTTTCAGAAATAATAAAAACTTAATCACAAAAGTGTTAAGTAATCATATATTCCTGAACAAGTAAAATGCAAACTAAAAGTAAGCAGATTTATTCCCAAGACTGTGAATTAATAAGCTTAGAATTGCTAATATGATAATTTTGTGTGTGTGTTGAGGTAGGGTGGAGGAGCCAGGAGATCTGTACAGTATGTAAGAAGAAATCTAAAACATGACAATTATTTTGTCTTATTGGCCCAAAGATAGATTCACGTTTCCTTTTAACTTTCAAATTACCTATAGATTTAGGAAAGCTGAACCTCTTAATATGGTTAAGCTATTGTTTCATTTAGGAATATCACAAATATATGACCATAAAGCTCTTTTTTAAAAAAGCTCTCTTTTAAAAAAACTGCTTTAAAATGTTTACTTCTACTCCCTTATCCCACTTTCCTCTTTCCTGGTTGTTAGAAATGTTTTTCCAAAAGACAAGGATCTAAGTGAAATAGTTTATTTAGCAGGTGGTCCCATGAAATACTAGGGGGCTGGGGAGGGAATGAGACACAGAAGAGAAAGCAGCCAGTAAGGAACTATTAATAATCAGATCTGTAGATTGTGATCTGGGATATAGTACATGAGATGTTTCAGAGTGGTCCTATATACCAAATGAAAGGTAGGAATGTTTCTTCTTTTCCCAGCCACAAGTGGTTGAGGACTACTCCACTGACCTTTAGACACTCCTGGCCTCCTGGGGTGGGGGCTGGGAGGAAGCCCCCGGGTAGAGAGTCATGTGTGATGTTAAGGATATGCACTGGAAATGTCAGCTGTATAAACTCTTAAATTTTTATTGTTGCAAATTTAAGATGGTTCCTAATACATCACTTCACAAGTCCAGCTACTTTTGAATTTTCTTATATCCTTCTCTTCGAGCTTTCTCTGAGTTTGTGAATATGACAAAAGTAAAACCAGTATCTTTCACAGTCTCTGCCTTGATATTTGCACCTTCATGCCTATTCCCCTCCACATTCTATGGTTGTTTTTGTTCAGTTGCCAAGTCATATTTGATTCTTTGTGACCCCAAGGACTGCAGCACACCAGGCTTCCCTGTCCCTCACCATATCCTGGAGTCTTCCCAAGTTCATGTCCATTGCATCAGTGATGCCATCCAACCATCTCATCCTCTATCACCCTCTTCTTGTTCTGCCCTCAATATTTCCCAGCATCAGGATCTTTTCCAATGAGTCAGCTCTTTCCATCAGGTGGCCAAAGTATTGAAGCTTCAGCTTTAGCATCAGTCCTTCCAATGAATTCAGTTCAGTTCAGTCTCTCAGTTGTGTCTGACTCTTTGAGAACCCATGGACTGCAGCACGCCAGGCCTCCCTGTCCATCACCAACTCCCAGAGTTTACTCAAACTCATGTCCATTGAGTCGGGAAAGCCTCATCAAGAGGCTTTTCAGTTCCTTTTCACTTTCTGCCATAAGGGTGGTGTCATCTGCATATCTGAGGTTATTGATATTTCTCCCGGCAATCTTGATTTCAGCTTGTGCCTCTTCCAGCCCAGCATTTCTCATGATGTACTCTGCATACAAGTTAAATAAGCAGGGTGACAATATACAGCCTTGAGGTACTCCTTTTCCTATTTGGAACCAGTCTGTTGTTCCATGTCCAGTTCTAACTGTTGCTTCCTGACCTGCATATAGGTTTCTCAAGAGGCAGGTCAGGTGGTCTGGTATTCCCATCTCTTGAAGAATTTTCTACAGTTTGTAGTGATCCAGTGAGTAGTCAAGGTTGATTTCCTTTAAGACTGACTGGTTTGATGTCATTGCTCTCCAAGGGACTCTCAGGAGTCTTCTCCAGCACCACAGTTCAAAAGCATCAATTCTTCATTGCTCTGGCTTCTTTAGGGTCCAACTCTTACAACTGTATATGACTACTGGGAAAACCATAGCTTTGATTTACAGACCTTTGCTGGCAAGATGATGTGTTTGCTTTTTAACACGCTGTCTAGGTTTGTCTAGGCTTTCCTGCCAAGAAGCAGTCGTCTTCTAATTTCATGGCTGCAGTCACCATCCATGGTGATTTTAGAGCCCAAGAAGAGGAAACCTGTCAGTGCTTACACCTTCTCTCCTTCTGTTTTTCATGAAGTGATGGGACTGGATGCCGTGTTCTTTGTTTTTTGAATATTTAGTTTTAAGCAGGCTTTTTCACTCCTCTCCTTTACCCTCATCAAGAGATTCTTTAGTTCCTCTTCACTTTCTGCCATTAGAGTGCTGTCATTTGCATATCTGAAGTTGTCAATAGTCCATGTTCTGTAATCTCTGTGTAATTTTTATAAACTCCTTTGAGCCAATTAATTTGACCTGGAATGCCTCATTCAAGCTTCCCTGAGTTTAATGAGCTTGATCTTCCCATATCAGTTTGCTCTTTTTGGCTTTGTTTGTTCAGGTATTAACTTATTTAATAGAAGAAAGTTCTTTCTCAACATTTACAGGCAGTGCCTCAGAGCATTCTTTATTCTGAATCTCAGCTGCTAGATAAGTGGTTGTGGGCACTGGAATGATTGTGATGGAACAGAAGTTTCATAAAATTTCTTTGTCTGATTGGATTCATTATTAGGCAGGTCTTTATTATCCTTTTCATGGAAAATAATCTCCTAATATAATCTTTGGTTATGTTTTTTATCTCTATGTTTTACTCCAATTCCAGAGTCTTAAAATAGTATAATTCCTTCAACTTCATTTTCAGAGCAGATTTTAGAGTTTGAAGCTCTGAGAAACATTTTAGGCTACTTCGTGTGTGCATGCATGTTAAGCTGCTTCAGTTGTGTCTGACTCTTTGTGACCTTATGGACTGTAGCCCTCCAGGCTCCTCTGTCAATGGGATTCTCTAGGCAAGAATAAGGGAGTGGGTTGCCATGCCCTCCTCCAGGGGATCTTCCCAACCGAGGGATCAAACCTGTGTCTCTTGTATCTCCTACATTGGCAGGCAGGTTCTTTACCACTAGCACCACTGGCTAGTTCTTCCTAGAATATATATTTGGAATTTCTGGATAATAAACAAGTATGATCTCATAAAAGCAGATAACTTGGACTAATCTTGGAATGGGGATTCTTTGAGACTTCATTGCTTAGTGTAATCCCATTTGTATTATTACATTAGATAATTAAAAGTTGGCAAATTTTTCACTGGATGGATCAAAATAAACCTGTAGGAAAACCTGAACAAGTAGAGACACATTGAAACCTGCCTAACTAGACTGTTCTTCCCAAGGTCTTAAGGAATCTCTGAGCTCTGAGAGTCTTAACTGGCCTAAAATACTTCAGTAGCTTCCAGCTGCTCACGATTCACAGACCGAGTCCCCAGATGGGCTGCAGGTGGACAGCCCTGCTCCCTGCCTTTGCCAGCATCCTGCTGTCCCTCCAACCCAGATGTCACTGCTCTTAGCTGAACCCTGTGTGTTCCCTGTAACCACAGGGCTTTGACATGTGCTGCCCCCTCTGCCTGGGATACTGCTTTCCCCATTTGTCAGCTGGTAAGCTCTTCTTACCCTTTACCTCTCAGCCAGAACACGCCTCCTCAGGCAAACTCCCCAAAACAGGACAGGATGCCCCTGGCCTACACACACCATGCACTCATCCTTCACAAGGTGAACTTTTATATTTATTTTGTCATAGGCCACCATCCCCAGCACTGAGCCCAGAAACATATACTATATGAGTGTTCCACTACTTGTATGATTATGCCCAGAACCTGAAATAATGGAGATATCGTTATTGTTACTCAGTCTCTCAGTTGTGTCTGACTCTTTGCAACCCATTGGGCTGCAACACGCCAGGCTTCCCTGTCCTTCAATATCTCCTGGAGTTTGCTCAAAGTCATGTCCATTGAGTTGATGATACAATGCAACCATCTCATCCTCTGTCACCATCTTCTCCTGATCTCAATCTTTCCTAGCATCAAGGTCTTTTCCAATGAGCTGGCTCTTCACATCAGGTGGCCAAAGTATTGGAGCTTCAGCTTCAGCATCAGACCTTCCAATGAATATTCAGGGGTGATTTCCTTTAGGATTGTCTGGTTTGATCTCCTTGCTGTCCAGGGGACTCTCAAGAGTATTTCCAGCACCACAGTTTTTTTTTTTTTTTTTCAGTCATATGAAAGGTATTACATTTTCTTTCTTTTTTTTTTTTTTTCATTTATTTTTATTAGTTGGAGGCTAATTACTTTACAATATTGTAGTGGTTTTTGCCATACATTGACATGAATCAGCCATGGATTTACATGTGTTCCCCATCCTGATCCCCCCTCCCGCCTCCCTCCCCATCCCATCCCTCTGGGTCTTCCCAGTGCACCAGCCCTGAGTACTTGTCTCATGCATCCAACCTGGGCTGGTGATCTGTTTCACTCTTGATAGTGTACTTGTTTCAATGCTGTTCTCTCAGAACATCCCAACCTCACCTTCTCCCACAGAGTCCCAAAATCTGTTCTGTACATCTGTGTCTCTTTTTCTGTTTTGCATATTGGGTTACCGTCTTTTTAAATTCCATATATATGCATTAGTATACTGTATTGGTCTTTATCTTTCTGGCTTACTTCACTCTGTATAATGGGTTCCAGTTTCAATCATCTCATTAGAACTGATTCAAATGAATTCTTTTTAAAGGCTGAGTAATATTCCATTGTGTATATGTACCACATCTTCCTTATTCATTCGTCTGCTGATGGGCATCTTGGTTGCTTCCATGTCCTGGCAATTATAAACAGTGCACCACAGTTTGAAAGCATCAGTTCTTCAGTGCTCAGCCTTCCTTATGGTCCAACTCTCACATCCATACATGACTACTGGAAAAACCACAGCTTTGACTATATGAAGCTTTGTCAGCAAAATGACGTCTCTCCTTTTTAATATGCTGCCTAGGTTTGTCATAGTTTTTTTCCAAGATGCAATTGGATTGGTCAAAAAGTTCAGTTGGGTTTTTCCATGGGCTCTTATGGAAAAACCCTAATGAACTTTTTTGACTAACCCAATATAATAAAGGAAATTTCTCCCTCCCACTGTAACAAACCACTCTACCCCAACCCCCTGCCCCTTAGCTGTACTTTAGATTTCCAAAGTTTGCCTGCCCCGCTGGTAGAGCAACTGCTTACTTCCTTCTTCTCTATGTTAAATGTCCTTTCTACAGAGAGGTTATCCTGGTCACCCACCCCACATAGCAGCCTTTTTCAGACTCTACCCCTTTATCTCTTCATAGCACTTGGCTCTCTCTGTCATTATGTTGTTTTTTAATTAGTGTATCATGTGTCTCTCACTAAAATACAAACTCCCCAACAGTAAAGCTTTCGGCTGTTTTGTTCACCATTATTCCCCTGCTCCTCTAGGAGCAGACTGACAGAATCCTAATAAATATTCTGAATTAATAATAATAATAGTTGTTATTATTATTATCAATAATTATTAAGTCATTCTGACTTTGTCTTTAAATGTCTTTTTGAAACTTTATGGAAGAGTAATTGGGAAAATTTAACAAATATAATTGTATATGTTTAAAGTATATAACCGTGATTTGATATACATTTGTGAAATGATTATCAAGATCATTATAATTAACAAATTTGTCACCTCACATAATTAACCCTTTGTTGTTCTGATAATGTTAATATCTACTCTCTAGGACTTTTAAGTACACAATAGCATGTTATTAACTGTAGTCACTATTAGATGCTCAGAACTTACTCTTCTCATAACTGAAAATTTGTTCCCTTTGACCTGTATCATCCTTTTTCTTTCCCCCACCCCTGCCCAACCCATGGCAACCACATTCTACTCTCTATTTCTATAGAATCAGCTTCTATAATTTCTCTATAGAATCAGCTTCTATAATTTCTCTGACTTATTTCAAATAGAGTAATGTCTTTCTGTTTCATCTATGTCATTGTAAATGAGATTTCCTTCCTTTTAATGGTTGAAAATATTCTATTGTGTATATATATTTATACACACACATACCACATTCTTTGTTTAATGTGATTAAAAATCCATGTGCATTTTTATCAAGCTCTAAAGCACTAACAGTTTTTTAATTGAAGTATAGTTGATTTCCCATATTATGTTACCTTCAGGTGTATAGCAAAGTGATTCATATTTTTGCAGATTATAATCCATTGAAAATTATTACAAAATCATTGGTATAATTCCCTGTGTGACCTAGTATATCCTTGTTGCCTATCTATTTTACATATAGTAGTGTGTATCTGTTAATCCAATACTTCAGATTTGTCCCTTCTCACTTCCTTCCCCTTTGGTAACTGTAAGTTTGTTTTCTATGTCTGTTGCATCTGTTTCTGTTTCACATATACATTTGTTTGTATTATTGTTTAGATTCCACATATAAGTGATGTTATACAGTATGTCTTTCTCTGTCTGACTTATCTCATCTGACTTATCTCACTGAGTATAATAATCTCTAGGTTCATGCACATTGTTGCAAATGGCAGAATTGTATTCTTTTTAAGTGGCTGAGTAGAATTCCATTGTGTGTGTGTGGATGTGTGTATATATATATATATATATATATATGTACACACACATATATATGTATATATATATAATCACATCTTTTTTATTTAAAAAATTTATTGATAATATTGGTTTATAATATTAACATAAATATCATGTGTAAAATGTTATATTTCTTTTTTGGTATATGGTACAATGGGCTCACCACCAAAAGTTTAGTATCTGTCACCATACAACTGACCCTCTTGGTCCATTTCACACTCCCCTTGCACCTGTTCCGTTTGGTAACAAGTGCTCTGTTCCAGGGATCTCCAGATAGTTTGGCTTGGTTTGTTTGTTTATTTTTGTTTTGCTTCCTTGTTTGTTTTTATATTCCATATATGAGTGAAATCATGCTGTATTTGTTTTTCCCCACCTGACATTTAATTTAGCATAAGATTTCAAGGTCCATCCATGTTGTTGTAAGTGGCAAGATTTCATTTTTGTGGCTGAGTAGTATTTCATTACACACACACACACACATCTCACATCTTCTCTATCCATCATCTTTTGATGGCACTAAGATTGTTTCCATATCTTGATTACTGTAAATAATGCTGTGATGAACATAGAAGTGAGTATAAGTTTTCAAAGTATTTTTATCCTTGAATAAATATCCAGAAGTGGGATACATAGATTATATGGTAGTTTTGTTAAGTTTTAAAGGAATCTTTATACTGTTTTTCATAATGACTGCACTGATTTTAAATGTTGTAATTTTATTAATTATACTATGCTATACACCTTCTCTCATAATTCTTTTTTAAATTAAAGTTTAATCTATGTACAATGTTGTGCCAATATCTGCTGTATAGGAGAGTGACTAAATTATAGAAACATATACATTCTTTTTAATATTCCTTTCCATTTTGATTTCTCCCAAGAGATTGGATCTAATTTCCTATGCTATACAGTAGAACTTTGTTGTTTATCCATCTAAATGTAATAGTTGTATCTACCCATCCCAAACTCCGAGTACATCTCTTTCCCTCCCCCCAACCATTAGCAACCACAAGTCTGATCTCTATGTCTGTGAGTCCATTTCTGTTTTGTAGATAGGCTCATTTGTGCCATATTTTAGATTCCAAACTTAAGTGATACCATGGTATTTGTCTTTCTCTTTCTGACTTACTTTACTTAGCATGATAGCTAGAGTTGGATCCATGTTACTGCAAATGGCATCATTTCATTCTTTTTTATGGTTGACGAGATCTGATAGAGAGCCTGATGAACTATGGACAGAGGCTTGTGACATTTTACAGGAGACATCCCCATGGAAAAGAAATGCAATAAGGCAAAATGGTTGTCTGAGGAGGGCTTACAAATAGCTGTGAAAAGAAGAGAAGCAAAAAGCAAAGGAGAAAAGGAAAGATAGTCCCATTTGAATGCAGAGTTCCAAAGAATAGCAAGGAGAGATAAGAAAGCCTTCCTCAGTGATCAGTGCAAAGAAATAGAAGAAAACAACAGAATGGGAAAGACTAGAGATCTCTTCAAGAAAATTAGAGATATCAAGGGAAAATTTCAGGCAAAGATGTGTTCAATAAAGGACAGAAATGGTATGGACCTAACAGAAGCAGAAGATATTAAGAGGTGGCAAGAATACACAGAAGAACTGTACAAAAGAGATCTTCATGACCCAGATAATCACAATGGTGTGATCACTCACCTAGAGCCAGACATCCTGGAATGTGAAGTCAAGTGGGCCTTAGAAAGCATCACTATGAACAAAGCTAGTGGATGTGATGGAATTCCAATTGAGCTATTTCAAATCCTGAAAGATGATGTTGTGAAAGTGCTGCACTCAATATGCCAGCAAATTTGGAAAACTCAACAGTGGCCACAGGACTGGAAAAGGTCAGTTTTCATTCCAGTCCCTAAGAAAGGCAATCTGAAAGAATGCTCAAACTACCACACAATTGCACTCATCTCACACGTTAGTAAAGTAATGCTCAAAATTCTCCAAGCCAGGCTTCAGCAATACGTGAACCGAGAACTTCCAGATGTTCAAGCTGGTTTTAGAATAGGCAGAGGAACCAGAGATCAAATTGCCAATATCTGCTGGATCATCGAAAAAGCAAGAGAGTTCCAGAAAAACATCTATTTCTGCTTTATTGACTATGCCAAAGCCTTTGACTATGTGAATCACAATAAACTGTGGAAAATTCTTCAAGAGATGGGAATACCAGACCACCTGACCTGCCTCTTGAGAAACCTGTATGTAGGTCAGGAAGCAACAGTTAGAACTGGACATGGAACAACAGACTGGTTCCAAATAAGAAAAGGAGTACATCAAGGCTGTATGTTGTCACCCTGCTTATTTAACTTGTATGCAGAGTACATCATGAGAAACGCTGGGCTGGAAGAGGCACAAGTTGGAATCAAGATTGCTGGGAGAAACATCAATAACCTCAGATATGCAGATGACACCACACTATGGCAGAAAGTGAAGAAGAACTAAAGAGCCTCTTGATGAAAGTGAAAGAGGAGAATCAAAAAGTTGGCTTAAAGCTCAACATTCAGAAAACTAAGATCATGGCATCTGGTCCCATCACTTCATGGGAAATAGATGGGGAGACAGTAGAAACAGTGTCAGACTTCATTTGTTTGGGCTCCAAAATCACTGCAGATGGTGATTGCAGCCATGAAATTAAAAGACGCTTACTCCTTGGAAGGAAAGTTACGACCAACCTAGATAGCATATTAGAAAGCAGAGACGTTACTTTGCCAACAAAGATCCGTCTGGTCAAGGCTGTGGTTTTTCCAGTGGTCATGTGTGGATGTGAGAGTTGGACTAAAAAGAAAGCTGAGCGCTAAAGAATTGCTGCTTTTGAACTGTTGTGTTGGAGAAGACTCTTGAGAGTCCCTTGGACTGCAAAGAGATCCAACCAGTCCATCCTAAAGGAGATCCGTCCTGGGTGTTCATTGGAAGGACTGATGTGGAAGCTGAAACTGCAGTACTTTGGCCACCTCATGCGAAGAGTTGACTCATTGGAAAAGACGCTGATGCTGGGAGGGATTGGGGGCAGGAGGAGAAGGGGACGACAGAGGATGAGATGGCTGGATGGCATCACCAACTCGATGGGCATGAGTTTGAGTAAACTTTGGGAGCTGGTGATGGACAGGAAGGCCTGGCGTGCTGCGATTCATGGGGTTGCAAAGAGTCAGACATGACTGAGTGACTGAACTGAACTGATCTGAGTGTTCCATTTATATATACCACATCTTCTTTATCCATTCTTCTGTTAATTTAGGTTATTTCCTTGGCTATTGTGAATAGTGCTACCATGAATATAGGGGTGCATGTATCTTTTTCAATTGTAGTTTTGTCTGGGTATATGCCCAATAGTGAGATTGCTAGATCATATGGTAATTGGATTTTTAGTTTTCTGGGGGACCTCCATGCTGTTGTTCACAGTGGCTACACCAACTTACTTTCCCACCAACAGTGTAGGAGGGTTCCCTTTTCTCCACACCCTCCCCAGCTTTTGTTATTTGTAACTCTTGAATGATGGCCGTTCTGACTGATATGAGGTGGTACCTCATTGTAGTTCTGACTTGCATTTCTCTAGTAGTTAGTGATGTCGAGTGTCTCTTCATAGGTCTCTCAGTCATGTGTACATCTTTGGAGAAATGTCTATATAGGTCTTCTGACTATTTTTTTTAATTGGGTGTTTTTTGTTGTTGTTTTATGTTTTATGTTGTTTTATTGTGGTTTCCTTTGCTGTACAAAAGCTTGGAAATTTGATTGTTTATTTGCTTGTTTTTGTTTTTATTTCTATTGCCTTAGGGGCAATAAGAAAACATTGGTATGATTTATAGCAGAGAATGTTTTTCCCATGCTTACTTCTAGGAGTTTTATAGTTTCATATTTTATATTTAAGTCTCTAAGCCATTTTGAGTGTATTTTTGTGTATGGTGCGAGGGTGTGTTCTAACTTCACTGATTTACATGCAAAGATTTGTGCAAAGTATTTTTTGGTGCAATTTAAAAAGGTATTATTTTTTTACATTCCATTTTTAATATTTCATTGTTCATATAAAGAAATGTAAGTGATTTCTGACAGTTAATCTTGTACCCTGCTATTTTGCTAAATTCATTTATTGGATATAGTAGCTTTTGTGTGAAGTTCTTAGGGTTTCCTATATGTAGTATCATGTTACCTGTCATATAGTGACAATTTTACCTCTTCCTTTCCAATTTGGTTACCTTTTACTTCTTTTTCTTGTCTAATTTCTGTGGTTAATACTTCCAATACTATGTTGAATAGAAGTGGTGAGAGTGGGTATCCTTGTCTTGTTCCAGATTTTAGTGGGAAGGCTTTCAGCTTTTAACCATTGAGTATTATATTGACTATAGGATTGTCATGAATAGCTTTTAATAAGTTGAGATATGTTCTCTGTGTACCCACGTTTGATAAGTGTTTTTTTTTTTCTTATCATGAATGAATGTTGAATTTTGTCAAATGCTTTTTCTGCATCTATTGAGATGATCCTGTGTTTTTTTAACCCTTCTTTTTTTAATATGGTGTATTACACTGACTGATTTGCATATATTGAACTCACTTTATAAACTTGGGATGAATCCCAGTTGGTCATGGTGTATGATCTTTTTTCATGTTCTTGTCTTTTGGTCCGACAGTAATGTCTGACTCTTTGTGACCCCATGAACTGCAGCTTTCTTTTTTTTTTTTTAATTTTTTTATTAGTTGGAGGTTAATTACTTCACAACATTTCAGTGGGTTTTGTCATACATTGATATGAATCAGCCATGGATTTACATGTCTTCCCCATCCCAATCCCCGCTCCCACATCCCTCTCCACCCGATTCCTCTCGAAACATCCCACCCTCGCCTTCTCCCAGAGAGTTCAAAAGTCTGTTCTGTATTTCTGTGTCTCTTTTTCTGTTTTGCATATAGGGTTATCGTTACTATCTTTCTAAATTCCATATATATGTGTTAGTATGCTGTAATGTTCTTTATCTTTCTGGCTTACTTCACTCTGTATAAGGGGCTCCAGCTTCATCCATCTCATTAGGACTGGTTCAAATGAATTCTTTTTAATGGCTGAGTAATATTCCATGGTGTATATGTACCACAGCTTCCTTATCCATTCATCTGCTGATGGGCATCTAGGTTGCTTCCATGTCCTGGCTATTATAAACAGTGCTGCGATGAACATTGGGGTGCACGTGTCTCTTTCAGATCTGGTTTCCTCAGTGTGTATGCCCAGAAGTGGGATTGCTGGGTCATATGGCAGTTCTATTTCCAGTTTTCTAAGAAATCTCCACACTGTTTTCCATAGCGGCTGTACTAGTTTGCATTCCCACCAACAGTGCAAGAGGGTTCCCTTTTCTCCACACCCTCTCCAGCATTGATTGCTTGTAGACTTTTGGATAGCAGCCAACCTGACTGGCGTGTAATGGTACCTCATTGTGGTTTTGATTTGCATTTCTCTAATAATGAGTGATGTTGAGCATCTTTTCATGTGTTTGTTAGCCATCTGTATGTCTTCTTTGGAGAAATGTCTGTTTAGTTCTTTGGCCCATTTTTTGATTGGGTCATTTATTTTTCTGGAATTGAGCTTCAGGAGTTGCTTGTATATTTTTGAGGTTAATCCTTTGTCTGTTTCTTCATTTGCTATTATTTTCTCCCAATCTGAGGGCTGTCTTTTCACCTTCACTTTTCCTTTGTAGTGCAAAAGCTTTTAAGTTTCATTAGGTCCCATTTGTTTAGTTTTGCTTTTATTTCCAATATTCTGGGAGGTGGGTCATAGGGGATCTTGCTGTGATTTATGTCGGAGAGTGTTTTGCCTATGTTCTCCTCTAGGAGTTTTATAGTTTCTGGTCTTACATTTAGATCTTTAATCCATTTTGAGTTTATTTTTGTGTATGGTGTTAGAAAGTGTTCTAGTTTCATTCTTTTACAAGTGGTTGACCAGTTTTTCCAGCACTACCTGTTAAAGAGGTTGTCTTTTTTCCATTGTATATCCTTGCCTCCTTTGTCGAAGATAAGGTGTCCATAGGTTCGTGGATTTATCTCTGGGCTTTCTATTCTGTTCCATTGATCTATATTTCTGTCTTTGTGCCAGTACCATACTGTCTTGATGACTGTGGCTTTGTAGCAGAGTCTGAAGTCAGGCAGGTTGATTCCTCCAGTTCCATTCTTCTTTCTCAAGATTACTTTGGCTATTCGAGGTTTTTTGTATTTCCATACAAATTGTGAAATTGTTTGTTCTAGTTCTGTGAAAGATACCATTGGTAGCTTGATAGGGATTGCATTGAATCTATAGACTGCTTTGGGTAGAATAGCCATTTTGACAATATTGATTCTTCCAATCCATGAACACGGTATGTTTCTCCATCTGTTTGTGTCCTCTTTGATTTCTTTCATCAGTGTTTTTTAGTTTTCTATGTATAGGTCTTTTGTTTCTTTAGGTAGGTATATTCCTAAGTATTTTATTCTTTTTGTTGCAATGGTGAATGGTATTGTTTCCTTAATTTCTCTTTCTGTCTTTTCATTGTTAGTATATAGGAATGCGAGGGATTTCTGTGTGTTAATTTTATATCCTGCAACTTTACTATATTCATTGATTAGCTCTAGTAATTTTCTGGTAGAGTCTTTAGGGTTTTCTATGTAGAGGATCATGTCATCTGCAAACAGTGAGAGTTTCACTTCTTCTTTTCCTATCTGGATTCCTTTTACTTCTTTTTCTGCTTTGATTGCTGTGGCCAAAACTTCCAACACTATGTTGAATAGTAGTGGTGAGAGTGGGCATCCTTGTCTTGTTCCTGATTTCAGGGGAAATGCTTTCAATTTTTCACCATTGAGGGTGATGCTTGCTGTGGGTTTGTCATATATAGCTTTTATTATGTTGAGGTATGTTCCTTCTATTCCTGCTTTTTGGAGAGTTTTAATCATAAATGAGTGTTGAATTTTGTCAAAGGCTTTCTCTGCATCTATTGAGATAATCATATGGTTTTTATCTTTCAATTTGTTAATGTGGTGTATTACATTGATTGATTTGCGGATATTGAAGAATCCTTGCATTCCTGGGATAAAGCCCACTTGGTCGTGGTGTATGATTTTTTTAATATGTTGTTGGATTCTGTTTGCTAGAATTTTGTTAAGGATTTTTGCATCTATGTTCATCAGTGATATTGGCCTGTAGTTTTCTTTTTTTGTGGCATCTTTGTCTGGTTTTGGAATTAGGGTGATGGTGGCCTCATAGAATGAGTTTGGAAGTTTACCTTCTTCTGCAATTTTCTGGAAGAGTTTGAGTAAGATAGGTGTTAGCTCTTCTGTAAATTTTTGGTAGAATTCAGCTGTGAAGCCATCTGGTCCTGGGCTTTTGTTTGCTGAAAGATTTTTGATTACAGTTTCGATTTCCTTGCCTGTGATGGGTCTGTTAAGATCTTCTATTTCTTCCTGGTTCAGTTTTGGAAAGTTATACTTTTCTAAGAATTTGTGCATTTCATCCAAGTTGTCCATTTTATTGGCATAGAGCTGCTGGTAGTAGTCTCTTATGATCCTTTGTATTTCAGTGTTGTCTGTTGTGATCTCTCCATTTTCATTTCTAATTTTGCTAATTTGGTTCTTCTCTCTTTGTTTCTTAATGAGTCTTGTTAATGGTTTGTCAATTTTGTTTATTTTTTCAAAAAACCAGCTTTTAGCTTTGTTGATTTTTGCTATGGTCTCTTTAGTTTCTATTGCATTTATTTCTGCCTTAATTTTTAAGATTTCTTTCCTTCTGCTAACCCTGGGGTTCTTCATTTCTTCCTTCTCTAATTGCTTTAGGTGTAGAGTTAGGTTATTTATTTGGCTTTTTTCTTGTTTCTTGATGTAAGCCTGTAATGCTATGAACCTTCCCCTTAGCACTGCTTTTTCAGTGTCCCATAGGTTTTGGGTTGTTGTGTTTTCATTTTCATTCGTTTCTATGCATATTTTGATTTCTTTTTTGATTTCTTCTATGATTTGTTGGTTATTCAGAAGCGTGTTATTTAGCCTCCATGTGTTTGAATTTTTAACAATTTTTTTCCTGTAATTGAGATCTAATCTTACTGCACTGTGGTCAGAAAAGATGACTGGAATGATTTCAATTTTTTTCAATTTTCCAAGACTAGAGTTATGGCCCAGGATGTGATCTATTCTGGAGAAGGTTCCGTGTGCACTTGAGAAACAGGTGAAGTTGATTGTTTTGGGGTGAAATGTCCTATAGATATCAATTAGGTCTAGCTGGTCCATTGTGTCATTTAAGGTTTGTGTTTCCTTGTTAATTTTCTGTTTAGTTGATCTATCCATAGTTGTGAGTGGGGTATTAAAGTCTCCCACTATTATTGTGTTACTATTAATTTCCTCTTTCATACTCGTTAGTGTTTGCCGTATATATTGTGGTGCTCCTATGTTGGGTGCATATATATTTATGATTGTTATATCTTCTTCTTGGATTGATCCTTTGATCATTATGTAGTGTCCTTCTTTGTCTCTTTTCACAGCCTTTATTTGAAAGTCTATTTTATCTGATATGAGTATTGCGACTCCTGCTTTCTTTTGGTCTCCATTTGCATGAAATATTTTTTTCCAGCCCTTCACTTTTAGTCTGTATGTGTCTCTTGTTTTCAGGTGGGTCTCTTGTAGACAGCATATATAGGGGTCTTGTTTTTGTATCCATTCAGCCAATCTTTGTCTTTTGGTTGGGGCATTCAACCCATTTACATTTAAGGTAATTATTGATAGGTGTGGTCCCGTTGCCATTTACTTTGTTGTTTTGGGTTCACGTTTATACAACCTTTCTGCATTTCCTGTCTAGAGAAGATCCTTTAGCATTTGTTGAAGAGCTGGTTTGGTGGTGCTGAATTCTCTCAGCTTTTGCTTATCTGTAAAGTTTTTTACTTCTCCTTCATATCTGAATGAAATCCTTGCTGGATACAGTAATCTAGGTTGTAGGTTATTCTCTTTCATTACTTTCAGAACGTCCTGCCATTCCCTTCTGGCCTGGAGGGTTTCTATTGATAGATCAGCTGTTATCCTTATGGGAATCCCTTTGTGTGTTATTTGTTGTTTCTCCCTTGCTGCTTTTAAGATTTGTTCTTTGTGTTTGATCTTTGTTAATTTGATTAATATGTGTCTTGGGGTGTTTTGCCTTGGGTTTATCCTGTTTGGGACTCTCTGGGTTTCTTGGACTTGGGTGACTATTTCCTTCCCCATTTTAGGGAAGTTTTCAGCTATTATCTCCTCGAGTATTTTCTCATGGCCTTTCTTTTGGTCTTCTTCTTCTGGGACTCCTATGATTCGAATGTTGGGGCGTTTCACATTGTCCCAGAGGTCCCTGAGGTTGTCCTCATTTCTTTTGATCTTTTTTTCTTTTTTCCTCTCTGCTTCATTTATTTCCACTATTTTATCTTCTACCTCACTTATCCTATCTTCTGCCTCCGTTATTCTACTCTTGGTTCCCTCCAAAGTGTTTTTGATCTCATTCATTGCATTGTTCATTTTTAATTGACTCTTTTTTATTTCTTCTAGGTCTTTATTAAACATTTCTTGTATCTTTTCAATCTTTGTCTCCAGGCTATTTATCTCTAACTCCATTTCGTTTTCAAGATTTTGGATCATTTTTATTATCATTATTCTAAATTCTTTTTCGGGTAGATTCCCTATCTCCTCCTCTTTTGTTTGACTTGGTGGACATTTTTCATGTTCCTTTACCTGTTGGGTATTTCTTTGCCTTTTCATCTTGTTTAGATTGCTGTGTCTGGAGTGGGCTTTCTGTATTCTGGAGGTCTGTGGTTCCTTTTTATTGTGGAGGATTTATCCAGTGGGTGGGGTTAGACGATTGGCTTGTCAAGGTTTCCTGGTTAGGGAAGCTTGCGTCGGTGTTCTGGTGTGTGGAACTTGATTTCTTCTCTTTGGAGAGCAATGGAGTCCCCAGTAATGAGTTTTGAGATGGGTGTATGTGTTAGGTGTCACCTTGGGCAGCCTGTATGTTGACGTTCAGGGCTATGTTCCTGCGTTGCTGGAGAATTTGCTTGGTATGTCTTGCTCTAAAACTTATTGGCTCTTGGGTGGTGGTTGGTTTCAGTGTAGGTATGGAGGCTTTTGGACGGTCACTTATTGCTTAAAGTTCCATGTAGTCAGGAGTTTTCTGGTGTTCTTAGGTTTTGGGCTTAAGTTTCCTGCCTCTGGATTTCAGTTTTATTCTTCCTGTAGTCTCAGGACTTCTCCAACTATACAGCACTGATAATAAAACTTCTAGGTTAATGGCAAAAAGATTCTCCCCCATTAGGGACACCCAGAGAGGTTCACAGAGTTACATGAAGAGGAGAAAAGGGAGGAGGGAGATAGAGATGAGCAGGAGGAGAAAAAGGGGGACTCAAGAGGAGAGAGACAGATCTACGCAGCTGTCTGTTCCCAGAGTGTTCTCCGTATCTCAGACACCTACAAAGATTCACAGAATTGGATTGGGAAGAGAAGGGGAAAGGAGGAAATAGAGGTGTCCCGTGGTAGAAAACAGAGAGTCAAGATTGGGAGAGAATAATCTTTGGTTTAAAGATAGGGCTTCTCTTCCTTTTTTTTTTTTTTTTTTGTAAGGTTATAGTGTATTGAAAATGAAAATTAAGGAGTAGTAGAGGAGTACTAGAGGACTTTAAAAGAAATAAGAGAAAAAGAAAAATAGAAAAAAGAAGAGAAAAAGGAAAGAAAAAAAACAAACAAAAAAAAAAAGTAAGAGAAAAAAAAATTTTTTTTTCCCTAATTAAAAAAATCGTAAAAATCGATGAAAATGAAAGTGAAAGAGTAATGGGGGAGTAATAGGCAATTTTAAAGGAAAATAAAAGAGAAAAAATAAAAAAAGAAAAAATAAAAGAAAAAAGAATTTTTTTTTTCCTTCCTTCCTTAGAAAAAAAAAAAAAGTAAAAATATATCTAGGAATTTCTCTGGAGCTGTTGCGGTCAGTGTGGGTTCGGCTCAGTTTCAGATAGCTCCTCGTTCCAGCTTACATTTCTCAATATCTATAGGGCCCTTCCGGTGTAGTCCATGTTTTCTACGGGGATTTTTATCTGTTGCACCAGTCCCTTCTGAAGCGGTTCCCTTTGTTTATTTGGCTTCTGTTTGCCGGTCTCTTCAGAGCCTCATTTCCGCCCTGACACAGGCGGGCGGAGGTGGACTCTTATTCAGGTAGCTAGTTCCGTCGCGCTGCGGGGCGGGGCTTGCGCGGCGGGGAGGGGCCGGCGCTGCCGGGCGGGGCTGACGCTGCTCTCTCCGTCTGCGGTGCTCAGGCTCCCGGCTGTTCTATATGGAGCGCGCCCCGCGCTGCGCGAGGTTCCAGCCCTCGGGTGTTCCACAAAAGCGCGGAAGGAAAAGCTGCGCCTGCTCTCTGTGCCTTCCCCGTCAGAGGGGTCCAGGCAGCCAGGGGCTTGGTGGGCGCACTCTCCCCAGGTGTGGCGCACCCACTCCCTTCCACGGACCCAGTCCCAGTTTCCGCTGGCGCCAGTCGGGTGCGCGCGCCTTCTGCCCTCCGGGTCCCCAGCCCCAGTCCCCGCCCGCGCCGGTCGGGTGCCTGTGCCCTGCGTCTCGCCGCGACCTTCCCCTGCCCCCTGCCTCCTGCCTCCGGCGGGGCTGGGTCGGTCCGTAGCGTGCGAGCTCTTCTCTGGACTTTCTCGGTCCCTTTGTTCTGTGAACGGCCGGCAGTGTGTTCCGGCCGGTTAATTTTCTCTCTCTCTTTTGGTCTCCCACAGTTCAAGTTGGCAACTCACAGAAGCTCCCTCCGATTGTCCTCAGGGCACTCAGGCCCGGACCCTACCCCAAGCAATGCCGCCTAAGACTCCCTTCCCGGGACGGATCTCCGTCCTTAGCTCTTTTGTCTCACTTTTTATCTTTATATTTTGTCCTACCTCCTTTCGAAGACAATGGGCTGCTTTTCTGGGCGCCTGATGACCTCAGCTAGCGATCAGAAGTTGTTTTGTGAAGTTTGTTCTGCATTCAGTTATTCTTTTGATGAATTTGTAGGAGAGAAAGTGGTCTCCCCGTCCTACTCCTCCGCCATCTTGGCTCCTCCCCCCTGAACTGCAGCTTTCCAGGCTTCCCTGCCCTTCTCTATCACCTGGAATTGGCTTAAATGACTCATGTCCATTGAGTCAATAATGCCATCCAACCATCTCATCCTCTGTCATAGGGTTCTCTTCTTGTCTTCAATCTTTCCCAACATCAGGGTCTTTTCCATGAGTCAGCTCTTCACATCAGGTGGTCAAAGTATTGGAGCTTCAGCTTCAGCCTCAGTCCTTCCAATGAATATTCAGGGGTGATTTCCTTTAGGATGGACTGGTTTGATCTCCTTGCTGTCCAGGGGACTCTCAGGAGTATTCTTCAGCACCACAGTTTGAAATCATAAGTTCTTTGGTGCTCAGTCTTCTTTATGGTCCAACTCTCACATCTGTAAAAACCATAGCTTTGACCCTATGGACCTTTTTGTGTGATGGTGAATTCAATTTGCTGTTATTTTGTTGAGAATTTTTGCATCTATATTCATCAAAGATATTGGTGTGTAATTTATCTTTTGGTGGTATGTTTGTCTGGTTTTAGTATCAGGGTGTTTGTGGCTTCATAGAATGTCTTTGGAAGTGTTCTTTCCTCTTCAGTCTTTTGGAAGAATTTGAGAAGAATCAGTATAAGTTCTTTGAATGTTTGGTAGAGTTTGCCTGTGAAATCATCTGGTCCTGAATGTTTGTTTCTAGGGAATTATTATTATTATTACAGATACTATTTCACTTCTAGTGATTAATCTGTTCAAATTCTCTTTTCTTCTTGATTTAATTTTGGTGGGCTGAATGTTTTTAGAAAGTTGCCCATTTCTTATAGGTTGTCAAAGTTATTGGCATATGGTTGTTCATAGTATTCTTTTATGGTTTTTATTTTTATTTATTTTTTATTTTATTTTATTTTTTTATTTTTTTTATTAGTTGGAGGCTAATTACTTCACAACATTTCAGTGGGTTTTGTCATACATTGATACGAATCAGCCATAGAGTTACACGTATTCCCCATCCCGATCCCCCCTGCCACCTCCCTCTCCACCCAATTCCTCTGGGTCTTCCCAGTGCACCAGGCCTGAGCACTTGTCTCATGCATCCCACCTGGGCTGGTGATCTGTTTCACCATAGATAATATACATGCTGTTCTCTCAAAACATCCCACGCTCACCTTCTCCCACAGAGTTCAAAAGTCTGTTCTGTACTTCTGTGTCTCTTTTTCTGTTTTGCATATAGGGTTATCGTTACCATCTTTCTAAATTCCATATATATATATGTTAGTATGCTGTAATGTTCTTTATCTTTCTGGCTTACTTCACTCTGTATAATGGGCTCCAGTTTCATCCATCTCATTAGAACTGATTCAAATGAATTCTTTTTAATGGCTGAGTAATATTCCATGGTGTATATGTACCACAGCTTCCTTATCCATTCATCTGCTGATGGGCATCTAGGTTGCTTCCATGTCCTGGCTATTATAAACAGTGCTGCGATGAACATTGGGGTGCACGTGTCTCTTTCAGATCTGGTTTCCTCAGTGTGTATGCCCAGAAGTGGGATTGCTGGGTCATATGGCAGTTCTATTTCCAGTTTTCTAAGAAATCTCCACACTGTTTTCCATAGCGGCTGTACTAGTTTGCATTCCCACCAACAGTGCAAGAGGGTTCCCTTTTCTCCACACCCTCTCCAGCATTGATTGCTTGTAGACTTTTGGATAGCAGCCAACCTGACTGGCGTGTAATGGTACCTCATTGTGGTTTTGATTTGCATTTCTCTAATAATGAGTGATGTTGAGCATCTTTTCATGTGTTTGTTAGCCATCTGTATGTCTTCTTTGGAGAAATGTCTGTTTAGTTCTTTGGCCCATTTTTTGATTGGGTCATTTATTTTTCTGGAATTGAGCTTCAGGAGTTGCTTGTATATTTTTGAGGTTAATCCTTTGTCTGTTTCTTCATTTGCTATTATTTTCTCCCAATCTGAGGGCTGTCTTTTCACCTTCACTTTTCCTTTGTAGTGCAAAAGCTTTTAAGTTTCATTAGGTCCCATTTGTTTAGTTTTGCTTTTATTTCCAATATTCTGGGAGGTGGGTCATAGGGGATCTTGCTGTGATTTATGTCGGAGAGTGTTTTGCCTATGTTCTCCTCTAGGAGTTTTATAGTTTCTGGTCTTACATTTAGATCTTTAATCCATTTTGAGTTTATTTTTGTGTATGGTGTTAGAAAGTGTTCTAGTTTCATTCTTTTACAAGTGGTTGACCAGTTTTTCCAGCACTACCTGTTAAAGAGGTTGTCTTTTTTCCATTGTATATCCTTGCCTCCTTTGTCGAAGATAAGGTGTCCATAGGTTCGTGGATTTATCTCTGGGCTTTCTATTCTGTTCCATTGATCTATATTTCTGTCTTTGTGCCAGTACCATACTGTCTTGATGACTGTGGCTTTGTAGCAGAGTCTGAAGTCAGGCAGGTTGATTCCTCCAGTTCCATTCTTCTTTCTCAAGATTACTTTGGCTATTCGAGGTTTTTTGTATTTCCATACAAATTGTGAAATTGTTTGTTCTAGTTCTGTGAAAGATACCATTGGTAGCTTGATAGGGATTGCATTGAATCTATAGACTGCTTTGGGTAGAATAGCCATTTTGACAATATTGATTCTTCCAATCCATGAACACGGTATGTTTCTCCATCTGTTTGTGTCCTCTTTGATTTCTTTCATCAGTGTTTTTTAGTTTTCTATGTATAGGTCTTTTGTTTCTTTAGGTAGGTATATTCCTAAGTATTTTATTCTTTTTGTTGCAATGGTGAATGGTATTGTTTCCTTAATTTCTCTTTCTGTCTTTTCATTGTTAGTATATAGGAATGCAAGGGATTTCTGTGTGTTAATTTTATATCCTGCAACTTTACTATATTCATTGATTAGCTCTAGTAATTTTCTGGTAGAGTCTTTAGGGTTTTCTATGTAGAGGATCATGTCATCTGCAAACAGTGAGAGTTTCACTTCTTCTTTTCCTATCTGGATTCCTTTTACTTCTTTTTCTGCTTTGATTGCTGTGGCCAAAACTTCCAACACTATGTTGAATAGTAGTGGTGAGAGTGGGCATCCTTGTCTTGTTCCTGATTTCAGGGGAAATGCTTTCAATTTTTCACCATTGAGGGTGATGCTTGCTGTGGGTTTGTCATATATAGCTTTTATTATGTTGAGGTATGTTCCTTCTATTCCTGCTTTTTGGAGAGTTTTAATCATAAATGAGTGTTGAATTTTGTCAAAGGCTTTCTCTGCATCTATTGAGATAATCATATGGTTTTTATCTTTCAATTTGTTAATGTGGTGTATTACATTGATTGATTTGCGGATATTGAAGAATCCTTGCATTCCTGGGATAAAGCCCACTTGGTCGTGGTGTATGATTTTTTTAATATGTTGTTGGATTCTGTTTGCTAGAATTTTGTTAAGGATTTTTGCATCTATGTTCATCAGTGATATTGGCCTGTAGTTTTCTTTTTTTGTGGCATCTTTGTCTGGTTTTGGAATTAGGGTGATGGTGGCCTCATAGAATGAGTTTGGAAGTTTACCTTCTTCTGCAATTTTCTGGAAGAGTTTGAGTAAGATAGGTGTTAGCTCTTCTGTAAATTTTTGGTAGAATTCAGCTGTGAAGCCATCTGGTCCTGGGCTTTTGTTTGCTGAAAGATTTTTGATTACAGTTTCGATTTCCTTGCCTGTGATGGGTCTGTTAAGATCTTCTATTTCTTCCTGGTTCAGTTTTGGAAAGTTATACTTTTCTAAGAATTTGTGCATTTCATCCAAGTTGTCCATTTTATTGGCATAGAGCTGCTGGTAGTAGTCTCTTATGATCCTTTGTATTTCAGTGTTGTCTGTTGTGATCTCTCCATTTTCATTTCTAATTTTGCTAATTTGGTTCTTCTCTCTTTGTTTCTTAATGAGTCTTGTTAATGGTTTGTCAATTTTGTTTATTTTTTCAAAAAACCAGCTTTTAGCTTTGTTGATTTTTGCTATGGTCTCTTTAGTTTCTATTGCATTTATTTCTGCCTTAATTTTTAAGATTTCTTTCCTTCTGCTAACCCTGGGGTTCTTCATTTCTTCCTTCTCTAATTGCTTTAGGTGTAGAGTTAGGTTATTTATTTGGCTTTTTCCTTGTTTCTTGATGTAAGCCTGTAATGCTATGAACCTTCCGCTTAGCACTGCTTTTTCAGTGTCCCATAGGTTTTGGGTTGTTGTGTTTTCATTTTCATTCGTTTCTATGCATATTTTGATTTCTTTTTTGATTTCTTCTATGATTTGTTGGTTATTCAGAAGCGTGTTATTTAGCCTCCATGTGTTTGAATTTTTAACAATTTTTTTCCTGTAATTGAGATCTAATCTTACTGCACTGTGGTCAGAAAAGATGACGAATGATTTCAATTTTTTTCAATTTTCCAAGACTAAATTTATGGCCCAGGATGTGATCTATTCTGGTGAAGGTTCCGTGTGCACTTGAGAAAAAGGTGAAGTTGATTGTTTTGGGGTGAAATGTCCTATAGATATCAATTAGGTCTAGCTGGTCCATTGTGTCATTTAGGGTTTGTGTTTCCTTGTTAATTTTCTGTTTAGTTGATCTATCCATAGTTGTGAGTGGGGTATTAAAGTCTCCCACTATTATTGTGTTACTATTAATTTCCTCTTTCATACTCGTTAGTGTTTGCTGTATATATTGTGGTGCTCCTATGTTGGGTGCATATATATTTATAATTGTTATATCTTCTTCTTGGATTGATCCTTTGATCATTATGTAGTGTCCTTCTTTGTCTCTTTTCACAGCCTTTATTTGAAAGTCTATTTTATCTGATATGAGTATTGCGACTCCTGCTTTCTTTTGGTCTCCATTTGCATGAAATATTTTTTTCCAGCCCTTCACTTTTAGTCTGTATGTGTCTCTTGTTTTCAGGTGGGTCTCTTGTAGACAGCATATATAGGGGTCTTGTTTTTGTATCCATTCAGCCAATCTTTGTCTTTTGGTTGGGGCATTCAACCCATTTACATTTAAGGTAATTATTGATAGGTGTGGTCCCGTTGCCATTTACTTTGTTGTTTTGGGTTCACGTTTATACAACCTTTCTGCATTTCCTGTCTAGAGAAGATCCTTTAGCATTTGTTGAAGAGCTGGTTTGGTGGTGCTGAATTCTCTCAGCTTTTGCTTATCTGTAAAGTTTCTTACTTCTCCTTCATATCTGAATGAAATCCTTGCTGGATACAGTAATCTAGGTTGTAGGTTATTCTCTTTCATTACTTTCAGAACGTCCTGCCATTCCCTTCTGGCCTGGAGGGTTTCTATTGATAGATCAGCTGTTATCCTTATGGGGATCCCTTTGTGTGTTATTTGTTGTTTCTCCCTTGCTGCTTTTAAGATTTGTTCTTTGTGTTTGATCTTTGTTAATTTGATTAATATGTGTCTTGGGGTGTTTTGCCTTGGGTTTATCCTGTTTGGGACTCTCTGGGTTTCTTGGACTTGGGTGACTATTTCCTTCCCCATTTTAGGGAAGTTTTCAGCTATTATCTCCTCGAGTATTTTCTCATGGCCTTTCTTTTGGTCTTCTTCTTCTGGGACTCCTATGATTCGAATGTTGGGGCGTTTCACATTGTCCCAGAGGTCCCTGAGGTTGTCCTCATTTCTTTTGATCTTTTTTTCTTTTTTCCTCTCTGCTTCATTTATTTCCACTATTTTATCTTCTACCTCACTTATCCTATCTTCTGCCTCCGTTATTCTACTCTTGGTTCCCTCCAAAGTGTTTTTGATCTCATTCATTGCATTGTTCATTTTTAATTGACTCTTTTTTATTTCTTCTAGGTCTTTATTAAACATTTCTTGTATCTTTTCAATCTTTGTCTCCAGGCTATTTATCTGTAACTCCATTTCATTTTCAAGATTTTGGATCATTTTTATTATCATTATTCTAAATTCTTTTTCGGGTAGATTCCCTATCTCCTCCTCTTTTGTTTGACTTGGTGGACATTTTTCATGTTCCTTTACCTGTTGGGTATTTCTTTGCCTTTTCATCTTGTTTAGATTGCTGTGTCTGGAGTGGGCTTTCTGTATTCTGGAGGTCTGTGGTTCCTTTTTATTGTGGAGGATTTATCCAGTGGGTGGGGTTAGATGATTGGCTTGTCAAGGTTTCCTGGTTAGGGAAGCTTGCGTCGGTGTTCTGGTGTGTGGAACTTGATTTCTTCTCTTTGGAGAGCAATGGAGTCCCCAGTAATGAGTTTTGAGATGGGTGTATGTGTTAGGTGTCACCTTGGGCAGCCTGTATGTTGACGTTCAGGGCTATGTTCCTGCGTTGCTGGAGAATTTGCTTGGTATGTCTTGCTCTAAAACTTATTGGCTCTTGGGTGGTGGTTGGTTTCAGTGTAGGTATGGAGGCTTTTGGACGGTCACTTATTGCTTAAAGTTCCATGTAGTCAGGAGTTTTCTGGTGTTCTTAGGTTTTGGGCTTAAGTTTCCTGCCTCTGGATTTCAGTTTTATTCTTCCTGTAGTCTCAGGACTTCTCCAACTATACAGCACTGATAATAAAACTTCTAGGTTAATGGCAAAAAGATTCTCCCCCATTAGGGACACCCAGAGAGGTTCACAGAGTTACATGAAGAGGAGAAAAGGGAGGAGGGAGATAGAGATGAGCAGGAGGAGAAAAAGGGGGACTCAAGAGGAGAGAGACAGATCTACGCAGCTGTCTGTTCCCAGAGTGTTCTCCGTATCTCAGACACCTACAAAGATTCACAGAATTGGATTGGGAAGAGAAGGGGAAAGGAGGAAATAGAGGTGTCCCGAGGTAGAAAACAGAGAGTCAAGATTGGGAGAGAATAATCTTTGGTTTAAAGATAGGGCTTCTCTTCCTTTTTTTTTTTTTTTTTTGTAAGGTTATAGTGTATTGAAAATGAAAATTAAGGAGTAGTAGAGGAGTACTAGAGGACTTTAAAAGAAATAAGAGAAAAAGAAAAATAGAAAAAAGAAGAGAAAAAGGAAAGAAAAAAAACAAACAAAAAAAAAAGTAAGAGAAAAAAAAATTTTTTTTTCCCTAATTAAAAAAATCGTAAAAATCGATGAAAATGAAAGTGAAAGAGTAATGGGGGAGTAATAGGCAATTTTAAAGGAAAATAAAAGAGAAAAAATAAAAAAAGAAAAAATAAAAGAAAAAAGAATTTTTTTTTTCCTTCCTTCCTTAGAAAAAAAAAAAAAGTAAAAATATATCTAGGAATTTCTCTGGAGCTGTTGCGGTCAGTGTGGGTTCGGCTCAGTTTCAGATAGCTCCTCGTTCCAGCTTACATTTCTCAATATCTATAGGGCCCTTCCGGTGTAGTCCATGTTTTCTACGGGGATTTTTATCTGTTGCACCAGTCCCTTCTGAAGCGGTTCCCTTTGTTTATTTGGCTTCTGTTTGCCGGTCTCTTCAGAGCCTCATTTCCGCCCTGACACAGGCGGGCGGAGGTGGACTCTTATTCAGGTAGCTAGTTCCGTCGCGCTGCGGGGCGGGGCTTGCGCGGCGGGGAGGGGCCGGCGCTGCCGGGCGGGGCTGACGCTGCTCTCTCCGTCTGCGGTGCTCAGGCTCCCGGCTGTTCTATATGGAGCGCGCCCCGCGCTGCGCGAGGTTCCAGCCCTCGGGTGTTCCACAAAAGCGCGGAAGGAAAAGCTGCGCCTGCTCTCTGTGCCTTCCCCGTCAGAGGGGTCCAGGCAGCCAGGGGCTTGGTGGGCGCACTCTCCCCAGGTGTGGCGCACCCACTCCCTTCCACGGACCCAGTCCCAGTTTCCGCTGGCGCCAGTCGGGTGCGCGCGCCTTCTGCCCTCCGGGTCCCCAGCCCCAGTCCCCGCCCGCGCCGGTCGGGTGCCTGTGCCCTGCGTCTCGCCGCGACCTTCCCCTGCCCCCTGCCTCCTGCCTCCGGCGGGGCTGGGTCGGTCCGTAGCGTGCGAGCTCTTCTCTGGACTTTCTCGGTCCCTTTGTTCTGTGAACGGCCGGCAGTGTGTTCCGGCCGGTTAATTTTCTCTCTCTCTTTTGGTCTCCCACAGTTCAAGTTGGCAACTCACAGAAGCTCCCTCCGATTGTCCTCAGGGCACTCAGGCCCGGACCCTACCCCAAGCAATGCCGCCTAAGACTCCCTTCCCGGGACGGATCTCCGTCCTTAGCTCTTTTGTCTCACTTTTTATCTTTATATTTTGTCCTACCTCCTTTCGAAGACAATGGGCTGCTTTTCTGGGCGCCTGATGACCTCAGCTAGCGATCAGAAGTTGTTTTGTGAAGTTTGTTCTGCATTCAGTTATTCTTTTGATGAATTTGTAGGAGAGAAAGTGGTCTCCCCGTCCTACTCCTCCGCCATCTTGGCTCCTCCCCCCTGAACTGCAGCTTTCCAGGCTTCCCTGCCCTTCTCTATCACCTGGAATTGGCTTAAATGACTCATGTCCATTGAGTCAATAATGCCATCCAACCATCTCATCCTCTGTCATAGGGTTCTCTTCTTGTCTTCAATCTTTCCCAACATCAGGGTCTTTTCCATGAGTCAGCTCTTCACATCAGGTGGTCAAAGTATTGGAGCTTCAGCTTCAGCCTCAGTCCTTCCAATGAATATTCAGGGGTGATTTCCTTTAGGATGGACTGGTTTGATCTCCTTGCTGTCCAGGGGACTCTCAGGAGTATTCTTCAGCACCACAGTTTGAAATCATAAGTTCTTTGGTGCTCAGTCTTCTTTATGGTCCAACTCTCACATCTGTAAAAACCATAGCTTTGACCCTATGGACCTTTTTGTGTGATGGTGAATTCAATTTGCTGTTATTTTGTTGAGAATTTTTGCATCTATATTCATCAAAGATATTGGTGTGTAATTTATCTTTTGGTGGTATGTTTGTCTGGTTTTAGTATCAGGGTGTTTGTGGCTTCATAGAATGTCTTTGGAAGTGTTCTTTCCTCTTCAGTCTTTTGGAAGAATTTGAGAAGAATCAGTATAAGTTCTTTGAATGTTTGGTAGAGTTTGCCTGTGAAATCATCTGGTCCTGAATGTTTGTTTCTAGGGAATTATTATTATTATTACAGATACTATTTCACTTCTAGTGATTAATCTGTTCAAATTCTCTTTTCTTCTTGATTTAATTTTGGTGGGCTGAATGTTTTTAGAAAGTTGCCCATTTCTTATAGGTTGTCAAAGTTATTGGCATATGGTTGTTCATAGTATTCTTTTATGGTTTTTATTTTTATTTATTTTTTATTTTATTTTATTTTTTTATTTTTTTTATTAGTTGGAGGCTAATTACTTCACAACATTTCAGTGGGTTTTGTCATACATTGATACGAATCAGCCATAGAGTTACACGTATTCCCCATCCCGATCCCCCCTGCCACCTCCCTCTCCACCCAATTCCTCTGGGTCTTCCCAGTGCACCAGGCCTGAGCACTTGTCTCATGCATCCCACCTGGGCTGGTGATCTGTTTCACCATAGATAATATACATGCTGTTCTCTCAAAACATCCCACGCTCACCTTCTCCCACAGAGTTCAAAAGTCTGTTCTGTACTTCTGTGTCTCTTTTTCTGTTTTGCATATAGGGTTATCGTTACCATCTTTCTAAATTCCATATATATATATGTTAGTATGCTGTAATGTTCTTTATCTTTCTGGCTTACTTCACTCTGTATAATGGGCTCCAGTTTCATCCATCTCATTAGAACTGATTCAAATGAATTCTTTTTAATGGCTGAGTAATATTCCATGGTGTATATGTACCACAGCTTCCTTATCCATTCATCTGCTGATGGGCATCTAGGTTGCTTCCATGTCCTGGCTATTATAAACAGTGCTGCGATGAACATTGGGGTGCACGTGTCTCTTTCAGATCTGGTTTCCTCAGTGTGTATGCCCAGAAGTGGGATTGCTGGGTCATATGGCAGTTCTATTTCCAGTTTTCTAAGAAATCTCCACACTGTTTTCCATAGCGGCTGTACTAGTTTGCATTCCCACCAACAGTGCAAGAGGGTTCCCTTTTCTCCACACCCTCTCCAGCATTGATTGCTTGTAGACTTTTGGATAGCAGCCAACCTGACTGGCGTGTAATGGTACCTCATTGTGGTTTTGATTTGCATTTCTCTAATAATGAGTGATGTTGAGCATCTTTTCATGTGTTTGTTAGCCATCTGTATGTCTTCTTTGGAGAAATGTCTGTTTAGTTCTTTGGCCCATTTTTTGATTGGGTCATTTATTTTTCTGGAATTGAGCTTCAGGAGTTGCTTGTATATTTTTGAGGTTAATCCTTTGTCTGTTTCTTCATTTGCTATTATTTTCTCCCAATCTGAGGGCTGTCTTTTCACCTTCACTTTTCCTTTGTAGTGCAAAAGCTTTTAAGTTTCATTAGGTCCCATTTGTTTAGTTTTGCTTTTATTTCCAATATTCTGGGAGGTGGGTCATAGGGGATCTTGCTGTGATTTATGTCGGAGAGTGTTTTGCCTATGTTCTCCTCTAGGAGTTTTATAGTTTCTGGTCTTACATTTAGATCTTTAATCCATTTTGAGTTTATTTTTGTGTATGGTGTTAGAAAGTGTTCTAGTTTCATTCTTTTACAAGTGGTTGACCAGTTTTCCCAGCACCACTTGTTAAAGAGGTTGTCTTTTTTCCATTGTATATCCTTGCCTCCTTTGTCAAAGTTAAGGTGTCCATAGGTTCGTGGATTTATCTCTGGGCTTTCTATTCTGTTCCATTGATCTATATTTCTGTCTTTGTGCCAGTACCATACTGTCTTGATGACTGTGGCTTTGTAGTAGAGTCTGAAGTCAGGCAGGTTGATTCCTCCAGTTCCATTCTTCTTTCTCAAGATTACTTTGGCTATTCGAGGTTTTTTGTATTTCCATACAAATTGTGCAGTTATTTGTTCTAGTTCTTTGAAAAATACCGTTGGTAGCTTGATAGGGATTGCGTTGAATCTATAGATAAATAAATTTATAGATAAATCTATAAAGTCTACCACTCTTATTGTATTACTATTAATTTCCTCTTTCATACTCGTTAGCATTTGCCGTACATATTGCGGTGCTCCTATGTTGGGTGTATATATATTTATAATTGTTATATCTTCTTCTTGGATTGATCCTTTGATCATTAAGTAGTGTCCTTCTTTGTCTCTTTTCTCATCCTTTATTTGAAAGTCTATTTTATCTGATATGAGTATTGTGCCTCCTGCTTTCTTTTGTTCTCCGTTAGCATGAAATATTTTTTTCCAGCCCTTCACTTCAGTCTGTATGTGTCTCTTGTTTTGAGGTGGGTCTCTTGTAGACAGCATATATAGGGGTCTTGTTTTTGTATCCATTCAGCCAATCTTTGTCTTTTGGTTGGGGCATTCAACCCATTTACTTTTAAGATAATTATTGATAGGTGTGGTCCCGTTGCCATTTACTTTGTTGTTTTGGGTTCACGTTTATACAACCTTTCTGCATTTCCTATCTAGAGAAGATCCTTTAGCATTTGTTGAAGAGCTGGTTTGGTGGTGCTGAATTCTCTCAGTTTTTGCCTGTCTGTAAAGCTTTTGAATTCTCCTTCATATCTGAATGAGATCCTTGCTGGGTACAGTAATCTAGGTTGTAGGTTATTCTCTTTCATTACTTTCAGTACGTCCTGCCATTCCCTTCTGGTCTGGAGGGTTTCTATTGATAGATCAGCTGTTATCCTTATGGGAATCCCTTTGTGTGTTATTTGTTGTTTCTCCCTTGCTGCTTTTAGTTTTTGTTTTTTGTGTTTGATCTTTGTTAATTTGATTAATATGTGTCTTAGGGTGTTTCGCCTTGGGTTTATCCTGTTTGGGACTCTCTGGGTTTCTTGGACTTGGGTGACTATTTCCTTCCCCATTTTAGGGAAGTTTTCAGCTATTATCTCCTCGAGTATTTTCTCATGGCCTTTCTTTTGGTCTTCTTCTTCTGGGACTCCTATGATTCGAATGTTGGGGCGTTTCACATTGTCCCAGAGGTCCCTGAGGTTTTCCTCATTTCTTTTGATCCTTTTTTCTTTTTTCCTCTCTGCTTCATTTATTTCCACCATTTTATCTTCTACCTCACTTATCCTATCTTCTGCCTCCGTTATTCTACTCTTGGTTCCCTCCAAAGTGTTTTTGATCTCATTCATTGCATTGTTCATTTTTAATTGACTCTTTTTTATTTCTTCTAGGTCTTTATTAAACATTTCTTGTATCTTTTCAATCTTTGTCTCCAGGCTATTTATCTCTAACTCCATTTCGTTTTCAAGATTTTGGATCATTTTATTATCATTATTCTAAATTCTTTTTCGGGTAGATTCCCTATCTCCTCCTCTTTTGTTTGACTTGGTGGGCAGTTTTCATGTTCCTTTACCAGTTGGGTATTTCTTTGCCTTTTCATCTTGTTTAGATTGCTGCGTCTGGGGTGGGCTTTCTGTATTCTGGAGGTCTGTGGTTCCCTTTTATTGTGGAGGTTTTACCCAGTGGGTGGGGTTAGATGATTGGCTTGTCAAGGTTTCCTGGTTAGGGAAGCTTGTTTCAGTGTTCTGGTGTGTGGAGCTTGATTTCTTCTCTTTGGAGAGCAATGGAGTGCCCTGTAATGAGTTTTGAGATGGGTCTATGTGTTAGGTGTGACCTTGGGCAGCCTGTATGTTGACGTTCAGGGCTATGTTCCTGTGTTGCTGGAGAATTTGCTTGGTATGTCTTGCTCTAAAACTTATTGGCTCTTGGGTGGTGGTTGGTTTCAGTGTAGGTGTGGAGGCTTTTGGACGGTCACTTATTGCTTAAAGTTCCATGTAGTCAGGAGTTTTCTGGTGTTCTCAGATTTTGGGCTTAAGTCTCCTGCCTCTGGATTTCAGTTTTATTCTTCCTGTAGTCTCGGGAATTCTCCAACTATACAGCACTGATAATAAAACTTCTAGGTTAATGGGGAAAAGGTTCTCCCCCGTGACGGACACCCAGAGAGATTCACAGAGTTACATGAAGAAGAGGAGAGGGAGGAGGGACTTAGAGATGAGAAGGAGGAGAAAAAGGGGGACTCAAGGGGAGAGAGACAGATGTACACAGTTGTCTGTTCCCAGAGTGTTCTCCGTAGCCCAGACACCCACAAAGATTCACAGAATTGGATTGGGAAGAGAAGGGGGAGGGAGGAAATTGAGGTGTTCTGAGGTAGAAAACGGATATTCAAGGTTGATAGAGCGTAATCAACACACTCCTGAATAAAAGTGGGAAGTGAATATTGGATTCTTAAATATCCCCAATTTATACCATATATTGAAAAACAAAAATTAAAAATCTAGAGTAGAGGTTAGACTCTTAAAAATACTATATTAAAAACAAAAACCAAAATACACACAAAAAATTTTAGAAATATATATGAAGTTCGGTTTAAAAATAGGGCTTCTCTCTTTTTTTTTTTGTAAGGTTATAGTTTATTGAAAATGAAAATTAAGGAGTAGTAGAGGAGTGCTAGAGGACTTTAAAAGAAATAAGAGAAAAAGAAAAGAAGAAAATAGAAGAGAAAAAGGAAGGAAAAAAAAGAAAGAAGAAAAATTTTCCCTAATTAAAAAAATCATAAAAATCTATGAAAATGAAAGTTAAGGAGTAATGCGGGAGTAATAGGGAATTTTATAGGAAAACAAAAGAGAAAAAATAAAAAAAAATTTTTTTTCCCTTAAAAAAAAAAAAAAGTAAAAATATATCTAGGAATTTCTCTGGAGCTGTTGCGGTCAGTGTGGGTTTAGCTCAGTTTCAGATAGCCTCTCATTCCAGCTTACACTTCTCGATATCTACAGGCCCCTTCCGGTGTAGTCGGTGTTTTCTACAGGGATTTTAATCTGTTGCACTGGTCCCTTCTGAAGCGGTTCCCTTTGTTTATTTGGCTTTGTTTGCTGGTCTCTTCAGAGCCTCATTTCCGCCCTGACACAGGCGGGCGGAGGTGGACTCTTATTCAGGTAGCTAGTTCCGTCGCTCTGCGGGGAGTGGCTGGCGATGCTTTCTCCGTCTGCGCTGCTCAGGCTCCCGGCTGTTCTATATGGAGTGCACCCCGCACTGCACGCGGTTCCAGCCCTCAGGTGTTCCACAAAAGCGCGTTAACAAAAAGCTGGGCCTGCTCTTTGTGCCTTCCCCGTCAGAACGGTCCAGGCAGCCAGGGGCTTGACGGGTGCACTCTCCCTGGGTGCGGCACACCCACTCCCGTCCATGGTCCCAGTCTCAGTTTCCGCCGGTGCCAGTCGGGTGCGTGCGCCTTCTGCCCTCAGCATCCCCAGCCCCAGTCCCCGCCCGCGCACCGGTCAGGTGCCTGTGCTCTGTGTCTCGCCGCGACCCTCCCAGCAGATGTCGACCATCCAGAATCTCAGGAGGTCTTTGATTAGAAACTGGAGGCCTGTTTGCAGTGTGGCAGGGGATGCGGTCCTTGGGGCTGAGCCTGCCTCCTTCCCCTCCCCCCTGCCTCCGGCGGGGCTGGGCCAGTCCGCAGCCTGCGAGCTCTTCTCTGGACTTTCTCGGTCCCTTTGTTCTGCGAACGGCCGGCAGTGTGTTCAGGCCAGTTAATTTTCTCTCTCTCTTTTGCTCTCCCACAGTTCAAGTTGGCAACTCACAAAAGCTCCCTCCAATTGTCCTCAGGGCACTCAGGCCCGACCCTACCCCAAGCAATGCTGCCCGCTCCTCTCCCTTCCGCCCCCACTTGCCGGTGGCGGATGCGGGTGTCTGGGGTACTTTTCTGCTGGGAGTTGCTTTTAGGCTCGTAATCTGTGGGTTTTATTTATTGTTTCCCTCCCAGTCAGGTTGCCCTCCGAGATTCAAACATTTCCCCCAGGCCCGCCAGTGTGAGGGTTTCCTGGTGTCTGGAAACGTCCTCTATTGAGACTCCATTCCCGGGACGGATCTCCATCCTTAGCTCTTTTGTCTCACTTTTTATCTTTTATATTTGTCCTACCTCCTTTCGAAGACAATGGGCTGCTTTTCTGGGCGCCTGATGACCTCAGCTAGTGATCAGAAGTTGTTTTGTGAAGTTTGCTCTGCGTTCAGTTATTCTTTTGATGAATTTGTAGGAGAGAAAATGGTCTCCCCATCCTACTCCTCTGCCATCTTGGCTCCTCTCCTCTTTTATGGTTTTTAAAAAATTTCTTTGATATCAATTGAAATTTCTCTTTTTTCAGTCTTTACTTTGTTTACTTGGGTTCTTTCTCTTTTCATCTTGGCGAGCATGGCCAGAGGTTTGTCAATTTTGTTTGCCATCTCAAAGAATCAACTCTTGGTTTTATTGATTTTTTTTTAGAATTTTTTAATCTATATTTTATTTATTTCCTTCTGATCTTTATCCTTCCTTCTGCTGACTTCAGGTTTTGTTTGTTCTTTTTTTTCTAATTTGTTTAGACAGTAGGTTAGGTTGTTTCTTTGAGATTTTTCTTGTTTTTAAAGGAAGGCCTGTATTGGTCTGAATGTCTCTCTAAGAACTGCTTTTGTTGTGTTCCATAGACTTTGTTTGGTTGTGTTTATGTTGTCATTTGTCACAAGGTATTTTTAATTTCCTTTTTGATTTCCTTGCTGACCCATTGGTTTTTTTGGTAGCATGCTGTTGAGTCAGTGTGTAATAATTTTACTCTCATTTCTTTTCCTGTGGTTGATTTCTAGTTTCATGCCATTGTATTGATATAGAAAACATCATCTTAATCTAATTGTCTGTTGAGTGACAGTTGGGTTGTTTCTGTGTCTTCACTATTGTAAGTAATGCCATTATGAACATTGGGATATGTGTATTTTTTCAAATTAGTGTTTTCACTTTCTGCAGATATATAACCAGGCATGAAATTGCTGGATCATGTGGTAACTCAACTTTTAGTTTTTTAAAAATATTTCTCTTTATTTTTTAAAATTATGAAATATGATAATACATTTATAGGAGACTTGGAAAATACAGAACAAAGCTACATATAGTTCCACTGTATATTACAATTATTTTCTAAGTAAAGAAGATTTTTGTCAGAGTTTCAATATTAAAATCTCAAACATTAATATAGTGAATAGACTGAAAAATATAAGGATACAGTAGACCTGAAAAGCACCATGAACAAATCCAACATAATTAAGTATACAGTTTCCACATGACAGCAGGATACAAATTCTATTCAAGTTCCCATAGACTATAAACCAACACTGAATCTGAAATAGAAAAGGTGAAACAATCTAGATAAAAGTAAACCATCATCATATAGTCCAGTTGTTTTTAGACATGGCTGCTCATTAGAATCACTTCTAGAGCTTTGGAGAAGAAAACAATACCTGGGCATTTGTAGTTTTCAAAAACTTTCAAGATAATTCTAATGTGCATCTAGATTTTAAAAAATGGTTACAGATTTTTCTATTAAATAGTTTTAAGCATGTAGAATTCTATTGTTTTCTATTGATCAATCATGATACAAGAGTATCAAAATGAATAATAGTTACATAATCACAATAATAAAAGATGTTTATCAGCTTTTCCCCCCCAATTCTGGGAAATCTTTACTTTCAGGTTACCAGATGTTATGTGTGTTTAGTCAGAACTCTGTGTTTTCTTTGGATGTGTCACAAGAATCCAAGAGTCCATTCCTTGGAGTTTTGTGGCACATGGGTTGGTTAACAGCACTTGATGGGGCCTTTCCAGCAAGAGTGAAGAGCATTTATTCTGGAGGTGTTTATCCCAATAGACAAAATCTCTAGGTTGCAAGGTGCAGTGCTTAAGGTTTTTGTCTCCTGAGAATGTGCTGTGAAAAGATTGCTCTACCAAAAAGATGGTTATTTTTAATAGAGGTGATTGTTGTTCAGTCACTTAGTCATGTCTGACTCTTTTCAACCCCATGGACTGCAGCTCGCCAGGCTTTCCTGTCCTTCACCATCTTCTGGAGCTTGTTCAAACTCATGTCCATTGAGTTGGTGATGAGTTGAGGCAATTAGGGCTATACAATGTTGGAGCATCTCTCCTTTTATCAGTTGTGGGCCCAAAGAAGCAAGAGCCTAGTTCATTGAGTGTCCTGTGGCCATCTCACAGGGTGAGAGTTTAGTTCCAAAAGGGTGGATCTGCAAATTAGAAGGAGCAACAGCAGTGCTGGTAGCCATGATGTTTGGAGGGCTTCTACAAATTTTGCCAGTTGAGTCCTAATAATGCCATTGTTACATTCAGTTAAACCAGCAAACCGAATAATGGTAGTCACAGTGAAAGTGTTGTAAGCAAAGCACCTGGCCAGTAAAGCAGGCTTCTCAATCCCTATGAAGTTTGAGAAGAGTTCCCTGGGTAGGGATGTTGTTGTCGTCCAGTTCCCCAGTAGTGTCCGACTCTTTGCAACCGCATGTGCTGCAGCACTTCAGGCATCCTTTTCCCTCACCACCTCCCAGAGTTTGCCCAAGTTCTTGTTCGTTGCCTTGCTGATGTCGTCCAGCCGTCTCATCTCCTGATGCCCTCTTCTCCTTCTGCCCTCAGTCTTTCCCAGCATCAGGGACTTTTCCAATTAGTCATCTGTTCCCATCTGATGACCAAATACTGGAGCTTCAGCTTCAGCATCAGTCCTTCCAGTAAATATTCAGGGTTGATCTCCCTTAAGATTGATTGGTTTGATCTCCTTGCTGTCCAAGGGACTTTTAGGAGTCTTCTTCAGCACCACAGTTTGAAGGCATCAATTCTTTGGCATTCTGCCTTCTTTATGGTCCAGTTCTCACAACCTTACATGACCACTGGGAAGACTATATGGACCTTTGCTGGCAGAGTAATGTCTCTGCTTTTCAACACATTGTCTAGATTTGTCATTGCTTTCCTGCCAGAAAGCAATTGTCTTCTGATTTCATGGCTGCAGTCACTGTCCAGTGATTTTGGAGCCCAAGGAGAGGAAATGTGTCAGTACTCCCACCTTTCCTCTTCTATTTGCCATGCAGTATTGGGGCTGGATGCCATGATCTTGTTTTGTTTTGTTTTTTTAACATTTAATCTTAAGCTGGCTCTCACTCTCCTCCTTCACCCTCATCAAGAGGCTCTTCAGTTCCTCTTTGCTTTCTGCCATTAGAGTGGTATCATCCATATATCTGAGGTTGTCGATGTTTCTCCCACCTATCTTGATTCCGGCTTGTAACTCATCCAGGCTGGCATTTCTCATGATGTGCTCAGTGTATAGGTTAAACAATCAGGGTGACAGCAGACAGCCCTGTCACACTCCTTTCTTGATCTTGAACCAATCAGTTTTTCTACAGGGTTCTAACTTGCTTCTTGCCCACATACAGGTTTCTCAGGATACCGGTAAGATAGTCTGGTATTTCCATCTCTCTAAGAGCTTTCCACAGCTTATCATGATCCACACAGTCAAAGGCTCTAGTGTCGTTAATAAAACAGAGATAAATATTTTCCCTTGCTTTCTCTATAATCCAGCAAATGTTGGCAATTTGATCTCTGGTTCCTCTTCCTTTTCTAAGCCCAGTCTGGACATCTGGAAATTCTTGGTTCACATGATGCTGAAGCCTAGCATGCAAGATTTTAAGCATGACCTTACTAGCATGGGAGATGAGTGCAGTTGTCCAATGGTTAGCACATTCTTTGGTACTACCCTTCTTGGGAATTGGGATGAGGATTGACCTTTTCTAATCCTGTGGCCTCTGCTGGGTCTTCCAGGTTTGCTGACATAATGAATGCAAAACCTTGATGGCATCATCATCTAGGGATTTGAATAGTTCTGTTGGAATGTCATCGCATCCACTAGCTTTATTAACATCAGTACTTCTTAAGGCCCACTTGACTTCACACTCCAGAAGACTCTGGGTGACTAACTACACCATCATAGTAATCTGGTTCATTAAGATCTTTTTGTACAGTTCTTCTCTGTATTCCTTCCATCTCTTCTTGATCTCTTTAGCATCTTCTAGGTCTCTGGCATTTTTATCTTTTATTGTGCCCATCTTTGGGTGGAATGCTCCCTTGATCTTTCCAATTTTCCTGAAGAAATCTCTAGTCTTTCCCCTCTGTTGTTTTCTTCTATTATTAAGCATTGTTCATCAAAGAAGGCCTTCTTGTCTCTTCTAGGGCTTCCCTGATAGCTCAGTTGGTAAAGAACCTGCCTGGAATGCAGGAAACCCCATCTTGATTCCTGGGTCGGGAAGATCTGCTGGAGAAGGAATAGGCTACCTACTCCAGTATTCTTGGGCTTCCCTGGTGGCTCAGTTGGTAACAAATCCACCTGCAATACGGGAGACCTGGGTTCTATCCCTGGGTTGGGAAGATCCCCTGGAGAAGGGAGAGGCTACCCACTCCAGTATTCTGGTCTAGAGAATTTCATGAACTGTATAGTCCATGGGGTCAAAAAGAGTTGGACATGACTGAATGACTTTCACTTTCACTTTTCTTGTCTTTTCTAGCTATTTTTTGGAACTCTGAGTTTAATTGAATGTACCTTTCCCTTGCTTTTCACTTCTCTTTGTTCTGCTATTTGTAAAGCCTCCTGAGATAACCACTTTGCCTTCTTGCTTTTCTTTTTCTGTGGGATGATTTTCTTCGCCATCTCCTGTACAACATTATGGACCTCTGTCCATAGTTCTTCAGGTACACTGTTAACTGGATCTAGTCCCTTGAATCTATTTGTTACCTCTACTGCAAATTCATATGGGATTTGATTTAAGTCATACTTGGCTGACCTATTGTTTTTCCCAGTTTTCTTTAGTTTAAGGCTGAATTTCACTGTGAGAAGCTGATGGCAGCTTCAGGTCTTGTTTTTGCTGTCTGTATACAGCTTCTAAATCTTCGGCTATGAAGAATGTAGTCAATTTGATTTCGGTGTTGACCATTTGGAGATGTCCATGTGTAAAGTCATCTCTTGTGTGTTGTGTTGAAAAAGGGTATTTGCTATGACTAGTGCAGTCTTTTGGCAGAATTCAGTTAACCTTTGTCTTGCTTCATTTTGTTCTCCAAGGCCAAACTTGCCTGTTACTCCAGGTATATCTTGACTTCCTACTTTTGCATTCCAATCCCCGAAGATGAATGGAACATCTTTTTTAGGTGTTAGTTCTAGGAGGTCTTCTAGGTCTTCATAGAACTGTTCAACTTCAGCTTCTTTGGTATAGGTGGTAGGGGCATAGACTTGGATTACTGTGATGTTGAATGGCTTGCCTTTAAGATAAACTGAGATCATTCAGTCATTTTTGAGGTTGTATTCACGTACTGTCCTTAGGACTCTTTTGCTGATTATGAAGGCTACTCCATTTCTTCTATGGGATTCTTGTCCACAGTAGTAGATATAATGGTCATCCAAGTTAAATTCTCCAATTCCTGTCCATTTTTGTTAGCGAATTCCTAGGATGTTGATGTTTATTCTTACCATCTCCTGCTTGACCACATCCAATTTTCCTTGATTCATGGATCTAACATTCCAGGTTCCCATACAATGCTATTCTTTGCAGCACTGGATCTTACTTTCATTACCAGACACATCCACAAGGAGCATCATGTCCTCTTTGGTCTGGCTGCTTCATTCATCCTGGGGCTATTGGTGATTCTCCTCTGCTCTTCCCCAGTAGCATATTAGACACCTTCAGACCTGGGGGACTCATTTTTCGGTGTTATATCTTTTTGAAATGACATTTTTGTCATAACTTTCATACAGTTTAATGAGGTTCTCATGGAAAGTATACTGGGGTGGTTTGCCATTCCCTCCACCAGTGGATCATGTTTTGTCAGAACTCTCTGTTATGACCCGTTCTTCTTGGGTTGCCCTGCACGACATGGCATGGCTCATGAGTTATGCAAGCCCTTTGCCACAACAAGGCAGTGATTCATGAAAGGGTAGGTAGGGATAGTCTTTTCCAAAAAGACTTTAGCCACAGAGGAGGCAGTAGCCTGTTAGCAAGGGACGACTTGAATCATTCATTAGGCAATATAAAATGTCTAGGAGCAGATGAACATGTCTCCCTGGGTTGTATTTTAAATGGGGTGAGTGAGACAAGCATCTTTTGTGGCCTCATTAATGTCCCTCCACCAATATTGATTCCTGTAGCCTGTCATTTTTGTCAGTAGACCAATGGTTTAATACAGGCACAGTGGTAAGAAGTGAGAATTTTAGAGTCTTTAGTAGGACTGGGTTATTTGGTTCAAACCAGAGCTTTCTTTTTTATCAAACCCAAAATTGTTGAATTTCCAATTATTTCCCATTGTTGTTTTGCCTTTTCTTAGGCCAGTTGTTGGGCTTCTCTAGCCAGTTTTTCTAATCTAACATTTGGGGAAATGTTCCTTTGGACTATGACAGAGGTTTGGCTGCCATTGGTTCTGTTAAGGGCAGCATTCCTTTCAGAAATGTCAGTGAGATTATTCCCCCTAGCTTCCAGAGAGTCATGTTTAGATTTCCCTGGAATATAAGTGGCAGGGAGAAATATTATGTTTAATAATTCCTGACCATATGGATCATTTTAAATTTGATTTCTCTGGAAGTAAGGAAGACATATTCTCCTACATCATTTCAAAAAAATGAGTTACTCTGCAAGCATGTCATCTGTCAGTATAAATATTGGCAATTTTGTCCTAGGCCAAAGTACAATTCATCCTGTTGGGCTGAAGTAGCCACAGGTAAAGATGCTGACTCAACAACATCAAAAGACATTGTAATGGTATCCCCAGCACAGTATTCACAATTGTCAAGTTGTAAATAATCACCAGTGAACTGTGAGAAGTCAACTTTACCCAAGAGATTTTCTGTAGGTCGTTTCAAGGAGCCAGGAGGTCCCTCAGCATTGAACAGTTGTAAGGGACTTTGTCACTGATGGAAGGAAGCAGAGTAGCCAAGTGAAAAGCTGCTACAATGTAAAGGAGTTATGTGAAGGTCAGGTAATGATAGGACTTTACAGGGGGTAAGGCAGCTGGATGAGAAGTGTTGGGCATGATGAGAATTCAGAAAGGCTTCTGCTTCATGAGGTACAAAAGTGGTTAAAGGGGATCTTGTAATTTTCTCAGTGGCATTCACCGAAAGGGCAGTGGCTGTAATGGGTCTAAAGCAAGGGGGATGTTCCTGTGCCACAGGGTCCAGTTGCTGACTATGACACACTATGGGTCGATGGAAGTCCTTGTGTTTTGGGGTGAGTACTACAGGGCATTACCTTCCTTTTCATATACAATGAGAAAATGAGTGTCTGATAATTGGGATGCCCAAGAGCATGTGGGTTCATCAAACTCTCTTTTAAGACCTGGAAGGCTATGCCACCTGGTTCTTCCCATAAAATTGGGTTGGTGTTATTGTTGAGAGGTTTGGCCATAAGAGAGAAATTTGGAATCCATTTTTGGTAGTCATCAACTAGCTTGAGAAACCTCGAAGCTGATACTTAGTTTTGGGTTTGGGGAAACTTAGGGCAGCATGAAGTCTATCTGGATCTGGATATAGCCCTTGTTCTGATATATGCCCTAAAAATGAAACTTGGATTTGGGCAAACTGCAATGTTTTTTGTTGGCCTTAAGCCAACAAGAAGTGTGTAGGGATGAATCCAGGGTCGGACTGGAGGGGTGGCTCAGGTGGTCTGCCCACCCCTTGGTGGTGTTGGGTGCAGGGGGCATGTGTAGGACCTTAAGGAAGTAGTATATAAACTTCAAAGGAAAAATAAAAAATCCTCAGTAACTAATTTTTGTATGCAGTTGACCCTTGAACAACACAGCTTTCAACTGCGAGAGTCCACTTAGACATGAGTTTTTTCACTAAATATGTACTCTGGTACAGAGTATGTGAGACTGGGGTTACCAAGGACCAGTTGTAAATCAAGTGTGGATTTTCAACTGCATGGAGGGTTGTACTGATCTTGGAGAGAGCAGTGGATGGTCCTGAAGGGAGATCTTAGTTTCCTGCCCAGGAATTGAACCTGGGAAACCTGGATGAAAACCAGGAATCTTAGCCACCAGACCACCAGGGGGTAGAGGCTAGAAGTAAAGTGGCCCTGGCTCTTACCCTCATTGAAAGCAAGAATTTTAAGGATACGAAAGCTGTAAAAACAAAGTTTTCATTAGAGACACGATGTATGGGAGAGCACATAGAGGAATAGTTTAAGTCAGAAGCAAGGCAGAAATTACACACCCGGAGAGAAAGGGTATGGGCATCCTCTCTGATGAGGAGGAACACAGTAAATCAGAAGCTAGGTAGAGATACACATTTGGAGAGGGGTGTCAGCATCTTGAATAGGAGGAGTGCCATAAAAGGTGATTTAAAGCCCTTATATAGGACAGTCCCTCTGGGTCTTTGTTTACCTTTGGCCAATTATCTTGTTTCTTTTTTTTTTCTTGTATTGTTTTATTTTTTCTCAAAATATTTTTTTCCCATTTAGTTTTATTAGTTGGAGGCTAATTACTTTACAATATTGTAGTGGTTTTTGTCATACATTAACATGAATCAGCCATGGATTTACATGTATTCCCCATCCCTATCCCCCCTCCCACCTCCCTCTCCACCCAATTCCTCTGGGTCTTCCCAGTGCACCAGGCCCGAGCACTTGTCTCATGTATCCAACCTGGGCTGGTGATCTGTTTCACCCCAGATAATATACATGTTTCGATGCTGTTCTCTCTAAACATCCCACCCTCGCCTTTTCCCACAGAGTCCAAAAGTTTGTTCTGTACATCTGTGTCTCTTTTTCTGTTTTGCATGTAGGGTTATTGTACCATCTTTCTAAATTCCATATATATGTGTTAGTATACTGTATGGGTCTTTATCTTTCTGGCTTACTTCACTCTGTATGATGGGCTCCAGTTTCATCCATCTCATTAGAACTGATTCAGATGAATTCTTTTTAATGGCTGAGTAATATTCCATGGTGTATATGTACCACAGCTTCCTTATCCATTTGTCTGCTGATGGGCATCTAGGTTGCTTCCATGTCCTGGCTATTATAAAGAGATGACATGATCCTCTACATAGAAAACCCTAAAGACTCTACCAGAAAATTACTAGAGCTAATCAATGAATATAGTAAAGTTTCAGGATATAAAATTAACACACAGAAACCCCTTGCATTCTTATACACTAGCAATGAGAAAACAGAAAGAGAAATTAAGGAAACAATACCATTCACCATTGCAGCAAGAAGAATAAAATACGTAGGAGTATATCTACCTAAAGAAACAAAAGACCTATACATAGAAAACTATAAAACACTGATGAAAGAAATCAAAGAGGACACAAACAGATGGAGAAATATACCGTGTTCATGGATTGGAAGAATCAATATTGTCAAAATGGCTATACTACCCAAAGCAAGCTATAGAGTCAGTGCAATCTCTATCAAGCTGCCAACGGTGTTTTTCACAGATCTAGAACAAATAATTTCAAAATTTGTATGGAAATACAAAAAACCTCGAATAGCCAAAGTAATCTTGAGAAAGAAGAATGGAACTGGAGGAATCAACCTGCCTGACTTCAGACTATACTACAAGCCACAGTCATCAAGACAGTATGGTACTGGCACAAAGGCAGAAATATAGATCAATGGAACAGAATAGAAAGCCCAGAGATAAATCCACAAACCTATGGACACCTTATCTTTGACAAAGGAGGCAAGGATATACAATGGAAAAAAGACAACCTCTTTAACAAGTGGTGCTGGGATAACTGGTCAACCACTTGTAAAAGAATGAAACTAGAACACTTTCTAACACCATACACAAAAATAAACTCAAAATGGATTAAAGATCTAAATGTAAGACCAGAGACTATAAAACTCCTAGAGGAGAACATAGGCAAAACACTCTCTGACATAAATCACAGCAAGATCCTCTGTGACCCACCTCTCAGAATATTGCAAATAAAAGCAAAACTAAACAAATGGGACCTAATTAAACTTAAAAGCTTTTGCACAGCAATCCCACTTCTGGGCATACACACTGAGGAAGCCAGATCTGAAAGGGACACGTGCACCCCAATGTTTATCTTGTTTCTTTTTCCACAACTGACCAGTCCTGGGACCCTCCTAGGACAGATGTGTGCACAAGTTTTTGCTAAAATGGATCCCACCACAGAGGACTGTGGGTACATGTCCACATTATTATGGATGGAGCCCCTCCCTTTTTGACCTCCAAGGAGCTTTCCTGTGCATGTGCAGAGAGAGGTCTTCCTTGACCTCAGGAGTGGTCATCTTATCTCTTTACTTCAGCAGAGCTCAGCTCCTGTCACTAACTTTGTCCTTGCAGTGTCTGGGTGAGAACAAAACTTCACTTTTACTCCACTTGACAAACACCAGCTGTCCAGACTAAGGGCCCATCTATCTCCAACCTCAGTAACTAAAACCCTGCATTGTTCATGGGTCAACTGTATAGGTAACATAGGAGAGGAAATAGCCCATAATATTAGGATTCTGTTAATAATAAGATTAATTGGTGGTACAATGGATGGATATACTTTATAGCAGTGATTTGTTTTTTGCTTCAAATATTTTTTATCTTTAATTTATAATATACCTTTTCTTCTAAAGATGAAAACTCTATCATGTTAATAATGTTACAAATACTTGTTTTCAAGGCAATCTTTTATTTCTACTCAGGCTCTTCAAGGTTTTGGCAATTTCTCAGATTTTTCTTGTTTTTAATGACCTTGGAAATTTAGAGAATTACTGGTTAGGATTTCCTCAATTGGGATTTGTGTGGTATTTTCTTAAGGATTAGACTGGAATGTGTTCGGGGAGGAAGATCACAGGTGTAAACTGCCATGCTCTTGTCTTATCATGGATACATACTATCAATATGACTTCACACTGTTGATGTTAATCTTGACACCTGGCTGGAGATAGTGCTTGTCAGGTCTCTCCGCTGTAAATTTACTCTTTCCTTTGTCTCTTTCTATAATATATTTCTTGAAAAAAAGTCACTACATGCACCCCAGACTTAAGGAATGGGGAGTTATATATCATCACTTTAAGGTGGAGTAAACACATAAATTATTTGTCATTTTCAAGAGATTTGTCTATTGATTCCCATTTATTTATTTATTCAGTTTTTTTTTAAGTTTTATCAGTATGGACTCATGGATAATTATTTTATACTCTAGGTTATGATCTAATAAAACTTTCAATGGCCTGAATTGTGTCTCCCTCCCAAATCCATACATTAAAGCCCTAAACCCCAATGTGATGGTATTTGGAGCTTATCATTTTGGGGAAGTTAAGTAGATTTAGATGAGGTCATGACGGTAGGGGGCATCATGATGAGATTGGTGGTCTTCTAGGAAGAGACATCAGAGACTCTGCTCCCTTTCTCTCTTTCTCTGCCATGTGAGGATACAGCAACTATCTGCAGGCCAGGGAGAGGACCCTCACTGGGGAACAGGATTAGCCAACATCTTGCTCTTAGATTTTCCAGCTTCCTTAATTGTAAGAAGTAAATTCCTATTTATTTCTGTTTAAGGCACCCAGTTTATGGAATTTTATCATGGCAGCCCAAGCTGGTTAATACACTGCTTTATTTTGTTCACACTTTTCTACATTTGGACATAGGGAGCTGGTTGACTTGTCTTTTGTATCCCTCTGACCTATCCCATCATTGTGCTTTTTATTTTTTTTAGAACAACCTTTTGGAACTATAAGATGGTCCAGGTTCATTTAGTGTATTTCTTGCCCCAGTACTACTATCAGTCATTTCTCCAATGGTCCTGATTCTTGGGAGAATGATATTAAAAACCAAGTTCTGGTGCTAAGTGCACTCATTGCTTCTGGGAGGCCATCAGTTATAGACCTTTTTTATCTGATGGAACAAGGAGCTATATGTGCATAGTAACCTATGCATGTTCAGTTCAGTTCAGTTCAGTCACTCAGTTGTGTCCAACTTTTTGCGACCCCATGAATCGCAGCACGCCAGGCCTCCCTATCCATTACCAACTCCCAGGGACTGAACCTGTAATTCCTGCATTTGCATGTGGATTCTTTACTGCTGAGCCACCAGCTCATAAAAAATAACACAGTCTGGGTGGCTTAAACAACAGAAATTTATTTGAAGTCTAGAGTCCAAGATGAAGGCATTGGCAGGTTGGTTTCTTCTGAGGCCCCTCCTTGGTTGGCAGGTGCTGTCCAGTCCCCTTGCTGCCTCTTCCCACAGGTGTTCCTCCTCACAGGCACACTCCTGCTGTCTCCTCCTCCGCTAACACAAACAGCAGTCATACTGGGTCAGAACCGCCCACACCCCCCACTACCCCCCACTCCCCCCACCCCCCACCAATGGCAGCTCTGCATCAGCTCACACAAGCCTTTTCTTTATACGTGATTACATTCTGAGGTATTGAGGATTGAGACTAAACACATAAATTTGTGGGGGAAGCAGGGAGACACAGTTCAGACCATAACAGAACATTTTGTGGCTTTCGGAAATCAGAGACTATTTTTGGGTTGCTTTTCATTGTAGTTATGAAACCCCTTTATCTTAGAGAATATTCAAGTTGGACCCCAGTAGCATAGTGATAGTTGGCAACAGAGTGGTCTTTTATTGACCTTTCTTGTTCTCTTCCAGAGAAGTGATTCTATCTTTCAGGGGGTGGTGGACAGCTTTCAGAATCTGATGGAAGCTATTCTGTCAGCTAACTTTGACTAACAATGTCAAAACTTAGTGGATTGACACAATAACCTTTTTCCCTCTTCTTGTGGTATATACTGTGTACTGTACAGGGTCAGAAACAGTCAGACACAACTTGGCAACTGAGCAACAGCAACATACTGCATGCTGGCAACCTGGGCTGATTTGAGCTGGGACTGTTGACGCGTGTTGTCTGGGCTAACCTGTGCATTGTGGTGACCTGGCTTTTCAGGGCTCCACTGATGGATGTGGTGGTGGGCATGGGTACTGAACGTCACTAGGCCACGTGATGCTCATCATGCACTTTGGCAAACCCAGGCTCAGTCACCTGCTTATGGTCATTAGGGTTTTCAAGAGCAGGAAGAGCGAGTGAGCCACAAAGACTAAGTACTTCTGTGTTCCCTCATTGCATCACTTTTCCTGGTGTCTTCTTGGCCAAAGAAAGTTACATGGTCAAGCTCAGATTCAAAGGGCACAACGTGGACTGCATCTTTTGCTGGGAGGAGAGGCACAGCCATGTTGCAAAGGGGCATCCGTGCCTCTGGCAGTGAGAGAAGTCTGTGGGCTCTGGTGAGATGAGGGAGGAGGTGCAATGATGAGAAAAATTAACTAAGCACCGTCTAAGTGTTCTCCTCCACACTGGGTAGTTATCTTTCAAGGAAAAATGAAGGCCATCTTCCAGGGAAGTACAGATGCTGGCTATTTGGAATAGAAGTGCACGGCAACAGGGAATGGAAAAGGGGTTTGAGGGGGATGGGTGGAGCACTCAGATCACCTGTTTGTTATGAAACAAATCTGCTGAGTTCTCAGTAGATAAAAACATGAGACACTCATCTGTGGGGAGCCAAAGATATTTTTGTTGTTGTTGTTGAAGAACTTTTTCCTATTATGGCATTTTTTAAATGTGAGCAGTTGATCAACTGACAACATGGGGCATTTTGTACACATAGGACCAGTAGAGCCCTGGAAATTTCAACCCCCAATCCCCCTTTGCCATTTTTAAACTCAGTATATATGAAAATAACTGAGAGATCTGGAAATCATACTTCCTCTGTAAGTACATAACGTAAGTCTTAAACCAGGAATCATTCTCCATAATCTCACATGAATAGCAACTCCCTGGTTATTCTAAACAGCCAATACTTATGGTTCAGATACCAATTTCTGAGTTTCCTTATATATTAATCCACTGTCTAACTTAACCATTAATCCCTACCCTATTAATTTAGAGGATTGAGCACAGTCCTAAGTACATACTGTGGAAATAAATCATCAAACTATTAATTTAGGGTGTGTGGGTGCTGAATGCTTTTAACATTTGTCTATAAATATGAGGGAGGAAACTTCTACTAGTTCAAAATATCTAAGGGAACTACCCTCCTGTCCATATTTTTTAAAATGTCAAACCCTTAAACCCTCACAGTTTAACTCCATTTAAAGGCTGACAGCATCCTTATCCGGGGCTTCCCTCGTGGCTCAACTGGTAAAGAACCTGCCTGCTAATGCAGGAGATGCAAGAGACAGGGGTTTAATCCTGGGTAAGGAAGTTCCCCTGGGGAAGGAAACAGCAACCCACTCCATTATTCTTGCCTGGAAAATTACATGGACAGAGGAGCCCAGTGGGCTACAGTCCATGGGGTTGCAAAAAGTTGGATACACAACTGAACAAATGCAGACACAGCATCCTTATTCAGACTAGAAATGCAATTTCAGAAGAGATGAGCATGGTGGATGTTGGCATTTTCTGCAACGTATTTAAATATAGTCTTGCCTTAGACTTTATAAGCTACCACTGAATAGCAAAGGGATGGTGCTGTGTCAGTTTTGCTCATAAAATATCATCATAGAATCTCAGTGGCATTCCACAATAGGCATTTGCTGTCAGACTCCCAGGTCTGTGGGTCTCCTGGGCTGGGTCTCCTTCAGGCTGCAGGTTTATGTGTGCAGATCTGCTCCATGTGTCTTGTGCTGGGCTTCGGCCAGATGGGCAGCAGCTACCTGGGATTAGGTCTTTTGGACAGGAGCTCCTGGAGAGACAAATGGAAGCACTGAGGCCCTGATCTGGTGCCATGCCACTTCCACACTCCACTGGCAGGGCAAGACAGCACCACCAGGAGCAAAGCCAGGGGTGGGTAACAAATGCTGTCCACTGAGACGAAAGGGTGCGATATTCAGAATTTCCAGAATAGTGAGAACTGGAGCCAATCATTCTGTCTACCAATGAGAGGTGTTTGTTTCTAAAGAAGGACATTTAATAGGAGTTGTTTATGTGATTTATTGCTTAGAATTGCTTGGTTGTGCTTCTTGATTCACCCAAGTCTAAGAGAATTCAAAGATATGTTTAAATATGTTTACTTGGAATAGTAATCAAGAGTTTCCTTTCTTTTTCTTCCATCTCCAATTATGGCTTGAAAATTTAACTTTCTCCCGTGCCGACTTCTCCCTTTTCATCGTGCATTGACATCCTGGTTTCACTTCAGCCCAGAGGTGCTGAAGAGCGAGCCATATGGGGAAAAGGCAGACGTGTGGGCAGCAGGATGCATCCTTTATCAGATGGCGACCCTGGATCCTCCCTTCTACAGCACCAACATGCTCTCCCTGGCCACAAAAGTAAGCAACCTTGGCAGACAAAAGGTCTCATGTTGCCAAAAACACCATTCCTTTTCTTCTTAAACAGAACCTTTGTGATTGTAGTAAAACTGCCTATTAAAAGCAGTCACTGTTTTATTAGCCACATGATCCAGTTTATTTATTTATTTTCTCCTTTCTTCTAAATCTGCATCATGTGCTATGGCACATTTCCCCCTATAATTTTCTTCAATTTATCATAGAAAAATTTAAAAATAATATATCAAACTGCTTTTGGTCTTTTATTTATACTTGTGGTTTGGACTGACCTCAAGCCAATATATTATATTATCCTACACATCATTTATTGTGAATCTGAGGTTAACTTTTACTCAGCTTGAAGAATATAATTCTGTGCTCAAGAACTGTTTAATTAATGCTGGTTTTAAAATTGTTGGGATATTTTTGTTTCTGATGAAAATGTGTGCATGAGATGATGCTTGTTACGTAACTCTTGTGTCGTGGCCAAGTATCACCATGCAAAGGCACCTGTGGCTCCTTCCATTACTCCAGCCTGTTTGTTTTGCAGATAGTGGAGGCGGTATATGAACCAGTGCCAGAAGGCATCTACTCTGAAAAGGTGATCACCACCATCAGCAGGTAATTAGTCTTACCACTTCAAACCTATAGAGATTATCAAGAACTACCTTGTATCTGTGAAAATGTACCATTAAGAGGAAGAGTTCCCAAATAATGCAAACCTAGAAAAATGTTTGGACATCATTTGTCATAGAGAGCATTTGGAAGCCACCAAGTGTCCAACAGGAAATAGTACATTCACTTGAAATAACATGTTACCATTAATCTGATTATTCAGAATGTTTCATATCAACCAGTATAGCAAGTGTGATCTGCTAAAGAGATATTTCTGCAAAGAATATATATAGATGTCCAAGGGGCACATGAAAATATGCTCAACACTGCTAATTATTAGAGAAATGCAAGTCAAAACTGCAATGAGATCGCCCCACACCAGTCAGAATGGCCATCATTAAAAAGGCTACAGACAATAAATGCTGGAGGGAGTTTGAAGAAAAGAGAACCCCCCCACACTGTTGGTGGGAATGTAAAGTGTTAGCAGCCATTACAAAGGACAGTGTGGACGTTCCTTAAAAAACTAAAAATATAGCTACCACATGTTCTGGCAATCCTACTCCTGGACTTATATCTGCAGAAAACCATAATTCAAAAGGATACATGTACCCCAGTGTTCTTTGAAGCACTATTTAAAATAGCCAAGACATAGAAGGAACCTAAATGTCCTTCAATAGATGTATGGATAAAGAAGTTGTGGTATGTATATACAATGGAATATTACTCAACCAAAAATGAATCGAATGATGCCATTTGCAACAACATGGATGACCTAGAGTTTGAAAGTGAAAGTCACTCAGTCGTGTCTGACTCTATGTGACTCCATGGACTATACACATGGAATTCTCCAGGCCACAATACTGGTGTGGGTAGCCTTTTCCTTCTCCAGGGGATCTTCCCAGTCCGGGGATTGAACCCAGGTCTCCCTCCTTGAAGGCAGATTCTTTACCAGCTGAGCTACCAGGGAAGCCCTTAGCGATTGTTATACTGAGTGAAATAAGTCAGATAAAGACAAATATCATTTGATACCACTTACATGAGAAATCTTGTTCATGCATACCATTTTATTAAAAATGGTATGCATGAACCTATTATATCAAGCAGAAATTGAGTCACAGATATAGAAAACAAATGTATGGTTACCATGGGGGAAAATGTAGAGAGATAATTAGAAGTTTGGGATTGACATATAGAGACTACTATAAATAAAATAGATAGCTAATAAGGACCTACTGTATAGCACAATAGTAATTTTTCAAAGAAAGTCACAAAGAAGTGCTCCAGCCCTCCACATAGCAGGATTTTAATGAAAGTTCTTAATCCCTGGAGAGGTTCAAAGTTCTGCCCCCACAGGGCTTGTCCCAGGTGACCCTCCCCTCAGCTTCCCCCTGCTCCCCTTGCTGCAGCCACAGGGGGCTCCTTGCTACTGCTCTTTCCTTATTCTGGTGCTCACGTCCCTCTGATGGGAGGCAGTAGCACAGGCCCTCACTTCCTCTGGGTCTCTGCATAATTAGGGCGCCTACTCTGATGCCCCCACAACCTCTCTGAATTCTCTTGTTCCCTGACCCACTTTACAGAGTTCACAGCATCCACCACCCCTAACACGTTATCCATATGCATACAGATGTGTTCCTTTCTTGTCTCTTTCTTCCCCACCAGAAGACAGAGACTTTTTCAGTTTAGTTCATAGCTGTCAAATGCCCAGAGCAATGCCTAGTACCAAACAGATCCTTAACAGTTTACTGTTGTATGAATAAATGACATTTATCTGGCTGATTGTTACTTCTGGACCATTTTATGCCCTTAAATTGGCCCAAGATTCTGCCCCATCAAGCTGAGTCAAATCCTTACTGTTATAATAAAAATCCTAAGGTCACCCCAGATGGAATCTTTATTCATCTCTCTGCCCAATTACCTGAAATCTCAATTCTATATCTACCCTCACTCTTGGCACCACCTCTGACAAAATGTAATAAACATATTATTGTGGCTGTGTGCTTTTCCCTCTGGTTTCTCTATCCAGCCACTGTTTAGCATTAATAGATTCTCCTCACATGATTGTCAGATTATATCCTGAGTCTTTCCTTGCTCAACACAATGCTACCCAATTGTACTAAGCACTGCAGGCCCAGCTGGTACTGAGTTTTCCTAACTGTGGACTCTGAGCAGACAGTTTGACTACTTTTTTTGGCATCTCCGTTTCCTCGTCTGATAAAATGGGGATCATAATGGTAACAACCTCATCAGGCTAATGTGATGACTATAACATATGCAAATCACTTAGCGTAGAGCTTGGCAGATGGTAAATCTTAAGCAATATTGGTAGCTATTATTGTTAGTGTTGTGGGAAATGAGCTGAAATCCATCTCTAAATCATCTGAATTCCACATCATACTAGAAATCCACCCTATTGCTAATGAGTCCAGACAAATATATTTAAACTGCTCACCTCCTATTCTCTGCTCTTTGTTTTCTGGAAAGTGCATTAAAAATTCAAGAAGTCTCCAGAGAGATCAAGATAAGAGTGCCACATTTATTCATTTAATTTCTCATTTTCTTAGGTATTTATGTGCCCCGAAGAATAGGAGAGGGAAGTACAGAGAAAAACTACAGAGACTTTACTCTGATTTTGTGGTGTTGGGCAAACAGGACCATAATTTGCTTCTGACAGACTCCCTGGTTATTGGTATCCATGCCTATGAAGCTGGAAGGTTAGGCTTAGGGTATCAACATTATTATGAAAAGGTCAGAATATCAATAGGTTCTAGAATTGAGTGGATTCTAATCCTCACTCTTCCACTCACCTTTACCACCCCAAGCCCCTCTTTCCTCATCTGTGATGTATGGGTAGCAATTGTGACTACTCATGGGCTTACTTTGAAGCCTAAGTAAGATAATGCTTTTAAATAAGATAAAACTTCTTAGCATAGTTCTCAGCATGTAGCAAGCCCTTAATTAAACTAGGTATGGTTATTAATAATATTATTACTTATAGAATGAAGTATATAAAAATTATGATAAATTTGTTGAAGGGTGGTAAAAGAGGCAATGAGAAATTACCAAAGAACTTGATCTGGTCGAGGGATTTGGAAAAGTTTTTCTATGAAAACAGGACACGTAACCTAAGACCTGAACTCCACTAATTCTCAAATAGTAAACATAGCAGAGAAAGCATATCATAGATTCACATCTCTGAAGGCTGTTCTGAGCAAGAGAGCTTGCTAATTTGAAGAACTGAAAGAAGTTGGGGATGCAGCATGTCAAGTAAGACAGGGAATAGCTAGCAAAAGAGCCTGGGAGATTGACAGGCCCCACAGGCCACACTGAGAGTTTTGAACTTTTATCCCCAGTATGGAGGAGAGGACTGAAGACTTACTAACAGGCTGAGACATAGTGAAAATCTCTTTAGCTCAGATCATCCTGGCCAATTTGCAGGGAGTGCACTGGAAGGAATGAGAGTGGGAAGGAGAGGCAGGTCCAGTTGTCCACTGAGAGGTGATGACCACCTTGACTGGACTGGTGGTGTTGCTGGGGAGAGAGGTGGATTGTTCCCGCTGTTGCCTGGAAGTTAAATCAACAAGTTTTAAAATACAGTCATAAAAGGATTGGAAAATACTTTGGTTAACTAGGAAAACTGAATGACATAGAGAACATGAAAACAATTGGATTTATCATGTGGAACCTCAGCAAAGGGAGCCAAAACCACAGAGTGGAAGTTCAGGGAGGGAGGGAGCAAGGTCAGTTCACCAATAGGAAGGAAATGTGTGTCAGAATTAGAGGCATCCACTGCAGAGCAAGGCTTCCCTGGTGGCTTAGCTGGTAAAAAATCTGCAATGCAGGAGACCCTGGTTCTATACCTAGGTCGGGAAGATCCCCTGGAGAAGGGCATGGCAACCCACTCCAGTATTCTTGCCTGGAGAATCCCCATGGACAGAGGAGTTTGGCAGGCTACAGTCCATGGGGTCGCAAAGAGTCAGACACCACTCAGTGACTAAGCACAGCACATAGTAGAGCAGGCTGCTGATGGGTGATGGGTTTACCATCACCAGGATGGTTAAAATGATGAATGACCACTATTTAGGGCACTCCAGGTGAAATGTTTTGAGCATACTTTTAATTCAGAACACTAAGATGCCATAACTAGTAGGAACAGACAATTTAATTTTAAAGCTGACTACAGATTTTAGTGCTGCACTCAATATGCCAGCAAATTTGGGAAACTCAGCCACAGGACTGGAAAAGGTTAGTTTTCATTCCAATCCCAAAGAAAGGTAGTTCCAAAGAATGTTCAAACTACCATACAATTGCATTCATCTCACATGCTAGCAAAGTAATGCTCAAAATTCTCCAAGCCAGGCTTCAAATGTACATGAACCATGAATTTCCAGATGTTCAAGCTGGATTTAGAAAAGGCAGAGGAACCAGAGATCAAATTGCCAACATCTGTTGGATCATCGAAAAAGCAAGAGAGTTCCAGAAAAACATCTATTTCTGCTTTATTGACTATGCCAAAGCCTTTGACTGTGTGGATCACAACAAACTGTGGAAAATTCTTCAAGAGATGGGAATACCAGACCACCTGACCTGCCTCTTGAGAAACCTGTATGCAGGTCAGGAAGCAACAGTGACATGGAACAATAGAGTGGTTCCAAATAGGGAAAGGAGTATGTCAAGGCTGTATATTGTCACCCTGCTTATTTAACTTCTATGCAGAGTACATCATGAGAAATGCTGGGCTGGAGGAAGCACAAGCTGGAACAAGATTGCCAGGAGAAATATCAATAACCTCAGATATGCAGATGACACCACCCTTATGGCAGGAAGCAAAGAAGAACTAAAGAGCCTCCTGATGAAAGTGAAAGAGGAGAATGAAAAAGTTGGCTTAAAGCTTAACTTTCAGAAAACAAAGATCATGGCATCTGGTCCCATCACTTCACGGCAAATAGATCGGGAAACCGTGGAAACAGTGACAAACTTTGCTTTCTTAGGCTCCAAAATCACTGCAGATGGTGACTGCAACCATGAAATGAAAAGACGCTTGCTCCTTGGAAGAAAAGTTATGACCAACCTAGATAGCATATTAAAAAGCAGAGACATTACTTTGCCAACAAACGTCCATCTAATCAAGGCTATGGTTTTTCCAGTGGTCATGTATGGATGTGAGAGTTGGACTGTAAAGAAAGCTGAGCGCCGAAGAATTGATGCTTTTGAACTGTGGTGTTGGAGAAGACTCTTGAGAGTCCCTTGGACTAGAAGGAGATCCAACCAGTCCATCCTAAAGGAAATCAGTCCTGAATATTCTTTGGAAGGACTGATGCTAAAGCTTAAACTTCAATACTTTGGCCACCTAGTGTGAAGAACTGACTCATTTGAGAAGACCCTGATGCTGGGAATGATTGAAGGTGGGAGGAGAAGGGGTTGACAGAGTATGAGATGGTTGGATGGCATCACGGACTCAGTGGACATGAGCCTGAGTAAACTCCAGAAGTTGGTGATGGACAGGGAGGCCTGGCGTGCTGCAGTCCATGGGGTCACAAAAAGTTGGACATGACTGAGCGACTGAACTGAACTGACAGATTTTAAGATTGTAGGGTGCTGCATATAACAGATGTAGTTTCCATTTAAAGTTATTAAAAACTCAGTGTCTGAGTCACATTGCAAAGTTTTATCTTTAGAAAATTTGACATAAAACCAAAATCAGTTGTCAGTTTCTTGTAATTACATATTTTATTTGCTTTGGACTTTTAGTCTCTAGATATTAAGTTTCAAAAGAGCTAGAGAACAAATTCAATTTCCCATTTTCTTAGTTTCTTTCCTTAGCAGGCTTTTAAATTAGGAGAATAACTTAGTAACCCTGAAGAGTCTAAGGCAAAAAATATATTTTACTGCTCTGCCCAGTACCAGTATTACTATTTTTACCTTCCAGTACACTGTTAAGAAAATGTCATCTGTTTATTTTGTTTAAAGGAAGAGCACTTCCTTTTATGCACAAGATATTTCGGTTGCCTAAGTTTTCTGTCTCTGCTTGGTTGCATAAGTTGTTTGGCACTTTGTTTCAGAAGAAGTCATAATGACTAAAGAAGGTAGTGCTTTCAACTAGTTCTAAGGACAAATGGCTCTTTACATTTTCCACCCTACCTTCTTTGTTTCTTGAAACATGAAATAATTAGAATTGAACACTATATCCCTCTGATTCTTTCCATCTGGTCACTCAGAGCAGAATGGACACACAGTGGGTAGCATGAGTAGACATCCCAGATTTTTTCCTAGAAATTGACTTTATGCTTATTTGATTAGAAAATCTTTAAAGCATTTGGTTGCTCTTCAGAATCTTCCTGAAATATCCAAGCAGAGAGGCATTTCCAACCAATGAGTCTAAGCTGAAACTTCTGGTACGAGATATTCCTAGGATTCCAAAAGCCTATACCCAAATATTTTAGGTTATGTATAGGTAAATTATGAAACCATCCATTCATTCACTTGTTCATTCATTCATTTGCTGAATACTCATCAGGACCCAGATTCCATTTTACATACAGGGGAGATCACAGTGAAGGAGACGCAGGTCCCTCCTCTCAACATGTTTCCAGTTACCAATGGTGATACAGACCACTACAGTATAAATTATAGTAGTTTTGAGTACTTAAATATAGACAGTGAAATGAGAACATGTGAAAGGGGGACAGTGAATCTGTCTAAGTGAGGGTGATCCAAGAAGTCTTCCTGTTAGAGACCTGGAAAAGAGTGGTAATAATCATAGTGCAAGGTCACTTTCTTAGAATTGAAAACAAATAGCCTAAAGATAAAGCTTGAAATGATAAAGTCGTGATGTGTTTATTATACTCATGGTTAATAAAGTCAAGAAAAGAGAGATTCAGGTGGAAAATTAGAAGGATGCTGGGCTCACCTCCCCTCATTTTAACATCCAAACTACAGCTCTCACTAAAATCAACTCGGGGACAAGCAGGGCAGATCTTCTTCAAGCAAGGCTGTAAAGAAAGATCCAAATGGAGTCTAGTAGGAAGGGAGAAGAATGTGGTCAGGACCTCTACCCCTAGCAGAGACAGGGAGAATAGGGGACATCACAGGTTCAGGGATCCTCCCCAGGAATGAAGGATTGGAGACCCACATTGGGCACCCCAGCCCTGAGATCTGACACCACTGGAAGACAAGCCCCTTGCAAGTTTGAAACCCAGTGTGTGTGTGTGTGCGTGTGTGTGTGTGTGTGTGTGTGTGTGCGCGCGCACTCAGGAAATGGAATTTCCAGGCAAGAATATTGGAGTAGGTTGCCATTTCCTACTCTAGGGGATCTTCCCGACCCAGGGACTGAACCCCTCCTGCATTGGCAGGCAGATTCTTTACCACTGCTTCATCTGGGAAGCCTTGAAACCCCATGGGGCTTACCAGAGGGATGTAGGAAACTGGGCCTCTGCTCTTGAAGAGCATCCAGCTTTGCCTGCTTCCAGTCACAGTGTGGAGGCAGAGATTGAAGCTGCCAGGGGCGCTGGCCAGCCTGCCTAGACGTGCCATGAGCCCCTGTCCAGCTGTCACCAGGCTCCCACTCCAGCCCCTCTTGTTCCATGCTGCTCCCCATGAATGCAGTTCTGATCAACAGTTCTGCCACTGACTATGAGAGTGTGCACACTTGGCGGGAGCAGGGCTGGCTGAACTCCAGCCTGCTGCTGGGCCAAGACATAAGCTGTCATTGCCAGCATGTGTGTCCCTGCATGCACTCAGGAGGGAGCAAACTCAGCTCAGTCTTCAGCCACGACTCAGCCTCTAGCCAAGCAAGCACACCAGGGAGAAAGCAAAATCAGCAAAAAAGTGCAGTTTCAAGCTCTCAGCCCTGACTCTCCACCTCAAACCAAGGGGGAGGCTGCCATCACATGTAGGAGAAACCCAGCTTCCTCAGGGCCCCTGCAGCAGGCCTTGTGCCCTGACCCCATGCTTGACAGTCTGGTGATGGCACTGGGCAGAGAAGAAGCCCCAGCTTGCACCTGGCTCTGGCTTTAGCCCTCCAGCTCCACCCCCCGCTCCTACCCGTGTGGCAGCTGCCAGTCCCCTGGGGAGAAGACATGGCCTGTGCTGATGTCAGATGCAGCTCTCCCACCAAAGCCGCTGGGCACACACAGACATCACAGGGATGCTCCCACACAAGGACACACTTTCAAGGTCAGAGCAGGTAACTGTTTCACCCAGTTTTATAGACTGAAACTTAAACAAAATGAGAAGGCAGAGGAATATGGTTCAAAAGAAATGATAAGGAAAAACCCTGAAAAGAAAATCTTAGTGAAACAGAGGTAAATAATTTACCTCATAAACAGTTCAAAGCAATTGTAATGGGAATGGCAACTGAACTTAAAATAATAGTTGAACACAGTGAAAAATCTTAACAAAGTATTAGAAAATATTTTTTAAAAAACAGAACTGAGGAATACAATATAGTAAGTCTCTTACATACAAATGAGTTTTGTTCCAAGAGCATTTTAACAAGTCCAATTTGTTCAACAAAGTTAGCCTAGGTACCCAATTAACATATTCAGCTATATAGTACTGTACTATAATAGGTTTATAATACTTTTAAGACAAATAATACATTAAAAACATACACACAAAATTAAGAAAGCATTTTAAATCTTAGTTCAGTACCTTGAAAAGTACCGTAGTACCAGCTACATCACTGCTGCTTTTATGCTTGCTTCTGGATATCCTGGGCTTGAAATAAAGGCACGCTAGTGCTGTTCTGAATGCAGTACTATACAATAAAGTACACAAAAACACGACCACTTGAGAGGATGCACATGGGTGACGATGTACATCAGACATGTGAATTAACTTCCGTGATTGGATACACAGACTCAAGTTAGCACTTTTGAAAGTTTGCTACTTGAAGGTCTGTATGTAGGGACCTTTCTGTAACTGAAATTAAAATTATAGTAGTGGGAATTAACAGCAGATTAGGTGATACAGAGGAGTGTATTAGTGATCTGGGAGATAGAATAGTGGAAATCACCCAATCAAAACAGCAAAAAGAAAAATAGATTTAAGAAAATGAAAATAGTTTAAAGGACCTCTAGGACAACATCACGCATGCTAACAGTCACATAATATGGGTCTCAGAAGGAGATGAGACAGAAAAGAGAGTGCATTGTGTATTTGATATAATTATGCCTGGAAATTACTTTCCTGATGTTGAAGAAGGAAACAGATATCCAGGTACAAGAAGAACAGAGGGTCCCAAACAAGATGAACCCAAATAGACCTCCATCAAAACCTATAGTAAGTAAAATGGCAAAAGTTAAAACTAAAGAGAAGATTCTAAAAGTAGCAAGAGAAAAACAAAGTGTCAGTTACAGGGAACTCCCATAAGGTTTTCAGACTGATTTTTCCACAGAAACATTGAAGGTCAGAGGAGTTGTATGATAAATTTAGAGTACTGAAAGGAAAAAACCGAAAACAAAAACCTAACACCTAGGATACCAGCAAAGTTGAAATCAGTCCCGAATACTTGTTGGAAGGACTGATGCTGAAGCTGAAGCTCCAGTATTTTGGTCATCTAATGTGAACAACCAACTCATTGGAAAAGTCCCTGATGCTGGGAAAAATTGAGGGCAGTAGGAGAAGAGGGCATCTGAGGATGAAATGGCTGGATGGCATCGCCAATGCAATGAACATGAACTTGGGAAAACTTCAGGAAATGGTGAGGGACAGAGAGACCTGGTGTGCTGCAGTCCATTTGGTCGCAAAGAGTCAGATATGACTGGATGACTGAACAACAACAATACATACATATGGAATCTAGAGAGATGATACTAATGAACCCATTTGCAAGGCAGCAAAGGAGACACAGACATAGTAAACAGACTTATGGACACAGTGGTGGAAGGAGAGGGTGGGATGAATTGAGAGAATAGGATGGAAACATATACATTACACATATAAAATTGAAAGTTAAAATGCTAATGTCTCAGTTATGTCCCTCTTTGCGACCCCATAGACTATAGCCTCTCCAGGCTCCTCTGTCCATGGGATTCTCCAAGTGAGAATACTGAAGTGGGTTGCCATGCCCTCCTCCAGGGATTGAACACAGGTCTCTGGTGGCTCAGACAGTAAAGCGTCTGCCTGCAGTGCAGGAGACCTGGGTTTGATCCCTGGGTTGGGAAGATCCCCTGGAGAAGGAGTACTCTTGCCTGGGAAATCCCATGGACAGAGGAGCCTGGTAGGCTATAGTCCATGGGATCGTAGAGTCAGACATGACTGAGTGACTTCACTTTCACTTTCTCCTGAATTGCAGGCAGATCCTTTATTGTCTGAGTCACCAGGGAAGCCCCTATGTAAAGCTAGAGCCTTTGAATTAAAAAATAGACAAATATTGTGGTGAGTGCCAGAAATTTTTAAATTATACTAATCAGTGATCTTGACAATTTGTTCCACGGGCAGCTAGAATAACCTCTACTACTGTTTAGCTGTGATAGAAACAGTTCTCCCATTAGTATGCTGGTTGATATTTCTTGCCTCCAAAATCTGAGAAAGTTTTTAGCGTGTGATGTGTCAAATTGTCTACAGTTAAAAATTATGACATACAGCTTAAACTTCAAATAAAATGCAACTGGGTTGCATTTTATTTTTATAGTTTCATGCTTTTTAAGACTCTCACCAATCAAGTTGTGTTGATCTTGCTCCTATACAGCTGGTAAAGTCCAGTAAGTTGCCACCTCCCAGAATCTTTCCTTCCTTTTGGTGCATCAAGTGTGGTATTCAGGTCCTATTTTATTAGGATGCCTCTTTGTTTCATTGGCCAGTGAGTAGGGGTGGTTTTAGAGGAGAATCACTTACATAAAAGCAGCAGACCCCACCCACCCATCCTGGAACTGGGAGCAACTTCCAACACAGTCTGGAACCCTTGCCCATGAACCAGCCTGCAAAGTGAACAGTACCACTTCCTCTCCTCCCCAGATTTTCCAAATGTCTTTTGAGAAGTCTTGGTTTCAGAAGTATTCTTGAAGTTCATCTTGTCCATGTTCTCTTGGGTGCAAGCACCACTGGGGACACAGAGCAGAATTTAACCTGTGGCCTGGTCCTGACTTTGACTAGAGCGCTGTGATGAGCTTATCTTTCCTTAGATGCCTCACTCCAGATGCAGAAACCCGCCCAGATATTGTAGAAGTCAGCTCCATGATATCAGATATCATGATGAAGTATGTAGACAATTTATCCGCATCCCAACTGGCCTTGGAGAAGAAGCTGGAACGGGAACGGAGGCGCACACAGAGGTATTTTATGGAAGCCAACCGGAACGCAATCACATGTCAGCAGGAACCGACTCTGCTGTCTCAGGTAAATGGGATTCTTTCAGTGTCTTCAGGATGAATTCTGATAGGTGTCTGAGGCTGTTCATGCTTGTCTGAAGGAAAATTCATCTTAAGTTAGAAAAATATTAATTGCTGCATGTAATATTTCACTGTTATAATGACATATTTTTATCCATTCTGATATCTTAAAATTAAGTCAATAAAATTGAATTCCAAAGAACTAACCCATAATTTGTTGTATATTATAACACCAGAGGTATCAGAAAGATAACTTAGAAATTGTTTGAATTTATAATATGGCTGCTGCTGCTGCTAAGTTGCTTTAGTCATGTCCAACTCTGTGTGACCCCATAGACAGCAGCCTACCAGGCTTCTCTGTCCCTGGGATTCTCCAGGCAAGAACACTGGAGTGGGTTGCCATTTCCTTCTCCAATGCATGAAAGTGAAAAGTGAAAGTGAAGTCACTCAGTCAGTGTCTGACTCTTGGCGACCCCATGGACTGCAGCCTACCAGGCTCCTTCGCCCATGGGATTTTCCAGACAAGAGTACTGGAGTGGGTTGCCATTGCCTTCTCTATTATAGTATGGATCTTTGTATAAATAGCAGTGAGTGCTTTTATTTAACTTTTTCAGCAATTTGGATTTACAGATAGAAATATTGTATGCAAGTTTAGGAAAGGAAATAACATTCACCTTGAATTTTTTTTATTAGTCTTTGTAATTGATTTCATTTCTATTCATAGTGGTAATAATTTTGCCATGGTACAAATTAGAATATGTGCTTTTATTTTTCTTGGCAGTAACCTTTAAATTAACTGGATCTTTCGGTTTATTTCTGAGTATAACTGGAATAGGGATGTCAGAGGCACACATTTCCACAGGTGCATGTGGTGGAGCCTGTGACACTCTTGTTGTTTTTGTTCTCTGCCTTTGTTATGTTCTATGACTTACCTTTCACTCACACTCTGGGCTCCATGAAAGCAGGGATTCACTAAGAGGCCCTTCAACTATCACTGTTCTCCTTTAACCCTTCCTGGATCTGGGCCTGGCATGGCAAGGTGATAAAGCCCATCCTTGATAAGGATATCAGGTCATTAAATTCCTTTCCAGGATCCTAAGGACCAACTGTGCCTTGGCTGGGAAAACTATATAAGAAGTTAGTCTCCAGGAAGAGCCAGTTTTGGTTTCTTAAATATCAGCATTTGCAGCAAACTTTCTTTTTTAAGAAGGAAAGCGATACTATTTGGTGGCTTTATGTTGGCATATTTGGAATCCAGAAATTAAAGATTTGATATAGTTTTGGTGAGGTATTTTGGATTTTATTTATTTATTTATTTATTTTTATTACAATCATGCCTTTTATTTCACTTTTCATTTTTTTTAAATTAGGGTATAATTGATTTATAATATATGTTGCTTTAAGGTGTGTAGCATAGTGGTTTAGACTTTTTCCAATTTTACTCCATTTAAAGTTATTATAAAATATTGGTTATATTCTCAGTGCTATAAATAACATGATGTATATTATTTATTTTATACCTAGTAGTTTGTATCTCCCAATTCCCTACCCCTGTCTTTTCCCCTCCCTTCCATCTCCCTACCAGAAACCACTCATAAGTTCTCTATATCTGTGGGTCTATTTGTTTTATTTTATGTATTTGTTATTTTATTTTTTTAAGATTTCATGTATAAGTGATATCATGCAGTCTTTTCTTTCTTTGACTTATTTCACTAAGCATAATGCCCTCCAGGTCTATCCATTTGATTGAAGAGAGCAAAATATCTTTTTTATGACTGAGTAGTAATCTATTGTGTATATGTGTGCCACATCTTCTTTATAGTATTCTGATTATGTTTTCTTCTAGAAAATTTGTCAATTCTAGTCTAATATTTAGGCCTTTAGTCCATTTTAATGTTGTTATTCTATATGCTGTGAGAAAATTTTATTCTTTTACATCTAGCCGTCCAGTATTCCTAGCACCTGTTATCGAAGAGACTTTTCCCCATTGTATATTCTTCCCACCTTTGTTGTATATTAATAGACAGGAAATTCATGGGTTTATTCCAGGCTCTCTATTCTGATCTATTGATCTATGTATCTGTTTTTGTGCCAGTGCCATACTGTATTGATGATTGTAGCTTTGTAATATAATCTGAAGATACCTCAAGCTCTAATGTTTTTCTCAAGATTGCTTTGTCTGTTTGAGACCTTTTGGGTTTCCATACACACTTAAGAATTTTTTCTACACCTATGAAAAACACCACTGGTATTTTGATAGGGATTGCATTTAATCTATACATTGTCAAGATCATTTTTATGATGTTAATTCTTCTAATCCATGGACAGAGTATACCTTGTCATCTTTTTTGTCCTCATGGTTCAGGCGGTAAATAATCCACAAGCAATGCAGGAGACTTGGGTTTGATCCCTCATATGGGAAGAGCCCCTGGAGAAGGGAATGGCAACCCACTCCAGTATTCTTGCCTGCTGAATTCCATGGACAGAGGAGCCTGGTGGGTTACAGACCATGGGGTTGCAAAAGGTTGGACATGACTGAGTGACTAACACTTTGGTTTTCATTTTCAGCTTGTTTCATCAGTGTCGTGGAGTTTTCTAATTCAAGTCTTTGACCTTCTTAATTAAATTTATTCCTAGGTATTTATTCTTTTTGACGAATGGTACGTGGAGTTGTTTTCTTCATTTCTCTTTCTGATAGTTTATTCTTAATCTGTAGAAATGTGACAATTTTCTGTATACTAGCTTTGTGTCCTGAAACTCTACTGAATTCATCGATGAGTTATAGTAGTTTTTCTGGTACTGCCTTAAGATTTCAATGTTTAGTATTATGTCATCTCCAAGTGACAGTTTTACTGCTTCCTTTTCAATTTGGGTTCTGTTTGCTTCTTTTTCTTATCTGATTGCTGTGGCTTGGACTTTCAATGTTATACTGAGAAAAAGGGACAAGATTGGGCACCCTTGTCTTATCCCTGATCTCAGAGGAAATGCTTTCAGTTTTCCACTGTATAGTAGGATGCTAGCTGTGGGTTTATCATATATGGCCTTTATTATGATGAGGTATGTTCCCTCTATACCCACTTTGTGGAGAGTTTTTATTATAAAGGGATATTGAATTTCCCCCCAAGCTTGTTCTGTATCTATTGAGTTGATCATATGATTTTTATTCTTCAGGTTTTTTTCCCTTAAAGGTAGAGTTGTTTTGCAATATTGTGATAGTTTCTGGCATATAGCAAGGTGATTCAGTTTTTGTATATATATGTTATTCTTTATCAGATTCTATTTCACTATGTTATTCTAAGATATTAAATATAGTTCCCTCTGCTATAAGTAAGTCCTGGTTGTTTTTCCGTTTTATATACAGTAGTGTGTTTCTGTTCATCCCAAACTCCTAGTTTATCCCTTTCCCCTTTGGTAGCCATAAGTTTGTTTTCTGTGTCTGTGAGTCTGTTTTGTAAATGAGTTCATCTGTGTCATATTTTTTAGATTCCACATGTAAGTGATATAATTTGATATTTGTCTTTCTGTGTCTGACTTACTTCACTTAGTATGAATCTCTGGGTTCATTCTTGTTGCAAATTGCAGTCTTTTATTTCTTTATAATTTCTGAGAAATATTTTGCATGCACTGTGTCTTCTTTATCCCTTCATCTGTTGATGAACATGTAGGTTGCTTCCATGTCTTGGCTATTGTAAATAGCACTTCTATGAACATAGGGGTGCGTGTGTCTTTTCAAATTAGAGTTTTCTTTGTATATATGCCCAGAAGTGGGATCATATGGCAACTCTCTTTATAAAAGTGTTTTGAGGAACTTCCTTACTATTTTTTAAGTATCTGCATGAATTTACATTCCCACCAATAGTGTATGAGGATTCCCTTTTCTCCATACCCTCTCTAGCACTTATTATTTATGGACTTTTGAAGATGGCCATTCTGACTGGTGTGAAGTGATACCTCACTGTAGTTGTGATTTGCATTTTTCGAATAATAAGCACTATTGATCATAATTTCATGTGTCTTTTGGCCATCTGTATGTCATTTTTGGAGAAATGTCAATTTAGGTCTGCCCATTTTTGATTGGGTTGTTTATTTTTTGGTTATTGATCTATATGACCTATTTGTATATTTTGGAAATTATCTCCTTGTCTGTTATATCATTTGCAAATATTTTCTCTCAGTCTACAGGTTGTCGTTTTGTTTCTTTTGATGTAAAAGCTTACGTTTAATTAGGTCCCATTTGTATATTTTTGTTTTTATTTCCTTTGCCTTAAGAGACATATCCAAAAAATATTGGTACAATTTATGTCATAGTGTTCTGCTGTGTTATCTTCTAGGGGTTTTATGGTGTCATGTCTTATAATTAAGTCCTTAAGTCATTTTGAGTTTATTACTGTTTGCAGTTTGAGGGTGTGTTCTAAGTTCATTTATTTACATGTAGCTATTCAGCTTTCCCAACACAACTTTCTTTTCTCTGTTTTATTTTCTTGCCTCCTTTGTTGAAGATTGATTGACCATAAGTATGTGGGTTTATTTCTGAGTTTGCTTTTGTTCCACTGATCTTTATGTCTTTACCATATTGTTTTGTTTTCTGTTAACTTTGTCGTATTTTCTGTAGGTTGGGAGGTTATGTCTCAAGCTTTCTTCTTTTTACCTCAGGATTACTTTGGCAATTATGGGTCTTTTGTGGTTCCATATAATTTTTATTTATTTATTTATATTAGTTGGAGAGAATTAGTTTACAATATTGTAGTGTTTTTTGCCATACATTGATATGAATCAGCCATGGATTTACGTGTGTTCCCCATCCTGAACCCCCCTCTCACCTCCCTCCCCATCCCATCCCTCTGGGTCATCCCAGTGCACCAGCCCTGAGCACTTGTCTGATGCATCAAACCTGGACTGGCGATCTGTTTCACAGTTGATAATACACATGTTTCAATGCTATTCTCTCAGATCATCCCACCCTCGCCTTCTCCCACAGAGTCCAAAAGTCTGTTCTGTACATCTGTGTCTCTTTTTCTGTTTTGCATATAAGGTTATCATTACCATCTTTCTAAATTCCATATATATCTGTTAGTATGCTGTATTGGTGTTTTTCTTTCTGGGTTACTTCACTCTGTATAATGGGCTCTAGTTTCATCCGCCTCATTAGAACTGATTTAAATGAATTCTTTTTAATGGCTGAGTAATATTCCATGGTGTATATGTACCACAGCATTCTTATCCATTCATCTGCTGATGGGCATCTAGGTTGCTTCCATGTCCTAGCTAATATAAACAGTGCTGTGATGAACATTGGGGTACATGTGTCTCTTTCAGTTCTGGTTTCCTCAGTGTGTATGCCCAGAAGTGGGATTGCTGGGTCATATGGCAGTTCTATTTCCAGTTTTTTAAGCAATCTCCACACTGTTCGTCATAGTGGCTGTACTAGTTTGCATTCCCACCAACAGTGTAAGAGGGTTCCCTTTTCTCCACACCCTCTCCAGCATTGATTGCTTGTAGACTTTTGGATAGCAGCCATCCTGACTGGTGTGTAATGGTACCTCATTGTGGTTTTGATTTGCATTTCCCTGATAATGAGTGATGTTGAGCATCTTTTCATGTGTTTGTTAGCCATCTGTATGTCTTCTTTGGAGAAATGTCTGTTTAGTTCTTTGGCCCATTTTTTGATTGGGTCATTTATTTTTCTGGAATTGAGCTTCAGGAGTTGCTTGTATATTTTTGAGATTAATCCTTTGTCTGTTGCTTCATTTGCTATTATTTTCTCCCATTCTGAAGGCTGTCTTTTCACCTTGCTTATAGTTTCCTTTGTAGTGCAAAAGCTTGTAAGTTTCATTAGGTTCCATTTGTTTATTTTTGCTTTTATTTCGAATATTCTGGGAGGTGGGTCATAGAGGATCTTGCTGTGATTTATGTCAGAGAGTGTTTTGCCTATGTTCTCCTCTAGAAGTTTTATAGTTTCTGGTCTTACATTTAGATCTTTAATCCATTTTGAGTTTATTTTTGTGTATGGTGTTAGAAAGGGTTCTAGTTTCATTCTTTTCCCAGCACCACTTGTTAAAGAGGTTGTCTTTTTTCCATTGTATATCCTTGCCTCCTTTGTCGAAGATAAGGTGTCCATAGGTTCGTGGATTTACCTCTGGGCTTTCTATTCTGTTCCATTGATCTATATTTCTGTCTTTGTGCCAGTACCATACTGTCTTGATGACTGTGGCTTTGTAGTAGAGTCTGAAGTCAGGCAGGTTGATTCCTCCAGTTCCATTCTTCTTTCTCAATACTTTGGCTATTCGAGGTTTTTTGTATTTCCATACAAGTTGTGATGTTATTTGTTCTAGTTCTGTGAAAAATACTGTTGGTAGCTTGATAGGGATTGCATTGAATCTATAGATTGCTTTGGGTAGTATAGCCATTTTGACAATATTGATCCTTCCGATCCATGAACACGGTATGTTTCTCCATCTGTTTGTGTCCTCTTTGATTTCTTTCATCAGTGTTTTATAGTTTTCTATATACAGGTCTTTTGTTTCTTTAGGTAGATATATTCTAAGTATTTTATTCTTTTCATTGCAATGGTGAATGGTATTGTGTCCTTAATTTCTCTTTCTGTTTTTTCATTGCTAGTGTATAGGAATGCAAGGGATTTCTGTGTGTTAATTTTATACCCTGAAACTTTACTATATTCATTGATTAGCTCTAGCAATTTTCTGGTACAGTCTTTATGGTTTTCTCTGTAGAGGATCATGTCATCTGCAAACAGTGAGAGTTTTACCTCTTCTTTTCCTAATCTGATTCCTGTTATTTCTTTTTCTACTCTGATTGCTATGGCCAACACTTCCAAAACTACGTTGAATAGTAGTGGTGAGAGTGGGCACCCTTGTCTTGTTCCTGATTTCAGGGGAAATGCTTTCAATTTTTCACCATTGAGGGTAATGCTTGCTGTGGGTTTGTCACATATAGCTTTTATTATGTTGAGGTATGTTCTTTGTATTCCTGCTTTCTGGAGAGTTTTAATCATAAATGGGTGTTGAATTTTGTCAACGGCTTTCTCTGCATCTATTGAGATAATCATATGGTTTTTATCTTTCAATTTGTTAATGTGGTGTATTACATTGAATGATTTGCAGATATTAAAGAATCCTTGCATTCCTGGGATAAAGCCCACTTGGTCATGATGTATGATCTTTTTAATATGTTGTTGGATTCTGTTTGCTAGAATTTTGCTAAGGATTTTTGCATCTATGTTCATCAGTGATATTGGCCTGTAGTTTTCTTTTTTTGTGGCATCCTTGTCTGGTTTTGGTAGTAGGGTGATGGTGGCCTCATAGAATGAGTTTGGAAGTTTACCTTCTTCTGCAATTTTCTGAAAGAGTTTGAGTAAGATAGGTGTTAGCTCTTCTGTAAATTTTTGGTAGAATTCAGCTGTGAAGTCATCTGGTCCTGGGCTTTTATTTGTTGGATGATTTCTGATTACAGTTTTGATTTCGGTGCTTGTGATGGGTCTGTTAAGATCTATTACTTCCTGGTTCAGTTTTGGAAAGTTATGCTTTTCTAAGAATTTGTCCATTTCATCCAAGTTGTTCATTTATTGGCATAGAGCTGCTGGTAGTAGTCTCTTATGATCCTTTGTATTTCTGTGTTGTCTGTTGTGATCTCTCCATTTTCATTTCTAATTTTGTTAATTTTTTTCTTCTCCCTAACGGTTTGTCAATTTTATTTATCTTTTCAAAAAACCAGCTTTTAGTTTTGTTGATTTTTGCTATGGTCTCTTTTGTGTCTTTTGCATTTATTTCTGCCCTAATTTTTAAGATTTCTTTCTTTCTACTAACCCTGGGGTTCTTCATTTCTTCCTTCCCTAGTTGCTTTAGGTGTACAGTTAGATTATTTAGTGACTTTTTCTTGTTTCTTGAAGTAAGCCTGTAATGCTCTGAACCTTCCCCTTAGCACTGCTTTTACAGTGTCCCGTAGGTTTTGGGTTGTTTTGTTTTCAATTTCATTCATTTCTATGCATATTTTGATTGCTTTTTTGATTTCTTCTATGATTTGTTCGTTATTCAGAAGCGTGTTATTTAGCCTCCATGTGTTTGAATTTGTAATAGTTTTTTTCCTGTAATTGAGATCTAATCTTACTGCATTGTGGTCAGAAAAGATGACTGGAATGATTTCAATTTTTTTGAATTTACCAAGATTAGATTTATGGCCCAGGATGTGATCTGTTCTGGAGAAGGTTCCATGTGCACTTGAGAAAAAGGTGAAATTTATTGTTTTGGGGTGAAATGTCCTATAGATATCAGTTAGGTGTAGCTGGCCCATTGTGTCATTTAAAGTTTGTGTTTCCTTGTTAATTTTCTGTTTAGTTGATCTATCCATAGGTGTGAGTGGGGTATTAAAGTCTCCCACTATTATTGTGTTATTGTTAATTTCCCCTTTCATACTTGTTAGCATTTGCCTTACATATTGCAGTGCTCCTATGTTGGGTGCATATATATTTATAATTGTTATATCTTCTTCTTGGATTGATCCTTTGATCATTATGTAGTGTCCTTCTTTGTCTCTTTTCACAGCCTTTAACTTAAAGTCTATTTTATCTGATATGAGTATTGTGACTCCTGCTTTCTTTTGGTCTCTGTTTGCGTGAAATATTTTTTTCCAGCCCTTCACTTTCAGTCTGTATGTGTCTCTTGTTTTGAGATGGGTCTCTTGTAGACAGCATATATAGGGGTCTTGTTTTTGTATCCATTCAGCCAGTCTTTGCCTTTTGGTTGGGGCATTCAACCCATTTACATTTAAGGTAATTATTGATAAGTATGGTCCTGTTGCCATTTACTTTGTTTTTTTTCATAGGTTTTCTCTCTCTCTCTCTCTCTCTCTTGCTATCCCACAGTTTAGGTTGCTATCTCATGTTAGCTCCCTCAGATTGCGCTCAGGGCATTCAGGCCCAGTCTTTACCCTAAGCAATGCTGCCTGCTCCTCTCTGTTCAGCCCCCACTGGCTTGTGGATGCAAGCGTCTGGGGTAGTTTTCTGCTGGAAGTTGCCTTTAGGCATGTCATCTCTGGGTTTTATTTATTTATTTTTCCTCCTGGTTAGGTTGCCCTCCGAGATTCAAAAGCTTCCCCCAGACCCGCCGGTGAGAGGGTTTCCTGGTGTTTGGAAGCTTCCTCTATTAAGACTCCCTTCCTGGGACAGATCTCCTTCCCTCACTCTTTTGTCTCTCTTTTTATCTTTTGTATTTTGTCCTACCTCCTTTCAAAGACAATGGGCTGCTTTTCTGGGTGCCTGATGTCCTCTGCCAGCATTCAGAATTTGTTTTGTGGAGTTTGCTCAGCGTTCACATGTTCTTTTGATGAATTTGTGGGGCAGAAAGTGGTCTCCCTGTCCTATTCCTCCACCATCTTAACTCCCTCCATATAATTTTTAAGATTATTTGTTTTAGTTCTGTGAAAAATGTCATGGGTAATATGATAGAGATTGCAGTAAATATGTAGATTGTTTTGGGTAGTATGGCCATCTTAACAATATTAATTCTTATAATCCAAGATCATGCAATATCTTTCCATTTCTTTGAATCATCTTCAATTTCCTTTATCAATGTTTAATAGTTTTCAATGTATAAGTCTTTCACCTGGTTGGTCAGGTTTATCCCTAAGTGGTTTTTTTTCCCCCCCTTTGGCACAATTTAAAAAGAGATTAAAAAAAAAGACTGTCTTCTGATATTTTACTGTTAGTGAAAAGAAATGCAACCAATTTCTGTATGTTAATCTTGTACCTCAATAACTTGCTGAATTCATTTATCAGTTCTAGGAATTTTCGTGTGGAATTTTTAGGGTTTTCTATAGATAGCATCATATTATCTGCATATAATGACAGTTTTACTTCTTTCCTTCCTATTTGGATGACTTTAATTTCTTTGTCTTGTCTGACTGCTGTGGCATTTCATATGTTGAATAGAAGTCATGAGAGTGGTCATCCTTGTTCCCTGAATTTAGTGGAAAGGCTTTCAACTTTTCACCATTGAATATTTTGTTGACTATAAGTTTGTAATATATAGCTTTTATTATGCTGAATTATGTTACCTCTATCCAGTTGGGACATGAGTTTGAGAAAGCTATGGGAGTTGGTGATGGACAGGGAAGCCTGGCGTGCTGCAGTCCATGGGGTCACAAAGAGTTGGATACGACTTAGTGACTGAACAGAACTGATTTTACCTCTATATCCACTTTGGTCAGACTATTTTTTTATGAATGGATGTTGAATTTTATCAAAGGTCTTTTTGTTTGTTTGTTTTAAAAAATTAATTTATTTTAATTGGAGGCTACTTTACAATATTGTATTGGTTTTGCCATACATTGACATGAATCAGCCATAGGTGTACATGTGTCCCCGTCCTGAACCCCCCTCCCACCCCCATCCCCACCCCATCCCTCAGGGTCATCCCAGTGCACCAGTTCTGAGCACCCTGTCTCATGCATCAAACCTGGACTGGCGATCTGTTTCACATATGGTAATATACATGTTTCAGTGCTACTCTCTCAAGTCATCCCACCTTTGCCTTCTCCCACAGAGTCCAAAAGACTGTTCTATACATCTGTGTCTCTTTTGCTGTCTTGCATATAGGGTTATTGTTACCATCTTTCTAAATTCCATATATATATGTTAATATGCTGTATTGGTGTTTTTCTTTCTGACTTTCTTCACTCTGTATAATAGGCTCCAGTTTCATCCACCTCATTAGAACTGATTCAAATGCATTCTTTTTAATGGCTGAGTAATATTCCATTGTGTATATGTACCACAGCATTCTTATCCATTCATCTGCTGATGGACATCTAGGTTGCTTCCATGTCCTGGCTATTGTGAACAGTGCTGTGATGAACATTGGGGTGCACGTGTCTCTTTCAATTCTGGTTTCCTTGGTGTGTATGCCCAGCAGTGGAATTCCTGGGTCATATGGCAGTTCTATTTCCAGTTTTTTAAGGAATCTCCACACTGTTCTCCATAGTGGCTGTACTAGTTTGCATTCCCACCAACAGTGTAAGAGGGTTCCCTTTTCTCCACACCCTCTCCAGCATTTATTGCTTGTAGACTTTTGAATAGCAGCCATTCTGACCGGCGTTAGATGGTACCTCATTGTGATTTTGATTTGCATTTCTCTGATAGTGAATGATGTTTATCAAAGGTTTTTACTGCATCTATGAGGCTTAGTGGTAAAGAACCCGCTGCCAATGCAGGAGACACAAGAGACGTGGGTTTGATCACTGGGTCAGGAAAATCCCCTAGAGGAGGACATGGCAACCCACTCCAGTATTCTTGCCTGGGAAATCCTGTGGACAAAGGAGCCTGGCATGCTATAGTCCATAGCATCACAAAGAGTTGGATGTGACTAAACAACTTAACATGCATGCACATTGAAATGATCATGTTTTTTTCAATTTTCTTTGGTTGATATGGTGTATCACATTGATTGATTTGCATATGTGGAACCATCTTTGAGGCCCTGAGATGAATCCAGCTTGATCATGGTGTATGAAAAGGGATTTTTATGTGTTATATTGCTTTGCTAATATTTTGTTGAGGATTTTTGCATTTATATTAATCAAAGATATTGGCCTGTAATTTTCTTTTTTTGGCAGTGTCTGTTTTTAGTATCAGTGTTAAGGTGACTTCATAGAGTAACCTTGTGAGTGTTCCCTTCTTTTCAAACTTTAAAAAATTTTAATTAATTTATTTCCTTTTGGGAGCACTGAGTCTTTGTTGCAGTGCATAGGCTCTTTGTTGCTGCACAGGGGTCTTCTGTAGGTGTAGCAAGCAGGGTTTACTTTCTATTTGCAGTGCGTGGGTATCTCATTGTGGCAGCTTCTCTTGTTGCAGAGCATGGGCTCTAGGTGCAAGGGCTTTAGTAGCTGTGGCACATGGGCTCAGTTGCCCTGCAGTATGTGGGATCCTAGTTCCCACACCAAGAATCAGACCCAGGTCCCCTGCATTGGCAGGTGGACTCTTAATCTCTGGACCACCAGAAAAGTCCCCTTTTTTTCAGTCTTTTGGAAAAGTTTGAGAATTGGTATATATTCTTTTTTGTATATTTATAGAATTCCCTGGTGAAGTGATCTGGTCCAGGACTTTTGTTTGCAGGGAGTTTCTTATTACAGATTCTATTTCACTTACAGTGATTGGTCTGTTCAATCCATTTCTTCCTGATTCAGTTTTGACAGGCTGTATGTTCCTAGAAACTTACCCATTTCTTCTGTATTGTCCAATTTGTTGGCATATAATTGTTCATAACATTGTTTCTTTCTAATTTTTTGTCTTGTATTTCTGTGGAATTGCTTGTTATTTATTTACTTTCATTTCTTTTTTTTTTTTTGAGGGGAGTGGTGCACTGTCTTTTCTTCTTGGTGAATTCTTCACTTTGATAATGTGGTGTTTTACAGTGATTAATTTGTGGATATTGAACCATTTCTGCATCCTGGATATGAATCCCACTTGATGAAGATATATGATACTTTTAATGCATTGTCGAATATGATTTGCTAATATTTGGTTGAGGATTTTAGCATTTATGTTTATCAGTGACATTGGTAAGTAGTCTTTTTAATTATATCTTTGTCTGGCTTTGGTATTAGTGTGATACTTGCCTTATAGAATATTTAGAAGCATTTATTCCTCTGTAATTTTTTGGAATAGTTTGTGAAAGATAGGTGTTAACTTTTTAAAAAAGGTTTTGTGGCATTCACCCGTGAAGCATCTGGACCTGGACATTTTACTTGTTGGGTTTTTTATTACTATTTTAAGTTCATTACTGGTAATTGATATATTAATATTTCTGATTTTTCCTGATTCAGTCTTCAGAGTTTCTGCATTCCTTGGAATTTGGCTATTTTTTCTTCATTGTCTATTATATTGGCTTATAGTTGTTTATAGAAATCTCTTATGATTGCATTTCTGTGGTGTTTGTAACCTTTCCTTTTTCATTTCTGACTTTACTGATTTTAGCACTCTGTTTTTTCATGGTGAATCTTGTTCAATGTTTATCAATTTTATCTTTTCAAAAAATAGTTGTTAGTTTCACTGACTTTTTAAATTGTTTTGTCTTTTTTGGTCTCTATTTCATTTATTTCTGCTTTGATCTTTATGTTTTCTTTCCTTCTACTAACTTTTTTCTTCATTTTTCTTTTTCAAATTTGTCTAGGTGTAGGGTTAAGTTTGTTGGTTTTTTCTTTTTTTTTTTTGAGATTTTATTTTTGTTTCCTAAGTTAGGCTTCAGTTTAGTTGCTCAGTCATGTCTGACTCTTTGCGACCCCATGGACTGCAGCACTCTAGGCTTCCTTGTCCATCACAAACTCCAGGAGCTTACTCAAACTCATGTCCATGGAGTCAGTGATGCCATCCAACCATCTCATCCTCTGTCATCCCCTTCTCCTCCTGCCTTCAATCTTTCCAAGCATCAGGGTCTTTTCCAATGAGTCAGTTATTCGCATCAGTATTGGAGTTTCAGCTTCAGCATCAGTCCTTCTGATTTGAATATTCAGGACTGATTTTCTTTAGGATGTACTGATTGGATCTCCTTGCAGTACAAGGGACTCTCAAGAGTCTTCTCCAACACCACAGTTCAAAAGCATCAATTCTTTGGTGTTCAGTTTTCTTTATAGTCCAACTCTCACATCCATACATGACTACTGGAAAAACTATAGCTTTGACTAGATGGACCTTTGTCAGCAAAGTAATGTCTCTGCTTTTTAATATGCTGTCTAGGTTGATCATAGCTTTCCTTCCAAGAAGCAAGTGTCTTTTAATTTCATGGCTGTAGTCACCATCTGGTAGGCTTGTATTACTATAAACTTCAACCTTCAGAGACTTTTCTTGTATCCCATAGATTTTGAATTGTGTTTCATTTTCATTTGTCTACAAATATTTTTTTATTTCCTACTTGATTTTTTCAGTAATCCATTGGTTGTTTAGTAACATACTGTTTAGCCTTTATTTATTTGTGTTCTTGGACTGCAAGGAGATCCAGCCAGTCCATCCTAAAGGAGATCAGTCCTGGGTGTTCACTGGAAGGACTGATGCTGAAGCTGAAACTTCAATACTTTGGCCACCTGATGCGAAGAACTGACTCATTGGAAAAGACCCTGATGCTGGGAGGGATTGTGGACAGGAAGAGAAGGGGATGCCAGAAGATGAGATGGCTGGATGGCATCACCAACTCGATGGACATGAGTTTGAGTAAACTCCGGGAGTTTGTGATGGACAGGGAGGTGTGGCGTGCTGTGATTCATGGGGTCACAAAGAGTCGGACACGACTAAGCGACTGAACTGAACTGAACTGAACTGATTTGTGTTCTTACAGTTTTTTTCCTTGTAGTTGATTCTAATCTCATAGTTTTATTGTCAGAAGATACCCTTGCTATGATTTCATATTTTTAAAATTCACTTAGACATATTTTGTGCCCTAATATGTGATCCATCCAGGAGAATGTTCTTTGTACACTTGAAAGGAAAGTGTAATTTTCTGCTTTTGGGTATAGTGTTTTGTGTATATCTATTAAGTCTGTATGGTCTATTGTGTCATTTAAGGCCAATGTTTTCTTATTGGCTTTCTGTCTGGATGATCTCTCCATTGATGTAAGTACAGTGTTAAAATCACCTGCTATTGTTTTACTACCAGTTTCTCTAGTTATGTTGTTAATATTTGCTTTGTATATTTAGGTGTTTATGTTGGCTACATACATATTTCCAGTAGTTATATATTCTTATTGACCTCAAAATCCATCTTTGTCTCTTTACAGTCTTTGTTTTAAATTCTATTTTGTCTAATAAAAGTATTGCTATTCCAACTTTCTTTTCACTTTCATTTTTTTCATGGAATGACTTTTCCATCCCCTCACTTTGTCTTTGTGTATGTTTAGATTTGAAGTGAGTGTCCCATAGGCAGCACAGTTAGTGTCTTTTAGACAGCATAGTGAGTGTCTTGTAAGCAGTGTATGTGTAGATTTTGCCTTTTTATCCATTCAGTCACTCTGTATCTTCTGATTTGAGCATTTAGTCTGTGTACATTTAAAGTAATTATTGATGGATCTGTTCAGTTCAGTTCAGTCACTCAGATGTGTCCAACTCTTTGTGACCCCATGGACTGCAACACGCCAGGTCTCCCTGTTCATCACCAACTCCTGGAGTTTACTCAAACTCATGTCCATTGAGTCTGTGATGCCATCCAACCATCTCATCCTCTGTCGTCCCCTTCTCCTGCCTTCAATCTTTCCCAGCATCAGGGTCTTTTCAAATGAGCCAGTTCTTTGTATCAGGTGGCCAAAGTATTGGAGTTTTAGCTTCAACATCAGTCCTTCCAATGACTATTCAGGACTGATTTCCTTTAGGATGGACTGGTTGGATCTCCTTGCAGTCCAAGGGACTCTCAAGAGTCTTCTCCAACACCAAAGTTCAAAAGCATCAATTCTTCTATGCTCATCTTTCTTTATAGTCCAACTCTCACATCCATACATGCCTACTGGAAAAACCATAGCGTTGAATAGACAGACCTTTGTTGGCAAAGTAATGTCTCTGCTTTTTAATATGCTATCTAGGTTGGTCATAACTTTTCTTCCAAAGAGTAAGCATCTTTTAATTTCATGCCAGCAGTCACCATCTGCAGTGATTTTGGAGCCCAAGAAAATAAAGTTTGTCATTGTTTCCACTGATTCACCATCTATATCCCATGGAGTGATGGGACCAGATGCCATGATCTTAGTTTTCTGAATGTTGAGCTTTAAGCCAACTTTTTCACTCTCCTCTTTCACTTTCATCAAGAGGCTCTTTAGTTCTTAATAATCCTACTTTAGTTCTTAATCATCCTACTATCTTTGTACATGGTTAGTTTACTACCTTTACTGTTTATTTGTCTTTACCAGTGACTCTTTTCCTTTTTAAATTTTGGCCTTTTTTCTTTTACTTGGAGAAGTTCCTTTAACATTCCTTGTAAAGCTGCTTTGGTGGTGCTGAACTCTGAGCTTTTGCTTGCCTCTAAAACTCTTTATGTCCAGAAAATCTGAATGAGAATTTTGCCAGGTAGAATATTCTTGGTTCTAAGTTTTCCCTTTCATCACTTTAAGTATATAATGCCACTCCCTTCTGGCCTGCAGTTTCTGCTAAAAGGCCAGCTGATGGCCTTATGAGAGTTCCCTTGTATGTAACTTCTTGTTTTTTCTTTTTCTTGCTTTTAATATTCTTTCTTTATCTTTAATTTTTGCTGTTTTAATTACAGTGTGTCTTGTTGTGGTCCTCTTTGGGTCAGTCCTCTCTGGGACTCTCTGTGCTTTCTGAACCTGAATACCTATTTCCTTTCCCAGGCTCGGGGATTTTTTCAAATATGTTCTCTGCCTCTTTCTCTCTCTTCTTCCGGGACCCCTGTACTCTACAATGTGAATATTAATGTGTTTGATGTTATCTCAAATGCCTCTGAAACTATCCTCACTCTTTCTTTTTTCTCTCCTGCTTCACTGATTTCCACTACTCTGTCTTCCAGCTCACTGATCTGTTCCTCTGTACCATCCAATCTACCATTGATTCCTTTTGGTGTTTTTTTTTTTTTTTTTGGTCCATTATTGTATTCTTCATCTCTGTTTTGTTCTTCTTTATATTTTCCAGCTCTGCTAAAAATTCTGGCTTCTCTGTTTGTCCAATGTTTTCTGGACTTCTTTGACCATCTTCACCATCAAACATTACCTGAACTCTATTGGGTATATTACTTCGCTCAACTTCATTTAATTCTTCTTTTGGGGTTTTATCTTATTTCTTCACTGGGAGCATGTTCCTCTGTTACCTCATTTTGTCTAATTTTCTGTTTTTGTTTCTATGTATTTAGTAGGTTTGTTATGTTTCCTGACTTTGGAGAAATGGCCTTTTGTGGGAAACATCCTATGTGTTCCAGCATCATGCTCCCCTCTGTCAACAGAGCTATGTGCTCTAGAGTTTTCCCCTATGTGAGCTGTATGAGTCCTTCTTTGTGCAGACTATGTGAGTGGTCTTGTAGATATGGCTGGTTCGTGGTCTAGTTGGTTGACATATGCAGAGGTTGTCAGCCATGGTTGTTGGAGCCAGATCATTGTGTAACTGACTGTTGAGCCCCTAGAGGTGCCTTGGCTAGTGATGGCCCGCTGATGGTGGAGCTGTGTTCTGGGGTGGGGGGTTGTGGGGCCAGCATCCCCATATCTAGCGTTGGTCTGCTATTGGTTAAGCCTGATTTCTGGTGCACCTGCCTGTGTGGGTTCTGAAGTTTCCGAAAGTTGTTGCTGGCCTACTGTGAGTGGGGCTGGATTCCAGGGTAGCTGACTGAAGTGCTCAAATTTCTCAGAATTGGTTTTGGTCTACTGATGGATGGGGTGTAGGCCCAGAAGGTCTTAGGGCTGATGTAGGCCTGCTGATCGATTGGCTGAGCCCTGACAAGGCAGGTTGTAGGGTTACAGTGGTTGTGATGGTGGTGTGTACCCACTATTGGTGGGACCAAATCATAGGGTCACTGACTGGAGGCCCTGAGGGCCCCTGGTCCAGTGCTTGCACACTGGTGTATGGGGCTGGTTCCTGTGCTCGCTGGTGGCCAGGGCCTTATCCAGTGGCAGCTGTGGGCTCAGGGGGTCTTACGGAAGCCAAACTTCTAGTGAGTAGAGCTGTGTCCTCTCTTGCTTATCTGATTGACCTGAGGCTGCCCGGTACTGGTGCCTACAAGCTGATGGGCACTGGGGTGGGACTGGTTTCTGGTGGATGGTAAGCTGGAGAGAGGATTCCACAATGGTACTTGCAGCAGTAGATTGAGTTCCCCAAAATGGCTGCTGCTGGTGTCTATGTCTCCAGGGGAGTTCTACTTGAGCCTCCTCCTTCTCTAGAAGACTTTCCAAGATCAACAGATAGGCCTGACCCAGGTAACTTTCAAGTTATTGTTTCTGCCCTGAGTCCTGAAATGTGTGAAATTTTGTGTTTGTCTTATGATAGTGGAATCTCTGTGTCCTAAAGCCTTCTGATTCTCCTGAAAGTGAGTGCAGCTGGCCTTGAAAAGCAAATGTTCTGGGGGTTCATTTTCCTGGTGTATGATGCCTGGGCTGGGGAGCCTGGTTTAGGGCACAAATCCGTTGCTCTTTGGTGAAAGTCTCTACAATTATGATTTTCTTTCTGTTTGTGGGTCACCCACACAGGGGTATGGTCTTGACTTACTGTGCCTCCACCTATCCTGTCTCATTGTGGTTTCTTCTTTATATCTTTAGCTGTAGAATGTATTTTCTATGAAATTTCAATTTTTCTCATCAGTAGTTGCTCTGTAAGTACTTGCCATTTTGGTGTGCACATGGGAGCATGTTAGCTCAAAGTCTTTCTAATCCTCCACCTTGGCTTCTTATTTCCATAATTATTCTACATAATTTACTACTTAGTGCTACATTTTCTTTCACCAGATTACACAGGCCTTTGCTCCTGAGTATTTTGCTGCTTCTATTCTTTGTTTTCCAATGGTAGCAATCCCACTTTGTTTTGTAGTTATGGACTGAATGAATTCTATAACATTTATATAGGTAGAACTACTGATGCCGCTTCAGCACAAACATTTATAATGATATTCTAGTCATTTTAATATATGTTCTGTGTCCAGATTTTTAAGAAATCTCCACACTGTTTTCCATAGCGGCTGTACTAGTTTGCATTCCCACCAACAGTGTAAGAGGGTTCCCTTTTCTCCACACCCTCTCCAGCATTTATTGCTTGTAGACTTTTGGATAGCAGCCATCCTGGCTGGCGTGTAATGGTACCTCATTGTGGTTTTGATTTGCATTTCTCTAATAATGAGTGATGTTGAGCATCTTTTCATGTGTTTGTTAGCCATCTGTATGTCTTCTTTGGAGAAGTGTCTGTTTAGTTCTTTGGCCCATTTTTTGATTGGGTCATTTATTTTTCTGGAATTGAGCTGCAGGAGTTGCTTGTATATTTTTGAGATTAATCCTTTGTCTGTTTCTTCATTTGCTATTATTTTCTCCCAATCTGAGGGCTGTCTTTTCACCTTACTTATAGTTTCCTTTGTAGTGCAAAAGCTTTTAAGTTTCATTAGGTCCCATTTGTTTAGTTTTGCTTTTATTTCCAATATTCTGGGAGGTGGGTCATAGAGGATCTTGCTTTGATTTATGTCGGAGAGTGTTTTGCCTATGTTCTCCTCTAGGAGTTTTATAGTTTCTGGTCTTACATTTAGATCTTTAATCCATTTTGAGTTTATTTTTGTGTATGGTGTTAGAAAGTGTTCTAGTTTCATTCTTTTACAAGTGGTTGACCAGCTTTCCCAGCACCACTTGTTAAAGAGGTTGTCTTTTTTCCATTGTATATCCTTGCCTCCTTTGTCAAAGATAAGGTGTCCATAGGTTCGTGGATGCCATATGACCCAGCAATCCCACTTCTGGGCATACACACTGAGGAAACCAGATCTGAAAGAGACACGTGCACCCCAATGTTCATCGCAGCACTGTTTATAATAGCCAGGACATGGAAGCAACCTAGATGCCCATCAGCAGATGAATGGATAAGGAAGCTGTGGTACATATACACCATGGAATATTACTCAGCCATTAAAAAGAATTCATTTGAACCAGTCCTAATGAGATGGATGAAGCTGGAGCCCATTATACAGAGTGAAGTAAGCCAGAAAGATAAAGAACATTACAGCATACTGACACATGTATATGGAATTTAGAAAGGTGATAACGATAACCCTATATGCAGAACAGAAAAAGAGACACAGAAATACAGAACAGACTTTTGAACTTTGTGGGAGAATGTGAGGGTGGGATATTTCAAAAGAACAGCATGTATACTATCTATGGTGAAACAGATCACCAGCCCAGGAGGGATGCACGAGACAAGTGCTCCGGCCTGGTGCACTGGGAAGACCCAGAGGAATCGGGTGGAGAGGGAGGTGGGAGGGGGGATCGGGATTGGGAATACATGTAAATCCATGGCTGATTCATATCAATGTATGACAAAACCCACTGGAAAAAAAAATAATAATAATAATAAAAAAAAAAATTAAAAAAAAATAAAATAAAATATCCACAAAAAAAAAAAATATATATATGTTCTAATGAACTTTAAGTCCTGCAGAAGGAGGGAAAGAAGTGGGTATTACAAACTGACTTCCTCTTTCAGGAAACCTTTGAGAAGGCAAGCTTGAGTAGCAGTAGCAGTGGAGCAGGAAGCCTGAAAAGTGAACTTTCAGAAATCACAGACCTCCCTCCTGAAGGCTTCCAGGCACCATGTGGTAAGGACGAAGACCGGACCTGTGATGGACTCTTATCAGATGATAACTTCAATTTGGAAAATATTGAGAAAGGTATTTCTAGTGAAAAGATTACAACATGAATACACTCTTGATTCCTTTGTGTTTCAAGGTTCATTTGCTTTTTATTTTTATTAATGTGCAGATATATATTCAGAGCTTGATGATGAATTGGACATTTCGGATAACTTTAGCAGCTCCAGCTCAAGCCCTTTGAAGGAATCGACATTCAGTAAGCTTTCTTGCCAACTTGTGGATGCTGGCAGATAGAGGTCAGGAAATTGTACTTGGGAGTCAAGCAGATGTCATCGCCTACATAAATGAATGGTTTGTTTCCCAGGTGCAGTGCCCATTAGCGACAGGTCTGTCACTCTGACAGAGCCCAAAGTCCACCTGGCACTGTGGCTTTCCATTGCCTCCTGTCAAACGAACTGTTTAATTATTTCTTCCAGCAAACACAGATTCTAACTGGGGAGTGGAGATAACTTATTTGGAAACATACTAACTAACCACAGGACTAGTGGAAGTGACCTTTTTGAGTCTGTTGATCAGAGGTTAGAAACCTGGAGAAGAAATTAGTCTTGCTGTATACTAAGTTTTGTATAATTTTACTTACATTAATATAAAGGGATATATTTTCCTTAAAACACTAAAGTTAAATAAATATTATAATTATTTAGAATTATGAAAAACACCATACAGATTCAGTAAATATGTTAATCTTTACTCTTAATTTGAAACAGTAAAAAAAAAAATAGACTGGGGCATGGGAAAGTAAAGATATATTTAGATACAATTTAAAGAATCTTCTCTATAGAAACACAGGATTCAATTCACTAAACAAATCTGAAATTGAAATAAAATGCCAATTAAAATAGAAAATTGACAGAAAAAAATACCTCTTATTTTAATTTATTTTTTATTGAAGGATAATTGCTTTATAGAATTTTGCTGTGTTCTATCAAACCTCAACATGAACCAGCCATAGGTATACACATAAGGCCTCCCTTTTGAACCTCCCTCCCATCTCCCGCCCCATCCCCACCTCTAGGTTGACACAGAGCCCCTGTTTGAGTTTCCTGACTCTTTTAAAAGAGTAAGTTGATGGAATATTAAATAGGATAGATAGAAATACTCTGAAATAAAGTGTAAATAATCCCTTCTCGATGACTATACTATGAAAATTTTGTAAAAGAAAGTTTAAAATAGTATCTCTAAGGATCAGAGTAGGACTCTAAGGATTTTGCTTCATACTTTGTCTCTTTTCAAAATTAAATGGTCCATCAAAGTGGATTATAGACGTTGCACATTTTCTGGGGCAATGTCAAATTCCAACACTCTGTTCTGTTTTCCATATAAATTCCTGCCCTGCCTGCTAAATAAAATGTCTTGATTTGTGATTGAGAAAACACGAATATTATGTAGCAAAGATATTTGTGCATTTAAACATATGTAGCAGATTCTAGAAGCAGTTAATTACTAACTGAGGTGAATTTTGAGGTGATGGGATATTGTGTATCCACAGTAACAAGGATGGGGAGGGTCAGTGGGAGGAAGGAAAAGCTGGAACCTTACACTTGTATGTGGTTACTTCTAGCTCTCTTGGCAAGGGATTTAGGATGATGATGATACAGATGCTTTATGTACTTTGTTAGCAATTAATAATGGAGTTTGTTTGTTTAGCACTTTTTCTTTGAGAAAGGACCCTTAAACAAACCTGTTAATAAATAGTAATTTGCAACATTATATTTTAGCTGATAGTATCATAAATGAAGACAGCCTTTATAGTAGGTACAATTGGTTAGGTATTTTTAAACAGGCAAATGAGTGAATAAATAAATGATTTGCAGCAAGAAAATGTGAAGTTATTTTTATTTTCTTGTTTCAGGCACTTTAAAAAGAAGTTTTAGTGCTTCAGGGGGAGAAAGACAATCCCAAATGAGGTATGTAGACATTGAGTTCCTAGGAACATTTTTAGGCTCTGCAGAGCTGTTTTTGTGGCTAAATTGATACCTGATAGCAGAAGTTACCATGGGCATGTGGTACCAGAAACTGTGGGAACCCACTCTCCCAGAACTGTTTGCATTTCACCAAGGACCGTGCTGGGAAGAGCATTAAGCTTGGGCATGGGTTTTAGTCTGGCTTTGCAATCCTCAGCCACTCAGTTAGTCTCCCTGAACTCAAGAGTGGCCCAGGGTTGTAGGGCTTCATGAGATTATCTGGGGCTGTGGCTCCCTATCCCTTATTTTTCTACATCCCTGGGGTATAGATGCCTATGGCAGATGTAGCAGGTGTAGACCACGTCACACCCAAGTCAGCCAGCAGGAGGGGGATGGGATGCAGAGACACATCCTTCCTTTTATGGATGCGACCCAGATGTTGTGTTCTTCCCTTCTGCTCACTGATCATTGAGCAGAGGAGAATCTAGCTACAGGGGAGAATGAGCATGTTTGGGGCATTCCATCTTTAAAAAAGAAATCATTATTTTGTAATGACTAGCACTTTCTGCAATATTTGTCTCTTGGGCTAGGAACTGAAACAAAACTCTTTGATATGGCTTTTTGCAAGTTCCTGGTAGCCTTCATGAGAACAGTTCAGTGATCTTGGGTGAGGCTGGTGGGAGCAGAAGCCTGACTGTGGTGGTTTCAGAGGTTACAGAAGCAGAGACAGAGAGAAACCAAAGAAAGTGTTGAGCTGACAGTGAGTTGGTGGGAATGTTTGATGGGAAAGGGCCTTCTAGAATCAGGGTGGCTGAAGGGTGAGTGGACTGAGGAGAAGCAGCTGATGGAGAGGGGAAATTGTAGCTGGTTCCCAGTCTCAGAGCGGCATGGACCTGAGAACAGCCCTGGAAAAGAGGAAAGGGCAGCTTTTGTGTGTGTCTGAAGAAAGAGAGGCAAAGATAAATTTAAGCTGAAGGGGCAGAGAAGAGGGATATATTTGGTAGTTTCTGCTTATTAGATGATGTTCCATCTCACTGCGGAGGATCCTTTAGTCAAAAGAGTGTGATCGGCAGGGGAGAGCTGGCATCGAGATGGCAGGGAGCTGAGCAGGGACAGGCAGGGGCTGTTGACAGTGCTGGGTCTAGGGAGTGCCGGCCGGGTCAGGTGTGAGAGGTTGTGCTTTACCAGGCAGGCTTTGTGGGCACAGGAAATAAAAGACGACTTGGGCTGACTTATGTTCTTTAGAAAGCTTTCAAGGACTCACATAATTATGGAACGCACAGAATCAAACTATGAAGGGATAGAAGCCAGGTCAGGCCCTGAGGTCTGTGGAGGAGGCACTCCTGGAAGATTTGCCAAGGCTCTACTGCAGGCCTGAATGAGCCTCCAAGCTTGTTTGCTCTGTCTGCATGTCACCTCTCTAAGGATCCAGTGTCCTGCAGGGGAGTTGGCTTGGCCTGATTCCCTGCTGTGGGAGGGCCTGAGCCCCTTCACTGGCAGCCCCTGCAGGTCCCTCATGGGCCACACTGTTTAGTCAAAGATACAACATCACTGATAAGTTTATCTTTTCCAAGAAAGGGTCAAGAAGGTTAGGGTAAAGTCTATTTATTTCCTAAATCTTTTCTGGTGTTGCTAGTAACACGGTTCCATCACTTCATGGCAAATTGATGGGGAAACAATGGAAACAGTGACAGACTTTATTTTCTTGGGCTCCAAAATCACTGCAGCTGGTGACCACAGCCATGAAATTAAAAGACACTTGCTTCTTGGAAGAAAAGTTATGACCAACCTAGACAGCATATTAAAAAGCCAAGATACTACTTTGCCAAGAAAGGTCCATCTAGTCAAAGCTACATTTTTCTCAGTAGTCATGTATGGATGTGAGATTTGGACCATAAAGAAAGCTGAGAGCTGAAGAATTGATGCTTTTGAGCTGTGGTATTGGAGAAGACTCTTGAGAGTCCCTTGGACTGCAAGGAGATCCAACCAGTCCATCCTAAAGGAAATCAGTCCTGAATATTCATTGGAAAGATCGATGCTGAAATTGAAACTGAAGCTCCGATACTTTGGCCACCTGATGTGAAGAACTGACTCATTGGAAAAGACCCTGATGCTGGGCAAGATTGAAGGCAGGAGGATAAGGGGATGACAGAGGATGAGATGGTTGGATGGCATTACCAACTTGATGGACATGAAATTGAGCAATCTCCAGGAGTTGGTGATGGACAGGGATGGCTTCAGTCCACAGGGTCACAAAGAGTCAGACACAACTGAGTGACTGAACTGAACTGATGCCATAAAGTACACCATCAAAAGTCTTTTTCTTTTTTATTGGACACTTTACTCAGTGATACAAAGTTGCATAAATATATAGAAAAGATGCAAAACAAGTATGCAAAACAAGATGCAAAAAAATTGTTGGGTCCACAAACATGAACAATGGACAGAAGATTAGGCAGAGTCTGAGGGATCCACCTGATGCGAAGAGCTGACTCATTTGAAAAGACCCTGATGTTGGGAAAGATTGAAGGCAGGAGGAGAAGGGGACAACAGAGGATGAGATGGTTGGATGGCATCACTGACTCAATGGAGATGAGTTTGGATAAACTCCGGGAGTTGGTGATGGACAGGGAGGCCTGGAGTGCTGCAGTTCATGGGGTCGCAAAGAGTCGGACACGACTGAGCAATTGAAGTGAACTGAACTGAACCAGTCCACAAATACTTGTCAGTTAATAGATGAATGACTGTAATCTTAGCACAAATTCTGTATCTCTGTCTATAATTGGACTAAAACCTCGCCTCCTGGCTTGAACCTACAGCCTTTGCCATAGTCAACAGCTTAAACCCTTTTTAAAGATCCTGTTGCTTAGGCATAAGATTTTTCCATGTTGCCAAGGCAACAGAATACAGTTGGTAGGCTAGTTTCAGACATTGAATGTTTGCAGTATCAGAGATACCTGTGGTTCACAGCCTCTTTGATGAATCAATGTATGCATAATTGTTTTCAAGGATGTGTGCCTGATTCTAGTCTTTGTGTATAGAGATGATTGGAAATGTTTGTGACCATCCAGTATCATACATGTGACTGGAAAGAACTTGTGTGATCTCAGGACCTAGGAATCTTGCCTCCCTATAACAAAAGTTGATTATTTTGATTTAAAGCTATAGAGAATAGAGACTCCCACTACTTTTTCATAATCCAGTTTCTAATAATCCAGATCTAGTTTCACTTAAATTGATTGCATACATTTGATCACTGCTTGCTGCTGTTAACCTGGCCTAGAAGCTGATGTCACAATCAAGCGGTCTTAGAAAAACTATTTGCTGTCAGTTGTTGTTGCTCAGTTGCTCAGCTGTGTCCCACTCTTTGCGATCACATGGTCTGCAGCACTCCAGACTTTCCTGTCCTTCACTATCTCCCAGAGTTTGCTTAAACTCATGTCCATTGAGTTGATGATGCCATCCAACCATCTCATCCTCTGTCACCACTTTCTGTCCTGCCCTCAAGTTTTCCCGGCATCAGGGTGTTTTCCAATGAGTCACCTCTTTGCATCAGGTGGCCAAAGGACTGGAGCTTCAACTTCAGCATCAATCCTTCCAATGAATATTGAATTCCTTTAGGATTGACAAGTTTGATCTCCTTGCTGTCCAAGGGACTCTCAAGAGTCTTCTCCAGAACCACAATTCAAAAGTATCAATTCTTAGCATTCTTTATGGTGCAACTCTCACATTCGTACATGACTACTGGAAAAACCATAGCTTTGACTATCCGGACCTTTACTGGCAAAGTGATATGTCAGCTTTTTAATAGTGTATCTAGGTTTGTCATAGCTTTTCTTCTAAGGAGTAAACATCTTAATCTCATGGCTACAGTCACCATCTGCAGTGATTTTGGAGCCCAAGAAAATAAATCTGTCACTGTTTCCATTGTTTCCCCATCTATTTGCTGTGAAGTGATGGGACTGGATGCCATGATCTTCGTTTTTTGAATGTTGAGCTTTAAGCCAGCTCTTTCACTTTCCTCTTTCACCTTCTGCCACTGGAGTGGTGTCATCTGCATATTTGAGGTTATTGATATTTCTCCCAGCAATGTTGATTACAGCTGTGACTCATGCAGCCTGGCATTTGGCATGATATACTCTTTATTTAGGGCTTCCCAGGTGGCTCAGTGGGTAAAGAATCTGCCTGCAATGAAGGAGACACAGGCAGAAGTGAGTTTGATACCTGGGGTCAGGAAGATCCCCTGCAGGAAGGCTTGGCAACCCACTCCGGTATTCCTGCCTGCAGAATCCCATGGACAGAGTAGCCTGGTGAGCTGCAGTCTATAGGGTAGCAAAGAGTTGAACACAACGGAACTGACTGAACATGCACACTCGCACACACTCTGTATATAAATTAAATAAGCAGGATGACAGTATACAGCCAGCCTTCACAGGCTCCTTTCTCAGCTTGGAACCAGTCCATTTTCCCATGTCCACTGCCCACTGTTGCTTCCTGACCTGCATACAGGTTTCTCAGGAGGCAGGTAAGGTGGTCTGGTGTTCACACTTCTTTAAGAATTTTCCACGGTTTGCTGTGATTCACACAGTCAAAGGCTTTAGCATAGTCAATGAAACAGAAGTAGATTTTTTTTCTGGAATTCTCTTGCTGTTTATATGTTCCAACAAATGTTGGCAATTTGTTGTCAGTAAAATCATTCTATCCTTTTCTATGACAATTCTAAAATTTCCTGGCTTATTGCTTATTAGTTCCTAGCTACGATTGGAGTACAAGTGGAGAGCCACAGTAGCACCATGCCACCTTCCTGCAGGGATACCAACTCCATTAACGTTACAGGTGAACAAAAAGCCCTTAATGAGCAGGAGAAAACATCCATACATAATGTCACTTATTCACACAGAGTATGATGTCACTGCCTGAAAGACACTTTCAAGATGTAAAATGCTAGTGAACTTAGATGGTGAGGTTGCATCATCTTAATGTTGTAAGCCAGGCTTCTCGTTTCATCATAAGGTCAAATATTTCTTCTATCAGCATTAAATTGTATTGACTACTTTTCATAGTTGAATTAAATGATGTGATGCACTTGCAATGCATGTGAAAATATTCCTCAGTTCAGAGATACATTTAAAAGAATTTGATGAGGTATAAAATTCTGGACTCTATCTTCTTCATGACCAGCATGCCTCTGACAAAATAACCATCTAAATAATTTGCCTCACACTTGCATTTATCAGTGAAAACTTGATTTAAAAAATTACAAAGCTAATACCTCCAGTTGCCCCCTTACCTGTATTGGTCAGGTAAGGTGTGAGTTGTCGGCTATTACTCATATTTGGTGCTTCAATTTCTGTTTTAGCTTATGAATTCTGCATGAGGAATTTGGTTTGTGAATACACACCAGATCTGAAGAGAGCTGAAAAGACCTTTAAGAATTTTTAAAAACCTTCCATTTCTCTGAAATTGTTTTATCGATCTGAAATGTTATTGATCAATTCCCATTTCAAAACTTTCAGAAGACACAAACTTCATTATGATAAACCTTTTCACCACAAAACATTTCTATAACGTTTTCTTTGTGTTGGGCCATTTCTGGCTATTTTCCAGCTTGTACTGTCATAGGAAACCACCCTCTGAAGCCATAATGTCCCATTAGACATAAACATTCAGTCTGGTTCAATCTAGAGGCAGACTTCCCTTAGTTCAGTTCAGTTCAGTCGCTCAGTCGTGTCTGACTCTTTGCGACCCCATGAACTGCAGTATGCCAGGCCTCCCTGTCCATCACCAACTCCTGGAGTTTATCCAAACTAGTGTCCATTGAGTCTGATGCCATCCAACCACCTCATCCTCTGTCATCCCCTTCTCCTCCTGCCTTCAGTCTTTCCCAACATCAGGCTCTTTTCAAATGAGTCAGCTCTTCACATCAGGTGGGTCCCTCAGACTCTGTCTAATCTTCTGTCCATTGTTTGTGTTTGTGGACCCAATACTTTTATAGTTAAAAGTTGTCATTAAGAGTTTTTTCTGTTGTGAAATTTCAGATGACTATGTTTTCTTATGATCTGTGATATAATTTCCAGAGAAATTAACAATTTTTCTGCTATACCTGTGTAATCTTGTAACTTCTAAGACTGTGGGGACAATTTCTTTTCAATATTCCATCTCCAATATCTAACACGGTGCCTACACACAGTGAGCACTTAGTAAATATTTTTGAATGAGTGAGTGAATGTGTGATGGTTATTTTTAAAGATTCCCTGAAATTTCTTAAGGAGAACTTTAAAATCATATAAAGGGGCAGCAAAGCTGAAAGCAACTCAGCATTACCAGGGAGGTCTATTTCATATATGCCCACTAGCATATTTTTTTTTCTTAAAATATCTTTTTACTGAAGTATAGTTGATTTACAATATTGTGTTAGTTTCAGATGTACAGCACAGTGACTTGTATTGTGTTAAATGTTATTACAAGATAATGGCTCTGTTTTCCTATGATGTGCAATATATCCTCGTTTCTTATCTATTATGTATATAGTAGTTTGTATCTCTTAATCTCACATTCTTTTTTTTTTTCTGTATCTTTTTTTTCCCATTTATTTTTATTAGTTGGAGGCTAATTACTTTACAATATTGTAGTGGTTTTTGTCATACATTGACATGAATCAGCCATGGATTTACATGTATTCCCCATCCCTATCCCCCCTCCCACCTCCCTCCCCACCCGATTCCTCTCGGTGCACCAGGCCCAAGCACTTGTCTCATGCATACAGCCTGGGCTGGTGATCTGTTTCACCCTAGATAATATACATGTTTCGATGCTGTTCTCTCTAAACATCCCACCCTCGCCTTCTCCCACAGAGTCCAAAATTCTGTTCTGTACGTCTGTGTCTCTTTTTCTGTTTTGCATATAGGGTTATCATTACCATCTTTCTAAATTCCATATATATGCGTTAGTATACTGTATTGGTCTTTATCTTTCTGGCTTACTTCACTCTGTATGATGGGCTCCAGTTTCATCCATCTCATTAGGACTGATTCAAATGAATTCTTTTTAATGGCTGAGTAATATTCCACGGTATATATGTACCACAGCTTCCTTATCCATTCATCTGCTGATGGGCATCTAGGTTGCTTCCATGTCCTGGCTATTATAAATAGTGCTGCGATGAACATTGGGGTGCACGTGTCTCTCTCAGATCTGGTTTCCTCAGTGTGTATGCCCAGAAGTGGGATTGCTGGGTCATATGGCAGTTCTGTTTACAGTTTTTTAAGGAATCTCCACACTGTTCTCCATAGCGGCTGTACTAGTTTGCATTCCCACCAACAGTGTAAGAGGGTTCCCTTTTCTCCACACCCTCTCCAGCATTGATTGCTTGTAGACTTTTGGATAGCAGCCACCCTGACTGGCGTGTAATGGTACCTCATTGTGGTTTTGATTTGCATATCTCTGATAATGAGTGATGTTGAGCATCTTTTCATGTGTTTGTTAGCCATCTGTATGTCTTCTTTTTAATCCCACATTCTTAAGTTATCCCTCCATTCTTCCCTCACCCCTATGGTAATCAGTTGTTTGCTTTCTACATCTGTGAGTCTGTTTTGCATAAATGTTCATTTGTATTATATATTAGATCCTAGAGAGGCTCATCAGGATTAGGAGACTGGACCACCTAAGAGCCTCTCTGGTCCCTTTAATCTTGCCTCAGGTGGTTTCATTGCTAATTTTCCTTTGATTAGCAACTGTTCTGCCGTTTGGAACTCAGAGAAGATCATGAAGTCTGGAGTCTTGCATACAAGGAATGGGGGATAAAAAGGCCTTCCTGCCCTGGAGTCCCACAGGGCCCTGCTCAGCACAGTTCTATTAATCTTTTGTATTGCCTTTTTTTTTTTTCCAATTTTATTTATTTCTTTCTGATCTTGCTTCCCTTGTGGCTCAGCTGGTAAATAATCCATGTGCAATGTGGGAGACTTGGATTCTATCCCTGGGTTGGGAAGATCCCCTGGAGAAGGGAAAGGCTACCCACTCCAGTATTCTGGCCTGGAGAATTCCATGGACTGTATAGTCCATGGAGTCTCAAAGAGTTGGACATGACTGAGTGACTTTCACTTTCTGATCTTTACTATTTCCTTGGGTTTTGATTGTTCTTCTTTCTCTAATTCTTGTAGGTGGTGGGTTAGGTTGTTCATTTGAAATTTTTGTTGCTTTTTGAAAAAAAAACCAGTATTACTTTACTCTTAGTGAGTTTCCTGCATTTCATAGATTTTATAAAATTATGTTTGTCACTTCTCATGACATAGTTTCTAATTTCTTGTTTGATGGCATCATTAGCCCATTGGTTTTTTAGTAGGAGCTTGTTTAGTCTCCATGTGTTCATTACCCCCTCATCTTTCTGTGGCTGATTTCTAGTTTCATGCTGTTGTGGTCAGAAAATATGCTTGACATTTTTATTCTCTTGAGTTTGTTGAGGTTTGCTTTGTGGCATAGTATTTGGTCTATTCTAGAGAATGTTCCATACGTGCTTGACAAGAATATGGTATACTCTGGGCTTTTGGGGATGTGGTATCCTGTAGATACAGTTAACTCCAACTGGTCTTTTGTCATGTCGGACCTCTGTTGTCTTATGGATTTTCTGTCTAGAAGATCAGTCCATTGATGTCAGTGGGGTGTTAAAGACTCCTACTATTATTGTATTCCTGTCAATATCTCCCTTTATGGCTGTTAGTTTTGATTTATATATATATATATATATATATATATATATATATATATATATATATATAATATATACATACACATACACACACAAATATATATACTCTGATATTAGGTGCATAATCTTAATAAGTGTCATATCTTCTTCTGCTATTGATCCCCTTATCATTATATGCTATTCTTTCTTCTTCTTTCTAAACTTTGTTTTAAAGGCTATTTTTTGTGATACAAGTATCAGTCAGTTCAGTCACTCAGTCGTGTCTGACTCTTTGCGACCCCATGAACCTCACAGCATGCGAGGTCTCCCTGTTGATCACCAACTACCTGAGTCCACCCAAACCCATGTCCATTGTGTCAGGGATGCCACCCAACCATCTCATCCTCTGTCGTCCCCTTCTCCTCCTGCCCTCAATCTTTCCCAGCATCAGGGTCTTTTCCAATGAGTCAGCTCTTCGCATAAGGTGGCCAAAGTATTGGAGTTTCAGCTTCAGCATCAGTCCTTCCAATGAACACCCAGGACTGATCTCCTTTAGGATGGACTGGTCAGATCTTGCAGTCCAAGGGACTCTCAAGAGTCTTCTCCAAAAACACAGTTTAAAAACATCAATTCTTTGGCGCTCAGCTTTCTTTATAGTCCAACTCTCAAATCCATATATGACTATTGGAAAAACCATAGCCTTGACTAGACAGACCTTTGTTGACAAAGTAATGTCGCTGCTTTTTAATATACTATCTAGGTTGGTCATAATATTCCTTTCAAGGAGTTCACTTTCTGCCATAAGGGTGGTGTCATTTGCATATCTGAGGTTACTGATATTTCTCCTGGCAATCTTGATTCCAACTTGTGCTTCCTCCAGCCCAGCATTTCTCATGGTATACTCTGCATATAAGTTAAATAAGCAGTTTGACAATATACAGCCTTGACGGACTCCTTTTCCTATTTAGAACCAGTCTGTTGTTCCATGTCCAGTTCTAACTGTTGCTTCCTGACCTGCATACAGGTTTCTCAAGAGGCAGGTGAGGTGGTCTGGTATTCCCATCTCTTGAAGAATTTTCCACAGTTTATTGTGATCCACACAGTCGAAGGCTTTGGTGTAGTCAATAAAGCAGAAATAGACGTTTTTCTGGAACTCTCTTGCTTTTTCGATGATCCAGCAGATGTTGGCAATTTGATCTCTGGTTCCTCTGCCTTTTCTCAAACCAGCTTGAACATCTGGAAATTCACAGTTCATGTATTGCTGAATCCTGGCTTGGAGAGCTTTGAGCATTACTTTACTAACGTGTGAGAAGAGTGCAATTGTGCGGTAGTTTGAGAATTCTTTGGCATTGCCTTTCTTTGGGATTGGAATGAAAACTGACCTTTTCCAGTCCTGTGGTCACTGCTGAGTTTTCCAAATTTGCTGGCATATTAAGTACAGCACTTTCACAGCATCATCTTTTAGGATTTGAAATAGTTCAACTGGAATTCCATCACCTCCACTAGCTTTGTTTGTAGTGATGCTTCCTAAGGCCCACTTGACTTCACATTCCAGGATGTCTGGCTCTAGGTGAGTGTGAGTGATCACACCATCATGATTATCTGTGTCATGAAGATCTTTTTTGTACAGTTCTTCTGTGTATTCTTGCCACTTCTTCTTAGTATCTTCTGCTTCTGTTAGTTCCATACCACTTCTGTCCTTTATTGAGCCCATCTTTGCATGAAATGTTTCCTTGGTATCTCTTTTTTTCTTGATGAGATCTCTAGTCTTTCCCATTCTATGTTTTCCTCTATTTCTTTGCATTGATCGCTGAGGAAGGCTTTCTTATCTCTCCTTGCTATTCTTTGGAACTCTGCATTCAAATGGGTATGTGTTTCTTTTTCTCCTTTGCTTCTTGTTTCTCTTCCTTTCACAGCTATTTGTGAGGCCTCTTCAGACAGCCATTTTGCTTTATTGCATTATTTTTCTTGAGGATGGTCCTGATTCCTGTCTCCTGTATAATACCACAAACCTCCATCCATAGTTCATCAGGCACTCTATCAGATATAGTCCCTTAAATCTATTTCTCACTTCCACTGTATAGTCATAAGGGATTTGATTTAAGTTATACCTGAATGGTCTAGTGGTTTTCCCCACATTGTTCAATTTAAATCTGAATTTGGCAATAAGGAGTTCATGATCTGCCCTGCAAATAAATTCATCAGTGCCATCTTTCTAGATTCCTTATATATGTGGTAGTATGTGATATTTATATCTCTCTTTCTGACTTACTTCACTGTATAATAGGCTCTACGTTCATCTACCTCATTAGAATGGACTCAAATGTCTTCCTTTTTATGGCTGAGTAATATTCCATTGTATATATGTATCTCAGCCTCTCTATCCGTTCATCTGTCAATGGACATCTAGGGTGCTCCAATCTTCTAGCTATTGTAAATAGTGCTGCAGTGAACATTGGGGTACTTGTGTCTTTTTCAATTTTGGTTTCTTCAGGGTATATGCCTAGTAGTGGGATTGCTTGGTCATAGGGTGGTTTTGTGGCTGGATCAGTTTACATTTCCACCAGCAGTGCAAGAGAATTCCCTTTTCTCCACATCCTCTCCAGCATTTATTGTTTGTAGACTTTTTGATGATGGCCATTCTGACTAGTGTGAGTTGGTATCTCATTGTAGTTTTGATTTATATTTCTCCAGTAATGAGCAATGTTGAGCATCTTTTCATGTGTTTGTTAGCTCTCTGTATGTCTTCTTTGGAGAAATGTCCGTTTAGGTCTTTTTCCCACTTTTTGATTGGGTTGTTTGTTTTTCTGGTATTGAGTTGTATGAACTGGTTGTATATTTTGTAGATTGAGTCTTTGCCAGTTGTTTCCTTTGCTATTATGTTCTCTCATTCTGAGGGTTGTCTTTTCACCTTGTTTGTAGTTTCCTTTGCTCTGCAAAAGTTTTTAGGTTTAATTGGGTCCCACTTGTTTATTTTTTATTTTATTTTCATTACTCTAGGAGGTGTGTCATAGAGGATTTTGCTTTGATTTATGTCATCGAGTGTTCTGCCTATGTTTTCCTCTAAGACTTTTTTAGTTTCTGATCTTACATTTAGGTCTTTAATCCATTTTGAGCTTATCTTTCTGTATGGTGTTAGGAAGTGTTCTAATTTGATTCTTTTACATGTATATGTCCAGTTTTCCCAACACCACTTATTGAAAAGGCTATCTTTGCCCCATTGTATCTTCTTGCCCCCTTTGTTGATAATAAGCTACCCGTAGGTGTGTAGGTTTATCTCTGGGCTTTCTATCTTGTTCCATTGGTCTATACTTCTGTTTTGGTTTCAGTACCGTACTGTCTTGATGACTGTAGTTTTGTAGTATAGTCTGAAGTCAGGAAGGTTGATTCCTTCAGCTCCATTCTTTCTCAAGACTGCTTTAGATATTCACGATCTTTTGTGTTTCCATATGAATTGTGAAATTTTTTGTTCTAGTTCTGTGAAAAATGCCATTGGTAATTTGATAGGGATTGCATTGAATCTGTAGATTGTATTTGGTAGTATAGTGATTTTCACAGTATTGATTCTTCATACCCAGGAACATGAAATATCTTTCCATCTCTTTATGTTGTGTTTCATTTCTTTCACCTGTGTCTTATAATGTTCTGCATACAGTTCTTTTGTCTCCTTAGGTAGGTTTACTTCTAGATATTTTATTCTTTCTGTTGCAATGGTAAATGGAATTGATTCCTTAATTTCTTTTTCTGATTTTTCATTGTTAGTATACAGGAATGCAAGTGATTTCTGTGTATTGATCTTGTGTCCCTCAACTTTCTGATTGGATCTTTTTTTAAAATATTTTAAAATGTTCATTGTTGAGATCAGTTCTTTTCCTTTATAAAGTTTATTATTAGTCATGTTTTAAATTCTCTTGTGGTAAATTGTTTATTTCTGTTTCATTATTTTTCAGGGGTTTTCTTGGCTTTTTCAATTGACAGTAGTTCTTCTTTTTATTTAGCTTTCTCTGTCTCTATTACTATAGGTGAAACAGTTGTCCACTGCAGTCTTGAAATGGCTGTTTTTATGTGGGAACATCCCTCTGCACACTGTGTGTGCCTTGTACCTGCCTTTGACGGGTGAGCTGGATTTGAGGTGGATGCCAGTTATACCTTTCCTCAGGATGAGCTGGAAGCTATCCCCTTAATAGGCAGTGGTGCTAGAGATGGAGGGGCTAGAGTTGGCACCAGATCTGATGCAGGACTTCCTCTCTGCCCAGTGGCCATCACTGCCCTGTTAGGGGTGAGGTCTGCTTTTAAATTGCCAGAGAAGAAGCTAGCTCTATCCCCTTTAAGTGGATTTTTTCCCCTCTTCCATGCACCAAGACCTTTGCTTCAGTGGCATGGGGTGCTGAAACAAGTGTGGTCTGTACATTGATAGAGATCTAATGCACTGACTGTGTAGGCATCTGAAACTCCAGTCGGATACTGACTCAGATGTAAGCCCCATTTGTTTTTCATAGCCAATCATTTCTCTCTGCCTCTGCCACCACCCCCTACACATTTGTGGAACAACTCTGCTGGGCTAGCAGAGAGCTATGTGGACTCCTGGGATGTGTCAGAGGTTAGCTGTGGTAGAGCATCCCCATCAGAATCCGAGAAACTTCTGGGATGCTGCTTGAGTAAGCACCAGCAATGACCACTGCTGCCACTCTTGGGCTCTGCCCTGGGACCAGATTGCCTGTATGTCCCAAGAATTTTAAATTTCATTTAAATATTTAAAATTGCATTAATATTTCTATTTAGTACATGTTTAAATAATATTTTGGTTATTTTAGTTTAAAATGTTATTAAAATTAATTTCACTTTTTTCTTTCTACTTCTTAAAACTGTGGCTACCAGAAAATTTAGACTTCTGTTTATAGTTTGCATATTTCTGTTGGACAGTGCTGGGCTTGTCTAGAGGACTAAGGTGTGGGCTATGCATTTGCCCTTGCTGAGGGGTAACCTGTATACAAGGGAATGATTTGCTGGAACAGACGCTCTACCACTCATCTCAGTCCTGAGGCTTCTACCCACACTCATAAGGACACTGCTAAGATTATGCCCCTCTTTGAAAATATGAGGCAGGGGTCATCCCTTTTCCTTATGTAAACATGTGACAGGTGTAAGAAGAATGTATTGCCTATGTAAAACTGATGAGTTTCATTTAGTTTTCAAGGGTCTGGAAATATGGGCTGGGAATGGGACAGAAAAAATAAATAGGATCAAGGGAGGAGTGGATTGGTGGGGGATTGGAAGGATGGAAATGGAGAGGGAAGGAGTTCACAGTTAGATGTACACACTTTGATATTATTCTAGTAATTAAGTTGAGTGGTGAGTGAATGAGTGCCAAATTTGCTATGCTTGATAACTTGGGTATGTGTTGCATGTATGTATCAATATTTCTGTGACTATAGTGAAAAGGTTGGGGTAATAGAATTATCAGTCATGTTTCTTTGTGTCTGAGTCCCCATGTCAATTCCCACTTAGTAAATACCTATCATGTGCCTTAAGCATAGAGGATGTTTGATGTACTTTGGTTGTGTTGCAGTAGCTTATGGTTCTTATAATTTGTCAGGCCATAGATGTTTCTTATTTCTTAAAAAAAAAACTGTTAAGAACTTGTCTCTACTATTCTAGTAGATAAACAAGATTGAAGGTTATTTATGGCTGTCCTTAGTAGGGTCTAATGACTCTTCCACTCAGCTAAAGGTCCTGAGACCAACTTGCATGGTGATAAGGAAATCCTAAATCTTAGCATAGGGCAAAAAAGTGATGGTAAGAATGCTGAGAACATAAGGAAAAATATATTCCTCTTAAATGTAAAAATTATCTCATTTCATAGGAAGAGTTATAGTTTCTTAAGACAGCAGAAATAAAGCATGGAACATAGTAAATATAAAATTTTAAATGCTATTTCTTTTCATACAAAATAAGTATTTTTGTTTATTTTTTAAATTTATTTTTGGCTGCTCTGAGTCTTCCTTGCTGTGCTGGCTTATCTCTAGCTGGGGCGAGCTGAGGCTACTCTCTAGTTGCAGTGCACAGGCTTCTCATTGCAATGGCTTCTCTTGTTGCCGAGTGTGGGCTCTAGGGCACATCAGCTTCAGTGGTTGCAGCAGATGGGCTCAGTAGTTGTGGTTCCCAGGCTCCAGAGCACAGACTCAATAGTTGTGGCACAAGGGCTTCTTTGCTGCAAGTCATGTGGGATCTTTCTGGATCAGATATCAAAACTATGTCTCCTGCATGGCAGGCAGATTCTTTACCACTGAGCCACCAGGGAAGTTAAAATATTTTGATTTTAAATGTAACAAGAAAATCATTCAAGCCTAAGATTTAGGCTCGTAATTATTCTTAGAGCTTATGAACAACTGCGATGCAACCAGATTCTTCCAATGGTCATAGAATGTCCGTTCTGCTCTAAGTTCAATTATGTCTCTTTTTTCCTTTTATTAAACTCTTGAGGACATCTTCAGGAAAAACAAACCTATATTTTCGTATGGATTCATAAATCATAGTGAGATATAAGCTTTCAATAAATGTTAGTCAAATCAAAGTTGAATAAACCTTCTCATTCTGCTTACAGAGACTTCACTGGTGGAATAGGATCCAGACCGAGACCAGGTAATTTAGCTTTGTCAGCAGTAATATCACACACACCACCCTGAACTTCAGTGTAATTTGCATTACAGTCTCATGTCTTTCCCCCTTTTATTTCTTCAGCTTTGCTGCCTCTTGACCTGCTTCTGAAAGTGCCACCCCTCCTGCTCAGGGCCCACGTTAAGGAGCTAGAGGCTGAGTTAGTGACAGGGTGGCAGTCCCACAGCCTTCCCACTGTGATTCTCCACAGTCTCAAAGAACATGGTAGTACTTATATTAGATAACACTGGTCTCAAGCACACAATGGGTGAACACAGAATTGTGGTTGGGTCGGAATACCCAAATGATGCTTGGGAGGTAACTCTAGTACAAACAACAGGAGAATCTCATTTCATCCGTCCATCATTTTTATATAGTTTGCCAAATTAACAGTGTCAAGGTGCTTTCTGTGTTCACTTATTTGATGAAATATATGAGCTATCTTTCTAAAGTTTGTGTTTTTGCTTTGGTAGGAATGTTAGCCAGTTGAATTTTGAAGCTAACCGTGCATACCTAGTACCAAAAAAATAGTAACTATGTTTTACATACGTATTTCTATAAGCTGTGCACCTATATGATATAAGAGAGTAAGTGTATATTTTCTTCTGTCTCCTTTACTCTGATGCAGATAATTCTTTTTACTTATTTTATTTGATTAAAGCAATGTTATATCAAATTGTTTCCCTAATAAGGTAGAAATTATGAATTCTTAAAGAATAACAGTTTATAGTAATTGTTTGAGAAAAAAAGAGTGTGTTCTATAACATTTCTAATTTCTGTTAAAGTGGACCAAATGTTCAACAGGAACAGTAAAGTTTTTAACTAAACCTGGATAATTCAGGAAAAAAACACTTAGTGATTGTGCTTTTAACATATGTATATGACTCAAGTATAAGATTCTGTTTTACTATTTTGGTTAATTTGGAATTATTGCTTAATGTTGTTTTCATTTTAACTTCCTTAATTCGTGTTCTTTTGTAGAGTTAATACATATGAACTTTTAGGAGATGTGAGTTGATTTACTGTAATATTAGTCCATGTCTCCACATTTTTAAAATTTGCTTTGGAAGAGTTATTGACAGTTTGGGGACATTTACATGATCAGCATAGATGCAGAAAAGAGATAACTTTGTTATTAAGATGTCCAAAACATTATTAAGATGTTATGTTGACCATGCCCCACTCCAGCTATTTTGGTACAAGGTAAGTTCAAAATATAACCATGAAGCTAAAATGATTGTTATTGATTAATTTTGTAACAGTGAGATCAAAACACATACATATGTAAGCAATTTGAAGTTCAGTTGTGATTCATAAAAAGAATTACTTTTCCTAAAGGATATGTTGAGTTAGTTAGTTCAAGACTTGACTATGTCTGCAAAATTAATCAGATCTCTGGATATTTAAACAAACTCTTTAGCATAGATAACATGTAATATATTTCTTAGACCTACAGTTTGTTATACTATCTACTTTTTAAACATTTACCAATTCATGCATTTATTTTTTTTCTTTTTTATATTGTAGTGGGTTTTGTCATACATTGACATGAGTCAGCCATGGAGTTACATGTATTCCCCATCCCGATCCCCCTCCCACCTCCCTCTCCACCCGATTCCTCTGGGTCTTCCCAGTGCACCAGGCCCGAGCACTTGTCTCATGCATCCCACCTGGGCTGGTGATTTGTTTCACTATAGATAATATACATGCTGTTCTCGCAAAACATCCCACCCTCACCTTCTCGCCCAGAGTCCAAAAGTCTGTTCTGTACGTCTGTGTCTCTTTTTCTGTTTTGCATATAGGGTTATCATTACCATCTTTCTAAATTCCATATATATGTGTTAGTATACTATAATGTTCTTTATCTTTCTGGCTTACTTCACTCTGTATAATGGGCTCCAGTTTCATCCATCTCATTAGAACTGATTCAAATGAATTCTTTTTAATGGCTGAGTAATATTCCATTGTGTATATGTACCACAGCTTCCTTATCCATTTGTCTGCTGATGGGCATCTAAGTTGCTTCCATGTCCTGGCTATTATAAATAGTACTATGATGAACATTGAGGTGCACTTGTCTCTTTGAGATCTGGTTTCCTCAGTGTGTATACCCAGAAGTGGGATTGCTGGGTCATATGGCAGTTCTATTTCCAGTTTTTTAAGGAATCTCCACACTGTTCTCCATAGTGGCTGTACTAGTTTGCATTCTGACAAACAGTGTAATAGGGTTCCCTTTTCTCCACACCCTCTCCAGCATTGATTGCTTGTAGACTTTTGGATAGCAGCCATCCTGACTGGCGTGTAATGGTACCTCATTGTGGCTTTGATTTGCATTTCTCTGATAATGAGTGATGTTGAGCATCTTTTCATGTGCTTGTTAGCCATCTGTATGTCTTCTTTGGAGAAATGTCTGTTTAGTTCTTTGGCCCATTTTTTAATTGGGTCATTTATTTTTCTGGAATTGAGCTTCAGGAGTTGCTTGTATATTTTTGAGATTAATCCTTTGTCTGTTGCTTCGTTTGCTCTTATTTTCTCCCAATCTGAGGGCTGTCTTTTCACCTTACTTATAGTTTCCTTTGTAGTGCAAAAGCTTGTAAGTTTCATTAGGTCCCATTTGTTTAGTTTTGCTTTTATTTCCAATATTCTGGGAGGTGGGTCATAGAGGATCTTGCTGTGATTCATGCCGGAGAGTGTTTTGCCTATGTTCTCCTCTAGGAGTTTTATAGTTTCTGGTCTTACATTTAGATCTTTAATCCATTTTGAGTTTATTTTTGTGTATGGTGTTAGAAAGTGTTCTAGTTTCATTCTTTTACAAGTGGTTGACCAGTTTTCCCAGCACCACTTGTTAAAGAGGTTGTCTTTTTTCCATTGTATATCCTTGCCTCCTTTGTCGAAGATAAGGTGTCCATAGGTTCGTGGATTTATCTCTGGGCTTTCTATTCTGTTCCATTGATCTATATTTCTGTCTTTGTGCCAGTACCATACTGTCTTGATGACTGTGGCTTTGTAGCAGAGTCTGAAGTCAGGCAGGTTGATTCCTCCAGTTCCATTCTTCTTTCTCAAGATTACTTTGGTTATTCTAGGTTTTTTGTATTTCCATACAAATTGTGAAATTCTTTGGTCTAGTTCTGTGAAAAATACTGTTGGTAGCTTGATAGGGGTTGCATTGAATCTATAGATTGCTTTGGGTAGTATAGCCATTTTGACAATATTGATTCTTCCAATCGATGAACACAGTATGTTTCTCCATCAGTTTGTGTCCTCTTTGATTTATTTCATCGGTGTTTTATAGTTTTCTATGTATAGGTCTTTTGTTACTTTAGGTAGATATACTCCTAAGTATTTTATTCTTTTTGTTGCAATGGTGAATGGTATTGTTTCCTGAATTTCTCTTTCTGTTCTCTCATTGTTAATATATAGGAATGCAAGGGATTTCTGTGTGTTAATTTTATAACCTGCAACTTTACTATATTCGTTGATTAGCTCTAGTAATTTTCTGGTAGAGTCTTTTTTTTTTTTTAATGCAAGTGAAAAGGAGCTTTATGATGAACTCAGAATTCTTAATGATCTATACAAATGTTGAAAAGAGGGCTATAAGGTCAGGTATGATTATTTGTTTGGTTTTTTTTTTTTAATGTTGATCATTCTTTTTTATCATTGTTTTTAAATCCCCCCCTTTATTTATTTATTTATTTTTTTCAGTGGGTTTTGTCATACATTGATATGAATCAGCCATAGATTTACACATATTCCACATTCCGATCGCCCCTCCCACCTCCCTCTCCACCGGATTTCTCTGGGTCTTCCCAGTGCAACAGGCCCGAGCACTTGTCTCATGCATCCCACCTGGGCTGGTGATCTGTTTCACCATAGATAATATACATGCTGTTCTCTCAAAACATCCCACCCTCACCTTTTCCCACAGAGTTCAAAAGTCTGTTTTGTACTTCTGTGTCTCTTTTTCTGTTTTGCATATAGGGTTATCATTACCATCTTTCTAAATTCCATATATATGTGTTAGTATGCTGTAATGTTCTTTATCTTTCTGGCTTACTTCACTCTGTATAATGGGCTCCAGTTTCATCCATCTCATTAAAACTGGTTCAAATGAATTCTTTTTAATGGCTGAGTAATATTCCATTGTGTATATGTACCACAGCTTCCTTATCCATTTGTCTGCTTATGGGCATCTAGGTTGCTTCCATTTCCTGGCTATTATAAACAGTGCTGCGATGAACATTGGGGTGCACGTGTCTCTTTCAGATCTGGTTTCCTCAGTGTGTATGCCCAGAAGTGGGATTGCTGGGTCATATGGCAGTTCTATTTCCAGTTTTTGAAGGAATCTCCAGACTGTTCTCCATAGCGGCTGTACTAGTTTGCATTCCCACCAACAGTGTAAGAGGGTTCCCTTTTCTCCACACCCTCTCCAGCATTTATTGCTTGTAGACTTTTGGATAGCAGCCATCCTAACTGGCGTGTAATGGTACCTCATTGTGGTTTTGATTTGCATTTCTCTGATAATGAGTGATGTTGAGCATCTTTTCATGTGTTTGTTAGCCATCTGTATGTCTTCTTTGGAGAAATGTCTGTTTAGTTCTTTGACCCATTTTTTGATTGGGTCATTTACTTTTCTGGAATTGAGCTTCAGGTGTTGCTTGTATATTTTTGAGATTAATCCTTTGTCTGTTTCTTCATTTGCTATTATTTTCTCCCAATCTGAGGGCTGTCTTTTCACCTTACTTATAGTTTCCTTTGTTGTGCAAAAGCTTTTAAGTTTCATTAGGTCCCATTTGTTTAGTTTTGCTTTTATTTTCAGTATTCTGGGAGGTGGATCATAGAGGATCTTGCTGTGGTTCATGTCGGAGTGTGTTTTGCCTATGTTCTCCTCTAGGAGTTTTATAGTTTCTGGTCTTACATTTAGATCTTTAATCCATTTTGAGTTTATTTTTGTGTATGGTGTTAGAAAGTGTTCTAGTTTCATTCTTTTACAAGTGGTTGACAAGCTTTCCCAGCACCACTTGTTAAAGAGGTTGTCTTTTTTCCATTGTATATCCTTGCCTCCTTTGTCGAAGATAAGGTGTCCATAGGTTCGTGGATTTATCTCTGGGCTTTTTATTCTGTTCCATTGATCTATATTTCTGTCTTTGTGCCAGTACCATACTGTCTTGATGACTGTCGCTTTGTAGCAGAGTCTGAAGTCAGGCAGGTTGATTCCTCCAGTTCCATTCTTCTTTCTCAAGATTACTTTGGTTATTCTAGGTTTTGTGTATTTCCATACAAATTGTGAAATTCTTTGGTCTAGTTCTGTGAAAAATACCATTGGTAGCTTGATAGGGATTGCATTGAATCTATAGATTGCTTTGGGTAGAATCGACATTTTGACAATATTGATTCTTCCAATCCATGAGCATGGTATGTTTCTCCATCTGTTTGTGTCCTCTTTGATTTCTTGCATCAGTGTTTTATAGTTTTCTATGTATAGAACTTTTGTTTTTTTGGTAGATATACTCCTAAGTATTTTCTTCTTTTTCTTGCAATGGTGAATAGTATTGTTTCCTTAATTTCTCTTTCTGTTTTTTCATTGTTAGTATATAGGAATGCAAGGGATTTCTGTGTGTTAATTTTATATCCTGCAACTTTACTATATTCATTGATTAGCTCTAGTAATTTTCTGGAAGCGTCTTTAGGGTTTTCTATGTAGAGGATCATGTCATCTGCAAACAGCGAGAGTTTCACTTCTTCTTTTCCTATCTGGATTCCTTTTACTTCTTTTTCTGCTCTGATTGCTGTGGCCAAAACTTCCAACACTATGTTGAATAGTAGTGGTGAGAGTGGGCACCCTTGTCTTGTTCCTGACTTCAGGGGAAATGCTTTCAGTTTTTCGCCATTGAGGGTGATGCTTGCTGTGGGTTTGTCATATATAGCTTTTATTATGTTGAGGTATGTTCCTTCTATTCCTGCTTTCTGGAGAGTTTTAATCATAAATGAGTGTTGAATTTTGTCAAAGGCTTTCTCTGCATCTATTGAGATAATCATGTTTTTTTTATCTTTCAATTTGTTAATGTGGTGTATTACATTGATTGATTGGTGGATATTGAAGAATCCTTGCATTCCTGGGATAAAGCCCACTTGGTCATGGTGTATGATTTTTTTAATATGTTGTTGGAATCTGTTTGCTAGAATTTTGTTAAGGATTTTTGCATCTATGTTCATCCGTGATATTGGCCTGTAGTTTTCTTTTTTTGTGGCATCTTTGTCTGGTTTTGGAATTAGGGTGATGGTGGCCTCATAGAATGAGCTTGGAAGTTTACCTTCTTCTGCAATTTTCTGGAAGAGTTTGAGTAAGATAGGTGTTAGCTCTTCTCTAAATTTTTGGTAGAATTCAGCTGTGAAGCCATCTGGTCCTGGGCTTTTGTTTGCTGAAAGATTTTTGATTACAGTTTCGATTTCCTTGCTTGTGATGGATCTGTTAAGATCTTCTATTTCTTCCTGGTTCAGTTTTGGAAAGTTATACTTTTCTAAGAATTTGTCCATTTCATCCAAGTTGTCCATTTTATTGGCATATAGCTGCTGGTAGTAGTCTCTTATGATCCTTTGTATTTCAGTGTTGTCTGTTGTGATCTCTCCATTTTCATTTCTAATTTGTTAATTTGGTTCTTCTCTCTTTGTTGCTTAATGAGTCTTGCTAATGGTTTGTCAATTTTGTTTATTTTTTCTAAAAACCAGCTTTTAGCTTTGTTGATTTTTGCTATGGTCTCTTTAGTTTCCTTTGCATTTATTTCTGCCTTAATTTTTAAATTTCTTTCCTTCTGCTAACCCTGGGGTTCTTCATTTCTTCCTTCTCTAATTGCTTTAGGTGTAGAGTTAGGTTATTTATTTGGCTTTATTCTTGTTTCTTAATGTAAGCCTGTAATGCTATGAACCTTCCCCTTAGCACTGCTTTTACAGTGTCCCATAGGTTTTGGGTTGTTTTGTTTTCATTTTTATGCATATTTTGATTTCTTTTTTGATTTCTTCTATGATTTGTTGGTTATTCAGAAGCGTGTTATTTAGCCTCCATATGTTTGAATTTTTAACAATTTTTTTTCCTGTAATTGAGATCTAATCTTACTGCACTATGGTCAGAAAAAATGACTGGAATGATTTCAGTTTTTTTGAATTTTCTAAGACCAGATTTGTGGCCCAGGATGTGATCTCTTCTGGAGAAGGTTCCCTGTGCACATGTGAAAAAGGTGAAGTTGATTGTTTTGGGGTGAAATGTCCTATAGATATCAATTAGGTCTAGCTGGTCCATTGTGTCATTTAAGGTTTGTGTTTCCTTGTTAATTTTCTGTTTAGTTGATCTATCCATAGTTGTGAGTGGGGTATTAAAGTCTCCCACTATTATTGTGTTACTACTAATTTCCTCTTTCATACTCGTTAGCATTTGCCTTACATATTATTGTGCTCCTCTGTTGGGTGCATATATATTTATAATTGTTATATCTTCTTCTTGGATTGATCCTTTGATCATTATGTAGTGTCCTTCTTTGTCTCTTTTCACAGCCTTTATTTGAAAGTCTATTTTATCTGATGTGAGTATTGCGACTCCTGCTTTCTTTTGGTCTCCATTTTCGTGAAATATATTTTCCAGCCCTTCACTTTTAGTCTGTATGTGTCTCTTGTTTTGAGGTGGGTCTCTTGTAGACAGCATATATAGGGGTCTTGTTTCTGTATCCATTCAGCCAATCTTTGTCTTTTGGTTGGGGCATTCAACCCATTTACATTTAAGGTAACTATTGATAGGTGTGGTCCCATTGCCATTTACTTTGTTGTTTTGGGTTCCCGTTTATACAACCTTTCTGTTTTTCCTGTCTAGAGAAGATCCTTTAGCATTTGTTGAAGAGCTGGTTTGGTGGTGCTGAATTCTCTCAGCTTTTGCTTATCTGTAAAGCTTTTGAATTCTCCTTCATATCTGAATGAGATCCTTGCTGGGTACAGTAATCTAGGTTGTAGGTTATTCTCTTTCATTACTTTCAGTACGTCCTGCCATTCCCTTCTGGCCTGGAGGGTTTCTATTGATAGATCAGCTGTTATCGTTATGGGAATCCCTTTGTGTGTTATTTGTTGTTTCTCCCTTGCTGCTTTTAGTATTTGTTTTTTGTGTTTGATCTTTGTTAATTTGATTAATATGTGTCTTGGGGTGTGTCACCTTGGGTTTATCCTGTTTGGGACTCTCTGGGTTTCTTGGCCTTGCGTGGGTATTTCCTTCCCCATTTTAGGGAAGTTTTCAGCTATTATCTCCTTGAGTATTTTCTCATGGCCTTTCGTTTTTGTCTTCTTCTTCTGGGGACTCCTATGATTCGAATGTTGGGGCATTTCACATTGTCCCAGAGGTCCCTGAGGTTGTCCTCATTTCTTTTGATCCTTTTTTCTTTTTTCCTCTCTGCTTCATTTATTTCCACCATTTTATCTTCTACCTCACTTCTCCTATCTTCTGTCTCCGTTATTCTACTCTTGGTTCCCTCAAGAGTGTTTTTGATCTCATTCATTGCATTGTTCATTTCAAATTGACTCTTTTTTATTTCTTCTAGGTCTTTATTAAACATTTCTTGCATCTTTTCAAACTTTGTCTCCAGGCTATTTATCTGTAACTCCATTTTGGAGTTACAAGATTTTGGGTCATTTTTATTATCATTATTCTAAATTCTTTTTCAGGTAGATTCCCTATCTCCTCCTCTTTTGTTTGACTTGGTGAGCATTTTTCATGTTCCTTTACCTGTTGGGTATTTCTGTGCCTTTTCATCTTGTTCAGATTGTTGTGTCTGGAGTGGGCTTTCTGTATTCTGGAGGTCTGTGGTTCCTTTTTATTGTGGAGGTTTTACCCAGTGGGTGGGGTTAGACGATTGCCTTGTCAAGGTTTCCTGGTTCGGGAAGTTTGCATCGGTGTTCTGGTACGTGGAACTTGATTTCTTGTCTCTGGACAGCAATGGAGTGCCCAGTAATGAGTTTTGAGATGGGTCTATGTGTTAGGTGTGACCTTGGGCAGCCTGTATGTTGACCTTCAGGGCTATGTTCCTGTGTTGCTGGAGAATTTGCGTGGTATGTCTTGCTCTAAAACTTATTGGCTCTTGGGTGGTTGTTGGTTTCAGTGTAGGTGTGGAGGCTTTTGGACGATCACTTATTACTTAAAGTTCCATGTAGTCAGGAGTTTTCTGGTGTTCTCAGGTTTTGGGGTTAAGTCTCCTGCCTCTGGATTTCAGTTTTATTCTTCCTGTAGTCTCAGGACTTCTCCAACTATACAGCACTGATGATGAAACTTCTAGGTTAATGGCGAAAAGATTCTCCCCCATTAGCGACACCCAGAGAGGTTCACAGAATTACATGAAGAAGACGAGAGGGAGGAGGGAGATAGAGATGAGCAGGAAGAGAAAAATGGGGACTCAAGAGGAGAGAGACAGATCTACGCAGTTGTCTGTTCCCAGAGTGTTCTCCGTAGCCCAGACACCCATCTGGTAGAGTCTTTATGGTTTTCTATGTAGAGGATCATTTCATCTGCAAACAGCGAGAGTTTCACTTCTTCTTTTCCTATCTGGATTCCTTTTACTTCTTTTTCTGCTCTGACTGCTGTGGCCAAAACTTCCAAAACTATGCTGAATAGTAGTGGTGAGAGTGGGCACTGTTGCCTTGTTCCTGATTTCAAGGGAAATGCTTTCAATTTTTCACCATTAAGGGTAATGCTTGCTGTGGGTTTATCATATATAGCTTTTATTATGTTGAGGTATGTTCCTTCTATTCCTGCTTTCTGGAGAGTTTTAATCATAAATGGGTGTTGAATTTTGTCAAAGGCGTTCTCTGCATCTATTGAGATAATCATATTGTTTTTATGTTTCAATTTGTTAATGTGTTGTATTACATTCATTGATTTGCGGATATTAAAGAATCCTTGCATTCCTGGGATAAAGCCCACTTGGTCGTGGTGTATGATTTTTTTTAATATGTTGTTGGATTCTGTTTGCTAGAATTTTGTTAAGGATTTTTGCATCTATGTTCATCAGTGATATTGGCCTGTAGTTTTCTTTTTTTGTGGCATCTTTGTCTGGTTTTGGAATTAGGGTGATGGTGGCCTCATAGAATGAGTTTGGATGTTTACCTTCATCTGCATGTTTCTGGAAGAGTTTGAGTAAGATAGGTGTTAGCTCTTCTGTAAATTTTTGGTAGAATTCAGCTGTGAAGCCATCTCGTCCTGGACTTTTGTTTGCTGGAAAATTTTTGATTACAGTTTCGATTTCCTTGCTTGTGATGGATCTGTTAAGATCTTCTATTTCTTTCTGTTTCAGTTTTGGAAAGTTATACTTTTCTAAGAGTTTGTCCATTTCATCCAAGTTGTCCATTTTATTGGCATATAGCTGCTGGTAGTAGTCTCTTATGATCCTTTGTATTTCAGTGTTGTCTGTTGTGATCTCTCCATTTTCATTTCTAATTTTGTTAATTTGGTTCTTCTCTTTGTTTCTTAATGAGTCTTGCTAATGGTTTGTCACTTTTGTTTATTTTTTCAAACAACCAGCTTTTAGCTTTGTTGATTTTTGCTATGGTCTCTTTAGTTTCTTTTACATTTATTTCTGCCCTAATTTTTAAATTTCTTTCCTTCTGCTAACTCTGGGGTTCTTCATTTCTTCCTTCTCTAATTGCTTTAGGTGTAAAGTTAGGTTATTTATTTGGCTTTATTCTTGTTTCTTGATGTAAGCCTGTAATGCTATGAACCTTCCCCTTAGCACTGCTTTTACAGTGTCCCATAGGTTTTGGGTTGTTTTGTTTTCATTTTCATTCATTTCTATACATATTTTGATTTATTTTTTTATTTCTTCTAAATTTTGTTGGTTATTCAGAAGCGTGTTATTTAGCCTCCATATATTTGAATTTTTAACAATTTTTTTCCTGTAATTGAGATCTAATCTTACTGCACTATGGTCAGAAAAAAATGACTGGAATGATTTCAGTTTTTTTGAATTTTCCAAGACCAGATTTGTGGCCCAGGATGTGATCTATTCTGGAGAAGGTTCCGTGTGCACTTGAGAGAAAGGTGAAGTTGATTGTTTTGGGGTGAAATGTCCTATAGATATCAATTAGGTCTAGCTGGTCCATTGTTTCATTTAAGGTTTGTGTTTCCTTGTTAATTTTCTGTTTAGTTGATCTATCCATAGTTGTGCGTTGGGTATTAAAGTCTCCCACTATTATTGTGTTACTATTAATTTCCTCTTTCATACTCGTTAGCGTTTGCCGTACATATTATTGTGCTCCTATGTTGGGTGCATATATATTTATAATTGTTATATCTTCATCTTGAATTGATCCTTTGATCATTATGTAGTGTCCTTCTTTGTCATGCATTTAAATTTAAAACAGAATATGCCATAGCATTTTAAGTGTTGTCAGTGAATGCTAAATTTTACCTATAAAGGAGTGATAGTTTTGATTAATATTATATAACACAGTAATGCATTTGGAGAAAATTTAAGTTATTACCTAAGAGTTATTCCACATTATAGTGAAAAAATGTATTTTTTATTCATCTTAATGCAGATTGGTTTTTCTGCATATTGTAAAAATCATACTTTTCTAAATGTTGCAGGTGGTCTTGGACTAATTGATTGCTCTGCCAACAGACAAACAGCTGGTATAGGCCTCACTTAGATTGCCTCTTGTGCAAATGAGGATTCTTTCCATTGTATATAAACAACAGCTAAAGTCCTGTATTGCCTAAATGTGCTGGAAAAAATTGTCAGAGAGGAGAGAATTTTGTCAGAACCTGGGTATATTCCCAGGACTAAATCTAGAATGTGAGCATCATTTTCCATTTGCTATGGCAAAACAAAGGGTGAAAACTATTATTTTAGAGTGTCGAATGGCTGTATTAGAATGTGATCCTGCCTATAGCATACTCTTAAAATGTGAACTTCTAGGTTCATATTGTGGCCGTATGGCAGTATTTAATTCACTTCTAAACTCCTGTAAAACAAATAACCACAAAGCCATCTCAACACTATTATTAAAAATCCTCTTTTTCTGCCTTTTAATACTAACTAGTTTCTGTAAAGAATTTATTTTATAACATATTCCTTAGATTAAATAATAGTAATTTGACAACAGAATTGAAAACTTAGGAATTTCTGTATTGAGTATATGAAAATATTAGCAGTAATTAACATGGAATGAATGAATGAATAAACATGCATGACATGCAAAGTATGCATGTTAACTATTTTAGGTCTATTTTAGTAACCCTTTTCACTTACAGATTACCACTGTACAGATTTGGCCATTTCTGTGTACTATCTGTATTACTATTTTCCAAATATCTATTTATTTCAATTGACTTACTTTCTCAACAGAAACAGACTGACTCACAGAGAACAAATTAGTGTTTACCAGTAGGGAGAGGGAAAGGTGTAAGGGGAAGGGGATTAACAGGTACAAACTATTAGATATAAGTAAGTGGCATATACCCTGGAGAAAATCACAATTCAAAAAGACACATGTACCCCAATGTTCACTGCAGCACTATTTGCAATAGCCAGGACATGGAAGCAACCTAGATGTCCATGACAGATGAATGGATAAAGGGAGTTGTGGTACATATACACAATGCAATATTACTCAGCCATAAAAAGAAATGAATTTGAGTCAATTCTAGTGAGGTGGATAAACCAAGAGCCTGTTACACAGAGTGAAGTTAGTCAGAAAGTAAAGAACACATAAAGTATATTAAAGCATAGTTTGTTCTCTGTGAGTCTGTTTCTGTTTTGCTGTATGCATTCATATGCTTTATTTTTTAGATTCCACATGTAAGTGAAAACACACAAAGTATTTATCTTTCTCTGTGTGACAATTTCCACTAAGCATAATATTCTCTAGGTCCATCCGCATTGCTGAAAATGGCTGAATTTCATTCCTTTTTACAGCTGAGTAATATTCCACTGTGTATATACACACCATATCTTTTTTATTCATTCATCTGTCGATGGACACTTGGGTTGTCCACACCTTGACAATTGTAAATGATGCTGCTATGAACATTGGGGTACATACATCTTTTTGAATTAGTGTTTTTGTTTTCTTCAGATATATAACCAGAAGTGGGATTGCTGGGTCATATGGTAGTCATATTTTTAATTTTTGTTGAAATTCTGTGTTGCTTCCCATAGTGGCTGAACCAATTTACACTCTCACCACCAGTATATTAGGGTTTCCTTTTCTCCACATTATTGCCAACATTTATATATTGCCTTTTGGTTATAGCTATTCTGACAAGTAAAAGGTGATCTCTCATGGTGGTTTTGACCTGAATTTCCCTGATGATTAACAAGTTGGAGCATCTTTTTATGTTTCCATTGTCCAGCTGTATGTTTTCTTTGGAGAAATGTCTATTAATGTGCTCTGTCCATTTTTAACTTTTTATCTTGAATTGTATGAGTTTTTAATTTATTTTGGATATTCCCCTTATCAGACATATCTTTTGCAATTATCTTCTCCCATTCAGTAGTTTGTCTTTTCATTTTGTCTATAGTTTGATTCACTGTGGAAAAGCTTTTAAGTTCGATTAGATCTGATTTGTTTATTTTTGCCTATGTGTGCTGTGTCTGAGAAGACATATAAAAAAAAAAATACTTCGAAGGCCTGTATCAGAGTATACTGCCTATGTTTTCTTCTAGTTTTATGGTTTCTAGTTTTATATTTAAGCCTTTAATCTCTAGTTTGTGGTTAGTTTTGTATACTGCTACTGCTAAGTCACTTCAGTCATGTCTGACTCTGTGCGACCCCATCCCTGGGATTCTCCAGGCAAGAACACTGGAGTGGGTTGCCATTTCCTTCTCCAATGCATAAAAGTGAAAAGTGAAAGTGAAGTTGCTCAGTCGTGTCCAACTCTTCGCGACCCCATGGACTGCAGCCTACCAGGCTCCTCCGTCCATGGGATTTTCCAGGCAAGAGTACTGGAGTGGGGTGCCAGTGAGTGAAAGTTGCTCAGTTGTGTCCGACTCTTTGTGACCCCGTGGACTATACAGTCCATGGAATTCTCCAGGCTAGAATACTGGGGTGGGTAGCCTTTCCCTTCTCCAGGGGATCTTCCCAACCCAGGGATCAAACCCAGGTCCCCTGCATTGCAGGTGGATTCTTTACCAGCTGAGCCACCAGGGAAGCCCTATTTTTGTATATGGTATGAGGAAATGTTCTAATCTCATTGTTTTAAATGTAGCTGTCATTCATATTAATGTATGACAAAACCCACTGGAAAAAAAATAATAAAAATAAATTAAAAAAAATAATAAATAAATGTAGCTGTCCAGTTTTTCCAGAACTATTTGTTGAAGAGGCTCTCTTTCCCCCATTTTATATTCTTGCCTCCTTTGTCATAGATTAGGTGACCACATGTGTATAGGTTTATTTCTGGGCTCTCTACTCTGCTCCATGGATCTATGTGTCTGTTTTTGTGCCAGTACCATACTGTTTTGACTGCTGTAGCTTTGTAGTATAGTCTGAACCTAGGGCACATATATTCAGCTTTGTTCTCCATGTCTGTGCCTCTGTTCCTGCCCTGCAAATAGGTTCATCAGCACCATTTTTCTAGATTCCATTATATGCATTAATATATGATATTTTTCTCTTTTTTACTCACTTCACACTGTATGACAGACTCGAGGTTCATCCACATCCCTACTACTAACCCAATTTCATTCCTTTTTGTGACTGAATAATATTCCATTGTGTATATGTACCACATCTTTATCCATTCATCTGTCAGTGGACATCTAGCTTGCTTCCATGTCCTGGCTATTGTAAATAGTGCTGTGATGAACACTGGGGTACATGTGTCTTTTGGAGTTATGGTCTTCTTAGGGTATATGCCCTGTATTGGGATTGCTGGATCATATGGTAGTTCTATGTTTAGTTTTTTAAGGTATCACCATACTGTTCTCCACAGTGGCTGTACCAATTTACATCCCAACCACCAATATAAGAGAGTTCATTTTTCTCCACACCCTCCCCAGCATTTATTGTTTGTAGAGTTTTTGATGATGGCCGTTTTGGCTGGTATGAACTGGTACCTTATAGTAATTTTGATTTGCATTTCTCTGGTAATTAGTGATGTTGAGCATCATTTCTTGTGTTTATTGGCCATTTGTATTTCTTCTTTGGAGAAATGTCTATTTAGATCTTCTGCCTATTTTTAAAATTTTTTTTAAAATATTGAACTGTATGAGCCGTTTGTATATTTTGGAGATTAACCCTTTGTCCACTGCTTTGTAAATATTTTGTCCCATTCTGAGGTTTGTCTTTTTGTCTTGCTTATGGTTTCCTTTGCTGTACAAAAGTTTTTAAGTTTAAGTAGATGCCAGTTGTTTATTTTGTTTTTATTTTCATTATTTCAGGAGGTGGTTCAAAAAAGATTTTGATGTGATTTATGTCAGAGTGTTTTTCCGTTGTTTTCCTCCAAGAATTTTATAGTATCTGGTCTTACATTGAGGTCTTTAACCCATTTTGAGTTTGTCTTATGTATGATATTAGGTAGTATTCTAATTTCATTCTTTTACATGTACCTGTCTAGATTTCCCAGCACCACTTATTGACGAGGCTGTGTTTTCTCCATTGTATAGTTTTGCCTCCTTTGTCATAGACTAGGTGATTTTAGGTCCATGGGTTTTATCTGGGCTTTCTGTACCTATACCATTGGTTTATATTTCTGTTTTTGTGCCAGTACCATACCAGTTTGATTACTGTAGTTTTTTAGTATAGTTTGAAGTCAGGAAGCCTGATTCCTCCTGCTCCATTTTTCTTTCTCAAGATTACTTTGGCTATTTGGGGTCTTATGTGTTTCCATACAAACTGTAAGATTTTTTGTTCCAATTCTGTGGAAAATGCCATGGCAATTTGATAGGAATTGCACTGAATTTGTAGATTGCTTTGGGTAGTATATTCATCTTTACTTTATTGATTCTTTAAATCTAAGAACATGGTATATCTCTCCATTTGTGTCCTCTTTGATTTCTTTAATAAGAGTTTTATAGTTTTCTGAGAACAGGTCTTTTGCTTCCTTAGGTACATTTATTCTTAAGTATTTTATTCTTTTGTCTGGGAGACCTCACTCCAATTAATATTCCCTGGGGTATGATGATCTCTGTTATTCCAGTGGTTCTGACTCAGTTCTCCCACCTCAGGACCTCAGGCCTGATCTCTGGCCCATGAAATGGGATCTTGCAAGCCACAGAGCATGCCAAAAAAAGGAGCAGGACAATAACAAGTAATTACAAATTAAATTTAGAAAACTAACAGATATATTCGGAAAAATAAAAAATCTATATAAAACAAGTACTGGAGGGTAAAACTAAGCTCCAGTAGCAAAGAAGAGAAAAACTATTAATGATCATAAAAAATAAAAGGGAGCATAACAATAACAAAAAAAATAAAGTGAATTCAGAAAATTAACAGATATTTTATAAAAAAATAAGAATATATATGAAAGAACCACTGAAGGGTAAAACAGAACTTGATAATGGCAAAGAACAAAAAAACCCCAAACAAAACAAAACAACAACAAAAGCAACAAAAAGACAGAAAAACCTCAGCTGTTATGGGCAGGGCTTAGGCAGGAGCTGGGCTTATGTGGAGGCTAGCTTTAGGCAGGGGCAGGGTCCTGATTCAGGACACACTCTCTGGAAAAGGCCCTGGTTGGGGCTTGGGGCTTGGGTTCAGCCTAGCTGAGGGGGCCTCTGCAGTCGCTCCTGCCTTAGGGTGTGGAGGATCACACCTGGGGCCCCAAGAGGCTCCCTGGGGCCAAGTGGGTAGAATACCAGGCAGGTACCCTGATCCTCTGAACACCAAGTGGCTCTTCCCCCAGGGCTTGGCTCTTCCCCCTACTCCCTTCCTCTCACACCTGTAGGACCTACACAGGCAGAATAGGTCCTGTAGGGTGGAAGGCACCTCGAAGGGTAGAGAGGGCCCTGGAGGGTGGAGATCCAGGCCCAGGGCCTTAGGAGACTCCCTTGAGCTCAGTGGGCAAGGGAGCAGCAGGCACTTCTCCTGACCCCTGAGGGCTCCCCAGTTTGGCTTGTGTCCTTCTCCTTCCCACTCCCTCTCACACTCCCAGTACCCACGTGGGCAGAGAGGTCCCTGAAAGGCATAGGGCAGGCTTGGGGCCTGTGCAACCTCCCTGGCACAGGAGGGAATGCCAAGAACATCCCTCCTCCCCATACTCCAACCTTTGAAGGTCCTTCCTACTCCCTGTTAACCTCCTGGAGGCAAGCATGCCTCTCCGGGTGCTCCTAGTCACCCCTCAGCCACACCAGTCTGGTCTGGCCTCCACTTTTCCTCCCCTTTTTGCTCCCGTTCACATCCTACCTGATTGCTTAGTGGTTCCTCCCATCTGCCTGGTTGTCAGAGGCTCCCCCACCAGCATCTTGTGAGTATCTTAGTTGTAGGGAAACAGAAACTCCATGTCTTCCCTCTCAGTCATCTTGGTTCAGCCCCCAATATGTATTTTTGTTTTTGTTTTTGTTTTTACTTTTTCAGGGAGCTCCTGCTGTAAACTGTCCCTTCCCCTGTTGTTCAGAAACTCCTGATTCTTAGCAAAGAGAATTCAGAAAAATAGTATACTATGTCTTGGTCAATTGGGGGAATATATGTGTAGTCCATCTCCTGATCATTTTTGTTCTGCCCATAGTCCGAGTCCCTGGTCGGGAAAGAAGACTCCTTGAAACAATACAACTCGCAATAGGGGAATTTATTACTGACTCGAGCCAGGGCCTCCCACCCTCACCAGGTGTGTGAGGACGAAAGGCCCCGAGCCCCAGTTCTCTCGGGTATTTATTAGGTCAAAATAAGCAGCAGGTAGTTGGCGCAATCGGATTGGTTACACAGTGGGTAGTTGGCACAAGCTGATTGGTTACACAGTTGCAAGGTAATTTTTGTTGGCCCAATGTGGGGCTTTCAGCTTTCCCCTGATAGGTTCCCTTTTATCTGGCTAGGCATGTTGATTGGCTGGCTCCAGGAGGCCTGATAATTAAGTTACCCTGGGAAACCAGGCCTACTCCTAATCTAGGCTGCCCGCCATGGCGTTAGCCATGACAGCCTCACATTTCCCCCCTGTCTTTTGTTCAAGTAGAGGAATCTTCCTCTTTACCCTGTGAAATTGACTGATATTGTTGTCTCAATACCATAATTTGGATGATATTTAGGCGCTCTCTAATAAATGAGACCAGATGGTTTAAAATGCATGGACCAAAGGTCAGTAACAATATTATAAGTGGACCCAGGAGGGTGGAAATCAAAGTGGTCAACCAGGGGTAGCGCTGAAACCAAGATTTTAAACCAGCCTTGTTGGGCTTTTTGTTCTCTCTTTCGCTGGGCTAGTCTCTCTCTTACTTTCTGGAGAGATTTTTGTACCACCCCTGAATGGTCGATATAGAAACAGCATTTTTTTCTCAGTGTTGCACATAATCTTTGTTGCAGAAACAACAAATTTAAACCTCTCTTATTTTGTAACACTACTTTAGCCAAGGAGCTCAAGGATTCTTGGAGGTGCGAAATGGACTGTTCCCGTGGTTTTGCAACCCCAAGTGGAGCAATAAAAAGAGTCAACTCCCCCACATTTTTCAATTTGGTTTTGATCCCTTCTTCCCCCCGGGCAGACATAGACAGGCACCTGTTCATAGTACTGTGGACCTTTTCGCTCACAGTTACGGATGAACAGACCAAAAGAGCCGTGGGCAAAGAACTTGGTCAGTTGGTGGGGACCAAACCCATTACCGTCAGCCGCCAGCACGCACAAATCAAAGGTCAGTACTGGCCACCATGTCCCTTTGGGGGCCCCGTTGGAGCTCGAATTAAGCACTTTTCCAGTCTCAGGATTGTAAATCACCCAAGTCAGGTTAGCTGGCTGATGGGGGTTGTGGCTGGTTGCTCCTGGGCCGATGAAAACTGTTATCAGCAGGAGAGTTAAGAGGGCTCCCATCGTACGAGTTTCAGTTTCAAAAGATTTGATGGGTCAGGTTTTGCCTCCCATTCTGCTTGTATCTTCTCCTGTTTTTCCGGGGTGGCTTGCCGCACGTGATTGCAGTGAACCTAGGGCCCGATCCCGTCGACCTTAACAGCAGTAGGAGTGGTAAGGAGAACAACATAAGGGCCTTTCCATCTAGGTTTTAATGCTTTAGATTGGTGTTGTTTTACCCAAACCCAATCACCCGGGCCAATATTATGTGAGGGGATGGTCCTCTTGCTTGGACCCTCAACTCAATTTTTAAACATGGCTATGTACCTTACTTAATGCCATCAGTGTTTGCTGAAATTGTCCCAAGGTAGGGGGTGGTAGGCATTTTCTCTCGAATATAGGACACACAGGAGGGGGTCTTTTATACAGAATCTCAAAAGGGGTAAGATTTAGCTTATAAGGGGTGTTACGCGCTCGAAAGAGCGTGAAGGGAAGGAGGGTCACCCAGTCCCAGCCAGTCTTTATTGTCAACTTTGTCAAGAGTTTTTTTTAGGGTCCGATTCATTTTCTCAACCTGTCCTGAGCTCTGGGGATTATATTCACAATGTAACTTCCATTTTGTCCCCAGAGCTTGGGCCAGCCCTTGTACAATCTGGCTCACAAAGGCAGGTCCGTTATCAGAGCCCATAGTCCCTGGCAGCCCGTACCTAGGCACTATCTCCTCTAAGACCTTTTTAGCAACCACTGTTGCTATCTCTCCCTTAGTGGGGAAGGCTTTTACCCACCCCAAGAAGGTATCTACCAGAACCAACAGATAGCGATACCCATACTTGCCTGGCCTTACCTCAGTGAAATCTATCTCCCAGTGTTGCCCTGGCTCTTCCCCTCAGTACCTCCTTCCAGTGTGCTGCCTTTTCCGTGTCCTCATCAGCTGGCACGCTTTGCAAGCCTGGATTATCTCTCGTACAGTTGCATTTTGTCGAGGGAACTCAGGCAGGCCTTCTGGAGAAGAGTCAAGGTCTTTTTTTCTCCCAAGTGTGTAGTTGTGTGCAGGTGTTCACATAGGTGACGACCCAGGATGGCAGGCAATATCAGGTTGTTGTTTTGATCTCGGTACCATCCATCTTTGTCATCTTTCTGGAGGGTGGTATCCTCGTTGATCCAAACGAGGTCAGGGAGGGAATAGTCGGGGACTGGCGGTAGAGTCCCCATACCAGGAGGTGGAAGTCCTATGGCTAATATGGGGGCGGCATAGTCCCGGCTGGCCGCTTCTAGTAGGGCCCATCTGAGTGTCTGGAAAGCCTGTTTCATTGGCTCAGTCCAAGTCTAGTTTGGGGTCTCTTTACTTTTTTCATACAAGGGCCGGGCCTTCTCAGCAAACCCCATGATCCACAGTCTACAATATCCAACAGTCCCCAAAAACTCTCTCACCTGGCCGGGGGTCTTGGGCTCTGGTATCTGCAATATTGTTTCCTTCATGGCCTGAGTTAGCCACCTTTGTCCCTGCCTGATCTTATACCCCAAATAGGTGACCTCTTGCCGGGATATTTGTGCCTTCTTTGCGCTAGCATGATATCTCAAGGTGCCTAGAGTCTGTAGGGGGTCACCGGTGGCACGGCTGCATGCCTCTTCTGTGGTTCCAGCCAACATAAGGTCATCCACATATTGCAGCAGGATGACCTCTGGGTGGCGAGTCCAATATTCATAGAGGTCTTCACTCAAAGCCTCGTTAAACAAGGTAGGGGAGTTTTTTTGAACCCTTGTGGGAGGCGGGTCTAAGTTTGTTGTACTACCGGTTGGCCTTCCCCCTCAGTCCACTCAAAGGCAAATATCTCTGGCCAGGGGTAGGCTGAAAAAAGCATCTTTCAAGTCCAACACAGTACTAAGTGTACTCAGGCAGCAGACTGCTCAGGAGGGTATACGGGTTGGGAACAGTAGGGTGTATGTCACTCACCTGCTTGTTGACTTCTCATAGGTCTTGGGCAGGTCTGTAATCCATACTCCCTGGCTTCTTTACCGGTAGTAAGGGGATGTTCCAAAGGGATTGGCACCACTTGAGAATTCTGGCATCCATGAGCCATCAAATGTGGGGAGTGATCTCCCGCCGAGCCTCCTGGCTCATAGGATATTGTTTCACTCTCACAGGAGTCGCCTCGGCTTTTAGTTCGATGACGACCAGATGTCTCTGTTCAGCCAGTCTCATTCCTGCTGTTTCTGCCCATGCTAACGGGTATTTGTGGACCCAGGGTTGTATATCTGGTGTTATAACCTCTGAGGGCTTAGGCACAAAAAGTCTGTATTTATCTCTTAAAGCTAGAGACAAGACATGTATCGGCTGTCCAAGTCCATCAGTGACTGACATTCCGCCAGGGTCAAAATGGATCTGAGCATTAACTTTAGTCAACAAGTCCCGTCTAAGTAGAGGGACTGGGCATTCTGGTATCACCAAAAACGAATGGGACACCTGGTGGGTCCCCAGATTTACTTTTCGTTCCGTGATCTAACAATATCTTCTTGTCCCTGTGACTCTCTGCACCAAGCTGGTTTTCTTAGACATTGGTCCCAGTTTTTGATTTAAAACAGAGTGTTGGGCGCCAGTGTCCACCATGAAGCCAACGGGTTTCCCTTCCACATGTATGGTTACCCAGGAATCGGGGAGGGGTGTCGAGTCTTGACTCCCCTAGTCAGTGTCTTCTCCCGCATATAGAACTCGAGTTCCAGGGGAAATTTTCTCTCTGGGTTGTTCTTTTCTTCGGGTCCCTCTTAGGGCACTCATTTTTCTAGTGCCCCCGTTCTTTGCAGTAAGCGCACTGATCTTTTTTAGGGCCTGTCTTTTTGGTCTCTCTGTTTTTCCCATCTGGGGGCCTCGAGGCTCCCTCAATTTTGTTCCAGCCTTTATCCCCGCAAAAAGAATCTTGGCTAGCTCTCTCTGGTTTTTCCGGTTTTCCTTCGCCCTATGTTCCCTATTTTTTTTCTTGATCTTCTCAGCTAGTTCTCTTTTCTCTCGACGAAGTCATTTTTCCCTTTCTTCTGGGGTCTCCCTATTATTAAATACCTTTTCAGCTGCTTTCAGTAAGTCTTGTATTGTCTGTTTTCCTAACCCCTCCATCTTTTGTAATTTCTTCTTAATATCTGGGGCTGCCTGATTCACAAACACTAGTAGAACTGCAGCGCGTGATTCTTCAGCCTGGGGGTCCATAGGTGTATATTGCCTAAAGGCTTCCATTAGCCTCTCGAGGAAGGCTGACAGGCTCTCAGTGGGCTCTTGCCTTTCTAAATTTACCTTCGCCAATTTGTCGGCTTCCTAGCTGCGGCCCGCAGGCCAGCCATTAGAGTCTGGCGGTACACTTGGAGACGTTCCCTACCTTCCACTCGCTCAAAATCCCAGTTAGGCCGCAACAGAGGAAACCCCTCGTCCACGAGATGAAGCTGGGCGGTTGGTCTCTCGTCGACCCCCGGGACCCGTTTCCTTGCCTCTGCCAGGATTTGCTCCCATTCTTCCGTGGTGAAGAGCACCTGCAACAACTGCTGGCAATCATCCCAGGTGGGGTTATGAGTGAACAAAATGGAATCTAAGAGGTTAATGAGGCCTTGGGGTTTCTCCGAAAAAGGAGGATTTTGGGTTTTTTAATTATCCAGATCACTTGTGGAAAAGGGCCAATACTGATAAGTTCGCTCTCTGTCCGGGTTAGCTGGTCCCACCCGGACGGGGAGTGTCTGTACAGTAAATGAAGGTAACTCTGGGTCCCCATGATCTTGTTCACCCCTATTTTCTTTATTCCTTCTCCTGGGTTGGGATTTCCTTGTCCCTTCTGATTTATCGGGGGAGGGGGGGCTCTTCCCCTCGGGGGCACCTGCAACAGAGGAGGGGCATATGGCGGGTGCCTAATTTCCATCTCCAAGTCAATTAGGTTCTGGTCCGAGGATTCCTGCAAGACCGGTTTTGGGCCCTTATTCTTGGCTTCCTCTGGGGGAGTGGGAGTTTCCATAACCAGGGCCTGTACATTAGGAGAATCAGGGAGTTTGTGAACAAAAGGTTTTAACCATTCGGGCGGATCTTTTACTAGATCTTGCCAGACCATAACATATGGGACTTGGCTCGGGTGGCCCCAGGGATCAGAAGCCATAACTTTTTTTTTTTACTGCCCGAATAATAGAAGGTTGAAAAGTTTCCTCTGGAGGCCATCCAACTTGGAAGGCGGGCCACTCTGCAGAGCAAAAGGTTATTAATTTACTCTTTGTAACCAGTAGTGACAGATCAAATGCTCTAGCCCTGACATCCGAGAAATGATCAGTCATGAGAGAGAGTGAGGTAGATTTTCTTTGCCCCATAGCGAGAGTCAGAAGGAAGTCACCGAGAATTACCACCAATAAATCTTATCGGGAGTGGTGGCGGCCAGGAGGTTGGGCTTGTGGTATGCTTCGTGGAACTATTTGAGTGCCTTAGTCGTTGCACAGAAGTTTTTTTGCTGGGGGCCGGCACCCTAAGGGTTTCTAGCCCGTTCTGTGACCCCCTTATCATTTCACGGGAGTCTTCTAGTGGCAGGCACCCTATCGGCTCTTAAGTGCCTGTCCCGTGCCCACACAGACGGGTTTTTATTTGGCCAGATTCTCGGTTTAGAATACAAGAAAAAAGGTAAGAGTTTCATCCTCTCGGGCTCCCGTTACTGGGGCTGACTTGTTGGGAGGCCTTCAGAATCCGCTAGGGAGTAGCCCTGGCCGGGACTCGTCAGTTGCCCCGACAACTGTCTGCCTGTTTACTGAAACTCCCAGAAACAGAAATGAGGCTCCAAGGCTTTATAGGAAGAAGTAGACAATGACACACCAGAGAACAACGAGACAGGAGACAATGCTGGCAGTTATACAGAAAAACACATAGACAGACACACATCGGCTGACAACACAGATCCTCTGGAACAACGGTCACCTTACCGTATGGCGTCCACTGTTCCCCAGATTTGGGCTTAGGAGAGGAGGTCTCCTTCCCGCAGAGCTGGCCGCCTCCCAGCACGCTCGCTGGCCTCGGCCTTACGCCAGCCGGAGCGGCCAGTCCGTTCCCTCATGGAAAGCTTTCCCTAATGCCAGACACCTTCCTGCTTCACAGCAGGGCCCCGGATTTACTCTGGTCTTTCTGCACCAGACACCTTCCTGCTTCACAGCAGGGCCTCGGATTTACTTTGGTCTTTCTAGACCTGCCTGAGCACCGGTGCTATTACCTGTCTTTTTTCCCCTTTGTTCCAAAGAGCGTTCTTCCCCGGTCAAGGGATCCCGGACGAGCCCCCATGTGTTCTGCCCGTAGTCTGAGTCCCCGGTCAGAAAAGAAGACTCCTTGAAACAATGCAACTTGCAATAGGGGAATTTATTACTGACTCGAGCCAGGGCCTCCCGCCCTCACCAGGTGTGTGAGGACGAAAGGCCCCGAGCCCCAGTTCTCTCAGGTATTTATTAGGTCAAAATAAGCAGCAGGTAGTTGGCGCAATCGGATTGGTTACACAGTGGGTAGTTGGCACAAGCTGATTGGTTACACAGTTGCAAGGTGATTTTTGTTGGCCCAATGTGGGGCTTTCAGCTTTCCCCTGATAGGTTCCCTTTTTTCTGGCTAGGCATATGTTGATTGGCTGGCTCCAGGAGGCCTGATAATTATGTTACCCTGGGAAACCAGGCCTACTCCTAATCTAGGCTGCCTGCCATGGCATTAGCCATGACAGCCTCACAATTTTGTAGTGGCTAAGAGGTTCAGAGCTTGTGTTGTGAATTGTGACTTCAGTAGACTGGACCAGGAGTGGGCCCCTAACTTCACTATTGTAATGTGCCATGAGATAATAAACCAGATATAGTGCACTGCACAGGGTATGAAGACATAATGTTTCCAATTTATTACGTGTACTTGCTTTTCAAAAATATTTGATCCATTAAATGTTAAAAGGTACAATGAGAACGTGTTAGAAGTAGCAGCTCCTTTTAAGAAAAGTAGTATTTCAGGTGTGGGAAGAAGCCTATATGTTAGGTTTCATGGTCTGTGGTTTCATGCTCTCCTGGTAACAAGTTAGGAGAGTTGAGTAAGTGTAGAGTTTAGGGCCCATCTAGTTGCAGGTCCCAGTTCTTCAGGCTTGGTTGGACACTCTTTGTAATTTCAGTTATCTGTAAGATGAGGATACCGTTCAGAATAGCTCTGAGGATCACATGAGACTAAGTGTGAAACCCTTGCTTGCACCTCCTCTAGGTCCTGCTGCCCACCACCTCAGAGGAGGAAGTTAGCTGTTCAGTGTCATGTTCACCACACAGTAAGCTAGCAAATATTATTTTTTGGCATTTTAAGTAAATTGCCACTTATAATGAATTTTGTGGTTTCCTCCTAAGTTTTAAAACACGAATTCAGCTCCCTATTTTAATAAAACCATAAAAGGAATACAGAGTATTCTAATTTAAACTTTGATTTTATTTAAATTTTAATGAGACCAAATACTTTCTATCTTTTGGAGCAGGAACTATATAGGTATGAATCATGGACATACTATGCATGACTGACATTGAAATAAGATCCGTTTATATGGCATCTTTTTTTTTTTTTTCCCAAGCCACATTCTGTAGCATATGGGATCTTAGTTCTCCAACCAGGGAACAAACCCAGGCCCTTGACAGAACATAGATTTCTAACCACTGAACCACCAGGGATGATGATTCTAGTCATCTATGATCTCTTTTTAAGGGAAATTTGTTTAATAAAATTGTCAATATAAATATGTGTTGCATTTTTTGTGAGTAATTAAGTATAGTATTTTCAGTGTGCTAATCTGAAAGACTGAGGGAGAATGCTTTATATGGCTAACATTTGCCATGAAGTTGGTAGTTATTAATATCTAATGAATAAAATTTTAAAGATATCTATTTGGATTTTTATCATTTTTGTTTTCTTAAAATTACTAATGGCTAAATACGTATTTTGGGATGGTGAATATAAAAAACAGTGATGATTTGATAACGTAGAAAAGGAGAAATAAAAATTATCCTACCTAAGATTAGCTGAAGTTGTTCAGGAAATCAAGAGGGTTTGCAAATGTTACAGTCAGACTCCCATCATTATGAACCTTAAATTTCCTTCTTCTCCCAATCCTAACCCATGTGATCACTCACATCTCAGTAGTCCTGCCAGAGCACCCAGAGTGCTGAACTGGTCGTGCAATCCTGACTTGTCATGACATGACAGCAGCAGATAACCTTGACAGACTGTCTTTAGTCTAGGTGGTGGGGTTGGGAATTGCCCTTTAAACGGAACAGAAGTAACAGATTAGGGGAGAATACTTGTAACATATAAAATACAGTAAAAGGATTAGTATTCAGACAATATAAAGAGCATACAAATCAATAAGAAAAAAGAAACTTGGGACACAAACAGAAAATTCACCAAAGAAGTGCAGTACCTCATCAGCATTTAGAGAAACACAAAATAAAACAAAATCACAATGGTAAAACTGAAAAGTTTGACTATAGTGTTGGTCAAGGGATAGAAAAGTGGATTCTCTTCTGTGAAAATTGATTCAGCTCCTTTAAAATGTATTTGTTAAAATTGCAAATATGTGTATCAAAAGGCCCAGCTATTTAATTTCTCCTTATTTACACTAAAAGACCTCTTGCACTATGCACAGTGAGGCACACACACACACATATTCACTGTATGCACACATATATTCACTGCAGCATCATTTACAATCATGATAAGTTGAAAGAAAACCAAGTTCCCATCAAGACAGAAGTGTATGCATGCATACAGAACATGCATGCACATGTAGTACTGTTCAATAGTGGTCATTAAAAATGAGCTATAACTGTGTATTGATAAGAAATAATCTCCAAGACAGATAGAATAAAAATTGTAAACCAGACTTATAATGTGTCACCATTTAGTTAAGAAGAGGGAAAGAAAGCATGAGGTAGCATTATAGATTTTCTACAATAGTAGCTTTCAAAGTGTTTTTTTTTTGGGAAATGATCCTCAGTAAGACACACATTTTATATCTAGACTGAGTGAACCCTTACTACATGCAGTACACTCTGAAATTTTTCTATCCTGTTTTATTCCATGCCATTCCATTCCACTTTTCAAAATGCTGGTCCTGGCTCATTAAACTGATCCAGGACTCAACCATAGTTTGAAAAATATTGCTCTGAAGGTACACACTAAAGTATGTAAATAGATAGAAAAGTAACAAAGGCAACACACCAGGCTGGTATCAGAGGTTACCTCTGGGGAGAAGGTTGATGGATGGTGGTCCCAGGGGTTCTAGAGTCTCCTCTGTGATACTTAGGTTATTGTACATTTATTTGTCTGCTTATTTTATAATGGGCATCTGAAAATATACATTTTAAAATTTACCTTTTAGAGAGTAAGAAATCAAAGCTGTTTTCAAAACTCAAGGAATTACTGGGATTGAGAGAGTAGTGGCCAAGGGTCTTAAAGAAAAATTGTTTCACTGCATATTGAGTAGTACAGAAGGCAGGCATTCTAGCTAACTATTTCTGTTTTATACCTATGGCCACAGATATAGAACATCAACTTGGCTACACTAGTTTTGGATATCAGTCTAGGCAAACAAATAGTTATAGGGGTGGGGTGGGGAGGGAGATGGGAGGGAGGTTCAAAATGGAGGGGATATATGTATACCTATGGCTGATTCATGTGGAGGTTTGACAGAAAACAGGAAAATTCTGTAAAGCAATTACCCTTCAATAAAAAATAAATTAATTAAAAAATAAAAATATAAAAAATAAAAAAAATAAATTAATTTTAAAAGAATAATTATTTCTGCAAAGAAACATTACTGTCAAAAATGTGTATGTCTACCTGGCCATCTCTGAAGACTGAAGCAGATGTGTCCAGTTCTCTGTTTTCTATTTCAGAGCTACCTTAATTCTTTCTGGTTCATCTTCACATTTTTACACTAAGGGTAATTTATTAAGCCTCATCGGAAGTAACTCATGTTTACAAGAAGTTAGACATAGTTCCTAGAGGAGGTAGATCCTTTAAATTTCAAACATTTAAATGGTATTAAATGTAGATGAACTAGAGCTAGATGATTTCTTGTGTGAATTTCTCAACACAGTAAAAACACTCATAAGAAAAAGAATATTTTATTTTTTGTAGTTTGTTTCCTAAATATACATTTTCACATGCTAATTATAAAACAAATTGAATCTTTTAATGGCCACATTAAATTTTCTCTATAAATGTTTTGAAAACAAATTTGTATGGTAAAATATGTAAGCCTTCTCAGAAAGAAAAGAAGAATCATTTTTCAAAATCTTAGCTGTTGCTAAAGCAATGATTGTGTTCACATTTAATTTCATCTACTCAAGGTTTCATTGAGGTAAAAATAAGGTCTTTGGAGCTTTTCTTTAAAGATGAGAATTTGGGAAGAAAAGCATTATTTTAGAAAGCATGCTACAGGTTGTGGGGAGGAAGGGAAAGAAGAGGAAGATGGGAGAGAGGATAGTATACACCCACCTATCTGGTCTCTCTTCTGTTGAGGAGGTAGAGGGGACCTTGTGACTAATATGGAGGTTAAGGTCTTTCCTTTAAATAGCTTTACATTCCTCAAAGTTAAGAGTGGGCCTTGTGCCTTTGACATGTGAATCTGGGAAAGTGGCTTATATGCAATTTGGCACCAAGCTAGCCTAGGACTGTGAAAGTGATCTGGCTCTATGATGAGAACTCAGAATAAATTATAAATGTGTCTTATTGAGACCTGAAGGGAGGTGAAAGTTATAATTTGTAACAATTTTCAAACCCTTGATTATATTGCAAATTATAATTTATTAGTTTTTTTGTTTGCTCTGTAAAATTGCCTATTCAGTATTTGCATTTTGGTAGTTTTAATAAAATTAGTTTTATTTCCTATAATGAATTTAAAATTTTAAAGTGTAATAGTCTCTTAGCTGCACATATCTGAAGACGAGCTTTTCAGTGGCCACAGTGTACAAGACACCACCGGCTGCTAGTGGCAGCCTGAGCAAATTTTCCAAGTGATAAGCAGTCTTCCAGATGTTATAAATATCATCATCATGTTACTTAGGGGTCTGAGAAGTAGAAGGAAGGAATTATGCATCCAATATCATAAAATGTTGAAGTGTTACAAACTCTCTACATACTGTTTCAATGGTAGGATGAGGGCTTTTGCTTGTTTGTTTGTTTGTTTGTTTCCTGAATTTTAGCCCATTTTCCCATTAATACAGTGTTTGAAAGGGAAAACCAGGGTCTTCACTAACTGCAGTTCTTTTTATCCACAGCATCTGCGGGAATTGCTGTGTCACAGAGGAAAGTTCGTCAGATAAGTGATCCCATTCAGCAGATCCTAATCCAGCTGCACAAAGTCATCTACGTCACTCAGGTCAGCGTGCCAGCTTTCTGTTTCCTTTTCATCTTAAGTACAAGTTTGGCACTAATATTGCCAAAGAACTGCTTTGAGACACCCATAGAATCCATTCCTGTGCATGTTCTCTGGGATGCTGCTAATATGGAATAACAAAATCTTGCAGTTTTTTTTTTTTTTTTTTAATGTATAAGCTATTTCCTCTTTGGTAATGATGTGTACCAGTTCCCCTGGATCATATTGAGATATGATGCTTGTTGTTGACTTAAAGCTCACTATTGTGGGTCTCAAGAAGAATGAGTATCTCTTTTAAAGATATTAGCCCTCATTTGTCCTAGGTGAGGTTAGTATAGAGTTTTGAAGCAAAAGAAAGCTTGTCTTCTCAGATGCAGGGTTTAAAGCTCCTTCCACTGGCAACGATAGCTCAGAATGAGTTGAGTTTCAAGACAGTCAGTTTTATCTGGTTCCAACAACATGTCCCTACTTGGGGTTTTAGTATTCTAATCTTTTTTTCTAACTTTCGCATGAGAAATTTGGTGAAATGAGCATTCAGCTGACACTGTAACTCAGCAATCTGCTCAATTAGATTCCTGTTTGATTATTAGCTATACCAGTGCTGTGGTAGCAAGAAGTACATTCTATCAGGGCTGCCATGGAATCTTTCTGGCTCTTAGACTATGATTTGAGCTGAGAGTTAAAGGACCCAAGCTTGTCATTGTCTCTGTAAGTGCTCCAGTACATCTGAAGGACCCACCTACCCCACCATTCCTGTGGTCTTCATACTGTCTGATCGTCAAATGTAGCAGTCACTCAAGTTTCCAGGGGGCTCCCTTCAGCGGGCTCTTCATCCAGATGACAGTGACGAACTGCAGCAGCACTGCATGCCATGGATCACTAGCATCTCGTGTCCTCTTGGCAAACAACCCAGCAGTGGGCTTACTTCCAAGGGTACAATCAAGCCAGTTTTCAAATACCATCTGTGTGGCTCCTCCTGGACAATCCTGGAACCAAATCTGTTTCATTCAGAGTCTAGTCAGGGAACAGAAACTGCAATGATTTCAACAGAGATGGTTTCATTTAAATCCTTATATAACAATTACTCATAATAACAGGGTATCATCTACTGAAGAGGGGAAGAGAAATTTAAAGACTATAAGAGCAGATAGGGAAGTCGCTATTTATAGGGCTAAAGAAGAGCACCCATGAAAGGAAAAAAAATGAAAGAGGACACCCTATCCTGGGATGAGGCTCAGACCTCACTGGAAAAGCCAGAGAAATGTTCTGAGATTCTGTGCTTTGGACCTGCTGGAAAGCAGCATGTAAGGATAATGTGCTGGGAACTGCCCTCCGTGGGGCCAGGTGAGGTGCCAGAGGTAGATGCTGCTCTATGGAACTCTTCAGAAATCTGCAGGGTTGGTACCACTGAATCTGGCTGAGGGTTAGCACCACTTGAATGGTGACCATTGAGTGCTGCCGAACTAAGGCAAGGCAGGAGCATCACTGGAACCAGAAAGACAGGCTGCATCCTCTCCCAGTGCCCTCTGCTGATAGAGCTTAAATCCAGCCAGCTGACAAGGGACGTATGTTTCAGTATCACAAACTGGGCAGTGAAGGTGGGTTTGGGGCTGAGAGTAAACAAACCAACAACTGGCACAGTTAGGCGGGGGGTTGGGTGAGGGACTCCCTTATTGGGAACCTGCCAACCTCCTGCTTCTCACTGCTCCTCCTTTGACTTCTGCCTGTCCTGGAGAGTAGCCTGGCTCTTATGTATCATGTTTGAATTGTTTTTTATGGGTTTTTTTGTTTCTTCATTTTTTTTTTTTTAGACTTTTATTTTTTATTTATTAATTATTATTTACTATTTTAATCTTTTCATTTATTTATTTATTTTTTAAGTGGGATTTGTCATACATTGACATGAATCAGCAATAGATTTACACGTATTCCCCATCCCGATCCCTGCTCCCACCTCCTTCTCCATCCGATTCCTCTGGGTCTTCCCAGTGCACCAGGCTCGAGCACTTGTCTCATGCATCCCACCTGGGCTGGTGACCTGTTTCACCATAGATAATATACATGCTGTTCTTTCACAACATCACACCATCACCTTCTCCCACAGAGTTCAAAAGTCTGTTCTGTACTTCTGTGTCTCTTTTTCTGTTTTGCATATAGGGTTATCATTACCATCTTTCTAAATTCCATATATATGTGTTAGTATGCTGTAATGTTCTTTATCTTTCTGGCTTACTTCACTCTGTATAAGGGGCTCCAGCTTCATCCATCTCATTAGAACTGGTTCAAATGAATTCTTTTTAATGGCTGAGTAATATTCCATGGTGTATATGTACCACAGCTTCCTTATCCATTCATCTGCTGATGGGGATCTAGGTTGCCTCCATGTCCTGGCTATTATAAACAGTGCTGCGATGAACATTGGGGTGCATGTGTCTCTTTCAGATCTGGTTTCCTCAGTGTGTATGCCCAGAAGTGGGATTGCTGGGTCATATGGCAGTTCTATTTCCAGTTTTTGAAGGAATCTCCACACTGTTCTCCATAGCGGCTGTACTAGTTTGCATTCCCACCAACAGTGTAAGAGGGTTCCCTTTTCTCCACACCCTCTCCAGCATTTATTGCTTGTAGACTTTTGGATAGCAGCCATCCTAACTGGCGTGTAATGGTACCTCATTGTGGTTTTGATTTGCATTTCTCTGATAATGAGTGATGTTGAGCATCTTTTCATGTGTTTGTTAGCCATCTATATGTCTTCTTTGGAGAAATGTCTGTTTAGTTCTTTGGCCCATTTTTTGATTGGGTCATTTATTTTTCTGGAATTGAGCTTCAGGAGTTGCTTGTATATTTTTGAGGTTAATCCTTTGTCTGTTTCTTCATTTGCTATTATTTTCTCCCAATCTGAGGGCTGTCTTTTCACCTTACTTATAGTTTCCTTTGTAGTGCAAAAGCTTTTAAGTTTCATTAGGTCCCATTTGTTTAGTTTTGCTTTTATTTCCAGTATTCTGGGAGGTGGGTCATAGGGGATCTTGCTGTGATTTATGTCAGAGAGTGTTTTGCCTATGTTCTCCTCTAGGAGTTTTATAGTTTCTGGTCTTACCTTTAGATCTTTAATCCATTTTGAGTTTATTTTTGTGTATGGTGTTAGAAAGTGTTCTAGTTTCATTCTTTTACAAGTGGTTGACCAGTTTTCCCAGCACCACTTGTTAAAGAGGTTGTCTTTTTTCCATTGTATATCCTTGCCTCCTTTGTCAAAGATAAAGTGTCCATAAGTTCGTGGATTTATTTCTCGGCTTTCTATTCTGTTCCATTGATCTATATTTCTGTCTTTGTGCCAGTACCATACTGTCTTGATGACTGTGGCTTTGTAGTAGAGTCTGAAGTCAGGCAGGTTGATTCCTCCAGTTCCATTCTTCTTTCTCAAGATTACTTTGGCTATTCGAGGTTTTTTGTATTTCCATACAAATTGTGAAATTCTTTGGTCTAGTTCTGTGAAAAATACCGTTGGTAGCTTGATAGGGATTGCATTGAATCTATAGACTGCTTTGGGTAGAATAGCCATTTTGACAATATTGATTCTTCCAATCCATGAACATGGTATGTTTCTCCATCTGTTTGTGTCCTCTTTGATTTCTTGCATCAGTGTTTTATAGTTTTCTATGTATAGGTCTTTTGTTTCTTTAGGTAGATATATTCCGAAGTATTTTATTCTTATTGTTGCAATGGTGAATGGTATTGTTTCCTTAATTTCTCTTTCTGTTTTCCATTGTTAATATATAGGAATGCAAGGGATTTCTGTGTGTTAATTTTATATCCTGCAACTTTACTATATTCATTGATTAGCTCTAGTAATTTTATGGAAGAGCCTTTAGGGTTTTCTATGTAGAGGATCATGTCATCTGCAAACAGTGAGAGTTTCACTTCTTCTTTTCCTATCTGGATTCCTTTTACTTCTTTTTCTGCTCTGATTGCTGTGGCCAAAACTTCCAACACTATGTTGAATAGTAGTGGTGAGAGTGGGCACCCTTGTCTTGTTCCTGATTTCAGGGGAAATGCTTTCAATTTTTCACCATTGAGGGTGATACTTGCTGTGGGTTTGTCATATATAGCTTTTATTATGTTGAGGTATGTTCCTTCTATTTCTGCTTTCTGGAGAGTTTTAATCATGAATGGATGTTGAACTTTGTCAAAGGCTTTCTCTTCATCTATTGAGATAATCATATGGTTTTTATCTTTCAATTTTTTAATGTGTTGTGTTACATTGATTGATTTGTGGATATTAAAGAATCCTTGCATTCCTGGGATAAAGCCCACTTGGTCGTGGTGTATGATTTTTTTAATATGTTGTTGGATTCTGTTTGCTAGAATTTTGTTAAGGATTTTTGCATCTATGTTCATCAGTGATATTGGCCTGTAGTTTTCTTTTTTTGTGGCATCTTTGTCTGGTTTTGGAATTAGGGTGATGGTGGCCTCATAGAATGAGTTTGGAAGTTTGCCTTCCTCTGCAGTTTTCTGGAAGTGTTTGAGTAAGATAGGTGTTAGCTCTTCTCTAAATTTTTGGTAGAATTCAGCTGTGAAGCCATCTGGCCCTGGGCTTTTGTTTGCTGGTAGATTTTTGATTACAGTTTCGATTTCCTTGCTTGTGATGGATCTGTTAAGATCTTCTATTTCTTCCTGGTTCAGTTTTGGAAAGTCATACTTTTCTAAGAATTTGTCCATTTCATCCAAGTTGTCCATTTTATTGGCATAGAGCTGCTGGTAGTAGTCTCTTATGATCCTTTGTATTTCAGTGTTGTCTGTTTTGATCTCTCCATTTTCATTTCTGATTTTGTTAATTTGGTTCTTCTCTCTTTGTTTCTTAATGAGTCTTGTTAATGGTTTGTCAATTTTGTTTATTTTTTCAAAAAACCAGCTTTTAGCTTTGTTGATTTTTGCTATGGTCTCTTTAGTTTCTTTTGCATTTATTTCTGCCCAAATTTTTAGGATTTCTTTCCTTCTGCTAACCCTGGGGTTCTTCATTTCTTCCTTCTCTAATTGCTTTAGGTGTAGAGTTAGGTTATTTATTTGGCTTTTTTCTTGTTTCTTGATGTGAGCCTGTAATGCTATGAACCTTCCCCTTAGCACTGCTTTTACAGTATCCCATAGGTTTTGGGTTGTTGTGTTTTCATTTTCATTCATTTCTATGCATATTTTGATTTCTTTTTTGATTTCTTCTATGATTTGTTGGTTATTCAGAAGCGTGTTATTTAGCCTCCATATGTTTGAATTTTTAACAATTTTTTCCCTGTAATTGAGATGTAATCTTACTGCACTGTGGTCAGAAAAGATGACTGGAATGATTTCAATTTTTTTGAATTTTCCAAGACCAGATTTATGGCCCAGGATGTGATCTATTCTGGAGAAGGTTCCGTGTGCACTTGAGAAACAGGTGAACTTGATGATTTTGGGGTGAAATGTCCTGTAGATATCAATTAGGTCTAGCTGGTCCATTGTGTCATTCAAGGTTTCTGTTTCCTTGTTAATTTTCTGTTTAGTTGATCTATCCATAGTTGTGAGTGGGGTATTAAAGTCTCCCACTATTATTGTGTTACTATTAATTTCCTCTTTCATACTCATTAGCGTTTGCCTTACATATTGTGGTGCTCCTATCCTTTGATCATTATGTAGTGTCCTTCTTTGTCTCTTTTCACATCCTTTATTTGAAAGTCTATTTTATCTGATATGAGTATTGCGACTCCTGCTTTCTTTTGGTCTCCATTTGCATGAAATATTTTTTCCCAGCCCTTCACTTTTAGTCTGTACGTGTCTCTTGCTTTGAGGTGGGTCTCTTGTAGACAGCATATATAAGGGTCTTGTTTTTGTATCCATTCAGCCAATCTTTGTCTTTTGGTTGGGGCATTCAACCCATTTACTTTTAAGGTAATTATTGATAGGTGTGGTCCCGTTGCCATTTACTTTGTTGTTTTGGGTTCACGTTTATACAACCTTTCTGCATTTCCTATCTAGAGAAGATCCTTCAGCATTTGTTGAAGAGCTGGTTTGGTGGTGCTGAATTCTCTCAGCTTTTGCTTGTCTGTAAAGCTTTTGAATTCTCCTTCATATCTGAATGAGATCCTTGCTGGGTACAGTAATCTAGGTTGTTGGTTATTCTCTTTCATTACTTTCAGAACGTCCTGCCATTCCCTTCTGGCCTGGAGGGTTTCTATTGATAGATCAGCTGTTATCGTTATGGGAATCCCTTTGTGTGTTATTTGTTGTTTCTCCCTTGCTGCTTTTAGTTTTTGTTTTTTGTGTTTGATCTTTGTTAATTTGATTAATATGTGTCTTGGGGTGTTTTGCCTTGGGTTTATCCTGTTTGGGACTCTCTGGGTTTCTTGGCCTTGCATGGCTATTTCCTTCCCCATTTTAGGGAAGTTTTCAGCTATTATCTCCTCGAGTATTTTCTCATGGCCTTTCTTTTTGTCTTCTTCTTCTGGGATTCCTATGATTCGAATGTTGGGGCATTTCACATTGTCCCAGAGGGTCCTGAGTTTGTCCTCATTTCTTTTGATCCTTTTTTCTTTTTTCCTCTCTGTTTCATTTATTTCCACCATTTTATCTTCTACCTCACTTATCCTATCTTCTGTCTCCGTTATTCTACTCTTGGTTCCCTCAAGAGTGTTTTTCATCTCATTCATTGCATTATTCATTTCTAATTGACTCTTTTTTATTTCTTCTAGGTCTTTATTAAACATTTCTTGCATCTTTTCAATCTTTGTCTCCAGGCTATTTGTCTGTAACTTCATTTTGTTTTCAAGATTTTCGATCATTTTTATTATCATTATTCTAAATTCTTTTTCAGGTAGATTCCCTATCTCCTCCTCTTTTGTTTGACTTGGTGGGCATTTTTCATGTTCCTTTAGCTGTTGGGTATTTCTCTGCCTTTTCATCTTGTTTAGATTGCTGTGTCTGGAGTGGGCTTTCTGTATTCTGGAGGTCTGTGGTTCCTTTTTATTGTGGAGTATTTATCCAGTGGGTGGGGTTAGACGATTGGCTTGTCAAGGTTTCCTGGTTAGGGAAGCTTGCGTCGGTGTTCTGGTGTGTGGAACTTGATTTCTTCTCTTTGGAGAGCAATGGAGTCCCCAGTAATGAGTTTTGAGATGGGTGTATGTGTTAGGTGTCACCTTGGGCAGCCTGTATGTTGACGTTCAGGGCTATGTTCCTGCGTTGCTGGAGAATTTGCTTGGTATGTCTTGCTCTAAAACTTATTGGCTCTTGGATGGTGGTTGGTTTGAGTGTAGGTATGGAGGCTTTTGGACGGTCACTTATTACTTAAAGTTCCATGTAGTCAGGAGTTTTCTGGTGTTCTCAGGTTTTGGGCTTAAGTCTCCTGCCTCTGGATTTCAGTTTTATTCTTCCTGTAGTCTCAGGACTTCTCCAACTACACAGCACTGATAATAAAACTTCTAGGTTAATGGCAAAAAGATTCTCCCCCATTAGGGACACCCAGTGAGGTTCACAGAGTTACATGAAGAAGAGGAGAGGGAGGAGGGAGATAGTGTTGAGCAGGAGGAGAAAAAGGGGGACTCAAGAGGAGAGAGACAGATCTACGCAGTTGTCTGTTCCCAGAATGTTTTCCGTAGCCCAGACACCCACCAAGATTCACAGAATTGGATTGGGAAGAAAAGGAGAAAGGAGGAAATAGAGGTGTTCTGAGGTAGAAAACAGAGAGTCAAGACTGGGAGAGAATAATCAACACACTCCTGAATAAAAATGGGAACTGAATATTGGATTCTTACATGTCCACAATTTATATCATATACTGAAAAACATAGATTAAAAATCTAGACTAGAGATTAGACTCTTAAAAATACTATATTAAAAACAAAAACCAAAACACACATAAAAAAATTTTTAAAAATATATATGAAGTTCAGTTTAAAAAATAGGGCTTCTCTTTTTTTTTTTTTTTGGTAAGGTTATAGTGTATTGAAAATGAAAATTAAGGAGTAGTAGAGGAGTACTAGAGGACTTTACAAGAAATAAGAGAAAAAGAAAAATAGAAAATAGAAGAGAAAAAGGAGAAAAAAAGAAAGGAAAAAAAAAAGAATTTTCCCTAATTAAAAAAAATCGTAAAAATCTATGAAAATGAAAGTTAAGGAATGATGGAGGAGTAATAGGGAATTTTAAAGGAAAATAAAAGAGAAAAAATAAAAAAGAAAAAATAAAAAAAATTTTTTTTTTCTTATTAAAAAAAAAAAGTGAAAATATATCTAGGAATTTCTCTGGAGCTGTTGCGGTCAGTGTCGGTTCGGCTCAGTTTCAGATCTCCTCGTTCCAGCTTACAGTTCTCGATATCTACAGGCCTCTTCCGGTGTATTCGGTGTTTTCTACAGGGATTTTAATCTGTTGCACCGCTGTCTTCTGAAGCGGTTCCCTTTGTTTATTTGGCTTCTGTTTGCCGGTCTCTTCAGAGCCTCATTTCCGCCCTGACACAGGCGGGCGGAGGTGGACTCTTTTTCATGTAGCTAGTTCCGTCGCGCTGCGGGGAGGGGTTGGCGCTGCTTTCTCGGTCTGCGCTGCTCAGGATCCCTGCCGCTCCACATGGAGCGCGCCGCGCGCAGCTCCAGCCCTCGGGTGTTCCACAAAAGCGCGGAACAAAAGGCTGCGTCCGCTCTTGTGCCTTCCCCGTCAGAGCGGTCCAGGCAGCCAGGAGCTTGACAGGCGCACTCTCCCCGGGTGCGGCGCACCCGTTCCCTTCCACGGTCCCAATCTCGGTTTCCTCCGGCGCCAGTCGTGTGCGCGCGCCTTCTGCCCTCTGCGTCCCCAGCCCCAGTCCCCGCCCGCGCCGGTCGGGTGCCTGCGCGCTGTGTCTCACCATGACCTGCTCCCGCCTCCGGGGGGTCCGGGCCGGTCCGCAGTCTGCGAGCCCCTCTCCGGACTCTCTCGGTCCCCCCGTTCCGCGAACGGCCGGCAGCGTGCTCCGGCCGGTCAATTTTCTCTCTCTTCCCTGCTCTCCCACAGTTCAAGTTGGCAACTCACAAAAGCTCCCTCCGATTGTCCTCAGGGCACTCAGGCCCGGACCCTACCCCAAGCAATGCCGCCCGCCTCTCTCCGTGCCGCCCCCACTTGATGGTGGCGGATGCGGGTGTCTGGGGCACTTTTCTGCTGGGAGTTGCTTTTAGGCTCCTAATCTGTGGGTTTTATTTATTGTTTCCCTCCCAGTCAGGTTGCCCTCCGAGATTCAAACACTTCCCCCAGGCCCACCAGTGCGAGGGTTTCCCGGTGTCTGGAAACGTCCTCTAAAGACTCACTTCCCGGGTCGGATCTCCGTCCTTAGCTCTTTTGTCTCACTTTTTATCTTTTATATTTTGTCCTACCTCCTTTCGAAGACAGTGGGCTGCTTTTCTGGGCGCCTGATGACCTCAGCTAGCGATCAGAAGTTGTTTTGTGAAGTTTGTTGTGCTTCAGATATTCTTTTGATGAATTTGTAGGAGAGAAAGTGGTCTCCCCGTCCTACTCCTCCGCCATCTTGGCTCCTCCTGTTCATTTTTAAACTAAATCTGGTATTCTTTCCAGTTACCCTTAGGGCCAGCCTTTTGAGACTGAAGAGTCTAAAGTTGATTACCCTTTTCTCTATTTTCTGCTGTCAACCTTTCCCTTATGCAACCCCACAAAACTGTTTACCTGATTGAATGAAAGTAGGTGAAGGGGCACAAGGACGTACGATGGGGAAAGAAAATTGGTTAATAAATCAAAATATAGTCTGCCCTATCTCTATTGAGTGAAGATGTTATATTAAAAAACACATTTCCATTTAAATACTGATATAAATTTGTGGGGAAGAATTTTTAATTGTAGTGTTATGGAAATAACTTCAAATAGCTTATTGGTTACCTTAACAATTCACTACCAAATTAAGAGAAAATATCCTTTGAAATTTAATTTCCATATGCCTGTCTTGATCATTTTTATATATAAATAATAAAAAACGTTTTAAATGGATATATTTTATTTCTTAACTGGATTTCAAAGTATTTTAAAGCAAGAATGAAACAATTATTAACACCTAATTATTATGCTCTTACACTGCCAGCATAACAAATTATTTCATGTTTTTGGCAAAATGGCATTCCTTACTGAAGTTCAGATATAACCATGGTGATTGTAAAAGTGTATTTCCAGAATACTTTAAGGTTTATGACTTTGCACATAGTAAGGAATGATTCCTCTTTGGGAAATTAAATTACAGTGCTCAACAAACTTAATGCCTTTCAAATAAAGGAGATAAATACAAGGCTAAACATTACATTCATATTTTCACCAAAGGTTGAAGACCAGGATCAGTTTTTCCTCTCTGGTAATTGCAAAGTAAAACTTCTGAAAGTAAAACTAAATTGGCAAAGCAAACAAAAACACCCTTCTTGTTCATGTATTTGTGTACTAGGCTCTCAAACTCTCACAGACTTATGCTGTGATAGCACCCTGAATTGCAGAACCAGGTCCCTTCTGACAACCAACAAGTGACTTTAAGTGGGAAACTGCTTACTTTTGGCTGGTGGTGACCTTTCCTACCCAATTTCCATGGAGACAAATATGTGGGAACAATCTAAAAGCAGCTATGTTAAGAAACACAATGTTAGAATCTTTACCCTGCCTCCAGTGATTTTTCATCTGTTTTCATCAAAAATGAGATAGTAATCTTAAGACCAGTGAGCAGAGAATGAAATCAGTGGTTCACTTCCATTGCTGGAAACCAAAATTGTACTTTCAGCAATTAAGGTGACTGAAATACATATGTTAGCAGGAGTCTTCATGTGTTATTGCTTAGGTAGCAACTTTGCGGCCAATGTAAGATTTGGATTTAACTCTACAGTTAAAATTTGATTGTTGTGTTAAATAAATGCTTTGAAAATCAGCATATTGCAACTTTTAAAAAATGGAACATCTATATCCGCAAATCAATCAATGTAATACACCACATTAACAAATTGAAAGATAAAAACAATATGATTATCTCAATAGATGCAGAGAAAGCCTTTGACAAAATTCAACACTCATTTATGATTAAAACTCTCCAGAAAGCAGGAATAGAAGGAACATACCTCAACATAATAAAAGCTATATATGACAAACCCACAGCAAGCATCACCCTCAATGGTGAAAAATTGAAAGCATTTCCCCTGAAATCAGGAACAAGACAAGGGTGCCCACTCTCACCACTACTATTCAACATAGTTGGCCACAGCAATCAAAGCAGAAAAAGAAGTAAAAGGAATCCAGATAGGAAAAGAAGAAGTGAAACTCTCACTGTTTGCAGATGACATGATCCTCTACATAGAAAACCCTAAAGACTCTACCAGAAAATTACTAGAGCTAATCAATGAATATAGTAAAGTTGCAGGATATAAAATTAACACACAGAAATCCCTTGCATTCCTATATACTAACAATGAAAAAACAGAAAGAGAAATTAAGGAAACAATACCATTCACCATTGCAACAAAAAGAATAAAATACTTAGGAGTATATCTACCTAAAGAAACAAAAGACCTACACATAGAAAACTATAAAACACTGATGAAAGAAATCAAACAGGACACAAACAGATGGAGAAACATACCATGTTCATGGATTGGAAGAATCATTATTGTCAAAATGGCTATTCTACCCAAAGCAGTCTATAGATTCAATGCAATCCCTATCAAGCTACCAATGGTATTTTTCACAGAACTAGACCAAAGAATTTCACAATTTGTATGGAAATACAAAAAACCTCGAATAGCCAAAGTAATCTTGAGAAAGAAGAATGGAACTGGAGGAATCAACCTGCCTGACTTCAGACTCTACTACAAAGCCACAGTCATCAAGACAGTATGGTACTGGCACAAAGACAGAAATATAGATCAATGGAACAGAATAGAAAGCCCAGAGATAAATCCACGAACCTATGGACACCTTATCTTTGACAAAGGAGGCAAGGATACACAATGGAAAAAAGACAACCTCTTTAACAAGTGGTGCTGGGAAAGCTGGTCAATCACTTGTAAAAGAATGAAACTAGAACACTTTCTAACACCATACACAAAAATAAACTCAAAATGGATTAAAGATCTAAATGTAAGACCAGAAACTATAAAACTCCTAGAGGAGAACATAGGCAAAACACTCTCTGACATAAATCACAGCAAGATCCTCTATGACCCACCTCCCAGAATATTGGAAATAAAAGCAAAACTAAACAAATGGGACCTAATGAAACTTAAAAGCTTTTGCACTACAAAGGAAAAGTGAAGGTGAAAAGACAGCCCTCAGATTGGGAGAAAATAATAGCAAATGAAGAAACAGACAAAGGATTAACCTCAAAAATATACAAGCAACTCCTGAAGCTCAATTCCAGAAAAATAAATGACCCAATCAAAAAATGGGCCAAAGAACTAAACAGACATTTCTCCAAAGAAGACATACAGATGGCTAACAAACACATGAAAAGATGCTCAACATCACTCATTATTAGAGAAATGCAAATCAAAACCACAATGAGGTACCATTACACGCCAGTCAGGATGGCTGCTATCCAAAAGTCTACAAGCAATAAATGCTGGAGAGGGTGTGGAGAAAAGGGAACCCTCTTACACTGTTGGTGGGAATGCAAACTAGTACAGCCGCTATGGAGAACAGTGTGGAGATTTCTTAAAAACTGGAAATAGAACTGCCATATGACCCAGCAATCCCACTTCTGGGCATACACACTGAGGAAACCAGATCTGAAAGAGACACGTGCACCCCAATGTTCATTGCAGCACTGTTTATAATAGCCAGGACATGGAAGCAACCTAGATGCCCATCAACAGATGAATGGATAAGGAAGCTGTGGTACATATACACCATGGAATATTACTCAGCCATTAAAAAGAATTCATTTGAACCAGTTCTAATGAGATGGATGAAGCTGGAGCCCCTTATACAGAGTGAAGTAAGCCAGAAAGATAAAGAACATTACAGCATACTAACACATATATATGGAATTTAGAAAGATGGTAATGATAACCTTATATGCAAAACAGAAAAAGAGACACAGATGTACAGAACAGACTTTTGAACTCTGTGGGAGAAGGTGATGGTGGGATGTTGTGAAAGAACAGCATGTATATTATCTCTGGTGAAACAGATCACCAGCCCAGGTGGGATGCATGAGACAAGTGCTCCAGCCTGGTGCACTGG